>NW_027667302.1:4276500-5702000 GCF_963924665.1 Micromys minutus
CAAAAAGTTATGCATTCTTCTTATTTTCAGACAAAAAGGCAGAAATTCCCCGTATTTTGGAGCAAAATTGCAGAAATTCCTCTAATTGTGGGGCAAAAAGGCAGAAATTCCTTATATGTTGGGGCAAAAAGACAGAAATTCTCCTTATTTTGTGGCAAAACTCAGAAATTTCACTTATTTTGGGGCAAAATTGCAGAAATTTCAGTTATTTCAGAAAAAAAAGCATAAATTTTCTTATTTTGGGGCAAAAAGGCAGAAATTTCTTTTATTTTGGTACAAAATACAAAAATTTTTCTTATATTGGGGCAAAAAGGCAGAAATTTCCCATATTTTGTGGCAAAAATGCAGAAATTCCCCTTATTTTGGGATAAAAAGTATGAAATTCCCTTATTTGGGGGCAAAAAAGCAGAAATTTCACTTATTTAAGGAAAAAAAGTCAGAAATTTTCCTTATTTTGGGGCAAAAAGACAGAAATTCTTTTTGTTTTAGAGAAAAAAGACAGAAATTCCACTTATTTAGAGGGAAAAAAGCAGAAATTCCCCTTATTTTGAGGTAAAAAGGCTGAAATTCCCCTTATTTGGGGGCAAAAAGGCAGAAATTTCCTTTATTTTGGGGCAAAATTGCAGAAATTTCACTTATTTCAGGGTAATAAGTCAGAAATTTTCCTTATTTTGGGGCAAAAAAGACAGAAATTCCCTTTGTTTTGGGGGAAAAAGACAGAAATTCCACTTATTTAGAGGCAAATGCAGAAATTCCCCTTATTTTGGAGCAAAAATGAAGAAATTTCCCTTTTTTATGGCAAAAAGGTATGCATTCTTCTTATTTTCGGACAAAAAGGCAGAAATTCCCCGTATTTTGGAGCAAAATTGCAGAAATTCCCCTAACTGTGGGGCAAAAAGGCAGAAATTCCCTATATGTTGGGGCAAAAGAACAGAAATTCTCTTTATTTTGTGGCAAAACTCAGAAATACCACTTATTTTGAGGCAAAATTCCAGCAATTTCCTTCATTTTGGGGCAAAATTGCAGAAATTTCACTTATTTTGGGCAAAATTGCAGAAATTTCAATTATTTCAGAAAAAAAGCAGAATTTTTTTTTATTTTGGGGGAAAAAGGCAGAAATTTCCTTTATTTTGGTACAAAATTGAAGAAAGTTTTCTTATTTTGGGGCAAAAACGCAGAAAGTTCCCATATTTTGAGGCAAAAATGCAGAAATTACCCTTTTTTTGACGTAAAAAGGCTGAAATTCCCCTTATTTGGGGGCAAAAAGGGAGAAATTTTTCTTATTTTTAGGCAAAATACAGCAATTTCACTTATTTCAGGGTGATAAGTCAGAAATTTTCCTTATCTTGGGGCAAAAAATACAGAAATTCCCTTTGTTTTGGGGGAAAAAGACAGAAATTCCACTTATTTAGAGGCAAAAAAGCAGAAATTCCCCTTATTTTGAAGCAAAAATGAAGATTTCCCTTTTTTGTGGCAAAATGTATACATTCCCCTTATTATCGGGCTAAAAAGCAAAAATTCCCCGTATTTTGGAGCAAAATTCTAGAAATTCCCCTAATTGTGGGGCAAAAAGGCAGAAATTCCCTATATGTTAGGGCAAAAAGACAGAAATTCTCCTTATTTTGGGGCAAAACTCAGAAATTCCACTTATTTTGGGGCAAAATTTCAGAGATGTCTCTTATTTTGGGGCAAAATTGTAGAAATTTCACTTATTTCAGGGAAAAAAGGCAGAAATTTCCCTTATTTTGGGGCAAAAAGGCAGTAATTCCTAATATTTTGTTGAAAAAATGCAGAAATTCTCCTTATTTTGAGGTAAAAGGGTGAAATTCCTCTTATTTGGGGGCAAAAGGGCAGAAATTTCCCTTATTTTGGGGCAAAATTGCAGAAATTTCACTTATTTCAGTGTAATAAGTCAGAAAATTTCTTTATTTTGTTGCAAAAAAGACAGAAATTTTCTTTGTTTTGGGGGAAAAAGAAAGAAACTCCACATATTTAGAGGCAAAAAGCAGAAATTCCCCTTATTTTGGAGCAAAATTACAGAAATTTCCCTTTTTTATGGCAAAAAGGTATGCATTCTTCTTATTTTCGGGCAAAAAGGCAGAAATTCCCCGTATTTTGGAGCAAAATTGCAGAAATTCCCCTAATTGTCGGGCAAAAAGGTAGAAATTCCCTATATGTTGGAGCAAAAAGACAGAAATTCTCCTTATTTTGGGGCAAAACTCAGAAATTCCATTTATTTGGGGCAAAATTCCAGAAATTTACCTTATTTTCGGGCAAATTTGCAGAAATTTCACTTATTTTGGGGCCAAATTGCAGAAATTTCACTTATTTTGGGGCAAAATTTCAGAAATTTCACTTATTTCAAGGAAAAAAAGCAAAATTTTTCTTATTTTGGGGCAAAAAGGCAGAAATTTCCCATATTTTGAAGCAAAAATGCAGAAATTTTCCGTATTTTGAGGTAAAAAGGCTGAAATTCCCCTTATTTGGGGGCAAAAAGGCAGAAATTTCTCTTATTTTGAGGCAAAATTGCAGAAATTTCATTATTTCAGGTAATAAATCAGAAATTTTCTTTATTTTGGGGCAAAAAAGGAAGAAATTCCCTTTGTTTTGGGGGAAAAAACAGAAATTTGAATTATTTAGAGTAAGAAAGCAGAAATTCTTATTTTGGATCAAAAATGAAAAAATTTCCTTTTTTTATGGCAAAAAGGTATGCATTCTTCTTATTTTCAGACAAAAAGGCAGAAATTCCTCGTATTTTGGAGCAAAATTGCAGAAATTCCCCTTATTGTGGGGCAAAAAGGCAGAAATTTATTATATGTTGGGCCAAAAAAACAGAAATTCTCCTTATTTTGTTTCAAAACTCAGAAATTTCACTTATTTTGGGGTAAAATTGCAGAAATTTCAGTTATTTCAAAAAAAAAAGCAGAAATTAACTTATTTTTGGGCAAAAAGGCAGAAATTTCTTTTATTTTGGTACAAAATTGCAGAAATTTTTCTTATTTTGGGGCAAAAAGGCAGAAATTTCCCATATTTTGGTGCAAAAATGCAGAAATTCCTTTTATTTTGGGGTAAAAAGTCTGAAATTCCCTTATTTGGAGGCAAAAAAGCAGAAATTTCACATATTTTGGGGCAAAATTGCAGAAATTTCACTTATTTCAGGGAAAAAAGTCAGAAATTTTCCTTATTTTGGGGCAAAGAGACAGAAATTCCTTTTGTTTTGGGGAAAAAAGACAGAAATTCCTCTTATTTAGAGGCAAAAAAGTAGAAATTCCCCTCATTTTGAAGCAAATATGAAGAAATTTCCCTTTTTTATGGCAAAAAGCTATGAATTCTACTTATTTTTGGGCAAAAATGCAGAAATTCCCCGTATTTTGGAGCAAAATTGAAGAAATTCCCCTAATTGTTTGGCAACAAGGCAGAAATTCCCTATATGTTGGGGCAAAAAGGCAGAAATTCTCCTTATTTTGGGGCAAAACTCAGAAATACCACTTATTTTGGGGCAAAATTCCAGAAATTTCCCTTATTTTGGGGAAAAATTGCAGAAATTTCACTTATTTTGGGCAAAATTGCAGAAATTTCACTTATTTCAGAAAAAAAGCAGAAATTTTTTATTTTGGGGCAAAAAGGCAGAAATTTCTTTTATTTTGGTACAAAATTGAAGAAATTTTTTTATTTTGGGGCAAAAACGCAGAAATTTCCCATATTTTGGGGCAAAAATACAGAAATTTCCCTTATTTTGACATAAAAAGGATGAAATTCCCATTATTTGGGGGCAAAGAGAGAGAAATTTTTTTTATTTTGAGGCAAAATTGCAGCAATTTCACTTATTTCAGGGTAATAAGTCAGAAATTTTCCTTATCTTGGGGCAAAAAATACAGAAATTCTCTTTGTTTTGGGGGAAAAAGACAGAAATTCCACTTATTTAGAGGCAAAAAAGCAGAAATTTTCCTTATTTTGGAGCAAAAATGAAGAAATTTCCCTTTTTTATGGCAAAAAGATATGCATTCTTCTTATTTTTGGGCAAAAAGGCAGAAATTCCCCATTTCTTGGAGGAAAATTGAAGAAATTCCCCTAATTGTGGAACAAAAAGGCAGAAATTCCCTATATGTTGGTGCAAAAAGACAAAAATTCTCCTTATTTTCGGGCAAAACTCAGAAGTTTACTTATTTTAGGGCAAAATTCCAGAAATTTCCCTTATTTTGTGGCAAAATTGCTGAAATTTCACCTATTTTGGGGCAAAATTGCAGAAATTTCACTTATTGCAGAAAAAAAAGCAGAAATTTTCTTATTTTGGGGCAAAAAGGCAGAAATTTCTTTTATTTTGGTACAAAATTGCAGAAATTTTTCTTATTTTGGAGCATAAATGCAGAAATTTCTCATATTTTGGGGCAAAAATGCAGAAATTCTTCTTATTTTGAGGAAAAAGGCTGAAATTCCCCTTATTTGGGGGCAAAAAGGCAGATATTTCCCTTATTTTGGGGCAAAATTGCAGAAATTTCACTTATTTCAGGGTAATAAGTCAGAAATTTTCCTTATTTTGGGCAAAAAACACAGAAATTCCCTTTGTTTTGAAGGGAAAACACAGAAATTCCACTTTTTTAGAGGCAAAAAATCAGAAAGTCCTTTTATTTTTTAGCAAAAATGAAGAAATTTCCCTTTTTTGTAGTAAAAGGTATACATTCCCCTTATTTTTAGGCTAAAAAGCAGAAATTCCCCGTAATTTGGAGCAAAATTGCAGAAATTCCCCTAATTGTGGGGCAAAAAGGCAGATATTCCCTATATGTTAGTGCAAAAAGACAGAAATCCTTCATTGTTTTCGGGCAAAACTCAGAAATTCCACTTATTTTGGGGCAAAATTCCAGAAATTTTCCTTATTTTGGGGCAAAATTGCAGAAATTTCACTTATTTTGGAGGCAAAATTGTAGAAATTTCACTTATTTATGGGAAAAAAATCAGAAATTATTTTATTTTGGGGCAAAAAGGCAGAAATTTCTTATATTTTGGTAAAAAATTTCAGAAATTTTTCTTATTTTGGGGCAAAAAGGCAGAAATTTCCCATATTTTAGCGCAAAAATGCAGAAATTCCCCTTTTTTTGAGGTAAAAAGGATTAAATTCCCTTATTTGGGGGCAAAAAGGCAGACATTTCCTTTATTTTGGGGCAAAATTGCAGAAATTTCACATATTTCAGGGAAAAAAGGCAGAAATTTTCCTTATTTTGGGGCAAAATTGCAGAAATTTCACTTATTTTGGGGCAAAATTGGAGAAATTTCACTTATGTCAGGGTAATAAGTCAGAAATTTTTTTTATTTTGGGGCAAAAAAGACAGAAATTCCCTTTGTTTTGGGGGAAAAAGACAGAAATTCCACTTATTTAGAGGCAAAAAAGCAGAAATTCCCCTTATTTTGGAGCAAAAATGAAGAAATTTCCCTTTTTTATGGCAAAAAGGTATGCATTCTTCTTATTTTCGGGCAAATACCAGAAATTTCTCGTATTTTGGAGCAAAATTGCAGAAATTCCTCTAATTGTGGGGCAAAAAGGCAGAAATTCCCTATATTTTATGGCATAAAGACAGAAATTCTTCTTATTTTGGGGCAAAACTCAGAAATTCCACTTATTTTAAGGCAAAATTCCAGAAATTTCCCTTATTTTGGGGCAAAATTGCAGAAATTTCACTTATTTTGGGGCAAAATTGCAGAAATTTCACTTATTTAAGGGAATAAAAGCAGAAATTTTCTTCTTCTGGGGTAAAAAGGCAAAAATTTCTTTTATTTTGGTACAAAATTGCAGAAAATTTTTTTATTTTGGGCAAAAAGGCAGAAATTTCCCATATTTTGGGGCAAAAATGCAGAAATTCCCCTTATTTTGAGGTAAAAAGGCTGAAATTCCCGTTATTTGGGGGCAAAAAGGGAGAAATTTCCCTTATTTTGGGGAAAAATTTCAGAAATTTCACTTATTTCAGGGTAATAAGTCAGAAATTTTCCTTATTTTGGGGCAAAAATACAGAAATTCCCTTTGTTTTGGGGGACAAAGACAGAAATTCCACATATTTAGAGGCATAAAAGCAAAAATTCTCTTTATTTTGGAGCAAAAATGAAGAAATTTTTTTTTTATGGCAAATAGTTATGCATTCTTTTTATTTTCGGGCAAAAAGGCAGAAATTTCCCTTATTTGGGGCAAAATTCCAGAAATTTTTCTTATTTCATGGTAATAAGTCAGAAATTTTCCTTATTTTGCGCAAAAAAGACATAAATTCCCTTTGTTTTGGGGGAAAAATACATAAATTCCACTTATTTAGAGACAAAAAAGCAGAAATTCCCCTTATTTTGGGGCAAAATTGCATAAATTTCACTTACTTCAGGGTAATAAGTCAGAAATTTTCCTTATTTTTGGGCAAAAAAGACAGAAATTACCTTTGTTTTGGGGGAAAAAGACAGAAATTCCACTTATTTAGAGGCAAAAAAGCAAAAATTCCCTTTATTTTGGAGCAAAAATGAAGAAATTTTCCTTTTTTATGGCAAAAAGGTATGCATTCTTATTTTCGGGCAAAAAGGCAGAAATTCCCCATATTTTGGAGCAAAATTGCAGAAATTCCCCTAATTGTGGGGCAAAAAGGCAGAAATTCCCTATATGTTGAAGCAAAAAGACAGAAATTCTCCTTATTTTGGGGCAAAACTCAGAAATTCCACTTATTTTGGGGCAAATTTCCAGAAATTTCACTTATTTTGGCACAAAATTGTAGAAATTTCACTTATTTTGGGGCAAATTGCAGAAATTTCACTTATTTGGGGGAAAATTGCAGAAATTTAACTTATTTCAGGGTAATAAGTCACAAATTTTCCTTATTTTGGAGCAAAAAGTCAGAAATTCTATTTGTATTGGGGGACAAAGACAGAAATTCCACATATTTAGAGGCATAAAAGCAGAAATTCCCCTTATTTTGGAGCAAAAATGAAGAAATTTTCCTTTTTTATGGCAAAAAGGTATGCATTCTTCTTATTTTCGGGCAAAAAGGCAGAAATACCCGTATTTTGGAGCAAAATTGCAGAAATTGCCATAATTGTGGGGCAAAAAGGCAGAAATTCCCTATATGTTGAGGCAAAAAGACTGAAATTCTCCTTATTTTGGGTCAAAACTATGAAATTCCAATTATTTTGAGGCAAAATTCCAGAAATTTCACTTATTTTGGGGCAAAATTGTAGAAATTTCACTTATTTTGGGGAAAAATTTCAGAAATTTCACTTATTTCAGAAAAAAAGCAGAAATTTTCTTATTTGGAAGCAAAAAGGCAGAAATTTCTTTTATTTTGGTACAAAATTGCAGAAATTTCCCTTATTTTGGGGCAAAATTGCAGAAATTTCACTTATTTTGGGGCAAAATTTCAGAAATTTCACTTATTTCAGGAAAAAAAGGCAGAAATTTTCCTTATTTTGGGGCAAAAAGGCAGAAATTCCTAATATTTTGTGGCAAAAATGCAGAAATTCCCCTTATTTTGAGGTAAAAATGCTGAAATTCCCCTTATTTGGGGGCAAAAAGGCAGAAATTTTCCTTTTTTGGGGCAAAATTGTAGAAATTTCACTTACTTCAGGGTAATAAGTCAGAAATTTTTATTATTTTGGAACAAAAAAAACAGAAATTCCCTTTGTTTTGGGGGAAAAAGACAGAAATTCCACTTATTTAGAGTCAAAAAGGCAGAAATTCCTTTTATTTTGGAGCAAAAATGAAGAAATTTTCCTTTTTTATGGCAAAAAGGTATGCATTCTTATTTTCGGGCAAAAAGGCAGAAATTCCCTGTATTTTGGAGCAAAATTGCAGAAATTCCCCTAATTGTGGTGCAAAAAGGCAGAAATTCCCTATATATTGGGGCAAAAAGACAGAAATTCTCCTTATTTTGGGGTAAAACTCAGAAATTCCACTTATTTTGGGGCAATATTCCAGAAATTTCACTTATTTTGGGGCAAAATTCTAGAAATTTCACTTATTTTGGGCCAAAATTTCAGAAATTTGACTTATTTTCAGAAAAAAAAAATAGAAATTTTTCTTTTTGGAAGCAAAAATGCAGAAATTTCTTTTATTTTGGTACAAATTTCAGAAATTTTTCTTATTTTGGGGCAAAAATTCAGAAATTCCCCTTATTTTGAGGTAAAAAGGCTAAAATTCCCCTTATTTGGGGGCAAAAAGGCAGAAATTTCACTTATTTTGGGCCAAAATTGCAGAAATTTCACTTATTTTAGGGAAAAAAGGCAGAAATTTTCCTTATTTTGGGGCAAAAAGGAAGAAATTCCTAATATTTTGTGGCAAAAATACAGAATTTCCCTTTATTTTGAGGTAAAAAGGGTGAAATTCCCCTTATTTGGGGGTAAAAAGGCTGAAATTTCCCTATTTTGGGGCAAAATTGCAGAAATTTCACTTATTTCAGGGTAATAAGTCAGAAATTTTTTTTATTTTGGGTCAAAAAAGACAGAAATTCCCTTTGTTTTGGAGGAAAAAGACCGAAATACCACTTATTTAGAGGCATAAAAGCACAAATATTCCTTATTTTGGAGCAAAAATGAAGAAATTTCCCTTTTTTATGGCAAAAAGGTATGCATTCTACTTATTTTCGGGCAAAAAGGCAAAAATTCCTTGTATTTTGGAGCAAAATTGCAGAAATTCCCCTAATTGTCGGGGAAAAATGTAGAAGTTCCATATATGTTGGGGCAAAAAGACAGAAATTCTCCTTATTTTGGGGCGAAACTCAGAAATTCCACTTATTTGGTGCAAAATTCCAGAAATTTACCTTATTTTAGGGCAAAATTGCAGAAATTTCACTTATTTTGGGGCAAAATTGCAGAAATTTCACTTATTTCAGGAAAAAAAGGCAGAAATTTTCCTTATTTTGGGGCAAAAAACAGAAATTCCTAATATTTTGTGGTAAAAATGCAGAAATTCCTCTTATTTTGAGGTAAAAAGGCTGAAATTCCCCTTATTTGGGGGCAAAAAGGCAGTAATTTCCCTTATTTTGGGGCAAAATTGCAGAAATTTCACTTATTTCAGGGTAATAAGTAAGAAATTTTCCTTATTTTGGAACAAAAAAGACAGAAATTCCCTTTGTTTTGGGGGAAAAAGACAGAATTTCCACTTATTTAGAGTCAAAAATGCAGAAATACCCCTTATTTTGGAGCAAAAATGAAGAAATTTCCCTTTTTTTATGGCAAAAAGGTATGCATTCTTCTTATTTTCAGGCAAAAAGGCAGAAATTCCCTGTATTTTGAGCAACATTGCAGAAATTCCCCTAATTGTGAGGCAAAAAGACAGAAATTCCCTATATGTTGGGGCAAAAAGACAGACATTCTTCTTATTTTGGGGCAAAACTCAGAAATTCCATTTATTTTGGGGCAAAATTCCAGAAATTTCCCATATTTTGGGGCCAAATTGCAGAAATTTCACTTATTTTGGGGCAAAATTTCAGAAATTTCACTTATTTCAGGGAAAAGAAGCAGAAATTTTTTTATTTTCGGGCAAAAAGGCAGAAATTGCCCATATTTTGAAGCAAAAATGGAGAAATTCCCCTTATTTTGAGGTAAAAAGAATGAAATTCCCCTTATTTGGGTGCAAAATGGAAAAATTTCTCTTATTTAGAGGCAAAATTGCAGAAATTTCACTTATTTCAGGGTAATAAATCAGAAATTTTCTTTATTTTGGGGCAAAAAAGACAGAAATTCTATTTGTTTTGGGGGAAAAAACAGAAATTCGAATTATTTAGAGGAAAAAAGCAGAAATTCTTCTTATTTTGGAGCAAAAATCAAAAAATTTTACTTTTTTATGGCAAAAATGTATGCATTCTTCTTATTTTCAGAGAAAAAGGCAGAAATTCCCCGTATTTTGGAGCAAAATTGCAGAAATACCTCTAATTGTGGGGCAAAAAGGCAGAAATTCCTTATATGTTGGGGCAAAAAGACAGAAATTCTCCTTATTTTGTGGCAAAACTCAGAAATTTCACTTATTTTGGGACAAAATTGCAGAAATTTCAGTTATTTCAGAAAAAAAAGCAGAAATTTTCTTATTTTTGGGCAAAAAGCCAGAAATTTCCCATATTTTGGGGCAAAAATGCAGAAATTCCCCTTATTTTGGGGTAAAAAGTCTGAAATTCCCTTATTTGTGGGAAAAAAGCAGAAATTTCACTTATTTAAGGAAAAAAAAGTCAGAAATTTTCCTTATTTTGGGGCAAAAAGACAGAAATTCCTTTTGTTTTATAGAAAAAAGACAGAAATTCCACTTATTTAGAGGCAAAAAAGCAGAAATTCCCCTTATTTTGAGGTAAAAAGCCTGAAATTCCCCTTATTTGGGGGCAAGAAGGCAGAGATTTCCTTTATTTTGGGGCAAAATTGCAGAAATTTCACTTATTTCAGGGTAATAAGTCAGAAATTTTCCTTATTTTGGGGCAAAAAAGACAGAAATTCCACTTATTTAGAGGCAAATGCAGAAATTCCCCTTATTTTGGAGCAAAAATGAAGAAATTTCCCTTTTTTATGGAAAAAAGGTATGCATTCTTCTTATTTTCGGACAAAAAGGCAGAAATTCCCCGTATTTTGGAACAAAATTGCAGAAATTCCCCTATCTGTGGGGCAAAAAGGCAGAAATTCCCTATATGTTGGGGCAAAAGTACAGAAATTCTCCTTATTTTGTGGCAAAACTCAGAAATAACACTTATTTTGAGGCAAAATTCCAGAAATTTCCCTTATTTTGTGGAAAAATTGCAGAAATTTCACTTATTTTGGGCAAAATTGCAGAAATTTCACTTATTTCAGAAAAAAAGCAGAATTTTTTTTATTTTGGGGCAAAAAGGCAGAAATTTCTTTTATTTTGGTACAAAATTGAAGAAATTTTTCTTATTTTGGGGCAAAAACGCAGAAATTTCCCATATTTTGGGGCAAAACTGCAGAAATTTCCCTTTTTTTGACGTAAAAAGGCTGAAATTCCCCTTATTTGGGGGCAAAAAGGGAGAAATTTTTTTAATTTTGAGGCAAAATTGCAGCAATTTCACTTATTTCAGGGTAATAAGTCAGAAATTTTCTTTATCTTGGGGCAAAAAATACTGAAATTCCCTTTGTTTTGGGAGAAAAAAACAGAAATTCCACTTATTTTGGGGCAAAATTCCAGATATTTCACTTATTTTGGGGCAAAATTGTAGAAATTTCACTTATTTTGGGGCAAAATTTCAGAAATTTCACTTTTTTCAGAAAAAAAAGTAGAAATTTTTCTATTTGGAAGCAAAAAGTCAGAAATTTCTTTTATTTTGGTACAAAATTGCAGAAATTTTTCTTATTTTGGGGTAAAAAGGCAGAAATTTCCCATATTTTGGGGCAAAAATCAGAAATTCCCCTTATTTTGAGGTAAAAAGGCTAAAATTCCCCTTATTTGGGGGCAAAAAGGCAGAAATTTCACTTATTTTGGGCCAAAATTGTGGAAATTTCACTTATTTCAGGGAAAAAAGGCAGAAATTTTCCTTATTTTGGGGCAAAAAGGCAGAAATTCCTAATATTTTGTGGCAAAAATGCAGAAATTAAATTTATTTTGAGGTCAAAAGGGTGAAATTCCCCTTATTTGGGGGTAAAAAGGCCGAAATTTCCCTTATTTTGGGGCAAAATTGCAGAAATTTCACTTATTTCAGGGTAATAAGTAAGAAATTTTCCTTATTTTGGGGCAAAAAAGACAGAAATTTCCTTTGTTTTTGGGGAAAAAGACAGAAATACCACTTATTTAGAGGCAAAAAAGCAGAAATTTTCCTTATTTTGGAGCAAAAATGAAGAAATTTCCCTTTTTTATGGCAAAAAGGTATGCATTCTTATTATTTTCGGGCAAAAAGGCAGAAATTCCCCGTATTTTGGAGCAAAATTGCAGAAATTCCCCTAATTGTCGGGCAAAAAGGTAGAAATTCCCTATATGTTGGGGCCAAAAGACAGAAATTCTACTTATTTTGGGGCAAAACTCAGAAATTCCACTTATTAGGGGCAAAATTCCAGAAATTTACCTTATTTTAGAACAAAATTGCAGAAATTTCACTTATTTTGGGGCAAAATTGCAGAAATTTCACTTATTTCAGGGAAAAAAGCAGAAATTTTCCTTATTTTGGGGCAAAAATCAGAAATTCCTAATATTTTGTGGCAAAAATGCAGAAATTCTCCTTATTTTGAGGTAAAAAGGCTGAAATTACCCTTATTTGGGGGCAAAAAGGCAGTAATTTCCCTTATTTTGGGGCAAAATTGAAGAGATTTCAGTTATTTCAGGGTAATAAGTAAGAAATTTTCCTTATTTTGGAAGAAAAAAGACAGAAATTCCCTTTGTTTAGGGGGAAAAAGACAGAAATTCCACTTATTTAGAATCAAAAATGCAGAAATTCCACTTATTTTGAAGCAAAAATGAAGAAATTTCCTTTTTTTATTGCAAAAAGGTATGCATTCTTCTTATTTTCAGGCAAAAAGGCAGAAATTCCCTGTATTTTGAGCAACATTGCAGAAATTCCCCTAATTGTGGGGCAAAAAGGCAGAAATTCCCTATATGTTGGGGCAAAAAGACAGACATTCTTCTTATTTTGGGGCAAAACTGAGAAATTCCACTTATTTTGGGGCAAAATTCCAGAATTTTCCTATATTTTGGGGCCAAATTGCAGAAATTTCACTTATTTTGGGGCAAAATTTCAGAAATTTCACTTATTTCAGGGAAAAAAAGCAGAAATTTTTTTATTTTGGGGCAAAAGGCAGAAATTTCCCATATTTTGAAGCAAAAATGCAGAAATTCCCCTTATTTTGAGGTAAAAAGGCTGAAATTCCCCTTATTTGGGTGCAAAAAGCCAGAAATTTCTCTTATTTAGAGGCAAAATTGCAGAAATTTCACTTATTTCAGGGTAATAAATCAGAAATTTTCTTTATTTTGGGGCAAAAAAGACAGAAATTCTATTTGTTTTGGGGGAAAAAACAGAAATTCGAATTATTTAGAGGAAAAAAGCAGAAATTCTTCTTATTTTGGAGCAAAAATGAAAAAATTTCCCTTTTTTATGGCAAAAAGGTATGCATTCTTCTTATTTTCAGACAAAAAGGCAGAAATTCCTCGTATTTTGGAGCAAAATTGCAGAAATTCCTCTAATTGTGGGGCAAACAGGCAGAAATTCCTTATATGTTGGGGCAAACAGACAGAAATTCTCCTTATTTTGTGGCAAAACTCAGAAATTTCACTTATTTTGGGGCAAAATTGCAGAAATTTCAGTTATTTCAGAAAATAAAAAGCATAAATTTTCTTATTTTGGGGCAAAAAGGCAGAAATTTCTTTTATTTTGGTACAAAATTGCATTAATTTTTCTTATTTTGGGGCAAAAAGGCAGAAATTTCCAATATTTTGGGGCAAAAATGCAAAAATTCCCCTTATTTTGGGGTAAAAAGTCTGAAATTCCCTTATTTGGGGGCAAAAAAGCAGAAATTTCACTTATTTAAGAAAAAAAAGTCAGAAATTTTCCTTATTTTGGGGCAAAAAGACAGAAATTCCTTTTGTTTTAGAGAAAAAAGACAGAAATTCCACTTATTTAGAGGCAAAAAAGCAGAAATTCCCCTTATTTTGAGGTAAAAAGGCTGAAATTCCCCTTATTTGGGGGCAAAGAGGCAGAAATTTCCTTTATTTTGGGGCAAAATTGCAGAAATTTCACTTATTTGAGGGTAATAAGTCAGAAATTTTCCTTATTTTGGGGCAAAAAAGACAGAAATTCCCTTTGTTTTGGGGGAAAAAGACAGAAATTCCACTTATTTAGAGGCAAATGCAGAAATTCCCCTTATTTTGAAGCAAAAATAAAGAAATTTCCCTTTTTTATGGCAAAAAGGTATGCATTCTTCTTATTTTCGGACAAAAAGGCAGAAATTCTTCGTATTTTGGAGCAAAATTGCAGAAATTCCTCTAATTGTGGGGCAAAAAGGCAGAAATTCCCTATATGTTGGGGCAAAAGGACAAAAATTCTCCTTATTTTGTGGCAAAACTCAGAAATACCATTTATTTTGAGGCAAAATTCCAGAAATTTCCCTTATTTTGGGGCAAAATTGCAGAAATTTCATTTATTTTGGGCAAAATTGCAGAAATTTCACTTATTTCAGAAAAAAAGCAGAAATTTTTTTATTTTGGGGCAAAAAGGCAGAAATTTCTTTTATTTTGGTACAAAATTGAAGAAATTTTTCTTATTTTGGAACAAAAACGCAGAAAGTTCCCATATTTTGGGCAAAAATGCAGAAATTTCTTTTTTTTTTTTTGACGTAAAAAGGCTGAAATTCCCCTTATTTGGGGGCAAAAAGGGAGAAATTTTTCTTATTTTGAGGCAAAATACAGCAATTTCACTTATTTCAGGGTGATAAGTCAGAAATTTTCCTTATCTTGGGGCAAAAAATACAGAAATTCCCTTTGTTTTGGGGGAAAAAGACAGAAATTCCACTTATTTAGAGGCAAAAAAGCAGAAATTCCCCTTATTTTGAAGCAAAAATGAAGATTTCCCTTTTTGTGGCAAAAGGTATACATTCCCTTTATTTTCGGCCTAAAAAGCAAAAATTCCCCGTATTTTGGAGCAAAATTCTAGAAATTCCCCTAATTGTGGGGCAAAAAGGCAGAAATTCCCTATATGTTAGGGCAAAAAGACATTAATTCTCCTTATTTTTGGGCAAAACTCAGAAATTCCACTTATTTTGGGGCAAAATTCCAGAGATGTCCCTTATTTTGGGGCAAAATTGCAGAAATTTCACTTATTTCAGGGAAAAAAGGCAGAAATTTTCCTTATTTTGGGGCAAAAATGCAGAAATTCCTAATATTTTGTTGCAAAAATGCAGAAATTCTTCTTATTTTGAGGTAAAAGAGTGAAATTCCTCTTATTTGGGGGCAAAAGGGCAGAAATTTCCCTTATTTTGGGGCAAAATTGCAGAAATTTCACTTATTTCAGGATAATAAGTCAGAAAATTTCTTTATTTTGTTGCAAAAAAGACAGAAATTTTCTTTGTTTTGGGGGAAAAAGAAAGAAACTACACATATTTAGAGGCAAAAAGCAGAAATTCCCCTTATTTTTGAGCAAAATTACAGAAATTTCCATTTTTTATGGCAAAAAGGTATGCATTCTTCTTATTTTCGGGCAAAAAGGCAGAAATTCTCTGTATTTTGGAACAAAATTGCAGAAATTAACCTAATTGTGGGGCAAAAAGGCAGAAATTCCCTATATGTTGGGGCAAAAAGACAGAAATTCTGCTTATTTTGGGGCAAAACTCAGAAATTCCACATATTTTGGGGCAAAATTCCAGAAATTTCCCTTATTTTGGGGCAAAATTGCAGAAATTGCACTTATTTTGGGACAAAATTGGAGAAATTTCACTTATTTCAGAGAAAAAAGGCAGAGATTTTCCTTATTTTGGGGCAAAAAGTCAGAAATTTCCCATATTTTGGTACAAAATTGCAGAAATTTTTTCTTATTTTTGGCAAAAAGGCAAAAATTTCCCATATTTTGGGGAAAAAATGCAGAAATTCCCCTTATTTTGAGGTAAAATGCTGAAATTCCCCTTATTTGGGGTTAAAAAACAGAAATTTCTCTTATTTTGGGGCAAAATTGCAGAAATTTCACTTATTTCAGAGTAATAAGTCAGAAATTTTCCTTATTTTGGGGCAAAAAAGACAGAAATTCCCTTTGTTTTGGGGGAAAAAGACAGAAATTCCACTTATTTAGAGGCATAAAAGCAAAAATTCCCCACATTTTGGAGAAAAATGACGAAAATTCCCTTTTTTATGGCAAAAAGGTATGCATTATTATTATTTTTGGACAAAAAAGGCAGAAATTCCCCGTATTTTAGAGCAAAATTGCGAAAATTCCCCTAATTGTGGCGCAAAAATGCAGTAATTCCCTATATGTTGGGGCAAAAAGACAGAAATTCTCCTTATTTTAGGGCAAAACTCAGAAATTTAAATTATTTTGGGGCAAAATTGCAGAAATTTCACTTATTTCAGAAAAAAAAGCAGAAATTTTCTTATTTTGGGGCCAAAAGGCAGAAATTTCTTTTATTTTGTTACAAAATGCAGAATTTTTTTTTATTTTGGGGCAAAAAGGCAGAAATTTCCCATATTTTGGGGTAAAAATGCAGAAATTTCTCTTATGTTGAGGTAAAAGGCTGAAATTCCCTTTATTTGGGGGCAAAAAGGCAGAAATTTCTCTTATTTTGGGGCAAAATTGCAGAAATTTCACTTATTTCAGGGTAATAAGTCAGAAATTTAACTTATTTTGGAGCCAGAAAACAGAAATAACCTTTGTTTTGGGGGGAAAAAGACAGAAATTCCACTTTTTTAGAGGCAAAAAAGCAGAAATTCCCCTTATTTTGGAGCAAAAATTAAGAAATTTCACTTTTTAAGGGCATAAAGGTATGCATTCTTCTTATTTTTGGGCAAAAAAATAGAAATTCCCCTTATTTTAGAGCAAAATTGCAGAAATTTCCCAAATTGTGGGGCAAAAATGCAGAAATTCCCAATATGTTGAGGCAAAAATACAGAATTTCTCCTTATTTTTGGGCAAAACTCAGAAATTACACTTATTTTGGGGCAAAATTCCAGAAATTTCACTTATTTTGGGGCAAAATTGTAGAAATTTCACTTATTTTGGGGCAAAATTTCAGAAATTTCACTTTTTTCAGAAAAAAAGTAGAAATTTTTTTATTTGGAAGCAAAAGGGCAAAAATTTCTTTTATTTTGGTACAAAATTGCAGAAATTTTTCTTAGTTTGGGGCAAAAAGGCAGAAATTTCCCATATTTTGGGGCAAAAATGCAGAAATTCCCCTTATTTTGAGGTAAAAAGGCTAAAATTCCCCTTATTTGGGGGCAAAAAGGCAGAAATTTCACTTATTTTGGGCCAAAATTGCAGAAATTTCACTTATTTCAGGGAAAAAGGCAGAAATTTTCCTTATTTTGGGGCAAAAAAGACAGAAATTCCCTCTGTTTTGGGGGAAAAAAACAGAAATTACACTTATTTAGAGGCAAAAAAGCAGAAATTTTCCTTATTTTGGAGCAAAAATGAAGAAATTTCCCTTTTATATGGCAAAAAGGTATGCATTCTTCTTATTTTCGGGCAAAAAGGCAGAAATTCCCTGTATTTTGGAGCAAAATTGCAGAAATTCCCCTAATTGTCAGGCAAAAAGGTAGAAATTCCCTATATGTTGGAGCAAAAAGACAGAAATTCTTCTTATTTTGGGGCAAAACTCAGAAATTCCATTTATTTGGGGCAAAATTCCAGAAATTTACCCTATTTTCGGGCAAAATTGCAGAAATTTCACTTATTTTAGGGCAAAATTGCAGAAATTTCACTTATGTCAGTGAAAAAAAGGCAGAAATTTTCCTTATTTTGGGGCAAAAAACAGAAATTCCTAATATTATGTGGCAAAAATGCAGAAATTCCCCTTATTTTGAGGTAAAAAGGCTGAAATTCCCCTTATTTGGGGGCAAAAAGGCAGTAATTTCCCTTATTTTGGGGCAAAATTGCAGAAATTTCACTTATTTCAGGGTAATAAGTAAGAAATTTTCCTTATTTTGGAACAAAAAAGACAGAAATTTCCTTTGTTTTGGGGGAAAAAGACAGAAATTCCACTTATTTAGAGTCAAAAAGGCAGAAATTCCCCTTATTTTGGAGCAAAAATGAAGAAATTTCCCTTTTTTATGGCAAAAAGGTATGCATTTTTCTTATTTTCAGGCAAAAAGGCAGAAATTCCCCGTATTTTGAGCAACATTGCAGAAATTCCCCTAATTGTGTGGCAAAAAGGCAGAAATTCCCTATATGTTTGGGCAAAAAGACAGACATTCTTCTTATTTTGTAGCAAAACTATGAAATTCCACTTATTTTGGGGCAAAATTTGAAATTTCCATATTTTGGGCCAAATTGCAGAAATTTCTTTTATTTTGGGGCAAAATTTCAGAAATTTCACTTATTTCAAGGAAAAAAAGAAAATTTTCTTATTTTGGTGCAAAAAGGCTAAATTTCCCATATTTTGAAGCAAAAATTCAGAAATTTTCCGTATTTTGAGGTAAAAAGGCTGAAATTCCCCTTATTTGGGGGCAAAAAGGCAGAAATTTCTCTTATTTTGAGGCAAAATTGCAGAAATTTCATTATTTCAGGGTAATAAATCAGAAATTTTCTTTATTTTGGGGCAAAAAAGAAAGAAATTCCCTTTGTTTTGGGGGAAAAAACAGAAATTCGAATTATTTAGAGTAAGAAAACAGAAATTCTTCTTATTTTGGAGCAAAAATGAAAAAATTTCCTTTTTTTATGGCAAAAAGGTAAGCATTCTTCTTATTTTCAGACAAAAAGGCAGAAATTCCTCGTATTTTGGAGCAAAATTGCAGAAATTCCCCTTATTGTGGGGCAAAAAGGCAGAAATTTATTATATGTTGGGCCAAAAAAACAGAAATTCTCCTTATTTTGTGGCAAAACTCAGAAATTTCACTTATTTTGGGGAAAAATTGCAGAAATTTCAGTTATTTCAGAAAAAAAAAGCAGAAATTTTCTTATTTTGGGGCAAAAAGGCAGAAATTTCTTTTATTTTGGTACAAAATTGCAGAAATTTTTCTTATTTTGGGGCAAAAAGGCAGAAATTTCCCATATTTTGGTGCAAAAATGCAGAAATTCCTTTTATTTTGGGGTAAAAAGTCTGAAATTCCCTTATTTGGAGGCAAAAAAGCAGAAATTTCACTTATTTTGGGGCAAAATTGCAGAAATTTCACTTATTTCAGGGAAAAAAGTCAGAAATTTTCCTTATTTTGGGGCAAAGAGACAGAAATTCCTTTTGTTTTGGGGAAAAAAGCAATTCCACTTATTTAGAGGCAAAAAAGCAGAAATTCCCCTCATTTTGAAGCAAAAATGAAGAAATTTCCCTTTTTTATGGCAAAAAAGTATGAATTCTACTTATTTTCGGGCAAAAAAGCAGAAATTCCCCGTATTTTGGAGCAAAATTGAAGAAATTCCCCTAATTGTGGGGCAAAAAGGCAGAAATTCCCTATATGTTGGGGCAAAAAGGCAGAAATTCTCCTTATTTTGGGGCAAAACTCAGAAATACCACTTATTTTGGGGCAAAATTCCAGAAATTTCCCTTATTTTGGGGAAAAATTGCAGGAATTTCACTTATTTTGGGCAAAATTGCAGAAATTTCACTTATTTCAGAAAAAAGCAGAAATTTTTTATTTTGGGGCAAAAAGGCAGAAATTTCTTTATTTTGGTACAAAATTGAAGAAATTTTTTTTATTTTGGGGCAAAAACGCAGAAATTTCCCATATTTTGGGGCAAAAATGCAGAAATTTCCCTTATTTTGACGTAAAAATGATGAAATTCCCATTATTTGGGGGCAAAGAGGGAGAAATTTTTCTTATTTTGAGGCAAAATTACAGCAATTTCACTTATTTCAGGGTAATAAGTCAGAAATTTTCCTTATCTTGGGGCAAAAAATACAGAAATTCCCTTTGTTTGGGGGAAAAACACAAATTCCACTTATTTAGAGGCAAAAAAGCAGAAATTTTCATTATTTTGGAGCAAAAATGAAGAAATTTCCCTTTTTTATGGCAAAAAGTTATGCATTCTTCTTATTTTCAGGCAAAAAGGCAGAAATGCCCCGTATTTTGGAGCAAAATTGCAGAAATTCCCCTAATTGTTGGGCAAAAGTAGAAATTCCCTATATGTTGGGGCAAAAAGACAGAAATTCTCCTTATTTTGGGGCAAAACTCAGAAATTCCACTTATTTGGGGCAAAATTCCAGAAATTTACCTTATTTTATGGCAAAATTGCAGAAATTTCACTTATTTTGGGGCAAAATTGCAGAAATTTCACTTATTTCAGGAAAAAAATGCAGAAATTTTCCTTATTTTGGGGCAAAAAGGCAGAAATTCCTAATATTTTGTGGCAAAAATCTAGAAATTCCCCTTATTTTGAGGTAAAAAGGCTGAAATTCCCCTTATTTTGGGGCAAAAAGCAGTAATTTCCCTTATTTTGGGGCAAAATTGCAGAAATTTCACTTATTTCAGGGTAATAAGTCAGAAATTTTCTTTATTTTGGGGCTAAAAGGACAGAAATTTCCTTTGTTTTGGGGGAAAAAGACAGAAATTCTACTTATTTAGAGTCAAAAATGCAGAAATTCCTCTTATTTGGGGAAAAAATGAAGAAATTTCCCTTTTTTATGGCAAAAAGGTATGCATTCTTCTTATTTTTGGGCAAAAAGGCAGAAATTCCCCGTATTTTGGAGGAAAATTGCAGAAATTCCCCTAATTGTGGAACAAAAAGGCAGAAATTCCCTATATGTTGGTGCAAAAAGACAGAAATTCTCCTTATTTTCGGGCAAAACTCAGAAGTTTACTTATTTTAGGGCAAAATTCCAGAAATTTCCCTTATTTTGGGGCAAAATTGCCGAAATTTCACTTATTTCAGAAAAAAAAAGCAGAAATTTTCTTATTTTGGGGCAAAAAGGCAGAAATTTCTTTTATTTTGGTACAAAATTGCAGAAATTTTTCTTACTTTGGAGCAAAAATGCAGAAATTTCCCATATTTTGGGGCAAAAATGCAGAAATTCTTCTTATTTTGAGGAAAAAGGCTGAAATTCCCTTTATTTGGGGGCAAAAAGGCAGAAATTTCCCTTATTTTGGGGCAAAATTGCAGAAATTTCTCTTATTTCAGGGTAATAAGTCAGAAATTTCCTTATTTTGGGCAAAAAACACAGAAATTCCCTTTGTTTTGTGGGGAAAACACAGTAATTCCACTTTTTTAGAGGCAAAAAAGCAGAAATTCCTTTTATTTTTTAGCAAAAATGAAGAAATTTCCCTTTTTTGTAGCAAAAGGTATACATTCCCCTTATTTTTAGGCTAAAAACCAGAAATTCCCCGTATTTTGGAGGAAAATTGCAGAAATTCCCCTAATTGTGGGGCAAAAAGGCAGAAATTCCCTATATGTTAGTGCAAAAAGACAGAAATCCTCCTTATTTTCGGGCAAAACTCAGAAATTCCACTTATTTTGGGGCAAAATTCCAGAAATTTCCCTTATTTTGGGGCAAAATTGCAGAAATTTCACTTAATTTGCGGCAAAATTGCTGAAATTTCACTTATTTATGGGAAAAAAATCAGAAATTATTTTATTTTGGGGCAAAAAGGCAGAAATTTCTTATATTTTGGTAAAAAATTTCAGAAATTTTTCTTATTTTGGGGCAAAAAGGCAGAAATTTCCCATATTTTAGGGCAAAAATGCAGAAATTCCCTTTTTTGAGGTAAAAAGGATGAAATTCCCCTATTTGGGGGCAAAAATGCAGACATTTCCCTTATTTTGGGGCAAAATTGCAGAAATTTCACATATGTCAGGGAAAAAAGGCAGAAATTTTCCTTATTTTGGGGCAAAATTGCAGAAATTTCACTTATTTTGGGGCAAAATTGGAGAAATTTCACTTATGTCAGGGTAATAAGTCAGAAATTTTTTTTATTTTGGGGCAAAAAAGACAGAAATTCCCTTTGTTTTGGTGGAAAAAGACCAAAATACCACTTTTTTAGAGGCAAAAAAGCAGAAATTTTCCTTATTTTGGAGCAAAAATGAAGAAATTTCCCTTTTTTATGGCAAAAAGGTATGCATTCTTCTTATTTTCGGGCAAAAAGGCAGAAATTCCCTGTATTTTGGAGCAAAATTGCAGAAATTCCCCTAATTGTCGGGCAAAAAGGTAGAAATTCCATATATGTTGGGGCAAAAAGACAGAAATTCTCCTTATTTTGGGGCGAAACTCAGAAATTCCACTTATTTGGGGCAAAATTCCAGAAATTTACCTTATTTCAGGGCAAAATTGCAGAAATTTCACTTATTTTGGGGCAAAATTGCAGAAATTTCACTTATTTCAGGGAAAAAAGGCAGAAATTTTCTTTATTTTGGGGCAAAAAACAGAAATTCCTTATATTTTGTGGTAAAAATGCAGAAATTCCCCTTATTTTGAGGTAAAAAGGCTGAAATTCCCCTTATTTGGGGGCAAAAAGGCAGTAATTTCCCTTATTTTGGGGCAAAATTGATGAAATTTCACTTATATCAGGGTAATAAGTAAGAAATTTTCCTTATTTTGGAACAAAAAAGACAGAAATTCCCTTTGTTTTAGGGGAAAAAGACAGAAATTCCACTTATTTAGAGTCAAAAATGCAGAAATACCCCTTATTTTGGAGCAAAAATGAAGAAATTTCCCTTTTTTTATGGCAAAAAGGTATGCATTCTTCTTATTTTCAGGCAAAAAGGCAGAAATTCCCTGTATTTTGAGCAACATTGCAGAAATTCCCCTAATTGTGGGGCAAAAAGGCAGAAATTCCCTATAAGTTGGGGCAAAAAGACAGACATTCTTCTTATTTTGGGGCAAAACTCAGAAATTCAATTTTTTTTGAGGCAAAATTCCAGAAATTTCCCATATTTTGGGGCCAAATTGCAGAAATTTCACTTATTTTGGGGCAAAATTGCAGAAATTTCACTTATTTCAGGGAAAAAAAGCAGAATTTTTTTATTTTGGGGCAAAAAGGCAGAAATTTCCCATATTTTGAAGCAAAAATACAGAAATTCCCCTTATTTTGAGGTAAAAAGGCTGAAATTCCCCTTATTTGGGTGCAAAAAGGCAGAAAATTCTCTTATTTTGAGGCAAAATTGCAGAAATTTCACTTATTTCAGGGTAATAAATCAGAAATTTTCTTTATTTTGGGGCAAAAAAGACAGAAATTCTATTTGTTTTGGGGGAAAAAACAGAAATTCGAATTATTTAGAGGAAAAAAGCAGAAATTCTTCTTATTTTGGAGCAAAAATGAAAAAATTTCCCTTTTTTATGGCAAAAAGGTATGCATTCTTCTTATTTTCAGACAAAAAGGCAGAAATTCCCCATATTTTGGAGCAAAATTGCAGAAATTCCTCTAATTGTTGGGCAAAAAGGCAGAAATTCCTTATATGTTGGGGCAAAATGACAGAAATTCTCCTTATTTTGTGGCAAAACTCAGAAATTTCACTTATTTTGGGACAAAATTGCAGAAATTTCAGTTATTTCAGAAAAAAAAGCAGAAATTTTCTTATTTTGGGGCAAAAAGGCAGAAATTTCCCATATTTTGGGGCAAAAATGCAGAAATTCCCCTTATTTTGGGGTAAAAAGTCTGAAATTCCCTTATTTGGGAGCAAAAAAGCAGAAATTTCACTTATTTAAGGAAAAAAAGTCAGAAATTTTCTTTATTTTGGGGCAAAAAGACAGAAATTCCTTTTGTTTTAGAGAAAAAAGAGAGAAATTCCACTTATTTAGAGCCAAAAAAGCAGAAATTCCCCTTATTTTGAGGTAAAAAGGCTGAAATTCCCCTTATTTGGGGGCAAAAAGGCAGAAATTTCCTTTATTTTGGGGCAAAATTGCAGAAATTTCACTTATTTCAGGGTAATAAGTCAGAAATTTTCCTTATTTTGGGGCAAAAAAGACAGAAATTCCCTTTGTTTTGGGGGAAAAAGACAGAAATTCCACTTATTTAGAGGCAAATGCAGAAATTCCCCTTATTTTGGAGCAAAAATGAAGAAATTTCCCTTTTTTATGGCAAAAAGGTATGCATTCTTCTTATTTTCGGACAAAAAGGCAGAAATTCTCCGTATTTTGAAGCAAAATTGAAGAAATTCCCCTAATTGTGGGGCAAAAAGGCAGAAATTCCCTATATGTTGGGGCAAAATGATAGAAATTCTCCTTATTTTGTGGCAAAACTCAGAAATACCACTTATTTTGAGGCAAAATTCCAGAAATTTCCCTTATTTTGTGGAAAAATTGCAGAAATTTCACTTATTTAGGGCAAAATTGCAGAAATTTCACTTATTTCAGAAAAAAAGCAGAATTTTTTTTATTTCGGGGCAAAAAGGCAGAAATTTTTTTTATTTTGGTACAAAATTGAAGAAATTTTTCTTATTTTGGGGCAAAAACGCAGAAATTTCCCATATTTTGGGGCAAAACTGCAGAAATTTCCCTTTTTTTGACGCAAAATGGCTGAAATTCTCCTTATTTGGGGGCAAAAAGAAAGAAATTTTTCTTATTTTGAGGAAAAATTGCAGCAATTTCTCTTATTTCAGGGTAATAAGTCAGAAATTTTCCTTATCTTGGGGCAAAAAATAGAGAAATTCCCTTTGTTTTGGGGGAAAAAGACAGAAATTCCACTTATTTTGGGGCAAAATTCCAGAAATTTCACTTATTTTGGGGCAAAATTGTAGAAATTTCACTTATTTTGGGGCAAAATTTCAGAAATTTCACTTTTTTCAGAAAAAAAAGTAGAAATTTTTCTATTTGGAAGCAAAAAGGCAGAAATTTCTTTTATTTTGGTACAAAATTGCAGAAATTTTTCTTATTTTGGGGCAAAAAGGCAGAAATTTCCCATATTTTGGGGCAAAAATGCAGAAATTCCCCTTATTTTGAGGTAAAAAGGCTAAAATTCCTCTTATTTGGGGGCAAAAAGGCAGAAATTTCACTTATTTTGTGCCAAAATTGCGGAAATTTCACTCATTTCAGGGAAAAAAGGCAGAAATTTTCCTTATTTTGGGGCAAAAAGGCAGAAATTCCTAATATTTTGTGGCAAAAATGCAGAAATTCCCTTTATTTTGAGGTAAAAAGGGTGAAATTCCCCTTATTTGGGGTAAAAAGGCCGAAATTTCCCTTATTTTGGGGCAAAATTGCAGAAATTTCACTTATTTCAGGGAAAAAAGGCAGATATTTTCCTTAATTTGTGGCAAAAATCAGAAATTCCTAATACTTTGTGGCAAAAATGCAGAAATTCCTCTTATTTTGAGGTAAAAAGGCTGAAATTACCCTTATTTGGGGGCAAAAAGGCAGTAATTTCCCTTATTTTAGGGCAAAATTGAAGAAATTTCAGTTATTTCAGGGTAATAAGTAAGAAATTTTTTTTATTTTGGAAGAAAAAAGACAGAAATTCCCTTTGTTTTGGGGGAAAAAGACAGAAATTCCACTTATTTAGAGTCAAAATGCAGAAAATCACCTTATTTTGAAGCAAAAATGAAGAAATTTCCCTTTTTTATGGCAAAAAGGTATGCATTCTTCTTATTTTCAGGCAAAAAGGCAGAAATTCCCTGTATTTTGAGCAACATTGCAGAAATTCCCCTAATTGTGGGGAAAAAGGCAGAAATTCCCTATATTTGGGGCAAAAAGACAGACATTCTTCTTATTTTGGGGCAAAATTGAGAAATACCACTTATTTTGGGGCAAAATTCCAGAAATTTCCCATATTTTGGGGCCAAATTGCAGAAATTTCACTTATTTTGGGGCAAAAGTTCAGAAATTTCACTTATTTCAGGGAAAAAAAGCAGAAATTTTTTTATTTTGGGGCAAAAAGGCAGAAATTTCCCATATTTTGAAGCAAAAATGCAGAAATTCCCTTTATTTTGAGGTAAAAAGGCTGAAATTCCCCTTATTTGGGTGCAAAAAGGCAGAAATTTCTCTTATTTAGAGGCAAAATTGCAGAAATTTCACTTATTTCAGGGTAATAAATCAGAAATTTTCTTTATTTTGGGGCAAAAAAGACAGAAATTCTATTTGTTTTGGAGGAAAAAACAGAAATTCGAATTATTTAGAGGAAAAAAGCAGAAATTCTTCTTATTTTGGAGCAAAAATGAAAAAATTTCCCTTTTTATGGCAAAAAGGTATGCATTCTTCTTATTTTCAGACAAAAAGGCAGAAATTCCCCGTATTTTGGAGCAAAATTGCAGAAATTCCTCTAATTGTGGGGCAAAAAGGCAGAAATTCCTTATATGTTGGGGCAAAAAGACAGAAATTCTCCTTATTTTAGGGGAAAACTCAGAAATTTCATTTATTTTGCGGCAAAATTGCAGAAATTTCAGTTATTGCTGAAAAAAAAGTATAAATTTTCTTATTTTGGGGCAAAAAGGCAGAAATTTCTTTTATTTTGTTACAAAATTGCAGAAATTTTTCTTATTTTGGGGCAAAAAGGCAGAAACTTCCCATATTTTGGGGCAAAAATGCAGAAATTCCGCTTATTTGGGGTAAAAATCTGAAATTCCCTTATTTGGGGGCAAAAAAGCAGAAATTTCACTTATTTAAGAAAAAAAAGTCAGAAATTTTCCTTATTTTGGGGCAAAAACACAGAAATTCCTTTTGTTTTAGAGAAAAAAGACAGAAATTCCACTTATTTAGAGGCAAAAAAGCAGAAATTCCCCTTATTTTGAGGTAAAAAGGCTGAAATTCCCCTTATTTGGGGGCAAAAAGGCAGAAATTTCCTTTATTTTGGGGCAAAATTGCAGAAATTTCACTTATTTCAGGGTAATAAGTCAGAAATTTTCCGTATTTTGGGGCAAAAAAGACAGAAATTCCCTTTGTTTTGGGGGAAAAAGACAGAAATTCCACTTATTTAGAGGCAAATGCAGAAATTCCCCTTATTTTGGAGCAAAAATGAAAAAATTTCCCTTTTTTATGGCAAAAAGGTATGCATTCTTCTTATTTTCGGGCAAATACCAGAAATTTCTCGTATTTTGGAGCAAAATTGCAGAAATTCCTCTAATTGTGGGGCAAAAAGGCAGAAATTCCCTATATTTTTTGGCATAAAGACAGAAATTCTTCTTATTTTGGGGCAAAACTCAGAAATTCCACTTATTTTAAGGCAAAATTCCAGAAATTTCCCTTATTTTGGGGCAAAATTGCAGAAATTTCACTTATTTTGGGGCAAAATTGCAGAAATTTCACTTATTTAAGGGAATAAAAGCAGAAATTTTCTTCTTCTGGGGTAAAAAGGCAAAAATTTCTTTTATTTTGGTACAAAATTGCAGAAAATTTTTTTATTTTGGGCAAAAAGGCAGAAATTTCCCATATTTTGGGGCAAAAATGCAGAAATTCCCCTTATTTTGAGGTAAAAAGGCTGAAATTCCTGTTATTTGGGGGCAAAAAGGGAGAAATTTCCCTTATTTTGGGGAAAAATTGCAGAAATTTCACTTATTTCAGGGTAATAAGTCAGAAATTTTCCTTATTTTGGGGCAAAAATACAGAAATTCCCTTTTTTTGGGGGGACAAAGACAGAAATTCCACATATTTAGAGGCATAAAAGCAAAAATTCTCTTTATTTTGGAGCAAAAATGAAGAAATTTTCCTTTTTTATGGCAAATAGTTATGCATTCTTTTATTTTCGGGCAAAAAGGCAGAAATTTCCCTTATTTGGGGCAAAATTCCAGAAATTTCCCTTATTTCATGGTAATAAGTCAGAAATTTTCCTTATTTTGCGCAAAAAAGACATAAATTCCCTTTGTTTTGGGGGAAAAATACATAAATTCCACTTATTTAGAGACAAAAAAGCAGAAATTCCCCTGTTTTTGGGGCAAAATTGCATAAATTTCACTTACTTCAGGGTAATAAGTCAGAAATTTTCCTTATTTTTGGGCAAAAAAGACAGAAATTACCTTTGTTTTGGGGGAAAAAGACAGAAATTCCACTAATTTAGAGGCAAAAAAGCAAAAATTCCCTTTATTTTGGAGCAAAAATGAAGAAATTTTCCTTTTTTATGGCAAAAAGGTATGCATTCTTATTTTCGGGCAAAAAGGCAGAAATACCCCATATTTTGGAGCAAAATTGCAGAAATTCCCCTAATTGTGGGGCAAAAAGGCAGAAATTCCCTATATGTTGAGGCAAAAAGACAGAAATTCTCCTTATTTTGGGTCAAAACTATGAAATTCCAATTATTTTGAGGCAAAATTCCAGAAATTTCACTTATTTTGGGGCAAAATTGTAGAAATTTCACTTATTTTGGGGAAAAATTTCAGAAATTTCACTTATTTCAGAAAAAAAGCAGAAATTTTCTTATTTGGAAGCAAAAAGGCAGAAATTTCTTTTATTTTGGTACAAAATTGCAGAAATTTCTCTTATTTTGGGGCAAAATTGCAGAAATTTCAATTATTTTGGGGTAAAATTTCAGAAATTTCACTTATTTCAGGAAAAAAAGGCAGAAATTTTTTTTATTTTGGGGCAAAAAGGCAGAAATTCCTAATATTTTGTGGCAAAAATGCAGAAATTCCTTTTATTTTGAGGTAAAAATGCTGAAATTCCCCTTATTTGGGGGAAAAAAGGCAGAAATTTTCCTTTTTTGGGGCAAAATTGTAGAAATTTCACTTACTTCAGGGTAATAAGTCAGAAATTTTCATTATTTTGGAACAAAAAAAACAGAAATTCCCTTTGTTTTGGGAGAAAAAGACAGAAATTCCACTTATTTAGAGTCAAAAGAGCAGAAATTCCTTTTATTTTGGAGCAAAAATGAAGAAATTTTCCTTTTTTATGGCAAAAAGGTATGCATTCTTATTTTCGGGCAAAAAGGCAGAAATTCCCCGTATTTTGGTGCAAAATTGCAGAAATTCCCCTAATTGTGGTGCAAAAAGGCAGAAAATCCCTATATGTTGGGGCAAAAAGACAGAAATTCTCCCTATTTTTGGGTAAAACTCAGAAATTCCACTTATTTTGGGGCAAAATTCCAGAAATTTCACTTATTTTGGGGCAAAATTCTAGAAATTTCACTTATTTTGGGCCAAAATTTCAGAAATTTGACTTATTTTCAGAAAAAAAAATAGAAATTTTTCTATTTGGAAGCAAAAATGCAGAAATTTCTTTTATTTTGGTACAAAATTGCAGAAATTTTTCTTATTTTGGGGCAAAAAGGCAGAAATTTCCCATATTTTGTGGCAAAAATTCAGAAATTCCCCTTATTTTGAGGTGAAAAGGCTGAAATTCCCGTTATTTGGGGGCAAAAAGGCAGAAATTTCACTTATTTTGGGCCAAAATTGCGGAAATTTCACTTATTTTAGGGAAAAAAGGCAGAAATTTTCCTTATTTTGGGGCAAAAAGGCAGAAATTCCTAATATTTTGTGGCAAAAATACAGAATTTCCCTTTATTTTGAGGTAAAAAGGCCGAAATTTCCCTATTTTGGTGCAAAATTGCAGAAATTTCACTTATTTCAGGGTAATAAGTCAGAATTTTTTTTTATTTTGGGGCAAAAAAGACAGAAATTCCCTTTGTTTTGGAAGAAAAAGACCGAAATACCACTTATTTAGAGGCATAAAAGCAGAAATTTTCCTTATTTTGGAGCAAAAATGAAGAAATTTCCCTTTTTTATGGCAAAAAGGTATGCATTCTACTTATTTTCGGGCAAAAAGGCAAAAATTCCTTGTATTTTGGAGCAAAATTGCAGAAATTCCCCTAATTGTCGGGCAAAAATGTAGAAATTCCATATATGTTGGGGCAAAAAGACAGAAATTCTCCTTATTTTGGGGCGAAACTCAGAAATTCCACTTATTTTGGGGCAAAATTGCAGAAATTTCACTTATTTCAGGGAAAAAAGGCAGAAATTTTCCTTATTTTGGGGCAAAAAACAGAAATTCCTAATATTTTGTGGTAAAAATGCAGAAATTCCCCTTATTTTGAGGTAAAAAGGCTGAAATTCCCCTTATTTGGGGGCAAAAAGGCAGTAATTTTCCTTATTTTGTGGCAAAATAGCAGAAATTTCACTTATTTCAGGGTAATAAGTAAGAAATTTTCCTTATTTTGGAACAAAAAAGACAGAAATTCCCTTTGTTTTGGGGGAAAAAGACAGAAATTCCACTTATTTAGAGTCAAAAATGAAAAATACCCCTTATTTTGGAGCAAAAATGAAGAAATTTCCCTTTTTTTATGGCAAAAAGGTATGCATTCTTTTTATTTTCAGGCAAAAAGGCAGAAATTCCCTGTATTTTGAGCAACATTGCAGAAATTCCCCTAATTGTGAGGCAAAAAGGCAGAAATTCCCTATATGTTGGGGCAAAAAAACAGACATTCTTCTTATTTTGGGGCAAAACTCAGAAATTCCATTTATTTTGGGGCAAAATTCCAGAAATTTCCCATATTTTGGGGCCAAATTGGAGAAATTTCACTTATTTTGGGGCAAAATTTCAGAAATTTCACTTATTTCAGGGAAAAAAAGCAGAAATTTTCTTATTTTGGGGCAAAAAGCCAGAAATTTCCCATATTTTGGGGCAAAAATGCAGAAATTCCCCTTATTTTGGGGTAAAAAGTCTGAAATTCTCTTATTTGGGGGAAAAAAGCAGAAATTTCACTTATTTAAGGAAAAAAAGTCAGAAATTTTCCTTATTTTGGGGCAAAAAGACAGAAATTCCTTTTGTTTTAGAGAAAAAAGACAGAAATTCAACTTATTTAGAGGCAAAAAAGCAGAAATTCCCCTTATTTTGAGGTAAAAAGTCTGAAATTCCCCTTATTTGGGGGCAAAAAGGCAGAAATTTCCTTTATTTTGGGGCAAAATTGCAGAAATTTCACTTATTTCAGGGTAATAAGTCAGAAATTTTCCTTATTTTGGGGCAAAAAAGACAGAAATTCCACTTATTTAGAGGCAAATGCAGAAATTCCCCTTATTTTGGAGCAAAAATGAAGAAATTTCCCTTTTTTATGGCAAAAAGGTATGCATTCTTCTTATTTTCGGACAAAAAGGCAGAAATTCCCAGTATTTTGGAGCAAAATTGCAGAAATTCCCCTAATTGTGGGGCAAAAAGGCAGAAATTCCCTATATGTTGGGGCAAAAGTACAGAAATTCTCCGTATTTTGTGACAAAACTCAGAAATAACACTTATTTTGAGGCAAAATTCCAGAAATTTTCCTTATTTTGTGGAAAAATTGCAGAAATTTCACTTATTTTGGGCAAAATTGCAGAAATTTCACTTATTTCAGAAAAAAAGCAGAATTTTTTTTATTTTGGGGCAAGAAGGCAGAAATTTCTTTTATTTTGGTACAAAATTGAAGAAATTTTTCTTATTTTGGGGCAAAAACGCAGAAATTTCCCATATTTTGGGGCAAAACTGCAGAAATTTCCCTTTTTTTGACGTAAAAAGGCTGAAATTCCCCTTATTTGGGGGCAAAAAGGGAGAAATTTTTTTAATTTTGAGGCAAAATTGCAGCAATTTCACTTATTTCAGGGTAATAAGTCAGAAATTTTCTTTATCTTGGGGCAAAAAATACAGAAATTCCCTTTGTTTTGGGGGAAAAATACAGAAATTCCACTTATTTTGGGGCAAAATTCCAGAAATTTCACTTATTTTGGGGCAAAATTGTAGAAATTTCACTTATTTTGGGGCAAAATTTCAGAAATTTAACTTTTTTCAGAAAAAAAGTAGAAATTTTTCTATTTGGAAGCAAAAAGTCAGAAATTTCTTTTATTTTGGTACAAAATTGCAGAAATTTTTCTTATTTTGGGGCAAAAAGGCAGAAATTTCACTTATTTTGGGCCAAAATTGCGGAAATTTCACTTATTTCAGGGAAAAAAGGCAGAAATTTTCCTTATTTTGGGGCAAAAAGGCAGAAGTTCCTAATATTTTGTGGCAAAAATGCAGAAATTCAATTTATTTTGAGGTCAAAAGGGTGAAATTCCCCTTATTTGGGGGTAAAAAGGCCTAAATTTCCCTTATTTTGGGGCAAAATTGCAGAAATTTCACTTATTTCAGGGTAATAAGTAAGAAATTTTCCTTATTTTGGGGCAAAAAAGACAGAAATTTCCTTTGTTTTTGGGGAAAAAGACAGAAATACCACATATTTAGAGGCAAAAAAGCAGAAATTTTCCTTATTTTGGAGCAAAAATGAAGAAATTTCCCTTTTTTATGGCAAAAAGGTATGCATTCTTCTTATTTTCGGGCAAAAAGGCAGAAATTCCCCGTATTTTGGAGCAAAATTGCAGAAATTCCCCTAATTGTCGGGCAACAAGGTAGAAATTCCCTATATGTTGGGGCAAAAAGACAGAAATTCTACTTATTTTGGGGCAAAACTCAGAAATTCCACTTATTTGGGGCAAAATTCCAGAAATTTACCTTATTTTAGAACAAAATTGCAGAAATTTCATTTATTTTGGGGCAAAATTGCAGAAATTTCACTTATTTCAGGGAAAAAAGCAGAAATTTTCTTTATTTTGGGGCAAAAATCAGAAATTCCTAATATTTTGTGGCAAAAATGCAGAAATTCCCCTTATTTTGAGGTAAAAAGGCTGAAATTACCCTTATTTGGGGGCAAAAAGGCAGTAATTTCCCTTATTTTGGGGCAAAATTGAAGAGATTTCAGTTATTTCAGGGTAATAAGTAAGAAATTTTTTTTATTTTGGAAGAAAAAAGACAGAAATTCCCTTTGTTTTGGGGGAAAAAGACAGAAATTCTACTTATTTAGAATCAAAAATGCAGAAATTCCCCTTATTTTGAAGCAAAAATGAAGAAATTTCCTTTTTTTATTGCAAAAAGGTATGCATTTTTCTTATTTTCAGGCAAAAAGGCAGAAATTCCTCGTATTTTGGAGCAAAATTGCAGAAATTCCTCTAATTGTGGGGCAAAAAGACAGAAATTCTCCTTATTTTGTGGCAAAACTCAGAAATTTCACTTATTTTGGGGCAAAATTGCAGAAATTTCAGTTATTTCAGAAAAAAAAGCATAAATTTTCTTATTTTGGGCCAAAAAGGCAGAAATTTCTTTTATTTTGGTACAAAATTGCAGAAATTTTTCTTATTTTGGGGCAAAAAGGCAGAAATTTCCCATATTTTGGGGAAAAATGCAAAAATTTCCCTTATTTTGGGGTAAAAAGTCTGAAATTCCCTTATTTGTGGGCAAAAAAGCCGAAATTTCACTTATTTAAGGAAAAAAAGTCAGAAATTTTCCTTATTTTGGGGCAAAAAGACAGAAATTCCTTTTGTTTTAGAGAAAAAAGACAGAAATTCCACTTATTTAGAGGCAAAAAAGCAGATATTCCCCTTATTTTGAGGTAAAAAGGCTGAAATTCCCCTTATTTGGGGGCAAAAAGGCAGAAATTTCCTTTATTTTGGGGCAAAATTGCAGAAATTTCACATATTTCAGGGTAATAAGTCAGAAATTTTCCTTATTTTGGGGCAAAAAAGACAGAAATTTCCTTTGTTTTGGGGGAAAAAGACAGAAATTCCACTTATTTAGAGGCAAATGCAGAAATTCCCCTTATTTTGGAGCAAAAATGAAGAAATTTCCCTTTTTTATGGCAAAAAGGTATGCATTCTTCTTATTTTCGGCCAAAAGGCAGAAATTCTCCGTATTTTGGAGCAAAATTGCAGAAATTCCCCTAATTGTGGGGCAAAAAGTCAGAAATTCCCTATATGTTGGGGCAAAAGGACATAAATTCTCCTTATTTTGTGGCAAAACTCAGAAATACCACTTATTTTGAGGTAAAATTCCAGAAATTTCCCTTATTTTGGGGCAAAATTGCAGAAATTTCACTTATTTTGGGCAAAATTGCAGAAATTTCACTTATTTCAGAAAAAAAGCAGAAATTTTTTTATTTTGGGGCAAAAAGGCAGAAATTTCTTTTATTTTGGTACAAAATTGAAGAAATTTTTCTTATTTTGGAACAAAAACGCAGAAAGTTCCCATATTTTGGGGCAAAAATGCAGAAATTTCCCTTTTTTTGACGTAAAAAGGCTGAAATTCCCCTTATTTGGGGGCAAAAAGGGAGAAATTTTTCTTATTTTGAGGCAAAATACAGCAATTTCACTTATTTCAGGGTGATAAGTCAGAAATTTTCCTTATCTTGGGGCAAAAAATACAGAAATTCCCTTTGTTTTGGGGGAAAAAGACAGAAATTCCACTAATTTAGAGGCAAAAAAGCAGAAATTCCCCTTATTTTGAAGCAAAAATGAAGATTTCCCTTTTTTGTGGCAAAAGGTATACATTCCCTTTATTTTCGGCCTAAAAAGCAAAAATTCCCCGTATTTTGGAGCAAAATTCTAGAAATTCTCCTAATTGTGGGGCAAAAAGGCAGAAATTCCCTATATGTTAGGGCAAAAATACATAAATTCTCCTTATTTTTGGGCAAAACTCAGAAATTCCACTTATTTGGGGGCAAAATTCCAGAGATGTCCCTTATTTTGGGGCAAAATTGCAGAAATTTCACTTATTTCATGAAAACAGGCAGAAATTTTCCTTATTTTGGGGCAAAAAGGCAGAAATTCCTAATATTTTGTTGCAAAAATGCAGAAATTCTCCTTATTTTGAGGTAAAAGGGTGAAATTCCTCGTATTTGGGGGCAAAAGGGCAGAAATTTCCCTTATTTTGGGGCAAAATTTCAGATATTTCACTTATTTCAGGGTAATAACTCAGAAAATTTCTTTATTTTGTTGCAAAAAAGACAGAAATTTTCTTTGTTTTGGGGGAAAAAGAGAGAAACTACACATATTTAGAGGCAAAAAGCAGAAATTCTCCTTATTTTGGAGCAAAATTACAGAAATTTCCCTTTTTTATGGCAAAAAGGTATGCATTCTTCTTATTTTCGGGCAAAAAGGCAGAAATTCTCTGTATTTTGGAACAAAATTGCAGAAATTAACCTAATTGTGGGGCAAAAAGGCAGAAATTCACTATATGTTGGGGCAAAAAGACAGAAATTCTGCTTATTTTGGGGCAAAACTCAGAAATTCCACATATTCTGGGGCAAAATTCCAGAAATTTCCCTTATTTTGGGGCAAAATTGCAGAAATTGCACTTATTTTGGGACAAAATTGGAGAAATTTCACTTATTTCAGAGAAAAAAGGCAGAAATTTTCCTTATTATGGGGCAAAAAGTCAGAAATTTCCCATATTTTGGTACAAAATTGCAGAAATTTTTTCTTATTTTTGGCAAAAAGGCAAAAATTTCCCATATTTTGGGGAAAAAATGCAGAAATTCCCCTTATTTTGAGGTAAAATGCTGAAATTCCCCTTATTTGGGGTTAAAAAACAGAAATTTCTCTTATTTTGGGGCAAAATTGCAGAAATTTCACTTATTTCAGAGTAATAAGTCCGAAATTTTCCTTATTTTGGGGCAAAAAAGACAGAAATTCCCTTTGTTTTTTGGGGAAAAAGACAGAAATTCCACTTATTTAGAGGCATAAAAGCAAAAATTCCCCACATTTTGGAGAAAAATGAAGAAAATTCCCTTTTTTATGGCAAAAAGGTATGCATTATTATTATTTTCGGACAAAAAAGGCAGAAATTCCCCGTATTTTAGAGCAAAATTGCGAAAATTCCCCTAATTGTGGCGCAAAAATGCAGTAATTCCCTATATGTTGGGGCAAAAAGACAGAAATTCTCCTTATTTTAGGGCAAAACTCAGAAATTTAAATTATTTTGGGGCAAAATTGCAGAAATTTCACTTATTTCAGAAAAAAAAAGCAGAAATTTTCTTATTTTGGGGCCAAAAGGCAGAAATTTCTTTTATTTTGTTACAAAATGCAGAATTTTTTTTTATTTTGGGGCAAAAAGGCAGAAATTTCCCATATTTTGGGGTAAAAATGCAGAAATTTCTCTTATTTTGAGGTAAAAGGCTGAAATTCCCTTTATTTGGGGGCAAAAAGGCAGAAATTTCTCTTATTTTGGGGCAAAATTGCAGAAATTTCACTTATTTCAGGGTAATAAGTCAGAAATTTAACTTATTTTGGAGCCAGAAAACAGAAATAACCTTTGTTTTGGGGGGAAAAAGACAGAAATTCCACTTTTTTTAGAGGCAAAAAAGCAGTAATTCCCCTTATTTTGGAGCAAAAATTAAGAAATTTCACTTTTTAAGGGCATAAAGGTATGCATTCTTCTTATTTTTGGGCAAAAAGGCAGAAATTCCCCTTCTTTTAGAGCAAAATTGCAGAAATTTCCCAAATTGTGGGGCAAAAATGCAGAAATTCCCAATATGTTGAGGCAAAAATACAGAAATTCTCCTCATTTTTGTGCAAAACTCAGAAATTCCACATATTTGGGGGCAAAATTCCAGAAATTTCACTTTTTTGGGGCAAAATTGTAGAAATTTCACTTATTTTGGGGCAAAATTTCAGAAATTTCACTTTTTTCAGAAAAAAGTAGAAATTTTTTTATTTGGAAGCAAAAGGGCAGAAATTTCTTTTATTTTGGTACAAAATTGCAGAAATTTTTCTGAGTTTGGGGCAAAAAGGCAGAAATTTCCCATATTTTGGGGCAAAAATGCAGAAATTCCCCTTATTTTGAGGTAAAAAGGCTAAAATTCCCCTTATTTGGGGGCAAAAAGGCAGAAATTTCAATTATTTTGGGCCAAAATTGCAGAAATTTCACTTATTTCAGGGAAAGAAGGCAGAAATTTTCCTTACTTTGGGGCAAAAATTCAGAAATTCCTAATATTTTGTGGCAAAAATGCAGAAATTCCCTTTATTTTGGGGTAGAATCGGTGAAATTCCCGTTATTTGGGGTTAAAAAACAGAAATTTCTCTTATTTTGGGGCAAAATTGCAGAAATTTCACTTATTTCAGAGTAATAAGTCAGAAATTTTCCTTATTTTGGGGCAAAAAAGACAGAAATTCCCTTTGTTTTGGGGGAAAATACAGAAATTCCACTTATTTAGAGGCATAAAAGCAAAAATTCCCCACATTTTGGAGAAAAATGAAGAAAATTCCCTTTTTTATGGCAAAAAGGTATGCATCATTATTATTTTCGGACAAAAAAGGCAGAAATTCCCCGTATTTTAGAGCAAAATTTCGAAAATTCCCCTAATTGTGGCGCAAAAATGGAGTAATTCCCTATATGTTGGGGCAAAAAGACAGAAATTCTCCTTATTTTAGGGCAAAACTCAGAAATTTAAATTATTTTGGGGCAAAATTGCAGAAATTTCACTTATTTCAGAAAAAAAAGCAGAAATTTTCTTATTTTGGGGCCAAAAGGCAGAAATTTCTTTTATTTTGTTACAAAATGCAGAATTTTTTTTTTATTTTGGGGCAAAAAGGCAGAAATTTCCCATATTTTGGGGTAAAAATGCAGAAATTTCTCTTATTTTGAGGTAAAAGGCTGAAATTCCCTTTATTTGGGGGCAAAAAGGCAGAAATTTCTCTTATTTTGGGGCAAAATTGCAGAAATTTCACTTATTTCAGGGTAATAAGTCAGAAATTTAACTTATTTTGGAGCCAGAAAACAGAAATAACCTTTGTTTTGGGGGGAAAAAGACAGAAATTCCACTTTTTTAGAGGCAAAAAAGCAGAAATTCCCCTTATTTTGGAGCAAAAATTAAGAAATTTCACTTTTTAAGGGCATAAAGGTATGCATTCTTCTTATTTTTGGGCAAAAAGGCAGAAATTCCCCTTATTTTAGAGCAAAATTGCAGAAATTTCCCAAATTGTGGGGCAAAAATGCAGAAATTCCCAATATGTTGAGGCAAAAATACAGAAATTCTCCTTATTTTTGTGCAAAACTCAGAAATTCCACTTATTTGGGGGCAAAATTCCAGAAATTTCACTTATTTTGGGGCAAAATTGTAGAAATTTCACTTATTTTGGGGCAAAATTTCAGAAATTTCACTTTTTTCAGAAAAAAAGTAGAAATTTTTTTATTTGGAAGCAAAAGGGCAGAAATTTCTTTTATTTTGGTACAAAATTGCAGAAATTTTTCTTAGTTTGGGGCAAAAAGGCAGAAATTTCCCATATTTTGGGGCAAAAATGCAGAAATTCCCCTTATTTTGAGGTAAAAAGGCTAAATTTCCCCTTATTTGGGGGCAAAAAGGCAGAAATTTCACTTATTTTGGGCCAAAATTGCAGAAATTTCACTTATTTCAGGGAAAAAAGGCAGAAATTTTCCTTATTTTGGGGCAAAAATTCAGAAATTCCTAATATTTTGTGGCAAAAATGCAGAAATTCCCTTTATTTTGAGGTAGAATCGGTGAAATTCCCCTTATTTGGGGGTAAAAAGGCCGAAATTTTCGTTATTTTGGGGCAAAATTGCAGAAATTTCACTTATTTCAGGGTAATAAGTCAGAAATTTTCCTTATTTTGGGGCAAAAAAGACAGAAATTCCCTCTGTTTTGGGTGAAAAAAACAGAAATTACACTTATTTAGAGGCAAAAAAGCAGAAATTTTCCTTATTTTGGAGCAAAAATGAAGAAATTTCTTTTTTATATGGCAAAAAGGTATGCATTCTTCTTATTTTCAGGCAAAAAGGCAGAAATTCCCCGTATTTTGGAGCAAAATTGCAGAAATTCCCCTAATTGTCGGGCAAAAAGGTAGAAATTCCCTATATGTTGGAGCAAAAAGACAGAAATTCTCCTTATTTTGGGGCGAAACTCAGAAATTCCACTTATTTGGGGCAAAATTCCAGAAATTTACCTTATTTTAGAACAAAATTGCAGAAATTTCACTTATTTTGGGGCAAAATTGCAGAAATTTCACTTATTTCAGGGAAAAAAGGCAGAAATTTTCCTTATGTTGGGGCAAAAATCAGAAATTCCTAATATTTTGTGGCAAAAATGCAGAAAATCCCCTTATTTTGAGGTAAAAAGGCTGAAATTACCCTTATTTGGTTGCAAAAAGGCAGTAATTTCCCTTATTTTGGGGCAAAATTGAAGAAATTTCAGTTATTTCAGGGTAATAAGTAAGAAATTTTTTTTTATTTTGGAAGAAAAAAGACAGAAATTCCCTTTGTTTTGGGGGAAAAAGACAGAACTTCCACTTATTTAGAGTCAAAAATGCAGAAATTCTCCTTATTTTGAAGCAAAAATGAAGAAATTTTTTTATGGCAAAAAGGTATGCATTCTTCTTATTTTCAGGCAAAAAGGCAGAAATTCCCTGTATTTTGAGCAACATTGCAGAAATTCCCCTAATTGTGGGGCAAAAAGGCAGAAATTCCCTATATGTTGGGGCAAAAAGACAGACATTCTTCTTATTTTGGGGCAAAACTGAGAAATTCCACTTATTTTGGGGCAAAATTCCAGAATTTTCCTATATTTTGGGGCCAAATTGCAGAAATTTCACTTATTTTGGGGCAAAATTTCAGAAATTTCACTTATTTCAGGGAAAAAAAGCAGAAATTTTTTTATTTTGGGGCAAAAGGCAGAAATTTCCCATATTTTGAAGCAAAAATGCAGAAATTCCCCTTATTTTGAGGTAAAAAGGCTGAAATTCCCCTTATTTGGGTGCAAAAAGGCAGAAATTTCTCTTATTTAGAGGCAAAATTGCAGAAATTTCACTTATTTCAGGGTAATAAATCAGAAATTTTCTTTATTTTGGGGCAAAAAAGACAGAAATTCTATTTGTTTTGGGGGAAAAAACAGAAATTCGAATTATTTAGAGGAAAAAAGCAGAAATTCTTCTTATTTTGGAGCAAAAATGAAAAAATTTCCCTTTTTAATGGCAAAAAGGTATGCATTCTTCTTATTTTCAGACAAAAAGGCAGAAATTCCTTGTATTTTGGAGCAAAATTGCAGAAATTCCTCTAATTGTGGGGCAAAAAGGCAGAAATTCCTTATATGTTGCGGCAAAGAGACAGAAATTCTCCTTATTTTGTGGCAAAACTCAGAAATTTCACTTATTTTGGGGCAAAATTGCAGAAATTTCAGTTATTTCAGAAAAAAAAGCATAAATTTTCTTATTTTGGGGCAAAAAGGCAGAAATTTCTTTTATTTTGGTACAAAATTGCATTAATTTTTCTTATTTTGGGGCAAAAAGGCAGAAATTTCCCATATTTTGGGGCAAAAATGCAAAAATTCCCCTTATTTTGGGTTAAAAATCTGAAATTCCCTTATTTGGGGGCAAAAAAGCAGAAATTTCACTTATTTAAGGAAAAAAAGTCAGAAATTTTCCTTATTTTGGGGCAAAAAGACAGAAATTCCTTTTGTTTTAGAGAAAAAAGACAGAAATTCCACTTATTTAGAGGCAAAAAAGCAGAAATTCCCCTTATTTTGAGGTAAAAAGGCTGAAATTCCCCTTATTTGGGGGCAAAGAGGCAGAAATTTCCTTTATTTTGGGGCAAAATTGCAGAAATTTCACTTATTTCAGGGTAATAAGTCAGAAATTTTCCTTATTTTGGGGCAAAAAAGACAGAAATTTCCTTTGTTTTGGGGGAAAAAGACAGAAATTCCACTTATTTAGAGGCAAATGCAGAAATTCCCCTTATTTTGAAGCAAAAATGAAGAAATTTCCCTTTTTTATGGCAAAAAGGTATGCATTCTTCTTATTTTCGGACAAAAAGGCAGAAATTCTTCGTATTATGGAGCAAAATTGCAGAAATTCCCCTAATTGTGGGGCAAAAAGGCAGAAATTCCCTATATGTTGGGGCAAAAGGACAGAAATTCTCCTTATTTTGTGGCAAAACTCAGAAATACCATTTATTTTGAGGCAAAATTCCAGAAATTTCAGTTATTTTGGGGCAAAATTGCAGAAATTTCACTTATTTTGGGCAAAATTGCAGAAATTTCACTTATTTCAGAAAAAAAGCAGAATTTTTTTTATTTTGGGGCAAAAAGGCAGAAATTTCTTTTATTTTGGTACAAAATTGAAGAAATTTTTCTTATTTTGGAACAAAAACGCAGAAAGTTCCCATATTTTGGGCAAAAATGCAGAAATTTCTTTTTTTTTGACGTAAAAAGGCTGAAATTCCCCTTATTTGGGGGCAAAAATAGAGAAATTTTTTTTATTTTGAGGCAAAATACAGCAATTTCACTTATTTCAGGGTGATAAGTCAGAAAATTTCCTTATCTTGGAGCAAAAAATACAGAAATTCCTTTTGTTTTGTAAGAAAAAGACAGAAATTCCACTTATTTAGAGGCAAAAAAGCAGAAATTCCCCTTATTTTGAAGCAAAAATGAAGATTTCCCTTTTTTGTGGCAAAAAGTATACATTCCCTTTATTTTCGGCCTAAAAAGCAAAAATTCCCCGTATTTTGGAGCAAAATTCTAGAAATTCCCCTAATTGTGGGGCAAAAAGGCAGAAATTCCCTATATGTTAGGGCAAAAAGACATAAATTCTCCTTATTTTTGGGCAAAACTCAGAAATTCCACTTATTTTGGGGCAAAATTCCAGAGATGTCCCTTATTTTGGGGCAAAATTGCAGAAATTTCACTTATTTCAGGGAAAAAAGGCAGAAATTTTCCTTATTTTGGGGCAAAAAGGCAGAAATTCCTAATATTTTGTTGCAAAAATACAGAAATTCTCCTTATTTTGAGGTAAAAGGGTGAAATTCCTCTTATTTGGGGGCATAAGGGCAGAAATTTCCCTTATTTTGGGGCAAAATTGCAGAAATTGCACTTATTTTGGGACAAAATGGAGAAATTTCACTTATTTCAGAGAAAAAAGGCAGAAATTTTCCTTATTTTGGGGCAAAAAGTCAGAAATTTCCCATATTTTGGTACAAAATTGCAGAAATTTTTTCTTATTTTTGGCAAAAAGGCAAAAATTTCCCATATTTTGGGGAAAAAATGCAGAAATTCCCCTTATTTTGAGGTAAAATGCTGAAATTCCCCTTATTTGGGGTTAAAAAACAGAAATTTCTCTTATTTTGGGGCAAAATTGCAGAAATTTCACTTATTTCAGAGTAATAAGTCAGAAATTTTCCTTATTTTGGGGCAAAAAAGACAGAAATTCCCTTTGTTTTGGGGGAAAAAGACAGAAATTCCACTTATTTAGAGGCATAAAAGCAAAAATTCCCCTCATTTTGGAGAAAAATGAAGAAAATTCCCTTTTTTATGGCAAAAAGGTATGCATTATTATTATTTTCGGACAAAAAAGGCAGAAATTCCCCGTATTTTGGAGCAAAATTGCAGAAATTCCCCTAATTGTGGGGCAAAAAGGCAGAAATTCCCTATATGTTGGGGCAAAAAGACAGACATTCTTCTTTTTTTTGGGTCAAAACTGAGAAATTCCACTTATTTTGGGGCAAAATTCCAGAAATTTCCCATATTTTGGAACCAAATTGCAGAAATTTCACTTATTTCAAGGAAAAAAAGCAAAAATTTTCTTATTTTGGGGCAAAAAGGCAGAAATTTCCCAAAGTTTGAAGCAAAAATGCAGAAATTCCCCTTATTTTGAGGTAAAAAAAGCTGAAATTCCCCTTATTTGGGGGCAAAAAGGCAGAAATTTCTCTTATTTTGAGGCAAAATTGCAGTAATTTCACTTATTTCAGGGTAATAAATCAGAAATTTTTTTTTATTTTGGGGCAAAAAAGACAGAAATTCTCTTTGTTTTGGGGGAAAAAACAGAAATCAGAATTATTTAGAAAAAAAAAGCAGAAATTCTTCTTATTTTGGAGCAAAAATGAAAAAATTTCTCTTTTTTATGGCAAAAAGGTATGCATTCTTCTTATTTTCAGACAAAAAGGCAGAAATTCCCCGTATTTTGGAGCAAAATTGCAGAAATTTTACTAATTGTGGGGCAAAAAAGCAGAAATTCCTTATGTTGGGGCAAAAAAACAGAAATTCTCTTTATTTTGTGGCAAAACTCAGATATTTCACTTATTTTGGGGCAAAATTGCAAAAATTTCAGTTATTTCAGAAAAAAAAAGGAGAAATTTTCTTATTTTGGGGCAAAAAGGCAGAAATTTCTTTTATTTTGGTACAAAATTGCAGAAATTTTCCTTATTTTGGGGCAAAAAGAAAGAAATTTCCCATATTTTGGGGCAAAAATGCAGAAATTCCTCTTATTTTGGGGTAAAAACTCTGAAATTCCCTTATTTGGGGGCAATAAAGCAGAAATTTCACTTATTTTGGGGCAAAATTGCAAAAATTTCACTTATTTCAGGAAAAAAATTCAGAAATTTTCCTTATTTTGGGGCAAAAAGACAGAAATTCCTTTTGTTTTTGGGAAAAAAGACAGAAATTCCACTTATTTAGAGGCAAAAAAGCAGAAATTCCCCTCATTTTGGAGCAAAAATGAAGAAATTTCCCTTTTTTATGGCAAAAAGGTATGCATTTTTCTTATTTACGGGCAAAAAGGCAGAAATTCCCCGTATTTTGGAGCAAAATTGCAGAAATTCCCCTAATTGTGGGGCAAAAAGGCAGAAATTCCCTCTATGTTGGGTCAAAAAGACAGAAATTCTCCTTATTTTGGGGCAAAACTCAGAAATACCACTTATTTTGGGATAAAATTCCAGAAATTTCCCTTATTTTGGGGCAAAATTGCAGAAATTTCACTTATTTTGGAGCAAAAATGAAGAAATTTCACTTATTTCAGAATAAAACAGAAATTTTTTTATTTTGGGGCAAAAAGGCAGAAATTTCCCATATTTTGGGGCAAAAATGCAGAAATTTCCCTTATTTTGACGTAAAAAGACTGAAATTCCCCTTATTTGGGGGCAAAAAGGGAGAAATTTTTCTTATTTTGAGGCAAAATTTCAGCAATTTCACTTATTTAAGGGTAATAAGTCAGAAATTTTCCTTATCTTGGGGCAAAAAATACAGAAATTCTTTTTGTTTTGGGGGAAAAAGACAGAAATTCCACTTATTTAGAGGCAAAAAAGCAGAAATTCCCTTATTTTGGAGCAAAAATGAAGAAATTTCCCTTTTTTGTGGCAAAAGGTATACATTCCCCTTATTTTCGGGCTAAAAAGCAGAAATTCCCTGTATTTTAGAGCAAAATTATAAAAATTCCCCTAATTGTGGGGCAAAAAGGCAGAAATTCCCTATATGTTGGGGCAAAAGGACAGAAATTCTTTTTATTTTGGTGCAAAACTCAGAAATTCCACTTATTTTGGGGCAAAATTCCAGAGATTTCCCTTATTTTGGGACAAAATTGCAGAAATTTCACTTATTTTAGGGTAATAAGTCAGAAATTTTCCTTATTTTGGGCAAAATAGACAGAAATTCTCTTTGCTTTGGGAAAAAAATACATAACTTCCACTAATTTAGAGGCAAAAAAGCAGAAATTCCCCTTATTTTGGGGCAAAATTGCAGAAATTTCACTTACTTCAGGGTAAAGAGTCAGAAATTTTCCTTATTTTGGGGCAAAAAATACAAAAATTACCTTTGTTTTAGGGGAAAAAAGACAGAAATTCCACTTATTTAGAGGCAAAAAAGCAGAAATTCCCCTTATTTTGGAGGAAAAATGAAGAAATTTCCCTTTTTTATGGCAAAAAGTTATGTATTCTTCTTTTTTCGGGCAAAAAGGCAGAAATTCCCCGTATTTTGGAGCAAAATTGCAGAAATTCCCCTAATTGTGGGGCAAAAAGGCAGAAATTCCCTATATGTTGGGGCAAAAAGACAGAAATTCTCCTTATTTTGGGGTAGAACTCAGAAATTCCACTTATTTTGGGGCAGAATTCCAGAGATTTCCCTTATTTTGGGGCAAAAGTGCAGAAATTTCTTTTATTTTGGTACAAAATTTCAGAAATTTTTCTTATTTTGGAGCAAAAAAGCAGAAATTTCCCATATTTTGGGGCAAAAATGCAGAAATTCCTTTTATTTTGAGGAAAAAGGCTGAAATTCCCCTAAATTGGGGGCAAAAAGTCAGAAATTTCCTTATTTTAGGGCAAAATTGCAAAAATTTCAATTATTACAGGGTAATATGTAAGAAATTTTCCTTATTTTGGGGCAAAAAGGCAGAAATTCCTAATATGTTGTGGCAAAAATGCAGAAATTCCCCTTATTTTGAGGTAAAAAGGCTGAAATTAACTTTATTTGGGGGCCAAAAGGCAGAAATTTCTTTTATTTTGTTACAAAATTGCAGAATTTTTTTTTATTTTGGGGCAAAAAGGCAGAAATTTCCCATATTTTGGGGCAAAAATGCAGAAATTTCTCTTATTTTGAGGTAAAAGGCTGAAATTCCCCTTATTTGGGGGCAAAAAGGCAGAAATTTCTCTTATTTTGGGGCAAAATTGCAGAAATTTCACTTATTTTAGGGTAATAAGTCAGAAATTTTCCTTATTTTGGGGCCAAAAATCAGAAATAACCTTTTTTTAGGGAAAAAGACAGTAATTCCACTTTTTTAGAGGCAAAAAAGCAGAAATTCCCCTTAATTTGGAGCAAAAATGAAGAAATTTCACTTATTAAGGGCAAAAAGGTATGCATTCTTCTTATTTTTGGGCAAAATAGCAGAAATTCCCCTTATTTTGGAGCAAAATTGCAGAAATTTCCCAAATTGTGGGGCAAAAATGCAGAAATTCCCAATATGTTGGGGCAAAAATACAGAAATTCTCCTTATTTTGGGGCAAAACTCAGAAATTCCACTTATTTTGGGGCATAATTCCAATAATTTCCCTTATTTTGGGGCAAAATTGCAGAAATTCACTTATTTTGGGCAAAATTGCAGAAAATTCACTTATTTCAGAAAAAAAGCATAAATTTTTTTTTATTTTGGGGCAAAATTGCAGAAATTTCACTTATTTCAGTGTAATAAGTCAGAAATTTTCCTTATTTTGGGGCAAAAAGGCAGAAATTCCTAATATTTTGTGGCAAAAATGCAGAAATTCCCCTTATTTTGAGGTAAAAATGCTGAAATTCCCCTTATTTGGGGGCAAAAAGGCAGAAATTTCCATTATTTTGGGCAACAATTGCAGAAATTTCACTTATTTCAGGGTAATAAGTCAGGAATTTTCCTTATATTGGTGCAAAAAAGACAGAAATTCCCTTTGTTTTGGGGGAAAAATACATAAATTCCACTTATTTAGAGGCAAAAAAGCAGAAATTCCCCTTATTTTGGAGCAATAATGAAGAAATTTCACTTTTTTATGGCAAAAAGCTATGCATTCTTTTTATTTTCGGGCAAAAAGGCAGAAATTCCCCGTATTTTGGAGCAAAATTGCAGAAATTCCCCTAATTGTGGGGCAAAAATGCAGAAATTCACTATATGTTAAGGCAAAAAGACAGAAATTCTCTTTATTTTGGGGCAAAACTCAGAAATTCCTCTTATTTTGGAGCGAAATTCCAGAAATTTCACTTATTTTGGGGCAAAAAGACAGAAATTTCTATTATTTTGGTACAAAATTTAGAAATTTTTCTTATTTTGTAGCAAAAAGGCAGAAATTTTCCATATTTTTGGGCAAAATTGCAGAAATTTCACTTATTTCAAAAAAAAGCAGAAATTTTCTTATTTTGGGGCAAGAAGGCAGAAATTTCTTTTATTTTGGTAAAAAATTGCAGAGATTTTTCTTATTTTGGAGCAAAAGAGCAGAAATTTCCCATATTTTGGGGCAAAAATGCCGAAATTCCCCTTATTTTGATGAAAAAGGCTGAAATTTCCCTTAATTGGAAGCAAAAAGTCAGAAATTTCCTTATTTTGGGGCAAAATTGCAAAAATTTCACTTAATTCAGGGTAATAAGTAAGAAATTTTCCTTAATTTGGGGCAAAAAGGCAGAAATTCCTAATATTTTGTGGCAAAAATGCAAAAATTCCCCTTATTTTGAGGTAAAAAGGCTGAAATTCCCATTATTTGGGGGCAAAAAGGCAGAAATTTCCCTTATTTTGGGTCAAAATTGCAGAAATTTCACTTATTTCAGGATAATAAGTCAGAAATTTTCCTTATTTTGGGCAAAAAAGACAGAAATTCCCTTTGTTTTGGGGGAAAAATACATAAATTCCACTTATTTAGAGGCAAAAAAGCAGAAATTCCCCTTATTTAGGAGCAAAAATGAAGAAATTTCTCTTTTTTATGGCAAAAAGGTATGCATTCTTCTTATTTTCGGGCAAAAAGGCAGAAATTCCCCGTATTTTGGAGCAAAATTTCAGAAATTCCCCTAATTGTGGGGCAAAAAGGCAGAAATTCCCTCTATGTTAAGGCAAAAAGACAGAAATTCTCTTTATTTTGGGGCAAAACTCAGAAATTCCTCTTATTTTGGAGCAAAATTCCAGAAATTTCTCTTATTTTGGGGCAAAAAGGCAGTAATTTCTATTATTTTGGTACAAAATTGTAGAAATTTTTCTTATTTTGTAGCAAAAAGGCAGAAATTTCCCATATTTTGGGGCAAAATTGCAGATATTTCACTTATTTCAGGGTAATAAGTCAGAAATTTTCCTTATTTTGGGGCAAAAAGGCAGAAATTCCTAATATTTTGTGGCAAAAATGCAGAAATGTTACTTATTTTGAGGTAAAAAGGCTGAAATTCCCCTTATTTGAAGGCAAAAAGGCAGAAATTTCCCAAATTTTGGGGCAAAATTGCAGAAATTTTACTTATTTCAGGGTAATAAATCAGAAATTTCCCTTATTTTGGGGCAAAAAAGACAGAAATTCCTTTTGTTTTGGGGGAAAAAACAGAAATTCCAATTATTTAGAGGAAAAAAGCAGAAATTCCTCTTATTTTGGAGCAAAAATGAAAAAATTTCACTTTTTTATGGCAAAAAGGTATGCATTCTCATTTTCGGACAAAAAGGCAGAAATTGCTCGTATTATGGAGCAAAACTGCATAAATTCCCCTAATTGTGGGGCAAAAAGGCAGAAATTCCTTATATGTTGGGGCAAAAAGACAGAAATTCTCTATATTTTGTAGCAAAACTCAGAAATTTCACTTATTTTGGGGCAAAATTGCAGAAATTTCAGTTATTTCAGAAAAAAAAGCAGAAATTTTCTTATTTTGGGGCAAAAAGGCAGAAATTTCTTTTATTTTGGTACAAAATTGCAGAATTTTTTCTTATTTTGGGGCAAAAAGGCAGAAATTTCCCATATTTTGGGGCAAAAATGCAGAAATTCCCCTTATTTTGGGGTAAAAAGGCTGAAATTCCCTTATTTGGGGGCAAAAAAGCAGAAATTTCACTTATTTTGGGGCAAAATTGCAGAAATTTTTTTTATTTTGGTGCAAAAAAGACATAAATTCTTTTTGTTTTAGGGGAAAAAGACAGAAATTCCACTCATTTAGAGGCAAAAAAAAGCGGAAATTCCCCTCATTTTGGAGCAAAAATGAAGAAATTTCTCTTTTTTATGGCAAAAAGGTATGCATTCTACTCATTTTCGGGCAAAAAGGCAGAAATTCCCCGTATTTTGGAGCAAAATTGCAGAAATTCCCCTAATTGTGGGGCAAAAAGGCAGAAATTCCCTATATGTTGGGGCAAAAATACAGAAATTCTCATTATTTTGGGGCAAAACTCAAAAATTCCACATATTTGGGGGCAAAATTCCATAAATTTTCTTTATTTTGGGACAAAATTGCAGAAATTTCACTTATTTGGGTGCAAAATTTCAGAAATTTCAATTATTTCAGGGAAAAAAGGCAGTAATTTTCTTTATTTTGAAGCAAAAAGGCTGAAATTCCTAATATTTTGTGGCAAAAATGCAGAAATTCTCCTTACTTTTAGGTAAAAAGGCTGAAATTTCCCATATTTGGGGGTAAAAAGGCAAAAATTTCCCTTATTTTGGGGCAAAATTGCAGAAATTTCAGTTATTTCAGAAAAAAAAGCAGAAATTTTCTTATTTTGGGGCAAAAAGGCAGAAATTTCTTTTATTTTGGTACAAAATTGCAGAATTTTTTCTTATTTTGGGGCAAAAAGGCAGAAATTTCCCATATTTTGGGGCAAAAATGCAGAAATTCCCCTTATTTTGGGGTAAAAAGGCTGAAATTCCCTTATTTGGGGGCAAAAAAGCAGAAATTTCACTTAGTTTGGGGCAAAATTGCAGAAATTTTTTTTATTTTGGTGGAAAAAGACATAAATTCTTTTTGTTTTAGGGGAAAAAGACAGAAATTCCACTCATTTAGAGGCAAAAAAAGCGGAAATTCCCCTCATTTTGGAGCAAAAATGAAGAAATTTCTCTTTTTTATGGCAAAAAGGTATGCATTCTACTCATTTTCGGGCAAAAAGGCAGAAATTACCCGTATTTTGGAGCAAAATTGCAGAAATTCCCCTAATTGTGGGGCAAAAAGGCAGAAATTCCCTATATGTTGGGGCAAAAATACAGAAATTCTCATTATTTTGGGGCAAAACTCAAAAATTCCACATATTTGGGGGCAAAATTCCATAAATTTTCTTTATTTTGGGACAAAATTGCAGAAATTTCACTTATTTGGGTGCAAAATTTCAGAAATTTCAATTATTATAGGGAAAAAAGGCAGTAATTTTCTTTATTTTGAAGCAAAAAGGCTGAAATTCCTAATATTTTGTGGCAAAAATGCAGAAATTCTCCTTACTTTTAGGTAAAAAGGCTGAAATTTCCCATATTTGGGGGTAAAAAGGCAAAAATTTCCCTTATTTGGGGCAAAATTGCAGAAATTTCACTTATTTCAGGGTAATAAGTCAGAAATTTTTTTAATTTTGGGGCAAAAAAGACAGAATTTTCCTTTGTTTTGGGGCAAAAAGACAGAAATTCCACTTATTTAGAGGCAAAAAAGCAGAAATTTTCCTTATTTTGGAGCAAAAATGAAGAAATTTCCCTTTTTTATGGCAAAAAGGTATGCATTCTTTTTATTTTCAGACAAAAAGGCAGAAATTCCCCATATTTTGGAGCAAAATTGCAGAAATTCCCCTAATTGTGGGTCAAAAAGGCAGAAATTCCCTATATGTTGGGGCAAAAAGACAGAAATTCTCCTTATTTTGGGGCAAAACTCAGAAATTCCACTTATTTTGGGGCAAAATTCCAGAAATTTCCCTTATTTTGGGGCAAAATTGCAGAAATTTCACTTATTTTGGGACAAAATTGGAGAAATTTCACTTATTTCAGGGAAAAAAGGCGGAAATTTTCTTTATTTTGGGGCAAAAGGGCTGAAATTCCTAATATTTTGTGGCAAAAATGCAAAAATTTCCCTTACTTTTAGGTAAAAAGGCTGAAATTCCCCATATTTGGGGGCAAAATGGCAGAAATTTCCCTAATTTTGGGGCAAAATTGCAGAAATTTCACTTATTTCAGGGTAATAAGTCAGAAATTTTTTTTTATTTAGGGCAAAAAAGACAAAAATTCCCTTTGTTTTGGGGGAAAAAGACAGAAATTACACTTATTTAGAGGCAAAAAAGCAGAAATTCCCCTTATTTTGAAGCAAAAATGAAGAAATTTCCATTTTTTATGGCAAAAAGGTATGCATTCTTCTTATTTTCGGACAAAAAGGCAGAAATTCCCCGTATTTTGGAGCAAAATTGCAGAAATTCCCTTAAAGGTGGGGCAAAAAGGCAGAAATTCCCTATATGTTGGGGCAAAAGGACAGAAATTCTCCTTATTTTGGGGCAAAACTCAGAAATACCACTTATTTTGGGGCAAAATTCCAGAAATTTCCCTTATTGTGGAACAAAATTGCAGAACTTTCACTTATTTTGGGCAAAATTGCAGAAATTTAACTTATTTTAGAAAAAAAGCAGAAATTTTCTTATTTTGGGGCAAAAAGGCAGAATTTTCTTTATTTTGGTACAAAATTGCAGAAATTTTTCTTATTTTGGGGCTAAAACGCAGAAATTTCTTATATTTTGGGGCAAAAATGCAAAAATTTCACTTATTTTAGGGTAATAAGTCAGAAATTTTCTTTATTTTGGGCAAAAAAGACAGAATTTCCCTTTGTTTTGGGGGGAAAATACATAAATTCCACTTATTTAGAGTCAAAAAAGCAGAAATTCTCCTTATTTTGGGGCAAAATTGCAGAAATTTCACTTACTTCAGGGTAATAAGTCAGAAATTTTCCTTATTTTGTGGCAAAAAATACAGAAATTACCTTTGTTTTCGTGGAAAAAGACAGAAATTCCACTTATTTAGAGGCAAAAAAGCAGAAATTCCCCTTATTTTGGAGCAAAAATGAAGAAATCTCCCTTTTTTATGGCAAAAAGTTATGCATTCTTCTTATTTTCAGGCAAAAAGGCAGAAATTCCCCGTATTCTGGAGCAAAATTGCAGAAATTCCCCTAATTGTGGAGCAAAAAGGCAGAAATTCCCTATATGTTGGGGAAAAAAGACAGAAATTCTCCTAATTTTGGGGCAGAACTCAGAAATTCCACTTATTTGGGGGCAAAATTCTAAAGATTTCCCTTATTTTTGGGCAAAATTGCAGAAATTTCACTTATTTCAAAAAAAAGCAGAAATTTTCTTATTTTGGGGCAAGAAGGCAGAAATTTCTTTTATTTTGGTAAAAAATTGCAGAAATTTTTCTTATTTTGGAGCAAAAAAGCAGAAATTTCCCATATTTTGGGGCAAAAATGCCGAAATTCCCCTTATGTTGATGAAAAAGGCTGAAATTCCCCTTAATTGGAAGCAAAAAGTCAGAAATTTCCTTATTTTGGGGCAAAATTGCAAAAATTTCACTTAATTCAGGGTAATAAGTAAGAAATTTTCCTTATTTTGGGGCAAAAAGGCAGAAATTCCTAATATTTTGTGACAAAAATGCAAACATTCCCCTTATTTTGAGGTAAAAAGGCTGAAATTCCCATTATTTGGGGGCAAAAAGGCAGAAATTTCCCTTATTTTGGGACAAAATTGCAGAAATTTCACTTATTTCAGGATAATAAGTCAGAAATTTTCCTTATTTTGGGCAAAAAAGACAGAAATTCCCTTTGTTTTGTGGGAAAAATACATAAATTCCACTTATTTAGAGGCAAAAAAGCAGAAATTCCCCTTATTTAGGAGCAAAAATGAAGAAATTTCCCTTTTTTATGGCAAAAAGGTATGCATTCTTCTTATTTTCGGGCAAAAAAGCAGAAATTCCCCGTATTTTGGAGCAAAATTGCAGAAATTCCCCTAATTGTGGGGCAAAAAGGCAGAAATTCCCTATATGTTAAGGCAAAAAGACAGAAATTCTCTTTATTTAGGGGCAAAACTCAGAAATTCCTCTTATTTTGGAGCGAAATTCCAGAAATTTCACTTATTTTGGGGCAAAAAGGCAGTAATTTCTATTATTTTGGTACAAAATTGTAGAAATTTTTCTTATTTTGTAGCAAAAAGGCAGAAATTTCCCATATTTTGGGGCAAAAATGCAGAAATTCCCCTTATTTTGAGGTAAAAAGGCTGAAATTCCCCTTATTTGGGGGCAAAAAGGCAGAAATTTCCATTATTTTGGGGCACAATTGCAGAAATTTCACTTATTTCAGGGTAATAAGTCAGGAATTTTCCTTATTTTGGTGCAAAAAAGACAGAAATTCCCTTTGTTTTGGGGGAAAAATACATAAATTCCACTTATTTAGAGGCAAAAAAGCAGAAATTCCCCTTATTTTGGAGCAATAATGAAGAAATTTCACTTTTTTATGGCAAAAAGCTATGCATTCTTCTTATTTTCGGGCAAAAAGGCAGAAATTCCCCATATTTTGGAGCAAAATTGCAGAAATTCCCCTAATTGTGGGGCAAAAAGGCAGAAATTCCCTATATGTTAAGGCAAAAAGACAGAAATTCTCTTTATTTTGGGGCAAAACTCAGAAATTCCTCTTATTTTGGAGCGAAATTCCAGAAATTTCACTTATTTTGGGGCAAAAAGGCAGAAATTTCTATTATTTTGGTACAAAATTGTAGAAATTTTTCTTATTTTGTAGCAAAAAGGCAGAAATTTCTCATATTTTGGGGCAAAAATGCAGAAATTCCCCTTATTTTGAGGAAAAAGCCTGAAATTCCCCTTAATTGGGGGCAAACAGGCAGAAATTTCCTTATTTTGTGGCAAAATTGCAAAAATTTCACTTACTTCAGGGTAATAAGTCAGAAATTTTTCTTATTTTGGGGCAAAAAGGCAGAAATTCCTAATATTTTGTGGCAAAATGCAGAAATTCCCCTTATTTTGAGATAAGAAGGCTGAAATTCCCCTTATTTGGGGGCAAAAAGGCAGAAATTTCCATTATTTTGGGGCAAAATTGCAGAAATTTCACTTATTTTAGAGTAATAAGTCAGAAATTTTCCTTATTTTGGGCAAAAAAGACAGAATTTCCCTTTGTTTTGGGGGAAAAATACATAGATTCCACTTATTTAGAGACAAAAAAGCAGAAATTCTCCTTATTTTGGGGCAAAATTGCAGAAATTTCACTTACTTCAGGGTAATAAGTCAGAAATTTTCCTTATTTTGTGGCAAAAAATACAGAAATTACCTTTGTTTTCGGGGAAAAAGACAGAAATTCCACTTATTTAGAGGCAAAAAAGCAGAAATTCCCCTTATTTTGGAGCAAAAATGAAGAAATTTCGCTTTTTTATGGCAAAAAGTTATGCATTCTTCTTATTTTCAGGAAAAAAGGCAGAAATTCCCCGTATTTTGGAGCAAAATTGCAGAAATTCCCCTATTGTGGAGCAAAAAGGCAGAAATTCCCTATATGTTGGGGCAAAAAGACAGAAATTCTCCTAATTTTGGGGCAGAACTCAGAAATTCCACTTATTTGGGGGCAAAATTCTAAAGATTTCCCTTATTTTTGGGCAAAATTGCAGAAATTTCACTTATTTCAAAAAAAAGCAGAAATTTTCTTATTTTGGGGCAAGAAGGCAGAAATTTCTTTTATTTTGGTAAAAAATTGCAGAAATTTTTCTTATTTTGGAGCAAAAAAGCAGAAATTTCCCATATTTTGGGGCAAAAATGCCGAAATTCCCCTTATGTTGATGAAAAAGGCTGAAATTCCCCTTAATTGGAAGCAAAAAGTCAGAAATTTCCTTATTTTGGGGCAAAATTGCAAAAATTTCACTTAATTCAGGGTAATAAGTAAGAAATTTTCCTTATTTTGGGGCAAAAAGGCAGAAATTCCTAATATTTTGTGACAAAAATGCAAACATTCCCCTTATTTTGAGGTAAAAAGGCTGAAATTCCCATTATTTGGGGGCAAAAAGGCAGAAATTTCCCTTATTTTGGGACAAAATTGCAGAAATTTCACTTATTTCAGGATAATAAGTCAGAAATTTTCCTTATTTTGGGCAAAAAAGACAGAAATTCCCTTTGTTTTGTGGGAAAAATACATAAATTCCACTTATTTAGAGGCAAAAAAGCAGAAATTCCCCTTATTTAGGAGCAAAAATGAAGAAATTTCCCTTTTTTATGGCAAAAAGGTATGCATTCTTCTTATTTTCGGGCAAAAAAGCAGAAATTCCCCGTATTTTGGAGCAAAATTGCAGAAATTCCCCTAATTGTGGGGCAAAAAGGCAGAAATTCCCTATATGTTAAGGCAAAAAGACAGAAATTCTCTTTATTTTGGGGCAAAACTCAGAAATTCCTCTTATTTTGGAGCGAAATTCCAGAAATTTCACTTATTTTGGGGCAAAAAGGCAGTAATTTCTATTATTTTGGTACAAAATTGTAGAAATTTTTCTTATTTTGTAGCAAAAAGGCAGAAATTTCCCATATTTTGGGGCAAAAATGCAGAAATTCCCCTTATTTTGAGGTAAAAAGGCTGAAATTCCCCTTATTTGGGGGCAAAAAGGCAGAAATTTCCATTATTTTGGGGCACAATTGCAGAAATTTCACTTATTTCAGGGTAATAAGTCAGGAATTTTCCTTATTTTGGTGCAAAAAAGACAGAAATTCCCTTTGTTTTGGGGGAAAAATACATAAATTCCACTTATTTAGAGGCAAAAAAGCAGAAATTCCCCTTATTTTGGAGCAATAATGAAGAAATTTCACTTTTTTATGGCAAAAAGCTATGCATTCTTCTTATTTTCGGGCAAAAAGGCAGAAATTCCCCATATTTTGGAGCAAAATTGCAGAAATTCCCCTAATTGTGGGGCAAAAAGGCAGAAATTCCCTATATGTTAAGGCAAAAAGACAGAAATTCTCTTTATTTTGGGGCAAAACTCAGAAATTCCTCTTATTTTGGAGCGAAATTCCAGAAATTTCACTTATTTTGGGGCAAAAAGGCAGAAATTTCTATTATTTTGGTACAAAATTGTAGAAATTTTTCTTATTTTGTAGCAAAAAGGCAGAAATTTCTCATATTTTGGGGCAAAAATGCAGAAATTCCCCTTATTTTGAGGAAAAAGCCTGAAATTCCCCTTAATTGGGGGCAAACAGGCAGAAATTTCCTTATTTTGTGGCAAAATTGCAAAAATTTCACTTACTTCAGGGTAATAAGTCAGAAATTTTTCTTATTTTGGGGCAAAAAGGCAGAAATTCCTAATATTTTGTGGCAAAATGCAGAAATTCCCCTTATTTTGAGATAAGAAGGCTGAAATTCCCCTTATTTGGGGGCAAAAAGGCAGAAATTTCCATTATTTTGGGGCAAAATTGCAGAAATTTCACTTATTTTAGAGTAATAAGTCAGAAATTTTCCTTATTTTGGGCAAAAAAGACAGAATTTCCCTTTGTTTTGGGGGAAAAATACATAGATTCCACTTATTTAGAGACAAAAAAGCAGAAATTCTCCTTATTTTGGGGCAAAATTGCAGAAATTTCACTTACTTCAGGGTAATAAGTCAGAAATTTTCCTTATTTTGTGGCAAAAAATACAGAAATTACCTTTGTTTTCGGAGAAAAAGACAGAAATTCCACTTATTTAGAGGCAAAAAAGCAAAAATTCCCCTTATTTTGGAGCAAAAATGAAGAAATTTCCCTTTTTTATGGCAAAAAGTTATGCATTCTTCTTATTTTCAGGAAAAAAGGCAGAAATTCCCCGTATTTTGGAGCAAAATTGCAGAAATTCCCCTAATTGTGGAGCAAAAAGGCAGAAATTCCCTATATGTTGGGGCAAAAAGACAGAAATTCTCCTAATTTTGGGGCAGAACTCAGAAATTCCACTTATTTGGGGGCAAAATTCTAAAGATTTCCCTTATTTTTGGGCAAAATTGCAGAAATTTCACTTATTTCAAAAAAAAGCAGAAATTTTCTTATTTTGGGGCAAGAAGGCAGAAATTTCTTTTATTTTGGTAAAAAATTGCAGAAATTTTTCTTATTTTGGAGCAAAAAAGCAGAAATTTCCCATATTTTGGGGCAAAAATGCCGAAATTCCCCTTATGTTGATGAAAAAGGCTGAAATTCCCCTTAATTGGAAGCAAAAAGTCAGAAATTTCCTTATTTTGGGGCAAAATTGCAAAAATTTCACTTAATTCAGGGTAATAAGTAAGAAATTTTCCTTATTTTGGGGCAAAAAGGCAGAAATTCCTAATATTTTGTGACAAAAATGCAAACATTCCCCTTATTTTGAGGTAAAAAGGCTGAAATTCCCATTATTTGGGGGCAAAAATGCAGAAATTTCCCTTATTTTGGGACAAAATTGCAGAAATTTCACTTATTTCAGGATAATAAGTCAGAAATTTTCCTTATTTTGGGCAAAAAAGACAGAAATTCCCTTTGTTTTGTGGGAAAAATACATAAATTCCACTTATTTAGAGGCAAAAAAGCAGAAATTCCCCTTATTTAGGAGCAAAAATGAAGAAATTTCCCTTTTTTATGGCAAAAAGGTATGCATTCTTCTTATTTTCGGGCAAAAAAGCAGAAATTCCCCGTATTTTGGAGCAAAATTGCAGAAATTCCCCTAATTGTGGGGCAAAAAGGCAGAAATTCCCTATATGTTAAGGCAAAAAGACAGAAATTCTCTTTATTTTGGGGCAAAACTCAGAAATTCCTCTTATTTTGGAGCGAAATTCCAGAAATTTCACTTATTTTGGGGCAAAAAGGCAGTAATTACTATATTTTGGTACAAAATTGTAGAAATTTTTCTTATTTTGTAGCAAAAAGGCAGAAATTTCCCATATTTGGGGGCAAAAATGCTGAAATTCCCCTTATTTTGAGGTAAAAAGGCTGAAATTCCCCTTATTTGGGGGCAAAAAGGCAGAAATTTCCATTATTTTGGGGCACAATTGCAGAAATTTCACTTATTTCAGGGTAATAAGTCAGGAATTTTCCTTATTTTGGTGCAAAAAAGACAGAAATTCCCTTTGTTTTGGGGGAAAAATACATAAATTCCACTTATTTAGAGGCAAAAAAGCAGAAATTCCCCTTATTTTGGAGCAATAATGAAGAAATTTCACTTTTTTATGGCAAAAAGCTATGCATTCTTCTTATTTTCGGGCAAAAAGGCAGAAATTCCCCATATTTTGGAGCAAAATTGCAGAAATTCCCCTAATTGTGGGGCAAAAAGGCAGAAATTCCCTATATGTTAAGGCAAAAAGACAGAAATTCTCTTTATTTTGGGGCAAAACTCAGAAATTCCTCTTATTTTGGAGCGAAATTCCAGAAATTTCACTTATTTTGGGGCAAAAAGGCAGAAATTTCTATTATTTTGGTACAAAATTGTAGAAATTTTTCTTATTTTGTAGCAAAAAGGCAGAAATTTCTCATATTTTGGGGCAAAAATGCAGAAATTCCCCTTATTTTGAGGAAAAAGCCTGAAATTCCCCTTAATTGGGGGCAAACAGGCAGAAATTTCCTTATTTTGTGGCAAAATTGCAAAAATTTCACTTACTTCAGGGTAATAAGTCAGAAATTTTTCTTATTTTGGGGCAAAAAGGCAGAAATTCCTAATATTTTGTGGCAAAATGCAGAAATTCCCCTTATTTTGAGATAAGAAGGCTGAAATTCCCCTTATTTGGGGGCAAAAAGGCAGAAATTTCCATTATTTTGGGGCAAAATTGCAGAAATTTCACTTATTTTAGAGTAATAAGTCAGAAATTTTCCTTATTTTGGGCAAAAAAGACAGAATTTCCCTTTGTTTTGAGGGAAAAATACATAGATTCCACTTATTTAGAGACAAAAAAGCAGAAATTCTCCTTATTTTGGGGCAAAATTGCAGAAATTTCACTTACTTCAGGGTAATAAGTCAGAAATTTTCCTTATTTTGTGGCAAAAAATACAGAAATTACCTTTGTTTTCGGGGAAAAAGACAGAAATTCCACTTATTTAGAGGCAAAAAAGCAGAAATTCCCCTTATTTTGGAGCAAAAATGAAGAAATTTCCCTTTTTTATGGCAAAAAGTTATGCATTCTTCTTATTTTCAGGCAAAAAGGCAGAAATTCCCCGTATTTTGGAGCAAAATTGCAGAAATTCTCCTAATTGTGGGGCAAAAAGGCAGAAATTCCCTATATGTTGGGGCAAAAAGACAGAAATTCTCCTAATTTTGGGGCAGAACTCAGAAATTCCACTTATTTTGGGGCAAAATTCTAAAGATTTCCCTTATTTTTGGGCAAAATTGCAGAAATTTCACTTATTTCAAAAAAAAGCAGAAATTTTCTTATTTTGGGGCAAGAAGGAAGAAATTTCTTTTATTTTGGTAAAAAATTGCAGAAATTTTTCTTATTTTGAGGCAAAAAAGCAGAAATTTCCCATATTTTGGGGCAAAAATGCCGAAATTCCCCTTATGTTGATGAAGAAGGCTGAAATTCCCCTTAATTGGAAGCAAAAAGTCAGAAATTTCCTTATTTTGGGGCAAAATTGCAAAAATTTCACTTAATTCAGGGTAATAAGTAAGAAATTTTCCTTATTTTGGGGCAAAAAGGCAGAAATTCCTAATATTTTGTGACAAAAATGCAAACATTCCCCTTATTTTGAGGTAAAAAGGCTGAAATTCCCATTATTTGGGGGCAAAAAGGCAGAAATTTCCCTTATTTTGGGGCAAAATTGCAAAATTTCACTTATTTCAGGATAATAAGTAAGAAATTTTCCTTATTTTGGGCAAAAAAGACAGAAATTCCCTTTGTTTTGGGGGAAAAATACATAAATTCCACTTATTTAGAGGCAAAAAAGCAGAAATTCCCCTTATTTAGGAGCAAAAATGAAGAAATTTCCCTTTTTTATGGCAAAAAGGTATGCATTCTTCTTATTTTCGGGCAAAAAGGCAGAAATTCCCCGTATTTTGGAGCAAAATTGCAGAAATTCCCCTAATTGTGGGTCAAAAAGGCAGAAATTCCCTATATGTTGGGGCAAAAAGACAGAAATTCTCCTTATTTTGGGGCAAAACTCAGAAATTCCACTTATTTTGGGGCAAAATTTCAGAAATTTCTCTTATTTTGGGGCAAAATTGCAGAAATTTCACTTATTTTGGGAAAAAATTGGAGAAATTTCACTTATTTAATGGAAAAAAGGCAGAAATTTTCTTTATTTTGGGGCAAAAGGGCTGAAATTCCTAATATTTGGTGGCAAAAATGCAGAAATTCCCTTTACTTTTAGGGAAAAATGCTGAAATTCCCCATATTTGGGGGCAAAAGGGCAGAAATTTCCCTTATTTTGGGGCAAAATTGCAGAAATTTCACTTATTTCAGGGTAATAAGTCAGAAATTTTTTTTATTTAGGGCAAAAAAGACAAAAATTCCCTTTGTTTTGGGGGAAAAAGACAGAAATTACACTTATTTAGAGGCAAAAAAGCAGAAATTCCCCTTATTTTGAAGCAAAAATGAAGAAATTTCCATTTTTTATGGCAAAAAGTTATGCAATCTTCTTATTTTCGGACAAAAAGGCAGAAATTTCCCGTATTTTGGAGAAAAATTGCAGAAATTCCCTTAAAGGTGGGACAAAAAGGCAGAAATTCCCTATATGTTGGGGCAAAAGGACAGAAATTCTCCTTATTTTGGGGCAAAACTAAGAAATACCACTTATTTTGGAGCAAAATTCCAGAAATTTCTCTTATTTTGGAACAAAATTGCAGAAATTTCACTTATTTTGGGCAAAATTGCAGAAATTTAACTTATTTTAGAAAAAAAGCAGAAATTTTCTTATTTTGGGGCAAAAAGGCAGAATTTTTTTTTATTTTGGTACAAAATTGCAGAAATTTTTCTTATTTTGGGGCTAAAACGCAGAAATTTCCTATATTTTGGGGCAAAAATGCAAAAATTTCACTTATTTTAGGGTAATAAGTCAGAAATTTTCTTTATTTTGGGCAAAAAAGACAGAATTTCCCATTGTTTTGGGGGAAAAATACATAAATTCCACTTATTTAGAGGCAAAAAAGCAGAAATTCTCCTTATTTTGGGGCAAAATTGCAGAAATTTCACTTACTTCAGGGTAATAAGTCAGAAATTTTCCTTATTTTGTGGCAAAAAATACAGAAATTACGTTTGTTTTCGGGGAGAAAGACAGAAATTCCACTTATTTAGAGGCAAAAAAGCAGAAATTCCCCTTATTTTGGAGCAAAAATGAAGAAATTTCCCTTTTTTATGGCAAAAAGTTATGCATTCTTCTTATTTTCAGGCAAAAAGGCAGAAATTCCCCGTATTTTGGAGCAAAATTGCAGAAATTCCCCTAATTGTGGGGCAAAAAGGCAGAAATTCCCTATATGTTGGGGCAAAAAGACAGAAATTCTCCTAATTTTGGGGCAGAACTCAGAAATTCCACTTATTTTGGGGCAAAATTCTAAAGATTTCCCTTATTTTTGGGCAAAATTGCAGAAATTTCACTTATTTCAAAAAAAAAGCAGAAATTTTCTTATTTTGGTGCAAGAAGGCAGAAATTTCTTTTATTTTGGTAAAAAATTGCAGAAATTTTTCTTATTTTGGAGCAAAAAAGCAGAAATTTCCCATATTTTGGGGCAAAAATGCAGAAATTCCCCTTATTTTGAGGTAAAAAGGCTGAAATTCCCCTTATTTGGGGGCAAAAAAGGCAGAAATTTCCATTATTTTGGGGCACAATTGCAGAAATTTCACTTATTTCAGGGTAATAAGTCAGGAATTTTCCTTATTTTGGTGCAAAAAAGACAGAAATTTCCTTTGTTTTGGGGGAAAAATACATAAATTCCACTTATTTAGATGCAAAAAAGCAGAAATTCCCCTTATTTTGGAGCAATAATGAAGAAATTTCACTTTTTTATGGCAAAAAGCTATGCATTCTTCTTATTTTCGGGCAAAAAGGAAGAAATTCCCCATATTTTGGAGCAAAATTGCAGAAATTCCCCTAATTGTGGGGCAAAAAAGCAGAAATTCCCTATATGTTAAGGCAAAAAGACAGAAATTCTCTTTATTTTGGGGCAAAACTCAGAAATTCCTCTTATTTTGGAGCGAAATTCCAGAAATTTCACTTATTTTGGGGCAAAAAGGCAGAAATTTCTATTATTTTGGTACAAAATTGTAGAAATTTTTCTTATTTTGTAGCAAAAAGGCAGAAATTTCCCATATTTTGGGGCAAAAATCTAGAAATTCCCCTTATTTTGAGATAAAAAGGCTGAAATTCCCCTTATTTGGGGGCAAAAAGGCAGAAATTTCCATTATTTTGTGGCAAAAATGCAGAAATTTCACTTATTTTAGGGTAATAAGTCAGAAATTTTCCTTATTTTGGGCAAAAAAGACGGAATTTCCATTTGTTTTGGGGGAAAAATACATAAATTCCACTTATTTAGAGGCAAAAAAGCAGAAATGCTCCTTATTTTGGGGCAAAATTGCAGAAATTTCACTTACTTCAGGGTAATAAGTCAGAAATTTTCCTTATTTTGTGGCAAAAAATACAGAAATTACCTTTGTTTTCGGGGAAAAAGACAGAAATTCCACTTATTTAGAGGCAAAAAAGCAGAAATTCCCCTTATTTAGGAGCAAAAATGAAGAAATTTCACTTTTTTATGGCAAAAAGTTATGCATTCTTCTTATTTTCAGGCAAAAAGGCAGAAATTCCCCGTATTTTGGAGCAAAATTGCAGAAATTCCCCTAATTGTGGGGCAAAAAGGCAGAAATTCCCTATATGTTGGGGCAAAAAGACAGAAATTCTCCTAATTTTGGGGCAGAACTCAGAAATTCCACTTATTTTGGGGCAAAATTCTAAAGATTTCCCTTATTTTTGGGCAAAATTGCAGAAATTTCACTTATTTCAAAAAAAAGCAGAAATTTTCTTATTTTGGGGCAAGAAGGCAGAAATTTCTTTTATTTTGGTAAAAAATTGCAGAAATTTTTCTTATTTTGGAGCAAAAAAGCAGAAATTTCCCATATTTTGGGGCAAAAATGCCGAAATTCCCCTTATGTTGATGAAAAAGGCTGAAATTCCCCTTAATTGGAAGCAAAAAGTCAGAAATTTCCTTTTTTTGGGGCAAAATTGCAAAAATTTCACTTAATTCAGGGTAATAAGTAAGAAATTTTCCTTATTTTGGGGCAAAAAGGCAGAAATTCCTAATATTTTGTGACAAAAATGCAAAAATTCCCCTTATTTTGAGGTAAAAAGGCTGAAATTCCCATTATTTGGGGGCAAAAAGGCAGAAATTTCCCTTATTTTGGGGCAAAATTGCAAAATTTCACTTATTTCAGGATAATAAGTAAGAAATTTTCCTTATTTTGGGCAAAAAAGACAGAAATTCCCTTTGTTTTGGGGGAAAAATACATAAAATCCACTTATTTAGAGGCAAAAAAGCAGAAATTCCCCTTATTTAGGAGCAAAAATGGAGAAATTTCCCTTTTTCATGGCAAAAAGGTATGCATTCTTCTTATTTTCGGGCAAAAAGGCAGAAATTCCCCGTATTTTGGAGCAAAATTGCAGAAATTCCCCTAATTGTGGGTCAAAAAGGCAGAAATTCCCTATATGTTGGGGCAAAAAGACAGAAATTTTCCTTATTTTGGGGCAAAACTCAGAAATTCCACTTATTTTGGGGCAAAATTCCAGAAATTTCTTCTATTTTGGGGCAAAATTGCAGAAATTTCACTTATTTTGGGACAAAATTGGAGAAATTTCACTTATTTCAGGGAAAAAAGGCAGAAATTTTCTTTATTTTGGGGCAAAAGGGCTGAAATTCCTAATATTTTGTGGCAAAAATGCAGAAATTCCCCTTACTTTTAGGTAAAAAGGCTGAAATTCCCCATATTTGGGGGCAAAAGGGCAGAAATTTCCCTTATTTTGGGGCAAAATTGCAGAAATTTCACTTATTTCAGGGTAATAAGTCAGAAATTTTTTTTTATTTAGGGCAAAAAGACAAAAATTCCCTTTGTTTTGGGGGAAAAAGACAGAAATTACACTTATTTAGAGGCAAAAAAGCAGAAATTCCCCTTATTTTGAAGCAAAAATGAAGAAATTTCCATTTTTTATGGCAAAAAGGTATGCATTCTTCTTATTTTCCGACAAAAAGGCAGAAATTCCCCGTATTTTGGAGCAAAATTGCAGAAATTCCCTTAAAGGTGGGGCAAAAAGGCAGAAATTCCCTATACGTTGGGGCAAAAGGACAGAAATTCTCCTTATTTTGGGGCAAAACTCAGAAATACCACTTATTTTGGAGCAAAATTCCAGAAATTTCCCTTATTTTGGAACAAAAATGCAGAAATTTCACTTATTTTGGGCAAAATTGCAGAAATTTAACTTATTTTAGAAAAAAAGCAGAAATTTTCTTATTTTGGGGCAAAAAGGCAGAATTTTTTTTATTTTGGTACAAAATTGCAGAAATTTTTCTTATTTTGGGGCTAAAACGCAGAAATTTCCCATATTTTGGGGCAAAAATGCAAAAATTTCACTTATTTTAGGGTAATAAGTCAGAAATTTTCCTTATTTTGGGCAAAAAAGACAGAATTTCCTTTTGTTTTGGGGGAAAAATACATAAATTCCACTTATTTAGAGGCAAAAAAGCAGAAATTCTCCTTATTTTGGGGCAAAATTGCAGAAATTTCACTTACTTCAGGGTAATAAGTCAGAAATTTTCCTTATTTTGTGGCAAAAAATACAGAAATTACGTTTGTTTTCGGGGAGAAAGACAGAAATTCCACTTATTTAGAGGCAAAAAAGCAGAAATTCCCCTTATTTTGGAGCAAAAATGAAGAAATTTCCCTTTTTTATGGCAAAAAGTTATGCATTCTTCTTATTTTCAGGCAAAAAGGCAGAAATTCCCCGTATTTTGGAGCAAAATTGCAGAAATTCCCCTAATTGTGGGGCAAAAAGGCAGAAATTCCCAATATGTTGGGGCAAAAAGACAGAAATTCTCCTAATTTTGGGGCAGAACTCAGAAATTCCACTTATTTTGGGGCAAAATTCTAAAGATTTCCCTTATTTTTGGGCAAAATTGCAGAAATTTCACTTATTTCAAAAAAAAGCAGAAATTTTCTTATTTTGGGGCAAGAAGGCAGAAATTTCTTTTATTTTGGTAAAAAATTGCAGAAATTTTTCTTATTTTGGAGCAAAAAAGCAGAAATTTCCCATATTTTGGGGCAAAAATGCTGAAATTCCCCTTATTTTGAGGTAAAAAGGCTGAAATTCCCCTTATTTGGGGGCAAAAAAGGCAGAAATTTCCATTATTTTGGGGCACAATTGCAGAAATTTCACTTATTTCAGGGTAATAAGTCAGGAATTTTCCTTATTTTGGTGCAAAAAAGACAGAAATTCCCTTTGTTTTGGGGGAAAAATACATAAATTCCACTTATTTAGATGCAAAAAAGCAGAAATTCCCCTTATTTTGGAGCAATAATGAAGAAATTTCACTTTTTTATGGCAAAAAGCTATGCATTCTTCTTATTTTCGGGCAAAAAGGCAGAAATTCCCCATATTTTGGAGCAAAATTGCAGAAATTCCCCTAATTGTGGGGCAAAAAGGCAGAAATTCCCTATATGTTAAGGCAAAAAGACAGAAATTCTCTTTATTTTGGGGCAAAACTCAGAAATTCCTCTTATTTTGGAGCGAAATTCCAGAGATTTCACTTATTTTGGGGCAAAAAGGCAGAAATTTCTATTATTTTGGTACAAAATTGTAGAAATTTTTCTTATTTTGTAGCAAAAAGGCAGAAATTTCCCATATTTTGGGGCAAAAATGCAGAAATTCCCCTTATTTTGAGGAAAAAGCCTGAAATTCCCCTTAATTGGGGGCAAACAGGCAGAAATTTCCTTATTTTGTTGCAAAATTGCAAAAATTTCACTTACTTCAGGGTAATAAGTCAGAAATTTTTCTAATTTTGGGGCAAAAAGGCAGAAATTCCTAATATTTTGTGGCAAAATGCAGAAATTCCCCTTATTTTGAGATAAGAAGGCTGAAATTCCCCTTATTTGGGGGCAAAAAGGCAGAAATTTCCATTATTTTGGGGCAAAATTGCAGAAATTTCACTTATTTTAGGGTAATAAGTCAGAAATTTTCCTTATTTTGGGCAAAAAAGACAGAATTTCCCTTTGTTTTGGGGGAAAAATACATAGATTCCACTTATTTAGAGGCAAAAAAGCAGAAATTCTCCTTATTTTGTGGCAAAATTGCAGAAATTTCACTTACTTCAGGGTAATAAGTCAGAAATTTTCCTTATTTGTGGCAAAAAATACAGAAATTACCTTTGTTTTCGGGAAAAAAAAAAGAAATTCCACTTATTTAGAGGCAAAAAAGCAGAAATTCCCCTTATTTTGGAGCAAAAATGAAGAAATTTCCCTTTTTTATGGCAAAAAGTTATGCATTCTTCTTATTTTCAGGCAAAAAGGCAGAAATTCCCCGTATTTTGGAGCAAAATTGCAGAAATTCCCCTAATTGTGGGGCAAAAAGGCAGAAATTCCCTATATGTTGGGGCAAAAAGACAGAAATTCTCCTAATTTTGGGGCAGAACTCAGAAATTCCACTTATTTTGGGGCAAAATTCTAAAGATTTCCCTTATTTTTGGGCAAAATTGCAGAAATTTCACTTATTTCAAAAAAAAGCAGAAATTTTCTTATTTTGGGGCAAGAAGGCAGAAATTTCTTTTATTTTGGTAAAAAATTGCAGAAATTTTTCTTATTTTGGAGCAAAAAAGCAGAAATTTCCCATATTTTGGGGCAAAAATGCCGAAATTCCCCTTATGTTGATGAAAAAGGCTGAAATTCCCCTTAATTGGAAGCAAAAAGTCAGAAATTTCCTTATTTTGGGGCAAAATTGCAAAAATTTCACTAAATTCAGGGTAATAAGTAAGAAATTTTCCTTATTTTGGGGCAAAAAGGCAGAAATTCCTAATATTTTGTGACAAAAATGCAAAAATTCCCCTTATTTTGAGGTAAAAAGGCTGAAATTCCCATTATTTGGGGGCAAAAAGGCAGAAATTTTCCTTATTTTGGGGCAAAATTGCAAAATTTCACTTATTTCAGGATAATAAGTAAGAAATTTTCCTTATTTTGGGCAAAAAAGACAGAAATTCCCTTTGTTTTGGGGGAAAAATACATAAATTCCACTTATTTAGAGGCAAAAAAGCAGAAATTCCCCTTATTTAGGAGCAAAAATGAAGAAATTTCCCTTTTTTATGGCAAAAAGGTATGCATTCTTCTTATTTTCGGGCAAAAAGGCAGAAATTCCCCGTATTTTGGAGCAAAATTGCAGAAATTACCCTAATTGTGGGTCAAAAAGGCAGAAATTCCCTATATGTTGGGGCAAAAAGACAGAAATTCTCCTTATTTTGGGGCAAAACTCAGAAATTCCACTTATTTTGGTGCAAAATTCCAGAAATTTCTCTTATTTTGGGGGAAAATTACAGAAATTTCACTTATTTTAGGACAAAATTGGAGAAATTTCACTTATTTCAGGGAAAAAAGGCAGAAATTTTCTTTATTTTGGGGCAAAAGGGCTGAAATTCCTAATATTTTGTGGCAAAAATGCAGAAATTCCCCTTACTTTTAGGTAAAAAGGCTGAAATTCCCCATATTTAGGGGCAAAAGGGCAGAAATTTCCCTTATTTTGGGGGAAAATTGCAGAAATTTCACTTATTTCACGGTAATAAGTCAGAAATTTTTTTTATTTAGGGCAAAAAAGACAAAAATTCCCTTTTTTTTTTCTGGGAAAGACAGAAATTACACTTAATTAGAGGCAAAAAAGCAGAAATTCCCCTTATTTTGAAGCAAAAATGAAGAAATTTCCATTTTTTATGGCAAAAAGGTATGCATTCTTCTTATTTTCCGACAAAAAGGCAGAAATTCCCCGTATTTTGGAGCAAAATTGCAGAAATTCCCTTAAAGGTGGGGCAAAAAGGCAGAAATTCCCTATATGTTGGGGCAAAAGGACAGAAATTCTCCTTATTTTGGGGCAAAACTCAGAAATACCACTTATTTTGGAGCAAAATTCCAGAAATTTCCCTTATTTTGGAACAAAATTGCAGAAATTTCACTTATTTTGGGCAAAATTGCAGAAATTTAACTTATTTTAGAAAAAAAGCAGAAATTTTCTTATTTTGGGGCAAAAAGGCAGAATTTTTTTTATTTTGGTACAAAATTGCAGAAATTTTTCTTATTTTGGGGCTAAAACGCAGAAATTTCCCATATTTTGGGGCAAAAATGCAAAAATTTCACTTATTTTAGGGTAATAAGTCAGAAATTTTCCTTATTTTGGGCAAAAAAGACAGAATTTCCCTTTGTTTTGGGGGAAAAATACATAAATTCCACTTATTTAGAGGCAAAAAAGCAGAAATTCTCCTTATTTTGGGGCAAAATTGCAGAAATTTCACTTACTTCAGGGTAATAAGTCAGAAATTTTCCTTATTTTGTGGCAAAAAATACAGAAATTACCTTTGTTTTCGGGGAAAAAGACAGAAATTCCACTTATTTAGAGGCAAAAAAGCAGAAATTCCCCTTATTTTGGAGCAAAAATGAAGAAATTTCTCTTTTTTATGGCAAAAAGTTATGCATTCTTCTTATTTTCAGGCAAAAAGGCAGAAATTCCCCGTATTCTGGAGCAAAATTGCAGAAATTCCCCTAATTGTGGGGCAAAAAGGCAGAAATTCCCTATATGTTAGGGCAAAAAGACAGAAATTCTCCTAATTTTGGGGCAGAACTCAGAAATTCCACTTATTTTGGGGCAAAATTCTAAAGATTTCCCTTATTTTTGGGCAAAATTGCAGAAATTTCACTTATTTCAAAAAAAGCAGAAATTTTCTTATTTTGGGGCAGGAAGGCAGAAATTTCTTTTATTTTGGTAAAAAATTGCAGAAATTTTTCTTATTTTGGAGCAAAAAAGCAGAAATTTCCCATATTTTGGGGCAAAAATGCAGAAATTCCCCTTATTTTGAGGTAAAAAGGCTGAAATTCCCCTTATTTGGGGCCAAAAAAGGCAGAAATTTCCATTATTTTGGGGCACAATTGCAGAAATTTCACTTATTTCAGGGTAATAAGTCAGGAATTTTCCTTATTTTGGTGCAAAAAAGACAGAAATTCCCTTTGTTTTGGGGGAAAAATACATAAATTCCACTTATTTAGATGCAAAAAAGCAGAAATTCCCCTTATTTTGGAGCAATAATGAAGAAATTTCACTTTTTTATGGCAAAAAGCTATGCATTCTTCTTATTTTCGGGCAAAAAGGCAGAAATTCCTCGTATTTTGGAGCAAAATTGCAGAAATTCCCCTAATTGTGGGGCAAAAAGGCAGAAATTCCCTATATGTTGGGGCAAAAAGACAGAAATTCTCCTAATTTTGGGGCAGAACTCAGAAATTCTACTTATTTTGGGCAAAATTCTAAAGATTTCCCTTATTTTTGGGCAAAATTGCAGAAATTTCACTTATTTCAAAAAAAAGCAGAAATTTTCTTATTTTGGGGCAAGTAGGCAGAAATTTCTTTTATTTTGGTAAAAAATTGCAGAAATTTTTCTTATTTTGGAGCAAAAAAGCAGAAATTTCCCATATTTTGGGGCAAAAATGCCGAAATTCCCCTTATGTTGATGAAAAAGGCTGAAATTCCCCTTAATTGGAAGCAAAAAGTCAGAAATTTCCTTATTTTGGGGCAAAATTGCAAAAATTTCACTTAATTCAGAATAATAAGTAAGAAATTTTCCTTATTTTGGGGCAAAAAGGCAGAAATTCCTAATATTTTGTGGCACAAATGCAAAAATTCCCCTTATTTTGAGGTAAAAAGGCTGAAATTCCCATTATTTGGGGGCAAAAAGGCAGAAATTTCCCTTATTTTGGGGCAAAATTGCAGAAATTTCACTTATTTCAGGATAATAAGTCAGAAATTTTCCTTATTTTGGGCAAAAAAGACAGAAATTCCCTTTGTTTTTGGGGAAAAATACATAAATTCCCCTTATTTAGAGGCAAAAAAGCAGAAATTCCCCTTATTTAGGAGCAAAAATGAAGAAATTTCCCTTTTTTATGGCAAAAAGGTATGCATTCTTCTTATTTTCGGGCAAAAAGGCAGAAATTCCCCGTATTTTGGAGCAAAATTGCAGAAATTCCCCTAATTGTGGGGCAAAAAGGCAGAAATTCCCTATATGTTAAGGCAAAAAGACAGAAATTCTCTTTATTTTGGGACAAAACTCAGAAATTCCTCTTATTTTGGAGCAAAATTCCAGAAATTTCACTTATTTTGGGACAAAAAGGCAGTAATTTCTATTATTTTGGTACAAAATTGTAGAAATTTTTCTTATTTTGTAGGAAAAAAGGCAGAAATTTCCCATATTTTGGGGCAAAATTGCAGATATTTCACTTATTTTAGGGTAATAAGTCAGAAATTTCCTTATTTTAGGGCAAAAAGGCAGAAATTCCTAATATTTTGTGGCAAAAATGCAGAAATGTTACTTATTTTGAGGTAAAAAGACTGAAATTCCCCTTATTTGAAGGCAAAAAGGCAGAAATTTCCCAAATTTTGGGGCAAAATTGCAGAAATTTTACTTATTTCAGGGTAATAAATCAGAACTTTCCCTTATTTTGGGGCAAAAAAGACAGAAATTCCTTTTGTTTTGGGGGAAAAAACAGAAATTCCAATTATTTAGAGGAAAAAAGCAGAAATTCCTCTTATTTTGGAGCAAAAATGAAAAAATTTCACTTTTTTATGGCAAAAAGGTATGCATTCTTATTTTCGGACAAAAAGGCAGAAATTCCTCGTATTATGGAGCAAAATTGCATAAATTCCCCTAATTGTGGGGCAAAAAGGCAGAAATTCCTTATATGTTGGGGCAAAATAACAGAAATTCTCTTTATTTTGTAGCAAAACTCAGAAATTTCACTTATTTTGGGGCAAAATTGCAGAAATTTCAATTATTTCAGAAAAAAAAGCAGAAATTTTCTTATTTTAAGGCAAAAAGGCAGACATTTCTTTTATTTTGGTAAAAAATTGCAGAATTTTTTCTTATTTTGGGGCAAAAAGGCAGAAATTTTCCATATTTTGGGGCAAAAATGCAGAAATTCCCCTTATTTTGGGGTAAAAATGCTGAAATTCCCTTATTTAGAGGCAAAAAAGCAGAAATTTCACTTATTTTGGGACAAAATTGCAGAAATTTTTCTTTATTTTGGTGCAAAAAACACAGAAATTCCCTTTGTTTTGGGGGAAAAAGACAGAAATTCCACTCATTTAGAGGCAAAAAAAGTGGAAATTCCCCTCATTTTGGAGCAAAAATGAAGAAATTTCTCTTTTTTATGGCAAAAAGCTATGCATTCTACTTATTTTCGGGCAAAAAGGCAGAAATTCCCCGTATTTTGGAGCAAAATTGCAGAAATTCCCCTAATTGTGGGGCAACAAGGCAGAAATTCCCTATATGTTGGGGCAAAAATACAGAAATTCTCATTATTTTGGGGCAAAACTCAAAAATTCCACATATTTGGGGGCAAAATTCCATAAATTTCCCTTATTTTGGGACAAAATTGCAGAAATTTCACTTATTTGGGGGCAAAATTTCAGAAATTTCAATTATTTCAGGGAAAAAAGGCAGTAATTTTCTTTATTTTGAAGCAAAAAGGCTGAAATTCCTAATATTTTGTGGCAAAAATGCAGAAATTCCCCTTACTTTTAGGTAAAAAGGCTGAAATTTCCCATATTTGTGGGCAAAAAGGCAGAAATTTCCCTTATTTTGGGGCAAAATTGCAGAAATTTCACTTATTTCAGGGTAATAAGTCAGAAATTTTTTTAATTTTGGGGCAAAAAAGACAGAAGTTCCCTTTGTTTTGGGGCAAAAAGACAGAAATTCCACTTATTTAGAGGCAAAAAAGCGAAAATTTTCCTTATTTTGGAGCATAAATGAAGAAATTTCCCTTTTTTATGGCAAAAAGGTATGCATTCTTCTTATTTTCGGACAAAAAGGCAGAAATTCCCCATATTTTGGAGCAAAATTGCAGAAATTCCCCTAATTGTGGGTCAAAAAGGCAGAAATTCCCTATATGTTGGGGCAAAAAGACAGAAATTCTCCTTATTTTGGGGCAAAACTCAGAAATTCCACTTATTTTGGGGCAAAATTCCAGAAATTTCCCTTATTTTGGGGCAAAATTGCAGAAATTTCACTTATTTTGGGACAAAATTGGAGAAATTTCACTTATTTCAGGGAAAAAAGGCAGAAATTTTCTTTATTTTGGGGCAAAAGGGCTGAAATTCCTAATATTTTGTGGCAAAAATGCAGAAATTCCCCTTACTTTTAGGTAAAAAGGCTGAAATTCCCCATATTTGGGGGCAAAAGGGCAGAAATTTCCCTTATTTTGGGGGAAAATTGCAGAAATTTCACTTATTTCTCGGTACTAAGTCAGAAATTTTTTTTATTTAGGGCAAAAAAGACAAAAATTCCCTTTGTTTTGGGGGAAAAACACAGAAATTACACTTATTTAGAGGCAAAAAAGCAGAAATTCCCCTTATTTTGAAGCAAAAATGAAGAAATTTCCATTTTTTATGGCAAAAAGGTATGCATTCTTCTTATTTTCCGACAAAAAGGCAGAAATTCCCCGTATTTTGGAGCAAAATTGCAGAAATTCCCTTAAAGGTGGGGCAAAAAGGCAGAAATTCCCTATATGTTGGGGCAAAAGGACAGAAATTCTCCTTATTTTGGGGCAAAACTCAGAAATACCACTTATTTTGGAGCAAAATTCCAGAAATTTCCCTTATTTTGGAACAAAATTGCAGAAATTTCACTTATTTTGGGCAAAATTGCAGAAATTTAACTTATTTTAGAAAAAAAGCAGAAATTTTCTTATTTTGGGGCAAAAAGGCAGAATTTTTTTTTATTTTGGTACAAAATTGCCGAAATTTTTCTTATTTTGGGGCTAAAACGCAGAAATTTCCCATATTTTGGGGCAAAAATGCAGAAATTTCCCTTATTTTGAGGTAAATAGGCTGAAATTCCCCTTATTTGGGGGTAAAAAGGCAGCAAAAATTGCAGCAATTTCACTTATTTAAGGGTAATAAGTCAGAAATTTTCCTTATTTTGGGGCCAAAAAACAGAAATTCCTTTTGTTTGGGGGGAAAAGACAGAAATTCCACTTTTTTAGAGGCAAAAAGCAGAAATTCCCCTTATTTTGGAGCAAAAATGAAGAAATATCACTTTTTAAGGGCAAAAAGGTATGCATTCTTCTTATTTTTGGGCAAAAAGGCCAAAATTCCCCTTATTTTGGAGCAAAATTGCAGAAATTTCCCAAATTGTTGGACAGAAAGGCAGAAATTCCCAATAAGTTGGGGCAAAAAGACAGAAATTCTCCTTATTTTAGGGCCAAACTCAGAAATTCCACTTATTTTGGAGCAAAGTTCCAGAAATTTCACTTATTTTGGGGCAAAATTGCAGAAATTACACTTATTTTCTGGCAAAATTGCAGAAATTTCACTTATTTCAAAAAAAAAATGAAATTTTCTTATTTTGGGGCAAAAAGGCAGAAATTTTTTTATTTTGGTACAAAATTGCAGAAATTTTTCTTATTTTGGAGTAAAAAGGCAGAAATTTCCTATATTTTGGGGCAAAAATGCAGAAATTCCCCTTATTTTGAGGAAAAAAGGCTGAAATTCCCCTTAATTGGGGGCAAATAGGCAGAAATTTCCTTATTTTGTGGCAAAATTGAAAAATTTCACTTATTTCAGGGTAATAAGTCAGAAATTTTCTTTATTTTGGGGCAATAAGACAGAAATTCCCTTTGTTTTTGGGGAAAAAGCCAGAAATTCCACTTTTTGAGAGGCAAAAAACCAGAACTTCTTTTTATTTTGGAGCAAAAATGAAGAAATTTCTCTTTTTTGTGGCAAAAGGTATACATTCCCCTTATTTTCAGGCTAAAAAGCAGAAATTCTTTGTATTTTGGAGCAAAATTGCAGAAATTCCCCTAATTGTGGGGCAAAAAGGCAGAAATTCCCTATATGTTAGGGCAAAAAACAGAAATTCTCCTTATTTTGGGGCAAAACTCAGAAATTCCACTTGTTTTGGGGCAAAATTCCAGAAATTTCCCATATTTTGGGGCAAAATTGCAGAAATTTCACTTATTTTGGGACAAAATTGGAGAAATTTCACTTATTTCAGGGAAAAAAGGCAGAAATTTTCCTTATTTTGGGGCAAAAAGGCAGAAACTTCCCATATTTTGGTACAAAATTGCAGAAATTTTTCTTATTTTGGGCAAAAAGGCAGAAATTCCCATATTTTGGGGGAAAATTCAGAAATTCCCCTTATTTTGAGGTAAAAAGGCTGAAATTCCTTTTATTTGGGGGTAAAAAGGCAGAAATTTCCCTTATTTGGGGCAAAATTGCAGAAATTTCACTTATTTCAGGGTAATAAGTCAGAAGTTTTCCTTATTTTGGGGCAAAAAAGACAGAAATTCCCTTTGTTTTGGGGGAAAAAGACAGAAATTCCACTTATTTAGAGGCATAAAAGCAGAAATTCCCCTCATTTTGGAGCAAAAATGAAGAAATTTCCATTTTTTTTGGCAAAAAGGTATGCATTCTTATTATTTTCGGACAAAAAATGCAGAAATTCCCCGTATTTTGGAGCAAAATTGCAGAAATTCCCCTAATTGTGCGGCAAAAAGGCAGAAATTCCCTATATGTTGGGGCAAAAGAGAGAAATTCTCCTTATTTTAGGGCAAAACTCAGAAATTTAACTTATTTTGGGGCAAAATTGCAGAAATTTCACTTATTTCAGAAAAAAAAGCAGAAATTTTCTTATTTTGGGGCCAAAAGTCAGAAATTTCTTTTATTTTGTAACAAAATTACAGAATTTTTTCTTATTTTGGGGCAAAAAGAAGGAAATTTCCCATATTTTGGGGCAAAAATTCAGAAATTTCTCTTATTTTGAGGTAAAAGGCTGAAATTCCCCTTATTTGGGGGAAAATTCAGAAATTTCTCTTATTTTGGGGCAAAATTGCAGAAATTTCACTTATTTCAGGGTAATAAGTCAGAAATTTTCCTTATTTTGGGGCCAAAAAACAGAAATTCCCTTTGTTTTGGGGGAAAAAGACGGAAATTTTACTTTTTTAGAGGCAAAAAAGAAGAAATTCCCCTTATTTTAGAGCAAAAATGAAGAAATTTCACTTTTTAAGGGCATAAAGGTATGCATTCTTCTTATTTTTGGGCAAAAAGGCCGAAATTCTCTTTATTTTGGAGCAAAATTGCAGAAATTTCCCAAATTGTGGGACAAAAAGGCAGAAATTCACTAAATGTTGGGGCAAAAAGACAGAAATTCCCCTTATTTTAGGGCAAAACTAAGAAATTCCACTTATTTTGGAGCAAAATTCCAGAAATTTCACTTATTTTGGGGCAAAATTGCAGAAATTACATTTATTTTGGGGCAAAATTGCAGAAATTTCATTTATTTCAAAAAAAATGAAATTTTCTTATTTTGGGGCAAAAAGGCAGAAATTTTTTTTTGGTACAAAATTGCAGAAATTTTTCTTATTTTGGAGTAAAAAGGCAGAAATTTCTTATATTTTGGGGCAAAAATGCAGAAATTCCCCTTTTTGAGGAAAAAGGCTGAAATTCCCCTTATTTGCGGGCAAAAAGGCAGAAATTCCCTTATTTTGGGGCAAAATTGCAAAAATATCACTAATTTCAGGGTAATAAGTCAGAAATTTTCCTTATTTTGGGGCAAAAAGACAGAAATTCCCTTTGTTTTTGGGGAAAAAGGAAGAAATTCCACTTTTATAGAGGCAAAAAAGCAGAAATTTCTTTTATTTTGGAGCAAAAATGAAGAAATTTCTCTTTTTTGTGGCAAAAGGTATACATTCCCCTTATTTTCAGGCTAAAAACCAGAAATTCTTTGTATTTTGGAGCAAAATTGCAGAAATTCCCCTAATTGTGTGGCAAAAAGGCAGAAATTCCCTATATGTTAGGGCAAAAAAGAGAAATTCTCCTTATTTTGGGGCAAAACTCAGAAATTCCACTTATTTTGGGGCAAAATTCCAGAAATTTCCCTTATTTTGGGAAAAATTGCAGAAATATCACTTATTTTGGGTCAAAATTGCAGAAATTTCACTTATTTCAGTGAAAAAATGCAGAAATTAACCTTATTTTGGGGCAAAAAGGCAGAAATTCCTAATATCATGTGGCAAAAATGCAGAAATTCCTTTTATTTTGAGGTCAAAAGGCTGAAATTCCCCTTATTTGGGGGCAAAGAGGCAGAAATTTCCCTTATTTTGGGGAAAAATTGCAGAAATTTCACTTATTTCAGAATAATAAGTCAGAAATTTTCCTTATTTTCGGCAAAAAAGACAGAAATTCCCTTTGTTTTGGGGGTAAAATACATAAATTCCACTTATTTAAAGGCAAAAAAGCAGAATTTTTCCTTATTTTGGGGCAAAATTGCAGAAATTTTACTTACTTCAGGGTAATAAGTCAGAAATTCTTTTATTTTGTGGCAAAAAAGACAGAAATTACCTTTGTTTTGGGGGAAAAGAACAGAAATTCCACTTATTTGGAGGCAAAAAAGCAGAAATTCCCCTTATTTTGGAGCAAAAATGAAGAAATTTCCCTTTTTCATGGCAAAAAGTTATGCATTCTTATTATTTTCGGGCAAAAAGTCAGAAATTCCCCTAATTGTGGGGCAAAAAGGCAGAAATTCCCTATATGTTGGGGCAAAAAGACAGAAATTCTCCTTATTTGGGGGCAAAACTCAGAAATTCCACTTATTTTGGGGCAAAATTCCAGAGATTTCCTTTATTTTGGGGCAAAATTGCAGAAATTTCACTTATTTCAGGAAAAAAGGCAGAAATTTTTCTTATTTTGGGGCAAAAAAGCAGAAATTCCTATTATTTTGTGGCAAAAATGCAGAAATTCCCCTTATTTTGAGGTAAAAGTGTGAAATTCCCCTTATTTGTGGGCAAAAAGGCAGAAATTTCCCTTATGTTGGGGCAAAATTGCAGAAATTTCACTTATTTTAGGGTAATAAGTCAGAAAATTTCCTTATTTTGGTGCAAAAAAGACAGAAATTCCTTTTGTTTTGGGGGAAAAAGACAGAAATTCCACATATTTAGAGGCAAAAAAGCAGAAATTCCTCTTATTTTGGAGCAAAATTACAGAAATTTGACTTTTTTATGTTAAAAAGGTATGCATTCTTCTTATTTTCGGGCAAAAAGGCAGAAATTCCCCGTATTTTGGAGCAAAATTGCAGAAATTAACCTAATTGTGGGACAAAAAGGCAGAAATTTCCTATATGTTGGGGCAAAAAGACAGAAATTCTCCTTATTTTTGGGGCAAAACTCAGAAATTCCACTTATTTTGGGGCAAAATTTCAGAAATTTTTTTTATTTTGGGGTAAAATTGAAGAAATTTCACTTATTTTGGGGCAAAATTGGAGAAATTTCACTTATTTCAGGGAGAAAAGCAGAAATTTTCTTATTTTGGGGCAAAAAGGCAGAAATTTCCCATATTTTGGTACAAAATTGCAGAAATTTTTCTTATTTTGGGCAAAAAGGCATAAATTTCTAATATTTTGAGGCAAAAATGCAGAAATTCTCCTTATTTTGTGGTAAAAAGGCTGAAATTCCCCTTATTTGGAGGTAAAAAGGCAGAAATTTCTCTTATTTTGGGGCAAAATTGCAGAAATTTCACTTATTTTAGGGCAAAAAGTCAGAAATTTGCCTTATTTTTGGGCAAAAAGCAGAAATTCCCCTAATTTTGGGGCCAAAAACAGAAATGCCCCTTATTTTTGGGTAAAATTGCAGAAATTTCAAATATTTCAGTGCAAAAAGGCAGAAATTCCACTTAATTTTAGGCAATAAGGCAGAAATTTTCTGTATTTTGTAGCAAAATCTCAGAAATTCCCTTTATATTGGTGCAAAAATGGAGAAATTCCCATTATTTTGGTGTAATAAGGAAGAAATTCCCTGTGTTTGGAAGCAAAATTGCACAAATTCCCCTAATTTTGAGGGAAAATGCAGAAATTCAAATTATTTCGGGGCAAATAGACAGAAATTCTCCTTATTTCAGGACATAACGTCAGAAATTCCCCTTATTTTGGGGCAAAATTGCAGAAATATTTCTTATTTTGTGGCAAAATTGCAGAAATTTTTCTTATTTTGGGCAAAATTGCAGAAATTTCACTTATTTCAGGGAAAGAAGGCAGGAATTTCTCTTATTTTGGGGCAAAAAGGCAGAAATTTCTTTTATTTTGGTACCAAATTGCAGAAATTTTCTTTATTTTGGGGCAAAAATGCAGAAATTCCCCTTATTTTGTGGCAAAAATGCAGAAATTTCCCTTATTTTGAGGCAAAATTGCAGAAATTCCCTTTATTTTGGTGCAATAAGGCAGAAATTCCCCATATTTTGAAGCAAAATTGCACAAATTCCCCAAATTTTGAGAGAAAATGCAGAAATTCACATTATTTTGGGGCAAAAAGAAAGAAATTCTCCTTATTTCACGGCAAAAAGTCAGAAATTCCCCTTATTTTGGGGCAAAATTGCAGAAATTTCCCTTATTTTGTGGAAAAATTGCAGAAATTTTTCTTATTATGGGCAAAATTGCAGAAATTTCACTTATTTCAGGGAAAGAAGGCAGGAATTTCTCTTATTTTGGGGCAAAAAGGCAGAAATTTCTTTTATTTTGGTACAAAATTGAAGGAATTTTCTTTATTTTGAGGCAAAAATGCAGAAATTCCCCATATTTTGGGGCAAAAAGGCAGAGATTCCCCTTATTATGAGGTAAAAAGGCTGAAATTCCTTTTATTTTGGGGCAAAAAGACAGAAATTTCCCTTATTTTGTGGCAGAAAGGCAGAAATTTCCCTTATTTTGGGGCAAAATTGCAGAAATTTCCTTTATTTTCGGGCAAAATTTTTGAAATTTCTTTTATTTTGGTACAGAATTGCAGAAATTTTTCTTATTTTGTGGCAAAAAGGCAGAAATTCCTCATATTTTGGTGCAAAAAAGCTGAAATTCCCCTTATTTTGAGGTAAAATGCTAAAATTCCCAATATTATGGTGCAAAAAGGCAGAAATTCCCTACAGTTTGGGGCAAAAAGGCACAAATTTCCCTTATTTTCGGGCAAAATTGCAGAAATTTCACTTATTTTAGGGCAAAAAGTCAGAAATTTGCCTTATTTTGTGGCAAAAAGCAGAAATTCCCCTAATTTTGGGGCCAAAAACAGAAATTCCCCTTATTTTGGGGTAAAATTGCAGAAATTTCAAATATTTCAGTGCAAAAAGGCAGAAATTCCACTTAATTTTAGGCAATAAGGCAGAAATTTTCCGTATTTTGGAGAAAAATCTCAGAAATTCCCCTTATATTGGTGCAAAAATGCAGAAATTCCCATTATTTTGGTGTAATAAGGCAGAAATTCCCCGTGTTTTGAAGCAAAATTGCACAAATTCATCTAATTTTGAGGGAAAATGCAGAAATTCAAATTATTTTGGGGCAAAAAGACAGAAATTCTCCTTATTTCAGAGCATAACGTCAGAAATTCCCCTTATTTTGGGGCAAAATTGCAGAATTATCCCTTATTTTGTGGCAAAATTGCAGAAATTTTTCTTATTTTGGGGAAAATTGCAGAAATTTCACTTATTTCAGGGAAAGAAGTTAGGAATTTTTCTTATTTTGGGGCAAAAGGGCAGAAATTTCTTTTATTTTGGTACAAAATTGCAGAAATTTTCTTTATTTTGGGGCAAAAATGCAGAAATTCCCCTGATTTTGTGGCAAAAAGGCAGAAATTTCCCTCATTTTGTGGCAAAATTGCAGAAATTTCACTTATTTCAAGGCAAAATTCAAAAATTCCTTTTATTTTGGGGCAAAAAGACAGAAATTCCGTTTATTTTTGGGTAAAAACGCAGAAATTTCACTTATTTTGAGGTAAAAAAGGCAGAAATTACTCTTATTTTGGGGTTAAAATGAAGAAATTTCCCTTTTTTGTGGCAAAATTGCAGAAATTTTTCTTATTTTGGGCAAAATTGCAGAAATTTCACTTATTTCAGGGAAAGAAGGCAGGAATTTCTCTTATTTTGTCGCAAAAAGGCAGAAATTTCACTTATTTCAAGGCAAAATTCAAAAATTCCTTTTATTTTGGGGCAAAAAGACAGAAATTCCATGTATTTTTGGGTAAAAGGGCAGAAATTTCACTTATTTTGAGGTAAAAAGGCAGAAATTACTCTTATTATGGGGTTAAAATGAAGAAATTTCCCTTTTTTGTGGCAAAAGGTATACATTCCCCTTATTTTCAGGCAAAAAAGCAGAAATTCCCCGTATTTTGAAGTAAAATTGCAGAAATTCCCCTAATTGTGAGGCAAAACGGCAGAAATTCCTTATATGTTGGGGCAAAAAGACAGAAATTCTCCTTATTTTGTGGCAAAACTCAGAAATTCCACTTATTTTGGGGCAAAATTCCAGAAATTTTCCTTATTTTAGGGCAAAAAGGCAGAAATTCCTAATATATTGTGGCAAAAATGCAGAAATTCCCCTTATTTTGAGGTAAAAAGGCTGAAATTCCTCTTATTTGGGGGCAAAAAGGAAAAATTTTTCTTTATTTTGTGGCAAAATTGCAGAAATTTCACTTATTTCAGGGTAATAAGTCAGAAATTCCCCTTATTTTGGGGCAAAAAACAGAAATTCCCTTTTTTAGGGGTAAAAAAGACAGAAATTCCACTTATTTAGAGGCAAAAGGCAGAAGTTCCTCTTAATTTGGCACAAAAATGAAGAAATTTCTCTTTTTTATGGCAAAAAGGTATGCATTCCTCTTATTTTCGGGCAAAATTGCAGAAACTCCCCTTATTTTGAAGCAAAATTGAAGAAATTCCCCTAATTTTGGGGCAAAAGGCAGACATTTCCTTTATTTTGGGGCAAAAATCAGAAATTCACCTTATTTTGGGGCAAAATTCCAGAAATTTCCTTTAATTTGGGGCAAAATTGCGGAAATTTATCTTATTTTGAGGCAAAAAGGCAGAAATTCCTTATATTTTGGGGAAAAAATCAGAAATTCCCCTTATTTTGAGATAAAATTGCAGAAATTTCCCTTATTTGGGGGCAAAAAGGCAGAAAATCCTTTTAATTTCGGGCCAAAAGGCAGAAATTCCCCGTATTTTGGAGCAAAATTGCAGAAATTCCCCTAATATCGGGGCAAAAATGCAGAAATTCCCTTTATTTGGTGCAAAAGCAGAAGTTCCCCTTATTTTCGGGAAAAAAGGCAGATATTCCTTGTATTTTGAAGCAAAATTGCAGAAACTCCCCTAATTTTGGGGCAAAAAGGCAGAAATTCCCTTTATTTTGGGGCAAAAATACAGAAATTCTCCTTATTTCGCGGCAAAAAGTCAGAAATTCCCCTTATTTTGGGGCAAAATTGAAGAACTTTCCTATATTTTGGGGCAAAATTGCAGAAATTTTCCTTATTTTGGGGCAAAATTTTAGAAATTTCTTTTATTTTGGTACAGAATTGCAGAAATTTTTCTTATATTGTGGCAAAAAAGCTAAAATTCCCCATATTTTGGTGCAAAAAGGCTGAAATTCCCCTTATTTTGAGGTAAAATGCTGAAATTCCCCATATTTTGGGGCAAAAAGGCAGAAATTCCTTATATTTTGGGGGCAAAAAGGCACAAATTTCCCTTATTTTCGGGCAAAATTGCAGAAGTTTCATTTATTTCAGGGCAAAAAGTCAGAAATTCCTTTTATTTTGGGACAAAAAGCAGAAATTTCTTTTATCTTGGTACAAAGTTGAAAAAATTTTTCTTATTTTGGAACAAAAAGGAAGAAATTCCCCATATTTTGGGGCAAAAGGGAGAAATTCCCCTTATTTTGAGGTAAAAAGGCTGAAATTCCCCTTATTTTGGGGCAAAAAGGCAGAAATTCCCTTTATTTTGTGGCAAAAAGGAAGAAATTCCCGTTAATTGGGGAAGGAAAGCAGAAACTTTCTTTATTTGGGTGCAATAATGCAGAAATTCCCCATATTTTGTGGCAAAAAGGCAGAAATTCCCCTTATTTGGAGGTAAAATGCTGAAATTCCCCTTATTTTGGGCAAAAGGCAGAAATTCCCCTTATTTTGGGGCAAAATTGCAGAAATTTCACCTATTTTAGGGCAAAAAGTCAGAAATTTGCCTTATTTTGTGGCAAAAAGCAGAAATTCCCCTAATTTTGGGGCCAAAAACAGAAATTCCCCTTATTTTGGGGTAAAATTGCAGAAATTTCAAATATTTCAGTGCAAAAAGGCAAAAATTCCACTTAATTTTAGGCAATAAGGCAGAAATTTTTCGTATTTTGGAGCAAAATCTCAGAAATTCCCCTTATATTGGTGCAAAAATGCAGAAATTCCCATTATTTTGGTGTAATAAGGCAGAAATTCCCCGTGTTTTGAAGCAAAATTGAACAAATTCATCTAATTTTGAGGGAAAATGCAGAAATTCAAATTATTTTGGGGCAAAAAGACAGAAATTCTCCTTATTTCAGAGCATAACGTCAGAAATTCCCTTTATTTTGGGGCAAAATTGCAGAAATATCCCTTATTTTGTGGCAAAATTGCAGAAATTTTTCTTATTTTGGGGAAAATTGCAGAAATTTCACTTATTTCAGTGAAAGAAGTTAAGAATTTTTCTTATTTTGGGGCAAAAGGGCAGAAATTTCTTTTATTTTGGTACAAAATTGCAGAAATTTGCTTTATTTTGGGGCAAAAAGGCAGAAATTCCCCTGATTTTGTGGCAAAAAGGCAGAAATTTCTCTTATTTTGGGGCAAAATTGCAGAAATTCCCTTTATTTTGGTGTAATAAGGCAGAAATTCCCTATATTTTGAAGCAAAATTGCACAAATTCCCCAAATTTTGAGAGAAAATGCAGAAATTCACATTATTTTGGGGCAAAAAGAAAGAAATTCTCCTTATTTCACGGGAAAAAGTCAGAAATTCCCCTTATTTTGGGGCAAAATTGCAGAAATTTCCCTTATTTTGTGGAAAAATTGCAGAAATTTTTCTTATTATGAGCAAAATTGCAGAAATTTCACTTATTTCAGGGAAAGAAGGCAGGAATTTCTTTTATTTTGGGGCAAAAAGGCAGAAATTTCTCTTATTTTGGTACAAAATTGAAGAAATTTTCTTTATTTTGAGGCAAAAATGCAGAAATTCCCCATATTTTGGGGCAAAAAGATAGAAATTTCCCTTATTTTGTGGCTGAAAGGCAGAAATTTCCCTTATTTTGGGGCAAAATTGCAGAAATTTCCTCTATTTATGGGCAAAATTTTAGAAATTTCTTTTATTTTGGTACAGAATTGCAGAAATTTTTCTTATTTTGTGGCAAAAAGGCAGAAATTATTCATATTTTGGTGCAAAAATGCTGAAATTCCCCTTATTTTGAGGTAAAATGCTAAAATTCCCCATATTATGGTGCAAAAAGGCAGAAATTCCCTACATTTTGGGGCAAAAAGGCACAAATTTCCCTTATTTTCGGGCAAAATTGCAGAAATTTCATTTATTTCAGGGCAAAAAGTCAGAAATTCCTTTTATTTTGGGGCAAAAAGCAGAAATTTCTTTTATTTTTGTACAAAGTTGAAGAAATTTTTCTTATTTTGGAACAAAAAGGCAGAAATTCCCCATATTTTGGGGCAAAAGGCAGAAATTCCCCTTATTTTGAGGTAAAAAGGCTGAAATGCCCCTTGTTTTGGGGCAAAAAGGCAGAAATTCCCTTTGTTTTGTGGCAAAAAGGCAGAAATTCTTTTTAATTTGGGCAGAAAAGCAGAAACTTTCCTTATTTGGGTGCAATAATGCAGAAATTCCCCATATTTTGTGGCAAAAATGCAGAAATTCCTCTTATTTGGAGGTAAAATGCTGAAATTCCCCTTATTTTGGGCAAAAGGCAGAAATTCCCCTTATTTTGGGGCAAAATTGCAGAAATTTCACTTATTTTAGGGCAAAAAGTCAGAAATTTGCCTTATTTTGTGGCAAAAAGCAGAAATTCCCCTAATTTTGGGGCCAAAAACAGAAATTTCCCTTATTTTGGGGTAAAATTGCAGAAATTTCAAATATTTCAGTGCAAAAAGGCAGAAATTCCACTTAATTTTAGGCAATAAGGCAGAAATTTTCTGTATTTTTGAGCAAAATCTCAGAAAATCCCCTTATATTGGTGCAAAAATGCAGAAATTCCCATTATTTTGGTGTAATAAGGCAGAAATTCCCCGTGTTTTGAAGCAAAATTGCACAAATTCATCTAATTTTGAGGGAAAATGCAGAAATTCAAATTATTTTGGGGCAAAAAGACAGAAATTCTCCTTATTTCAGAGCATAACGTCAGAAATTCCCCTTATTTTGGGGCAAAATTGCAGAAATATCCCTTATTTTGTGGCAAAATTGCAGAAATTTTTCTTATTTTGGGGAAAATTGCAGAAATTTCACTTATTTCAGGGAAAGAAGTTAGGAATTTCTCTTATTTTGGGGTAAAAGCGCAGAAATTTCTTTTATTTTTGTACTAATTGCAGAAATTTTCTTTATTTTGGGGCAAAAATGCAGAAATTCCCATGATTTTGTGGCAAAAAGGCAAAAATTTCCCTCATTTTGTGGCAAAATTGCAGAAATTTCACTTATTTCAAGGCAAAATTCAAAAATTCCTTTTATTTTGGGGCAAAAAGACAGAAATTCCGTTTATTTTTGGGTAAAAAGGAAGAAATTTCACTTATTTTGAGGTAAAAAAGGCAGAAATTACTCTTATTTTGGAGCTAAAATGAAGAAATTTCCCTTTTTTGTGGCAAAATTGCAGAAATTTTTCTTATTTTGGGCAAAATTGCAGAAATTTCACTTATTTCAGGGAAAGAAGGCAGGAATTTCTCTTATTTTTGGGCAAAAAGGCAGAAATTTCTTTTATTTTGGTACAAAATTTCAGAAATTTTCTTTATTTTGGGGCAAAAATGCAGAAATCCCCCTTATTTTGTGGCAAAAAGGCAGAAATTTCCCTTATTTTGGGGCAAAATTGCAGAAATTTCAATTATTTCAAGGCAAAATTCAAAAATTCTTTTTATTTTGGGGCAAAAAGACAGAAATTCCATTTATTTTTGGGTAAAAAGGCAGAAATTTCACTTATTTTGAGGTAAAAAGGCAGAAATTACTCTTATTTTGGGGTTAAAATTAAGAAATTTCCCTTTTTGTGGCAAAAGGTATACATTCTCCTTATTTTCAGGCAAAAAAGCAGAAATTCCCCATATTTTGAAGTAAAATAGCAGAAATTCCCCTAATTGTGAGGCAAAACGGCAGAAATTCCCTATATGTTTGGGCAAAAAGACAGAAATTCTCCTTATTTTGTGGCAAAACTCAGAAATTCCACTTATTTTGGGGCAAAATTCCAGAAATTTTCCTTATTTTATGGCAAAAAGTCAGAAATTCCTAATATATTGTGGCAAAAATGCAGAAATTCCCCTTATTTTGAGGTAAAAACGCTGAAATTCCTCTTATTTGGGGGCAAAAAGAAAGAATTTTTCCTTATTTTGTGGCAAAATTGCAGAAATTTCACTTATTTCAGGGTAATAAGTCAGAAATTCCCCTTATTTTGGGGCAAAAAAGACAGAAATTCCCTTTTTTGGGGTAAAAAAGACAAAAATTCCACTTATTTAGAGGCAAAAGGCAGAAGTTCCTCTTAATTTGGCGCAAAAATGAAGAAATTTCCCTTTTTTATGGCAAAAAGGTATGCATTCCCCTTATTTTCGGGCAAAAAAGCAGAAATTCCCCTTATTTTGAAGCAAAATTGCAGAAATTCCCCTAATTTTGGGGCAAAAGGCAAACATTTCCTTTATTTTGGGGCAAAAAACAGAAATTCCCCTTATTTTGGGGCAAAATTCCAGAAATTTCCTTTAATTTGTGGCAAAATTGCGGAAATTTACTTTATTTTGGGTCAAAAAGGCAGAAATTCCTTATATTTTGGGGCAAAAAGGCAGAAATTCCCCTTATTTTGGGATAAAATTGCAGAAATTTTCCTTATTTGGGGGAAAAAAGGCAGAAAATCCTTTTAATTTCGGTCAAAAAGGCAGAAATTCCCCGTATTTTGGAGCAAATTTGCAGAAATTCCCCTAATATCGGGGCAAAAATGCAGAAATTCCCTTTATTTGGTGCAAAAGCAGAAGTTCCCCTTATTTACGGGAAAAAAGGCAGAAATTCCTTGTATTTTGAAGCAAAATTGCAGAAACTCTCCTAATTTTGGGGCAAAAAGTCAGAAATTCCTTTTATTTTGGGGCAAAAATACAGAAATTCTTCTTATTTCGCGGCAAAAAGTAAGAAATTCCCCTTATTTTGGGGCAAAATTGAAGAACTTTCCTATATTTTGGGGCAAAAAGGCAGAAATTCCCTATATTTTGGGGGCAAAAAGGCACAAATTTTCCTTATTTTTGGGCAAAATTGCAGAAATTTCATTTATTTCAGGGCTAAAAGTCAGAAATTCCTTTTATTTTGGGACAAAAAGCAGAAATTTCTTTTATTTTGGTACAAAGTTGAAGAAATTTTCCATATTTTGGAATAAAAAGGCAGAAATTCTTCATATTTTCGGGTAAAGGGCAGAAATTCCCCTTATTTTGAGGTAAAAAGGATGAAATTCCCCTTATTTTAGGGCAGAAAGGCAAAAATTTCCTTTACTTTGTGGAAAAAAGGCAGAAAATCTTGTTAATTGGGGCAGAAAAGCAGAAATTTTCCTTATTTGGAGGCAATAAGTCAGTAATTTCCCATATTTTGTGGCAAAAAGGCAGAAATTCCCCTTATTTGGGGGTAAAATGCTGAAATTCCCCTTATTTGGGGCAAAAAGGCAGATATTCCCCTTATTTTGGGACAAAATTGCAGAAATTTCACTTATTTCAGGGCAAAAAGTCAGAAATTTGCCTTATTTTGGGGCAAAAAGCAGAAATTCCCCTAATTTTGGGGCCAAAAACAGAAATTCCCCTTATTTTGGGGTAAAATTGCAGAAATTTCAAATATGTCAGTGCAAAAAGGCAGAAATTCCACTTAATTTCGGTCAATAAGGCAGAAATTTTCTGTATTTTGGAGAAAAATCTCAGTAATTCCTCTTATATTGGTGCAAAAATGCAGAAATTCCCTTTATTTTGGTGCAATAAGGCAGAAATTCCCCGTATTTTGAAGCAAAATTGCACAAATTCCTCTAATTATGAGGGAAAATGCAGAAATTCACATTATATTGGGGCAAAAAGACAGAAATTCTACTTATTTCACGGCAAAAAGTCAGAAATTCCCCTAATTTTGGGGCAAAATTGCAAAAATTTCCTTTATTTTGTGGCAAAATTGAGGAAATTTTTCTTATTTTGGGCTAAATTGCAGAAATTTCACTTATTTCAGGGAAATAAGGCAGGAATTTCTCTTATTTTGGGGCAAAAAGCAAAAATTTCTTTTATTTTGGTACAAAGTTGAAGAAATTTTTCTTATTTTGGAACAAATAGGCAGAAATTCCCCATATTTTGGGGCAAAAGTCAGAAATTCCTTTTATTTTGAGGTAAAAAGGCTGAAATTCCCCTTATTTTGGGACAAAAAGGCACAAATTCTTTTTATTTTGTGGCAAAAAGGCAGAAATTCCCTTTAATTGGGGCAGAAAAGCAGAAACTTTTCTTATTTGGGGGCAATAATGCAGAAATTCCCCATATTTTGTGGCAAAAAGGCAGAAATTCCCCTTATTTGGAGGTAAAATGCTGAAATTCCCCTTATTTTGGGCAAAAGGCAGAAATTCCTCTTTTTTGGGGCAAAATTGCAGAAATTTCACTTATTTTAGGGCAAAAAGTCAGAAATTTACCTTATTTTTGGGCAAACAGCAGAAATTCCCCTAATTTTGGGGCCAAAAACAAAAATTCCCCTTATTTTGGGGTAAAATTGCAGAAATTTCAAATATTTCAGTGCAAAAAGGCAGAAATTCCACTTAATTTTAGGCAATAAGGCACAAATTTTCCGTATTTTAAAGAAAAATCTCAGAAATTCCCCTTATAATGGTGCAAAAATTCAGAAATTTCCTTTATTTTTGTGTAATAAGGCAGAAATTCCCCGTGTTTTGAAGCAAAATTGCACAAATTCATCTAATTTTGAGGGAAAATGCAGAAATTCAAATTATTTTGGGGAAAAAAGACAGAAATTCTCTTTATTTCAGGGCATAACGTCAGAAAGTCCCCTTATTTTGGGGCAAAATTGCAGAAATTTCCCTTGTTTTTTGGCAAAATTGCAGAAATTTCACTTATTTTAGGGAAAGAAGGCAGGAATTTCTCTTATTTTGGGGCAAAAGGGAAGAAATTTGGTTTTTTTTTGGTACAAAATTGCAGAAATTTTCTTTATTTTGGGGCAAAAATGCAGAAATTCCCCTTATTTTGTGGCAAAAAGGCAGAAATTTCCCTTATTTTGGGGCAAAATAGCAGAAATTTCACTTATTTCAAGGTAAAATTCAAAAATTCCTTTCATTTTGGGGCAAAAAGAAAGAAATTCCGTTTATTTTTGGGTAAAAAGGCAGAAATTTCACTTATTTTGAGGTAAAAATGCAGAAATTACTCTTATTTTGGGGCTAAAATGAAGAAATTTCCCTTTTTTGTGGCAAAAGGTATACATTCCCCTTATTTTCAGGCAAAAAAGCAGAAATTCCCCGTATTTTGAAGCAAAATTGCAGAAATTCTCCTAATTGTGAGGCAAAACGGCAGAAATTCCCTATATGTTGGGGCAAAAAGACAGAAATTCTCCTTATTTTCTGGCAAAACTCAGAAAATCCACTTATTTTGGGGCAAAATTCCAGAAATTTCCCTTATTTTAGGGCATAAAGGCAGAAATTCCTAATATATTGTGGCAAAAATGCAGAAATTCCTCTTATTTTGAGGTAAAAAGGCTGAAATTCCTCTTATTTGGGGGCAAAAAGGAACAATTTTTCCTTATTTTGTGGCAAAATTGCAGAAATTTCACTTATTTCTGGGCAATAAGTCAGAAATTCCCCTTATTTTGGGGCAAAAAAGACAGAAATTCCCTTTGTTTTGGGGTAAAAAAGACAGAAATTCTACTTATTTAGAGGCAAAAGGCAGAAGTTCCTCTTAATATGGCGCAAAAAAGAAGAAATTTTCTCTTTTTTATGGCAAAAAGGTATGCATTCCCATTATTTTCGGGCAAAAAGGCAGAAATTCCCCTTATTTTGAAGCCAAATTGCAGAAATTCTTTTTATTTTGGGGCAAAAGGCAGACATTTCCTTTATTTTGGGGCAAAAATCAGAAATTCCCCTTATTTTGGGGCAAAATTCCAGAAATTTCCTTTAATTTGGAGCAAAATTGCAGAAATTTGCCTTATTTTGGGGCAAAATTGCAGAAATTTCCCTTATTTGGGGCAAAATTGCAGAAATTTCACTTATTTTCGGGTAAAAAGGCTGAAATTTCCTTTATTTTTGGGCAAAAAGTGAGAAATTCCCCTTATTTTGGGGCAAAATTGCAGAAATATTTCTTATTTTGGGGCAAAAAGGCAGAAATTCCTTATATTTAGGGGCAAAAAGGCAGAAATTCCCCTTATTTTGGGATAAAATTGCAGAAATTTCCCTTATTTTGGGGCAAAAAGGCAGAAAATCCTTTTAATTTCGGGCAAAAAGGCCGAAATTCCCCGTATTTTGGAGCAAAATTGCAGAAATTTCCCTAATATCGGGGCAAAAATGCAGAAATTCCCTTTATTTGTGGCAAAAGCAGAAGTTCCACTTATTTTCGGGAAAAAAGGCAGAAATTCCTTGTATTTTGAAGCAAAATTGCAGAAACTCCCCTAATTTTGGGACAGAAAGGCAGAAATTCCCTTTATTTTGGGGCAAAAATACAGAAATTCTCCTTATTTCGCGGCAAATGTCAGAAATTCCCCTTATTTTGGAGCAAAATTGAAGAACTTTCAATTATTTTGGGGCAAAATTGCAGAAATTTCCCTTATTTTGGGGCAAAATTTTAGAAATTTCTTTTATTTTGGTACAGAATTGCAGAATTTTTTTTTATATTGTGGCAAAAAGGCTAAAATTTCCCATATTTTGGTGCAAAAAGGCTGAAATTCCCCTTATTTTGAGGTAAAATGCTGAAATTCCCCATATTTTGGGGCAAAAAGGCAGAAATTTCCCTCATTTTGGGGCAAAAAGGCACAAATTTTCATTATTTTCGCGCAAAATTGCAGAAATTTCATTTATTTCAGGGCAAAAATCAGAAATTCTTTTTATTTTGGGACAAAAAGCAGAAATTTCTTTTATTTTGGTACAAAGTTGAAGAAATTTTTCATATTTTGGAATAAAATGGCAGAAATTTCCCATATTTTGGGGTAAAGGGCAGAAATTCCCCTCATTTTGAGGTAAAAAGGATGAAATTCCCCTTATTTTAGCGCAAAAAGGCAAAAATTTCCTTTACTTTGTGGCAAAAAGGCAGAAATTCTTGTTAATTGGGGCAGAAAAGCAGAAATTTTTCTTATTTGAAGGCAATAAGGCAGTAATTCCCCATATTTTGTGGCAAAATGCAGAAATTCCCCTTATTTGGAGGTAAAATGCTGAAATTCCCCTTATTTTGGGCAAAAAGGCAGAAATTCCCCTTATTTGGAGGTAAAATGCTGAAATTCCCCTTATTTTGGGCAAAAGGCAGAAATTCCCCTTATTTTGGGGCAAAATTGCAGAAATTTCACTTATTTTAGGGCAAAAAGTCAGAAATTTGTCTTATTTTGGGGCAAAAAACAGAAATTCCCCTTATTTTGGGGTAAAATTGCAGGAATTTCAAATATTTCAGTTCAAAAAGGCAGAAATTCCACTTACTTTTAGGCAATAAGGCACAAATTATCCGTATTTTGGAGCAAAATCACAGAAATTCCCCTTATAATGGTGCAAAAATGCAGAAATTCCCTTTATTTTGGTGTAATAAAGCAGAAATTCCCCGTGTTTTGAAGCAAAATTGCACAAATTCATCTAATTTTGAGGGAAAATGCAGAAATTCAAATTATTTTGGGGCAAAAAGACAGAAATTCTCCTTATTTCAGGGCATAACGTCAGAAATTCCCCTTATTTTGGGGCAAAATTGCAGAAATTTCCCTTATTTTGTGGCAAAATTGCCAAATTTTTTATTTTGGGCAAAATTGCAGAAATTTCACTTATTTCAGGGAAAGAAGGCAGGAATTTCTCTTATTTTGGGGCAAAAGGGAAGAAATTTCTTTTTTATTTGGTACAAAATTGCAGAAATTTTCTTTATTTTGGGGCAAAAATGCAGAAATTCCCATTATATTGTGGCAAAAAGGCAGAAATTTCCATTATTTTGGGGCAAAATTGCAGAAATTTCACTTATTTCAAGGAAAAATTCAAAAATTTTTTTCATTTTGGGGCAAAAAGACAGAAATTCCGTTTATTTTTGGGTAAAAAGGCAGAAATTTCACTTATTTTTAGGTAAAAAGGCAGAAATTACTCTTATTTTGGGGCTAAAATGAAGAAATTTCCCTTTTTTCTGGCAAAATTGCAGAAATTTTTCTTATTTTGGGCAAAATTGCAGAAATTTCACTTAGTTCAGGGAAAGAAGGCTGGAATTTCTCTTATTTTGGGGCAAAAAGGCAGAAATTTCTATTATTTTGGTACAAAATTGCAGAAATTTTCTTTATTTTGTGGCAAAAATGCAGAAATTCCCCTTATTTTGGGGCAAAAAGGCAGAAATTTCCCTTATTTTGGGGCAAAATTGCAGAAATTTCACTTATTTCAAGGCAAAATTCAAAAATTCCTTTTATTTTGGGGCAAAAAGACAGAAATTCCATTTATTATTGGGTAAAAAGGCAGAAATTTCACTTATTTTGAGGTAAAAAGGCAGAAATTACTCTTATTTTGGGGTTAAAATGAAGAAATTTCCCTTTTTTGTGGCAAAAGGTATACATTCCCCTTATTTTCATGCCAAAAAGCAGAAATTCCCCGTATTTTGAAGAAAAGTTGCAGAAATTCTCCTAATTGTGAGGCAAAACGGCAGAAATTCCTTATATGTTGGGGCAAAAAGACAGAAATTCTCCTTATTTTGTGGCAAAACTCAGAAATTCCACTTATTTTGGGGCAAAATTCCAGAAATTTTCCTTATTTTAGGGCAAAAATGCAGAAATTCCTAATATATTGTGGCAAAAATGCAGAAATGCCCCTTATTTTGAGGTAAAAAGGCTGAAATTCCTCTTATTTGGGGACAAAAAAAGAATTTTTCTTTATTTTGTGGCAAAATTGCAGAAATTTCACTTATTTCAGGGTAATAAGTCAGAAATTCCCCTTATTTTGGGGCAAAAAAGACAGAAATTCCCTTTTTGGGGGGTAAAAAAGACAGAAATTCCACTTATTTAGAGGCAAAAGGCAGAAGTTCCTCTTAATTTGGCGCAAAAATGAAGAAATTTCCATTTTTTATGGCAAAAAGTATGCATTCCCCGTATTTTAGGGCAAAAAGGCAGAAATTCCCTTTATTTTGAAGCAAAATTGCAGAAATTCCCCTAATTTTGGGGCAAAAGGTAGACATTTCCTTTATTTTGGGGCAAAAATCAGAAATTCCCCTTATTTTGGCGCAAAATTCCAGAAATTTCCTTTAATTTGGGGCAAAATTGCAGAAATATTTTTTATTTTGGTTCAAAAAGGCAGAAATTCCTCATATTTTGGGGAAAAAAGGCAGAAATTCCCCTTTTTTGGGATAAAATTGCAGAAATTTCTCTTATTTGGGGGCAAAAAGGCAGAAAATCCTTTTAATTACGGGCAAAAAGGCAGAAATTCCCCGTATTTTGGAGCAAAATTGCAGAAATTCCCCTAATATCGGGGCAAAAATGCAGAAATTCCCTTTATTTGGTGCAAAAGCAGAAGTTCCCCTTATTTTCGGGAAAAAAGGCAGAAATTCCTTGTATTTTGAAGCAAAATTGCAGAAACTCCCCTAATTTTGGGGCAAAAAGGCAGAAATTCCCTTTATTTTGGGGGAAAATACAGAAATTCTCCTTATTTCGCAACAAAAAGTCAAAAATTCCCCTTATTTTGGGGCAAAATTGAAGAACTTTCCTTTATTTTGGGGCAAAATTGCAGAAATTTCCCTTATTTTAAGGCAAAATTTTAGAAATTTCTTTTATTTTGGTACAGAATTGCAGAAATTTTTCTTATATTGTGGCAAAAAGGCTAAAATTCCCCATATTTTGGTGCAAAAAGGCTGAAATTCCCCTTATTTTGAGGTAAAATGCTGAAATTCCCCATATTTTGGGGCAAAAAGGGAGAAATTTCCCTCATTGGGGCAAAAAGGCACAAATTTTCCTTATTTTTGGGCAAAATTGCAGAAATTTCATTTATTTCAGGGCTAAAAGTCTGAAATTCCTTTTATTTTGGGACAAAAAGCAGAAATTTCTTTTATTTTGGTACAAAGTTGAAGAAATTTTTCATATTTTGGAATAAAAAGGAAGAAATTCCCCATATTTTGTGGTAAAAGGCAGAAATTCCCCTTATTTTGAGGTAAAAAGGATGAAATTCCCCTTATTTTAGGGCAAAAAGGCAAAATTTTCCTTTACTTTGTGGCAAAAAGGCAGAGATTCTTGTTAATTGGGGCAGAAAAGCAGAAATTTTCCTTATTTGAAGGCAATAAGGCAGTAATTCCCCATATTTTGTGGCAAAAAGGCAGAAATTCCACTTAATTTCGGGCAATAAGGCAGAAATTTTCTGTATTTTGGAGCAAAATCTCAGAAATTCCCCTTATATTGGTGCAAAAATGCAGAAATTCCCTTTATTTTGGTGCAATAAGGCAGAAATTTCCCGTATTTTGAAGCAAAATTGCACAATTTCCCCTAATTTTGAGGGAAAATGTAGAAATTCACATTATTTTGGGGCAAAAAGACAGAAATTCTCCTTATTTCAAGGCAAAAATTCAGAAATTCCCCTTATTTTGGGGCAAAATTCCAGAAATTTCCTTTAATTTGGGGCAAAATTGCAGAAATTTACCTTATTTTGGGGCAAAATTGCAGAAATTTACCTTATTTGGGGCAAAATTGCAGAAATTTAACTTATTTTCGTGTAAAAAGGCTGAAATTTCCTTTATTTTTGGGCAAAAAGTGAGAAATTCCCCTTATTTTGGGGCAAAATTGCAGAAATATTTCTTATTTTGGGGCAAAAAGGTAGAAATTCCTTATATTTTAGGGCAAAAAGGCAGAAATTCCCCTTTTTTGGGATAAAATTGCAGAAATTTCCCTTATTTGGGGGCAAAAAGGCAGAAAATCCTTTTAATTTCGGGCAAAAATGCAGAAATTCCCCTTATTTTGGAGCAAAATTGCAGAAATTCCCCTAATATCGTGGCAAAAATGCAGAAATTCCCTTTATTTGGTGCAAAAGCAGAAGTTCCCTTTATTTTCAGGAAAAAAGGCAGAAATTCCTTGTATTTTGAAGCAAAATTGCAGAAACTCCCCTAATTTTGAAGCAAAAAGGCAGAAATTCCCTTTATTTTGGGGCAAAAATAGAGAAATTCTCCTTATTTCGCAGCAAAAAGTCAGAAATTCCCCTTATTTTGGGGCAAAATTGACGAACTTTCCCTTATTTTGGGGCAAAATTGCAGAAATTTCTTTTATTTTAAGGCAAAATTTTAGAAATTTCTTTTATTTTGGTACCGAATTGCAGAAATTTTTCTTATATTGTGGCATAAAGGCTAAAATTCCCCATATTTTGGTGCAAAAAGGCTGAAATTCCCCTTATTTTGAGGTAAAATGCTGAAATTCCCCATATTTTGGGGCAAAAAGGGAGAAATTTCCCTCATTGGGGCAAAAAGGCACAAATTTTCCTTATTTTTGGGCAAAATTGCAGAAATTTCATTTATTTCAGGGCTAAAAGTCTGAAATTCCTTTTATTTTGGGACAAAAAGCAGAAATTTCTTTTATTTTGGTACAAAGTTGAAGAAATTTTTCATATTTTGGAATAAAAAGGAAGAAATTCCCCATATTTTGGGGTAAAAGGCAGAAATTCCCCTTATTTTGAGGTAAAAAGGATGAAATTCCCCTTATTTTAGGGCAAAAAGGCAAAATTTTCTTTTACTTTGTGGCAAAAAGGCAGAAATTCTTGTTAATTGGGGCAGAAAAGCAGAAATTTTCCTTATTTGAAGGCAATAAGGCAGTAATTCCCCATATTTTGTGGCAAAAAGGCAGAAATTCCCCTTATTTGAGAGTAAAATGCTGAAATTCCCCTTATTTTGGGCAAAAAGGCAGATATTCCCCTTATTTTGGGAAAAATTGCAGAATTTTCACTTATTTCAGGGCAAGAAGTCAGAAATTTGCCTTATTTTGTGGCAAAAAGTAGAAATTCCCCTAATTTTGGGGCCAAAAATAGAAATTCCTTTTATTTTGGGTTAAAATTGCAGAAATTTCAAATATTTCAGGGCAAAAAGGCAGAAATTCCACTTGATTTCGGGCAATAAGGCAGAAATTTTCTGTATTTTGGAGCAAAATCTCAGAAATTCTTCTTATATTGGTGCAAAAATGCAGAAATTCCCTTTATTTTGGTGCAATAATGCAGAAATTCCCCGTATTTTGAAGCAAAATTGCACAAATTCCCCTAATTTTGAAGGAAAATGCAAAAATTCACATTATTTTGGGGCAAAAAGACAGAAATTCTCCTTATTTCAGGGCAAAAAGTCAGAAATTCCCCTTATTTTGGGGCAAAATTCCAGAAATTTCCTTTAATTTGGGGCAAAATTGCAGAAATTTACCTTATTTTGGGGCAAAATTGCAGAAATTTCCCTTATTTGGGGGCAAAAAGGCAGAAAATCCTTTTAATTTCGGGCAAAAAGGCAGAAATTCCCCTTATTTTGGAGCAAAATTGCAAAAATTCTCCTAATATCGTGGCAAAAATGCAGAAATTCCCTTTATTTGGTGCAAAAGCAGAAGTTCCCCTTATTTTCAGGAAAAAAGGCAGAAATTCCTTGTATTTTGAAGCAAAATTGCAGAAACTCCCCTAATTTTGGGGAAAAATGCAGAAATTCCCTTTATTTTGGGGCAAAAATACAGAAATTCTCCTTATTTCGCGGCAAAAAGTCAGAAATTCCCCTTATTTTGGGGCAAAATTGAAGAACTTTCCCTTATTTTGTGGCAAAATTGCAGAAATTTCCCTTATTTTGGGGCAAAATTTTAGAAATTTCTTTTATTTTGGTACAGAATTGCAGAAATTTTTTTTATATTGTGGCAAAAAGGCTAAAATTCCCCATATTTTGGTGCAGAAAGGCTGAAATTCCCCTTATTTTGAGGTAAAATGCTGAAATTCCCCATATTTTGGGGCAAAAAGGCAGAAATTTCCCTCATTTTGGGGCAAAAAGGCACAAATTTTCCTTATTATCGGGCAAAATTGCAGAAATTTCATTTATTTCAGGGCAAAAAGTCAGAAATTCCTTTTATGTTGGGACAAAAATCAGAAATTTCTTTTATTTTGGTACAAAGTTGAAGAAATTTTTCATATTTTGGAATAAAAAGGCAGAAATTCCCCATATTTTGGGGTAAAGGGCAGAAATTCCCTTTATTTTGAGGTAAAAAGGATGAAATTCCACTTATTTTAGCACAAAAAGGCAAAAATTTCCTTTACTTTGTGGCAAAAAGGCAGAAATTCTTGTTAATTGGGGCAGAAAAGCAGAAATTTTCCTTATTTGAAGGCAATAAGGCAGTAATTCCCCATATTTTGTGGCAAAAAGGCAGAAATTCCCCTTATTTGGGGGTAAAAAGATGAAATTCCCCTTATTTTGGGCAAAAAGGCAGATATTCCCCTTATTTTGGGAAAAATTGCAGAATTTTCACTTATTTCAGGGCAAAAAGTCAGAAATTTGCCTTATTTTGTGGCAAAAAGCAGAAATTCCCCTAATTTTGGGGCCAAAAATAGAAATTCCTTTTATTTTGGGGTAAAATTGCAGAAATTTCAAATATTTCAGTGCAAAAAGGCAGAAATTCCACTTAATTTCGGGCAAAAAGGCAGAAATTTTCTGTATTTTGGAGCAAAATCTCAGAAATTCTCCTTATATTGGTGCAAAAATGCAGAAATTCCCTTTATTTTGGTGCAATAAGGCAGAAATTCCCCGTATTTTGAAGCAAAATTGCACAAATTCCCCTAATTTTGAGGGAAAATGCAGAAATTCACATTATTTTGGGGCAAAAAGACAGAAATTCTCCTTATTTCAGGGCAAAAATTCAGAAATTCCCCTTATTTTGTGGCAAAATTGCAGAAATTTCACTTATTTCAAGGTAATAAGTCAGAAATTCCCCTTATTTTGGGGCAAAATAGACAGAAATTCCTTTTTTTGGGGTAAAAAATACAGAAATTCCACTTATTTAGAGGCAAAAGACAGAAGTTCATCTTAATTTGGCGCAAAAATGAAGACATTTCCCTTTTTTATGGCAAAAAGGTATGCATTCCCCTTATTTTAGGGCAAAAAGGCAGAAATTCCCCTCATTTTGAAGCCAAATTGCAGAAATTCCCCTAATTTTGGGGCAAAAGGCAGACATTTCTTTTATTTTGGGGCTAAAATCAGAAATTCCCCTTATTTTGGGGCAAAATTCCAGAAATTTTCTTTAATTTGGGGCAAAATTGCAGAAATTTACCTTATTTTATGGCAAAATTGCAGAAATTTCCTTTTGGGGCAAAATTGCAGAAATTTCACTTATTTTCAGGTAAAAAGGCTGAATTTTTTTTTATTTTTGGGCAAAAAGTGAGAAATTCCCCTTATTTTGGGGCAAAATTGCAGAAATATTTCTTATTTTGGGGCAAAATGCAGAAATTCCTTATATTTTGGGGAAAAAAGGCAGAAATTCCCCTTATTTTGGGATAAAATTGTAGAAATTTTCCTTATTTGGGGGCAAAAAGGCAGAAAATCCTTTTACTTTCGGGCAAAAATGCAGAAATTCCCCGTATTTTGGAGCAAAATTGCAGAATTTCCCCTAATATCGGGGCAAAAATGCAGAAATTCCCTTTATTTGGTGCAAAAGCAGAAGTTCCCCTTATTTTCGGGAAAAAAGGCAGAAATTCCTTGTATTTTGAAGCAAAATTGCAGAAACTCCCCTAATTTTGGGGCAAAAAGGCAGAAATTCCCTTTATTTTGGGGCAAAAATACAGAAATTCTCCTTATTTCGCGGCAAAAAGTCAGAAATTCCCCTTATTTTGGGGCAAAATTGAAGAACTTTCCTATATTTTGGGGCAAAATTTCAGAAATTTCCCTTATTTTGGAACAAAATTTTAGAAATTTCTTTTATTTTGGTACAGAATTGCAGACATTTTTCTTATATTGTGGCAAAAAGGCTAAAATTCCCCATATTTTGGTGCAAAAAGGCTGAAATTCCCCTTATTTTGAGGTAAAATGCTGAAATTCCCCATATTTTGGGGCAAAAAGGCAGACATTTGCCTCATTTTGGGGCAAAAAGGCACAAATTTTCCTTATTTTCGGGCAAAATTGCAGAAATTTCATTTATTTCAGGGCTAAAAGTCAGAAATTCCTTTTATTTTGGGACAAAAAGCAGAAATTTCTTTTATTTTGGTACAAAGTTGAAGAAATTTTTCATATATTTTAATAAAAAGGCAGAAATTCCCCATATTTTGGGGTAAAAGGCAGAAATTCCCCTTATTTTGAGGTAAAAAGGATGAAATTCCTCTTATTTTAGGGCAAAGGCAAAAATTTCCTTTACTTTGTGGCAAAAAGGCAGAAATTCTTGTTAATTGGGGCAGAAAAGCAGAAATTTTCCTTATTTGAAGGCAATAAGGCAGTAATTCCCCATATTTTGTGGCAAAAAGGCAGAAATTCCCCTTATTTGGGGGTAAAATGCTGAAATTCCCCTTATTTTGGGCAAAAAGGCAGATATTCCCCTTATTTTGGGACAAAATTGCAGAAATTTCACTTATTTCAGGGCAAAAAGTCAGAAATTTGCCTTATTTTGGGGCAAAAAGCAGAAATTCGCCTAATTTTGGGGCCAAAAATAGAAATTCCCCTTATTTTGGGGTAAAATTGCAGAATTTCAAATATTTCAGGGAAAAAGGCAGAAATACCACTTAATTTCGGGCAATAAGGCAGAAATTTTCTGTATTTTGGAGCAAAATCTCAGAAATTCCCCTTTTATAGGTGCAAAGATGCAGAAATTCCCTTTATTTTGGTGCAATAAGGCAGAAATTCCCCATATTTTGAAGCAAAATTGCACAAATTCCCCTAATTTTGAGGGAAAATGCAGAAAATCACATTATTTTGGGGTAAAAAGACAGAAATTCTCCTTATTTCAAGGCAAAAAGTCAGAAATTCCCCTTATTTTGGGGCAAAATTGCAAAAATTTCCCTTATTTTGTGGCAAAATGGCAGAAATTTTTCTTATTTTGGGCAAAATTGCAGAAATTTCACTTATTTCAGGGAAATAAGGCAGGAATTTCTCTTATTTTGGGGCAAAAGGGCAGAAATTTCTATTATTTTGGTACAAAGTTGAAGAAATTTTTCTTATTTTGGAACAAATAGGCAGAAATTCCCCATATTTTGGGGCAAAAGGCAGAAATTCTTTTTATTTTGTGGCAAAAAGGCAGAAATTCCCATTAATTGGAGCAGAAAATCAGAAACTTTCCTTATTTGGGGGCAATAATGCAGAAATTCCCCATATTTTGTGGCAAAAAGGCAGAAATTCCCCTTATTTGGAGGTAAAATGCTGAAATTCCCCTTATTTTGGGCAAAAGGCAGAAATTCCCTTTATTTTGGGGCAAAATTGCAGAAATTTCACTTATTTTAGGGCAAAAAGTCAGAAATTTGCCTTATTTTTGGGCAAAAAGCAGAAATTCCCCTAATTTTGGGGCCAAAAACAGAAATTCCCCTTATTTTTGGGTATAATTGCAGAAATTTCAAATATTTCAGTGCAAAAAGGCAGAAATTCCACTTAATTTTAGGCAATAAGCCACAAATTTTCCGTATTTTGGAGCAAAATCTCAGAAATTCCCCTTATATTGGTGCAAAAATGCAGAAATTCCCATTATTTTTGTGTAATAAGGCAGAAATTCCCCATGTTTTGAAGCAAAATTGCACAAATTCATCTAATTTTGAGGGAAAATGCAGAAATTCAAATTATTTTGGGGCAAAAAAGACAGAAATTCTACTTATTTCAGAGCATAACGTGAGAAATTCCCCTTATTTTGGGGCAAAATTGCAGAAATGTCCCTAATTTTGGGGCAAAATTGCAGAAATTTCACTTATTTCAAGGCAAAATTCAAAAATTCCTTTTATTTTGGGGCAAAAAGACAGAAATTCCATTTATTTTTGGGTAAAAAGGCAGAAATTTAACTTATTTTGAGGTAAAAAGGCAGAAATTACTCTTATTTTGGGGTTAAAATGAAGAAATTTCCCTTTTTTGTGGCAAAAGGTATACATTCCCTTTATTTTCAGGCAAAAAAGCAGAAATTCCCTGTATTTTGAAGTAAAATTGCAGAAATTCCCCTAATTGTGAGGCAAAACGGCAGAAATTCCCTATATGTTGGGGCAAAAAGACAGAAATTCTCCTTATTTTGTGGCAAAACTCAGAAATTCCACTTATTTTGGGGCAAAATTCCAGAAATTTCCCTTATTTTAGGGCAAAAAGGCAGAAATTCCTAACATATTGTGGCAAAAATGCAGAAATTCCCCTTATTTTGAGGTAAAAAGGCTGAAATTCCTCTTATTTGGGGGCAAAAAAGAAGAATTTTTCCTTATTTTGTGGCAAAATTGCAGAAATTTCACTTATTTCAGGGTAATAAGTCAGAAATTCCCCTTATTTTGGGGCAAAAAAGACAGAAATTTTTTTGGGGGGGTAAAAAAGACAGAAATTCCATTTATTTAGAGGCAAAAGGCAGAATTTCATCTTAATTTGGCGCAAAAATGAAGAAATTTCCCTTTTTTATGGCAAAAAGGTATGCATTTCCCTTATTTTCGGGCAAATAGGCAGAAATCCCCCTTATTTTGAAGCAAAATTGCAGAAATTCCTCTAATTTTGGGGCAAAAGGCAGACAATTCCTTTATTTTAGGGCAAAAATCAGAAATTCCCCTTATTTTGGGGCAAAATTCCAGAAATTTCATTTAATTTGGGGCTAAATTGCAGAAATTTACATTATTTTGAGGCAAAATTGCAGAAATTTCCTTTTGGGGCAAAATTGCAGAAATGTCCCTAATTTTGGGGCAAAATTGCAGAAATTTCACTTATTTCAAGGCAAAATTCAAAAATTCCTTTTATTTTGGGGCAAAAAGACAGAAATTCCATTTATTTTTGGGTAAAAAGGCAGAAATTTAACTTATTTTGAGGTAAAAAGGCAGAAATTACTCTTATTTTGGGGTTAAAATGAAGAAATTTCCCTTTTTTGTGGCAAAAGGTATACATTCCCTTTATTTTCAGGCAAAAAAGCAGAAATTCCCTGTATTTTGAAGTAAAATTGCAGAAATTCCCCTAATTGTGAGGCAAAACGGCAGAAATTCCCTATATGTTGGGGCAAAAAGACAGAAATTCTCCTTATTTTGTGGCAAAACTCAGAAATTCCACTTATTTTGGGGCAAAATTCCAGAAATTTCCCTTATTTTAGGGCAAAAAGGCAGAAATTCCTAACATATTGTGGCAAAAATGCAGAAATTCCCCTTATTTTGAGGTAAAAAGGCTGAAATTCCTCTTATTTGGGGGCAAAAAAGAAGAATTTTTCCTTATTTTGTGGCAAAATTGCAGAAATTTCACTTATTTCAGGGTAATAAGTCAGAAATTCCCCTTATTTTGGGGCAAAAAAGACAGAAATTTTTTTGGGGGGTAAAAAAGACAGAAATTCCATTTATTTAGAGGCAAAAGGCAGAATTTCATCTTAATTTGGCGCAAAAATGAAGAAATTTCCCTTTTTTATGGCAAAAAGGTATGCATTTCCCTTATTTTCGGGCAAATAGGCAGAAATCCCCCTTATTTTGAAGCAAAATTGCAGAAATTCCTCTAATTTTGGGGCAAAAGGCAGACAATTCCTTTATTTTAGGGCAAAAATCAGAAATTCCCCTTATTTTGGGGCAAAATTCCAGAAATTTCATTTAATTTGGGGCTAAATTGCAGAAATTTACATTATTTTGAGGCAAAATTGCAGAAATTTCCTTTTGGGGCAAAATTGCAGAAATTTCACTTATTTTCAGATAAAAAGGCTGAAATTTCCTTTATTTTTGGGCAAAAAGTGAGAAATTCCCCTTATTTTGGGGCAAAATTGCAGAAATATTTCTTATTTTGGGGCAAAAAGGCAGAAATTCCTTATATTTTTGGGAAAAAAGGCAAAAATTCCCCTTATTTTGGGATAAAATTGTAGAAATTTTCCTTATTTGGGGGCAAAAAGGCAGAAAATCCTTTTAATTTCGGGCAAAAAGGCAGAAATTCCCCGTATTTTGGAGCAAAATTGCAGAAATTCCCCTAATATCGGGGCAAAAATGCAGAAATTCCCTGTATTTGATGCAAAAGCAAAAGTTCCCCTTATTTTCGGGAAAAAAGGCAGAAATTCCTTGTATTTTGAAGCAAAATTGCAGAAACTCCCCTAATTTTGTGGCAAAAAGGCAGAAATTCCCTTTATTTTGGGGCAAAAAATACAGAAATTCTCCTTATTTCGCGGCAAAAAGTCAGAAATTCCCCTTATTTTGGGGCAAAATTGAAGAACTTTCCCTTATTTTGGGGCAAAATTGCAGAAATTTCCCTTATTTTGAGGCAAAATTTTAGAAATTTCTTTTATGTTGGTACAGAATTGCAGAAATTTTTCTTATATTGTGGCAAAAAGGCTAAAATTCCCCATATTTTGGAGCAAAAATGCTGAAATTCCCCTTATTTTGAGGTAAAATGCTTAAATTCCTCATATTCTGGGGCAAAAAGGGAGAAATTTCCCTCATTTTGGGGCAAAAAGGCACAAATTTTCCTTATTTTTGGGCAAAATTGCAGAAATTTCATTTATTTCAGGGCTAAAAGTCAGAAATTCCTTTTATTTTGGGACAAAAAGCAGAAATTTCTTTTATTTTGGTAAAAAGTTGAAGAAGTTTTTCATATTTTGGAATAAAAAGGAAGAAATTCCCTATATTTTGGGGTAAAAGGCAGAAATTCCCCTCATTTTGAGGTAAAAAGAATGAAATTCCCCTTATTTTAGGGCAAAAAAGCAAAAATTTCCTTTACTTTGTGGCAAAAAAGCAGAAATTCTTGTTAATTGGGGCAGAAACGCAGAAATTTTCCTTATTTGAAGGCAATAAGGCAGTAATTCTCCATATTTTGTGGCAAAAAGACAGAAATTCCCCTCATTTGGGGGTAAAATGCTGAAATTCCCCTTATTTTGGGCAAAAAGGCAGATATTCCCCTTATTTTGGGACAAAATTGCAGAAATTTCATTTATTTCAGGGCAAAAAGTCAGAAATTTGCCTTATTTTGGGGCAAAAAGCAGAAATTTCCCTAATTTTGGGGCCAAAAATAGAAATTTCCTTTATTTTGGGGTAAAATTGCAGAAATTTCAAATATTTCAGTGCAAAAAGGCAGAAATTCCACTTAATTTCGGGCAATAAGGCAGAAATTTTCTGTATTTTGGAGCAAAATCTCAGAAATTCGCCTTATATTGGTGCAAAAATGCAGTAATTCCCTTTATTTTGGTGCAATAAGGCAGAAATTCCCCGTATTTTGAAGCAAAATTGCACAAATTCCCCTAATTTTAAGGGAAAATGCAGAAATTCACATTATTTTGGGGCAAAAAGACAGAAATTCTCCTTATTTCATGGCAAAAAGTCAGAAATTCCCTTTATTTTGGGGCAAAATTGCAAAAATTTCCCTTATATTGTGGCAAAATTGCAGAAATTTTTCTTATTTTGGGCAAAATTGCAGAAATTTCACTTATTTCAGGGCAAAAAGTCAGAAATTCCTTTTATTTTGGGGCAAAAAGCAGAAATTTTTTATTTTGGTACAAAGTTGAAGAAATTTTTCTTATTTTGGAACAAAAAGGCACAAATTCCCCATATTTTGAGGTAAAAGGCAGAAATTCCCCATATTTTGAGGGAAAAAGGATGAAATTCCCCTTATTTTGGGGCAAAAAGGCAAAAATTTCCTTTACTTTGTGGCAAAAAGGCAGAAATTCTTGTTAATTGGGGCAGAAAAGCAGAAATTTTCTTTATTTGAAGGCAATAAGGCAGTAATTCCCCATATTTTGTGGCAAAAAGGCAGAAATTCCCCTTATTTGGAGGTAAAATGCTGAAATTCCCCTTATTTTGGGCAAAAGGCAGAAATTCCCCTTATTTTGGGGCAAAATTCCAGAAATTTCACTTATTTTAGGGCAAAAAGTCAGAAATTTGCCTTATTTTGGGGCAAAAAGCAGAAATTCCCCTAATTTTGGGGCCAAAAACAGAAATTCCCCTTATTTTGGGGTAAAATTGCAGAAATTTCAAATATTTCAGTGCAAAAAGGCAGAAATTCCACTTAATTTTAGGCAATAAGGCACAAATTTTCCGTATTTTAAAGCAAAATCTCAGAAATTCCCCTTATAATGGTGCAAAAATGCAGAAATTCCCTTTATTTTTGTGTAATAAGGTAGAAATTTCTCAGTGTTTTGAAGCAAAATTGCACAAATTCATCTAATTTTGAGGGAAAATGCAGAAATTCAAATTATTTTGGGGCAAAAAGACAGAAATTCTCCTTATTTCAGGGCATAACGTCAGAAATTCCCCTTATTTTGGGGCAAAATTGCAGAAATTTCCCTTATTTTGTGGCAAAATTGCCAAATTTTTTATTTTGGGCAAAATTGCAGAAATTTCACTTATTTCAGGGAAAGAAGGCAGGAATTTCTCTTATTTTGGGGCAAAAATGCAGAATTTTTTTTATTTGGTACAAAATTGCAGAAATTTTATTTATTTTGAGGCAAAAATGCAGAAATTCCCAATATTTTGGGTCAAAAAGGCAGAGATTCCCCCTATTATGAGGTAAAAAGGCTGAAATTCCTTTAATTTTGGGGCATAAAGACAGAAATTCCCCTTATTTTGTGGCATAAAGGCAGAAATTTCCCTTATTTTGGGGCAAAATTCCAGAAATTTCCTTTATTTTCTGGCAAAATTTTAGAAATTTCTTTTATTTTGTTATAGAATTGCAGAAATTTTTCTTATTTTGTGGCAAAAAGGCAGAAATTCCCCATATTTTGGTGCAAAAAGGCTGAAATTCTTCTTATTTTGAGGTAAAATGCTGAAATTCCCCATAATTTGGGGCAAAAAGGCAAAAATTCCCATTATTTTGTGGCAAAAAGGCAGAAATTCCCATTAGATGGGGCAGAAAAGCAGAAACTTTCCTTATTTGGGGGCAATAATGCAGAAATTCCCCATATTTTGTGGCAAAAAGGCAGAAATTCCCCTTATTTTGGGGCAAAATTGCAGAAATTTCACTTATTTTAGGGCAAAAAGTCAGAAATTTGCCTTATTTTGGGGCAAAAAGCAGAAATTCCCCAAATTTGGGGCCAAAAACAGAAATTCCTCTTATTTTGGGGTATAATTGCAGAAATATCAAATATTTCAGTGCAAAAAGGCAGAAATTCCACTTAATTTTAGGCAATAAGGCACAAATTTTCCGTATTTAAAGCAAAATCTCAGAAATTCTCCTTATAATTGTGCGAAAAAGAAATTGCCTTTATTTTGGTGTAATAAGGCAGAAATTCCCCGTGTTTTGAAGCAAAATTGCACAAATTCATCTAATTTTGAGGGAAAATGCAGAAATTCAAATTATTTTGGGGCAAAAAGACAGAAATTTTCCTTATTTCAGGGCATAACGTCAGAAATTCCCCTTGTTTTGGGTCAAAATTGCAGAAATTTCCCTTATTTTGTGGCAAAATTGCAGAAATTTTTCTTATTTTGGGCAAAATTGCAGAAATTTCACTTATTTCAAGGCAAAATTCAAAAATTCCTTTTATTTTGGGGCAAAAAGACAGAAATTCCGTTTATTTTTGGGTAAAATGCAGAAATTTCACTTATTTTGAGGTAAAAAGGCAGAAATTACTCTTATTTTGGGGCTAAAATAAAGAAATTTCTCTTTTTGTGGCAAAATGGCAGAAATTTTTCTTATTTTGGGCAAAATTGCAGAAATTTCACTTATTTCAGGGAAAGAAGGCAGGAATTTCTCTCATTTTGGGGCAAAAAGGCAGAAATTTCTTTTATTTTGGTACAAAATTGCAGAAATTTTCTTTATTTCGTGGCAAAAATGCAGAAATTCCCCTTATTTTGTGGGAAAAAGGGAAAAATTTCCCTTATTTTGGGGCAAAATTGCAGAAATTTCACTTATTTCAAGGCAAAATTCAAAAATTCCTTTTATTTTGGGGCAAAAAGACAGAAATTCCGTTTATTTTTGGGTAAAAAGGCAGAAATTTCACTTATTTTGAGGTAAAAAGGCAGAAATTACTCTTATTTTGGAACTAAAATGAAGAAATTTCCCTTTTTTGTGGCAAAATTGAAGAAATTTTTCTTATTTTGGGCAAAATTGCAGAAATTTCACTTATTTCAGGGAAAGAAGGCAGGAATTTCTCTCATTTTGGGGCAAAAAGGCAGAAATTTCTTTTATTTTGGTACAAAATTGCAGAAATTTTCTTTATTTTGTGGCAAAAATGCAGAAATTCCCCTTATTTTGTGGCAAAAAAGGAAAAATTTCCCTTATTTTGGGGCAAAATTGCAGAAATTTCACTTATTTCAAGGCATAATTCAAAAATTCCTTTTATTTTGGGGCAAAAAGACAGAAATTCCGTTTATTTTTGGGTATAAAGGCAGAAATTTCAATTATTTTGAGGTAAAAAGGCAGAAATTACTCTTATTTTGGGGCTAAAATGAAGAAATTTCCCTTTTTTGTGGCAAAATTGCAGAAATTTTTCTTATTTTGGGCAAAATTGCAGAAATTTCACTTATTTCAGGGAAAGAAGGCAGGAATTTCTCTCATTTTGGGGCAAAAAGGCAGAAATTTCTTTTATTTTGGTACAAAATTGCAGAAATTTTCTTTATTTTGGGGCAAAAATGGAGAAATTCCCCTTATTTTGTGGCAAAAAGGCAGAAATTTCCCTTATTTTGGGGCAAAATTGCAGAAATTCTTTTTATTTTGGTGCAATAAGGCAGAAATTCCCCATATTTTAAAGCAAAATTGCACAAATTCCCCTAATTTTGAGGGAAAATGCGGAAATTCAAATTATTTTGGGAAAAAGAAAGAAATTCTCCTTATTTCACGGCAAAAAGTCAGAAATTCCCATTATTTTGGGGCAAAATTGCAGAAATTTTTCTTATTTTGTGGCAAAATTGCAGAAATTTTTCTTATTTTGGGCAAAATTGCAGAAATTTCACTTATTTCAGGGAAAGAAGGCAGGAATTTCTCTTATTTTGGGGCAAAAAGGCAGAAATTTCTTTTATTTAGGTACAAAATTGCAGAAATTTTCTTTATTTTGAGGCAAAAATGCAGAAATTCCCCATATTTTGGGGCAGAAAGTCAGAGATTCCTCTTATTATGAGGTAAAAAGGCTGAAATTCCTTATATTTTGGGGCAAAAACACAGAAATTCCCCTTATTTTGTGGCAAAAAGGCAGAAATTTCCTTTATTTTTGGGCAAAATTGCAGAAATTTCCCTTATTTTCGGGCAAAATTTTAGAAATTTCTTTTATTTTGGTACAGAATTGCAGAAATTTTTCTTATTTTGTGGCAAAAAGGCAGAAATTCCCCTTATTTTGAGGGAAAATGCTGAAATTCCCCATATTTTGGGGCAAAAAGGCAGAAATTCCCTACATTTTGGGGCAAAAAGGCACAAATTTCCCTTATTTTCGGGCAAAATTGCAGAAATTTCATTTATTTCAGGGCAAAAATTCAGAAATTCCTTTTATTTTAGGGCAAAATGCAGAAATTCCCTTTATTTTGTGGCAAAAAGGCAGAAATTCCTGTTAATTGGGGCAGAAAAGCAGAAACTTTCTTATTTGGGGGCAATAATGCAGAAATTCCCCATATTTTGTGGCAAAAAGGCATAAATTCCCCTTATTTTGAGGTAAAAAGGATGAAATTCCCCTTATTTTAGGGCAAAAATGCAAAAATTTCCTTTACTTTGTGACAAAATGGCAGAAATTCTTGTTAATTGGGGCAGAAAAGCAGAAATTTTCCTTATTTGAAGGCAATAAGGCAGTAATTCCCCATATTTTGTGGCAAAAAGGCAGAAATTCCCCTCATTTGGAGGTAAAATGCTGAAATTCCCCTTATTTTGGGCAAAAAGGCAGAAATTCCCCTTATTTTTGGACAAAATTGCAGAAATTTCACTTATTTCAGGGCAAAAAGTCAGAAATTTGCCTTATTTTGGGGCAAAAAGAAGATATTCCCCTAATTTTGGGGCCAAAAATAGAACTTCCCCTTATTTTGGGGTAGAATTGCAGAAATTTCAAATATTTCAGGGCAAAAAGGCAGAAATTCCACTTAATTTCGGGCAATAAGGCAGAAATTTTCTGTATTTTGGAGCAAAATCTCAGAAATTCCCCTTATATTGGTGCAAAAATGCAGAAATTCCCTTTATTTTGGTGCAATAAGGCAGAAATTCCCCGTATTTTGAAGCAAAATTGCACTAATTCCCCTAATTTTGAGGGAAAATGCAGAAATTCACATTATTTTGGGGCAAAAAGTCAGAAATTCTCCTTGTTTCACGGCAAAAAGTCAGAAATTCCCCTTATTTTGGGGCAAAATTGCATAAATTTCCCTTATTTTGTGGCAAAATTGCAGAAATTTTTCTTATTTTGGGCAAAATTGCAGAAATTTCACTTATTTCAGGGAAAGAAGGTAGGAATTTCTCTTATTTTGGGGCAAAAAGGCAGAAATTTCTTTTATTTTGGTACAAAATTGCAAAAATTTTCTTTATTTTGAGGCAAAAATGCAGAAATTCCCCATATTTTGGGGCAAAAAAGCAGAGATTCCCCTTATTATGAGGTAAAAAGGCTGAAATTCCTTTTATTTTGGGGCAAAAAGACAGAAATCCCCCTTATTTTGTGGAAAAAAGGCAGAAATTTCCCTTATTTTGGGGCAAAATTGCAGAAATTTCCCTTATTTTGGGGCAAAATTTTAGAAATTTCTTTTATTTTGGTACAGAATTGCAGAAATTTTTCTTCTTTTGTGACAAAAAGGCAGAAATTCCCCATATTTTGGTGCAAAATGCTGAAATTCCCCTTATTTTGAGGTAAAATGCTTAAATTCCCCATATTTTGGAACAAAAATGCAGAAATTCCCTACATTTTGAGGCAAAAAAGCACAAATTTCCCTTATTTTCAGGCAAAATTGCAGAAATTTCATTTATTTCAGGGCAAAAAGTCAGAAATTCCTTTTATTTTGGGGCAAAAAGCAGAAATTTCTTTTATTTTGGTACAAAGTTGAAGAAATTTTTCTTATTTTGGAACAAAAAGGCAGAAATTCCCCATATTTTGGGGCAAAAGGCAGAAATACCCCTTATTTTGAGGTAAAAAGGCTGAAATGCCCCTTGTTTTGGGGCAAAAAGGCAGAAATTCACTTTATTTTCTGGCAAAAAGGCAGAAATTCCTGTTAATTGGGGCAGAAAAGCAGAAACTTTCCTTATTTGGGGGCAATAATGCAGAAATTCCCCATATTTTGTGGCAAATAGGCATAAATTCCCCTTATTTTGAGGTAAAAAGGATGAAATTCCCCTTATTTTAGGGCAAAAAGGCAAAAATTTCCTTTACTTTGTGGCAAAATGGCAGAAATTCTTGTTAATTGGGGCAGAAAAGCAGAAATTTTCTTTCTTTGAAGGCAATAAGGCAGTAATTCCCCATATTTTGTGGCAAAAAGGCAGAAATTCCCCTCATTTGGAGGTAAAATGCTGAAATTCCCCTTATTTTGGGCAAAAAGGTAGAAATTCGCTTATTTTTGGACAAAATTGCAGAAATTTCACTTATTTCAAGGCAAAAAGTCAGATATTTGCCTTATTTTGGGGCAAAAAGAAGATATTCCCCTAATTTTGGGGCCAAAAATAGAAATCCCCATTATTTTGGGGTAAAATTGCAGAAATTTCAAATAATTCAGGGCAAAAAGGCAGAAATTCCACTTAATTTCGGGCAATAAGGCAGAAATTTTCTGTATTTTGGAGCAAAATCTCAGTAATTCCCCTTATATTGGTGCAAAAATGCAGAAATTCCCTTTATTTTGGTGCAATAAGGCAGAAATTCCCCGTATTTTGAAGCAAAATTGCACTAATTCCCCTAATTTTGAGGGAAAATGCAGAAATTCACATTATTTTGGGGCAAAAAGACAGAAATTCTCCTTATTTCACGGTAAAAAGTCAGAAATTCCCCTTATTTTGGGGCAAAATTGCAAAAATTTCCCTTATTTTGTGGCAAAATTGCAGAAATTTTTCTTATTTTGGTCAAAATTGCAGAAATTTCTCTTATTTCAGGGAAAGAAGGCAGGAATTTCTCTTATTTTGGGGCAAAAAGGCAGAAATTTCTTTTATTTTGGTACAAAATTGCAAAAATTTTCTTTATTTTGAGGCAAAAATGCAGAAATTCCCCATATTTGGGGGCAAAAAAGCAGAGATTCCCCTTATTATGAGGTAAAAAGGCTGAAATTCCTTTTATTTTGGGGCAAAAAGACAGAAATCCCCCTTATTTTGTGGAAAAAAGGGAGAAATTTCCCTTATTTTGGGGCAAAATTGCAGAAATTTCCCTTATTTTGGGGCAAAATTTTAGAAATTTCTTTTATTTTGGTACAGAATTGCAGAAATTTTTCTTCTTTTGTGGCAAAAAGGCAGAAATTCCCCATATTTTGGTGCAAAAAGGCTGAAATTCCTATTATTTTGAGGTAAAATGCTTAAATTCCTTATATTTTGGAACAAAAATGCAGAAATTCCCTACATTTTGAGGCAAAAAGGCACAAATTTCCCTTATTTTCAGGCAAAATTGCAGAAATTTCATTTATTTCAGGGCAAAAAGTCAGAAATTCCTTTTATTTTGGGGCAAAAAGCAGAAATTTCTTTTATTTTGGTACAAAGTTGAAGAAATTTTTCTTATTTTGGAACAAAAAGGCAGAAATTCCCCATATTTTGGGGCAAAAGAAAGAAATTCCACTTATTTTGAGGTAAAAAGGCTGAAATGCCCCTTGTCTTGGGGCAAAAAGGCAGAAATTCCTTTATTTTCTGGCAAAAAGGCAGAAATTCCCATTTATTGGGGCAGAAAAGCAGAAACTTTCCATATTTGGGGGCAATAATGCAGAGATTCCCCATATTTTGTGGCAAAAAGTCAGAAATTCCCGTTATTTGAAGGTAAAATGCTGAAATTCCCCTTATTTTGGGCAAAAGGCAGAAATTCCCATTATTTTGGGGCAAAATTGCAGAAATTTCACTTATTTTAGGGCAAAAAGTCAGAAATTTGCCTTATTTTGGGGCAAAAAGCAGAAATTCCCCCAATTTTGGGGCCAAAAACAGAAATTCCGCTTATTTTGGGGTAAAATTGCAGAAATTTCAAATATTTCAGTGCAAAAAGGCAGAATTTCCGCTTCATTTTAGACAATAAGGCACAAATTTTTCGTATTTTGGAGCAAAATCTCAGAAATTCCCCTTATAATGGTGCAAAAATGCAGAAATTCCCTTTATTTTGGTGTAATAAGGCAGAAATTCCCCGTGTTTTGAAGCAAAATTGCAAATTCATCTAATTTTGAGAGAAAATGCAGAAATTCAAATTATTTTGGGGCAAAAAGACAGAAATTCTCCTTATTTCTGGGCATAACGTCAGAAATTCCCCTTATTTTGGGGCAAAATTGCAGAAATTTTTCTTATTTTGGGCAAAATTGCAGAAATTTCACTTATTTAAGGGAAAGAAGGCAGGAATTTCTCTTATTTTGGGGCAAAAGAGCAGAAATTTCTTTTATTTTGGTACAAAATTGCAGATATTTTCTTTATTTTGGGGCAAAAATGAAGAAATTCGCCTTATTTTGTGGCAAAAAGGCAGAAATTTCCCTTATTTTGGGGCAATATTGCAGAAATTTCACTTATTTCAAGGCAAAATTCAAAAATTCCTTTTATTTTGGGGCAAAAAAAAAAATTCCGTTTATTTTTGGGTGAAAAGGCACGAATTTCACTTATTTTGAGGTAAAAAGGCAGAAATTACTCTTACTTTGGGGCTAAAATGAAGAAATTTCCCTTTTTTGTGGAAAAATTGCAGAAATTTTTCTTATTTTGGGCAAAATTGCAGAAATTTCACTTATTTCAGGGAAAGAAGGCAGGAATTTCTCTCATTTTGGGGCAAAAAGGCAGAAGTTTCTTTTATTTTGGTACAAAATTGCAGAGATTTTTTTATTTTGGGGCAAAAATGAAGAAATTCCCCCCTTATTTTGTGGCAAAAAGGCAGAAATTTCCCTTATTTTGGGGCAAAATTGCAGAAATTCCCTTTATTTTGGTGCAATAAGGCAGAAATTCCCCGAATTTTGAAGCAAAATTGCACAAATTCCCCTAATTTTGAGGGAAAATGCAGAAATTCACATTATTTTTGGGCAAAAAGACAGAAATTCTCCTTATTTCACGGCAAAAAGTAAGAAATTCCCCTTATTTTTGGGCAAAATTGCAGAAATTTCCTTTATTTTGTGGCAAAATTGCAGAAATTTTTCTTATTTTGGGCAAAATTGCAGAAATTTCACTTATTTCATCGAAAGAAGGCAGGAATTTCTCTTATTTTGGGGCAAATAGGCAGAAATTTCTTTTATTTTGGTACAAAATTGCAGAAATTTTCTTTATTTTGGGGCAAAAATGCAAAAATTCCCCTTATTTTGTGGCAAAAAGGCAGAAATTTCCCTTATTTTGAGGCAAAATTGCAGAAATTCCTTTTATTTTGGTGCAATAAGGCAGAAATTCCCAATATTTTGAAGCAAAATTGCACAAATTCCCCTAATTTTGAGGGAAAATGCAGAAGTTCACATTATTTTGGGGCAAAAAGGCAGAAATTCTCCTTATTTCACGGCAAAAAGTCAGAAATTCCCATTATTTTGGGCAAAGTTGCAGAAATTTCCCTTATTTTGTGGCAAAATTGCAGAAATTTTTCTTATTTTGGGCAAAATTGCAGAAATTTCACTTATTTCAGGGAAAGAAGGCAGGAATTTCTCTTATTTTGAGGCAAAAAGGCAGAAATTTCTTTTATTTTGGTACAAAATTGCAGAAATTTTCTTTATTTTTAGGCAAAAATGCAGAAATTCCCCATATTTTGGGTCAAAAAGGCAGAGATTCCCCTTATTATGAGGTAAAAAGGCTTAAATTCCTTTTATTTTGGGGCAAAAAGACAGAAATTCCCCTTATTTTGTGGCAAAAAGGCAGAAATTTCCCTTATTTTGGGGCAAAATTGCAGAAACTTTCTTTATTTTGGGGCAAAATTGCAGAAATTTTTCTTATTTTGGGCAAAATTGCAGAAATTTCACTTATTTCAGGGAAAGAAGGCAGGAATTTCTCTTATTTTGGGGCAAAAAGGCAGAAATTTCTTATATTTTGGTATAAAATTGCAGAAATTTTCTATATTTTGGGACAAAAATGCAGAAATTCCCCTTATTTTGTGGCAAAATGGCAGAAATTTCCCTTATTTTGGGGCAAAATTGCAGAAATTTTCCTTATTTTGTGGCAAAATTGCAAAAATTTTTCTTATTTTGGGCAAAATTGCAGAAATTTCACTTATTTCAGGGAAAGAAGGCAGGAATTTCTTTTATTTTGGGGCAAAAAGGCAGAAATTTCTTATATTTTGGTACAAAATTGCAGAAATTTTCTATATTTTGGGACAAAAATGCAGAAATTCCCCTTATTCTGTGGCAAAAAGGCAGAAATTTCCCCTTATTTTGGGGCAAAATTGCAGAAATTTCACTTATTTCAAGGCAAAATTCCAAAAGTCCTTGTGTTTTGGGGCAAAAAGACAGAAATTCAGTTTATTTTTGGGTTAAAAAGCAGAAATTTCACTTAATTTGAGGTAAAAAGGCAGAAATTACTTTTATTTTTGGGCTAAAATGAAGAAATTTCCCTTTTTTGTGGCAAAAGGTATACATTCCCCTTATTTTCAGGCAAAAAAGCAGAAATTCCCCGTATTTTAAAGCAAAATTGCAGAAATTCCCCTAATTGTGAGGCAAAACGGCAGAAATTCCCTATATGTTCGGGCAAAAAGACAGAAATTCTCCTTATTTTGTGGCAAAACTCAGAAATTCCACTTATTTTGGGGCAAAATTCCAGAAATTTCCCTTATTTTAGGGCAAAAAAGCAGAAATTCCTAATATATTGTGGAAAAAATGCAGAAATTCCCCTTATTTTGAGGTAAAAAGGCTGAAATTCCTCTTATTTGGGGGCAAAAAGGAAGAATTTTTCTTTATTTTGGGGCAAAGTTGCAGAAATTTCACTTATTTCAGGGTAATGTCAGAAATTTTCCTTATTTTGGGGCAAAAAAAAAAAACAGAAATTTCTTTTGTTTTGGGGTAAAAAAGACAGAAATTCCACTTATTTAGAGGCAAAAGGCAGAAGTTCCTCTTAATTTTGCGCAAAAATGAAGAAATTTTCCTTTTTTATGGCAAAAAAATATGCATTCCCCTTATTTTCGGGCAAAAAGGCAGAAATTCCCCTAATTTTGAAGCAAAATTGCAGAAATTCCCCTAATTTTGGGGTAAAAGTCAGACATTCCCTTTATTTTGGGGCAAAAATCAGAAATTCCCCTTATTTTGGGGAAAAATTCCAGAAATTTCCTTTAATTTGGGGCAAAATTGCAGAAATTTACCTTATTTTGGTGCAAAATTGCAGAAATTTCTGATATTTGGGGCAAAATTGCAGAAATTTCACTTATTTTCAGGTAAAAAGGCTGAAATTTCCTTTATTTTTGGGCAAAAAGTGAGAAATTCCCCTTATTTTGGGGCAAAATTGCAGAAATATTTCTTATTTTGGGGCAAAAAGGCAGAAACTCCTTATATTTTGGGGCAAAAAGGAAGAAATTCCCCTTATTTTGGGATAAATTTGCAGAAATTTCCCTTATTTGGAAGCAAAAAGGCAGAAAATCCTTTTAATTTCGGGCAAAAAGGCAGAAATTCCCCGTATTTTGGAGCAAAATTGCAGAATTTCCCCTAATATCGGGGCAAAAATGCAGAAATTCCCTTTATTTGGGGCAAAAGCAGAAGTTCCCCTTATTTTTGGGAAAAAAGTCAGAAATTTCTTGTATTTTGAAGCAAAATTGCAGAAACTCCCCTAATTTTGGGGCAAAAAGGCAGAAATTCCCTTTATTTTCGGGCAAAAATACAGAAATTCTCCTTATTTCGCGGCAAAAAGTCAGAAATTCCCCTTATTTTGGGGCAAAATTGAAGAACTTTCCCTTATTTTGGGGCAAAATTGCAGAAATTTCCCTTATTTTGGGGCAAAATTTTAGAAATTTCTTTTATTTTGGTACATAATTGCAGAAATTTTTCTTATATTGTGGCAAAAAGGCTAAAATTCCCCATATTTTGGTGCAAAAATGCTGAAATTCCCCTTATTTTGAGGTAAAATGCTGAAATTCCCCTTATTTTGGGGCAAAAAGGCCGAAATTTCCCTCATTTTCGGGCAAAAAGGCACAAATTTTCCTTATATTCGGGCAAAATTGCAGAAATTTCCTTTATTTTGTGGCAAAATTGCAGAAATTTTTCTTATTTTGGGCAAAATTGCAGAAATTTCACTTATTTCATCGAAAGAAGGCAGGAATTTCTCTTATTTTGGGGCAAATAGGCAGAAATTTCTTTTATTTTGGTACAAAATTGCAGAAATTTTCTTTATTTTGGGGCAAAAATGCAAAAATTCCCCTTATTTTGTGGCAAAAAGGCAGAAATTTCCCTTATTTTGAGGCAAAATTGCAGAAATTCCTTTTATTTTGGTGCAATAAGGCAGAAATTCCCAATATTTTGAAGCAAAATTGCACAAATTCCCCTAATTTTGAGGAAAAATGCAGAAGTTCACATTATTTTGGGGCAAAAAGGCAGAAATTCTCCTTATTTCACGGCAAAAAGTCAGAAATTCCCATTATTTTGGGCAAAGTTGCAGAAATTTCCCTTATTTTGTGGCAAAATTGCAGAAATTTTTCTTATTTTGGGCAAAATTGCAGAAATTTCACTTATTTCAGGGAAAGAAGGCAGGAATTTCTCTTATTTTGAGGCAAAAAGGCAGAAATTTCTTTTATTTTGGTACAAAATTGCAGAAATTTTCTTTATTTTTAGGCAAAAATGCAGAAATTCCCCATATTTTGGGTCAAAAAGGCAGAGATTCCCCTTATTATGAGGTAAAAAGGCTTAAATTCCTTTTATTTTGGGGCAAAAAGACAGAAATTCCCCTTATTTTGTGGCAAAAAGGCAGAAATTTCCCTTATTTTGGGGCAAAATTGCAGAAACTTTCTTTATTTTGGGGCAAAATTGCAGAAATTTTTCTTATTTTGGGCAAAATTGCAGAAATTTCACTTATTTCAGGGAAAGAAGGCAGGAATTTCTCTTATTTTGGGGCAAAAAGGCAGAAATTTCTTATATTTTGGTACAAAATTGCAGAAATTTTCTATATTTTGGGACAAAAATGCAGAAATTCCCCTTATTTTGTGGCAAAATGGCAGAAATTTCCCTTATTTTGGGGCAAAATTGCAGAAATTTTCCTTATTTTGTGGCAAAATTGCAAAAATTTTTCTTATTTTGGGCAAAATTGCAGAAATTTCACTTATTTCAGGGAAAGAAGGCAGGAATTTCTTTTATTTTGGGGCAAAAAGGCAGAAATTTCTTATATTTTGGTACAAAATTGCAGAAATTTTCTATATTTTGGGACAAAAATGCAGAAATTCCCCTTATTCTGTGGCAAAAAGGCAGAAATTTCCCCTTATTTTGGGGCAAAATTGCAGAAATTTCACTTATTTCAAGGCAAAATTCCAAAAGTCCTTTTGTTTTGGGGCAAAAAGACAGAAATTCAGTTTATTTTTGGGTTAAAAAGCAGAAATTTCACTTAATTTGAGGTAAAAAGGCAGAAATTACTTTTATTTTGGGGCTAAAATGAAGAAATTTCCCTTTTTTGTGGCAAAAGGTATACATTCCCCTTATTTTCAGGCAAAAAAGCAGAAATTCCCCGTATTTTAAAGCAAAATTGCAGAAATTCCCCTAATTGTGAGGCAAAACGGCAGAAATTCCCTATATGTTGGGGCAAAAAGACAGAAATTCTCCTTATTTTGTGGCAAAACTCAGAAATTCCACTTATTTTGGGGCAAAATTCCAGAAATTTCCCTTATTTTAGGGCAAAAAAGCAGAAATTCCTAATATAGTGTGGAAAAAATGCAGAAATTCCCCTTATTTTGAGGTAAAAAGGCTGAAATTCCTCTTATTTGGGGGCAAAAAGGAAGAATTTTTATTTATTTTGGGGCAAAGTTGCAGAAATTTCACTTATTTCAGGGTAATGTCAGAAATTTTCCTTATTTTGGGGCAAAAAAAACAGAAATTTCTTTTGTTTTGGGGTAAAAAAGACAGAAATTCCACTTATTTAGAGGCAAAAGGCAGAAGTTCCTCTTAATTTTGCGCAAAAATGAAGAAATTTTCCTTTTTTATGGCAAAAAAATATGCATTCCCCTTATTTTCGGGCAAAAAGGCAGAAATTCCCCTTATTTTGAAGCAAAATTGCAGAAATTCCCCTAATTTTGGGGTAAAAGTCAGACATTCCCTTTATTTTGGGGCAAAAATCAGAAATTCCCCTTATTTTGGGGAAAAATTCCAGAAATTTCCTTTAATTTGGGGCAAAATTGCAGAAATTTACCTTATTTTGGTGCAAAATTGCAGAAATTTCTGATATTTGGGGCAAAATTGCAGAAATTTCACTTATTTTCAGGTAAAAAGGCTGAAATTTCCTTTATTTTTGGGCAAAAAGTGAGAAATTCCCCTTATTTTGGGGCAAAATTGCAGAAATATTTCTTATTTTGGGGCAAAAAGGCAGAAACTCCTTATATTTTGGGGCAAAAAGGAAGAAATTCCCCTTATTTTGGGATAAATTTGCAGAAATTTCCCTTATTTGGAAGCAAAAAGGCAGAAAATCCTTTTAATTTCGGGCAAAAAGGCAGAAATTCCCCGTATTTTGGAGCAAAATTGCAGAATTTCCCCTAATATCGGGGCAAAAATGCAGAAATTCCCTTTATTTAGGGCAAAAGCAGAAGTTCCCCTTATTTTTGGGAAAAAAGTCAGAAATTTCTTGTATTTTGAAGCAAAATTGCAGAAACTCCCCTAATTTTGGGGCAAAAAGGCAGAAATTCCCTTTATTTTCGGGCAAAAATACAGAAATTCTCCTTATTTCGCGGCAAAAAGGCAGAAATTCCCCTTATTTTGGGGCAAAATTGAAGAACTTTCCCTTATTTTGGGGCAAAATTGCAGAAATTTCCCTTATTTTGGGGCAAAATTTTAGAAATTTCTTTTATTTTGGTACATAATTGCAGAAATTTTTCTTATATTGTGGCAAAAAGGCTAAAATTCCCCATATTTTGGTGCAAAAATGCTGAAATTCCCCTTATTTTGAGGTAAAATGCTGAAATTCCCCTTATTTTGGGGCAAAAAGGCCGAAATTTCCCTCATTTTCGGGCAAAAAGGCACAAATTTTCCTTATATTCGGGCAAAATTGCAGAAATTTCATTTATTTCAGGGCAAAAAGTCAGAAATTCCATTTATTTTGGGACAAAAAACAGAAATTTCTTTTATTTTGGTACAAAGTTGAAGAAATTTTTCTTATTTTGGAACAAAAAGGCAGAAATTCATCATATTTTGGGGTAAAAGGCAGAAATTCCCCTTATTTTGAGGTAAAAAGGATGAAATTCCTCTTATTTTAGGGCAAAAATGCAAAAATTTCCTTTACTTTGTGGCAAAGAGGCAGAAATTCTTGTTAATTGGGGCAGAAAAGCAGAAATTTTCCTTATTTGAAGGCAATAAGGCAGTAATTCCCCATATTTTGTGGCAAAAAGGCAGAAATTCCCCTCATTTGGAGGTAAAATGCTGAAATTCCCCTTATTTTGGGCAAAAAGGCAGAAATTCCCCTTATTTTTGGACAAAATTGCAGAAATTTCACTTATTTCAGGGCAAAAAGTAAGAAATTTGCCTTATTTTGGGGCAAAAAGCAAAAATTCCCCTTATTTTGGGGCCAAAAATTGAAATTCCTTTTATTTTGGGGTAAAATTGCAGAAATTTCAAATATTTCAGGGCAAAAAGGCAGAAATTCCACTTAATTTCGGGCAATAAGGCAGAAATTTTCTGTATTTTGGAGCAAAATCTCAGAAATTCCCCTTATATTGGTGCAAAAATTCAGAAATTCCCTTTATTTTGGTGCAATAAGGCAGAAATTCCCCGTATTTTGAAGCAAAATTGCACTAATTCCCCTAATTTTGAGGGAAAATGGAGAAATTCACATTATTTTGGGGCAAAAAGACAGAAATTCTCCTTATTACAAAGCAAAAAGTCAGAAATTCCCCTTATTTTGGGGCAAAATTGCATAAATTTCCCTTATTTTGTGGCAAAATTGCAGAAATTTTTCTTATTTTGTGCAAAATTGCAGAAATTTCACTTATTTCAGGGAAAGAAGGCAGGAATTTCTCTTATTTGGGGCAAAAAGGCAGAAATTTCTTTTATTTTGGTACAAAATTGCAAAAATTTTCTTTATTTTGAGGCAAAAATGCAGAAATTCCCCATATTTTGGGGCAAAAAGGCAGATATTCCCTTTATTATGAGGTAAAAAGGCTGAAATTCCTTTTATTTTGGGGCAAAAAGACAGAAATTCCCCTTATTTTGTGGCAAAAAGGCAGAAATTTCCCTTATTTTGGGGCAAAATTGCAGAAATTTCCCTTATTTTGTGGCAAAATTGCAGAAATTTTTCTTATTTTGGGCAAAATTGCAGAAATCTCACTTATTTCAGGGAAAGAAGGCAGGAATTTCTCTTATTTTGGGGCAAAAAGGCAGAAATTTCTTATATTTTGGTACAAAATTGCAGAAATTTTCTATATTTTGGGACAAAAATGCAGAAATTCCCCTTATTTTGTGGCAAAAAGGCAGAAATTTCCCTTATTTTGGGGCAAAATTGCAGAAATTTTCTTTATTTTGTGGCAAAATTGCAGAAATTTTTCTTATTTTGGTCAAAATTGCAGAAATTTTACTTATTTCAGGGAAAGAAGGCAGGAATTTCTCTTATTTTGGGGCAAAAAGGCAGAAATTTCTTATATTTTGGTACAAAATTGCAGAAATTTTCTATATTTTGGGACAAAAATGCAGAAATTCCCCTTATATTGTGGCAAAAAGGCAGAAATTTCCCTTATTTTGGGGCAAAATTGCAGAAATTTTTCTTATTTTGTGGCAAAATTGCAGAAATTTTTCTTATTTTGGGCAAAATTGCAGAAATTTCACTTATTTCAGGGAAAGAAGGCAGGGATTTCTCTTATTTTGGGGCAAAAAGGCAGAAATTTCTTATATTTTGGTACAAAATTGCAGAAATTTTCTATGTTTTGGGACAAAATTGCAGAAATTCCCCTTATTTTGTGGCAAAAAGGCAGAAATTTCCCTTATTTTGGGGCAATAATGCAGAAATTTCACTTATTTCAAGGCAAAATTCCAAAAGTCCTTTTGTTTTGGGGCAAAACGACAGAAATTCAGTTTATTTTTGGGTTAAAAAGCAGAAATTTCACTTAATTTGAGGTAAAACGGCAGAAATTACTCTTATTTTGGGGCTAAAATGAAGAAATTTCCCTTTTTTGTGGCAAAAGGTATACATTCCCCTTATTTTCAGGCAAAAAAGCAGAAATTCCCCGTATTTTGAAGCAAAATTGCAGAAATTCCCCTAATTGTGAGGCAAAACGGCAGAAATTCCCTATATGTTGGGGCAAAAAGACAGAAATTCTCCTTATTTTGTGGCAAAACTCAGAAATTCCACTTATTTTGGGGCAAAATTCCAGAAATTTCCCTTATTTTAGGGCAAAAAAGCAGAAATTCCTAATATATTGTGGCAAAAATGCAGAAATTCCCCTTATTTTGAGGTAAAAAGGCTGAAATTCCTCTTATTTGGGGGCAAAAAGGAAGAATTTTTCTTTATTTTGGGGCAAAGTTGCAGAAATTTCACTTATTTCAGGGTAATAAGTCAGAAATTTTCCTTATTTTGGGGCAAAAAAAACAGAAATTTCTTTTGTTTTGGGGTAAAAAAGACAGAAATTCCACTTATTTAGAGGCAAAAGGCAGAAGTTCCTCTTAATTTTGCGCAAAAATGAAGAAATTTTCCTTTTTTATGGCAAAAAAATATGCATTCCCCTTATTTTCGGGCAAAAAGGCAGAAATTCCCCTTATTTTGAAACAAAATTGCAGAAATTCCCCTAATTTTGGGGTAAAAGTCAGACATTCCCTTTATTTTGGGGCAAAAATCAGAAATTCCCCTTATTTTGGGGAAAAATTCCAGAAATTTCCTTTAATTTGGGGCAAAATTGCAGAAATTTACCTTATTTTGGTGCAAAATTGCAGAAATTTCTGATATTTGGGGCAAAATTGCAGAAATTTCACTTATTTTCAGGTAAAAAGACTGAAATTTCCTTTATTTTTGGGCAAAAAGTGAGAAATTCCCCTTATTTTGGGGCAAAATTGCAGAAATATTTCTTATTTTGGGGCAAAAAGGCAGAAACTCCTTATATTTTGGGGCAAAAAAGAAGAAATTCCCCTTATTTTGGGATAAATTTGCAGAAATTTCCCTTATTTGGAAGCAAAAAGGCAGAAAATCCTTTTAATTTCGGGCAAAAAGGTAGAAATTCTCCGTATTTTGGAGCAAAATTGCAGAATTTCCCCTAATATCGGGGCAAAAATGCAGAAATTCCCTTTATTTGGGGCAAAAGCAGAAGTTCCCCTTATTTTCGGGAAAAAAAGCAGAAATTCCTTGAATTTTGAAGCAAAATTGCAGAAACTCCCCTAATTTTGGGGCAAAAAGGCAGAAATTCCCTTTATTTTGGGGCAAAAATACAGAAATTCTCCTTATTTCGCAGCAAAAAGTCAGAAATTCCCCTTATTTTGGGGCAAAATTGAAGAACTTTCCCTTATTTTGGGGCAAAATTGCAGAAATTTCCCTTATTTTGGGGCAAAATTTTAGAAATTTCTTTTATTTTGGTACATAATTGCAGAAATTTTTATTATATTGTGGCAAAAAGGCTAAAATTCCCCATATTTTGGTGCAAAAATGATGAAATTCCCCTTATTTTGAGGTAAAATGCTGAAATTCCCCTTATTTTGGGGCAAAAAGGCCGAAATTTCCCTCATTTTGGGGCAAAAAGGCACAAATTTTCCTTATATTCGGGCAAAATTGCAGAAATTTCATTTATTTCAGCGCAAAAAGTCAGAAATTCCATTTATTTTGGGACAGAAAACAGAAATTTCTTTTATTTTGGTACAATGTTGAAGAAATTTTTCTTATTTTGGAACAAAAAGGCAGAAATTCATCATATTTTGGGGTAAAAGGCAGAAATTCCCCTTATTTTGAGGTAAAAAGGATGAAATTCCTCTTATTTTAGGGCAAAAAGGCAAAAATTTCCTTTACTTTGTGTCAAAAAGGCAGAAATTCTGGTTAATTGGGGCAGAAAAGCAGAAATTTTCCTTATTTGAAGGCAATAAGGCAGTAATTCCCCATATTTTGTGGCAAAAAGGCAGAAATTCCCCTCATTTGGAGGTAAAATGCTGAAATTCCCCTTATTTTGGGCAAAAAGGCAGAAATTCCCCTTATTTTTGGACAAAATTGCAGAAATTTCACATGTTTCAGGGCAAAAAGTCAGAAATTTGCCTTATTTTGGGGCAAAAAGAAGATATTCCCCTAATTTTGGGGCCAAAAATAGAAATTCCCATTATTTTGGGGTAAAATTGCAGAAATTTCAAATATTTCAGGGCAAAAAGGCAGAAATTCCACTTAATTTCGGGCAATAAGGCTGAAATTTTCTGTATTTTGGAGCAAAATGTCAGAAATTCCCCTTATATGGTGCAAAAATTCAGAAATTCCCTTTATTTTGGTGCAATAAGGCAGAAATTCCCCGTATTTTGAAGCAAAATTGCACTAATTCCCCTAATTTTGTGGGAAAATGCAGAAATTCACATTATTTTGGGGCAAAAAGACAGAAATTTTCCTTATTACACAGCAAAAATCAGAAATTCGCTTTATTTTGGGGCAAAATTGCATAAATTTCCCTTATTTTGTGGCAAAATTGCAGAAATTTTTCTTATTTTGGGCAAAATTGCAGAAATTTCACTTATTTCAGGGAAAGAAGGCAGGAATTTCTCTTATTTGGGGCAAAAAGGCAGAAATTTCTTTTATTTTGGTACAAAATTGCAAAAATTTTCTTTATTTTGAGGCAAAAATGCAGAAATTCCCCATATTTTGGGGCAAAAAGGCAGATATTCCCTTTATTATGAGGTAAAAAGGCTGAAATTCCTTTTATTTTGGGGCAAAAAGACAGAAATCCCCTTATTTTGTGGCAAAAAGGCAGAAATTTCCCTTATTTTCGGCAAAATTGCAGAAATTTTTCTTATTTTGGGGCAAAATTTTAGAAATTTCTTTTATTTTGGTACAGAATTGCAGAAATTTTTCTTTGTTTGTGGCAAAAAGGCAGAAATTCCCCATATTTTGGTGCAAAATGCTGAAATTCCCCTTATTTTGAGGTAAAATGCTTAAATTCCCCATATTTTGGAACAAAAATGCAGAAATTCCCTACATTTTGAGGCAAAAAGGCACAAATTTCCCTTATTTTCAGGCAAATTTGCAGAAATTTCATTTATTTCAGGGCAAAGAGTCAGAAATTCCTTTTATTTTGGGTCAAAAAGCAGAAATTTCTTTTATTTTGGTACAAAGTTGAAGAAATTTTTCTTATTTTGGAACAAAAAGGCAGAAATTCCCCATATTTTGGGGCAAAAGACAGAAATTCCCCTTATTTTGAGGTAAAAAGGCTGAAATTCCCCTTGTTTTGGGGCAAAAAGGCAGAAATTCCCTTTATTTTCTGGCAAAAAGGCAGAAATTCCCATTAGTTGGGGCAGAAAAGCAGAAACTTTTCTTATTTGGGGCAATAATGCAGAGATTCCCCATCTTTTGTGGCAAAAAGGCAGAAATTCCCCTTATTTGGAGATAAAATGCTGAAATTCCCCTTATTTGAGGCAATAGGCAGAAATTCCCCTTATTTTGGGGCAAAATTGCAGAAATTTCACTTATTTTAGGGCAAAAAGTCAGAAATTTCCCTTATTTTGGGGCAAAAAGCAGAAATTCCCCTAATTTTGGGGCCAAAAACAGAAATTCCCCTTATTTTGGGTAAAATTGCAGAAATTTCAAATATTTCAGTGCAAAAAGGCAGAAATTCCACTTAATTTTAGACAATAAGGCACAAATTTTACGTATTTTGGAGCAAAATCTCAGAAATTCCTCTTATAATGATGCAAAAATACAGAAATTCTCTTTATTTTGGTGTAAAAAGGCAGAAATTCCCCGTGTTTTGAAGCAAAATTGCAAATTCATCTAATTTTGAGGGAAAATACAGAAATTCAAATTATTTTGGGGCAAAAAGACAGAAATTCTCCTTATTTCAGGGCATAACTTCAGAAATTCCCCTTATTTTGGGGCAAAATTGCAGAAATTTTCCTTATTTTGTGGCAAAATTGCAGAAATTTTTCTTATTTTGGGCAAAATTGCAGAAATTTCACTTATTTCAGGGAAAGAAGTAAGGAATTTCTCTTATTTTGGGGCAAAAGGGCAGAAATTTCTTTTATTTTGGTACACAATTGCAGAAATTTTCTTTATTTTGGGGCAAAAATGAAGAAATTCCTCTTATTTTGTGGCAAAAAAACAGAAATTTCCCTTATTTTGGGGCAAAATTGCAGAAATTTCACTTATTTCAAGGCAAAATTCAAAAATTCCTTTTATTTTGGGGCAAAAAGACAGAAATTCCGTTTATTTTTGGGTAAAAAGGCAGAAATTTCACTTATTTTGAGGTAAAAAGGCAGAAATTACTCTTATTTTTGGGCTAAAATGAAGAAATTTCCCTTTTTTGTGGCAAAATTGCAGAAATTTTTCTTATTTTGGGCAAAATTGCAGAAATTTCACTTATTTCAGGGAAAGAAGGCAGGAATTTCTCTTATTTTGGGGCAAAAAGGCAGAAATTTCTTTTATTTTGGTACAAAATTGCAGAAATTTTCTTTATTTTGGGGCAAAAATGCAGAAATTCCCCTTATTTTGTGGCAAAAAGGCAGAAATTTCCCTTATTTTGGGGCAAAATTGCAGAAATTTTCTTTATTTTGGTGCAATAAGGCAGAAATTCCCCATATTTTGAAAGAAAATTGCACAAATTCCCCTAATTTTGAGGGAAAATGCAGAAATTCACATTATTTTGGGGCAAAAAGACAGAAATTCTCCTTATTTCACGGCAAAAAGTCAGAAATTCCCCTTATTTTGGGGCAAAATTGCAGAAATTTCTTTTATTTTGTGGCAAAATTTCAGAAATTTTTCTTATTTTGGGCAAAATTGCAGAAATTTCACTTATTTCAGGGAAAGAAGGCAGGAATTTCTCTTATTTTGGTACAAAAAGGCAGAAATTTCTTATATTTTGGTACAAAATTGCAGAAATTTTCTATATTTTGGGACAAAAATGCAGAAATTCCCCTTATTTTGTGGCAAAAAGGCAGAAATTTCTCTTATTTTGGGGCAAAATTGCAGAAATTTCACTTATTTCAAGGAAAAATTCAAAAAGTCCTCTTATTTTGGGGCAAAAAGACAGAAATTCAGTTTATTTTTGGGTTAAAAGGCAGAAATTTCACTTAATTTGAGGTAAAAAGGCAGAAATTACTCTTATTTTGGGGCTAAAATGAAGAATTTTTTTTTTTTTGTGGCAAAAGGTATACATTCCCCTTATTTTCAGGCAAAAAAGCAGAAATTCCCCGTATTTTGTAGCATAATTGCAGAAATTCCCCTAATTGTGAGGCAAAACGGCAGAAATTCCCTATATGTTGGGGCAAAAAGACAGAAATTCTCCTTTTTTTGTGGCAAAACTCAGAAATTCCACTTATTTTGGGGCAAAATTCCAGAAATTTCTTTTATTTTAGGGCAAAAAAGCAGAAATTCCTAATATATTGTGGCAAAAATGCAGAAATTCCCCTTATTTTGAGGTAAAAAGGCTGAAATTCCTCTTATTTGGGGGCAAAAAGGAAGAATTTTTCCTTATTTTGGGGCAAAGTTGCAGAAATTTCACTTATTTCAGGGTAATAAGTCAGAAATTTTTCTTATTTTGAGGCAAAAAAGACAGAAATTTTTTTTGTTTTGGGGTAAAAAAGACAGAAATTCCACTTATTTAGAGGCAAAAGCAGAAGTTCCTCTTAATTTGGGGCAAAAATGAAGAAATTTCCCTTTTTTATAGCAAAAAGGTATGCATTCCCCTTATTTTCAGGCAAAAAGGCAGAAATTCCCCTTATTTTGAAGCAAAATTGCAGAAATTCCCCTAATTTTGGGGTAAAAGGCAGACATTCCCTTTATTTTGGGGCAAAAATCAGCAATTCCCCTTATTTTGGGGAAAAATTCCAGAAATTTTCTTTAATTTGGGGCAAAATTGAAGAAATTTCACTTACTTTCAGGTAAAAAGGCTGATATTTCCTTTATTTTTGGGCAAAAAGTGAGAAATTCCCCTTATTTTGCAGCAAAATTGCAGAAATATTTCTTATTTTGGGGCAAAAAGGCAGAAATTCCTTATATTTGGGGCAAAAAGGCAGAAATTCTCCTTATTTTGGGATAAAATTGCAGAAATTTCCCTTATTTGGGGGCAAAAAGGCAGAAAATCCTTTTAATTTCGGGCATAAAGGCAGAAATTCCCCGTATTTTGGAGCAAAATTGCAGAAATTCTCCTAATATCGGGGCAAAAATGCAGAAATTCCCTTTATTTGGGGCAAAAGCAGAAGTTCCCCTTATTTTCGGGAAAAAAGGCATTAATTCCTTGTATTTTGAAGCAAAATTGCAGAAACTCCCTTAATTTTGGGGCAAAAAGGCAGAAATTCCCTTTATTTTGGGGCAAAAATACAGAAATTCTCCTTATTTCGCGGCAAAAATTCAGAAATTCCCCTTATTTTGGGGCAAAATTGAAGAACTTTCCCTTATTTTCGGGAAAAATTGCAGAAATTTCCCTTATTTTGGGGCAAAAATTTAGAAATTTCTTTTATTTTGGTACAGAATTGCAGAAATTTTTTTATATTGTGGCAAAAAGGCTAAAATTCCCCATATTTTGGTGCAAAAATGCTGAAATTCCTCTTATTTTGAGGTAAAATGCTGAAATTCCCCTTATTTTGGGGCAAAAAGGCCGAAATTTCCCTCATTTTGGAGCAAAAAGGTACAAATTTTCCTTATTTTCGGGCAAAATTGAAGAAATTTCATTTATTTCAGGGCAAAAAGTCAGAAATTCCTTTTATTTTGGAACAAAAAACAGAAATTTTTTTTATTTTGTTACAAAGTGGAAGAAATTTTTCTTATTTTGGAACAAAAAGGCAGAAATTCATCATATTTTGGAGTAAAAGGCAAAAATTCCCCTTATGTTGAGGTAAAAAGGATGAAATTCCCCTTATTTTAGGGCAAAAAGGCAAAAATTTCCTTTACTTTGTGGCAAAAAAGAGAAATTCTTGTTAATTGGGGCAGAAAAGCAGAAATTTTCCTTATTTGAAGGCAAAAAGGCAGTAATTCCCCATATTTTGTGGCAAAAAGGCAGAAATTCCCCTCATTTGGAGGTAAAATGCAGAAATTCCCCTTATTTTGGGCAAAAAGGCAGAAATTCCCCTTATTTTTGGACAAAATTGCAGAAATTTCACTTATTTCAGGGCAAAAAGTCAGAAATTTGCCTTATTTTGGGGGAAAAAACAGAAATTCCCCTAATTTTAGGGACAAAAATAGAAATTCCCCTTTTTTATGGGTAAAATTGCAGAAATTTCAAATATTTCAGGGCAAAAAGGCAGAAATTCCACTTAATATCGGGCAATAAGGCAGAAATTTTCTGTATTTTGGAGCAAAATCTCAGTAATTCCCCTTATATTGGTGCAAAAATGCAGAAATTCCCTTTATTTTGGTGCAATAAGGCAGAAATTCCCCGTATTTTGAAGCAAAATTGCACTAATTCCCCTAATTTTGAGGGAAAATGCAGAAATTCACATTATTTTGGGGCAAAAAGACAGAAATTCTCCATATTTCACGTCAAAAAGTCAGAAATTCCCCTTACTTTGGGGCAAAATTGCATAAATTTCCCTTATATTGTGGCAAAATTGCAGAAATTTTTCTTATTTTGGGCAAAATTGCAGAAATTTCACTTATTTCAGAAAAAGAAGGCAGGAATTTCTCTTATTTTGTGGCAAAAAGGCAGAAATTTCCCTTATTTTCGGGCAAAATTATAGAAATTTATTTTATTTTGGTACAGAATTGCAAAAAATTTTCTTATTTTGTGGAAAAAAGGCAGAAATTCCCCATATTTTGGTGCAAAAAGTCTGAAATTCCCCTTATTTTGGGGTAAAATAATGAAACTCCCCATATTTTGGGGCAAAAAGGCAGAAATTCCCTACATTTTGGGGCAAAAAGGCACAAATTACCATTATTTTCGGGCAAAATTGCAGAAATTTCGTTTATTTCATGGCAAAAAGTCAGAAATTCTTTTTATTTTGGGGCAAAAACCAGAAATTTCTTTTATTTTGGTACAGGGTTGGAGAAATTTTTTTTATTTTGAAACAAAAAGGCAGAAATTTCCCTTATTTTGGGGCAAAAGGCAGAAAATCCTCTCATTTTGAGGTAAAAAGGATGAAATTCCCCTTATTTTAGGGCAAAAAGGCAAAATTTTCCTTTACTTTGTGGCAAAAAGGCAGAAATTCTTGTTTATTGGGGCAGAATAGCAGAAATTTTCCTAATTTGAAGGCAATAAGACACTAATTCCCCATATTTTGTGGCAAAAAGGCAGAAATTCCATTTATTTGGAGGTAAAATGCTGAAATTCCCCTTATTTTGGGCAAAAGGCAGAAATTCCCCTTATTTTGGTGCAAAATTGCAGAAATTTCACTTATTTTAGGGCAAAAAGTCAGAAATTTGCCTTATTTTGGGGCAAAAAACAGAAATTCCCCTTATTTTGGGGTAAAATTGCAGAAATTTAAAATAATTCAGTGCAAAAAGGAAGAAATTCCACTTAATTTTAGGCAATAAGGAACAAATTTTTTGTATTTTGGAGCAAAATCTCAGAAATTCCCCTTATAATGGTGCAAAAATGCAGAAATTCCCTTTATTTTGGTGTAATAAAGCAGAAATTCCCCGTGTTTTGAAGCAACATTGCACAAATTCATCTAATTTTGAGGAAAAATGCAGAAATTCAAATTATTTTGGGGCAAAAAGACAGAAATTCTCCTTCTTTCAGGGCATAACATCAGAAATTCCCCTTATTTTGGGGCAAAATTGCAGAAATTCCCTTTATTTTGTGGCAAAAAGGCAGAAATTTCCCTTATTTTGGGGCAAAATTGCAGAAATTTCACTTATTTCAAGGCAAAATTCAAAAATTCCTTTTATTTTGGGGCAAAAAGACAGAAATTCCTTTTATTTTTGGGTAAAAAGGCAGAAATTTCACTTATTTTGAGGTAAAAAGGCAGAAATAACTCTTATTTAGGGGCTAAAATGAAGAAATTTCCCTTTTTTGTGGCAAAATTAAAGAAATTTTTCTTATTTTGGGCAAAATTGCAGAAATTTCACTTATTTCAGGGAAAGAAGGCAGGAATTTCTCTTATTTTTGGGCAAAAAGGCAGAAATTTCTTTTATTTTGGTACAAAATTGCAGAAATTTTCTTTATTTTGAGGCCAAAATGCAGAAATTCCCCATATTTTGGGGCAAAACGGCAGAGATTCCCCTTATTATGACGTAAAAAGGCTGAAATCCCTTTTATTTTGGGGCAATAAGACAGAAATTCCCCTTATTTTGTGGCAAAAAGGAAGAAATTTCCCGTATTTTGGGGCAAAATTGCAGAAATTTTCCTTATTTTAGGGCAAAATTATAGAAATTTCTTTTATTTTGGTACAGAATTGCAGAAATTTTTCTTATATTGTGGCAAAAAGACAGAAATTCCCCATATTTTGGTGCAAAAAGGCTGAAATTCCCCTTATTTTGAGGTAAAATGCTGAAATTCCCCATATTTTGGAACAAAAAGGCTGAAATTCCCTACATTTTGGGGCAAAAAGGCACAAATTTCCCTTATTTTCGGACAAAATTGCAGAAATTTCATTTATTTCAGGGCAAAAAGTAAGAAATTCTTCTTATTTTGGGGCAAAAAGCAGAAATTTCTTTTATTTTGGTACAAAGTTGAAGAAATTTTTCTTATTTTGGAACAAAAAGGCAGAAATTCCCCATATTTTGGGGCAAAAGGCAGAAATTCCCCTTATTTTGAGGTAAAAAGGCTGAAATTTCCCTTATTTTGGGGCAAAAAGGCAGAAATTCTCATCAATTGGGGCAGAAAAGCAGAAACTTTCCTTATTTGAGGGCAATAATGCAGAAATTCCCCATATTTTGTGGCAAAAAGGCAGAAATTCCCCTTATTTGGAGGTAAAATGCTAAAATTCCCCTTATTTTGGGCAAAAGGCAGAAATTCCCATTATTTTGGGGCAAAATTGCAGAAATTTCACTTATTTTAAGGCAAAAAGTCAGAAATTTGCCTTATTTTGGGGCAAAAAGAAGAAATTCCCCTAATTTTGGGGCGAAAAACAGAAATTCCCCTTATTTTGGGGTAAAATTGCAGAAATTTCAAATATTTCAGTGCAAAAAGGCAGAAATTCCACTTAATTTTAGGCAATAAGGCACAAATTTTCCATATTTTGGAGCAAAATCTCAGAAATTCCCCTTATAATGGTGCAAAAATGCAGAAATTCCATTTTTTTGGTGTAATAAGGCAGAAATTCCCCGTGTTTTGAAGCAAAATTGCACAAATTCATCTAATTTTGAGGGAAAATGCAGAAATTCAAATTATTTTGGGGCAAAAAGACAGAAATTCTCCTTATTACACAGCAAAAAGTCAGAAATTCCCTTTATTTTGGGGCAAAATTGCAGAAAATTCCCTTATTTTGTGGCAAAATTGCAGAAATTTTTCTTATTTTGGGCGAAATTGCAGAAATTTCACTTATTTCAGGGAAAGAAGGCAGGAATTTCTCTTATTTTGGGGCAAAAGTGCAGAAATTTCTTTTTTTTCGTAAAAAAATGCAGAACTTTTCTTTATTTTGGGCAAAAATGCAGAAATTCCCCTTATTTTGTGGCAAAAAGGCAGAAATTACCCTTATATTGGGGCAAAATTGCAGAAATTTCACTTATTTCAAGGCAAAATTCAAAAATTCCTTTTATTTTGGGGCAAAAAGACAGAAAATCCGTTTATTTTTGATTAAAAAGGCAGAAATTTCACTTATTTTGAGGTAAAAAGGCAGAAATTACTTTTATTTTGGGGCTAAAATGAAGAAATTTCCTTTTTTGGTGGCAAAATTGCAGAAATTTTTCTTATTTTGGGCAAAATTGCAGAAATTTCACTTATTTCAGGGAAAGAAGGCAGGAATTTCTCTTATTTTGGGGCAAAAAGGCAGAAATTTCTTTTTTTTTTTTTTGGTACAAAATTGCAGAAATTTTCTTTATTATAGGGCAAAAATGCAGAAATTCCCCTTATTTTGTGGCAAAAAGGCAGAAATTTCCTTATTTTGGGGCAAAATTGCAGAAATTTCACTTATTTCAAAGCAAAATTCAAAAATTCCTTTTATTTTAGGGCAAAAAGACAGAAATTCGGTTTATTTTTGGGTAAAAAGGCAGAAATTTCACTTATTTTGAGGTAAAAAAACAGAAATTACTCTTATTTTGCAGCTAAAATGAAGAAATTTCTCTTTTTTGTGGCAAAATTGCAGAAATTTTTCTTATTTTGGGCAAAATTGCAGAATTTTCACTTATTTCAGGGAAAGAAGGCAGGAATTTCTCTTATTTTGGGGCAAAAAGGCAGAAATTTCTTTTATTTTGCTACAAAATTGCAGAAATTTTCTTAATTTTGGGGCAAAAATGCAGAAATTCCTTTTATTTTGTGGCAAAAAGACAGAAATTTCCCTTAATTTGGGGCAAAATTGCAGAAATTCCCTTTATTTTGGTGCAATAAGGCAGAAATTCCCCATATTTTGAAGCAAAATTGCACAAATTCCCCTAATTTTGAAGGAAAATGCAGAAATCCCATTATTTTGGTGCAGAAAGACAGAAATTCTCCTTATTTCACGGCAAAAAGTAAGAAATTCCCCTTATTTTGGAGCAAAATTGCAGAAATTTTCCTTATTTTGTGGCAAAATTGCAGAAATTTTTCTTATTTTGGGCAAAATTGCAGAAATTTCACTTATTTCAGGCAAAGAAGGCAGGAATTTCTCTTATTTTCGGGCAAAAAGTAAGAAATTTCTTTTATTTTGGTACAAAATTGCAGAAATTTTCTTTATATTGAGGCAAAAATACAGAAAATCCCCATTTTTGGGGGCAAAAAGACAGAGATTCCCCTTATTATGAGGTAAAAAGGCTGAAATTCCTTTTATTTTGGGGCAAAAAGACAGAAATTCCTCTTACTTTGTGCCAAAAAGGCAGAAATTGCCCCTATTTTGGGGCAAAATTGCAGAAATTTCCCTTATTTTTGGGCAAAATTTTAGAAATTTCTTTTATTTTGGTACAGAATTGCAGAAATTTTTTTATTTTGTGGAAAAAAAGGCAGAAATTCCACATATTTTGGTGCAAAAAGGCTGAAATTCCCCTTATTTTGAGGTAAAATGCTGAAATTCCCCATATTTTGGGGCAAAAAGGCAGAAATTCCCTACATTTTGGGGCAAAAAGGCACAAATTTCCCTTATTTTCGGGCAAAATTGCAGGAATTTCATTTATTTCAGGGCAAAAAGTCAGAAATTCCTTTTATTTTGGGGCAAATAGCATAAATTTCTTTTATTTTGGTACAAAGTTGAAGAATTTTTTTTTATTTTGGAACAAAAGGGCACAAATTCCCCATATTCTGGGGTAAAAGGAAGAAATTCCCCTTACTTTGAGGTAAAAAGGATGAAATACCCCTTATTTTAGGGCATAAAGGCAAAAATTTCCTTTACTTTGTGGCAAAAACGCAGACATTCTTGTTAATTGGGGCAGAAAACCAGAAATTTTCCTTATTTGAAGGCAATAAGGCAGTAATTCCCCATATTTTTGTGGCAAAAAGGCAGAAATTCCCCTTATTTTGAGGTAAAATGCTGAAATTCCCCTTATTTTGGGCAAAAGGCAGAAATTCCCCTTATTTTGGTGCAAAATTGCAGAAATTTCACTTATTTTAGGGCAAAAAGTCAGAAATTTCCCTTATTTTGAGGCAAAACCAGAAATTTCCCTAATTTTGGGGCCAAAAACAGAAATTCCCCTTATTTTGGGGTAAAATTGCAGAAATTTCAAATATTTCAGTGCAAAAAGGCAGAAATTCCACTTAATTTTAGGCAATGAGGCACAAATTTTCCGTATTTTGGAGCAAAATCTCAGAAATTCCCCTTATAATGGTGCAAAAATGCAGAAATTCCCTTTATTTTGGTGTAATAAGACAGAAATTCCCAGTGTTTTGAAGCAAAATTGCACAAATTCACCTAATTTTGAGGGAAAATGCAGAAATTCAAATTATTTTGGGGCAAAAAGACAGAAATTCTCCTTATTTCAGGGCATAACGTCAGAAATTCCCCTTATTTTGGGGCAAATTTGCAGAAATTTCCCTTATTTTGTGGCAAAATTGCAGAAATTATTCTTATTTTGGGCAAAATTGCAGAAATTTCACTTATTTCAGGGAAAGAAGGCAGGAATTTCTCTTATTTTGGGGAAAAAAGGCAGAAATTTTTTTTTGGTACAAAATTGCAGAAATTTTCTTTATTTTGGGGCAAAAATGCAGAAATTCCCTTTATTTTGTGGCAAAAAGGCAGAAATTTTTCTTATTTTGGGGCAAAATTGCAGAATTTTCACTAATTTCAAGGCAAAATTCAAAAATTCCTTTTATTTTTTTGGGCAAAAAGACAGAAATTCCGTTTATTTTTTGGTAAAAAGGCAGAAATTTTACTTATTTTGAGGTAAAAAGGCAGAAATTACTTTTATTTTGGGGCTAAAATGAAGAAATTTCCTTTTTTTGTGGCAAAATTGCAGAAATTTTTCTTATTTTGGGCAAAATTGCAGAAATTTCACTTATTTCAGGGAAAAAAGGCAGGAATTTCTCTTATTTTGGGGTAAAAAGGCAGAAATTTCTTTTATTTTGGTACAAAATTGCAGAAATTTTCTTTATTTTGGGGCAAAAATGCAGAAATTCCCCTTATTTTGTGGCAAAAAGGCAGAAATTTTTCTTATTTTGGGGCAAAATTGCAGAAATTCCCTTTATTTTGGTGCAATAAGGCAGAAATTCCCCATATTTTGAAGCAAAATTGCACAAATTCCCCTAATTTTGAGGGAAAATGCAGAAATTCACATTATTTTGGGGCAAAAAGAAAGAAATTCTCCTTATTTCACGGCAAAAAGTCAGAAATTCCCCTTATTTTTGGGCAAAATTGCAGAAATTTCCCTTATTTTGTGGCAAAATTGCAGAAATTTTTTTATATTTTGAGCAAAATTGCAGAAATTTCACCTATTTCAGGGAAAGAAGGCAGGAATTTCTTTTATTTTGGGGCAAAAAGGCAGAAATTTCTTTTATTTTGGTACAAAATTGCAGAAATTTTCTTTATTTTGAGGCAAAAATGCAGAAATTCCCCATATTTTGAGGCAAAAAGGCATAGATTCCCTTTATTATGAGGTAAAAAGGCTGAAATTCCTTTTATTTTGGAGCAAAAAGACAGAAATTCCCCTTATTTTGTGGCAAAAAGGCAGAAATTTCCCTTATTTTGGAGCAAAATTGCAGAAATTTCCCTTATTTTCGGGCAAAATTTTAGAAATTTCTTTTATTTTGGTACAGAATTGCAGAAATTTTTCTTCTCTTGTGGCAAAAAGGCAGAAATTCCCCATATTTTGGTGCAAAAAGGCTGAAATTCCTCTTATTTTGAGGTAAAATTCTGAAATTCCCCATATTTTGGGGCAAAAAGGCAGAAATTCCCTACATTTTGAGGCAAAAAGGCACAAATTTCCCTTATTTTCGGGCAAAATTGCAGAAATTTCATTTATTTCAGGGCAAAAAGTCAGAAATTCCTTTTATTTTGGGGCAAAAAGAAGAAATTTCTTTTATTTTGGTAGAAAGTTCAAGAAATTTTTCTTATTTTGGAACAAAAAGGCAGAAATTCTCCATATTTTGGGGCAAAACGCAGAAATTCCCCTTATTTTGAGGTAAAAAGGCTGAAATTCCCCTTATTTTGGGGCAAAAAGGCAGAAATTCCCTTTATTTTGTGGCAAAAAGGCAGAAATTCCCATTAATTGGGGCAGAAAAGCAGAAACTTTCCTTATTTGGGGGCAAAAATGCAGAAATTCCCCATATTTTGTGGCAAAAAGGCAGAAATTCTCCTAATTTGGAGGTAAAATGCTGAAATTCCCCTTATTTTGGGCAAAAGGCAGAAATGCCCCTTATTTTGGGGCAAAATTCCAGAAATTTCACTTATTTTAGGGCAAAAAGTCAGAAATTTGCCTTATTTTGTGGCAAAAAGCAGAAATTACCCTAATTTTTGGGCCAAAAACAGAAATTCCCCTTATTTTGGGGTAAAATTGCAGAAATTTCAAATATTTCAGTGCAAAAAGGCAGAAATTCCACTTAATTTTAGGCAATAAGGCACAAATTTTCTGTATTTTGGAGCAAAATCTCAGAAATTCCCCTTATAATGGTGCAAAAATGCAGAAAATCTTTTTATTTTGGTGTAATAAGGCAGAAATTCCCCGTGTTTTGAAGCAACATTGCACAAATTCATCTAATTTTGAGGGAAAATGCAGAAATTCAAATTATTTTGGGGCAAAAAGACAGAAATTCTTTTTATTTCAGGGCATAATGTCAGAAATTCCCCTTATTTTTGGGCAAAATTGCAGAAATTTCCCTTATTTTGTGGCAAAATTGCAGAAATTTTTCTTATTTTGGGCAAAAATGCAGAAATTCCCTTTATTGTGTGGCAAAAAGGCAGAAATTTTCTTTATTTTGGGGCAAAATTGCAGAATTTTCACTAATTTCAAGGCAAAATTCAAAAATTCCTTTTATTTTTTTGGGCAAAAAGACAGAAATTCCGTTTATTTTTGGGTAAAAAGGCAGAAATTTTACTTATTTTGAGGTAAAAAGGCAGAAATTACTCTTATTTTGGGGCTAAAATGAAGAAATTTCCTTTTTTGTGGCAAAATTGCAGAAATTTTTCTTATTTTGGGCAAAATTGCAGAAATTTCACTTATTTCAGGGAAAGAAGGCAGGAATTTCTCTTATTTTGGGGTAAAAAGGCAGAAATTTCTTTTATTTTGGTACAAAATTGCAGAAATTTTCTTTATTTTGGGGCAAAAATGCAGAAATTCCCCTTATTTTGTGGCAAAAAGGCAGAAATTTTTCTTATTTTGGGGCAAAATTGCAGAAATTCCCTTTATTTTGGTGCAATAAGGCAGAAATTCCCCATATTTTGAAGCAAAATTGCACAAATTCCCCTAATTTTGAGGGAAAATGCAGAAATTCACATTATTTTGGGGCAAAAGAAAGAAATTCTCCTTATTTCACGGCAAAAAGGCAGAAATTCCCCTTATTTTTGGGCAAAATTGCAGAAATTTCCCTTATTTTGTGGCAAAATTGCAGAAATTTTTTTATATTTTGAGCAAAATTGCAGAAATTTCACTTATTTCAGGGAAAGAAGGCAGAAATTTTTTTTATTTTGTGGCAAAAAGGCAGAAATTTCTTTTATTTTGGTACAAAATTGCAGAAATTTTCTTTATTTTGAGGCAAAAATGCAGAAATTCCCCATATTTTGAGGCAAAAAGGCATAGATTCCCTTTATTATGAGGTAAAAAGGCTGCAATTCCTTTTATTTTGGAGCAAAAAGACAGAAATTCCCCTTATTTTGTGGCAAAAAGGCTGAAATTTCCCTTATTTTGGGGCAAAATTGCAGACATTTCCCTTATTTTCGGGCAAAATTTTAGAAATTTCTTTTATTTTGGTACAGAATTGCAGAAATTTTTCTTCTCTTGTGGCAAAAAGGCAGAAATTCCCCATATTTTGGTGCAAAAAGGCTGAAATTCCCCTTATTTTGAGGTAAAATGCTGAAATTCCCCATATTTTGGGGCAAAAAGGCAGAAATTCCCTACATTTTGAGGCAAAAAGGCACAAATTTCCCTTATTTTCGGGCAAAATTGCAGAAATTTCATTTATTTCAGGGCAAAAAGTCAGAAATTCCTTTTATTTTGGGGCAAAAAGAAGAAATTTCTTTTATTTTGGTAGAAAGTTCAAGAAATTTTTCTTATTTTGGAACAAAAAGGCAGAAATTCTCCATATTTTGGGGCAAAACGCAGAAATTCCCCTTATTTTGTGGTAAAAAGGCTGAAATTCCCCTTTTTTTGGGGCAAAAAGGCAGAAATTCCCTTTATTTTGTGGCAAAAAGGCAGAAATTCCCATTAATTGGGGCAGAAAAGCAGAAACTTTCCTTATTTGGGGGCAAAAATGCAGAAATTCGCCATAATTTGTGGCAAAAAGGCAGAAATTCTCCTAATTTGGAGGTAAAATGCTGAAATTCCCCTTATTTTGGGCAAAAGGCAGAAATGCCCCTTATTTTGGGGCAAAATTCCAGAAATTTCACTTATTTTAGGGCAAAAAGTCAGAAATTTGCCTTATTTTGGGGCAAAAAGCAGAAATTACCCTAATTTTTGGGCCAAAAACAGAAATTCCCCTTATTTTGGGGTAAAATTGCAGAAATTTCAAATATTTCAGTGCAAAAAGGCAGAAATTCCACTTAATTTTAGGCAATAAGGCACAAATTTTCTGTATTTTGGAGCAAAATCTCAGAAATTCCCCTTATAATGGTGCAAAAATGCAGAAAATCTTTTTATTTTGGTGTAATAAGGCAGAAATTCCCCGTGTTTTGAAGCAACATTGCACAAATTCATCTAATTTTGAGGAAAAATGCAGAAATTCAAATTATTTTGGGGCAAAAAGACAGAAATTCTTTTTATTTCAGGGCATAATGTCAGAAATTCCCCTTATTTTTGGGCAAAATTGCAGAAATTTCCCTTATTTTGTGGCAAAATTGCAGAAATTTTTTTTATTTTGGGCAAAATTACAGAAATTTCACTTATTTCAGGGAAAGAAGGCAGAAATTTCCCTTATTTTGGGGCAAAATTGCAGAAATTCCTTTTATTTTGGTGCAATAAGGCAGAAATTCCCCATATTTTGAAGCAAAATTGTACAAATTCCCCTAATTTTGAGGGTAAATGCAGAAATTCACATTATTTTGGTGCAGAAAGACAGAAATTCTTCTTATTTCACGGCAAAAAGTAAGAAATTCCTATTATTTTGGGGCAAAATTGCAGAAATTTCCCTTATTTTGTGGCAAAATTGCAGAAATTTTTCTTATTTTGGGCAAAATTGCAGAAATTTTACTTATTTCAGGGAAAGAAGGCAGGAATTTCTCTTATTTTGGGGAAAAAGGCAGAAATTTCTTTTATTTTGGTACAAAATTGCAGAAATTTTCTTTATTTTGGGGCAAAAATGCAGAAATTCCCCTTATTTTGTGGCAAAAAGGCAGATATTTCCCTTATTTTGGGGCAAAATTGAAGAAATTTCAATTATTTCAAGGCAAAATTCAAAAATTCCTTTTATTTTGGGGCAAAAAGACAGAAATTCCGTTTATTTTTGGGTAAAATGCAGAAATTTCACTTATTTTGAGGTAAAAAGGCAGAAATTACTCTTATTTTGGGGCTAAAATGAAGAAATTTCTTTTTTTGTGGCAAAATGGCAGAAATTTTTCTTATTTTGGCCAAATTGCAGAAATTTCACTTATTTCAGGGAAAGAAGGCAGGAATTTCTCTTATTTTGGGGCAAAAAGGCAGAAATTTCTTTTATTTTGGTACAAAATTGCAGAAATTTTCTATATTTTGGGGCAAAAATGCAGAAATTCCCCTTATTTTGTGGCAAAAAGGCAGAAATATCCCTTATTTTGGGGCAAAATTGCAGAAATTCCCTTTATTTTGGTGCAATAAGGCAGAAATTCCCCATATTTTGAAGCAAAATTGCACAAATTCCCCTAATTTTGAGGGAAAATGCAGAAATTCACATTATTTTGGGGCAAAAAGAAAGAAATTCTCCTTATTTCACGGCAAAAAGTCAGAAATTCCCCTTATTTTTGGGCAAAATTGCAGAAATTTCCCTTATTTTGTGGCAAAATTGCAGAAATTTTTTTATATTTTGAGCAAAATTGCAGAAATTTCACTTATTTCAGGGAAAGAAGGCAGGAATTTCTCTTATTTTGGGGTAAAAAGGCAGAAGTTTCTTTTATTTTGGTACAAAATTGCAGAAATTTTCTTTATTTTGGGGCAAAAATGCAGAAATACCCCTTATTTTGTGGCAAAAAGGCAGAAATTTTTCTTATTTTGGGGCAAAATTGCAGAAATTCCCTTTATTTTGGTGCAATAAGGCAGAAATTCCCCATATTTTGAAGCAAAATTGCACAAATTCCCCTAATTTTGAGGGAAAATGCAGAAATTCACATTATTTTGGGGCAAAAAGAAAGAAATTCTCTTTATTTCACGGCAAAAAGTCAGAAATTCCCCTTATTTTTGTGCAAAATTGCAGAAATTTCCCTTATTTTGTGGCAAAATTGCAGAATTTTTTTTATATTTTGAGCAAAATTGCAGAAATTTCACTTATTTCAGGGAAAGAAGGCACGAATTTCTTTTATTTTGGGGCAAAAAGGCAGAAATTTCTTTTATTTTGAGGCAAAAAGGCAGAAATTTCTTTTATTTTGGTACAAAATTTCAGAAATTTTCTTTATTTTGAGGCAAAAATGCAGAAATTCCCCATATTTTGAGGCAAAAAGGCATAGATTCCCTTTATTATGAAGTAAAAAGGCTGAAATTCCTTTTATTTTGGAGCAAAAAGACAGAAATTCCCCTTATTTTGTGGCAAAAATGCAGAAATGTCCCTTATTTTGGGGCAAAATTGCAGAAATTTCCCTTATTTTCGGACAAAATTTTAGAAATTTCTTTTATTTTGGTACAGAATTGCAGAAATTTTTCTTCTCTTGTGGCAAAAAGGCAAAATTCCCCATATTTTGGTGCAAAAAGGCTGAAATTCCCCTTATTTTGAGGTAAAATGCTGATATTCCCCATATTTTGGGGCAAAAAGGCAGAAATTCCCTACATTTTGAGGCAAAAAGGCACAAATTTCACTTACTTTCGGGCAAAATTGCAGAAATTTCATTTATTTCAGGGCAAAAAGTCAGAAATTCCTTTTATTTTGGGGCAAAAAGAAGAAATTTCTTTTATTTTGGTAGAAAGTTCAAGAAATTTTTCTTATTTTGGAACAAAAAGGCAGAAATTCTCCATATTTTGGGGCAAAACGCAGAAATTCCCCTTATTTTGAGGTAAAAAGGCTGAAATTCCCCTTATTTTGGGGCAAAAAGGCAGAAATTCTTTTTATTTTGTGGCAAAAAGGCAGAAATTCCCATTAATTGGGGCAGAAAAGCAGAAACTTTCCTTATTTGGGGGCAAAAATGCAGAAATTCCCCATATTTTGTGGCAAAAATGAAGAAATTCTCCTAATTTGGAGGTAAAATGCTGAAATTCCCCTTATTTTGGGCAAAAGGCAGAAATGCCCCTTATTTTGGGGCAAAATTCCAGAAATTTCACTTATTTTAGGGCAAAAAGTCAGAAATTTGCCTTATTTTGGGGCAAAAAGCAGAAATTACCCTAATTTTAGGGCCAAAAACAGAAATTCCCCTTATTTTGGGGTAAAATTGCAGAAATTTCAAATATTTCAGTGCAAAAAGGCAGAAATTCCACTTAATTTTAGGCAATAAGGCAGAAATTTTCTGTATTTTGGAGCAAAATCTCAGAAATTCCCCTTATAATGGTGCAAAAATGCAGAAAATCTTTTTATTTTGGTGTAATACGGCAGAAATTCCCCGTGTTTTGAAGCAACATTGCACAAATTCATCTAATTTTGAGGGAAAATGCAGAAATTCAAATTATTTTGGGGCAAAAAGACAGAAATTCTTTTTATTTCAGGGCATAATGTCAGAAATTCCCCTTATTTTGGGGCAAAATTGCAGAAATTTCCCTTATTTTGTGGCAAAATTGCAGAAATTTTTCTTATTTTGGGCAAAATTGCAGAAATTTCACTTATTTCAGGGAAAGAAGGCAGAAATTTCCCTTATTTTGGGGCAAAATTGCAGAAATTCCTTTTATTTTGGTGCAATAAGGCAGAAATTCCCCATATTTTGAAGCAAAATTGCACAAATTCCCCTAATTTTGAGGGAAAATGCAGAAATTCACATTATTTTGGGGCAAAAAAAAGAAATTCTCCTTATTTCACGGCAAAAAGTCAGAAATTCCCCTTATTTTTGGGCAAAATTGCAGAAATTTCCCTTATTTTGTGGCAAAATTGCAGAAATTTTTTTATATTTTGATCAAAATTGCAGAAATTTCACTTATTTCAGGGAAAGAAGGCAGGAATTTCTTTTATTTTGGGGCAAAAAGCAGAAATTTCTTTAATTTTGGTAAAAAATTGCAGAAATTTTCTTTATTTTGAGGCAAAAATGCAGAAATTCCCCATATTTTGAGGCAAAAAGGCATAGATTCCCTTTATTATGAGGTAAAAAGGCTGCAATTCCTTTTATTTTGGAGCAAAAAGACAAAAATTCCCCTTATTTTGTGGCAAAAAGGCTGAAATTTCCCTTATTTTGGGGCAAAATTGCAGACATTTCCCTTATTTTCGGGCAAAATTTTAGAAATTTCTTTTATTTTGGTACAGAATTGCAGATATTTTTCTTCTCTTGTGGCAAAAAGGCAAAAATTCCCCATATTTTGGTGCAAAAAGGCTGAAATTCCCCTTATTTTGAGGTAAAATGCTGAAATTCCCCATATTTTGGGGCAAAAAGGCAGAAATTCCCTACATTTTGAGGCAAAAAGGCACAAATTTCCCTTATTTTCGGGCAAAATTGCAGAAATTTCATTTATTTCAGGGCAAAAAGTCAGAAATTCCTTTTAATTTGGGGCAAAAAGCAGAAATTTCTTTTATTTTGGTAGAAAGTTCAAGAAATTTTTCTTATTTTGGAACAAAAAGGCAGAAATTCTCCATATTTTGGGGCAAAACGCAGAAATTCCCCTTATTTTGAGGTTAAAAAGGCTGAAATTCCCCTTATTTTGGGGCAAAACGGCAGAAATTCCCTTTATTTTGTGGCAAAAAGGCAGAAATTCCCATTAATTGGGGCAGAAAAGCAGAAACTTTCCTTATTTGGGGGCAAAAATGCAGAAATTCCCTATATTTTGTGGCAAAAAGGCAGAAATTCTCCTAATTTGGAGGTAAAAAGCTGAAATTCCTCTTATTTTGGGCAAAAGGCAGAAATGCCCCTTATTTTGGGGCAAAATTCCAGAAATTTCACTTATTTTAGGGCAAAAAGTCAGAAATTTGCCTTATTTTGGGGCAAAAAGCAGAAATTACCCTAATTTTTGGGCCAAAAACAGAAATTCCCCTTATTTTGGGGTAAAATTGCAGAAATGTCAAATATTTCAGTGCAAAAAGGCAGAAATTCCACTTAATTTTAGGCAATAAGGCACAAATTTTCTGTATTTTGGAGCAAAATCTCAGAAATTCCCCTTATAATGGTGCAAAAATGCAGAAAATCTTTTTATTTTGGTGTAATAAGGCAGAAATTCCCCGTGTTTTGAAGAAACATTGCACAAATTCATCTAATTTTGAGGGAAAATGCAGAAATTCAAATTATTTTGGGGCAAAAAGACAGAAATTCTTTTTATTTCAGGGCATAATGTCAGAAATTCCCCTTATTTTTGGGCAAAATTGCAGAAATTTCCCTTATTTTGTGGCAAAATTGCAGAAATTTTTATTATTTTGGGCAAAATTGCAGAAATTTCACTTATTTCAGGGAAAGAAGGCAGAAATTTCCCTTATTTTGTGGCAAAATTGCAGAAATTTTTCTTATTTTGGGCAAAATTGCAGAAATTTCACTTATTTCAGGGGAAGAAGGCAGGAATTTCTCTTATTTTGGGGAAAAAGGCAGAAATTTCTTTTATTTTGGTACAAAATTGCAGAAATTTTCTTTATTTTGGGGCAAAAATGCAGAAATTCCCCTTATTTTGTGGCAAAAAGGCAAATATTTCCCTTATTTTGGGGCAAAATTGCAGAAATTTCACTTATTTCAAGGCAAAATTCAAAAATTCCTTTTATTTTGGGGCAAAAAGACAGAAATTCCGTTTATTTTGGGTAAAATGCAGAAATTTCACTTATTTTGAGGTAAAAAGGCAGAAATTACTCTTATTTTGGGGCTAAAATGAAGAAATTTCTTTTTTTGTGGCAAAATGGCAGAAATTTTTCTTATTTTGGGCAAAATTGCGTAAATTTCACTTATTTCAGGGAAAGAAGGCAGGAATTTCTCATATTTTGGGGCAAAAAGGCAGAAATTTCTTTTATTTTGGTACAAAATTGCAGAAATTTTCTTTATTTTGAGGCAAAAATGCAGAAATTCTTCATATTTTGTGGCAAAAAGGCAGAGATTCTTTTTATTATGAGGTAAAAAGGCTGAAATTCTTTTATTTTGGGGCAAAAAGACAGAAATTCCACTTATTTTGTGGCAAAAAGGCAGAAATTTCCCTTATTTTGGGGCAAAATTGCAGAAATTTCCTTATTTTTATGCAAAATTTTAGAAATTTTTTTTTATTTTGGTACAGAATTGCAGAAATTTTTCTTATTTTGTGTAGCAAAAATAAAGAAATTCCCCATAATTTTGGTGCAAAAAGGCTGAAATCCCCCTTATTTTGAGGTAAAATGCTGAAATTCCCCATATTTTGGGGCAAAAAGGCAGAAATTCCCTACATTTTGAGGCAAAAAGGCACAAATTTCCCTTATTTTCGGGCAAAATTGAAGAAATTTCATTTATTTCAGGGCAAAACTTCAGAAATTCCTTTTATTTTGGGGCAAAAAGGCAGAAATTCCCTTTATTTTGTGGCAAAAAGGCAGAAATTCCCATTAATTGGGGCAGAAAAGCAGAAACTTTCCTTATTTGGGGGCAATAATGCAGAAATTCCCCATATTTTGTGGCAAAAAGGCAGAAATTCCCCTAATTTGGAGGTTAAATGCTGAAATTCCCCTTATTTTGGGCAAAAGGCAGAAATTCCCCTTATTTTGGGGCAAAATTCCAGAAATTTCACTTATTTTAGGGCAAAAAGTCAGAAATTTGCTTTATTTTGGGGCAAAAAGCAGAAATTCCCCTAATTTTGGGGCGAAAAACAGAAATTCCCCGTCTTTTGGGGTAAAATTGCAGAAATTTCAAATATTTCAGTGCAAAAAGGCAGAAATTCCACTTAATTTTATGCAATAAGGCACAAATTTTCTGTATTTTGGAGCAAAATCTCAGAAATTCCCCTTATAATGGTGCAAAAATACAGAAATTCTTTTTATTTTGGTGTAATAAGGCAGAAATTCCCCATGTTTTGAAGCAAAATTGCACAAATTCATATAATTTTGAGGGAAAATGCAGAAATTCAAATTATTTTAGGGAAAAAAGACAAAAGTTCTCCTTATTTCAGGGCATAACGTCAGAAATTCCCCTTATTTTGGGGCAAAATTGCAGAAATTTCCCTTATTTTGTGGCAAAATTGCAGAAATTTTTCTTATTTTGGGCAAAATTGCAGAAATTTCACTTATATCAGGGAAAGAAGGCAGGAATTTCTCTTATTTTGGGGCAAAAAGGCAGAAATTTCTTTTTTTGGTACAAAATTGCAGAAATTTTCTTTATTTTGGGGCAAAAATGCAGAAATTCCCCTTATTTTGTGGAAAAAAGGCAGAAATTTCCATTATTTTGGGGCAAAATTGCAGAAATTTCACTTATTTCAAAACAAAATTCAAAAATTCCTTTTATTTTTTTGGGCAAAAAGACAGAAATTCTGTTTATTTTGGGGTAAAAAGGCAGAAATTTCACTTATTTTGAGGTAAAAAGGCAGAAATTACTCTTATTTTGGGGCTAAAATGAAGAAATTTCCTTTTCTTGTGGCAAAATTGCAGAAATTTTTCTTATTTTGGGCAAAAGTGCAGAAATTTCACTTATTTCAGGGAAAGAAGGCAGGAATTTCTTTTATTTTAAGGCAAAAAGGCAGAAATTTCTTTTATTTTGTTACAAAATTGCAGAAATTTTCATTATTTTGGGGCAAAAATGCAGAAATTCCCTTTATTTTGTGGCAAAAAGGCAGAAATTTCCCTTATTTTGGGGCAAAATTGCAGAAATTCCCTTTATTTTGGTGCAATAAGGCAGAAATTCTCCCTCCATATTTTGAAGCAAAATTGCACAAATTCCCCTAATTATAAGGGAAAATGCAGAAATTCACATTATTTTGGGGCAAAAAGAAAGAAATTCTCCTTATTTCACGGCAAAAAGTCAGAAATTCCCCTTATTTTGGGGCAAAATTGCAGAAATTTCCCTTATTTTGTTGCAAAATTGCAGAAATTTCACTTATTTCAGGGAAAGAAGGCAGGAATTTCTCTTATTTTGGGGCAAAAAGGCAGAAATTTCTTTTATTTTGGTACAAAATTGCAGAAATTTTCTTTATTTTGAGGCAAAAATGCAGAAATTCCCCATATTTTGTGGCAAAAAGGCAGAGATTCCCTTTATTATGAGGTAAAAAAGCTGAAATTCCTTTTATTTTGGGGCAAAAAGACAGAAATTTCCATTATTTGGAGGAAAAATGCTGAAATTCCCATTATTTTAAGCAAAAGAAAGAAATTCCCCTTATTTTGGGGCAAAATTGCAGATATTTCACTTATTTTAGGGCAAAAAGTCAGAAATTTCCCTTATTTTAAGGCAAAAAGCAGAAATTCCCCTAATTTTGGGGCCAAAAATAGAAATTCCCTTTATTTGGGGGTAAAATTGCAGAAATTTCAAATATTTCAGTGCAAAAAGGCAGAAATTCCACTTAATTTTAGGCAATAAGGCAGAAATTTTCCGTATTTTGGAGCAATATCTCAGAAATTCCCCTTATATTGGTGCAAAAATGCAGAAATTCCTTTTATTTTGGTGTAATAAGGCAGAAATTCCCTGTGTTTTGAAGCAAAATTGCACAAATTCATCTAATTTTGAGGTAAAATGCAGAAATTCAAATTATTTTGGGGCAAAAAGACAGAAATTCTCCTTATTTCAGGGCAAAACGTCAGAAATTCCCCTTATTTTGGGGCAAAATTGCAGAAATATCCCTTATTTTGTTGCAAAATTGCAGAAATTTTTCTTATTTTGGGCAAAATTGCAGATATTTCACTTATTTCAGGATAAGAAGGTAGGAATTTCTCTTATTTTGGGGCAAAAGGGCAGAAATTTCTTTTATTTTGGTACAAAATTGCAAAAATTATCTTTATTTTGGGGCAAAAATGCAGAAATTCCCCTGATTTTGTGGCAAAAAGGCAGAAACTTCCCTTATTTTGGGACAAAATTGCAGAAATTTCACTTATTTCAAGGCAAAATTCAAAAATTCCTTTTATTTTGGGGCAAAAAGACAGAAATTCCGTTTATTTTTGGGTAAAAAGGCAGAAATTTCACTTATTTTGAGGTAAAAAGGCAGAAATTACTCTTATTTTGGGGCTAAAATGAAGAAATTTCTTTTTTTGTGGCAAAATTGCAAAAATTTTTTTTTATTTTGGGCAAAATTGCAGAAATTTCACTTATTTCAGGGAAAGAAGGCAGGAATTTCTTTTATTTTGGGGCAAAAAGGCAGAAATTTTTTTTATTTTGGTACAAAATTGCAGAAATTTTCTTTATTTTGGGGCAAAAATGCAGAAATTCCCCTGATTTTGTGGCAAAAAGGCAGAAATTTCCCTTATTTTGGGGCAAAATTGCAGAAATTTCACTTATTTCAAGGCAAAATTCAAAAATTCTTTTTATTTTGGGGAAAAGACAGAAATTCCCTTTATTTTTGGGTAAAAAGGCAGAAATTTCACTATTTTGAGGTAAAAAGGCAGAAATTACTCTTATTTTGGGGCTAAAATGAAGGAATTTACCTTTTTTGTGGCAAAAGGTATACATTCCCCTTATTTTCAGGCAAAAAAGCAGAAATTCCTCGTATTTTGAAGCAAAATTGCAGAAATTCCCCTAATTGTGAGGCAAAACGGCTGAAATTCCGTATATGTTGGGGCAAAAAGACAGAAATTCTCATTATTTTGTGGCAAAACTCAAAAATTCCCCTTATTTTGAGGTAAAAAGGCTGAAATTCCTTTTATTTGGGGGCAAAAAGGAGGAATTTTTCCATATTTTTTGGCAAAATTGCAGAAACTTCACTTATTTCAGGGTAATAAGTCAGAAATTCCTTTTATTTTGGGGCAAAAAAGACAGAAATTCCCTTTGTTTTTGGGTAAAAAAGACAGAAATTCCACTTATTTAGATGCAAAAGGCAGAAGTTCCTTATAATTTGGTGCAAAAATGAAGAAATTTCCCTTTTTTATAGCAAAAAGGTATGCATTCCCCTTATTTTCGGGCAAAAAGGCAGAAATTCCTTTTATTTTGAAGCAAAATTGCAGAAATTTCCCTAATTTTGTGGCAAAAGGCAGACATTCCCTTTATTTTGGGGCAAAAATCAGAAATTCCCCTTATTTTGAGGCGAAATTCCAGAAATTTCCTTTAATTTGGGGCAAAATTGCATAAATTTACCTCATTTTAGGGCAAAATTGCAGAAATTTTCTTTATTTTGGTGCAATAAGGCAGAAATTCCCCATATTTTGAAGCAAAATTGAACAAATTCCCCTAATTTTGAGAGAAAATGCAGAAATTCACATTATTTGGGGGCAAAAAGAAAGAAATTCTCCTTATTTCACGGCAAAAAGTCAGAAATTCCCCTTATTTTGGGGCAAAATTGCAGAAATTTCCCTTATTTTGTGGCAAAATTGCAGAAATTTTTCTTATTTTGGGCAAAATTGCAGAAATTTCACTTATTTCAGGGAAAGAAGGCAGGAATTTCTCTTATTTTGGGGCAAAAAGGCAGAAATTTCTTTTATTTTGGTACAAAATTGCAGAAATTTTCTTTATTTTGAGGCAAAAATGCAGAAATTCCCCATATTTTGGGGCAAAAAGGCAGAGATTCCCTTTATTATGAGGTAAAAAGGCTGAAATTCCTTTTATTTTGGGGCAAAAAGACAGAAATTCCCCTTATTTTGTGGCAAAAAGGCAGAAATTCCCATTATTTGGAGGAAAAATGCTGAAATTCCCATTATTTTAAGCAAAAGAAAGAAATTACCCTTATTTTGGAGCAAAATTGCAGAAATTTCACTTATTTTAGGGCAAAAAGTCAGAAATTTCCCTTATTTTGGGGCAAAAATCAGAAATTCCCCTTATTTTGAGGCGAAATTCCAGAAATTTCCTTTAATTTGGGGCAAAATTTCAGAAATTTACCTCATTTTGAGGCAAAATTGCAAAAATTTCCCTTATTTGGGGCAAAATTGCAGAAATTTCTTTATTTTCAGGTAAAAAGTCTGAAATTTCCTTTATTTTGGGGCAAAAAGTGAGAAATTCCCCTTATTTTGTGGCAAAATTGCAGAAATATTTCTTATTTTGGGGCAAAATTTAGAAATTCCCCTTATTTTGGGGTAAAATTGCAGAAATTTCTTTTATTTGGGGGCAAAAAGGCAGAAAATCCTTTTAATTTCGGGCAAAAATGGATAAATTTCCCGTATTTTGCAGCAAAATTGTAGAAATTCCCCTATTATCGGGGCAAAAATGGAGAAATTCCCTTTATTTGGGGCAAAGCAGAAGTTCCCCTTATTTTCGGAAAAAAAGGCAGAAATTCCTTGTATTTTGAAGCAAAATTGCAGAAACTCCCCTAATTTTGGGGCAAAAAGGCAGAGATTCCCTTTATTTTGGGGCAAAAATACAGAAATTCTCCTTATTTCGTGGCAAAAAGTCAGAAATTCCCCTTATTTTGGGGCAAAATTGAAGAACTTTCCCTTATTTTGGGGAATAATTGCAGAAATTTCCCTTATTTTGCGGCCAATTTTAGAAATTTCTTTTATTTTGGTACAGAATTGCAGAAATTTTTCTTATATTGTGGCAAAAGGCTAAAATTCCACATATTTTGGTGCAAAAAGGCTGAAATTAATCTTATTTTGAGGTAAAATGCTGAAATTCCCCATATTTTGGCGCAAAAAAGCAGAAATTTCCCTCATTTTGGGACAAAAAGGCACAAATTTTTCTTATTTTCAAGCAAAATTGAAGAAATTTCATTTATTTCAGAGCAAAAAGTCAAAAATTCCTTTTATTTTGGGACAAAAAGCAGAAATTTCTTTTATTTTGGTACAAAGTTGAAGAAATTTTTCTTATTTTGGAACAAAAAGGCAGAAATTCCCCATATTTTGGGGTAAAAGGCAGAAATTCCCCTTATTTTGAGGTAAAAAGAATGAAATTCCCCTTATTTTAGGGCAAAAAGGCAAAAATTTCCTTTACTTTGTGGCAAAAAGGCAGAAATTCCCCTTATTTGGAGGTAAAATGCTGAAATTCCCCTTATTTTGGGCAAAAAGGCAGAAATTCCCCTTGTTTTGGGACAAAATTGCAGAAATTTCGCTTATTTCAGGACAAAAAATCAGAAATTTCCCTTATTTTGTGGCAAAATTGCAGAAATTTTTCTTATTTTGGGCAAAATTGCAGAAATTTCCCTTATTTTGCGGCCAATTTTAGAAATTTCTTTTATTTTGGTACAAAATTGCAGAAATTTTCTTTATTTTGGGGCAAAAATGAAGAAATTCCCCTTATTTTGTGGCAAAAAGGCAGAAATTTCCCTTATTTTGGGGCAAAATTACAGAAATTTTACTTATTTCAAGGCAAAATTCAAAAATTCCTTTTATTTTGGGGCAAAAAGACAGAAATTTTTTTTATTTTTGAATAAAAAAGCAGAAATTTCACTTATTTTGAGGTTAAAAGGCAGAAATTACTCTTATTTTGGGGCTAAAATGAAGAAATTTCCCTGTTTTGTGGCAAAATTGCAGAAATTTTTCTTATTTTGGGCAAAATTGCAGAAATTTCACTTATTTCAGGGAAAGAAGGCAGGAATTTCTCTTATTTTGGGGCAAAAAGGCAGAAATTTCTTTTATTTTGTTACAAAATTGCAGAAATTTTCTTTATTTTGGGGCAAAAATGCAGAAATTCCCCTTATTTTGTGGCAAAAAGGCAGGAATTTCCATTATTTTGGGGCAAAATTGCAGAAATTTCCTTTATTTTGGTGCAATAAGGCAGAAATTCCCAATATTTTGAAGCAAAATTGCACTAATTTCCCTAATTTTGAGGGAAAATGCAGAAATTCACATTATTTTGGGCAACAAGACAGAAATTCTCCTTATTTCACGGCAAAAAGTCAGAAATTCCCCTTATTTTGGGGCAAAATTGCAGAAATTTCCCTTATTTTGTGGCAAAATTGCAGAAATTTTTCTTATTTTGTGCAAAATTGCAGAAATTTCACTTATTTCAGGGAAAGAAGGCAGGAATTTCTCTAATTTTGGGGCAAAAAGGCAGAAATTTCTTTTATTTTGGTACAAAATTGCAGAAATTTTCTTTATTTTGAGGCAAAAATAGAGAAATTCCCCTTATTTTGTGGCAAAAAGGCAGAAATTTCCCTTATTTTAGAGCAAAATTGCAGAAATTCTCTTTATTTTGGTGCAATAAGGCAGAAATTCCCCATATTTTGAAGCAAAATTGCACAAATTCACCTAATTTTGAGGGAAAATGCAGAAATTCACATTATTTTGGGCAAAAAGACAGAAATTCTCCTTATTTCACGGCAAAAAGTCAGAAATTCCTCTTATTTTGGGGCAAAATTGCAGAAATTTCCCTTATTTTGTGGCAAAATTGCAGAAATTTTTCTTATTTTGTGCAAAATTGCAGAAATTTCACTTATTTCAGGGAAAGAAGGCAGGAATTTCTCTTATTTTGGGGCAAAAAGGCAGAAATTTCTTTTATTTTGGTACAAAATTGCAGATATTTTCTTTATTTTGAGGCAAAAATGCAGAAATTTCCCATATTTTGGGGCAAAAAGGCAGAGATTCCCCTTATTATGAGCGAAAAAGGCTGAAATTCCTTTTATTTTGGGGCTAAAAGACAGAAATTCCCCTTATTTTGTGGCAAAAGCAGAAATTTCCCTTATTTTGGGGCAAAATTGCAAAAATTTTTCTTATTTTCGGGCAAAATTTTAGAAATTTATTTTATTTTGGTACAGAATTGCAGAAATTTTTCTTATTTTGTGGCAAAAAGTCAGAAATTCCCCATATTTTGGTGCAAAAAGGCTGAAATTTCCCTTATTTTGAGGTAAAATGCCGAAATTCCTTATATTTTGGGGCAAAAAGGCAGAAATTTCCTACATTTTGGGGCAAAAAGGCACAAATGTTCCTTATTTTCGGGCAAAATTGCAGAAATTTCATTTATTTCAGGGCAAAAATTCAGAAATTCCTTTTATTTTGGGGCAAAAAGTCAGAAATTCCCTTTATTTTGTGGCAAAAAGGCAGAAATTCCCATTAATTTTTGAAGAAAAGCAGAAACTTTCCTTATTTGGGGGCAATGATGCAGAAATTCCCCATATTTTGTGGCAAAAAGGCACAAATTCTCCTTATTTGGAGGTAAAATGCTGAAATTCCCCTTATTTTGGGCAAAAGGCAGAAATTCTTCTTATTTGGGGCAAAATTGCAGAAATTTCACTTATTTTAGGGCAAAAAGTCAGAAATTTGCTTTATTTTGGGGCAAAAAGCAGAAATTCCCCTAATTTTGGGGCGAAAAAAAGAAATTCTTCTTATTTTGGGGTAAAATTGCAGAAATTTCAAACATTTCAGTGCAAAAAGGCAGAAATTCCACTTAATTTTAGGCAATAAGGCAAAAATTTTCCGTATTTTGAAGCAAAATCTCAGAAATTCCCCTTATAATGGTGCAAAAATACAGAAATTCCTTTCATTTTGGTGTAATAAGGCAGAAATTCCCCGAGTTTTGAGCAAAATTGCACAAATTCATATAATTTTGAGGGAAATTGCAGAAATTCAAATTATTTTGGGGCAAAAAGACAGAAATTCTTTTTATTTCAGGGCATAACGTCAGAAATTCCCCTTATTTTGGGGCAAAATTGCAGAAATTTCCCTTATTTTGTGGAAAATTGCAGAAATTTTTTTTATTTTGGGCAAAATTGCAGAAATTTCACTTATTTCAGGGAAAGAAGGCAGAAATTTCTCTTATTTTGGGGCAAAAGGGCAGAAATTTCTTTTATTTTGGTACAAAATTTCAGAAATTTTCTTTATTTTGGAACAAAAATGCAGAAATTCACCTTATTTTGTGGCAAAAAGGCAGAAATTTTTCGTATTTTGGGCAAAATTGCAGAAATTTCACTTATTTCTGGGAAAGAAGGCAGAAATTTCTCTTATTTTGGGGCAAAAGGGCAGAAATTTCTTTTATTTTGGTACAAAATTGCAGAAATTTTCTTTATTTTGGGGCAAAAATGCACAAATTCACCTTATTTTGTGGCAAAAAGGCAGAAATTTTTCTTATTTTAGGGCAAAATTGCAGAAATTTCACTTATTTCAAGGCAAAATTCAAAAATTCCTTTTATTTTGGGGCAAAAAGACAGAAATTCCGTTTATTTTTAGGTAAAAAGGCAGAAATTTCACTTATTTTGAGGTAAAAAGGGAGAAATTACTCTTATTTTGTGGCTAAAATGAAGAAATTTCCCTTTTTTGTGGCAAAATTGCAGAAATTTTTTTTATTTTGGGCAAAATTTCAGAAATTTCACTTATATCAGGGAAAGAAGGCAGTAATTTCTCTTATGTTGGGGCAAAAAGGCAGAAATTTTTTTTATTTTGGTACAAAATTGCAGAAATTTTCTTTATTTTGGGCAAAAATGCAGAAATTCCCTTTATTTTGTGGCAAAAAGGCAGAAATTTCCCTAATTTTGGGGCGAAATTGCAGAAATTTCACTTATTTCTAGGCAAAATTCAAAATTCCTTTTATTTTTGGGCAAAAAGACAGAAATTCAGTTTATTTTTGGGTAAAAAGGCAGAAATTTCACTTATTTTGAGGTAAAAAGGCAAAAATTACTCTTATTTTGGGGCTAAAATTAAGAAATTTCCCTTTTTTGTGGCAAAATTGCAGAAATTTTTCTTATTTTGGCCAAAATTGCAGAAATTTCACTTATTTCAGGGAAAGAAAGCAGGAATTTCTCTTATTTTGGGGCAAAAAGGCAGAAATTTCTTTTATTTTGCTACAAAATTGCAGAAATTTTCTTTATTTTGAGGCAATAATGCACAAATTTTCCTTATTTTCGGGCAAAATTGCAGAAATTTCATTTATTTCAGGGCAAAAATTCAGAAATTTCTTTTATTTTGGGACAAAAAGCAGAAATTTCTTTTATTTTGGTACAAAGTTGAAGAAATTTTTCTTATTTTGGAACAAAAAGATAGAAATTCCCCATATTATGGGGTAAAAGGCAGAAATTCACCTTATTTTGAGGTAAAAAGGATGAAATTCCCCTCATTTTAGGGCAAAAAGGCAAAAATTTCATTTACTTTGTGGCAAAAAGGCAGAAATTCTTGTTAATTGGGGCAGAAAAGCAGAAATTTTCCTTATTTGAAGCAATAAGGCAGTAATTCCCCATATTTTGTGGCAAAAAGGCAGAAATTCCACTTATTTGGAGGTAAAATGCTGAAATTCCCCTTATTTTGGGCAAAAAGGCAGAAATTCCCCTTATTTTGGGACAAAATTGCAGAAATTTCACTTATTTCAGGGCAAAAAGTCAGAAATTTGCCTTATTTTGGGCAAAAAGCAGAAATGCCCCTAATTTTGGGGCTAAACAAAGAAATTCCCCTTATTTTGGGGTAAAATTGCAGAAATTTCAAATATTTCAGGGCAAAAAGGCAGAAATTCCACTTAATTTCGGGCAATAAGGCAGAAATTTTCTGTATTTTGGAGCAAAATCTCAGAAATTCCACTTTATATTGGTGCAAAAATTCAGAAATTCCCTTTATTTTGGTGCAATAAGGCAGAAATTCCCCGTATTTTGAAGCAAAATTGCACAAATTCCCCTAATTTTGAGGGAAAATGCAGAAATTCACATTATTTTGGGGCAAAAAGACAGAAATTCTCCTTATTTCACGGCAAAATCAGAAATTCCCCTTATTTTGAGGCAAATTTGCAAAAATTTCCCTTATTTTGTGGCATAATTGCAGAAATTTTTCTTATTTTGGGCAAAATTGCAGAAATTTCACTTATTTCAGGGAAAAAAAGGCAGGAATTTCTCTTATTTTGGGGCAAAAAGGCAGAAAATTCTTTTATTTTGGTTCAAAATTGCAAAAATCTTCTTTATTTTGAGGTAAAAATGCAGAAATTCCCCATATTTTGGGGCAAAAAGGCAGAGATTCCCCTTATTATGAGGTAAAAAGGTTGAAATTCCTTTTATTTTGGGGCAAAAAGACAGAAATTCCCCTTATTTTGTGGCAAAAAGGCAGAAATTTTCCTTATTTTGGGGCAAAATTGCAGAAATTTTCCATATTTTCAGGCAAAATTTTAGAAATTTCTTTTATTTTGGTACAGAATTGCAGAAATTTTTCTTATTTTGTGGCAAAGAGGCAGAAATTCCCCATATTTTGGTTGAAAAAGGCTGAAATTCCCCTTATTTTGAGGTAAAATGCTGAAATTCCCCATATTTTGGGGCAAAAGGCAGAAATTCCCTACATTTTGGAGCAAAAAGGCACAAATTTCCCTTATTTTCGGGCAAAATTGCATAAATTTCATTTATTTCAGGGCAAAAAGTCAAAAATTCCTTTTATTTTGGGGCAAAAAATGAAATTTCTTTTATTTTGGTACAAAGTTGAAGAAATTTTTCTTATTTTGGAACAAAAAGGCAGAAATTCCCCATATTTTGGGGCAAAAGGCAGAAATTCCCCTTATTTTTAGGTAAAAAGGATGAAATTCCCCTTATTTTAGGGCAAAAAGGCAAAAATTTCCTTTACTTTGTGGCAAAAAGGCAGTAATTCTTGTTAATTGGGGCAGAAAAAAAGAAATTTTCCTTATTTGAAGGTAATAAGGCAGTAATTCCCCATATTTTGTTGCAAAAAGGCAGAAATTCCCTTTATTTGGAGGTAAAATGGTGAAATTCCCCTTATTTTGGGCAAAAAGGCGGAAATTCCCCTTGTTTTGGGGCAAAAATTGCAAAAATTTCACATATTTTAGGGCAAAAATTCAGAAATTTCCCTTATTTTGGGGCAAAAAGCAGAAATTCTCCTAATTTTGGGGCCAAAAACAGAAATTCCCATTATTTTGGGGTAAAATTGCAGAAATTTTAAATATTTCAGTGCAAAAAGGCAGAAATTCCACTTAATTTTAGGCAATAAGGCACAAATTTTCCGTATTTTTGAGCAAAATCTCAGAAATTCCCCTTATAATGGTGCAAAAATGCAGAAATTCCCTTTATTTTGGTGTAATAAGGCAGAAATTCCCTGTGTTTTGAAGCAAAATTGCACAAATTCATCTAATTTTTAGGGAAAATGCAGAAATTCAAATTATTTTATGGCAGAAAGACAGAAATTCTCCTTATTTCAGGGAATAACGTCAGAAATTTTTCTTATTTTAGGGCAAAATTGCAGAAATTTCCCTTATTTTGTGGCAAAATTGCAGAAATTTTTCTTATTTTGGGCAAAATTGCAGAAATTTCACTTATTTCAGGGACAGAAGGCAGGAATTTCTCTTATTTTGGGGCAAAAAGGCAGAAATTTCTTTTTTTGGTAAAAAATTGCAGAAATTTTCTTTTTTTTGGGGGCAAAAATGCAAAAATTCCCCATATTTTGGGGTAAAAAGGCAGAGATTCCCCTTATTATGAGGTAAAAACGCTGAAATTCCTTTTATTTTGGGGCAAAAAGACAGAAATTCCCCTTATTTTGTGGCAAAAAGGAAGAAATTTCCCTTATTTTGGGGCAAAATTGCAGAATTTTTTTTTTTTCGGCACAATTTTAGAAATTTCTTTTATTTTGGTACAGAATTGCAGAAATTCTTCTTATTTTGTGCCAAAAAGGCAGAAATTCCCCATATTTTGGTGCAAAAAGGCTGAAATTCCCCTTATTTTGAGGTAAAATGCTGAAATTCACCATATTTTGGGGCAAAAAGGCAGAAATTCCCTACATTTTGGGGCAAAAATGTACAAATGTCCCTTATTTTGGAGCAAAATTGCAGAAATTTCATTTTTTTCAGGGCAAAAAGTCAGAAATTCCTTTTATTTTGGAGCAAAAAGCAGAAATTTCTTTTATTTTGGTACAAAGTTGAAGAAATTTTTCTTATTTTGGAACAAAAAGGCAGAAATTCCCCATATTTTAAGGCAAAAGGCAAAAATTCCTTTTATTTTGAGGTAAAAAGGCTGAAATTCCCCTTATTTTTGGGCAAAAAGGCAGAAATTCACTTTATTTTGTGGCAAAAAGGCTGAAATTTCAATTAATTGGGGCAGAAAAGCAGAAACATTCCTAATTTGGGGGCAATAATGCAGAAATTCCCCATGTTTTGTGGCAAAAAGGCAGAAATTCCCCTTATTTGGAGGTAAAATGCTGAAATTCCCCTTATTTTGGGCAAAAGGCAGAAATTCCCCTTATTTTGGGGCAAAATTGCAGAAATTTCAATTATTTTAGGGCAAAAAGTCAGAAATTTGCCTTATTTTGGGGCAAAACAGAAATTCCCCTAATTTTGGGGCCAAAAACAGAAATTCCCCTTATTTTGGGGTAAAATTGCAGAAATTTCAAATATTTCAGTGCAAAAAGGCAGAAATTCCACTTATTTTTAGGCAATAAGGCAGAAATTTACCGTATTTTGGAGCAAAATCTCAGAAATTCTCCTTATATTGGTGCAAAAATGCAGAAATTCCCTTTATTTTGGTGTAATAAGGCCGAAATTCCCTGTGTTTTGAAGCAAAATTGCACAAATTCATCTAATTTTGAGGGAAAACGCAGAAAATCAAATTATTTTGGGGCAAAAAGACAGAAATTCTCCTTATTTCAGAGCATAACGTCAGAAATTCCCCCTTTTTGGGGCAAAATTACAGAAATTTTCCTTATTTTGGCCAAAATTGCAGAAATTTCATTTATTTCAGGAAAAGAAGGTAGGAATTTCTCATATTTTGGGGCAAAATGGCAGAAATTTCTTTTATTTTGGTACAAAATTGCAGAAATTTTCTTTATTTTGGGGCAAAAATGCAGAAATTCTACTTATTTTGTGGCAAAAAGGCAGAAATTTCCCTTATTTTGTGGCAAAATTGCAGAAATTTCACTTATTTCAAGGCAAAATTCAAAAATTCCTTTTATTTTGGGGCAAAAGACAGAAATTCCGTTTATTTTTGGGTAAAAAGGCAGAAGTTTCACTTATTTTGAGGTAAAAAGGCAGAAATTACTCTTATTTTGGGGCTAAAATAAAGAAATTTCCCTTTTTTGTGGCAAAATTGCAGAAATTTTTCTTATTTTGTGCAAAATTGCAGAAATTTCACTTATTTCAGGGAAAGAAGGCAGGAATTTCTTTTATTTTGGGGCAAAAAGGCAGAAATATCATTTATTTTGGTACAAAATTGCAGAAATTTTCTTTATTTTGGGACAAAAATGCAGAAATTATCCTTATTTTGTGGCAAAAAGGCAGAAATTTTCCTTATTTTGGGGCAAAATTGTAGAAATTTCTTTAATTTCAAGGAAAAATTCAAAAATTCCTTTTATTTTGGGGCAAAAAGACAGAAATTCCGTTTATTTTTGGGTAAAAAGGAAGAAATTTCACTTATTTTGAGGTAAAAATGCAGAAATTACTCTTATTTTGGGGCTGAAATTAAGAAATTTCCCTTTTTTTGTGGCAAAAGGTATACATTCCCCTTATTTTCAGGCAAAAAAGCAGAAATTCCCCGTATTTTGAAGTAAAATTGCAGAAATTCCCCTAATTGTGAGGCAAAACGGCAGAAATTCCCTATATGTTGGGGCAAAAAGACAGAAATTCTCCTTATTTTGTGTCAAAACTCAGAAATTCTACTTATTTTGGGGTAAAATTCCAGAAATTTCCCTTATTTTAGGGCAAAAAGGCAGAAATTCCTAATATATTGTGGCAAAAATGCAGAAATTCCCCTTATTTTGAGGTAAAAAGGCTGAAATTACTCTTATTTGGGGGAAAAAAGGAAGAATTTTTCCTTATTTTGGGGCAAAATTGCAGAAATTTCACTTATTTCAGGGTAATAAGTCAGAAATTCCCCTTATTTTGGGGCAAAAAAGACAGAAATTTCCTTTGTTTTTGGGTAAAAAAGACAGAAATTCCACTTATTTAGAGGCAAAAGGCAGAAGTTCCTCTTAATTTGGCGCAAAAATGAAGAAATTTCCCTTTTTTATGGCAAAAAGGTATGCATTCCCCTTATTTTCGGGCAAAAAGGCAGAAATTCCCCTTATTTTGAAGCAAAATTGCAGAAATTTTCCTATTTTGGGGCAAAAGGCAGACATTCCCTTTATTTTGGGGCAAAAATCAGAAATTCCCCTTATTTTGGGGCAAAATTTCAGAAATTTCCTTTAATTTGAGGCAAAATTGCAGAAATTTAACTTGTTTTGGTGCAAAATTGCAGAAATTTCCTTTATTTTTGGAAAAATTGCAGAAATTTGACTTATTTTCAGTTAAAAAGGCTGAAATTTCCTTTATTTTTGGGGAAAAAGTGAGAAATTCCCCTTATTTTGGGGCAAAATTGCAGAAATATTTCTTATTTTGGGACAAAAAGGCAGAAATTCCTTATATTTTGGGGAAAAAAGGCAGAAATTCCCCTTATTTTGGGATAAAATTGCAGAAATTTCTCTTATTTGGGGGCAAAAAGGCAGAAAATCCTTTTAATTTCGGGAAAAAAGGCAGAAATTCCCCGTATTTTGGAGCAAAATTGCAGAAATTCCCCTAATATTGGGGCAAAAATGCATAAATTCCATTTATTTGAGGCGAAAGCAGAAGTTCCTTTTATTTTCGGGAAAAAAGGCAGAAATTCCTTGTATTTTGAAGCAAAATTGCAGAAACTCCCCTAATTTTGGGGCAAAAAGTCTGAAATTCCCTTTATTTTGGGGTAAAAATACAGAAATTCTTCTTATTTCGCGGCAAAAAGTCAGAAATTCCCCTTATTTTGGGGCAAAATTGACGAACTTTCCCTTATTTTGGGGCAAAATTGCAGAATTTTCCTTTATGTTGGAGCAAAATTTTAGAATTTTTTTTATTTTGGTACAGAATTGCAGAAATTTTTCTTATATTGTGGCAAAAATGCTAAAATTCCCCATATTTTGGTGCAAAAAGGCTGAAATTCCCCTTATTTTGAGGTAAAATGCTGAAATTCCCCATATTTTGGGGCAAAAAGGCAGAAATTTCCCTCATTTTGGGGCAAAAAGGCACAAATTTTCCTTATTTTCGGGCAAAATTGCAGAAATTTCATTTATTTCAGGGCAAAAAGTCAGAAATTCCTTTTATTTTGGGACAAAAAGCAGAAATTTCTTTTATTTTGGTACAAAGTTGAAGAAATTTTTCTTATTTTGGAACAAAAAGGCAGAAATTCCCCATATTTTGGGGTAAAAGGCAGAAATTCCCATTATTTTGAGGTAAAAAGGATGAAATTTCCCTTGTTTTAGGGCAACAAGGCAAAATTTTCCTTTACTTTGTGGCAAAAAAGCAGAAATTCTTGTTAATTGGGGCAGAAAAGCAGAAATTTTCCTTATTTAAGGGCAATAGGGCAGAAATTCCACAAATTTTGTGGCAAAAAGGCAGAAATTCCATTTATTTGGGGGTAAAATGCTGAAATTCTTCTTATTTTGGGCAAAAAGGCAGAAATTCCCCTTATTTTGGGAAAAATTGCAGAAATTTCACTTATTTCAGGGCATAAAGTCAGAAAATTGCCTTATTTTGGGGCAAAAAGCAGAAATTCCCCTAATTTTGGGGCCAAAAATAGAAATTCCCCTTCTTTTGCGGTAAAATTGCAGAAATTTCAAATATTTCAGGGCAAAAAGGCAGAAATTCCACATAATTTCGGGCAATAAGGTAGAAATTTTCTGTATTTTTGAGCAAAATCTCAGAAAATCCCCTTATATTGGTGCAAAAATGCAGAAATTCCCTGTATTTTGGTGGAATAAGGCAGAAATTCCCTGTATTTTGAAGCAATATTGCACAAATTCCCCTAATTTTGAGGGAACATGCAGAAATTCACATTATTTTGGGGCAAAAAGACAGAAATTCTCCTTATTTTATGGCAAAAGTCAGAAATTCCCTTTATTTTGGGACAAAATTGCAAAAATTTCCTTTATTTTTTGGCAAAATTGCAGAAATTTTTCTTATTTTGGGCAAAATTGCAGAAATTTCACTTATTTCAGGGAAAGAAGGCAGGAATTTCTCTTATTTTTGGGCAAAAAGGCAGAAATTTCTTTTATTTTGGTACAAAATTGCAAAAATTTTCATTATTTTGAGGCAAAAATGCAGAAATTCTTCATATTTTGGGGCAAAAAGGCAGAGATTCCCCTTATTATGAGGTATAAAGGCTGAAATTCCTTTTATTTTGGGGCAAAAAGACAGAAATTCCTCTTATTTTGTGGCAAAAAAACAGAAATTTTCCTTATTTTGGGGCAAAATTGCAGAAATTTCCGTTATTTTCAGGCAAAATTTTAGAAATTTCTTTTATTTTGGTACAGAATTGCAGAAATTTTTCTTATTTTGTGCCAAAAAGGCAGAAATTCCCCATATTTTGGTGCAAAAATGCTGAAATTTCCCTTATTTTGAGGTAAAATGCTGAAATTCCCCATATTTTGGGGCAAAAAGGCAGAAATTCCCTACATTTTGGGGCAAAAATGCACAAATTTCCCTTATTTTCAGGCAAAATTGCAGAAATTTCATTTATTTCAGGGCTAAAAGTCAGAAATTCCTTTTATTTTTTGGCAAAAAGCAGAAATTTCTTTTACTTTGGTACGAAGTTGAAGAAATTTTACTTATTTTGGAACAATAAGGCAGAAATTCCCCATATTTTGGGGCAAAAGAAAGAAATTCCCCTTATTTTGAGGTAAAAAGAGTGAAATTCCCCTTATTTTAGGGCAAAAAGGCAAAAATTTCCTTTACTTTGTGGCAGAAAAGAAGAAATTCTTGTTAATTGGGGTAGAAAGCAGAAAGTTTCCTTATTTGAAGGCAATAATGCAGTAATTCCCCATATTTTGTGGCAAAAAGGCAGAAATTCCCTTTATTTGGAGGTAAAATGGTGAAATTCCCCTTATTTTGGGCAAAAAGGCAGAAATTCCCCTTGTTTTGGGAGTAAATTGCAGAAATTTCACTTATTTCAGGGCAAAAAGTCAGAAATTTGACTTATTTTGGGGAAAAAGCAGAAATTCTTTTAATTTTGAGGCTAAAAATAGAAATTTCCCTTATTTTGGGATAAAATTGCAGAAATCTCAAATATTTCAGGGCCAAAAGGCAGAAATTCCACTTAATTTCAGGCAATAAGGGTGAAATTTTCTGTATTTTGGAGCAAAATCTCAGAAATTCCCCTTATATTGGTGCAAAAATGCAGAAATTCCCTTTATTTTGGTGTAATAAAGCAGAAGTTTCCCTTGTTTTGAAGCAAAATTGCACAAATTCATCTAATTTTGAGGGAAAATGCAGAAAATCAAATTATTTTGGGGCAAAAAGACAGAAATTCTCCTTATTTCAGGGCATAACGTCAGAAATTCCTCTTCTTTTGGGCCAAAATTGCAGAAATATCCCTTATTTTGTTGCAAAATTGCAGAAATTTTTCTTATTTTGGGCAAAATTGCAGAAATTTCAATTATTTCAGGGAAAGAACTTAGGAATTTCTCTTATTTTGGGGCAAAAGGGCAGAAATTTCTTTTATTTTGGTACAAAATTGCAGAAATTTTCTTTATTTTGGGGCAAAAATGCAGAAATTCCCCTGATTTTGTGGCAAAAAGGCAGAAATTTCTCTTATTTTGGGGCAAAATTGCAGAAATTTCACTTATTTCAAGGCAAAATTCAAAAATTCCTTTTATTTTGGGGCAACAAACAGAAATTCCGTTTATTTTTGGGTAAAAAGGCTGAAATTTCACTTATTTTGAGGTAAAAAGGCAGAAATTACTCTTATTTTGGGGCTAAAATGAAGAAAATTCCCTTTTTTGTGGCAAAATTGCAGAATTTTTTCTTATTTTGGGCAAAATTGCAGAAATTTCACTTTTTTCAGGGAAAGAAGGCAGGAATTTCTCTTATTTTGGGGCAAAAAGGCAGAAATTTCTTTTATTTTGGTACAAAATTGCAGAAATTTTCTTTATTTTGGGGCAAAAATGCAGAAATTCCCCTTATTTTGTGGCAAAAAGGCAGAATTTACCCTTATTTTGGGGCAAAATTGCAGAAATTTCACTAATTTCAAGGCAAAATTCAAAAATTCCTTTTATTTTGGGCAAAAAGACAGAAATTCCCTTTATTTTTGGGTAAAAAGGCAGAAATTTCACTTATTTTGAGGTAAAAAGGCAGAAATTGCTCTTATTTTGGGGCTAAAATGAAAAAATTTCCTTTTTTTGTTGCAAAAGTTATACATTCCCCTTATTTTCAGGCAAAAAAACAGAAATTCCCCGCATTTTGGAACAAAATTGCAGAAATTCCCCTAATTGTGAGGCAAAACGGCTGAAATTCTCTATATGTTGGGGCAAAAAGACAGAAATTCTCCTTATTTTGTGGCAAAACTCAGAAATTCCACTTATTTTGGGGCAAAATTCCAGAAATTTCCCTTATTTTAGTGCACAAAGGCAGAAATTCCTAATATATTGTGGCAAAAACGCAGAAATTCCCCTTATTTTGAGGTAAAAAGGCTGAAATACCTCTTATTTGGGAGGAAAAAGGAAGAATTTTTCTTTATTTTGGGGCAAAATTGCAGAAATTTCACTTATTTCAGGGTAATAAGTCAGAAATTCCCCTTATTTAGGGGCAAAAAAGACAGAAATTCCCTTTGTTTTGGCGTAAAAAAGAAAGAAATTCCACTTATTTAGAGGCAAAAAGCAGAAGTTCCTTTTAATTTTGCGCAAAAATGAAGAAATTTCCCTTTTTTATGGCAAAAAGATATGCATTTTCCTAATTTCCGGGAAAAAAGGCAGAAATTCCCCTTATTTTGAAGCAAAATTGCAGAAATTCCCCTAATTTTGGAGCAAAAGGCAGACATTCCCTATATTTTGTGCAAAAATCAGAAATTCCCCTTATTTTGGGGCAAAATTGCAGAAATTTCCTTTAATTTGGGGCAAAATTGCAGAAATTTACCTTATTTTGGGGCAAAATTGCAGAAATTTCCCTTATTTGAAGCAAAATTGCAGAAATTTGACTTATTTTCAGGTAAAAAGGCTGAAATTTCCTTTATTTTTGGGCAAAAAGTGAGAAATTCCTTTTATTTTGGGGCAAAATTGCAGAAATGTTTCTTATTTTGGGGCAAAAAGGCAGAAATTCCTTATATTTTGGGTCAAAAAGGCAGAAATTCCCCTTATTTTGGGATAAAATTGCAGAAATTTCCCTTATTTGGGGTCAAAAAGGCAGAAAATCCTTTTAATTTCGGGCAAAAAGGCAGAAATTCCCCGTATTTTGGAGCAAAATTGCATAAATTCCCCTAATATCGGGGCAAAAATGCAGAAATTCCCTTTATTTGGGGCAAAAGCAGAAGTTCCCCTTATTTTTGGGAAAAGAGGCAGAAATTCCTTGTATTTTGAAGCAAAATTGCAGAAACTCCCCTAATTTTGGGGCAAAAAGGCAGAAATTCCCTTTATTTTGGGGCAAAAATACAGAAATTCTCCTTATTTTGCGGCAAAAAGTCAGAAATTCCCCTTATTTTGGGGCAAAATTGAAGAACTTTCCCTTATTTGGGGCAAAATTGTAGAAATTTCCCTTATTTTGGGGCAAAATTTTAGAAATTTCTTTTATTTTGGTACAGAATTGCAGAAATTTTTTTTATATTGTGGCAAAAAGGCTAAAATTCCCCATATTTTGGTGCAAAAAAACTGAAATTCCCCTTATTTTGAGGTTAAAGGCTGAAATTCCCCATATTTTGGGACTAAAAGGCAGAAATTTCCCTCATTTTGGGGCAAAAAGGCACAAATTTTACTTATTTTCGGGCAAAATTGCAGAAATTTCATATATTTCAGGGCAAAAAGTCAGAAATTCCTTTTATTTTGGGACAAAAAGCAGAAATTTCTTTTATTTTGGTACAAAGTTGAAGAAATTTTTCTTATTTTGGAACAAAAATGCAGAAATTCCACATATTTTGCAGTAAAAGGTAGAAATTCCTCTTATTTTGAGGTAAAAATGATGAAATTCCCCTTATTTTAGGGCAAAAAGGCAAAAATTTCCTTTACTTTGTGGAAAAAAGGCAGAAATTCTTTTTAATTGGGGCACAAAAGCAGAAATTTTCCTTATTTGAAGGCAATAATGCAGTAATTTCACATATTTTGTGGCAAAAAGGCAGAAATTCCCCTTATTTGGAGGTAAAATGCTGAAATTCTCTTTATTTTGGGCAAAAAGGCAGAAATTCCCCTTATTTTGGGACAAAATTGCAGAAATTTCACTTATTTCAGGGCAAAAAGTCAGAAATTTGCCTTATTTGGGGGCAAAAAGCAGAAATTCCCCTAAATTTGGGGCTAAAAATAGAAATTTCCCTTATTTTGGGGTAAAATTGGAGAAATTTCAAATATTTCAGGGCAAAAAGGCAGAAATTCCACTTAATTTCGGGCAATAAGGCAGAAATTTTCTGTATTTTGGAACAAAATCTCAGGAAATCCCCTTATATTGGTGCAAAAATGCAGAAATTCCCTTTATTTTGGTGCAATAAGACAGAAATTCCCCGTATTTTGAAGCAAAATTGCACAAATTCCCCTAATATTGAGGGAAAATGCAGAAATTCACATAATTTTGGGGCAAAAAAACAGAAATTCTCCTTATTTCACGGCAAAAAGTCAGAAATTCCCCTTATTTTGGGGCAAAATTGCAAAAATTTCCCTTATTTTGTGGCAAAATTGCAGAAATTTTTCTTATTTTGGGCAAAATTGCAGAAATTTCACTTATTTCAGGGAAAGAAGGCAGGAATTTTTCTTATTTTGGGGTAAAAAGGCAGAAATTTCATTTATTTTGGTACAAAATTGCAAAAATTTTCTTTATTTTGAGGCAAAAATGCAGAAATTCCCCATATTTTGGGGCAAAAAGGCAGAGATTCCCCTTATTATGAGGTAAAAAGGCTGAAATTCCTTTTATTTTGGGGCAAAAAGACAGAAATTCCCCTTATTTTGTGGCAAAAAGGCAGAAGTTTCCCTTATTTTGGGGCAAAAATCCAGAAATTTCCCTTATTTTGGGGCAAAATTGCAGAAATTTCCCTTATTTTCGGGCAAAATTTTAGAAATTTCTTTTATTTTGGTACAGAATTACAGAAATTTTTCTTATTTTGTGGCAAAAAGGCAGAAATTCCCCATATTTTGGTGCAAAAAGGCTGAAATTCCTCTTTTTGAGGTAAAATGCTGAAATTCCCCATATTTTGGGGCAAAAAGGCAGAAATTCCCTATATTTTGGGGCAAAAAGTCACAAATTTCCCTTATTTTCGGGCAAAATTGCAGAAATTTCAATTATTTCAGGGCAAAAAGTCAGAAATTCTTTTTATTTTGGGACAAAAAGCAGAAATTTCTTTTATTTTGGTACAAAGGTGAAGAAATTTTTCTTATTTTAGAACAAAAAGGCAGAAATTCCCCATATTTTGGGGCAAAAGGCAGAAATTCCCCTTATTTTGAGGTAAAAAGGCTGAAATTCTCCTTATTTTGTGGCAAAAAGGCAGAAATTCCCTTTATTTTGTGGCAAAAAGGTAGAAATTCCCATTAATTTGGGCAGAAAAGCAGAAACTTTCCTTATTTGGGGGCTATAATGCAGAAATTCCCCATATTTTGTGGCAAAAAAGCAGAAATTCCCCTTAATTGAAGGTAAAATGCTGAAATTCCCCTTATTTTGGGCAAAAGGCAGAAATTCCCCTTATTTTGGGGCAAAATTGCAGAAATTTCACTTATTTTAGGGAAAAAAGTCAGAAATTTGCCTTATTTTGTGGCAAAAAGCAGAAATTCCCCTAATTTTGGGGCCAAAAACAGAAATTACCCTTATTTTAGGGTAAAATTGCAGAAATTTCAAATATTTCAGTGCAAAAAGGCAGAAATTCCACTTAATTTTCGGCAATAAGGAACAAATTTCCTGTATTTTGGAGCAAAATCTCAGAAATTCCCCTTATATTGGTGCAAAAATGCAGAAATTCCTTTTATTTTGGTGTAATAAGGCAGAAATTCCCCGTGTTTTGAAGCAAAATTGCACAAATTCATCTAATTTTGAGGGAAAATGCAGAAATTCAAATTATTTTGGGGCAAAAAGACAGAAATTCTCCTTATTTCAGGGCATAACGTCAGAAATTCCCCTTATTTTGGGGCAAAATTGCAGAAATATCCCTTATTTTGTTGCAAAATTGCAGAAATTTTTCTTATTTTGGGCAAAATTGCAGAAATTTCAATTATTTCAGGGAAAGAACTTAGGAATTTCTCTTATTTTGGGGCAAAAGGGCAGAAATTTCTTTTATTTTGGTACAAAATTGCAGAAATTTTCTTTATTTTGGGGCAAAAATGCAGAAATTCCCCTGATTTTGTGGCAAAAAGGCAGAAACTTCCCTTATTTTGGGGCAAAATTGCAGAAATTTCACTTATTTCAAGGCAAAATTCAAAAATTCCTTTTATTTTGGGGCAAAAAACAGAAATTCCGTTTATTTTTGGGTAAAAAGGCTGAAATTTCACTTATTTTGAGGTAAAAAGGCAGAAATTACTCTTATTTTGGGGCTAAAATGAAGAAATTTCCCTTTTTTGTGGCAAAATTGCAGAAATTTTTCTTATTTTGGGCAAAATTGAAGAAATTTCACTTTTTTCAGGGAAAGAAAGCAGGAATTTCTCTTATTTTGGGGCAAAAAGGCAGAAATTTCTTTTATTTTGGTACAAAATTGGAGAAATTTTCTTTATTTTGGGGCAAAAATGCAGAAATTCCCCTTATTTTGTGGCAAAAAGGCAGAATTTACCCTTATTTTGGCGCAAAATTGCAGAAATTTCACTTATTTCAAGGCAAAATTCAAAAATTCCTTTTATTTTGGGGCAAAAAGACAGAAATTCCCTTTATTTTTGGGTAAAAAGGCAGAAATTTCACTTATTTTGAGGTAAAAAGGCAGAAATTACTCTTATTTTGGGGCTAAAATGAAAAAATTTCCTTTTTTTGTTGCAAAAGTTATACATTCCCCTTATTTTCAGGCAAAAAAAGCAGAAATTCCCCGCATTTTGGAACAAAATTGCAGAAATTCCCCTAATTGTGAGGCAAAACGGCTGAAATTCCCTATATGTTGGGGCAAAAAGACAGAAATTCTCCTTATTTTCTGGCAAAACTCAGAAATTCCACTTATTTTGGGGCAAAATTCCAGAAATTTCCCTTATTTTAATGCACAAAGGCAGATATTCCTAATATATTGTGGCAAAAACGCAGAAATTCCCCTTATTTTGAGGTAAAAAGGCTGAAATACCTCTTATTTGGGAGCAAAAAGGAAGAATTTTTCTTTATTTTGGGGCAAAATTGCAGAAATTTCACTTATTTCAAGGTAATAAGTCAGAAATTCTCCTTATTTTGGGGCAAAAAAGACAGAAATTCCCTTTGTTTTGGCGTAAAAAAGAAAGAAATTCCACTTATTTAGAGGCAAAAAGCAGAAGTTCCTTTTAATTTGGCGCAAAAATGAAGAAATTTCCCTTTTTTATGGCAATAAGATATGCATTTTCCTAATTTCCGGGAAAAAAGGCAGAAATTCCCCTTATTTTGAAGCAAAATTGCAGAAATTCCTCTAATTTTGGGGCAAAAGGCAGACATTCCCTATATTTTGTGCAAAAATCAGAAATTCCCCTTATTTTGGGGCAAAATTGCAGAAATTTCCTTTAATTTGGGGCAAAATTGCAGAAATTTACCTTATTTTGGGGCAAAATTGCAGAAATTTCCCTTATTTGAAGCAAAATTGCAGAAATTTGACTTATTTTCAGGTAAAAAGGCTGAAATTTCCTTTATTTTTGGGCAAAAAGTGAGAAATTCCTTTTATTTTGGGGCAAAATTGCAGAAATGTTTCTTATTTTGGGGCAAAAAGGCAGAAATTCCTTATATTTTGGGTCAAAAAGGCAGAAATTCCCCTTATTTTGGGATAAAATTGCAGAAATTTCCCTTATTTGGGGTCAAAAAGGCAGAAAATCCTTTTAATTTCGGGCAAAAAGGCAGAAATTCCCCGTATTTTGGAGCAAAATTGCAGAAATTCCCCTAATATCGGGGCAAAAATGCAGAAATTCCCTTTATTTGGGGCAAAAGCAGAAGTTCCCCTTATTTTTGGGAAAAGAGGCAGAAATTCCTTGTATTTTGAAGCAAAATTGCACAAACTCCCCTAATTTTGGGGCAAAAAGGCAGAAATTCCCTTTATTTTGGGGCAAAAATACAGAAATTCTCCTTATTTTGCGGCAAAAAGTCAGAAATTCCCCTTATTTTGGGGCAAAATTGAAGAACTTTCCCTTATTTGGGGCAAAATTGTAGAAATTTCCCTTATTTTGGGGCAAAATTTTAGAAATTTCTTTTATTTTGGTACAGAATTGCAGAAATTTTTTTTTATATTGTGGCAAAAAGGCTAAAATTCCCCATATTTTGGTGCAAAAAAACTGAAATTCCCCTTATTTTGAGGTTAAAGGCTGAAATTCCCCATATTTTGGGACTAAAAGGCAGAAATTTCCCTCATTTTGGGGCAAAAAGGCACAAATTTTACTTATTTTCGGGCAAAATTGCAGAAATTTCATTTATTTCAGGGCAAAAAGTCAGAAATTCCTTTTATTTTGGGACAAAAAGCAGAAATTTCTTTTATTTTGGTACAAAGTTGAAGAAATTTTTCTTATTTTGGAACAAAAGGGCAGAAATTCCCCATATTTTGGAGTAAAAGGTAGAAATTCCTCTTATTTTGAGGTAAAAATGATGAAATTCCCCTTATTTTAGGGCAAAAAGGCAAAAATTTCCTTTACTTTGTGGCAAAAAGGCAGAAATTCTTGTTAATTGGGGCACAAAAGCAGAAATTTTCCTTATTTGAAGGCAATAAGGCAGTAATTTCACATATTTTGTGGCAAAAAGGCAGAAATTCCCCTTATTTGGAGGTAAAATGCTGAAATTCTCTTTATTTTGGGCAAAAAGGCAGAAATTCCCCTTATTTTGGGACAAAATTGCAGAAATTTCACTTATTTCAGGGCAAAAAGTCAGAAATTTGCCTTATTTTGGGGCAAAAAGCAGAAATTCCCCTAATTTTGGGGCTAAAAATAGAAATTTCCCTTATTTTGGGGTAAAATTGGAGAAATTTCAAATATTTCAGGGCAAAAAGGCAGAAATTCCACTTAATTTCGGGCAATAAGGCAGAAATTTTCTGTATTTTGGAACAAAATCTCAGGAAATCCCCTTATATTGGTGCAAAAATGCAGAAATTCCCTTTATTTTGGTGCAATAAGACAGAAATTCCCCGTATTTTGAAGCAAAATTGCACAAATTCCCCTAATATTGAGGGAAAATGCAGAAATTCACATAATTTTGGGGCAAAAAAACAGAAATTCTCCTTATTTCACGGCAAAAAGTCAGAAATTCCCCTTATTTTGGGGCAAAATTGCAAAAATTTCCCTTATTTTGTGGCAAAATTGCAGAAATTTTTCTTATTTTGGGCAAAATTGCAGAAATTTCACTTATTTCAGGGAAAGAAGGCAGGAATTTTTCTTATTTTGGGGTAAAAAGGCAGAAATTTCATTTATTTTGGTACAAAATTGCAAAAATTTTCTTTATTTTGAGGCAAAAATGCAGAAATTCCCCATATTTTGGGGCAAAAACGCAGAGATTCCCCTTATTATGAGGTAAAAAGGCTGAAATTCCTTTTATTTTGGGGCAAAAAGACAGAAATTCCCCTTATTTTGTGGCAAAAAGGCAGAAGTTTCCCTTATTTTGGGGCAAAAATCCAGAAATTTCCCTTATTTTGGGGCAAAATTGCAGAAATTTCCCTTATTTTCGGGCAAAATTTGAGAAATTTCTTTTATTTTGGTACAGAATTGCAGAAATTTTTCTTATTTTGTGGCAAAAAGGCAGAAATTCCCCATATTTTGGTGCAAAAAGGCTGAAATTCCTCTTTTTGAGGTAAAATGCTGAAATTCCCCATATTTTGGGGCAAAAAGGCAGAAATTCCCTACATTTTGGGGAAAAAAGTCACAAATTTCCCTTATTTTCGGGCAAAATTGCAGAAATTTCAATTATTTCAGGGCAAAAAGTCAGAAATTCTTTTTATTTTGGGGCAAAAAGCAGAAATTTCTTTTATTTTAGTACAAAGGTGAAGAAATTTTTCTTATTTTAGAACAAAAAGGCAGAAATTCCCCATATTTTGGGGCAAAAGGCAGAAATTCCCCTTATTTTGAGGTAAAAAGGCTGAAATTCTCCTTATTTTGTGGCAAAAAGGCAGAAATTCCCTTTATTTTGTGGCAAAAAGGTAGAAATTCCCATTAATTTGGGCAGAAAAGCAGAAACTTTCCTTATTTGGGGGCTATAATGCAGAAATTCCCCATATTTTGTGGCAAAAAAGCAGAAATTCCCCTTAATTGAAGGTAAAATGCTGAAATTCCCCTTATTTTGGGCAAAAGGCAGAAATTCCCCTTATTTTGGGGCAAAATTGCAGAAATTTCAACTATTTTAGGGAAAAAAGTCAGAAATTTGCCTTATTTTTTGGCAAAAAGCAGAAATTCCCCTAATTTTGGGGCCAAAAACAGAAATTACCCTTATTTTAGGGTAAAATTGCAGAAATTTCAAATATTTCAGTGCAAAAAGGCAGAAATTCCACTTAATTTTCGGCAATAAGGAACAAATTTCCTGTATTTTGGAGCAAAATCTCAGAAATTCCCCTTATATTGGTGCAAAAATGCAGAAATTCCTTTTATTTTGGTGTAATAAGGCAGAAATTCCCCGTGTTTTGAAGCAAAATTGCACAAATTCATCTAATTTTGAGGGAAAATGCAGAAATTCAAATTATTTGGGGGCAAAAAGACAGAAATTCTCCTTATTTCAGGGCATAACGTCAGAAATTCCCCTTATTTTGGGGCAAAATTGCAGAAATATCCCTTATTTTGTTGCAAAATTGCAGAAATTTTTCTTATTTTGGGCAAAATTGCAGAAATTTCAATTATTTCAGGGAAAGAACTTAGGAATTTCTCTTATTTTGGGGCAAAAGGGCAGAAATTTCTTTTATTTTGGTACAAAATTGCAGAAATTTTCTTTATTTTGGGGCAAAAATGCAGAAATTCCCCTGATTTTGTGGCAAAAAGGCAGAAATTTCCCTTATTTTGGGGCAAAATTGCAGAAATTTCATTTATTTCAAGGCAAAATTAAAAAATTCCTTTTATTTTGGGGCAAAAAACAGAAATTCCGTTTATTTTTGGGTAAAAAGGCTGAAATTTCACTTATTTTGAGGTAAAAAGGCAGAAATTACTCTTATTTTGGGGCTAAAATGAAGAAATTTCCCTTTTTTGTGGCAAAATTGCAGAAATTTTTCTTATTTTGGGCAAAATTGCAGAAATTTGACTTTTTTCAGGGAAAGAAGGCAGGAATTTCTCTTATTTTGGGGCAAAAAGGCAGAAATTTCTTTTATTTTGGTACAAAATTGCAGAAATTTTCTTTATTTTGGGGCAAAAATGCAGAAATTCCCCTTATTTTGTGGCAAAAAGGCCGAATTTACCCTTATTTTGGAGCAAAATTGCAGAAATTTCACTTATTTCAAGGCAAAATTCAAAAATTCCTTTTATTTTGGGGCAAAAAGACAGAAATTCCCATTATTTTTGGGTAAAAAGGCAGAAATTTCACTTATTTTGAGGTAAAAAGGCAGAAATTACTCTTATTTTGGGGCTAAAATAAAAAAATTTCCTTTTTTTGTTGCAAAAGGTATACATTCCCCTTATTTTCAGTCAAAAAAGCAGAAATTCCCCGCATTTTGGAACAAAATTGCAGAAATTTCCCTAATTGTGAGGCAAAACGGCTGAAATTCCCTATATGTTGGGGCAAAAAGACAGAAATTCTCCTTATTTTGTGGCAAAACTCAGAAATTCCACTTATTTTGGGGCAAAATTCCAGAAATTTCCCTTATTTTAGGGCACAAAGGCAGAAATTCCTAATATATTGTGGCAAAAACGCAGAAATTCCCCTTATTTTGAGGTAAAAAGGCTGTAATACCTCTTATTTGGGAGGAAAAAGGAAGAATTTTTCTTTATTTTGGGGCAAAATTGCAGAAATTTCACTTATTTCAGGGTAATAAGTCAGAAATTCCCCTTATTTTGGAGCAAAAAATACAGAAATTCCCTTTGTTTTGGCGTAAAAAAGAAAGCAATTCCACTTATATAGAGGCAAAAGGCAGAAGTTCCTTTTAATTTGGCGCAAAAATGAAGAAATTTCCCTTTTTTATGGCAAAAAGATATGCATTTTCCTAATTTCCGGAAAAAAGGCAGAAAATCCCCTTATTTTGAAGCAAAATTGTAGAAATTCCCCTAATTTTGGGGCAAAAGGCAGACATTCCCTATATTTTGTGGCAAAAATCAGAAATTCCCCTTATTTTGGGGCAAAATTGCAGAAATTTCCTTTAATTTGGGGCAAAATTGCAGAAATTTACCTTATTTTGGGGCAAAATTGCAGAAATTTCCCTTATTTGAAGCAAAATTGCAGAAATTTGACTTATTTTCAGGTAAAAAGGCTGAAATTTCCTTTATTTTTGGGCAAAAAGTGAGAAATTCCTTTTATTTTGGGGCAAAATTGCAGAAATGTTTCTTATTTTGGGACAAAAAGGCAGAAATTCCTTATATTTTGGGTCAAAAAGGCAGAAATTCCCCTTATTTTGGGATAAAATTGCAGAAATTTCCCTTATTTGGGGGCAAAAAGGCAGAAAATCCTTTTAATTTCGGGCAAAAAGGCAGAAATTCCCCGTATTTTGGAGCAAAATTGCAGAAATTCCCCTAATATCGGGGCAAAAATGCAGAAATTCCCTTTATTTGGGGCAAAAGCAGAAGTTCCCCTTATTTTTGGGAAAAGAGGCAGAAATTCCTTGTATTTTGAAGCAAAATTGCAGAAACTCCCCTAATTTTGGGGCAAAAAGGCAGAAATTCCCTTTATTTTGGGGCAAAAATACAGAAATTCTCCTTATTTTGCGGCAAAAAGTCAGAAATTCCCCTTATTTTGGGGCAAAATTGAAGAACTTTCCCTTATTTGGGGCAAAATTGTAGAAATTTCCCTTATTTTGGGGCAAAATTTTAGAAATTTCTTTTATTTTGGTACAGAATTGCAGAAATTTTTTGTTATATTGTGGCAAAAAGGCTAAAATTCCCCATAATTTTGGTGCAAAAAAACTGAAATTCCCGTTATTTTGAGGTTAAAGGCTGAAATTCCCCATATTTTGGGACTAAAAGGCAGAAATTTCCCTCATTTTGGGGCAAAAAGGCACAAATTTTACTTATTTTCGGGCAAAATTGCAGAAATTTCATTTATTTCAGGGCAAAAAGTCAGAAATTCCTTTTATTTTGGGACAAAAAGCAGAAATTTCTTTTATTTTGGTACAAAGTTGAAGAAATTTTTCTTATTTTGGAACAAAAGGGCAGAAATTCCCCATATTTTGGAGTAAAAGGTAGAAATTCCTCTTATTTTGAGGTAAAAATGATGAAATTCCCCTTATTTTAGGGCAAAAAGGCAAAAATTTCCTTTACTTTGTGGCAAAAAGGCAGAAATTCTTGTTAATTGGGGCACAAAAGCAGAAATTTTCCTTATTTGAAGGCAATAAGGCAGTAATTTCACATATTTTGTGGCAAAAAGGCAGAAATTCCTTTTATTTGGAGGTAAAATGCTGAAATTCTCTTTATTTTGGGCAAAAAGGCAGAAATTCCCCTTATTTTGGGACAAAATTGCAGAAATTTCACTTATTTCAGGGCAAAAAGTCAGAAATTTGCCTTATTTTGGGGCAAAAAGCAGAAATTCCCCTAATTTTGGGGCTAAAAATAGAAATTTCCCTTATTTTGGGGTAAAATTGGAGAAATTTCAAATATTTCAGGGCAAAAAGGCAGAAATTCCACTTAATTTCGGGCAATAAGGCAGAAATTTTCTGTATTTTGGAACAAAATCTCAGGAAATCCCCTTATATTGGTGCAAAAATGCAGAAATTCCCTTTATTTTGGTGCAATAAGACAGAAATTCCCCGTATTTTGAAGCAAAATTGCACAAATTCCCCTAATTTTGAGGGAAAATGCAGAAATTCACATAATTTTGGGGCAAAAAGACAGAAATTCTCCTTATTTCACGGCAAAAAGTCAGAAATTCCCCTTATTTTGGGGCAAAATTGCAAAAATTTCCCTTATTTTGTGGCAAAATTGCAGAAATTTTTCTTATTTTGGGCAAAATTGCAGAAATTTCACTTATTTCAGGGAAAGAAGGCAGGAATTTTTCTTATTTTGGGGTAAAAAGGCAGAAATTTCATTGATTTTGGTACAAAATTGCAAAAATTTTCTTTATTTTGAGGCAAAAATGCAGAAATTCCCAATATTTTGGGGCAAAAAGGCAGAGATTCCCCTTATTATGAGGTAAAAAGGCTGAAATTCCTTTTATTTTGGGGCAAAAAGACAGAAATTCCCCTTATTTTGTGGCAAAAAGGCAGAAGTTTCCCTTATTTTGGGGCAAAAATCCAGAAATTTCCCTTATTTTGGGGCAAAATTGCAGAAATTTCCCTTATTTTCGGGCAAAATTTTAGAAATTTCTTTTATTTTGGTACAGAATTGCAGAAATTTTTCTTATTTTGTGGCAAAAAGGCAGAAATTCCCCATATTTTGGTGCAAAAAGGCTGAAATTCCTCTTTTTGAGGTAAAATGCTGAAATTCCCCATATTTTGGGGCAAAAAGGCAGAAATTCCCTACATTTTGGGGAAAAAAGTCACAAATTTCCCTTATTTTCGGGCAAAATTGCAGAAATTTCAATTATTTCAGGGCAAAAAGTCAGAAATTCTTTTTATTTTGGGGCAAAAAGCAGAAATTTCTTTTATTTTAGTACAAAGGTGAAGAAATTTTTCTTATTTTAGAACAAAAAGGCAGAAATTCCCCATATTTTGGGGCAAAAGGCAGAAATTCCCCTTATTTTGAGGTAAAAAGGCTGAAATTCTCCTTATTTTGTGGCAAAAAGGCAGAAATTCCCATTAATTTGGGCAGAAAAGCAGAAACTTTCCTTATTTGGGGGCTATAATGCAGAAATTCCCCATATTTTGTGGCAAAAAAGCAGAAATTCCCCTTAATTGAAGGTAAAATGCTGAAATTCCCCTTATTTTGGGCAAAAGGCAGAAATTCCCCTTATTTTGGGGCAAAATTGCAGAAATTTCAACTATTTTAGGGAAAAAAGTCAGAAATTTGCCTTATTTTTTGGCAAAAAGCAGAAATTCCCCTAATTTTGGGGCCAAAAACAGAAATTACCCTTATTTTAGGGTAAAATTGCAGAAATTTCAAATATTTCAGTGCAAAAAGGCAGAAATTCCACTTAATTTTCGGCAATAAGGAACAAATTTCCTGTATTTTGGAGCAAAATCTCAGAAATTCCCCTTATATTGGTGCAAAAATGCAGAAATTCCTTTTATTTTGGTGTAATAAGGCAGAAATTCCCCGTGTTTTGAAGCAAAATTGCACAAATTCATCTAATTTTGAGGGAAAATGCAGAAATTCAAATTATTTGGGGGCAAAAAGACAGAAATTCTCCTTATTTCAGGGCATAACGTCAGAAATTCCCCTTATTTTGGGGCAAAATTGCAGAAATATCCCTTATTTTGTTGCAAAATTGCAGAAATTTTTCTTATTTTGGGCAAAATTGCAGAAATTTCAATTATTTCAGGGAAAGAACTTAGGAATTTCTCTTATTTTGGGGCAAAAGGGCAGAAATTTCTTTTATTTTGGTACAAAATTGCAGAAATTTTCTTTATTTTGGGGCAAAAATGCAGAAATTCCCCTGATTTTGTGGCAAAAAGGCAGAAATTTCCCTTATTTTGGGGCAAAATTGCAGAAATTTCATTTATTTCAAGGCAAAATTAAAAAATTCCTTTTATTTTGGGGCAAAAAACAGAAATTCCGTTTATTTTTGGGTAAAAAGGCTGAAATTTCACTTATTTTGAGGTAAAAAGGCAGAAATTACTCTTATTTTGGGGCTAAAATGAAGAAATTTCCCTTTTTTGTGGCAAAATTGCAGAAATTTTTCTTATTTTGGGCAAAATTGCAGAAATTTGACTTTTTTCAGGGAAAGAAGGCAGGAATTTCTCTTATTTTGGGGCAAAAAGGCAGAAATTTCTTTTATTTTGGTACAAAATTGCAGAAATTTTCTTTATTTTGGGGCAAAAATGCAGAAATTCCCCTTATTTTGTGGCAAAAAGGCCGAATTTACCCTTATTTTGGAGCAAAATTGCAGAAATTTCACTTATTTCAAGGCAAAATTCAAAAATTCCTTTTATTTTGGGGCAAAAAGACAGAAATTCCCATTATTTTTGGGTAAAAAGGCAGAAATTTCACTTATTTTGAGGTAAAAAGGCAGAAATTACTCTTATTTTGGGGCTAAAATAAAAAAATTTCCTTTTTTTGTTGCAAAAGGTATACATTCCCCTTATTTTCAGTCAAAAAAGCAGAAATTCCCCGCATTTTGGAACAAAATTGCAGAAATTTCCCTAATTGTGAGGCAAAACGGCTGAAATTCCCTATATGTTGGGGCAAAAAGACAGAAATTCTCCTTATTTTGTGGCAAAACTCAGAAATTCCACTTATTTTGGGGCAAAATTCCAGAAATTTCCCTTATTTTAGGGCACAAAGGCAGAAATTCCTAATATATTGTGGCAAAAACGCAGAAATTCCCCTTATTTTGAGGTAAAAAGGCTGTAATACCTCTTATTTGGGAGGAAAAAGGAAGAATTTTTCTTTATTTTGGGGCAAAATTGCAGAAATTTCACTTATTTCAGGGTAATAAGTCAGAAATTCCCCTTATTTTGGGGCAAAAAATACAGAAATTCCCTTTGTTTTGGCGTAAAAAAGAAAGCAATTCCACTTATATAGAGGCAAAAGGCAGAAGTTCCTTTTAATTTGGCGCAAAAATGAAGAAATTTCCCTTTTTTATGGCAAAAAGATATGCATTTTCCTAATTTCCGGAAAAAAGGCAGAAAATCCCCTTATTTTGAAGCAAAATTGTAGAAATTCCCCTAATTTTGGGGCAAAAGGCAGACATTCCCTATATTTTGTGGCAAAAATCAGAAATTCCCCTTATTTTGGGGCAAAATTGCAGAAATTTCCTTTAATTTGGGGCAAAATTGCAGAAATTTACCTTATTTTGGGGCAAAATTGCAGAAATTTCCCTTATTTGAAGCAAAATTGCAGAAATTTGACTTATTTTCAGGTAAAAAGGCTGAAATTTCCTTTATTTTTGGGCAAAAAGTGAGAAATTCCTTTTATTTTGGGGCAAAATTGCAGAAATGTTTCTTATTTTGGGACAAAAAGGCAGAAATTCCTTATATTTTGGGTCAAAAAGGCAGAAATTCCCCTTATTTTGGGATAAAATTGCAGAAATTTCCCTTATTTGGGGGCAAAAAGGCAGAAAATCCTTTTAATTTCGGGCAAAAAGGCAGAAATTCCCCGTATTTTGGAGCAAAATTGCAGAAATTCCCCTAATATCGGGGCAAAAATGCAGAAATTCCCTTTATTTGGGGCAAAAGCAGAAGTTCCCCTTATTTTTGGGAAAAGAGGCAGAAATTCCTTGTATTTTGAAGCAAAATTGCACAAACTCCCCTAATTTTGGGGCAAAAAGGCAGAAATTCCCTTTATTTTGGGGCAAAAATACAGAAATTCTCCTTATTTTGCGGCAAAAAGTCAGAAATTCCCCTTATTTTGGGGCAAAATTGAAGAACTTTCCCTTATTTGGGGCAAAATTGTAGAAATTTCCCTTATTTTGGGGCAAAATTTTAGAAATTTCTTTTATTTTGGTACAGAATTGCAGAAATTTTTTTTTATATTGTGGCAAAAAGGCTAAAATTCCCCATAATTTTGGTGCAAAAAAACTGAAATTCCCGTTATTTTGAGGTTAAAGGCTGAAATTCCCCATATTTTGGGACTAAAAGGCAGAAATTTCCCTCATTTTGGGGCAAAAAGGCACAAATTTTACTTATTTTCGGGCAAAATTGCAGAAATTTCATTTATTTCAGGGCAAAAAGTCAGAAATTCCTTTTATTTTGGGACAAAAAGCAGAAATTTCTTTTATTTTGGTACAAAGTTGAAGAAATTTTTCTTATTTTGGAACAAAAGGGCAGAAATTCCCCATATTTTGGAGTAAAAGGTAGAAATTCCTCTTATTTTGAGGTAAAAATGATGAAATTCCCCTTATTTTAGGGCAAAAAGGCAAAAATTTCCTTTACTTTGTGGCAAAAAGGCAGAAATTCTTGTTAATTGGGGCACAAAAGCAGAAATTTTCCTTATTTGAAGGCAATAAGGCAGTAATTTCACATATTTTGTGGCAAAAAGGCAGAAATTCCTTTTATTTGGAGGTAAAATGCTGAAATTCTCTTTATTTTGGGCAAAAAGGCAGAAATTCCCCTTATTTTGGGACAAAATTGCAGAAATTTCACTTATTTCAGGGCAAAAAGTCAGAAATTTGCCTTATTTTGGGGCAAAAAGCAGAAATTCCCCTAATTTTGGGGCTAAAAATAGAAATTTCCCTTATTTTGGGGTAAAATTGGAGAAATTTCAAATATTTCAGGGCAAAAAGGCAGAAATTCCACTTAATTTCGGGCAATAAGGCAGAAATTTTCTGTATTTTGGAACAAAATCTCAGGAAATCCCCTTATATTGGTGCAAAAATGCAGAAATTCCCTTTATTTTGGTGCAATAAGACAGAAATTCCCCGTATTTTGAAGCAAAATTGCACAAATTCCCCTAATTTTGAGGGAAATTGCAGAAATTCACATAATTTTGGGGCAAAAAGACAGAAATTCTCCTTATTTCACGGCAAAAAGTCAGAAATTCCCCTTATTTTGGGGCAAAATTGCAAAAATTTCCCTTATTTTGTGGCAAAATTGCAGAAATTTTTCTTATTTTGGGCAAAATTGCAGAAATTTCACTTATTTCAGGGAAAGAAGGCAGGAATTTTTCTTATTTTGGGGTAAAAAGGCAGAAATTTCATTGATTTTGGTACAAAATTGCAAAAATTTTCTTTATTTTGAGGCAAAAATGCAGAAATTCCCCATATTTTGGGGCAAAAAGGCAGAGATTCCCCTTATTATGAGGTAAAAAGGCTGAAATTCCTTTTATTTTGGGGCAAAAAGACAGAAATTCCCCTTATTTTGTGGCAAAAAGGCAGAAGTTTCCCTTATTTTGGGGCAAAAATCCAGAAATTTCCCTTATTTTGGGGCAAAATTGCAGAAATTTCCCTTATTTTCGGGCAAAATTTTAGAAATTTCTTTTATTTTGGTACAGAATTGCAGAAATTTTTCTTATTTTGTGGCAAAAAGGCAGAAATTCCCCATATTTTGGTGCAAAAAGGCTGAAATTCCTCTTTTTGAGGTAAAATGCTGAAATTCCCCATATTTTGGGGCAAAAAGGCAGAAATTCCCTACATTTTGGGGAAAAAAGTCACAAATTTCCCTTATTTTCGGGCAAAATTGCAGAAATTTCCCTTATTTTGTGGCAAAATTGCAGAAATTTTTCTTATTTTGGGCAAAATTGCAGAAATTTCACTTATTTCAGGGAAAGAAGGCAGGAATTTTTCTTATTTTGGGGTAAAAAGGCAGAAATTTCATTTATTTTGGTACAAAATTGCAAAAATTTTCTTTATTTTGAGGCAAAAATGCAGAAATTCCCCATATTTTGGGGCAAAAAGGCAGAGATTCCCCTTATTATGAGGTAAAAAGGCTGAAATTACTTTTATTTTGGGGCAAAAGGACAGAAATTCCCCTTATTTTGTGGCAAAAAGGCAGAAGTTTCCCTTATTTTGGGGCAAAAATCCAGAAATTTCCCTTATTTTGGGGCAAAATTGCAAAAATTTCCCTTATTTTCGGGCAAAATTTTAGAAATTTCTTTTATTTTGGTACAGAATTGCAGAAATTTTTCTTATTTTGTGGCAAAAGGCAGAAATTCCCCATATTTTGGTGCAAAAAGGCTGAAATTCCTCTTTTTGAGGTAAAATGCTGAAATTCCCCATATTTTGGGGCAAAAAGGCAGAAATTCCCTACATTTTGGGGCAAAAAGTCACAAATTTCCCTTATTTTCGGGCAAAATTGCAGAAATTTCAATTATTTCAGGGCAAAAAGTCAGAAATTCTTTTTATTTTGGGGCAAAAAGCAGAAATTTCTTTTATTTTGGTACAAAGGTGAAGAAATTTTTCTTATTTTAGAACAAAAAGGCAGAAATTCCCCATATTTTGTGGCAAAAAGGCAGAAATTCCCTTTATTTTGTGGCAAAAAGGTAGAAATTCCCATTAATTTGGGCAGAAAAGCAGAAACTTTCCTTATTTGGGGGCTATAATGCAGAAATTCCCCATATTTTGTGGCAAAAAAGCAGAAATTCCCCTTAATTGAAGGTAAAATGCTGAAATTCCCCTTATTTTGGGCAAAAGGCAGAAATTCCCCTTATTTTGGGGCAAAATTGCAGAAATTTCAACTATTTTAGGGAAAAAAGTCAGAAATTTGCCTTATTTTTGGCAAAAAGCAGAAATTCCCCTAATTTTGGGGCCAAAAACAGAAATTACCCTTATTTTAGGGTAAAATTGCAGAAATTTCAAATATTTCAGTGCAAAAAGGCAGAAATTCCACTTAATTTTCGGCAATAAGGAACAAATTTCCTGTATTTTGGAGCAAAATCTCAGAAATTCCCCTTATATTGGTGCAAAAATGCAGAAATTCCTTTTATTTTGGTGTAATAAGGCAGAAATTCCCCGTGTTTTGAAGCAAAATTGCACAAATTCATCTAATTTTGAGGGAAAATGCAGAAATTCAAATTATTTGGGGGCAAAAAGACAGAAATTCTCCTTATTTCAGGGCATAATGTCAGAAATTCTCCTTATTTTGGGGCAAAATTGCAGAAATATCCCTTATTTTGTTGCAAAATTGCAGAAATTTTTCTTATTTTGGGCAAAATTGCAGAAATTTCAATTATTTCAGGGAAAGAACTTAGGAATTTCTCTTATTTTGGGGCAAAAGGGCAGAAATTTCTTTTATTTTGGTACAAAATTGCAGAAATTTTCTTTATTTTGGGGCAAAAATGCAGAAATTCCCCTGATTTTGTGGCAAAAAGGCAGAAATTTCCCTTATTTTGGGGCAAAATTGCAGAAATTTCACTTATTTCAAGGCAAAATTAAAAAATTCCTTTTATTTTGGGGCAAAAAACAGAAATTCCGTTTATTTTTGGGTAAAAAGGCTGAAATTTCACTTATTTTGAGGTAAAAAGGCAGAAATTACTCTTATTTTGGGGCTAAAATGAAGAAATTTCCCTTTTTTGTGGCAAAATTGCAGAAATTTTTCTTATTTTGGGCAAAATTGCAGAAATTTGACTTTTTTCAGGGAAAGAAGGCAGGAATTTCTCTTATTTTGGGGCAAAAAGGCAGAAATTTCTTTTATTTTGGTACAAAATTGCAGAAATTTTCTTTATTTTGGGGCAAAAATGCAGAAATTCCCCTTATTTTGTGGCAAAAAGGCCGAATTTACCCTTATTTTGGAGCAAAATTGCAGAAATTTCACTTATTTCAAGGCAAAATTCAAAAATTCCTTTTATTTTGGGGCAAAAAGACAGAAATTCCCTTTATTTTTGGGTAAAAAGGCAGAAATTTCACTTATTTTGAGGTAAAAAGGCAGAAATTACTCTTATTTTGGGGCTAAAATGAAAAAATTTACTTTTTTTGTTGCAAAAGTTATACATTCCCCTTATTTTCAGGCAAAAAAGCAGAAATTCCCCGCATTTTGTAACAAAATTGCAGAAATTCCCCTAATTGTAAGGCAAAACGGCTGAAATTCCCTATATGTTGGGGCAAAAAGACAGAAATTCTCCTTATTTTGTGGCAAAACTCAGAAATTCCACTTATTTTGGGGCAAAATTCCAGAAATTTCCCTTATTTTAGTGCACAAAGGCAGAAATTCCTAATATATTGTGGCAAAAACGCAGAAATTCCCCTTATTTTGAGGTAAAAAGGCTGAAATACCTCTTATTTGGGAGCAAAAAGGAAGAATTTTTCTTTATTTTGGGGCAAAATTGCAGAAATTTCTCTTATTTCAAGGTAATAAGTCAGAAATTCCCCTTATTTTGGGGCAAAAAAGACAGAAATTCCCTTTGTTTTGGCGTAAAAAAGACAGAAATTCCACTTATTTAGAGGCAAAAGGCAGAAGTTCCTTTTAATTTGGCGCAAAAATGAAGAAATTTACCTTTTTTATGGCAAAAAGATATGCATTTTCCTAATTTCCGGGAAAAAAGGCAGAAATTCCCCTTATTTTGAAGCAAAATTGCAGAAATTCCCCTAATTTGGGGCAAAAGGCAGACATTCCCTATATTTTGTGCAAAAATCAGAAATTCCCCTTATTTTGGGGCAAAATTGCAGAAATTTCCTTTAATTTGGGGCAAAATTGCAGAAATTTACCTTATTTTGGGGCAAAATTGCAGAAATTTCCCTTATTTGAAGCAAAATTGCAGAAATTTGACTTATTTTCAGGTAAAAAGGCTGAAATTTCCTTTATTTTTGGGCAAAAAGTGAGAAATTCCTTTTATTTTGGGGCAAAATTGCAGAAATGTTTCTTATTTTGGGACAAAAAGGCAGAAATTCCTTATATTTTGGGTCAAAAAGGCAGAAATTCCCCTTATTTTGGGATAAAATTGCAGAAATTTCCCTTATTTGGGGGCAAAAAGGCAGAAAATCCTTTTAATTTCGGGCAAAAAGGCAGAAATTCCCCGTATTTTGGAGCAAAATTGCAGAAATTCCCCTAATATCGGGGCAAAAATGCAGAAATTCCCTTTATTTGGGGCAAAAGCAGAAGTTCCCCTTATTTTTGGGAAAAGAGGCAGAAATTCCTTGTATTTTGAAGCAAAATTGCAGAAACTCCCCTAATTTTGGGGCAAAAAGGCAGAAATTCCCTTTATTTTGGGGCAAAAATACAGAAATTCTCCTTATTTTGCGGCAAAAAGTCAGAAATTCCCCTTATTTTGGGGCAAAATTGAAGAACTTTCCCTTATTTGGGGCAAAATTGTAGAAATTTCCCTTATTTTGGGGCAAAATTTTAGAAATTTCTTTTATTTTGGTACAGAATTGCAGAAATTTTTTTTTATATTGTGGCAAAAAGGCTAAAATTCCCCATATTTTGGTGCAAAAAAACTGAAATTCCCCTTATTTTGAGGTTAAAGGCTGAAATTCCCCATATTTTGGGACTAAAAGGCAGAAATTTCCCTCATTTTGGGGCAAAAAGGCACAAATTTTACTTATTTTCGGGCAAAATTGCAGAAATTTCATTTATTTCAGGGCAAAAAGTCAGAAATTCCTTTTATTTTGGGACAAAAAGCAGAAATTTCTTTTATTTTGGTACAAAGTTGAAGAAATTTTTCTTATTTTGGAACAAAAGGGCAGAAATTCCCCATATTTTGGAGTAAAAGGTAGAAATTCCTCTTATTTTGAGGTAAAAATGATGAAATTCCCCTTATTTTAGGGCAAAAAGGCAAAAATTTCCTTTACTTTGTGGCAAAAAGGCAGAAATTCTTGTTAATTGGGGCACAAAAGCAGAAATTTTCCTTATTTGAAGGCAATAAGGCAGTAATTTCACATATTTTGTGGCAAAAAGGCAGAAATTCCCCTTATTTGGAGGTAAAATGCTGAAATTCTCTTTATTTTGGGCAAAAAGGCAGAAATTCCCCTTATTTTGGGACAAAATTGCAGAAATTTCACTTATTTCAGGGCAAAAAGTCAGAAATTTGCCTTATTTTGGGGCAAAAAGCAGAAATTCCCCTAATTTTGGGGCTAAAAATAGAAATTTCCCTTATTTTGGGGTAAAATTGGAGAAATTTCAAATATTTCAGGGCAAAAAGGCAGAAATTCCACTTAATTTCGGGCAATAAGGCAGAAATTTTCTGTATTTTGGAACAAAATCTCAGGAAATCCCCTTATATTGGTGCAAAAATGCAGAAATTCCCTTTATTTTGGTGCAATAAGACAGAAATTCCCCGTATTTTGAAGCAAAATTGCACAAATTCCCCTAATTTTGAGGGAAAATGCAGAAATTCACATAATTTTGGGGCAAAAAGACAGAAATTCTCCTTATTTCACGGCAAAAAGTCAGAAATTCCCCTTATTTTGGGGCAAAATTGCAAAAATTTCCCTTATTTTGTGGCAAAATTGCAGAAATTTTTCTTATTTTGGGCAAAATTGCAGAAATTTCACTTATTTCAGGGAAAGAAGGCAGGAATTTTTCTTATTTTGGGGTAAAAAGGCAGAAATTTCATTTATTTTGGTACAAAATTGCAAAAATTTTCTTTATTTTGAGGCAAAAATGCAGAAATTCCCCATATTTTGGGGCAAAAAGGCAGAGATTCCCCTTATTATGAGGTAAAAAGGCTGAAATTACTTTTATTTTGGGGCAAAAAGACAGAAATTCCCCTTATTTTGTGGCAAAAAGGCAGAAGTTTCTCTTATTTTGGGGCAAAAATCCAGAAATTTCCCTTATTTTGGGGCAAAATTGCAGAAATTTCCCTTATTTTCGGGCAAAATTTTAGAAATTTCTTTTATTTTCGTACAGAATTGCAGAAATTTTTCTTATTTTGTGGCAAAAGGCAGAAATTCCCCATATTTTGGTGCAAAAAGGCTGAAATTCCTCTTTTTGAGGTAAAATGCTGAAATTCCCCATATTTTGGGGCAAAAAGGCAGAAATTCCCTACATTTTGGGGCAAAAAGTCACAAATTTCCCTTATTTTCGGGCAAAATTGCAGAAATTTCAATTATTTCAGGGCAAAAAGTCAGAAATTCTTTTTATTTTGGGGCAAAAAGCAGAAATTTCTTTTATTTTGGTACAAAGGTGAAGAAATTTTTCTTATTTTAGAACAAAAAGGCAGAAATTCCCCATATTTTGGGGCAAAAGGCAGAAATTCCTCTTATTTTGAGGTAAAAAGGCTGAAATTCTCCTTATTTTGTGGCAAAAAGGCAGAAATTCCCTTTATTTTGTGGCAAAAAGGTAGAAATTCCCATTAATTTGGGCAGAAAAGCAGAAACTTTCCTTATTTGGGGGCTATAATGCAGAAATTCCCCATATTTTGTGGCAAAAAAGCAGAAATTCCCCTTAATTGAAGGTAAAATGCTGAAATTCCCCTTATTTTGGGCAAAAGGCAGAAATTCCCCTTATTTTGGGGCAAAATTGCAGAAATTTCAACTATTTTAGGGAAAAAAGTCAGAAATTTGCCTTATTTTGTGGCAAAACGCAGAAATTCCCCTAATTTTGGGGCCAAACACAGAAATTACCCTTATTTTAGGGTAAAATTGCAGAAATTTCAAATATTTCAGTGCAAAAAGGCAGAAATTCCACTTAATTTTCGGCAATAAGGCACAAATTTCCTGTATTTTGGAGCAAAATCTCAGAAATTCCCCTTATATTGGTGCAAAAATGCAGAAATTTCTTTTATTTTGGTGTAATAAGGCAGAAATTCCCCGTGTTTTGAAGCAAAATTGCACAAATTCATCTAATTTTGAGGGAAACTGCAGAAATTCAAATTATTTTGGGGCAAAAAGACAGAAATTCTCCTTATTTCAGGGCATAACGTCAGAAATTCCCCTTATTTTGGGGCAAAATTGCAGAAATTTCACTTATTTCAGGGAAAGAAGGCAGGAATTTCTCGTTTTTTGTGGCAAAAGGGCAGAAATTTCTTTTTTTTTTTCGTACAAAATTCCAGAAATTTTCTTTATTTTGGGGCAAAAATGCAGAAATTCCCCTTATTTTGTGGCAAAAAGGCAGAAATTTCTCTTATTTTGGGGCAAAATTGCAGAAATTACTCTTATTTTGGGCCTAAAATGAAGAACTTTACCTTTTTTGTGGCAAAATTGCAAAAATTTTTCTTATTTTGAGCAAAATCGCAGAAATTTCACTTATTTCAGGGAAAGAAGGAAGGAATTTCTCTTATTTTGGGGCAAAAAGGCAGAAATTTCTTTTATTTTGGTACAACATTGCAGAAATTTTCTTTATTTTGGGGCAAAAATGCAGAAATTCCCCTTATTTTGTGGCAAAAAGGCAGAAATTTCCCTTATTTTGGGGCAAAATTTCAGAAATTTTTCTTATTTTGGGCAAAATTGCAGAAAATTCACTTATTTCAGGGAAAGAAGGCAGGAATTTCTCTTATTTTGGGGCAAAAAGGCAGAAATTTCTTTTATTTTGGTACAAAATTGCAAAAATTTTCTTTATTTTGAGGCAAAAATGCAGAAATTCCCTATATTTTGGGGCAAAAAAGCAGAGATTCCCCTTATTATGAGGTAAAAAGGCTGAAATTCCTTTTATTTTGGGGCAAAAAGACAGAAATTCCCCTTATTTTGTGGCAAAAAGGAAGAAATTTCCCGTATTTTGGGGCAAAATTGCAGAAATTTCCTTTATTTTCGGGCAAAATTTTAGAAATTTCTTTTATTTTGCTACAGAATTGCAGAAATTTTTCTTATTTTGTGGCAAAAAGTCAGAAATTCCCCATATTTTGGTGCAAAAAGGCTGAAATTCCCCTTATTTTGAGGTAAAATGATGAAATTCCCCATATTTTGGGGCAAAAAGGCAGAAATTCCCTACATTTTGTGGCAAAAAAGCACAAATTTCCCTTTTTTTGGGCAAAATTGCAGAAATTTCATTTATTTCAGGGCAAAAAGTCAGAAATTCCTTTTATTTTGGGGCAAAAAGCAGAAATTTCTTTTATTTTGGTACAAAGGTGAAGAAATTTTTTTTATTTTGGAACAAAAAGGCAGAAATTCCCTATATTTTGGGGCAAAAGGCAGAAATTCCCCTTATTTTGAGATAAAAAGGCTGAAATTCTCCTTATTTTGGGGCAAAAAGGCAGAAATTCCCTTTATTTTGTGGCAAAAAGGCAGAAATTTCCATTAATTGGGGCAGAAAAGCAGAAAATTTCCTTATTTGGGGGCAATAATGCAGAAATTCCCCATATTTTGTGGCAAAAAGGCAGAAATTCTTCTTATTTGGAGGTAAAATGCTGAAATTCCCCTTATTTTGGGCAAAAGGCAGAAATTCCTTTTATTTTAAGGCAAAATTGCAGAAATTTCACTTATTTTAGGGCAAAAAGTCAGAAATTTGCCTTATTTTTGGGCAAAAAGCAGAAATTCTCCTAATTTTGGGGCCAAAAACAGAAATTCCCCTTATTTTAGAGTATAATTGCAGAAATTTCAAATATTTCAGTGCAAAATGGCAGAAATTCCACTTAATTTTAGGCAATAAGGCACAAATTTTCTGTATTTTGGAGCAAAATCTCAGAAGTTCCCCTTATATTGGTGCAAAAATGCAGAAATTCCCTTTATTTTGGTGTAATAAGGCAGAAATTCCCCGTGTTTTGAAGCAAAATTGCACAAATTCATCTAATTTTGAGGAATAATGCAAAAATTCAAATTATTTTGGGGCAAAAAGACAGAAATTCTCTTTATTTCAGGGCATAACGTCAGAAATTCCCCTTATTTTGGGGTAAAATTGCAGAAATTTCCCTTATTTTGTGGCAAAATTGCAGAAATTTTTCTTATTTTGGGCAAAATTGCAGAAATTTCAATTATTTCAGGGAAAGATCTTAGGAATTTCTCTTATTTTGGGGCAAAAGGGCAGAAATTTCTTTTATTTTGGTACAAAATTGCAGAAATTTTCTTTATTTTGGGGCAAAAATTCAGAAATTCCCCTTATTTTGTGGCAAAAAGGCAAAAATTTCCCTTATTTTGGGGCAAAATTGCAGAAATTTCACTTATTTCAAGGCAAAATTCAAAAATTCCTTTTATTTTGGGGCAAAAAGTCAGAAATTCCGTTTATTTATGGGTAAAAAGGCAGAAATTTCACTTATTTTAAGGTAAAAAGAAAGAAATTACTCTTATTTTGGGGCTAAATTGAAGAAATTTTCCTTTTTTGTGGCAAAATTGCAAAAATTTTTCTTATTTTGGGCAAAATTGCAGAAATTTCAATTATTTCAGGGAAAAAAGGAAGGAATTTCTCTTATTTTGGGGCAAAAAGGCAGAAATTTCTTTACTTTTGGTACAACATTGCAGAAATTTTCTTTATTTTGGGGCAAAAATGCAGAAATTCCCCTTATTTTGTGGTAAAAAGGCAGAAATTTCCCTTATTTTGGGGCAAAATTTCAGAAATTTTTCTTATTTTGGGCAAAATTGCAGAAATTTCACTTATTTCAGGGAAAGAAAACAGGAATTTCCCTTACTTTGGGGCAAAAAAGCAGAAATTTCTTTTATTTTGGTACAAAATTACAAAAATTTTCTTTATTTTGAGGCAAAAATGCAGAAATTCTCCATATTTTGGGGCAAAAAGGCAGAGATTCCCCATATTATGAGGTAAAAAGGCTGACATTCCTTTTATTTTGGGGCAAAAAGACAGAAATTCCCCTTATTTTGTGGCAAAAAGGCAGAAATTTCCCTTATTTTGGGGAAATATTGCAGAAATTTTCCTTATTTTGGGGCAAAATTGCAGAAATTCTTTTTATTTTGGTGCAATAAGGCAGAAATTCCCCATATTTTGAAGCAAAATTGAAAAAATTCCCCTAATTTTGAGGGATAATGCAGAAATTCACATTATTTTGGGGCAAAAAGTCAGAAATTCTCCTTATTTCATGGCAAAAAGTCAGAAATTCCCTTTATTTTGGGGCAAAATTGCAGAAATTTCCCTTATTTTGTGGCAAAATTGCAAAAATTTTTTTTATTTTGCGCAAAATTGCAGAAATTTCACTTATTTCAGGGAAAGAAGGCAGGAATTTCTCTTATTTTGGGGCAAAAAGTCAGAAATTTCTTTTATTTTGGTACAAAATTGCAGAAATTTTTTTTATTTTGAGGCAAAAATGCAGAAATTCCCCATATTTTGGGGCAAAAAAAAAACAGAGATTCCCCTTATTATGAGGTAAAAAGGCTGAAATTTCTTTTATTTTGGGGCAAAAAGACAGAAATTCCCCTTATTTTGTGGCAAAAAGGCAGAAATTTCCCTTATTTTGGGGCAAAATTGCAGAAATTTCCCTTATTTTGGGGCAAAATTTTAGAAATTTCTTTTATATTGGTACAGAATTGCAGAAATTTTTCTTCTTTTGTGGCAAAAAGGCAGAAATTTCCCATATTTTGGTGCAAAAAGGCTGAAATTCCCCCTTATTTTGAGGTAAAATGCTGAAATTCCCCATATTTTGGGGCAAAAAGGCAGAAATTCCCTACATTTTGGGGCAAAAAGGCACAAATTTCCCTTATTTTTGGGCAAAATTGCAGAAATTTCATTTATTTCAGGGCAAAAAGTCAGAAATTCCTTTTATTTTGGGGCAAAAAGCAGAAATTTCTTTTATATTGATACAAAATTGAAAAAATTTTCCTTATTTTGAAACAAAAAAGCAGAAATTCCCCATATTTTGGGGTAAAAGGCAGAAATTCCCCTTATTTTGAGGTAAAAAGGTTGAAATTCCCTTTATTTTAGGGCAAAAAGGCAAAAATTTTCTTTACTTTGTGGCAAAAATGCAGAAATTCTTGTTAATACGGGCAGAAAAGTAGAAATTTTCCTTATTTGAAAGCAATAAGGCAGAAATACCAAATATTTTGCGGCAAAAAGGCAGAAATTCCCCTTATTTGGAGGTAAAATGATGAAATTCCCCTTATTTTGGGCAAAAAGGCAGAAATTTCCCTTAATTTGGGGCAAAATTGCACACATTTCACTTATTTTAGGGCAAAAAGTCAGAAATTTGCTTTATTTTGGGGCAAAAAGCAGAAATTCTCCTAATTTTGGGGCCAAAAACAGAAATTCCCTTTATTTTGGGGTAAAATTGCAGAAATTTCAAATATTTCAGGGCAAAAAGGCAGAAATTCCACTTAATTTCGGGCAATAAGGCAGAAATTTTCTGTATTTTGAGCAAAATCTAAGAAATTCCTTTTATATTGGTGCAAAAATGCAGAAATTCCCTTTATTTTGGTGCAATAAGGCTAAAATTACCCATATTTTGAAGCAAAATTGCACAAATTCCCCTAATTTTGAGAGAAAATGCAGAAATTCACATTATTTTGGGGCAAAAGGACAGAAATTCTCCTTATTTCACGGCAAAAATTTAGAAATTCCCCTTATTTTGGGGCAAAATTGCAGAAATTTCCCTTATTTTGTTGCAAAATTGCAAAAATTTTTCTTATTTTGGTACAAAATTGCAGAAATTTTCTTTATTTTGAGGCAAAAATGCAGAAATTCCCCATATTTTGGGGCAAAAATGCAGAGATTCCCCTTATTATGAGGTAAAAAGGCTGAAATTCCTTTTATTTTGGGGCAAAAAGACAGAAATTTCCCTTATTTTGTGGCAAAATTGCAGAAATTCCCCTTATTTTGTGGCAAAAAGGCAGAAATTTCCCTTATTTTGGGGCAAAATTGCAGAAATTTCACTTATTTCAAGGCAAAATTCAAAAATTCCTTTTATTTTGGAGCAAAAAGACAGAAATTCCGTTTATTTTTGGGTAAAAAGGCAGAAATTTCACTTATTTTGAGGTAAAAAGGCAGAAATTACTCTTATTTTGGGGCTAAAATGAAGAAATGTCCCTTTTTTGTGGCAAAATTGCAGAAATTTCACTTATTTCAGGAAATGAAGGCAGGAATTTCTCTTATTTTGGTGCAAAAAGGCAGAAATTTCTTTTATTTTGGTACAACATTGCAGAAATTTTCTTTATTTTGGGGCAAAAATGCAGAAATTCCCTTTGTTTTGTGGCAAAAAGACAGAACTTTCCCTTATTTTGGGGAAAAATTGCAGAAATTCCCTTTATTTTGGTGCAAGAAGGCAGAAATTTCCCATATTTTGAAGCAAAATTGCACAAATTCCCTTAATTTTGAGGGAAAGTGAAGAAATTCACATTATTTTGGGGCAAAAAGACAGAAATTCTCCTTATTTCACGGCAAAAAGTCAGAAATTCCCCTTATTTTTGGGCAAAATTGCAGAAATTTCCCTTATTTTGTAACAAAATTGCAGAAATTTTTCTTATTTTGGGCAAAATTGCAGAAATTTCACTTATTTCAGGGAAAGAAGTCAGGAATTTCTCTTATTTTGGGGCAAAAAGTCAAAAATTTCTTTTATTTTGGTACAAAATTGCAGAAATTTTCTTTATTTTGAGGCAAAAATGCAGAAATTCCCCATATTTTTGGGCAAAAAGGCAGAGATTCCCCTTATTATGAGGTAAAAAGGCTTAAAATCCTTATATTTTGAGGCAAAAAGACAGAAATTCCCCTTAATTTGTGGCAAAAAGGCAGAAATTTCCCTTATTTTGGGAAAAAATTGCAGAAATTTCTCTTATTTTGGGGAAAAATTTTAGAAATTTCTTTAATTTTGGTACAGAATTGCAGAAATTTTTCTTATTTTGTGGCAAAAAGGCAGAAATTCCCTATATTTTGGTGCAAAAAGGCTGAAATTCCTCTTATTTTGAGGTAAAATGCTGAAATTCCCCATATTTTGGAGCAAAAAGGCAGAAATTTTTCTTATTTTGAGGCAAAATTGCAGAAATTTCACTTATTTCAGGGTAATAAGTCAGAATTTTTTTTTATTTTCGGGCAAAAAAGACAGAAATTCCTTTTGTTTTGGGGCAAAACTCAGAAATTCCACTTATTTTGACGCAAAATTCCAGAAATTACCCCTTATTTTGGGGCAAAATTGCAATAATTTCACTTATTTTGGGGCAAAATTGCAGAAATTTCACTTATTTCAGGGGAAAAAAGCAGAAATTTTTTATTTTGGGGCAAAAAGGCAGAAATTTCTTTTATTTTGGTACAAAATTGCAGAAATTATTCTTATTTTGGGCAAAAATAAGAAATTTCCCATATTTTGGGGCAAAAATGCAGACATTCCCCTTATTTTGAGGTAAAAAGCCTGAAATTCCTTTTATTTGGGGGCAAAAATTAAGAAATTCCCATTATTTTGGGGCAAAAAGCAGACATTTCCCTTATTTTGGAAAAAAATTTTAGAAATTTAACTTATTTCAGGGCAAAAATTAAGAAATTTTCCTTATTTTGGGGCAAAAAGGCAGAAATTCCCCTTATTTACAGGTAAAAAAGCTGAAATTCCCCTTATTTGGGGGCAAAAATGCAGAAATTTACCTTTTTTTGGGGCAAAATTGCAAAAATTTCACTTACTTCAGGGTAATAAATCAGAAATTTTCCATATTTTGGGCAAAAAAGACAGAAATTCCCTTTGTTTTGGGGGAGAAATACAGAAATTCCACTTATTTAGAGGCAAAAAAGCAGAAATTCCCCTTATTTTGGAGCAAAAATGAAGAAATTTTCCTTTTTATGGCAAAAATGTATGCATTCTTCTTATTTTCGGGCAAAAAGGCAGAAATTCCCCGTATTTTGCAGCAAAATTGCAGAAATTCCCCTAATTGTGGGGCAAAAAAGTAGAAATTCCCTATATGTTGGGGCAAAACGACAGAAATTCTCCTTATTTTGGGGCAAAATACAGAAATTCCACTTATTTTGGGGCAAAATTCCAGAAATTTCCCTTATTTTTGGGCAAAATTACAGAAATTTAACTTATTTTGGGGCAAAATTGAAGAAATTTCACTTATTTCAGGGAAAAAAGGCAGAAATTTTCCTTATTTTGTGGCAAAAAGGCAGAAATTCCAAATATTTTTTGGCAAAAATGCAGAAATTCCTGTTATTTTGAGGTAAAAAGGCTGAAATTTTCCTTATTTGGGGGCAAAAAGGCAGAAATTTCCCTTATTATGGGGCAAAATTGCAGAAATTTCACTTATTTCAGGGTAATAAGTCAGAAATTTTCCTTATTTTGGGGCAAAAAATACAGAAATTCCCATTGTTTTGGGGGAAAAAGACAGCAATTCCACTTATTTAGAGGCAAAAAAGCAGAAATTCCCCTTATTTTAAAGCAAAATTGCCGAAATTTTCCTTTTTTATGGCAAAAAGTTATGCATTCTTCTTATTTTCGGGCAAAAAGGCAGAAATTCCCCGTATTTTGCAGCAAAATATCAGAAATTCCTCCAATTGTGGGGCAAAAAGGCAGAAATTCCCTATATGTTGGGGCAAAAATACAGAAATTCTCCTTATTTTGGGGCAAAACTCAGGAATTCCACTTATTTTGAAGGAAAATTCCAGAAATTTCCCTTATTTTGGGCAAAATTGCAGAAATTTCACTCATTTTGGGGCAAAATTGCAGAAGTTTCAATTATTTCTGGGAAAAAAAGGAGAAATTTTCTTCTTTTGGGGCAAAAAAACAGAAATTTCTTTTATTATGGTACAAAATAGCAGAAATTTTTCTTATTTTGGGCAAAAAGGCAGAAATTTCCCATATTTTGGGTCAAAAATGCAGAAATTCCTTTTATTTTGAGGTAAAAAGGCTGAAATTCCCCTTATTTGGGGGCAAAAAGTAAGAAATTCCCTTTGTTTTGGAACAAAAAGCAGACATTTCCATTATTTTGTGGAAAAAATTTAGAAATTTAACTAATTTCAGGGCAAAAAGTCAGAAATTTTCCTTAATTTGGGGTAAAAAGGCAGAAATTCTTAATATTTTGTGGCTAAAATACAGATATTCCTATTATTTTGAGGTAAAAAGGCTGAAATTCCCCTTTTTTGGGGCCAAAAGGCAGAAATTTCCCTTATTTTGGCGTAAAATTGCAGAAATATTACTTACTTCAGGGTAATAAGTCAGAAATTTTCACTATTTTGGGGCAAAGAAGACAGAAATTCCCTTTGTTTTAGGGGAGAAAGACAGAAATTCCACTTATTTATAGGCAAAAAAGCAGAAATTTCCCTTATTTTGGAGCAAAAATGAAGAAATTTCACTTTTTATGGCAAAAAGGTATGCATTCTTCTTATTTTTGGGCAAAAAGGCAGAAATTCCCCGTATTTTGCAGCAAAATTGCAGAAATTACCCTAATTGTGGGGCAAAAAGGCAGAAATTCCCTATATGTTGGGGCAAAAAGACAGAAATTCTCCTTATTTTGGGGCAAAACTCAGAAATTCCACTTATTTTGGGGGACAATTCCAGAAATTTCCCTTATTTTGTGGCAAAATTGAAGAAATTTTACTCATTTTGGAACAAAATTGCAGAAGTTTCAATTATTTCAGGGAAACAAAGCAGAAATTTTCTTATTTTGGGGCAAAAAAACAGAAATTTTTTTTATTATGGTACAAAATAGCAGAAATTTTTTTATTTTGGGCAAAAAGGCAGAAATTTCCCATATTTTGGGTCAAAAATGCAGAAATTCCCCTTATTTTGAGGTAAAAAGGCTGAAATTCCTCTTATTTGGGGGCAAAAAGTAAGAAATTCCCCTTATTTTGGAACAAAAAGCAGACATTTCCATTATTTTGGGGAAAAAATTTACAAATTTAACTTATTTCAGGGCAAAAAGTCAAAAATTTTCCTTATTTTGGGGCAAAAAGGCAGAAATTCTTAATATTTTGTGGCAAAAATACAGAAATTCCTATTATTTTGAGGTAAAAAGGCTGAAATTCCCTTTATTTGGGGGCCAAAAGGCAGAAATTTTTCTTATTTTGGGCCAAAATTGCAGAAATTTCACTTATTTCAGGGTATTAAGTCAGAAATTTTCCTTATTTTGGGGCAAGAAGGCAGAAATTCTTAATATTTTGTGGCAAAAATACAGAAATTCCTATTATTTTGAGGTAAAAAGGCTGAAATTCTTCATATTTGAGTGCCAAAAGGCAGAAATTTCCCTTAATTTGGGGCAAAATTGCAGAAATTTCACTTATTTTGGGGCAAAATTGCACAAATTTCACTTATTTCAGAAAAAAAGCAGAAATTTTCTTATTTTGGGGCAAAAAGGCAGAAATTTCTTTTATTTTGTACAAAATTGCAGAAATATTTCTTATTTTGGGACAAAAAGGCAGAAATTCCCCTTATTTGGGGGCAAAAAGGCAGAAATTTCCCTTATTTTGAGGCAAAATTGCAGAAATTTCACTTATTTCAGGGTATTAAGTCAGAAATTTTCCTTATTTTGGGGCAAAAAAGATAGAAATTCCCTTTGTTTTGGGGGAAAAAGAAAGAAATTCCACTTATTTAGAGGCAAAAAAGCAGAAATCATCCTTATTTTGGAGCAAAATTGCAGATTGTTCCCTTTTTTATGGCAAAAAGGTATGCATTCTTCTTATTTTCGGGCAAAAAGGAAGAAATTTCCTGTATTTTGGAGCAAAATTGCAGAAATTCCCCTAATTGTGGGGCAAAAAGGCAGAATTTCCCTATATTTTTTGGCAAAAAGACAGAAATTCTCCTTATTTTGGGGCAAAACTCGAAAATTCCTCTTATTTTGGGGCAAAATTCCAGAAATTTCTTTTATTTTGGCGCAAAATTGCAGAAATTTCACTTATTTTGTGGCAAATTGCAGAAATTTCACTTATTTCAGAAAAAAAAGCAGAAATTTTCTTATTTTGTGGCAAAAAGGCAGAAATTTATTTTATTTTGATACAAAATTGCAGAAAATTTTCTTATTTTGGGACAAAAAGGCAGAAATTTCCCATATTGTGGGGCAAAATGCAGAAATTACCCTTATTTTGAGTTAAAAAGACTGAAATTCCCCTTATTTGGGTGCAAAAAGGCAGAAATTTCCCTTATTTTGAGGCAAAATTGCAGAAATTTCACTTATTTCAGGGTAATAAGTAAGAAATTTTCCTAATTTTGGGACAAAAAAAGACAGAAATTCCCTTTGTTTTGGGGGAAAAAAAGAGAAATTCCACTTATTTAGAGGCAAAAAAGCAGAAATTCCCCTTATTTCGGAGCAAAAATGAAGAAATTTCCATTTTTTGTGGCAAAAGGTATACATTACCCTTATTTTCGGGCTAAAAAGCAGAAATTCCCCGTATTTTGGAGCAAAATTGCAGAAATTCCCCTAATTGTTGGGCAAAAAGGCAGAAATTCCTTATATGTTAGGGCAAAAAGACAGAAATTCTCCTTATTTTGAGGCAAAACTCAGAAATTCCACTTATTTTGGGGCAAAATTCCAGAAATTTCCCTTATTTGGGGCAAAATTACAGAAATTTAACTTTTTTTGGGGCAAAATTGCAGAAATTTCACTTATTTCATGGGAAAAAGCAGAAATTACCTTATTTTGGGGCAAAAACTTAGAAATTTCCAATATTTTGGAGCAAAAATGCAAAAATTCCCTTTATTTTGAGGTAAAAAGGCTGAAATTCCCCGTATTTGGTGGCAAAAAGGCAGAAATTTCCCTTATTTTGGAGCAAAATTGCAGAAATTTTACTTATGTCAGGGTAATAAGTCAGTAATTTTCATTATTTTGGGGCAAAAAAGACAGAAATACCTTTGTTTTGGGGGAAAAAGACAGAAATTCCACTTATTTAAAGGCAAAAATGCAGAAATTCCTCTTATTATGGAGCAAAAATGAAGAAATTTCCTTTATTTATGGCAAAAAGGTATGCATTCTTCTTATTTTCGTACAAAAAGGAAGAAAATCCCCGTACTTTGGAGCAAAATTGCAAAATTCCCCTAATTGTTGGGCAAAAAAGCAGAAATTCCGTATATGTTGGGCCAAAAAGACAGAAATTCTCCTTATTTTGGGGCAAAACTCAGAAATTACACTTATTTTGAAGCAAAATTCCAGAAATTTCCCTCATTTTGGGGCAAAATTGCAATAATGTCAATTATTTTGGATCAAAATTGCAGAAATTTCACTTATTTGTGGGGGAAAAAGCAGAAATTTTCTTATTTTGTGGCAAAAAGGCAGAAATTTCTTTTATTTTGGTACAAAATTGCAGAAATTTTTCTTATTTTGGGGCAAAAAGGCAGAAATTTCCCATATTTTTGGGCAAAAATGCAGAAATTCCCCTTATTTTGAGGTAAAAAGGCTGAAATTCCCCTTATTTGGGGGCAAAACTTAAGAAATTCTCATTATTTTGGGGCAAAAAGCAGACATTTCTCTTATTTTGGGAAAAAATTTTAGAAATTTAACTTATTTCAGGGCAAAAATTTAGAAATTTTCCTTATTTTGGGGCAAAAAGGCAGAAATTCCTAATATTTTTGGCAAAAATGCAGAAATTCCCTTTATTTAGAGGTAAAAAGTCTGAAATTCCCCTTATTTGGGGGCAAAAAAGCAGAAATTACCCTTATTTTGCGGCAAAATTGCAGAAATTTCACTTACTTCAGGGTAATAAGTCAAAAATTTTCCTTATTTTGGGGCAAAAAAGACAGAAATTCCCTTTGTTTTGGGGGAGAAAGACAGAAATTCCACTTATTTAGAGGCAAAAAAGCAGAAATTCTCCTTATTTTGGAGCATAAATGAAGAAATTTCCCTTTTTATGACATAAAGGTATGCATTCTTCTTATTTTCAGGCAAAAAGGCAGAAATTCCCTGTATTTTGCATAAAAATGCAGAAATTCCCCTAACTGTCGGGCAAAAAGGCAGAAATTCCCTATATGTTGGGGCAAATAGACAGAAATTCTCCTTATTTTGGGGCAAAACTCAACAATTCCACTTATTTTGGAGCAAAATTTCAGAAATTTCCCTTATTTTGGGGCTAAATTACAGAAATTTAACTTATTTTGGGGCAAAATTGCAGAAATTTCACTTATTTCAGGGAAAAAAAGCAGAAATTTTCCTTATTTTGGGGCAAAAAGGCAGAAATTCCTAATATTTTTGGCAAAAATGCAGAAATTCCCTTATTTTGAGGTAAAAAGGCTGAAATTCCTCTTATTTGGGGGCAAAAAGGCAGAAATTTCCCTTATTTTGGGGCAAAATTGCAGAAATTTCACTTATTTCAGGGTAATAAGTCAGAAATTTTCCTTATTTTGGGGCAAAAAATACAGAAATTCCCTTTGTTTTGGGGGAAAAAACAGAAATTCCACTTATTTAGAGACAAAACAGCAGAAATTTTCCTTATTTTGGAGCAAAATTGCAGAAATTTCCCTTTTTTATGGCAAAAAGTTATGCATTCTTCTTATTTTCGGGCAAAAAAACAGAAATTCCCCGTATTTTGGAGCAAAAGTGCCGAAATTCCCCTAATTGTGGGGCAAGAAGGCAGAAATTCCCTATATGTTGGGGCAAAAAGACAGAAGTTCTCCTTATTTTAGGGCAAAACACAGAAATTCCACTTATTTTGGGGGAAAATTCCAGAAATTTCCCTTATTTTGGGGCAAAATTGCAGAAATTTCACTCATTTTGGGGCAAAATTGCAGAAATTTCAATTATTTCAGGGAAAAAAAAGCAGAAATTTTCTTATTTTGGGGCAAATACAGAAATTTCTTTTATTATGGTACAAAATAGCAGAATTTTTTCTTATTTTGAACAAAAAGGCAGAAACTTCCCATATTTTGGGTCAAAAATGCAGAAATTCCCCTTATTTTGAGGTAAAAAGATAGAAATTCCTTTTATTTGGGGACAAAAAGTAAGAAATTCCCTTTATTTTGGAACAAAAAGCAGACATTTCCATTATTTTGGGGAAAAATTAAGAAATATAACTTATTTCAGGGCAAAAAGTCAGAAATTTTCCTTATTTTTGGGCAAAAAGGCAGAAATTCTTAATCGTTTGTGGCAAAAATACAGAAATTCCTATTATTTTGAGGTAAAAAGCCTGAAATTCCCTTATTTGGGGCCCAAAAGGCAGAAATTTCCCTTACTTTGGGGCAAAATTGCAGAAATTTCACTTACTTCAGGGTAATAAGTCAGAAATTTTCTTATTTTGGGGCAAAAAAGACAGATATTCCCTTTGTTTTGGGGGAAAAAGACAGAAATTCCACTTATTTTTAGGCAAAAAAGCAGAAATTCCCCTTATTTTGGAGCAAAAATGAAGAAATTTTCCTTTTTTGTGGCAAAAGTTATACATTCCACTTTTTTTCGGGCTAAAAAGCAGAAATTCCCCATATTTTGGAGCAAAATTGCAGAAATTCCCCTAATTGTGGGGCAAAAAGTCAGAAATTCCCTATATGTTAGGGCAAAAAGACAGAAATTCTCCTTATTTTGGGGCAAAACTCAGAATTTCCACTTATTTTGGGGCAAAATTCCAGAAAATTCCCTTATTTTCGGGCAAAATTGCAGAAATTTCACTTATTTTGAGGCAAAATTGCAGAAATTTCACTTATTTCAGAAAAAAAAGCAGAAATTTTCTTATTTTGGGGCAAAAAGGCAGAAATTTCGTTTATTTTGGTACAAAATTGCAGAAATTTTTCTTCTTTTCGGACAAAAAGGCAGAAATTTTCCTTATTTTGGGGCAAAAATGCAGAAATTTCCCTTATTTTGAGGTAAAAAGACTGAAATTCCCCTTATTTGGCAGCAAAAAGGCAGAAATTTCTCTTATTTTGGGGCAAAATTGCAGAAATTTCACTTATTTCAGGGAAATAAGTCAGAAATTTTCCTTATTTTGGGGCAAAAAAGACTGAAATTCCCTCTGTTTTGGGGGAAAAATACAGAAATTCCACATATTTAGAGACAAAAAAGCAGAAATTCCTCTTATTTTGGAGCAAAAATGAAGAAATTTCCTTTTTTTATGGAAAAAAGTTATGCATTCTTCTTATTTTCATGCAAAAAGGCAGAAATTCCCCAATTTTAAAGAAAAATTGCAGAAATTCCTATAATTGTGAGGCAAAAAGTCAGAAATTTCCAATATGTTGGGGAAAAAAGACAGAAATTCTCCTTATTTCGGGGCAAAACTCAGAAATTCCACTTATTTTGGTGCAAAATTCCAGAAATTTTCCATATTTTGGGGTAAAATTGCAGAAATTTCACTTATTTTGGGGCAAAATTGCAGAAATTTTAATTATTTCAGGGATAAAAAGCAGAAATTTTCTTATTTTGGGGCAAAAAAAAGAAATTTCTTTTATTTCGGTACAAAATTGCAGACATTTTTCTTATTTTGGGCAAAAAGGCAGAAATTTCCCATATTTTGGGTCAAAAATGCAGAAATTTCCCTTATTTTTTGGTAAAAAGGCTGAAATTCCCCTTATTTGGGGGCAAAAAGTAAGAAATTCCTTTTTTTGGGGCAAAAAGCAGACATTTCCCTTATTTTGGGAAAAAATTTTAGAAATTTAACTTATTTCAGAGCAAAAAGTCAGAATTTTTTTTTATTTTGGTGCAAAAAGGCAGATATTCCTAATATTTTGTGGAAAAATGCAGAAATTCCTTTTATTTTGAGGTAAAAAGGCTGAAATTCCCCTTTTTTTGGGGGCAAAAAGGCAGAAATTTCCCTTATTTTGGGGTAAAATTGCAGAAATTTCACTTACTTCAGGGTAATATGTAAGAAATTTTCCTTATTTTGTGGCAAAAAAGAAAGAAATTCCCTGTGTTTTGGGGGAGAAAGACAGAAATTCCACTTATTTAGAGGCAAAAAGCAGAAATTCCCCTTATTTTGGAGCAAAAATGAAGAAATTTCCCTTTTTTATGGCAAAAAGGTATGCAGTCTTCTTATTTTGGACAAAAAAACTGAAAATCCCCGTATTTTGGAGCAAAATTACAGAAATTCCTCTAATTGTGGGGTAAAAAGGCAGAAATTCCCTATATGTTGGGGCAAAAAGACAGAAATTCTCCTTATTTTGGGGTAAAACTCAGAAATTACACTTAATTTGGGGCAAAATTCCAGAAATTTCCCTTATTTTGGGGCAAAATTGCAGAAATTTCAATTATTTTGTGGCAAAATTGCAGAAATTTTACTTATTTCAGAAAAAAAAGCAGAAATTTTCTTATTTTGTTGCAAAAATGCAGAAATTTTTTTTTATTTTGGTACAAAATTGCAGTAATTTTTCTTATTTTGAGACAAAAAGGCAGAAATTTTCCATATTTTGGGGCAAAAATGCAGAAATTCCCATTATTTGGAGTTAAAGAGATTGAAATTCCCCTTATTTGAGGGCAAAAAGGCAGAAATTTCCCTTATTTTGAGGCAAAATTGCAGAAATTTCACTTATTTCAGGGTAATAAGTCAGAAATTTTCTTTATTTTGGGGAAAAAAGACAGAAATTCTTTTTGTTTTGGGGGAAAAAGACAGAAAATCCACTTATTTAGAGGCAAAAAAGCAGAAATTCCCCTTATTTTGGAGCAAAAATGAAGAAATTTTTCTTTTTTGTGGCAAAAGGTATACATTCCCCTTATTTTCGGGCTAAAAAGCAGAAATTCCCTGTATTTTGCAGCAAAATTGCAGAAATTCCCCTAATTGTGGGGCAAAAAGGCAGAAATTCCCTATATGTTGGGGCAAAAAGACAGAAATTCTCCTTATTTTGGGGCAAAACTCAGAAATTCCACTTATTTTGGGGCAAAATTTCAGAAATTTCTCTTATTTGGGGCAAAATTACAGAAATTTAACTTTTTTTGGGGCAAAATTGCAGAAATTTCACTTATTTCAGGGAAAAAAGGCAGAAATTTTCCTTATTTTGGGGCAAAAAGTACAGAAATTCGCTTTGTTTTGGGGGAAAAAGACAGAAATTCCACTTATTTAGAGGCAAAAAAGCAGAAATTCCCCTTATTTTGGAGCAAAATTGCAGAAATTTTTCTTTTTTATGGCAAAAACTATGCATTCTTCTTATTTTCGGGCAAAAAGGCAGAAATTCCCTGTATTTTGCAGCAAAATTGCAGAAATTTCCCTAATTGTGGGGCAAAAAGGCAGAAATTCCCTATATGTTGGGGCAAAAAGACAGAAATTCTCCTTATTTTGGGTCAAAACTCAGAAATTCCACTTATTTTGGGGGAAAATTCTAAAAATTTCCCTTATTTTGGGGCAAAATTGCAGAAATTTCACTCATTTTGGGGCAAAATTGCAGAAATTTCAATTATTTCAGGGAAAAAAAGAAGAAATTTTCTTATTTTGGGGCGAAAAAACAGAAATTTTTTTTATTATGGTACAAAATAACAGAAATTTTTCTTATTTTGTGCAAAAAGGCAGAAATTTCCCATATTTTGGGTCAAAATGCAGAAATTCCCCTTATTTTGAGGTAAAAAGGCTGAAATTCCTTTTATTTGGGGGCAAAAAGTAAGAAATTCCCCTTATTTTGGAACAAAGAGCAGACATTTACATGATTTTGGGGAAAAAATTTAGAAATTTAACTTACTTCAGGGCAAAAAGTCAAAATTTTCCTTATTTTGGGGCAAAAAGGCAAAAATTCTTAATATTTTGTGGCAAAAATACAGAAATTCCTATTATTTTGAGGTAAAAAGGCTGAAATTCTTCATATTTGGGTGCCAAAAGGCAGAAATTTCCCGTATTTTGGGGCAAAATTGCAGAAATTTCACTTATTTTGGGGAAAAATTGCACAAATTTCACTTATTTCAGAAAAAAAGCAGAAATTTTCTTATTTTGGGGCAAAAAGGCAGAAATTTCACTTATTTCAGGGTAATAAGTCAGAAATTTTCTTTATTTTGGGGAAAAAAGACAGAAATTCTTTTTGTTTTGGGGGAAAAAGACAGAAATTCCACTTATTTAGGGGTAAAAAGCAGAAATTCCCCTTATTTTTGAGCAAAAATGAAGAAATTTCTATTTTTTGTGGCAAAAGGTATACATTCCCCATATTTTCAGGCTAAAAAGCAGAAATTCCCTGTATTTTGGAGCAAAATTGCAGAAATTCCCCTAATTGTGGGGCAAAAAGGCAGAAATTCCTTTTATGTTAGGGCAAAAAGACAGAAATTCTTCTTATTTTGAGGCAAAACTCAGAAATTCCATTTATTTTGGGGCATAATTCCAGAAATTTCCCTTATTTTGGGGCAAAATTACAGAAATTTAACTTTTTTTGGGGCAAAATTGCAGAAATTTCACTTATTTCAGGGAAAAAAGGCAGAAATTTTCCTTATTTTGGGGCAAAAAGTACAGAAATTCCCTTTGTTTTGGGGGAAAAAGACAGAAATTCCACTTATTTAGAGGCAAAAAAGCAGAAATTCCCCTTATTTTGGAGCAAAATTGCAGAAATTTTTCTTTTTTATGGCAAAAAGTATGCATTCTTCTTATTTTCGGGCAAAAAGGCAGAAATTCCCTGTATTTTGCAGCAAAATTGCAGAAATTTCCCTAATTGTGGGGCAAAAAGGCAGAAATTCCCTATATGTTGGGGCAAAAAGACAGAAATTCTCCTTATTTTGGGTCAAAACTCAGAATTTCCACTTATTTTGGGGGAAAATTCTAAAAATTTCCCTTATTTTGGGGCAAAATTGCAGAAATTTCACTCATTTTGGGGCAAAATTGCAGAAATTTCAATTATTTCAGGGAAAAAAAGAAGAAATTTTCTTATTTTGGGGCGAAAAAACAGAAATTTCTTTTATTATGGTACAAAATAACAGAAATTTTTCTTATTTTGGGCAAAAAGGCAGAAATTTCCCATATTTTGGGTCAAAAATGCAGAAATTCCCCTTATTTTGAGGTAAAAAGGCTGAAATTCCTTTTATTTGGGGGCAAAAAGTAAGAAATTCCCCTTATTTTGGAACAAAAAGCAGACATTTACATGATTTTGGGGAAAAAATTTAGAAATTTAACTTATTTCAGGGCAAAAAGTCAAAATTTTCCTTATTTTGGGGCAAAAAGGCAAAAATTCTTAATATTTTGTGGCAAAAATACAGAAATTCCTATTATTTTGAGGTAAAAAGGCTGAAATTCTTCATATTTGGGTGCCAAAAGGCAGAAATTTCCCTTATTTTGGGGCAAAATTGCAGAAATTTCACTTATTTTGGGGAAAAATTGCACAAATTTCACTTATTTCAGAAAAAAAGCAGAAATTTTCTTATTTTGGGGCAAAAAGGCAGAAATTTCTTTTATTTTGTACAAAATTGCAGAAATATTTCTTATTTTGGGACAAAAAGGCAGAAATTCCCCTTATTTGGGGGCAAAAAGGCAGAAATTTCCCTTATTTTGAGGCAAAATTGCAGAAATTTCACTTATTTCAGTGTATTAAGTCAGAAATTTTCCTTATTTTGGGGCAAAAAAGACAGAAATTCGCTTTGTTTTGGGGGAAAAAGACAGAAATTCCACTTATTTAGGGGTAAAAATCAGAAATTCCCCTTATTTTGGAGCAAAAATGAAGAAATTTCTATTTTTTGTGGCAAAAGGTATACATTCCCCTTATTTTCGGGCTAAAAAGCAGAAATTCCCTGTATTTTGGAGCAAAATTGCAGAAATTCCCCTAATTGTGGGGCAAAAAGGCAGAAATTCCTTTTATGTTAGGGCAAAAAGACAGAAATTCTTCTTATTTTGAGGCAAAACTCAGAAATTCCATTTATTTTGGGGCATAATTCCAGAAATTTCCCTTATTTTGGGGCAAAATTGCAGAAATTTCACATATTTTGGGAAAAATTGCAGAAATTACACTTATTTCATGGAAAAAAGCAGAAATTTCCTATTTTGGGGCAAAAACTTAGAAATTTCCAATATTTTGGAGCAAAAATGCTAAAATTCCCCTTATTTTGAGGTAAAAAGGCTGAAATTCCCCGTATTTGGTGGCAAAAAGGCAGAAATTTCCCTTATTTTGGAGCAAAATTGCAGAAATTTTACTTATGTCAGGGTAATAAGTCAGAAATTTTCCTTATTTTGGGGCAAAAAAGACAGAAATACCCTTTGTTTTGGAGGAAAAAGACAGAAATTCCACTTATTTAAAGGCAAAAATGCAGAAATTCTTCTTATTTTGGAGCAAAAATGAAGAAATTTCCTTTATTTATGGCAAAAAGGTATGCATTCATCTTTTTTTCGTACAAAAAGGAAAAATTCCCCGTATTTTGGAGCAAAATTGCAAAATTCCCCTAATTGTTGGGCAAAAAAGCAGAAATTCCCTAAATGTTGGGGCAAAAAGACAGAAATTCTCCTTATTTTGGGGCAAAACTCAGAAATTCCACTTATTTTGAAGCAAAATTCGAGAAATTTCCCTCATTTTGGGGCAAAATTGCAATAATGTCAATTATTTTGGAGCAAAATTGAAGAAATTTCACTAATTTCAGGGGAAAAAAGCAGAAATTTTTATATTTTGTGGCAAAAAGGCAGAAATTTCTTTTATTTTGGTACAAAATTGCAGAAATTTTTCTTATTTTGGGGCAAAAATGCAGAAATTCCCCTTATTTTGAGGTAAAAAGGCTGAAATTCCCCTTATTTGGGGGCTAACATTAAGAAATTCCCATTATTTTAGGGCAAAAAGCAGACATTTCTATTATTTTGGGAAAAAATTTTAGAAATTTAACTTATTTCAGGGCAAAAATTCAGAAATTTTCCTTATTTTGGGGCAAAAATGCAGAAATTCCTAATATATTTGACAAAAATGCAGAAATTCCCCTTATTTAGAGGTAAAAAGGCTGAAATTCCTCTTATTTGAAGGCAAAAAAGCAGAAATTTCCCTTATTTTGCGGAAAAATTGCAGAAATTTCACTTACTTCAGGGTAAAGTCAGAAATTTTCCTCATTTTGGGGCAAAAAAGACAGAAATTCCCTTTGTTTTGGGGGAGAAAGACAGAAATTCCACTTATTTAGAGGCAAAAAAGCGGAAATTCTCCTTATTTTGGAGCATAAATGAAGAAATTTCCCTTTTTATGACATAAAGGTATGCATTCTTCTTATTTTCAGGCAAAAAGGCAGAAATTCTTCGTATTTTGCAGCAAAAATGCAGAAATTCCCCTAATTGTCGGGCAAAAAGTCAGAAATTCCCTATGTGTTGGGGCAAATAGACAGAAATTCTCCTTATTTTGGGGCAAAACTCAGAAATTCCACTTATTTTGGGGCAAAATTCCAGAAATTTCCCTTATTATGGGGCAAAATTACAGAAATTTCACTTATTTTGGGGCAAAATTGCAGAAATTTCACTTATTTCAGGGAAAAAAGGCAGAAATTTTCCTTATTTTGTGGCAAAAAGGCAGAAATTCCTAATATTTTGTGGCAAAAATGTAGAAATTCCCCTTATTTTGAGGTAAAAAGGCTGAAATTCCTCTTATTTGGGGGCAAAAAGGCAGAAATTTTCCTTATTTTGGGGCAAAATTGCAGAAATTTCACTTATTTCAGGGTAATAAGTCAGAAATTTTCCTTATTTTGGGGCAAAAAATACAGAAATTCCCTTTGTTTTGGGTGAAAAAACAGAAATTCCACTTATTTAGAGGCAAAAAAGCAGAAATTCCCCTTATTTTGGAGCAAAATTGCAGAAATTTCCCTTTTTTATGGCAAAAAGGTTTGCAATCTTCTTATTTTCGGGCAAAAAAACAGAAATTCCATGTATTTTGGAGCAAAATTGCAGAAATTCCCCTAATTGTGGGGCAAAAAGGCAGAAATTCCCTATATGTTGGGGCAAAAAGTCAGAAATTCTCCTTATTTTAGGGCAAAACACAGAAATTCCACTTATTTTGGGGGAAAATTCCAGAAATTTCCCTTATTTTGGGGCAAAATTGCAGAAATTTCACTCATTTTGGGGCAAAATTGCAGAAATTTCAATTATTTCAGGGAAAAAAAGCAGAAATTTTTTTATTTTTTGGCAAATACAGAAATTTCTTTTATTATGGTACAAAATAGCAGAATTTTTTCTTCTTTTGGGCAAAAAGGCAGAAATTTCTCATATTTTGGATCAAAAATGCAGAAATTCCTCTTATTTTGAGGTAAAAAGGCTGAAATTCCCCTTATTTGGGGGCAAAAAGTAAGAAATTCCTTTTATTATTGAACAAAAAGCAAACATTTCCATTATTTTGGGGAAAATATTAAGAAATATAACTTATTTCAGGGCAAAAAGTCAAAAATTTTTCTTATTTTCGGGCAAAAAGGCAGAAATTCTTAATCGTTTGTGGCAAAAATACAGAAATTCCTATTATTTTGAGGTAAAAAGCCTGAAATTCCCTTATTTGGGGGCCAAAAGGCAGAAATTTCCCATATTTTGGGTCAAAAATGCAGAAATTCCCCTTATTTTGAGGTAAAAAGGCTGAAATTCCTTTTATTTGGGGGCAAAAAGTAAGAAATTCCCCTTATTTTGGAACAAAAAGCAGACATTTACATGATTTTGGGGAAAAAATTTAGAAATTTAACTTATTTCAGGGCAAAAAGTCAAAATTTTCCTTATTTTGGGGCAAAAAGGCAAAAATTCTTAATATTTTGTGGCAAAAATACAGAAATTCCTATTATTTTGAGGTAAAAAGGCTGAAATTCTTCATATTTGGGTGCCAAAAGGCAGAAATTTCCCTTATTTTGGGGCAAAATTGCAGAAATTTCACTTATTTTGGGGAAAAATTGCACAAATTTCACTTATTTCAGAAAAAAAGCAGAAATTTTCTTATTTTGGGGCAAAAAGGCAGAAATTTCTTTTATTTTGTACAAAATTGCAGAAATATTTCTTATTTTGGGACAAAAAGGCAGAAATTCCCCTTATTTGGGGGCAAAAAGGCAGAAATTTCCCTTATTTTGAGGCAAAATTGCAGAAATTTCACTTATTTCAGTGTATTAAGTCAGAAATTTTCCTTATTTTGGGGCAAAAAAGACAGAAATTCGCTTTGTTTTGGGGGAAAAAGACAGAAATTCCACTTATTTAGGGGTAAAAATCAGAAATTCCCCTTATTTTGGAGCAAAAATGAAGAAATTTCTATTTTTTGTGGCAAAAGGTATACATTCCCCTTATTTTCGGGCTAAAAAGCAGAAATTCCCTGTATTTTGGAGCAAAATTTCAGAAATTCCCCTAATTGTGGGGCAAAAAGGCAGAAATTCCTTTTATGTTAGGGCAAAAAGACAGAAATTCTTCTTATTTTGAGGCAAAACTCAGAAATTCCATTTATTTTGGGGCATAATTCCAGAAATTTCCCTTATTTTGGGGCAAAATTGCAGAAATTTCACATATTTTGGGAAAAATTGCAGAAATTACACTTATTTCATGGAAAAAAGCAGAAATTTCCTATTTTGGGGCAAAAACTTAGAAATTTCCAATATTTTGGAGCAAAAATGCTAAAATTCCCCTTATTTTGAGGTAAAAAGGCTGAAATTCCCCGTATTTGGTGGCAAAAAGGCAGAAATTTCCCTTATTTTGGAGCAAAATTGCAGAAATTTTACTTATGTCAGGGTAATAAGTCAGAAATTTTCCTTATTTTGGGGCAAAAAAGACAGAAATACCCTTTGTTTTGGAGGAAAAAGACAGAAATTCCACTTATTTAAAGGCAAAAATGCAGAAATTCTTCTTATTTTGGAGCAAAAATGAAGAAATTTCCTTTATTTATGGCAAAAAGGTATGCATTCATCTTTTTTTCGTACAAAAAGGAAAAATTCCCCGTATTTTGGAGCAAAATTGCAAAATTCCCCTAATTGTTGGGCAAAAAAGCAGAAATTCCCTAAATGTTGGGGCAAAAAGACAGAAATTCTCCTTATTTTGGGGCAAAACTCAGAAATTCCACTTATTTTGAAGCAAAATTCGAGAAATTTCCCTCATTTTGGGGCAAAATTGCAATAATGTCAATTATTTTGGAGCAAAATTGAAGAAATTTCACTAATTTCAGGGGAAAAAAGCAGAAATTTTTATATTTTGTGGCAAAAAGGCAGAAATTTCTTTTATTTTGGTACAAAATTGCAGAAATTTTTCTTATTTTGGGGCAAAAATGCAGAAATTCCCCTTATTTTGAGGTAAAAAGGCTGAAATTCCCCTTATTTGGGGGCTAACATTAAGAAATTCCCATTATTTTAGGGCAAAAAGCAGACATTTCTATTATTTTGGGAAAAAATTTTAGAAATTTAACTTATTTCAGGGCAAAAATTCAGAAATTTTCCTTATTTTGGGGCAAAAATGCAGAAATTCCTAATATATTTGACAAAAATGCAGAAATTCCCCTTATTTAGAGGTAAAAAGGCTGAAATTCCTCTTATTTGAAGGCAAAAAAGCAGAAATTTCCCTTATTTTGCGGAAAAATTGCAGAAATTTCACTTACTTCAGGGTAAAGTCAGAAATTTTCCTCATTTTGGGGCAAAAAAGACAGAAATTCCCTTTGTTTTGGGGGAGAAAGACAGAAATTCCACTTATTTAGAGGCAAAAAAGCGGAAATTCTCCTTATTTTGGAGCATAAATGAAGAAATTTCCCTTTTTATGACATAAAGGTATGCATTCTTCTTATTTTCAGGCAAAAAGGCAGAAATTCTTCGTATTTTGCAGCAAAAATGCAGAAATTCCCCTAATTGTCGGGCAAAAAGTCAGAAATTCCCTATGTGTTGGGGCAAATAGACAGAAATTCTCCTTATTTTGGGGCAAAACTCAGAAATTCCACTTATTTTGGGGCAAAATTCCAGAAATTTCCCTTATTATGGGGCAAAATTACAGAAATTTCACTTATTTTGGGGCAAAATTGCAGAAATTTCACTTATTTCAGGGAAAAAAGGCAGAAATTTTCCTTATTTTGTGGCAAAAAGGCAGAAATTCCTAATATTTTGTGGCAAAAATGTAGAAATTCCCCTTATTTTGAGGTAAAAAGGCTGAAATTCCTCTTATTTGGGGGCAAAAAGGCAGAAATTTTCCTTATTTTGGGGCAAAATTGCAGAAATTTCACTTATTTCAGGGTAATAAGTCAGAAATTTTCCTTATTTTGGGGCAAAAAATACAGAAATTCCCTTTGTTTTGGGTGAAAAAACAGAAATTCCACTTATTTAGAGGCAAAAAAGCAGAAATTCCCCTTATTTTGGAGCAAAATTGCAGAAATTTCCCTTTTTTATGGCAAAAAGGTTTGCATTCTTCTTATTTTCGGGCAAAAAAACAGAAATTCCATGTATTTTGGAGCAAAATTGCAGAAATTCCCCTAATTGTGGGGCAAAAAGGCAGAAATTCCCTATATGTTGGGGCAAAAAGTCAGAAATTCTCCTTATTTTAGGGCAAAACACAGAAATTCCACTTATTTTGGGGGAAAATTCCAGAAATTTCCCTTATTTTGGGGCAAAATTGCAGAAATTTCACTCATTTTGGGGCAAAATTGCAGAAATTTCAATTATTTCAGGGAAAAAAAGCAGAAATTTTTTTATTTTTTGGCAAATACAGAAATTTCTTTTATTATGGTACAAAATAGCAGAATTTTTTCTTCTTTTGGGCAAAAAGGCAGAAATTTCTCATATTTTGGATCAAAAATGCAGAAATTCCTCTTATTTTGAGGTAAAAAGGCTGAAATTCCCCTTATTTGGGGGCAAAAAGTAAGAAATTCCTTTTATTATTGAACAAAAAGCAAACATTTCCATTATTTTGGGGAAAATATTAAGAAATATAACTTATTTCAGGGCAAAAAGTCAAAAATTTTTCTTATTTTCGGGCAAAAAGGCAGAAATTCTTAATCGTTTGTGGCAAAAATACAGAAATTCCTATTATTTTGAGGTAAAAAGCCTGAAATTCCCTTATTTGGGGGCCAAAAGGCAGAAATTTCCCTTACTTTGGGGCAAAATTGCAGAAATTTCACTTACTTCGGGGTAATAAGTCAGAAATTTTCCTTATTTTGGGGCAAAAAAGACAGAAATTCCCTTTGTTTTGGGGGAAAAAGACAGAAATTCCACTTATTTATAGGCAAAAAAGCAGAAATTCCCCTTATTTTGGAGCAAAAATGAGGAAATTTCCCTTTTTTTTGGCAAAAGGTATACATTCCACTTTTTTTCGGGCTAAAAAGCAGAAATTCCCAGTATTTTGGAGCAAAATTGCAGAAATTCCCCTAATTGTGGGGCAAAAAGGCAGAAATTCCTTATATGTTAGGGCAAAAAGACCGAAATTCTCCTTATTTTGGGGCAAAACTCAGAAATTCCACTTATTTTGGGGCAAAATTCCAGAAAATTCCCTTATTTTCAGGCAAAATTGCAGAAATTTCACTTATTTTGGGGCAAAATTGCAGAAATTTCACTTATTTCACAAAAAAAAAGCAGAAATTTTCTTATTTTGGGGCAAAAAGGCAAAAATTTCTTTTATTTTGGTACAAAATTGCAGAATTTTTCTTATTTTGGGACAAAAAGGCAGAAATATCCCTTATTTTGGGACAAAAATGCAGAAATTCCCCTTATTTTGAGGTAAAAAGACTGAAATTCCCGTTATTTGGCGGCAAAAAGGCAGAAATTTCTCTTATTTTGGGGCAAAATTGCAGAAATTTCACTTATTTCAGGGTAATAAGTCAGAAATTTTCCTTATTTTGGGGCAAAAAAGACAGAAATTCCCTTTGTTTTGGAGGAAAAACACAGAAATTCCACTAATTTAGAGGCAAAAAAGCAGAAATTCCCCTTATTTTGGAGCAAAATTGCAGAAATTTACCTGTTTTATGGCAATAAGGTAGGCATTCTTCTCATTTTCGAAAAAAGGCAGAAATTCCCCGTATTTTGGAGCAAAATTGCAGAAATTTTCCTAATTGTGGGGCAAAAAGGCAGAAATTCCCTATATGTTGGGGCAAAAAGGCAGAAATTCTCCTTATTTTGTGGCAAAACTCAGAAATTCCACTTATTTTGGGGCAAAATTCCAGAAATTTCCGTTATTTTGGGGCAAAATTGCAGAAATTTCATTAATTTTGGGGCAAAATTGCAGAAATTTCACTTATTTCATGGAAAAAAGCAGAAATTTTCTTATTTTGGGGCAAGAAATGCAGAAATTTCCTATATTTTGGTGCAAAAATGCAGAAATTCCCCTTATTTTGTGGTAAAAAGGCTGAATTCCCCTTATTTGGGGGCAAAATAGCAGAAATTTCCCTTATTTTTGGGCAAAATTGCAGAAATTTCACTTATTTCAGGGTAATAAGTCAGAAATTGTTTTTATTTTGGAGCAAAAAGGACAGAAATTCCCTTTGTCTTGGGGGAAAAAGACAGAAATTCCACTTATTTAGAGGAAAAAAAGCAGAAATTCCCCTTATTTTGGAGCAAAAATGAAGAAATTTCCCTTTTTTATGGCAAAAAGGTATGCATTCTTCTTTTTTCGTACAAAAAGGCAGAAATTCCCTGTATTTTGAAGCAAAATTGCAGAAATTCCTCTAATTGTTAGGCCAAAAATTAGAAATTCCCTATATGTTGGGGCAAAAAGACAGAAATTCTCCTCATTTTGGGTGAAAACTCAGAAATTACACTTATTTTGGGGCAAAATTCCAGAAATTTCCCTTATTTTGGGGCAAAATTGCAGAAATTTCACTTATTTCAGGAGAAAAAGGAGAAATTTTTTTATTTTGGGTCAAAAAGTCAGAAATTTCCCATATTTTGGGGCAAAAATGCAGAAATTCCCCTTATTTTGGAGCAAAAATGAAGAAATTTCCCTTTTTATGGCAAAAGGTATGCATTCTTCTTATTTTCGGGAAAGAAAGGCAGAAATTCCTCGTATTTTGGAGCAAAATTACAGAAATTCCCCTAATTGTGTGGCAAAAAGGCAGAAATTCCCTATATGTTGGGGCAAAAATACAGAAATTCTCCTTATTTTGAGGCAAAACTCAGAAATTCTACTTATTTTGGGGCAAAATTCCAGAAATTTCCCTTATTTTGGGGCAAAATTGCAGAAATTTCAGTTATTTTGGGGCAAAATTGCAGAAATTTCATTTATTTCATGGAAAAAAAGCAGAATTTTTTTTATTTTGCGCAAAAAGGCAGAAATTTTTCATATTTTGGGGCAAGAATGCAGAAATTCCCCTTATTTTGAGGTAAAAAGGCTGAAATTCCCATTATTTGGGGGCAAAAATTAAGAAATTCCCATTATTTTGGGGCAAAAAGCAGACATTTCCCTTATTTTGGGGAAAAAATTTTAGAAATTTAACTAATTTCAGTGCAAAAAGTCAGAAATTTTCCTTATTTTGGGGCAAAAAGGCAGAAATTCCCAATATTTTGTGGCAAGAATGCAGAAATTCCCCTTATTTTGAGGTAAAAAGGCTGAAATTCTCCTTATTTGGGGGCAAAAAGGCAGAAATTTCCCTTATTTTGGGGCAAAATTGCGGAAACTTCACTTACTTCAGGGTAATAAGTCAGAAATTTTCCTTGTTTTGGGGCAAAAAAGACAGAAATTCCCTTTGTTTTGGGGGAAAAAGACAGAAATTCCACTTATTTAGAGGCAAAAAAGCAGAAATTCCCCTTATATTGGAGCAAAATTGCAGAAATTTTCCTTTTTTATGGCAAAAATGTATGCATTCTCCTTATTTTCGGGCAAAAAGGCAGAAATTCCCCGTATTTTGGAGCAAAATTGCAGAAATTCCCCTAATTGTGAAGCAAAAAGGCAGAAATTGCCTATATGTTGGGGCAAAAAGACAGAAATTCTCTTTATTTTGGGGCAAAACTCAGAAATTCCAATTATTTTGGGGCAAAATTCCAAAAATTTCCCTTATTTTGGCGCAAAATTGAAGAAATTTCACTTATTTTGGGGCAAAATTGCAGAAATTTCACTTATTTCATGGAAAAAAGCAGAAATTTTCTTATTTTGGGGCAAAAAGGCAAAAATTTCTTTTATTTTGGTACAAAATTGCAGAATTTTTCTTATTTTGGGACAAAAAGGCAGAAATATCCCTTATTTTGGGACAAAAATGCAGAAATTCCCCTTATTTTGAGGTAAAAAGCCTGAAATTCCCGTTATTTGGCGGCAAAAAGGCAGAAATTTCTCTTATTTTGGGGCAAAATTGCAGAAATTTCACTTATTTCAGGTAAAAAGTCAGAAATTTTCCTTATTTTGGGTCAAAAATGACAGAAATTCCCTTTGTTTTGGAGGAAAAAGAGATAAATTCCACTTATTTAGAGGCAAAAAAGCAGAAATTCCCCTTATTTCGGAGCAAAAATGAAGAAATTTCCCTTTTTTATGGCAATAAGGTAGGCATTCTTCTCATTTTCAGAAAAAGGCAGAAATTCCCCGTATTTTGGAGCAAAATTGCAGAAATTCCCCTAATTGTGGGGCAAAAAGGCAGAAATTCCCTATATGTTGGGGCAAAAAGGCAGAAATTCTCCTTATTTTGTGGCAAAACTCAGAAATTCCACTTATTTTGGGGCAAAATTCCAGAAATTTCCGTTATTTTGGGGCAAAATTGCAGAAATTTCATTAATTTTGGGGCAAAATTGCAGAAATTTCACTTATTTCATGGAAAAAAGCAGAAATTTTCTTATTTTGGGGCAAGAAATGCAGAAATTTCCTATATTTTGGTGCAAAAATGCAGAAATTCCCCTTATTTTGAAATAAAAAGTCTGAAATTCCCCGTATTTGGGGGCAAAAAGGCAGAAATTTCCCTTATTTTTGGGCAAAATTGCAGAAATTTCACATATTTCAGTGTAATAAGTCAGAAATTTTCCTTATTTTGGGAATAAAAAGACAGAAATTCTTTTTGTTTTGGGGGAAAAGGAAAGTAATTCCACTTATTGGGAGGCAAAAAAGCAGAAATTCCCCATAATTAGAGGTAATAAGGCTGAAATTTTCCTTATTTGGGGGCAAAAGGCAGAAATTTCCCCTTATTTTGGGGCAAAATTGCAGAAATTTCACTTATTTCAGGGAAATAAGTCAGAAATTTTCCTTATTTTTGGGCAAAAAAGACCGAAATTCCTTTTGTTTTGGGGGAAAAAGACAGAAATTCCACTAATTTAGAGGCAAAAAAGCAGAAATTCCCCTTATTTTGGAGCAAAAATGAAGAAATTTCTATTTTTTGTGGCAAAAGGTATACATTCCCCTTATTTTCGGGCTAAAAAGCAGAAATTCCCTGTATTTTGGAGCAAAATTGCAGAAATTCCCCTAATTGTGGGGCAAAAAGGCAGAAATTCCTTTTATGTTAGGGCAAAAAGACAGAAATTCTTCTTATTTTGAGGCAAAACTCAGAAATTCCATTTATTTTGGGGCATAATTCCAGAAATTTCCCTTATTTTGGGGCAAAATTGCAGAAATTTCACATATTTTGGGAAAAATTGCAGAAATTACACTTATTTCATGGAAAAAAGCAGAAATTTCCTATTTTGGGGCAAAAACTTAGAAATTTCCAATATTTTGGAGCAAAAATGCTAAAATTCCCCTTATTTTGAGGTAAAAAGGCTGAAATTCCCCGTATTTGGTGGCAAAAAGGCAGAAATTTCCCTTATTTTGGAGCAAAATTGCAGAAATTTTACTTATGTCAGGGTAATAAGTCAGAAATTTTCCTTATTTTGGGGCAAAAAAGACAGAAATACCCTTTGTTTTGGAGGAAAAAGACAGAAATTCCACTTATTTAAAGGCAAAAATGCAGAAATTCTTCTTATTTTGGAGCAAAAATGAAGAAATTTCCTTTATTTATGGCAAAAAGGTATGCATTCATCTTTTTTTCGTACAAAAAGGAAAAATTCCCCGTATTTTGGAGCAAAATTGCAAAATTCCCCTAATTGTTGGGCAAAAAAGCAGAAATTCCCTAAATGTTGGGGCAAAAAGACAGAAATTCTCCTTATTTTGGGGCAAAACTCAGAAATTCCACTTATTTTGAAGCAAAATTCGAGAAATTTCCCTCATTTTGGGGCAAAATTGCAATAATGTCAATTATTTTGGAGCAAAATTGAAGAAATTTCACTAATTTCAGGGGAAAAAAGCAGAAATTTTTATATTTTGTGGCAAAAAGGCAGAAATTTCTTTTATTTTGGTACAAAATTGCAGAAATTTTTCTTATTTTGGGGCAAAAATGCAGAAATTCCCCTTATTTTGAGGTAAAAAGGCTGAAATTCCCCTTATTTGGGAGCTAACATTAAGAAATTCCCATTATTTTAGGGCAAAAAGCAGACATTTCTATTATTTTGGGAAAAAATTTTAGAAATTTAACTTATTTCAGGGCAAAAATTCAGAAATTTTCCTTATTTTGGGGCAAAAATGCAGAAATTCCTAATATATTTGACAAAAATGCAGAAATTCCCCTTATTTAGAGGTAAAAAGGCTGAAATTCCTCTTATTTGAAGGCAAAAAAGCAGAAATTTCCCTTATTTTGCGGAAAAATTGCAGAAATTTCACTTACTTCAGGGTAAAGTCAGAAATTTTCCTCATTTTGGGGCAAAAAAGACAGAAATTCCCTTTGTTTTGGGGGAGAAAGACAGAAATTCCACTTATTTAGAGGCAAAAAAGCGGAAATTCTCCTTATTTTGGAGCATAAATGAAGAAATTTCCCTTTTTATGACATAAAGGTATGCATTCTTCTTATTTTCAGGCAAAAAGGCAGAAATTCTTCGTATTTTGCAGCAAAAATGCAGAAATTCCCCTAATTGTCGGGCAAAAAGTCAGAAATTCCCTATGTGTTGGGGCAAATAGACAGAAATTCTCCTTATTTTGGGGCAAAACTCAGAAATTCCACTTATTTTGGGGCAAAATTCCAGAAATTTCCCTTATTATGGGGCAAAATTACAGAAATTTCACTTATTTTGGGGCAAAATTGCAGAAATTTCACTTATTTCAGGGAAAAAAGGCAGAAATTTTCCTTATTTTGTGGCAAAAAGGCAGAAATTCCTAATATTTTGTGGCAAAAATGTAGAAATTCCCCTTATTTTGAGGTAAAAAGGCTGAAATTCCTCTTATTTGGGGGCAAAAAGGCAGAAATTTTCCTTATTTTGGGGCAAAATTGCAGAAATTTCACTTATTTCAGGGTAATAAGTCAGAAATTTTCCTTATTTTGGGGCAAAAAATACAGAAATTCCCTTTGTTTTGGGTGAAAAAACAGAAATTCCACTTATTTAGAGGCAAAAAAGCAGAAATTCCCCTTATTTTGGAGCAAAATTGCAGAAATTTCCCTTTTTTATGGCAAAAAGGTTTGCATTCTTCTTATTTTCGGGCAAAAAAACAGAAATTCCATGTATTTTGGAGCAAAATTGCAGAAATTCCCCTAATTGTGGGGCAAAAAGGCAGAAATTCCCTATATGTTGGGGCAAAAAGTCAGAAATTCTCCTTATTTTAGGGCAAAACACAGAAATTCCACTTATTTTGGGGGAAAATTCCAGAAATTTCCCTTATTTTGGGGCAAAATTGCAGAAATTTCACTCATTTTGGGGCAAAATTGCAGAAATTTCAATTATTTCAGGGAAAAAAAGCAGAAATTTTTTTATTTTTTGGCAAATACAGAAATTTCTTTTATTATGGTACAAAATAGCAGAATTTTTTCTTCTTTTGGGCAAAAAGGCAGAAATTTCTCATATTTTGGATCAAAAATGCAGAAATTCCTCTTATTTTGAGGTAAAAAGGCTGAAATTCCCCTTATTTGGGGGCAAAAAGTAAGAAATTCCTTTTATTATTGAACAAAAAGCAAACATTTCCATTATTTTGGGGAAAATATTAAGAAATATAACTTATTTCAGGGCAAAAAGTCAAAAATTTTTCTTATTTTCGGGCAAAAAGGCAGAAATTCTTAATCGTTTGTGGCAAAAATACAGAAATTCCTATTATTTTGAGGTAAAAAGCCTGAAATTCCCTTATTTGGGGGCCAAAAGGCAGAAATTTCCCTTACTTTGGGGCAAAATTGCAGAAATTTCACTTACTTCGGGGTAATAAGTCAGAAATTTTCCTTATTTTGGGGCAAAAAAGACAGAAATTCCCTTTGTTTTGGGGGAAAAAGACAGAAATTCCACTTATTTATAGGCAAAAAAGCAGAAATTCCCCTTATTTTGGAGCAAAAATGAGGAAATTTCCCTTTTTTTTGGCAAAAGGTATACATTCCACTTTTTTTCGGGCTAAAAAGCAGAAATTCCCAGTATTTTGGAGCAAAATTGCAGAAATTCCCCTAATTGTGGGGCAAAAAGGCAGAAATTCCTTATATGTTAGGGCAAAAAGACCGAAATTCTCCTTATTTTGGGGCAAAACTCAGAAATTCCACTTATTTTGGGGCAAAATTCCAGAAAATTCCCTTATTTTCAGGCAAAATTGCAGAAATTTCACTTATTTTGGGGCAAAATTGCAGAAATTTCACTTATTTCACAAAAAAAAAGCAGAAATTTTCTTATTTTGGGGCAAAAAGGCAAAAATTTCTTTTATTTTGGTACAAAATTGCAGAATTTTTCTTATTTTGGGACAAAAAGGCAGAAATATCCCTTATTTTGGGACAAAAATGCAGAAATTCCCCTTATTTTGAGGTAAAAAGACTGAAATTCCCGTTATTTGGCGGCAAAAAGGCAGAAATTTCTCTTATTTTGGGGCAAAATTGCAGAAATTTCACTTATTTCAGGGTAATAAGTCAGAAATTTTCCTTATTTTGGGGCAAAAAAGACAGAAATTCCCTTTGTTTTGGAGGAAAAACACAGAAATTCCACTAATTTAGAGGCAAAAAAGCAGAAATTCCCCTTATTTTGGAGCAAAATTGCAGAAATTTACCTGTTTTATGGCAATAAGGTAGGCATTCTTCTCATTTTCGAAAAAAGGCAGAAATTCCCCGTATTTTGGAGCAAAATTGCAGAAATTTTCCTAATTGTGGGGCAAAAAGGCAGAAATTCCCTATATGTTGGGGCAAAAAGGCAGAAATTCTCCTTATTTTGTGGCAAAACTCAGAAATTCCACTTATTTTGGGGCAAAATTCCAGAAATTTCCGTTATTTTGGGGCAAAATTGCAGAAATTTCATTAATTTTGGGGCAAAATTGCAGAAATTTCACTTATTTCATGGAAAAAAGCAGAAATTTTCTTATTTTGGGGCAAGAAATGCAGAAATTTCCTATATTTTGGTGCAAAAATGCAGAAATTCCCCTTATTTTGTGGTAAAAAGGCTGAATTCCCCTTATTTGGGGGCAAAATAGCAGAAATTTCCCTTATTTTTGGGCAAAATTGCAGAAATTTCACTTATTTCAGGGTAATAAGTCAGAAATTGTTTTTATTTTGGAGCAAAAAGGACAGAAATTCCCTTTGTCTTGGGGGAAAAAGACAGAAATTCCACTTATTTAGAGGAAAAAAAGCAGAAATTCCCCTTATTTTGGAGCAAAAATGAAGAAATTTCCCTTTTTTATGGCAAAAAGGTATGCATTCTTCTTTTTTCGTACAAAAAGGCAGAAATTCCCTGTATTTTGAAGCAAAATTGCAGAAATTCCTCTAATTGTTAGGCCAAAAATTAGAAATTCCCTATATGTTGGGGCAAAAAGACAGAAATTCTCCTCATTTTGGGTGAAAACTCAGAAATTACACTTATTTTGGGGCAAAATTCCAGAAATTTCCCTTATTTTGGGGCAAAATTGCAGAAATTTCACTTATTTCAGGAGAAAAAGGAGAAATTTTTTTATTTTGGGTCAAAAAGTCAGAAATTTCCCATATTTTGGGGCAAAAATGCAGAAATTCCCCTTATTTTGGAGCAAAAATGAAGAAATTTCCCTTTTTATGGCAAAAGGTATGCATTCTTCTTATTTTCGGGAAAGAAAGGCAGAAATTCCTCGTATTTTGGAGCAAAATTACAGAAATTCCCCTAATTGTGTGGCAAAAAGGCAGAAATTCCCTATATGTTGGGGCAAAAATACAGAAATTCTCCTTATTTTGAGGCAAAACTCAGAAATTCTACTTATTTTGGGGCAAAATTCCAGAAATTTCCCTTATTTTGGGGCAAAATTGCAGAAATTTCAGTTATTTTGGGGCAAAATTGCAGAAATTTCATTTATTTCATGGAAAAAAAGCAGAATTTTTTTTATTTTGCGCAAAAAGGCAGAAATTTTTCATATTTTGGGGCAAGAATGCAGAAATTCCCCTTATTTTGAGGTAAAAAGGCTGAAATTCCCATTATTTGGGGGCAAAAATTAAGAAATTCCCATTATTTTGGGGCAAAAAGCAGACATTTCCCTTATTTTGGGGAAAAAATTTTAGAAATTTAACTAATTTCAGTGCAAAAAGTCAGAAATTTTCCTTATTTTGGGGCAAAAAGGCAGAAATTCCCAATATTTTGTGGCAAGAATGCAGAAATTCCCCTTATTTTGAGGTAAAAAGGCTGAAATTCTCCTTATTTGGGGGCAAAAAGGCAGAAATTTCCCTTATTTTGGGGCAAAATTGCGGAAACTTCACTTACTTCAGGGTAATAAGTCAGAAATTTTCCTTGTTTTGGGGCAAAAAAGACAGAAATTCCCTTTGTTTTGGGGGAAAAAGACAGAAATTCCACTTATTTAGAGGCAAAAAAGCAGAAATTCCCCTTATATTGGAGCAAAATTGCAGAAATTTTCCTTTTTTATGGCAAAAATGTATGCATTCTCCTTATTTTCGGGCAAAAAGGCAGAAATTCCCCGTATTTTGGAGCAAAATTGCAGAAATTCCCCTAATTGTGAAGCAAAAAGGCAGAAATTGCCTATATGTTGGGGCAAAAAGACAGAAATTCTCTTTATTTTGGGGCAAAACTCAGAAATTCCAATTATTTTGGGGCAAAATTCCAAAAATTTCCCTTATTTTGGCGCAAAATTGAAGAAATTTCACTTATTTTGGGGCAAAATTGCAGAAATTTCACTTATTTCATGGAAAAAAGCAGAAATTTTCTTATTTTGGGGCAAAAAGGCAAAAATTTCTTTTATTTTGGTACAAAATTGCAGAATTTTTCTTATTTTGGGACAAAAAGGCAGAAATATCCCTTATTTTGGGACAAAAATGCAGAAATTCCCCTTATTTTGAGGTAAAAAGACTGAAATTCCCGTTATTTGGCGGCAAAAAGGCAGAAATTTCTCTTATTTTGGGGCAAAATTGCAGAAATTTCACTTATTTCAGGTAAAAAGTCAGAAATTTTCCTTATTTTGGGTCAAAAATGACAGAAATTCCCTTTGTTTTGGAGGAAAAAGAGATAAATTCCACTTATTTAGAGGCAAAAAAGCAGAAATTCCCCTTATTTCGGAGCAAAAATGAAGAAATTTCCCTTTTTTATGGCAATAAGGTAGGCATTCTTCTCATTTTCAGAAAAAGGCAGAAATTCCCCGTATTTTGGAGCAAAATTGCAGAAATTCCCCTAATTGTGGGGCAAAAAGGCAGAAATTCCCTATATGTTGGGGCAAAAAGGCAGAAATTCTCCTTATTTTGTGGCAAAACTCAGAAATTCCACTTATTTTGGGGCAAAATTCCAGAAATTTCCGTTATTTTGGGGCAAAATTGCAGAAATTTCATTAATTTTGGGGCAAAATTGCAGAAATTTCACTTATTTCATGGAAAAAAGCAGAAATTTTCTTATTTTGGGGCAAGAAATGCAGAAATTTCCTATATTTTGGTGCAAAAATGCAGAAATTCCCCTTATTTTGAAATAAAAAGTCTGAAATTCCCCGTATTTGGGGGCAAAAAGGCAGAAATTTCCCTTATTTTTGGGCAAAATTGCAGAAATTTCACATATTTCAGTGTAATAAGTCAGAAATTTTCCTTATTTTGGGAATAAAAAGACAGAAATTCTTTTTGTTTTGGGGGAAAAGGAAAGTAATTCCACTTATTGGGAGGCAAAAAAGCAGAAATTCCCCATAATTAGAGGTAATAAGGCTGAAATTTTCCTTATTTGGGGGCAAAAGGCAGAAATTTCCCCTTATTTTGGGGCAAAATTGCAGAAATTTCACTTATTTCAGGGAAATAAGTCAGAAATTTTCCTTATTTTTGGGCAAAAAAGACCGAAATTCCTTTTGTTTTGGGGGAAAAAGACAGAAATTCCACTAATTTAGAGGCAAAAAAGCAGAAATTCCCCTTATTTTGGAGCAAAAATGAAGAAATTTCCCTTTTTATGGCAAAAAGGTATGCATTCTTCTTATTTTCGGGCAAAAAGGCAGAAATTCCCCGTATTTTGGAGCAAAATTACAGAAATTCCCCTAATTGTGGGGCAAAAAGGCAGAAATTCCCTATATGTTGGGGTAAAAATGCAGAAATTTTCCTTATTTTGAGGCAAAACTCAGAAATTCCACTTATTTTGGGGCAAAATTCCAGAAATTTCCCTTATTTTGGGGCAAAATTGCAGAAATTTCACTTATTTCAGGGTAATAAGTCAGAAATTGTTTTTATTTTGGAGCAAAAAGGACAGAAATTCGCTTTTCTTGGGGGAAAAAGACAGAAATTCCAAATATTTAGAGGAAAAAAAGCAGAAATTCCCCTTATTTTGGAGCAAAAATGAAGAAATTTCCCTTTTTTATGGCAAAAAGGTATGCATTCTTCTTTTTTCGTACAAAAAGGCAGAAATTCCCTGTATTTTGAAGCAAAATTGCAGAAATTCCTCTAATTGTTAGGCCAAAAATTAGAAATTCCCTATATGTTGGGGCAAAAAGACAGAAATTCTCCTCATTTTGGGTGAAAACTCAGAAATTACACTTATTTTGGGGCAAAATTCCAGAAATTTCCCTTATTTTGGGGCAAAATTGCAGAAATTTCACTTATTTCAGGAGAAAAAGGAGAAATTTTTTTATTTTGGGGCAAAAAGTCAGAAATTTCCCATATTTTGGGGCAAAAATGCAGAAATTCCCCTTATTTTGGAGCAAAAATGAAGAAATTTCCCTTTTTATGGCAAAAGGTATGCATTCTTCTTATTTTCGGGAAAGAAAGGCAGAAATTCCTCGTATTTTGGAGCAAAATTACAGAAATTCCCCTAATTGTGGGGCAAAAAGGCAGAAATTCCCTATATGTTGGGGCAAAAATACAGAAATTCTCCTTATTTTGAGGCAAAACTCAGAAATTCTACTTATTTTGGGGCAAAATTCCAGAAATTTCCCTTATTTTGGGGCAAAATTGCAGAAATTTCAGTTATTTTGGGGCAAAATTGCAGAAATTTCATTTATTTCATGGAAAAAAAGCAGAATTTTTCTTATTTTGCGCAAAAAGGCAGAAATTTTTCATATTTTGGGGCAAGAATGCAGAAATTCCCCTTATTTTGAGGTAAAAAGGCTGAAATTCCCATTATTTGGGGGCAAAAAGTAAGAAATTCCCATTATTTTGGGGCAAAAAGCAGACATTTCCCTTATTTTGGGGAAAAAATTTTAGAAATTTAACTAATTTCAGTGCAAAAAGTCAGAAATTTTCCTTATTTTGGGGCAAAAAGGCAGAAATTCCCAATATTTTGTGGCAAGAATGCAGAAATTCCCCTTATTTTGAGGTAAAAAGGCTGAAATTCTCCTTATTTGGGGGCAAAAAGGCAGAAATTTCCCTTATTTTGGGGCAAAATTGCAGAAACTTCACTTACTTCAGGGTAATAAGTCAGAAATTTTCCTTGTTTTGGGGCAAAAAAGACAGAAATTCCCTTTGTTTTGGGGGAAAAAGACAGAAATTCCACTTATTTAGAGGCAAAAAAGCAGAAATTCCCCTTATATTGGAGCAAAATTGCAGAAATTTTCCTTTTTTATGGCAAAAATGTATGCATTCTTCTTATTTTCGGGCAAAAAGGCAGAAATTCCCCGTATTTTGGAGCAAAATTGCAGAAATTCCCCTAATTGTGAAGCAAAAAGGCAGAAATTCCCTATATGTTGGGGCAAAAAGACAGAAATTCTCCTTATTTTGGGGCAAAACTCAGAAATACCAATAATTTTGGGGCAAAATTCCAAAAATTTCCCTTATTTTGGCGCAAAATTGCAGAAATTTCACTTATTTTGGGGCAAAATTGCAGAAATTTCACTTATTTCATGGAAAAAAGCAGAAATTTTCTTATTTTGGGGCAAAAAGGCAGAAATTTCCTATATTTTGGGGCAAAATTCCAAAAATTTCCCTTATTTTGGCGCAAAATTGCAGAAATTTCACTTATTTTGGGGCAAAATTGCAGGAATTTCACTTATTTCATGGAAAAAAGCAGAATTTTTCTTATTTTGGGCAAAAAGGCAGAAATTTCCCATATTTTGCGGCAAGAATGCAGAAATTCCCCTTATTTTGAGGTAAAAAGACTGAAATTCCCATTATTTGGGGGCAAAATTTAAGAAATTCCCATTATTTTTGGGCAAAAATGAGACATTTCCCTTATTTTGGGGAAAAATTTTAGAAATTTAACTTATTTCATTGCAAAAAGTCAGAAATTTTCCTTATTTTGGGGCAAAAAGTCAGAAATTCCCAATATTTTGTGGCAAGAATGCAGAAATTTTCCTTATTTTGAGGTAAAAAGGCTGAAATTCCCCTTATTTGGGGGCAAATAGGCAGAAATTTCCCTTATTTTGGGGCAAAATTGCAGAAACTTCACTTACTTCAGGGTAATAAGTCAGAAATTTTCCTTGTTTTGGGCCAAAAAAGACAGAAATTCCCTTTGTTTTGGGAGATAAAGACAGAAATTCCACTTATTTTAGAGGCAAAAAAGCAGAAATTCCCCTTATATTGGAGCAAAATTGCAGAAATTTTTCTTTTTTATGGCAAAAATGTATGCATTCTTCTTATTTTTAGGCAAAAAGTCAGAAATTCCTCGTATTTTTGAGGCAAAATTGCAGAAATTCCCCTAATTGTGAAGTCAAAAGGCAGAAATTCCCTATATGTTGGGGCAAAAAGACAGAAATTCTCCTTATTTTGGGGCAAAACTCAGAAATTCCACTTATTTTGGGGCAAAAGTCCAGAAATTTCCCTTATTTTGGCGCAAAATTGCAGAAATTTCACTTATTTTGCGGCAAAATTGCAGAAATTTCACTTATTTCATGGAAAAAAGCAGAAATTTTCTTATTTTAGGGCAAAAAGGAAGAAATTTCCCATATTTTGGGGAAAAAATGCAGAAATTCCCCTTATTTCGAGGAAAAAAGGCTGAAGTTCCCCGTATTTGGGGGCAAAAAGGCAGAAATTTCCCTTATTTTGTGGCAAAATTGCAGAAATTTCACTTATTTCAGTGTAATAAGGCAGAAATTTCCTTATTTTGGGAATTAAAAGACAGAAATTCTTTTTGTTTTGGGGGAAAAGGAAAGAAATTCCACTTATTGGGAGGCAAAAAAGCAGAAATTCCCCATATTTAGAGGTAATAAGGCTGAAATTTTCCTTATTTGGGGGCAAAAGGCAGAAATTTCCCCTTATTTTGGTGCAAAATTGCAGAAATTTCACTTATTTCAGGGTAATAAGTCAGAAATTTTCCTTATTTTGGAGCAAAAAAGACAGAAATTCCCTTTGTTTTGGGGGAAAAAGACAGAAATTCCACTAATTTAGAGGCAAAAATGCAGAAATTCCCCATATTTTGGAGCAAAATTGCAGAAATTGCCCTAATTGTGGGGCAAAAAGGCAGAAATTCCCTATATGTTGGTGCAAAAAGGCAGAAATTCTCCTTATTTTGAGGCAAAACTCAGAAATTCCACTTATTTTGGGGCAAAATTCCAGAAATTTCCGTATTTGGGGGCAAAATTGCAGAAATTTCATTAATTTTGGGGAAAAATTGCAGAAATTTCACTTATTTCATGGAAAAAGGAGAAATTTTCTTAATTTGGGGCAAAAAGGCAGAAATTTCCAATATTTTGGTGCAAAAATGCAGAAATTCCCTTATTTTGAAATAAAAAGTCTGAAATTCCCCGTATTTGGGGGCAAAAAGGCAGAAATTTCCCTTATTTTGGGGCAAAATTGCAGAAATTTCACTTATTTCAGGGTAATAAGTCAGAGATTGTTTATATTTTGGAGCAAAAAAGACAGAAATTCCCTTTGTTTTGGGAGAAAAAGACAGAAATTCCACTTATTTAGAGGCAAATGCAGAAATTCCCTTTATTTTGGAGCAAAAATGACGAAATTTCCCTTTTTTATGGCAAAAAGGTATGCATTCTTCTTATTTTCGTACAAAAAGGCAGTAATTCCCTGTATTTTGGAGCAAAATTGCAGAAATTCCCCTAATTGTTAGGCAAAAAAGCAGAAATTTCCTATATGATGGGGCAAAAAGACAGAAATTCTCCTCATTTTGGGTCAAAACTCAGAAATTCCACTTATTTTGGGGCAAAATTCCAGAAATTTCCCTTATTTTGGGGCAAAATTGCAGAAATTTCACTTATTTCAGGGGAAAAAATGAGAAATTTTCTTATTTTGGGGCAAAAAGTCAGAAATTTCTTATATTTTGGGGCAAAAATGCAGAAATTCCCCTTATTTTGAGGTAAAAAGGCTGAAATTCCCCTTATTTGGGGGCAAAAAGTAAAAAATTCGCATTATTTGGGGGCAAAAAGCAGACATTTCCCTTATTTTGTGGAAAATTTTAGAAATTTAACTTATTTCAGGGCAAAACGTCAGTAATTTTCCTTTTTTTATGGCAAAAAGGCAGAAATTCCCAATATTTTGTGGCAAGAATGCAAAAATTCCCCTTATTTTGAGGTAAAAAGGCTGAAATTCCCCTTATTTGGGAGCAAAAAGGCAAAAATTTACCTAATTTTGGAGCAAAATTGCAGAAATTTCACTTACTTCAGCGTAATAAGTCAGAAATTTTCCTTATTTTGGGGCAAAAAAGACAGAAATTCCCTTTGTTTTGGGGGAAAAAGACAGAAATTCCACTTATTTAAAGACAAAAAAGCAGAAATTCCCCTTATTTTGGAGCAAAAATGAAGAAATTTCCTTTTTATATGGCAAAAATGTATGCATTCTTCTTATTTTCGTACAAAAAGGCAGAAATTCCCCGTATTTTGGAGCAAAATTGCAAAAATTCCCCTAATTGTTGGGCAAAAAAGCAGAAATTCCTTATATGTTGGGGCAAAAAGACAAAAATTCTCCTTATTTTGGGGCAAAACTCAGAAATTCCACTTATTTTGATGCAAAATTCCAGAAATTTCCCTTATTTTGGGGCAAAATTGCAATAATTTCCCTTATTTTGGGGCAAAATTGCAGAAATTTCACTTATTTCAGTGTAATAAGGCAGAAATTTCCTTATTTTGGGAATTAAAAGACAGAAATTCTTTTTGTTTTGGGGGAAAAGGAAAGAAATTCCACTTATTGGGAGGCAAAAAAGCAGAAATTCCCCATATTTAGAGGTAATAAGGCTGAAATTTTCCTTATTTGGGGGCAAAAGGCAGAAATTTCCCCTTATTTTGGTGCAAAATTGCAGAAATTTCACTTATTTCAGGGTAATAAGTCAGAAATTTTCCTTATTTTGGAGCAAAAAAGACAGAAATTCCCTTTGTTTTGGGGGAAAAAGACAGAAATTCCACTAATTTAGAGGCAAAAATGCAGAAATTCCCCATATTTTGGAGCAAAATTGCAGAAATTGCCCTAATTGTGGGGCAAAAAGGCAGAAATTCCCTATATGTTGGTGCAAAAAGGCAGAAATTCTCCTTATTTTGAGGCAAAACTCAGAAATTCCACTTATTTTGGGGCAAAATTCCAGAAATTTCCGTATTTGGGGGCAAAATTGCAGAAATTTCATTAATTTTGGGGAAAAATTGCAGAAATTTCACTTATTTCATGGAAAAAGGAGAAATTTTCTTAATTTGGGGCAAAAAGGCAGAAATTTCCAATATTTTGGTGCAAAAATGCAGAAATTCCCTTATTTTGAAATAAAAAGTCTGAAATTCCCCGTATTTGGGGGCAAAAAGGCAGAAATTTCCCTTATTTTGGGGCAAAATTGCAGAAATTTCACTTATTTCAGGGTAATAAGTCAGAGATTGTTTATATTTTGGAGCAAAAAAGACAGAAATTCCCTTTGTTTTGGGAGAAAAAGACAGAAATTCCACTTATTTAGAGGCAAATGCAGAAATTCCCTTTATTTTGGAGCAAAAATGACGAAATTTCCCTTTTTTATGGCAAAAAGGTATGCATTCTTCTTATTTTCGTACAAAAAGGCAGTAATTCCCTGTATTTTGGAGCAAAATTGCAGAAATTCCCCTAATTGTTAGGCAAAAAAGCAGAAATTTCCTATATGATGGGGCAAAAAGACAGAAATTCTCCTCATTTTGGGTCAAAACTCAGAAATTCCACTTATTTTGGGGCAAAATTCCAGAAATTTCCCTTATTTTGGGCAAAATTGCAGAAATTTCACTTATTTCAGGGGAAAAAATGAGAAATTTTCTTATTTTGGGGCAAAAAGTCAGAAATTTCTTATATTTTGGGGCAAAAATGCAGAAATTCCCCTTATTTTGAGGTAAAAAGGCTGAAATTCCCCTTATTTGGGGGCAAAAAGTAAAAAATTCGCATTATTTGGGGGCAAAAAGCAGACATTTCCCTTATTTTGTGGAAAATTTTAGAAATTTAAATTATTTCAGGGCAAAACGTCAGTAATTTTCCTTTTTTTAGGGCAAAAAGGCAGAAATTCCCAATATTTTGTGGCAAGAATGCAAAAATTCCCCTTATTTTGAGGTAAAAAGGCTGAAATTCCCCTTATTTGGGAGCAAAAAGGCAAAAATTTACCTAATTTTGGAGCAAAATTGCAGAAATTTCACTTACTTCAGCGTAATAAGTCAGAAATTTTCCTTATTTTGGGGCAAAAAAGACAGAAATTCCCTTTGTTTTGGGGGAAAAAGACAGAAATTCCACTTATTTAAAGACAAAAAAGCAGAAATTCCCCTTATTTTGGAGCAAAAATGAAGAAATTTCCTTTTTATATGGCAAAAATGTATGCATTCTTCTTATTTTCGTACAAAAAGGCAGAAATTCCCCGTATTTTGGAGCAAAATTGCAAAAATTCCCCTAATTGTTGGGCAAAAAAGCAGAAATTCCTTATATGTTGGGGCAAAAAGACAAAAATTCTCCTTATTTTGGGGCAAAACTCAGAAATTCCACTTATTTTGATGCAAAATTCCAGAAATTTCCCTTATTTTGGGGCAAAATTGCAATAATTTCCCTTATTTTGGGGCAAAATTGCAGAAATTTCACTTATTTCAGTGTAATAAGGCAGAAATTTCCTTATTTTGGGAATAAAAAGACAGAAATTCTTTTTGTTTTGGGGGAAAAGGAAAGAAATTCCACTTATTGAGAGGCAAAAAAGCAGAAATTCCCCATATTTAGAGGTAATAAGGCTGAAATTTTCCTTATTTGGGGGCAAAAGGCAGAAATTTCCCCTTATTTTGGGGCAAAATTGCAGAAATTTCACTTATTTCACGGTAATAAGTAAGAAATTTTCCTTATTTTGGGGCAAAAAAGACAGAAATTCCCTTTGTTTTGGGGGAAAAAGACAGAAATTCCACTAATTTAGAGGCAATAAAGCAGAAATTCCCCTTATTTTGGAGCAAAAATGAAGAAATTTCCCTTTTATGGCAATAAGGTAGGCATTCTTCTTATTTTCGGGCAAAAAGGCAGAAATTCCCCGTATTTTGGAGCAAAATTGCAGAAATTCCCCTAATTGTGGGGCAAAAAGGCAGAAATTCCCTATATGTTGGGGCAAAAAGGCAGAAATTCTCCTTATTTTGAGGCAAAACTCAGAAATTCCACTTATTTTGGGGCAAAATTCCAGAAATTTCTTTTATTTTGGGGCAAAATTCCAGAAATTTCACTTATTTTGGGGTAAAATTGCAGAAATTTCACTTATTTCATGGAAAAAAGCAGAATTTTTCTTATTTTGGGCAAAAAGGCAGAAATTTCCCATATTTTGGGGCAAGAATGCAGAAATTCCCCTTATCTTGAGGTAAAAATGCTTAAATTCCCATTATTTAAGGGCAAAAAGTAAGAAATTCCCATTATTTTGGGGCAAAAAGCAGACATTTACCTTATTTTGGGGAAAAATTTTAGAAATTTAACTTATTTCAGTGCAAAAAGTCCGAAATTTTCTTTATTTTGGGGCAAAAACGCAGAAATTCCAAATATTTTGTGGCAAGAATGCAGAAATTCCCCTTAATTTGAGGTAAAAAGGCTGAAATTCCCCTTATTTGGGGGCAAAAAGGCAGAAATTTCCCTTATTTTGGGGAAAAATTGCAGAAACTTCACTTACTTCAGGGTAATAAGTCAGAAATTTTCCTTGTTTTGGGGCAAAAAGACAGAAATTCCCTTTGTTTTGGAGGGAAAATACAGAAATTCCACTTATTTAGAGGCAAAAAAGCAGAAATTCCCCTTATATTGGAGCAAAATTGCAGAAATTTTCCTTTTTTATGGCAAAAATGTATGCATTCTTCTTATTTTTAGGCAAAAAGTCAGAAATTCCCCGTATTTTGGATCAAAATTGCAGAAATTCCTGTAATTGTGAAGCAAAAAGGCAGAAATTCCCTATATGTTGGGGCAAAAAGACAGAAATTCTCCTCATTTTGGGGCAAAACTCAGAAATTCCACTTATTTTGGGGCAAAATTCCAGAAATTTCCTTTATTTTGGCGCAAAATTGCAGAAATTTCACTTATTTTGGGGCAAAATTGCAGAAATTTCACTTATTTCATGGAAAAAAGCAGAAATTTTCTTATTTTGGGGCAAAAAGGCAGAAATTTCCCATATTTTGGGGAAAAAATGCAGAAATTCCCCTTATTTTGAGGTAAAAAGGCTGAAGTTCCCCGAATTTGGGGGCAAAAAGGCAGAAATTTCCCTTATTTTGGGGCAAAATTGCAGAAATTTCACATATTTCAGTGTAATAAGTCAGAAATTTTCCTTATTTTGGGAATAAAAAGACAGAAATTCTTTTTGTTTTGGGGGAAAAGGAAAGAAATTCCACTTATTGGGAGGCAAAAAAGCAGAAATTCCCCATATTTAGAGGTAATAAGGCTGAAATTTTCCGTATTTGGGGGCAAAAGGCAGAAATTTCCCCTTATTTCGGGGCAAAATTGCAGAAATTTCACTTATTTCAGGGTAATAAGTCAGAAATTTTCCTTATTTTGGGGCAAAAAAGACAGAAATTCCCTTTGTTTTGGGGGAAAAAGACAGAAATTTCACTAATTTAGAGGCAAAAAAGGAGAAATTCCCCTTATTTTGGAGCAAAAATGAAGAAATTTCCCTTTTTATGGCAAAAAGGTATGCATTCTTCTTATTTTCGGGCAAAAAGGCAGAAATTCCCCGTATTTTGGAGCAAAATTACAGAAATTCCCCTAATTGTGGGGCAAAAGGCAGAAATTCCCTATATGTTGGGGCAAAAATACAGAAATTCTCCTTATTTTGAGGCAAAACTCAGAAATTCCACTTATTTTGGGGCAAAATTCCAGAAATTTCCCTTATTTTGGGGCAAAATTGCAGAAATTTCACTTATTTTGGGGCAAAATTGCAGAAATTTCACTTATTTCATGGAAAAAAAGCAGAATTTTTCTTATTTTGGGCAAGAGGTAGAAATTTCCCATATTTTGGGGCAAGAATGCAGAAATTTCCCTTATTTTGAGGTAAAAAGGCTGAAATTCCCATTATTTGGGTGCAAAAAGTAAGAAATTCCCATTATTTTGGGGCAAAAAGCAGACATTTCCCTTATTTTGGGGAAAAATTTTAAAAATTTAACTTATTTCAGTGCAAAAAGTCAGAAATTTTCCTTATTTTGGGGCATAAAGGAAGAAATTCCCAATATTTTTTGGCAAGAATGCAGAAATTTCCCTTATTTTGAGGTAAAAATGCTGAAATTCTCCTTATTTGGGGGCAAAAAGGCAGAAATTCCCCATATTTTGGAGCAAAATTGCAGAAATTCCCCTAATTGTGGGGCAAAAAGGCAGAAATTCCCTATATGTTGGGGCAAAAAGACAGAAATTCTCCTTATTTTGGGGCAAAACACAGAAATTCCACTTATTTTGTGGGAAAATTCCAGAAATTTCCCTTATTTTGGGGCAAAATTGCAGAAATTTCACTCATTTTGGGGCAAAATTGCAGAAATTTCAATTATTTCAGGGCAAAGAAGCAGAAATTTTTTTTATTATGGTACAAAATAGCAGAAATTTTTCTTATTTTGTGCAAAAAGGCAGAAATTTCACATATTTTGGGTCAAAAATGCAGAAATTCTCCTTATTTTGAGGTAAAAAGGCTGAAATTCCCCTTATTTGGGGGCAAAAAGTAAGAAATTCCCCTTATTTTGGGGCAAAAAGCAGACATTTCCATTATTTTGGGGAAAAAATTTAGAAATTTAACTTATTTCAGGGCAAAAAGTCAGAAATTTTCCTTATTTTGGGGCAAAAAAGCAGAAATTCTTAATCGTTTGTGGCAAAAATACAGAAATTCCTATTATTTTGAGGTAAAAAGGCTGAAATTCTTCATATTTGGGTGCCAAAAAGCAGAAATTTCCATTATTTTGGGGCAAAATTTCAGAAATTTCACTTACTTCAGGGTAATAAGTCAGAAATTTTCCTTATTTTGGGGCAAAAAAGACAGAAATTTCCTTTGTTTTGGGGGAAAAAGACAGAAATTCCACTAATTTAGAGGCAAAAAAGCAGAAATTCCCCTTATTTTGGAGCAAAAATAAAGAAATTTCCCTTTTTATGGGAAAAAGGTATGCATTCTTCTTATTTTCGGGCAAAAAGGCAGAAATTCTCTGTATTTTGGAGCAAAATTACAGAAATTCTTCTAATTGTGGGGCAAAAAGGCAGAAATTCCATATATGTTGGGGCAAAAAGACAGAAATTCTCCTTATTTTGGGTCAAAACTCAGAAATTCCACTTATTTTGGGGCAAAATTCCAAAATTTCACTTATTTTGAGGCAAAATTGCAGAAATTTCACTTATTTCAGGGTAATAAGACAGAAATTTTCCTTATTTTGGGGCAAAACAGACAGATATTCCCTTTGTTTTGGGGGAAAAAGACAGAAATTCCACTTATTTAGAGGCATAAAAGCAGAAATTCCCCTTATTTTGGAGCAAAAGTGAAGAAATTTCCCTTTTTTATGGCAAAGAAGTATGCATTCTTATTATTTTCGGGCAAAAAGGCAGAAATTCCTTGTATTTTGGGGCAAAAATGCAGAAATTCCCCTTATTTTGAGGTAAAAAGGCTGAAATTACTCCTATTTGAGGGCAAAAAGGCAGAAATTTCCCTTATTTTGAGGAAAAATTGCAGAAATTTAACTTATTTCAGGGTAATAATTCAGAAATTTACCTTATTTTGCGGCAAAAAAGACAGAAATTCCCTTTGTTTTGGGGGAAAAAGACAGAAATTCCACTTATTTAGAGGCAAAAAAGCAGAAATTCCCCTTATTTTGGAGCAAAAATGAAGAAATTTCCATTTTTTTGTGGCAAAAGGTATACATTCCACTTATTTTGGGCTAAAAAGCAGAAATTCCCCATATTTTGGAGCAAAATTGCAGAAATTCCGCTAATTGTGGTGCAAAATGGCAGAAATTCCCTATATGATGGGCCAAAAAGGCAGAAATTCTCCTTATTTTGAGGCAAAACTCAGAAATTCCACTTATTTTGGGGCAAAATTCCAGAAATTTCCCTTATTTTGGGGCAAAATTGCAGAAATTTCATTAATTTTGGGGCAAAATTGCAGATATTTCACTTATTTCATGGAAAAAAGGAGAAATTTTCTTATTTTGGGGCAAAAATGCAGAAATTTCCAATATTTTAGTGCAAAAATGCAGAAATTCCTCTTATTTTGAAATAAAAAGTCTGAAATTCCCCTGTATTTGGGGGCAAAAAGGCAGAAATTTCCCTTATTTATGAGCAAAATTGCAGAAATTTCACTTATTTCAGGGTAATAAGTCAGAAATTGTTTTTATTTTGGAACAAAAAAGACAGAAATTCCCTATGTTTTGGGGTAAAAAGACAGAAATTTCACTTATTTAGAGGAAAAAAAGCAGAAATTCCCCTTATTTTTGAGCAAAAATGAAGAAATTTCCCTTTTTTATTGCAAAAAGGTATGCATTCTTCTTATTTTCGTACAAAAAGAAAGAAATTCCTCGTATTTTGGAGCAAAATTGCAGAAATTCCCCTAATTGTTAGGCAAAAAAGCAGAAATTCCCTATATGTTGGGGCAAAAAGACAGAAATTCCCCTTATTTTGGAGCAAAACTCAGAAATTCCACTTATTTTGGGGCAAAAATCCAGAAATTTCCCTTATTTGGGGGCAAAATTGCAGAAATTTCACTTATTTCAGGGGAAAAAAGGAGAAATTTTCTTATTTTGGGGCAAAAAGTCAGAAATTTCCCATATTTTGTGGCAAAAATGCAGAAATTCCCCTTATTTTGAGGTAAAAAGGCTGAAATTCCCCTTATTTTGGGGCAAAAAGTAAAAAATTCCCATTATTTGGGGGCAAAAAGCAGACATTTCCCTTATTTTGGGGAAAAATTTTAGAAATTTAACTTATTTCATGGCAAAAAGTCAGAAATTTTCTTATTTTGGGGCAAAAAAACAGAAATTTCTTTTATTATGGTACAAAATAGCAGAAATTTTTCTTATTTTGGGCAAAAAGGCCGAAATTTCCTATATTTTGGTAAAAATGCAGAAATTCCCCTTATTTTGAGGTAAAAAGCCTGAAATTCCCCTTATTTGGGGGCCAAAAGTAAGAAATTCCCCTTATTTTGGGGCAAAAAGGAGACATTTCCATTATTTTGGGGAAAAAATTTAGAAATCTAACTTATTTCAGGGCAAAAATCAGAAATTTTCCTTATTTTGGGGCAAAAAGGCAGAAACTCTTAATCGTTTGTGGCAAAAATACAGAAATTCCTATTAATTTGAGGTAAAAAGCCTGAAATTCCCCTTATTTGGGGGCCAAAAGGCAGAAATTTCCCTTATTTTGGGGAAAAATTGCAGAAATTTCACTTACTTCAGCGTAATAAGTCAGAAATTTTCCTTATTTTGGGGCAAAAAAGACAGAAATTCCCTTTGTTTGGGGGAGAAAGACAGAAATTCCACTTATTTAGAGGCAAAAAAAGCAGAAATTCCCCTTATTTTGGAGCAAAAATGAAGAAATTTCCCTTTTTTATAGCAAAAAGGTATGCATTCTTCTTATTTTCGTACAAAAAGAAAGAAATTCCCCGTATTTTGGAGCAAAATTGCAGAAATTCCCCTAATTGTTAGGCAAAAAAGCAGAAATTCCCTATATGTTGGGGCAAAAAGACAGAAATTCCCTTTATTTTGGAGCAAAACTCAGAAATTCCACTTATTTTGGGGCAAAATTCCAGAAATTTCCCTTATTTTGGGGCAAAATTGCAGAAATTTCACTTATTTCAGGGGAAAAAAGGAGAAATTTTCTTATTTTGGGGCAAAAAGTCAGAAATTTCCCATATTTTGGGGCAAAAATGCAGAAATTCCCCTTATTTTGAGGTAAAAAGGCTGAAATTCCCCTTATTTGGGGCAAAAAGTAAATAATTCCCATTATTTGGGGGCAAAAAGCAGACATTTCCCTTATTTTGGGGAAAAATTTTAAGAATTTAACTTATTTCAGGGCAAAAAGTCAGAAATTTTCCTTATTTTGGGGCAAAAAGGCAGAAATTCCCAATATTTTGTGGCAAGAATGCAGAAATTCCCCTTATTTTGAGGTAAAAAGGCTGAAATTCCCCTTATTTGGGGGCAAAAAGGCAGAAATTTCCCTTATTTTGGGGCAAAATTGCAGAAATTTCACTTACTTCAGGGTAATAAGTCAGAAATTTTCCTTATTTTGGGCCAAAAAAGATAGAAATTCCCTTTGTTTTGGGGGAGAAAGAGAGAAATTCCACTAATTTAGAGGCAAAAAAGCAGAAATTCCCCTTATTTTGGAGCAAAAATGAAGATATTTCCTTTTTTTATGGCAAAAATGTATGCATTCTTCTTATTTTGGTACAAAAAGGCAGAAATTCCCCGTATTTTGGAGCAAAATTGCAAAAATTCCCCTGATTCTTGGGCAAAAAAGCAGAAATTCCCTATATGTTGGGGCAAAAAGACAAAAATTCTCCTTATTTTGGGGCAAAACTTAGAAATTCCACTTATTTTGTAGCAAATTCCAGAAATTTCCCTTATTTGGGGGCAAAATTGCAATAATTTCACTCATTTTTGGGGCAAAATTGCAGAAATTTCAATTATTTCAGGAAAAAAAAGCAGAAATTTTCTTATTTTGTGGCAAAAAGGCAGAAATTTCTTTTATTTTGGTACAAAATTGCAGAAATTTTTCTTATTTGGGGGCAAAAAGGCAGAAATTTCCCATATTTTGGGGAAAAAAGTCAGAAATTTCACTTATTTCAGGGTAATAAGTCAGAAATTTTCTTTATTTTGGGGCAAAAAAGACAGAAATTCCCTTTGATTTTGGGGAAAATGAAAGAAATTCCACTTATTTAGAGGCAAAAAAGCAAAAATTCCTAATATTTAGAGGTAATAAGGTTGAAATTTTCCTTATTTGGAGGCAAAAGGCAGAAATATCTCTTATTTTGGGACAAAATTGCAGAAATTTCACTTATTTCAGGGTAATAAGTCAGAAATTTTCCTTATTTTGGGGCAAAAAAGACAGAAATTCCCTTTGTGTTGGGGTAAAAAGAGAGAAATTCCACTTATTTAGAGGCAAAAAAGAGGAAATTCCCTTTATTTTGGAGCAAAAATGAAGAAATTTCCCTATTTTATGGCAAAAAGGTATGCATTCTTCTCATTTTCAGACATAAAGGAAGAAATTCCCCGTATTTTAAAGCAAAATTGCTGAAATTCCCCTAATTGTTGGGCAAAAAAGCAGAAATTCCCTATATGTTGGGGCAAAAAGACAGAAATTCTCCTTATTTTGGGGCAAAACTCAGAAATTTCACTTATTTTGTGGCAAAATTGCAGAAATTTCACTTATTTCAGAAAAAAGCAGAAATTTTCTTATTTTGGGGAAAAAAGGCAGAATTTTTTTTTTATTTTGGTACAAAATTGCAGAAATTTTTCTTATTTTGGGGCCAAGAGGCAGATATTTCCCATATTTTGGGGTATAAATGCAGAAATTCCCTTTATTTTGAGGAAAAAAGGCTCAAATTCCCCTAATTTGGAGGCAAAAAGGCAGAAATTTCTCTTATTTTGGGGCAAAATTGCAGAAACATCATTTATTTCAGGGTAATAAGTAAGAAATTTTCCTTATTTTTGGGCAAAAAAGACAGAAATTCTCTTTGTTTTGGGGGAAAAAGACAGAAATTCCACTTATTTAGAGGCAAAACAGCAGAAATTCCCCTTATTTTGGAGCAAAAATGAAGAAATTTCCCTTTATTATGGCAAAAAGTTATGCATTCTTTTTATTTTCGGGCAAAAAGGCAGAAATTCTCCGTATTTTGGAGCAAAATTTCAGAAATTCCCCTAATTGTGGGGCAAAAGGCAGAAATTTTCTATATGTTGGGGCAAAAAGACAGAAATTCTCCTTATTTTGGGGCAAGACTCAGAAATTTCACTTATTTTGGGGCAAAATTCCAGAAATTTCCCTTATTTTGGGGCAAAATTGCAGAAATTTCAATTATTTTGGGGCGAAATTGCAGAAATTTCACTTATTTCAGGGAAAAAATGCAGAAAATTTATTTTGAGGCAAAAAGGCAGAAATTTCTTTTATTTTGGTACAAAATTGCAGAAATTTTTCTTATTTTGGGCAAAAAGGAAGAAATTTCCCATATTTTGGGGCAAAAATGCAAAACTTCCTTTTATTTTGAGGTAAAAAGGATGAAATTCCTCTTATTTGGGGGCAAAAAGTAAGAAATTGCCATTATTTTGGTGCCAAAAGCAGACATTTCCCTTATTTTCAGGAAAAATTTTAGAAATTTAACTTATTTAAGGGCAAAAAGTCAGAAATTTTCCTTATTTTGGGGCAGAACGGAAGAAATTCCTAATATTTTGTGGCAAAAATGCAGAAATTCCCCTTATTTTGAGGTAAAAAGGCTGAAATTCCCCTTATTTGGTGGCAAAAAGGCAGAAATTTCCCTTATTTTGGGGCAAAATTGCAAAAATTTCACTTACTTCAAAGTAATAAGTCAGAAATTTTCCTTATTTTGGGGTAAAAAAACAGAAATTCCCTTTGTTTTGGGGGAGAAAGGGAGAAATTCCACTAATTTAGAGGCAAAAAAGCAGAAATTCCCCTTATTTTGGAGCAAAAATGAAGAAATTTCCCTTTTTATGGCAAAAAATATGCATTCTTCTTACTTTCGGCAAAAAGGCAGAAATTCCTCGTATTTTAGAGCAAAATTGCAGAAATTCCCCTAATTGTGGGGCAAAAAGGCAGAAATTCCCTATATGTTGGGGCAAAAAGGTAGAAATTCTTATATTGGGGCAAAACTCAGAAATTCCACTTATTTTGGGGCAAAATTCCAGAAATTTCCCTTATTTTGTGGCAAAAAGGCAGAAATTCCTAATATTTTGTGGCAAAAATGCAGAAATTCCCCTTATTTTGGGGTAAAAAGGCTGAAATTCCCCTCATTTGGGGGCAAAAAAGCATAAATTTTTTCTTATTTTGGGGCAAATTTGCAGAAATTTCACTTATTTCAGGGTAATAATCAGAAATATTCCTTATTTTGGGCCAAAAAGGACAGAAATTCCCTTTGTTTTGGGGGAAAAAGACAGAAATTCCACTTATTTAGAAGCAAAAAACAGAAATTCCCCTTATTTTGGAGCAAAAATGAAGAAGTTTCATTTTTTATAGCAAAAAGTTATGCATTCTTCTTATTTTCCAGCAAAAAGGTAGAAATTTTCTGTATTTTGGAGCAAAATTGCAGAAATTCCTCTAATTGTGGGGCAAAAAGGCAGAAATTCCCTATATGTTGGGGCAAAATGAACGAAATTCTCCTTATTTTGGGGCAAAACTCAGAAATTCCACATATTTTGGGGCAAAATTCAAGAAATTTCCCTTATTTTCTGGCAAAATTGCAGAAATTTCACTTATTTTGGGGCAAAATTGTAGAAATTTCACTTATTTCAGAAAAAAAATCAGAAATTTTCTTATTTTGGGGCAAAAAGGCAGAAATTTCTTTTATCTTGGTACAAAATTTCAGAAATTTTTCTTATTTTGGGGCAAAAATGCAGAAATTTCCGATATTTTGGGGAAAAATGCAGAAATTCCCAGTATCTTGAGGTAAAAAGGCTGAAATTCCCCTTATTTGGGGGCAAAAAGGCAGAAATTTCCCTTATTTTGAAGCAAAATTTCAGAAATTTCACTTATTTCAGGGTAATAAGTAAGAAATTTTCCTTATTTTGGAGCAAAAAAGACAGAAATTTCCTTCGTTTTTAGGGGAAAAAGACAGAAATTCCACATTTTTGGAGGCAAAAAAGCAGAAATTCCTTTTATTTTGGAGCAAAAATGAAGAAATTTCCCTTTTTTGTGGCAAAAGGTATACATCCCCCTTATTTTCAGGCTAAAAAGCAGAAATTCCCTTTATTTTGGAGCAAAATTGCAGAAATTCCCCTAATTGTGGGGCAAAAAGGCAGAAATTCCCTATATGTTAGGGCAAAAAGACAGAAATTCTCCTTAATTTGGGGCAAAACTCTGAAATTCCACTTATTTTGGGGCAAAATTCCAGAAATTTACCTTATTTTGGGGCAAAATTGCAGAAATTTCACTTATATTGGGGCAAAATTGCAGAAATTTCACTTATTTTGGGGCAAAATTGCAGAAATTTCACTTATTTCAGGGAAAAAAGGCAGAAATTTTCCTTATTTTTGGGCAAAATGCAGAAATTCCTAATATTTTGTGACAAAAATGCAGAAATTCGCCTTATTTTGAGGTAAAAAGTCTGAAATTTCCCTTATTTGGGAGCAAAAAGGCAGAAATTTCTTTTATTTTGGGGAAAAATTTCAGAAATTTCACTTATTAGAGGAAAATAAGTCAGAAATTTTCCTTAATTTGGGGCAAAAAAGACAGAAATTCTCTTTGTTTTGGGGGAATAAGACAAAAATTCCACTTATTTAGAGGCAAAAAAGCAGCAATTCCCCTTATTTTGGAGCAAAATTGCAGAAATTTCCCTTTTTTATGGCAAAAACGTATGCATTCTTCTAATTTCCTGCAAAAGGCAGAAATTCCTCGTATTTTTGAGCAAAATTGCAGAAATTCCCCTAATTTTGGGGCAAAAAGGCAGAAATTCCCTAAATGTTGGGGCAAAAAGACAGAAAGTCTCCTTATTTTAGGGCAAAACTCAGAATTTCCACTTAGTTTGGGGCATAATTCCAAAAATTTCCCTTATTTTGGGGCAAAATTGCAGAAATTTCACTTATTTTGGGGCAAAATATCAGAAATTTCACTTATTTCATGGAAAAAAACAGAAATTTTCTTATTTTGGCGCAAAAGGCAGAAATTTCCCATTATTTGGGGCAAAAATGCAGAAATTCCTTTTATTTTTAGGTAAAAAGGCTGAAATTCCCCTTATTTGGGGGCAAAAAGGCAGAAATTTCCCTTATTTTGGGGCAAAATTGCAGAAATTTCACTTATTTCAGGGTAATAAGTCAGAAATTTTCCTTATTTTGGGGAAAAAAAGACAGAAATTCCCTTTGTTTTGGGGTAAAAGGACAGAAATTCCACTTATTAAGAGGCAAAAAAGCAGAAATTCCCCTTATTTTGGAGCAAAAAATGAAGAAATTTCCCTTTTTTATGGCAAAAAGTTATGCATTCTTTTTATTTTCGGGCAAAAAGGCAGAAATTCCCCGTATTTTGGAGCAAAATTTCAGAAATTACCTTAATTGTGGGGCAAAAAGGCAGAAATTCCCTATATGTTGGGGCAAAAAGACAGAAATTCTCCTTATTTTGGGGCAAAACTCGGAAATTACACTTATTTTGGGGCAAAATTCCAGAAATTTCCCTTATTTTGGGGCAAAATTGCAGAAATTTCACTTATTTTGCGGCGAAATTGCAGAAATTTCACTTATTTCAGGGAAAAAATGCAGAAATTTTCTTATTTTGAGACAAAAAGGCAGAAATATCTTTTATTTTGGTACAAAATTGCAGAAATTTTTCTTATTTTGGGCAAAAAGGCAGAAATTTCCCATATTTTGGGGCAAAAATGCAAAAATTCTTTTTATTTTGAGGTAAAAAGGCTGAAATTCCTATTATTTGGGGTCAAAAAGTAAGAAATTCCCATTATTTTGGTGCCAAAAGCAGACATTTCTCTTATTTTCAGGAAAAATTTTAGGAATTTAACTTATTTCAGGGAAAAAAGTCAGAAATTTTCCTTATTTTGGGGCAGAAAGGCAGAAATTCCTAATATTTTGTGGCAAAAATGCAGGAATTCCCCTTATTTTGAGGTAAAAAGGCTGAAATTCCCCTTATTTGGGGGCAAAAAGGCAGAAATTTCCCTTATTTTGGGGCAAAACTGCAGAAATTTCATTTACTTCAAAGTAATAAGTCAGAAATTTTCCTTATTTTGGGGTAAAAAAGACAGAAATTCCCTTTGTTTTGGGGGAGAAAAAGGGAAATTCCACTAATTTAAAGGCAAAAAAGCAGAAATTCCCCTTATTTTGGAGCAAAAATGAAGAAATTTCCCTTTTTATGGCAAAAAGGTATGCATTCTTCTTATTTTCGGGCAAAAAGGCAGAAATTCCTCGTATTATAGAGCAAAATTGCAGAAATTCTCCTAATTGTGGGGCAAAAAGGCAGAAATTTTCTATATGTTGGGGCAAAAAGGCAGAAATTCTCTTTATTTTGGGGCAAAACTCAGAAATTCCACTTATTTTGGGACAAAATAGAAATTTTCATTATTTTGGGGCAAAAAGGCTGAAATTCCTAATATTTTGTGGCAAAAATGCAGAAATTCCCCTTATTTCGAGGTAAAAAGGCTAAAATTCCTTTTATTTGGGGGCAAAAAAGCAGAAATTTTTTCTTATTTCGGGGCAAAATTGCAGAAATTTCACTTATTTCAGGGTAATAATCAGAAATATTCCTTATTTTGGGGCAAAAAGACAGAAATTCCCTTTGTTTTGGGGGAAAAAGACAGAAATTCTACTTATTCAGAAGCAAAAAAGCAGAAATTCCCCTTATTTTGGAGCAAAAATGAAGAAATTTCCCTTTTTTATAGCAAAAAGTTATGCATTCTTCTTATTTTCCAGCAAAAAGGCAGAAATTTTCCGTATTTCGGAGCAAAATCGCAGAAATTCCCCTAATTGTGGGGCAAAAAGGCAGAAATTCCCTATATGTTGGGGCAAAAAGACAGAAATTCTCCTTATTTTGGGGCAAAACTCAGAAATTCCACTTATTTTGGGGAAAAATTCCAGAAATTTCCTTTATTTTGGGGCAAAATTGCAGAAATTTCACTTATTTTGGGGCAAAATTGTAGAAATTTCACTTATTTCAGAAAAAAAGCAGAAATTTTCTTATTTTGGGGCAAAAAAGCAGAAATTTCTTTTATCTTGGTACAAAATTGCAGAAATTTTTTTATTTTGGGGCAAAAAGTCAGAAATTTCCGATATTTTGGGGCAAAAATGCAGAAATTCCCATTATCTTGAGGTAAAAAGGCTGAAATTCCTCTTATTTGGGGGCAAAAAGGCAGAAATTTCCCTTATTTTGAAGGAAAATTTCAGAAATTTCACTTACTTCAGGGTAATAAGTCAGAAATTTTCCTTATTTTGGGGCAAAAAAGACAGAAATTTCCTTTGTTTTTAGGGGAAAAAGACAGAAATTCTACATTTTTGGAGGCAAAAAAGCAGAAATTTCTATTATTTTGGAGCAAAAATGAAGAAATTTCCCTTTTTTTGTGGCAAAAGGTATACATTCCCCTTATTTTCAGGCTAAAAAGCAGAAATTCCTTTTATTTTGGAGCAAAATTGCAGAAATTCCCCTAATTGTGGGGCAAAAAGGCAGAAATTCCCTATATGTTAGTGCAAAAAGACAACAATTCTCCTTATTTTGGGGCAAAACTCTGAAATTCCACTTATTTTGGGGCAAAATTCCAGAAATTTCCCTTATTTTGGGTCAAAATTGCAGAAATTTTCACTTATTTTGGGGCAAAATTGCAGAAATATCACTAATTTTGGGGCAAAATTGCAGAAATTTCACTTATTTCAGGGAAAATAGGCAGAAATTTTCCTTATTTTTGGGCAAAATGCAGAAATTCCTAATATTTTGTGACAAAAATGCAGAAATTCCCCTTACTTTGAGGTAGAAAGGCTGAAATTCCCCTTATTTGGGGGCAAAAAAGCAGAAATTCCCTATATGTTCGGGCAAAAAGGCAGAAATTCTCTTTATTTTGGGGCAAAACTCAGAAATTCCACTTATTTTGGGGCAAAATAGAAATTTTCATTATTTTGGGGCAAAAAGGCAGAAATTCCTAATATTTTGTAGCAAAAATGCAGAATTTCCCCTTATTTCGAGGTAAAAAGGCTAAAATTCCTTTTATTTGGGGGCAAAAAAGCAGAAATTTTTTCTTATTTCGGGGCAAAATTGCAGAAATTTCACTTATTTCAGGGTAATAATCAGAAATATTCCTTATTTTGGGCCAAAAAGGACAGAAATTCCCTTTGTTTTGGGGGAAAAAGACAGAAATTCTACTTATTCAGAAGCAAAAAAGCAGAAATTCCCGTTAGTTTGGAGCAAAAATGAAGAAATTTCCCTTTTTTATAGCAAAAAGTTATGCATTCTTCTTATTTTCCAGCAAAAAGGAAGAAATTTTCCGTATTTTGGAGCAAAATTTCAGAAATTCCCTTAATTATGGGGCAAAAAGACAGAAATACCCTATATGTTGGGGCAAAAAGACAGAAATTCTCCTTATTTTGGAGGAAAACTCAGAAATTCCACTTATTTTGGGGCAAAATTCCAGAAATTTCCCTTTATTTTGGGGAAAAATTGCAGAAATTTCATTTATTTTGCGGCGAAATTGCAGAAATTTCACTTATTTCAGGGAAAAAATGCAGAAATTTTCTTATTTTGAGACAAAAAGGCAGAAATTTCTTTTATTTTGGTACAAAATTGCAGAAATTTTTCTTATTTTGGGCAAAAAGGCAGAAATTTCCCATATTTTGGGGCAAAAATGCAAAAATTCCTTTTATTTTGAGGTAAAAAGGCTGAAATTCCTCTTATTTGGGGGCAAAAAGTAAGAAATTCCCATTATTTTGGTGCCAAAAGCAGACATTTCTCTTATTTTCGGGAAAAATTTTAGGAATTTAACTTATTTCAGGGCAAAAAGTCAGAAATTTTCCTTATTTTGGGGCAGAAAGGCAGAAATTCCTAATATTTTGTGGCAAAAATGCAGGAATTCCCCTTATTTTGAGGTAAAAAGGCTAAAATTCCCCTTATTTGGGGGCAAAAAGGCAGAAATTTCCCTTATTTTGGGGCAAAATTGCAGAAATTTCACTTACTTCAAAGTAATAAGTCAGAAATTTTCCTTATTTTGGGGTAAAAAAGACAGAAATTCCCTTTGTTTTCGGGGAGAAAAAGAGAAATTCCACTAATTTAGAGGCAAAAAAGCAGAAATTCCTCTTATTTTGGAGCAAAAATGAAGAAATTTCCCTTTTTATAGCAAAAAGGTATGCATTCTTCTTATTTTCGGGCAAAAAGGCAGAAATTCCTCGTATTATAGAGCAAAATTTCAGAAATTCTCCTAATTGTGGGGCAAAAAGGCAGAAATTCCCTATATGTTGGGGCAAAAAGGCAGAAATTCTCTTTATTTTGGGGCAAAACTCAGAAATTCCACTTATTTTGGGGTAAAATAGAAATTTTCATTATTTTGGGGCAAAAAGGCAGAAATTCCTAATATTTTGTGGCAAAAATGCAGAAATTCCCCTTATTTCGAGGTAAAAAGGCTAAAATTCCTTTTATTTGGGGGCAAAAAAGCAGAAATTTTTTCTTATTTTGGGGCAAAATTGACGAAATTTCACTTATTTCAGGGTAATAATCAGAAATATTCCTTATTTTGGGGCAAAAAGACAGAAATTCCCTTTGTTTTGGGGGAAAAAGACAGAAATTCTACATATTTAGAAGCAAAAAAGCAGAAATTCCCGTTATTTTGGAACAAAAATGAAGAAATTTCCCTTTTTTATAGCAAAAAGTTATGCATTCTTCTTATTTTCCAGCAAAAAGGCAGAAATTTTCCGTATTTTGGAGCAAAATTGCAGAAATTCCCCTAAATATGGGGCAAAAAGGCAGAAATTTCCTATATGTTGGGGCAAAAAGACAGAAATTCTCCTTATTTTGGGGCAAAACTCAGAAATTCCACTTATTTAGGGGCAAAATTCCAGAAATTTCCTTTATTTTGGGGCAAAATTGCAGAAATTTCACTTATTTTGGGGCAAAATTGTAGAAATTTCACTTATTTCAGAAAAAAAAGCAGAAATTTTCTTATTTTGGGGCAAAAAGGCAGAAATTTCTTTTCTCTTGGTACAAAATTGCAGAAATTTTTTATTTTGGGGCAAAAAGTCAGAAATTTCTGATATTTTGGGGCAAAAATGCAGAAATTCCCATTATCTTGAGGTAAAAAGGCTGAAATTTCCCTTATTTGGGGGCAAAAAGGCAGAAATTTCCCTTATTTTGAAGGAAAATTTCAGAAATTTCGCTTACTTCAGGGTAATAATTCAGAAATTTTCTTTATTTTGGGGCAAAAAAGACAGAAATTTCCTTTGTTTTTAGGGGAAAAAGACAGAAATTCCACATTTTTGGAGGCAAAAAAGCAGAAATTTCTATTATTTTGGAGCAAAAATGAAGAAATTTCCCTTTTTTTGTGGCAAAAGGTATACATTCCCCTTATTTTCAGGCTAAAAAGCAGAAATTCCCTTTATTTTGGAGCAAAATTGCAGAAATTCCCCTAATTGTGGGGCAAAAAGGCAGAAATTCCCTATATGTTAGCGCAAAAAGACAACAATTCTCCTTATTTTGGGGCAAAACTCTGAAATTCCACTTATTTTGGGGCAAAATTCCAGAAATTTCCCTTATTTTGGGTCAAAATTGCAGAAATTTTCACTTATTTTGGGGCAAAATTGCAGAAATTTCACTTATTTTGGGGCAAAATTGCAGAAATTTCACTTAATTCAGGGAAAATAGGCAGAAATTTTCCTTATTTTTGGGCAAAATGCAGAAATTCCTAATATTTTGTGACAAAAATGCAGAAATTACCCTTATTTTGAGGTAGAAAGGCTGAAATTCCCCTTATTTGGGGGGAAAAAGGCAGAAATTTCTATTATTTTGGGGCAAAATTGCACAAATTTCACTTATTTCAGAGTAATAAGTCAGAAATTTTCCTTATTTTGGGGCAAAAAAGACAGAAATTCTCTTTGTTTTGGGGGAATAAGACAGAAATTCCACTTATTTAGAGGCAAAAAAGCAGCAATTCCCCTTATTTTGGAGCAAAATTGCAGAAATTTCCCTTTTTTATGGCAAAAAGGTATGCATTCTTCTTATTTTCGGACAAAAGGCAGAAATTCCTCGTATTTAGGAGCAAAATTGCAGAAATTCCCCTAATTTTGGGGCAAAAAGGCAGAAATTCCCTATAGGTTGGGGCAAAAAGACAGAAAGTCTCCTTATTTTGGGGCAAAACTCAGAAATTCCACTTATTTTGGGGCAAAATTGCAGAAATTTCACTTATTTCATGGAAAAAAAGCAGAAATTTTCTTATTTTGGGGCAAAAGGCAGAAATTTCCCATATTTTAGCGCACAATTGCAGAAATTTCACTTATTTAAAGGTAAAAAGTCAAAAATTTTCCTTATTTTGGGGCAAAAAAGACAGAAATTCCCTTTGTTTTGCGGGAAAAGGACAGAAATTTCCCTTATTTAGAGGCAAAAAAGCAGAAATTCCCCTTATTTTGGAGCAAAAATGAAGAAATTTCCCTTTTTTATGGCAAAAAATGTATGCATTCTTCTCATTTTCGGACAAAAAGGCAGAAATTCCCCGTATTTTAAAGCAAAATTGCTGAAATTCCCCTAATTGTTGGGCAAAAATGCAGAAATTCCCTATATGTTGGGGCAAAAAGACAGAAATTCTCCTTATTTTGGGGCAAAACTCAGAAATTACACTTATTTTGGAGCAAAATTGCAGAAATTTCAATTATTTCAAAAAAAGCAGAAATTTTCTTATTTTGGGGCAAAAAGGCAGAAATTTTTTTTTATTTTTGTACAAAATTGCAGAAATTTTTCTTATTTTGGGGCCAAAAGGCAGAAATTTCCCATATTTTGGGGCAAAAATGCAGAAATTCCCTTTATTTTGAGGTAAAAAGGCTCAAATTCCCCTTATTTGGAGGCAAAAAGTCAGAAATTTCTCTTATTTTGGGGCAAAATTTCAGAAACTTCATCTATTTCAGGGTAATAAGTCAGAAATTTTCCTTATTTTGGGGCCAAAAAAAAGAAATTCTCTTTGTTTTGGGGGAAAAAGACAGAAATTCCACTTATTTAGAGGCAAAAAAGCAGAAAATCCTCTTATTTTGGAGCAAAAATGAAGAAATTTCCCTTTTTTATGGCAAAAAATTATGCATTCTTTTATTTTCGGGCAAAAAGGCAGAAATTCCTCGTATTTTGGAGCAAAATTTCAGAAATCCCCTAATTGTGGGGCAAAAAGGCAGAAATTCCCTATATGTTGGGGCAAAAATACAGAAATTCTCCTATTTTGGGGCAAAACTCAGAAATTCCACTTATTTTGGGGCAAAATTCCAGAAATTTCCCTTATTTTGGGACAAAATAGCAGAAATTTCACTTATTTTGGAGCAAAATTGCAGAAATTTCACTTATTTCAGGGAAAAAAATGCAGAAATTTTCTTATTTTGAGGCAAAAAGGCAGAAATTTCTTTTATTTTGGTACAAAATTGCAGAAATTTTTCTTATTTTGGGCAAAAAGGCAGAAATTTACCATATTTTTGGGCAAAAATGCAGAAATTCCTTTTATTTTGAGGTAAAAAGGCTGAAATTCCTATTATTTGGGGGCAAAAAGTAAGAAATTCCCATTATTTTGGTGCCAAAAACAGACATTTCCCTTATTTTCGGGAAAAATTTTAGAAATTTAACTTATTTCAGAGGAAAAAGTCAGATATTTTCCTTATTTTGGGGCAGAAAGGTAGAAATTCCTAATATTTTGTGGCAAAAATGCTGAAATCCCCCTTTTTTGAGGTAAAAAGGCTGAAATTCCCCTTATTTGGGGGCTAAAAGGCAGAAATTTCCCTTATTTTGGGGCAAAATTGCAGAAATTTCACTTACTTCAAAGTAATAAGTCAGAAATCTTCCTTATTTTGGGGTAAAAAAGACAGAAATTCCTCTTTTTTTATGGAAAAAGACAGAAATTCAACTTATTTAGAGGAAAAAAGCAGAAATTCCCCTTATTTTGGAGCAGAAATGAAGAAATATCCCTTTTTATGGCAAAAAGGTATGCATTCTTCTTATTTTCGGGCAAAAAGGCAGAAATTCACCGTATTTTATAGCAAAATTGCAGAAATTCCCCTAATTGTAGGGGAAAAAGGCAGAAATTCCCTATATGTTGGGTCAAAAAGACAGAAATTCTCTTTATTTTGGGGCAAAACTCAGAAATTCCACTTATTTTGGGCAAAATTCCAGAAATTTCCCTTCTTTTCGGGCAAAAAGGCAGAAATTCCTAATATTTTGTAGCAAAAATGCCAAAATTCTCCATATTTTGAGGTAAAAAGGTGGAAATTCCCTTTATTTGGGGGCAAAAAAGGAGAAATTTCCATTATTTTGGGGCAAAATTGCAGAAATTTCACTTACTTCAAAGTAATAAGTCAGAATTTTATATATTTTGGGGCAAAAAAGACAGAAATTCTTTTTGTTTTGGGGGAGAAAGACAGAAGTTCCACTTATTTAGAGGCAAAAAGCAGAAATTCCCCTTATTTTGCAGCAAAAATGAAGAAATTTCCCTTTTTATGGCAAAAAGGTATGCATTCTTCTTATTTTCGGGCAAAAAGGCAGAAATTCCTCGTATTTTAGAGCAAAATTGCAGAAAGTCCCCTAATTGTCGGGCAAAAAGGCAGAAATTCCCTATATGTTGGGGCAAAAAGGCAGAAATTCTCCAAATTATGGGGCAAAACTCAGAAATTCCACTTATTTTGGGGCAAAATACAGAAATTTCCCTTATTTTGGGGCAAAAATTCAGAAATTCCTAATATTTTGTGGCAAAATTCAGAAATTCCCTTTATTTTGAGGTAAAAAGGCTGAAATTCCCCTCATTTGGGGGCCAAAAAGACCGAAATTCTCCTTATTTTAAGGCAAAACTTAGAAATTCCACTTAATTTGAGGCAAAATTCCAGAAATTTCCCTTATTTTGAAGCAAAATTGCAGAAATTTCACTTATTTTGGGGCAAAATTGCAGAAATTTCACTTATTTCATGGAAAAAAGCAGAAATTTTCTTATTTTGGGGCAAAAAGGCAGAAATTTCCCATATTTGGGGCAAAAATGCAGAAATTCCCCTTGTTTTGATTTAAAAAGGCTGAAATTCCCCGTATTTGGGGGCAAAAATGCAGAAATTCCCATTATCTTGAGGTAAAAAGGCTGAAATTCCCCTTATTTGGGGGCAAAAAGGCAGAAATTTCCTTTATTTTGGGGCAAAATTTTAGAAATTTTACTTATTTCAGGGTAATAAGTCAGAAATTTTCCTTATTTGGGGCAAAAAAGACAGAAATTCCCTTTGTTTTTAGGGGAAAAAGACAGAAATTCCACATTTTTGGAGGCAAAAAAGCAGAAATTCCTTTTATTTTGGAGCAAAAATGAAGAAATTTCTCTTTTTTGTGGCAAAAGGTATACATTCCCCTTATTTTCAGGCTAAAAAGCAGATATTCCCTTTATTTTGGAGCAAAATTGCAGAAAATCCCCTAATTGTGGGGCAAAAAGGCAGAAATTCCCTATTTGTTAGGGCAAAAAGACAGAAATTCTCCTTATTTTGAGGCAAAACTCTGAAATTCCACTTATTTTGGGGCAAAATTCCAGAAAATTCCCTTATTTTGGGGCAAAATTGCAGAAATTTCACTTATTTTGGGGCAAAATTGCAGAAATTTCACTTATTTCAGGGAAAAAAGCAGAAAATTTTTTTATTTTGGGGCAAAAAGCCAGAAATTCTTAATATTTTGTGGCAAAAATGCAGAAATTCCCCTTATTTTGAGGTAAATAGGATGAAATTCCCCTTATTTGGGGGCAAAAAGGCAGAAATTTCCCTTATTTTGGGGCGAAATTGCAGAAATTTCACTTATTACAGAGTAATACTTCAGAAATTTTCCTTATTTTGGGGCAAAAAATACAGAAATTCCCTCTGTTTTTGGGGAAAAAGATAGAAATTCCACTTACTTAGCGGTAAAAAAGAAGAAATTCCCCTTATTTTGGAGCAAAAATGAAGAAATTTCCCTTTTTTATGGCAAAAAGGTATGCATTCTTATTTTCGGGCAAAAAGGCAGAAATTTCCCGTATTTTGGAGCAAAATTGCAGAAATTCCCCTAATTGTGGGGAAAAAGGCAGAAATTCCCTGTATGTTGGGGCAAAAAGACAGAAATTCTCCTTATTGTGGGGCAAAACTCAGAAATTTCACTTATTTTTGGGCAAAATTGCAGAAATTTCACTTATTTCAGTAAAAAAAAGCAGAAATTTTCTTATTTTGGGGCAAAAAGGCAGAAATTACTTTTATTTTAGTACAAAATTGCAGAAATTTTTCTTATTTTGGGGCAAAAAGGCAGAACTTTCCCATATTTTTGGGCAAAAATGCAGAAATTCCCCTTATTTTGTGGTAAAAAGGCTGAAATTCCCCTTATTTGGGGGCAAAAAAGCAGAAATTTCCCTTATTTTGAGGCAAAATTGCAGAAATTTCACTTATTTCAGGGTAATATGTCAGAAATTTTTTTTATTTTGGGACAAAAAAGACAGAAATTCCCTTTGTTTTGTGGGGAAAAGAGAGTAATTCCACTTTTAGAGGCAAAAAAGCAGAAATTCACCTTATTTTGGAGCAAAATTGCAGAAATTTCCTATTTTTGTGGCAAAAAGGTATGAATTCTTCTTATTTTGAATAAAAAGGCAGAAGTTCCCTGTATTTTGGAGCAAAATTGCAGAAATTTCCCTAATTGTAGGGAAAAAAGGCAGAAATTCTCTATATGTTGGGGCAAAAAGACAGAAATTCTCCATATTTTGGGGCAAAACTCAGAAATTCCACTTATTTTGGGGCAAAATTGCAAAAATTTCACTTATTTTGAGGCAAAAGTGCAGAAATTTCACTTATTTCAGGGAAAAAAAGCAGAAATTTTCTTATTTTGGGGCAAAAAGGCAGAAATTTCCCTTATTTTGGGGCAAAATTGCAGAAATTTCACTTATTTCAGGGTAATAAGTCAAAAATTTTTCTTATTTTGCGGCAAAAAAGACAGAAATTTTTTTTGTTTTGTGGGAAAAAGACAGAAATTTTACTTATTTAGAGGCAAAAAAGCAGAAATTCCTCTTATTTTGGAGCAAAAATGAGGAAATTTCCCTTTTTTATGGCAAAAAGTAATGCATTCTTCTTATTTTCAGGCAAAAAGGCAGAAATTCCCCGTATTTTGTGGCAAAATTCCAGAAATTTCCCTTATTTTGGGGCAAAATTGCAGAAATTTCACTTATTTTGGGGCAAAATTGCAGAAATTTCACTTATTTCTGGGAAAAAAAGCAGAATTTGTCTCATTTTGGGGCAAAAAGGCAGTAATTTCTCATATTTTGTGGCAAAAAAGCAGATATTCCCCTTATTTTGGAGCAAAAATAAAGAAATTTCCCTTTTTTATGCCAAAAAAAATGCATTCTTCTTATTTTCGGGCAAAAAGGCAGAAAGTCACCGTATTTTATAGCAAAATTGCAGAAATTCCCCTAATTGTGGGGCAAAAAGGCAGAAATTCCCTATATGTTGGGTCAAAAAGACAGATATTCTCCTTATTTTGGGGCAAAACTCAGAAATTCCACTTATTTTGGGGCAAAATTTCAGAAATTTCTATTCTTTTGGGGCAAAAAGGCAGAAATTCCTAATATTTTGTAGCAAAAATCCCGAAATTCCCTTTATTTTGAGGTAAAAAGGCTGACATTCCCCTTATTTGGGTGCAAAAAAGCAGAAATTTTCTCTCATTTTGGGGCAAAATTGCAGAAATTTCACCTATTTCAGGGTAATAATCAGAAATATTCCTTATTTTGGGGCAAAAAGGACAGATATTCCCTTTGTTTTGGGGGAAAAAGATAGAAATTCTACTTATTTAGAAGCAAAAAAGCAGAAATTCCCCTTATTTTGGAGCAAAAATGAAAAAATTTCCCTTTTTTATGGCAAAAAGTTATGCATTCTTCTTATTTTCCAGCAAAAAGGCAGAAATTTTCCGTATTTTGGAGCAAAATTGCAGAAATTCCCCTAATTGTGGGGCAAAAAGGCAGAAATTCCCTATATGTTGGGGCAAAAAGACAGAAATACTCCTTATTTTGGGGCAAAACTCAGAAATTTCACTTATTTTGGGGCAAAATTCCAGAAATTTCCTTTATTTTGGGGCAAAATTGCAGAAATTTCACTTATTTCAGAAAAAAAGCAAAAATTTTCTTATTTTGGGGCAAAAAGGCAGAAATTTCTTTTCTCTTGGTAGAAAATTGCAGACATTTTTCTTATTTTGGGGCAAAAAGGCAGAAATATCCCATATTTGGGGGCAAAAATGCAGAAATTATCATTATCTTGAGGTAAAAAGGCTGAAATTCCCCTTATTTGGGGGGAAAAAGGCAGAAATTTCCCTTATTTTGGGGCAAAATTTCAGAAATTTCACTTATTTCAGGGTAATAAGTCAGAAATTTTCTTAATTTTGGGGCAAAAAAGACAGAAATTCCCTTTGTTTTTAGGGGAAAAACACAGAAATTCCACATTTTTGAAGGCAAAAAAGCAGAAATTCCTTTTATTTTGGAGCAAAAATGAAGAAATTTCCCTTTTTTGTGGCAAAAGGTATACATTCCCCTTATTTTCAGGCTAAAAAGCAGAAATTCCCTTTATTTTGGAGCAAAATTGCAGAAATTCCCCTAATTGTGGGGCAAAAAGGCAGAGATTCCCTATATGTTAGGGCAAAAAGTCAGAAATTCTCCTTATTTTGGGGCAAAACTCTGAAATTCCACTTATTTTGGAGCAAAATTCCAGAAATTTCCCTTATTTTCGGGCAAAATTGCAGAAATTTCATTTATTTTGGGGCAAAATTGCAGAAATTTCACTTATTTCAGGGAAAAAAGGCAGAAAATTTTTTTATTTTTGGGCAAAATGCAGAAATTCCTAATATTTTGTGGCAAAAATGCAGAAATTCCTTTTATTTTGAGGTAAAAAAGGCTGAAATTCCCCTTATTCGGGGGAAAAAGGCAGAAATTTCTCATATTTTGGGGCAAAATTGCAGAAATTTTACTTATTTCAGGGTAATAAGTCAGAAATTTTCCTTATTTTGGGGCAAAAAAGACAGAAATTCTCTTTGTTTTGGGGGAAAAAGACTGAAATTCCACTTATTTAGAGGCAAAAAAGCAGAAATTCCCCTTATTTTGGAGCAAAATGGCAGAAATTTCCCTTTTTTATTGCAAAAAGTTATGCATTCTTTTTATTTTCCGGCAAAAAGGCAGAAATTCCACGTTATTTTGGAGCAAAATTGCAGAAATTCCCCTAATTGTGGGGCAAAAAGGCAGAAATTCCCTATATGTTGGGGCAAAAAGACAGAAATTCTCCTTATTTTGGAGCAAAACTCAGAAATTCCACTTATTTTGGGGCAAAATTCCAGAAATTTCCCTTATTTTGGGGCAAAATTGCAGAAATTTCACTTATTTCAGAAAAAAAAAGCAGAAATTTTCTTATTTTGGGGCAAAAAGGCAGAAATTTCTTTCATCTTGGTACAAAATTGCAGAAATTTTTCTTATTTTGGGCAAAAAGGCAGAAATATCCCATATTTTGGGGCAAAAATGCAGAAATTATCATTATCTTGCGGTAAAAAGGCTGAAATTCCCCTTATTTGGGGGCAAAAAGGCAGAAATTTCCCTTATTTTGGGGCAAAATTTCAGAAATTTCACTTATTTCAGGGTAATAAGTCAGAAATTTTCTTTATTTTGGGGCAAAAAGACAGAAATTCCCTTTGTTTTTAGGGGAAAAAGACAGAAATTCCACATTTTTGAAGGTAAAAAAGCAGAAATTCCTTTTATTTTAAAGCAAAAATGAAGAAATTTCCCTTTTTTATGGCAAAAGGTATACATTCCTTTTATTTTCAGGCTAAAAAGCAGAAATTCCCTTTATTTTGGAGCAAAATTGCAGAAATTCCCCTAATTGTGTGGCAAAAAGGCAGAAATTCCCTATATGTTAGGGCAAAAAGACAGAAATTCTCCTTATTTTTTGGCAAAACTCAGAAATTCCACTTATTTTGGGGCAAAATTTCAGAAATTTCCCTTATTTTGGGGCAAAATTGCAGAAATTTCACTTATTTTGGGGCAAAATTGCAGAAATTTCACTTATTTCAGGGAAAAAAAGGCAGAAATTTTTTTTATTTTTTGGCAAAATGCAGAAATTCCTAATATTTTGTGGCAAAAATGCAGAAAGTCCCTTTATTTTGAGGTAAAAAGGCTGAAATTCCCCTTATTCGGGGGCAAAAAGGCAGAAATTTCTCTTATTTTGGGGCAAAGTTGCAGAAATTTCACTTATTTCAGGGTAATAAGTCAGAAATTTTCCTTATTTTGGGGCAAAAAACAGAAATTCTCCTTATTTTGGAGCAAAACTCAGAAATTCCAATTATTTTGGGGCAAAATTCCAGAAATTTCTTTTATTTTGTGGCAAAATTGCAGAAATTTCACTTATTTTTTGGCAAAATTGCAGAAATTTCACTTATTTCATGGAAAAAAGCAGATATTTTCTTATTTTGGGGCAAAAAGGCAGAAATTTCCCATATTTTGGGGCAAAAATGCAGAAATTCCCCTTATTTTGAGGTAAAAAGGCTTAAATTCCCCGTATTTGGGGGCATAAAGGCAGAAATTTTCCTTATTTTGGGGCAAAATTGCAGAAATTTCACTTATTTCAGAAAAAGCAGAAATTTTTTTATTTTGGGGCAAAAAGGCACAAATTTCTTTTATTTTTGTACAAAATTGCAGAAATTTTTCTTATTTTGGGGCAAAAAGGCAGAAATTTCCCATATTTTGGGGCAAAAATGCAGAAATTCCCCTTATTTTGAGGTAAAAATGCTGAAATTCCCCTTATTTGGGGGCAAAAAGGAAGAAATTTCCCATATTTTGGGGCAAAAATGCAGAAATTTCCATTATTTTGGGCAAAAAGGCAGAAATTTACCATATTTTGGGCAAAAATGCAGAAATTTCCATTATTTTGAGGTAAAAAGGCTGAAATTCCCCTTATTTGGGGGCAAAAAGTAAGAAATTCCCTTTATTTTTGGGCGAAAAGCAGACATTTCCCATATTTTGGGGAAAAATTTTAGAAATTTAACTTATTTCAGGGCAAAAAGTCAGAAATTTTCCTTATTTTGTGGGAAAAAGGCAGAAATTCCTAATATTTTGTGGCAAAAATGCAGAAATTCCTATTATTTTGAGGTAAAAAGGCTGAAATTCCCCTTATTTGGGGGCAAAAAGGCAGAAATTTCCCTTATTTTGGGGCAAAATTGAAGAAATTTCACTTATTTCAGGGTAATAAGTCAGAAATTTTTTCTTATTTTGAAGCAAAAAGACAGAAATTCCCTTAGTTTTGTGGGAAAAAGTCAGAAATTTTACTTATATAAAGGCAAAAAAGCAGAAATTCCCCTTATTTTCGAGCAAAATTGCAGAAATTTCTCTTTTTTGTGGCAAAAAGGTATGCATTCTTCTTATTTTGGACACAAAGGCAGAAATTTCCTGTATTTTGGAGCAAAATTGCAGAAATTCCCCTAATTGTGGGGCAATAAGGCTGAAATTCCCTATATGTTGGGGCAAAAAGACAGAATTTTTTTTATTTTGGGGCAAAACTCAGAAATTCCACTTATTTTGGGGCAAAATTGCAGAAATTTCCCTTATTTTGGGGGCAGAATTGCAAAAATTTTACTTATTTTGGGGCAAAATTGCAGAAATTTCAATTATTTCAGGGAAAAAAAGCAGAAATTTTCTTATTTTGGGGCAAAAGAGAAGAAATTTCTCATATTTTGTGGCAAAAATGCAGAAATTCCCCTTATTTTGAGGTAAAAAAGCTGAAATTCCCCTTATTTGGGTGCAAAAAGGAAGAATTTTCTTTTATTTTGGGAAAAAATTGCAGAAATTTCACTTATTTCAGGGTAATAAGTCAGAAATTTTCCTTATTTTGGGGCCAAAAAACAGAAAATCCCTTTGTTTTGGGGGGAAAAGACAGAAATTCCACTTATTTAGAGGCAAAAAAGCAGAACTTCTTCTTATTTTGGAACAAAAATGAAGAAATTTCACTTTTTTATGGCAAAAAGTTATGCATTCTTCTTATTTTCCAGCCAAAAGGCAGAAATTTTCCGTATTTTGGAGCAAAATTGCAGTAATTCCCCTAATTGTGGGGCAAAAAGGCAGAAATTCCCTATATGTTGCGGCAAAAAGACAGAAATTCTCCTTATTTTGGGGCAAAACTCAGAAATTCCCCTTATTTTGGGGCAAAATTCCAGAAATTTCTTTTATTTTGTGGCAAAATTGCAGAAATTTCACTTATTTTGGGGCAAAATTGCAGAAATTTCACTTATTTCAGAAAAAAAAAGCAGAAATTTTCTTATTTTGGGGCAAAAAGGCAGAAATTTCTTTTATCTTGGTACAAAATTGCAGAAATTTTTCTTATTTTGGGTCAAAAAGGCAGAAATTTCTCATATTTTGGGGAAAAAATGCAGAATTTCCCATTATCTTGAGGTAAAAAGGCTGAAATTCCCCTTATTTGGGGGCAAAAAGGCAGAAATTTCCCTTATTTTGGGGTAAATTTCAGAAATTTCACTTATTTCAGGGTAATAAGTCAGAAATTTTCCTTATTTTGGGGCAAAAAAGACAGAAATTCCCTTTGTTTTTAGGGGAAAAAGACAGAAATTCCACATTTTTGGAGGCAAAAAAGCAGAAATTCCTTTTATTTTGGAGCAAAAATGAATTTTTCTTTTTTGTGGCAAAAGGTATACATTCTCCTTATTTTCAGGCTAAAAAGCAGAAATTCCCTTTATTTTTGAGCAAAATTGCAGAAATTCCCTTAATTGTGGGGCAAAAAGGCAGAAATTGCCTATATGTTGGGGCAAAAAGACAGAAATTCTCCTTATTTTGGGGCAAAACTCAGAAATTGCACGTATTTTGGGGCAAAATTCCAGAAAATTCCCTAATTTTGGGGCAAAATTGCAGAAATTTCAGTCATTTTGGGGCAAAATTGCAAAAATTTCACTTATTTCAGAGAAAAAAAACAGAAATTTTCCTTATTTTGTGCAAAATGCAGAAATTCCTAATATTTTGTGGCAAAAATGCAGAAATTCCCCTTATTTTGAGGTAAAAAGGCTGAAATTCCCCTTATTCGGGGGCAAAAAGGCAGAAATTTCTCTTATTTTGGGGCAAAATTGCAGAAATTTCACTTATTTCAGGGTAATAAGTCAGAAATTTTTCTTATTTTGGAGCAAAAAAGACAGAAATTCTCTATGTTTTGCGGGAAAAAGACAGAAATTCCACTTATTTAGAGGCAAAAAAGCAGAAATTCCCCTTATTTTGGAGCAAAATTGCAGAAATTTCCCTTTTTTATGGCAAAAGGTATGCATTCTTTTTATTTTTGGGCAAAAAGGCAGAAATTCCCTGTAATTTGGAGCAAAATTTCAGAAATTCCTATAATTGTGGGGCAAAAAGTCAGAAATTCCCTATATTTTGGGGCAAAAATCAGAAATTCTCTATATTTTGGGGCAAAACTCAGAAATTCCACTTATTTTGGAGCACAATTCCAGAAATTTCTTTTATTTTGTGTCAAAATTGCAGAAATTTCACTTATTTTGGGGCAAAATTGCAGAAATTTCACTTATTTCATGGAAAAAAGAAGAAATTTTCTTTTTTTTGAGGCAAAAAGTCAGAAATTTCCCATATTTTGGTGCAAAAATGCAGAAATTCCCCTTATTTTGAGGTAAAAACGCTGAAATTTCCCGTATTTGGGGGCAATAAGGCAGAAATTTCCCTTATTTTGGGGCAAAATTGCAGAAATTTCACTTATTTCAGAAAAAAAGCAGAAATTTTCTTATTTTGGGGCAAAAAGGCAGAAATTTTTTTATTTTGGTACAAAATTGCAGAAATTTTTCTTATTTTGGGGCCAAAAGGCAGAAATTTCCCATATTTTGGGGCAAAAATGCAGAAATTCCCCTTATTTTGAGGGAAATAGGCTAAAATTTCCCTTACTTGGAGGCAAAAAGGCAGAAATTTCTCTTATTTTGGGGCAAAATTGCAGAAACATCACTTATTTCAGGGTAATAATTCAGAAATTTTCCTTATTTTGGGGCAAAAAGACAGAAATTCCCTTTGTTTTGGGGAAAAAAGACATAAATTCCACTTATTTAAAGGCAAAAAAGCAGAAATTGCCCTTAGATTGGAGCAAATTTTCAGATATTTCCCTTTTTTATGGCAAAAAGGTATGCATTCTTTTTATTTTCGGGCAAAAAGGCAGAAATTCCTCGTATTTTGGAGCAAAATTTCAGAAATTCCCCTAATTGTGGGGCAAAAAGCCAGAAATTCCCTATATGTTGGGGCAAAAAGACAGAAATTTCCCTTATTTTGGGGCAAAATTGCAGAAATTTCACTTATTTTGGGGCAAATTGCAGAAATTTCACTTATTTCAAGGATAAAATGAAGAATTTTTCTTATTTGGAGGCAAAAACGTAGAAATTTCTTTTATTTTGGTACAAAATTGCAGAAATTTTTCTTATTTTGGGCAAAAAGGCAGAAATTTCCCATATTTTAGGGCAAAAATGCAGAAATTATTTTTATTTTGAGGTAAAAAGGCTGAAATTCCTATTATTTGTGGGCAAAAAGTAAGAAATTCCCATTATTTTGGTGCCAAAAGCAGACATTTCCCTTGTTTTTGGGAAAAATTTTAGAAATTTAACTTATTTCAGGGCAAAAAGTCAGAAATTTTCCTTATTTTGGGGCAGAAAGGCAGAAATTCCTAATATTTTGTGGCAAAATGCAGAAATTCCCCTTATTTTGAGGTAAAAAGGCTGAAATTCCCCTTATTTGGTGGCAAAAAGTCAGAAATTTCCCTTATTTTGGGGCAAAAGTGCAGAAATTTCACTTACTTCAAAGTAATAAGTCTGAAATTTTTTTATTTTGGGGTAAAAAAGACAGAAATTCCTTTTGTTTTTGGTTAGAAAGACAGAAATTCCACTTATTTAGAGGCAAAAAAGCAGAAATTAACCTTATTTTGGGGCAAAAATGAAGAAATTTCCATTTTTTATGGCATAAAGGTATGCATTCTTATTATTTTCGGGCAAAAAGGCAGAAATTCCCCGTATTTTGGAGCAAAATTGCAGAAATTCCCCTAATTGTGGGGCAAAGAGGCAGAAATTTTCTATATGTTGGGGCAAAAAGACAGAAATTCTCCTTATTGTGGGGCAAAACTCAGAAATTTTACTTATTTTGGAGCAAAATTGCAGAAATTTCACTGATTTCAGAAAAAAAGCAGAAATTTTCTTATTTTCGGGCAAAAAGGCAGAAATTTCTTTTATTTTGGTACAAAATTGCAGAAATTTTTCTTATTTTGGGGCAAAAAGGCAAAGATTTCCCATATTTTAGGGCAAAAATGCAGAAATTCCCCTTATTTTGAGGTAAAAAGGCTGAAATTCCCCTTATTTGGGGGCAAAAAGGCAGAGATTTCTATAATTTTCGTACAAAATTGCAGAAATTTTTCTTATTTTGGGCAAAAAAGCAGAAATTTCCCATATTTTGGGGCTAAAATGCAGAAATTCCCATTATTTTGAGGTTAAATGGCTGAAATTCCCCTTATTTGGGGGCAAAAAGTAAGAAATTCCCCTTATTTTGGGGCAAAAAGCAGACATTTCCCATATTTTGGGGAAAAATTTTAGAAATTTAACTTATTTCAGGGCAAAAAGTCAGAAATTTTTCTTATTTTGGGGCACAAAGGCAGAAATTCCTAATATTTTGTGGCAAAAATGCAGAAATTCCTTTTATTTTGAGGTAAAAAGGCTGAAATTCCCCTTATTTGGGGGCAAAAAGGCAGAAATTTCCCTTATTTTGGGGCAAAATTGAAGAAATTTCACTTATTTCAGGGTAATAAGTCAGAAATTTTTCTTATTTTGAAGCAAAAAGACAAAAATTCCCTTTGTTTGGTGGGAAAAAAACAGAAATTTTACTTATTTAGAGGCAAAAATGCAGAAATTCCCCTTATTTTGGAGCAAAAATGAGATTTCCCTTTTTTATGGCAAAAAGGTATTCATTCCTCTTATTTTCAGGCAAAAAGGCAGAAATTCCCCGTATTTTGGAGCAAAATTGAAGAAATTCCTCTAATTTTGGGGCAAAATGGCAGAAATTCCCTATATGTTGGGGCAAAAAGACAGAAATTCCCCTTATTTTGGAGCAAAAATGAAGAAATTTCCTGTTTATGGCAAAAAGGTATGCATTACTATTATTTTCAGGCAAAAAGGCAGAAATTCCCTGTATTTTGGAGCAAAATTGAAGAAATTCTCCTAATTGTGGGGCAAAAAGGCAGAAATTCCCTATATGTTGGGACAAAAAGACAGAAATTCTCCTTATTTAGGAGAAAAACTCAGAAATTTCAATTATTTTGAGGCAAAATTGCAGAAATTTCACTTATTTCAGAAAAAAAGCAGAAATTTTCTCATTTTGGGGCAAAAAAGCAGAAATTTCTTTTATATTGGTACAAAATTGCAGAAATTTTTCTTATTTTGGATCAAAAAGGCAGAAATTTCCCATATATTGGGGCAAAAATGCAGAAATTCCCCTTATGTTGAGGTAAAAATGCTGAAATTCTCCTTATTTGGGGGCAAAAAGGCAGAAATTTCTCTTATTTTGAGGCAAAATTGCAGAAATTTCACTTATTTCAGGGTAATAAGTCAGAAATTTTTTTTTTATTTTGGGACAAAAAAGACAGAAATTCCCTTTGTTTTGGGGAGAAAAGAGCGTAATTCCACTTATTTAGTGGCAAAAAAGCAGAAATTCCCCTTATTGTGGAGCAAAATTGCAGAAATTTCCCTATTTTGTGGCAAAAAGGTATGCATTCTTCTTATTTTGGACACAAAGGCAGAAATTCCCTGTATTTTGGGGCAAAATTGCAGAAATTCCCCTAATTGTGGGGCAAAAAGGCTGAAATTCCCTATATGTTGGGGCAAAAAGACAGAAATTCTCCTTATTTTGGGGCAAAACTCAGAAATTCCACTTATTTTGGTACAAAATTGCAGAAATTTTTCTTATTTTGGGCAAAAAGGCAGAAATTTCCCATATTTTGGGGCAAAAATGCAAAAATTCCTTTTATTTTGAGGTAAAAAGGCTGAAATTCCTCTTATTTGGGGGCAAAAAGTAAGAAATTCCCATTATTTTGGTGCCAAAAGCAGACATTTCTCTTATTTTCGGGAAAAATTTTAGGAATTTAACTTATTTCAGGGCAAAAAGTCAGAAATTTTCCTTATTTTGGGGCAGAAAGGCAGAAATTCCTAATATTTTGTGGCAAAAATGCAGGAATTCCCCTTATTTTGAGGTAAAAAGGCTAAAATTCCCCTTATTTGGGGGCAAAAAGGCAGAAATTTCCCTTATTTTGGGGCAAAATTGCAGAAATTTCACTTACTTCAAAGTAATAAGTCAGAAATTTTCCTTATTTTGGGGTAAAAAAGACAGAAATTCCCTTTGTTTTCGGGGAGAAAAAGAGAAATTCCACTAATTTAGAGGCAAAAAAGCAGAAATTCCTCTTATTTTGGAGCAAAAATGAAGAAATTTCCCTTTTTATAGCAAAAAGGTATGCATTCTTCTTATTTTCGGGCAAAAAGGCAGAAATTCCTCGTATTATAGAGCAAAATTTCAGAAATTCTCCTAATTGTGGGGCAAAAAGGCAGAAATTCCCTATATGTTGGGGCAAAAAGGCAGAAATTCTCTTTATTTTGGGGCAAAACTCAGAAATTCCACTTATTTTGGGGTAAAATAGAAATTTTCATTATTTTGGGGCAAAAAGGCAGAAATTCCTAATATTTTGTGGCAAAAATGCAGAAATTCCCCTTATTTCGAGGTAAAAAGGCTAAAATTCCTTTTATTTGGGGGCAAAAAAGCAGAAATTTTTTCTTATTTTGGGGCAAAATTGAAGAAATTTCACTTATTTCAGGGTAATAATCAGAAATATTCCTTATTTTGGGGCAAAAAGACAGAAATTCCCTTTGTTTTGGGGGAAAAAGACAGAAATTCTACTTATTTAGAAGCAAAAAAGCAGAAATTCCCGTTATTTTGGAACAAAAATGAAGAAATTTCCCTTTTTTATAGCAAAAAGTTATGCATTCTTCTTATTTTCCAGCAAAAAGGCAGAAATTTTCCGTATTTTGGAGCAAAATTGAAGAAATTCCCCTAATTATGGGGCAAAAAGGCAGAAATTTCCTATATGTTGGGGCAAAAAGACAGAAATTCTCCTTATTTTGGGGCAAAACTCAGAAATTCCACTTATTTAGGGGCAAAATTCCAGAAATTTCCTTTATTTTGGTGCAAAATTGCAGAAATTTCACTTATTTTGGGGCAAATATGCAGAAATTTCACTTATTTCAGGGAAAAAATGCAGAAATTTTTTTATTTTGAGACAAAAAGGCAGAAATTTCTTTTATTTTGGTACAAAATTGCAGAAATTTTCTTATTTTGGGCAAAAAGGCAGAAATTTCTCATATTTTGGGGCAAAAATGCAAAAATTCCTTTTATTTTGAGGTAAAAAGGCTGAAATTCCTCTTATTTGGTGGCACAAAGTAAGAAATTCCCATTATTTTGATGCTAAAGGCAGACATTTCTCTTATTTTCGGGAAAAATTTTAGGAATTTAAATTATTTCAGGGCAAAAAGTCAGAAATTTTCCTTATTTTGGGGCAGAAAGGCAGAAATTCCTAATATTTTGTGGCAAAAATGCAGGAATTCCCCATATTTTGAGGTAAAAAGGCTGAAATTCCCCTTATTTGGGGGCAAAAAGGCAGAAATTTCCCTTATTTTGGGGCAAAATTGCAGAAATTTCACTTACTTCAAAGTAATAAGTCAGAAATTTTCCTTATTTTGGGGTAAAAAAGACAGAAATTTTCTTTGTTTTCGGGGAGAAAAAGAGAAATTCCACTAATTTAGAGGCAAAAAAGCAGAAATTCCTCTTATTTTGGAGCAAAAATGAAGAAATTTCCCTTTTTATGGCAAAAAGGTATGCATTCTTCTTATTTTCGGGCAAAAAGGCAGAAATTCCTCGTATTATAGAGCAAAATTGCAGAAATTCTCCTAATTGTGGGGCAAAAAGGCAGAAATTCCCTATATGTTGGGGCAAAAAGGCAGAAATTCTCTTTATTTTGGGACAAAACTCAGAAATTCCACTTATTTTGGGGCAAAATAGAAATTTTCATTATTTTGGGGAAAAAAGGCAGAAATTCCTAATATTTTGTGGCAAAAATGCAGAATTTCCCCTTATTTCGAGGTAAAAAGGCTAAAATTCCTTTTATTTGGGGGCAAAAAACCAGAAATTTTTTCTTATTTCGGGGCAAAATTGCAGAAATTTCACTTATTTCAGGGTAATAATCAGAAATATTCCTTATTTTGGGCCAAAAAGGACAGAAATTCCCTTTGTTTTGGGGGAAAAAGACAGAAATTCTACTTATTCAGAAGCAAAAAAGCAGAAATTCCCCTTATTTTGGAGCAAAAATGAAGAAATTTCCCTTTTTTATAGCAAAAAGTTATGCATTCTTCTTATTTTCCAGCAAAAAGGCAGAAATTTTCCGTATTTTGGAGCAAAATTTCAGAAATTCCCCTAATTATGGGGCAAAAAGGCAGAAATTCCCTATATGTTGGGGCAAAAAGACAGAAATTCTCATTATTTTGGGGCAAAACTCAGAAATTCCACTTATTTTGGGTCAAAATTCCAGAAATTTCCTTTATTTTGGGGCAAAATTGCAGAAATTTCACTTATTTTGGGGCAAAATTGTAGAAATTTCACTTATTTCAGAAAAAAAAAGCAGAAATTTTCTTATTTTGGGGCAAAAAGGCAGAAATTTCTTTTATCTTGGTACAAAATTGCAGAAATTTTTTTATTTTGGGGCAAAAAGTCAGAAATTTCCGATATTTTGGGGCAAAAATGCAGAAATTCCCATTTTCTTGAGGTAAAAAGGCTGAAATTCCCCTTATTTGGGGGCAAAAAGGCAGAAATTTCCCTTATTTTGGGGCAAAATTGCAGAAATTTCACTTACTTCAGGGTAATAAGTCACAAATTTTCCTTATTTTGGGGCAAAAAAGACAGAAATTTCCTTTGTTTTTAGGGGAAAAAGACAGAAATTCCACATTTTTGGAGGCAAAAAAGCAGAAATTTCTATTATTTTGGAGTAAAAATGAAGAAATTTCCCTTTTTTTGTGGCAAAAGGTATACATTCCCCTTATTTTCAGGCTAAAAAGCAGAAATTCCCTTTATTTTGGAGCAAAATTGCAGAAATTCCCCTAATTGTGGGGCAAAAAGGCAGAAATTCCCTATATGTTAGCGCAAAAAGAAAACAATTCTCCTTATTTTGGGGCAAAACTCTGAAATTCCACTTATTTTGGGGCAAAATTCCAGAAATTTCCCTTATTTTGGGTCAAAATTGCAGAAATTTTCACTTATTTTGGGGCAAAATTGCAGAAATTTCACTAATTTTGGGGCAAAATTGCAGAAATTTCACTTATTTCAGGGAAAATAGGCAGAAATTTTCCTTATTTTTGGGCAAAATGCAGAAATTCCTAATATTTTGTGACAAAAATGCAGAAATTCCCCTTATTTTGAGGTAGAAAGGCTGAAATTCCCCTTATTTGGGGGCAAAAAGGCAGAAATTCCCTATATGTTGGGGCAAAATTGCAGAAATTTCACTTATTTCAGAGTAATAAGTCAGAAATTTTCCTTATTTTGGGGCAAAATAGACAGAAATTCTTTTTGTTTTGGGGGAATAAGGCAGAAATTCCACTTATTTAGAGGCAAAAAAGCAGCAATTCCCCTTATTTTGGAGCAAAATTGCAGAAATTTCCCTTTTTTATGGCAAAAAGGTATGCATTCTTCTTATTTTCGGACAAAAGGCAGAAATTCCTCGTATTTAGGAGCAAAATTGCAGAAATTCCCCTAATTTTGGGGCAAAAAGGCAGAAATTCCCTATATGTTGGGGCAAAAAGACAGAAAGTCTCCTTATTTTGGGGCAAAACTCAGAAATGCCACTTATTTTGGGGCAAAATTGCAGAAATTTCACTTATTTCATGGAAAAAAGCAGAAATTTTCTTATTTTGGGGCAAAAGGCAGAAATTTCCCATATTTTGGCGCAAAATTGCAGAAATTTCACTTATTTAAGGGTAAAAAGTCAGAAATTTTCCTTATTTTGGGACAAAAAAGACAGAAATTCCCTTTGTTTTGCGGGAAAAGGACAGAAATTTCCCTTATTTAGAGGCAAAAAAGCAGAAATTCCCCTTATTTTGGAGCAAAAATGAAGAAATTTCCCTTTTTTATGGCAAAAAGATATGCATTCTTCTCATTTTCGGACAAAAAGGCAGAAATTCCCCGTATTTTAAAGCAAAATTGCTGAAATTCCCCTAATTGTTGGGCAAAAATGCAGAAATTCCCTATATGTTGGGGCAAAAAGACAGAAATTCTACTTATTTTGGGGCAAAACTCAGAAATTACACTTATTTTGGGGCAAAATTGCAGAAATTTCAATTATTTCAAAAAAAGCAGTAATTTTCTTATTTTGGGGCAAAAAGGCAGAATTTTTTTTTTATTTTTGTACAAAATTGCAGAAATTTTTCTTATTTTGGGGCCAAAAGGCAGAAATTTCCCATATTTTGGGGCAAAAATGCAGAAATTCCCTTTATTTTGAGGTAAAAAGGCTCAAATTCCCCTTATTTGGAGGCAAAAAGTCAGAAATTTCTCTTATTTTGGGGCAAAATTTCAGAAACTTCATCTATTTCAGGGTAATAAGTCAGAAATTTTCCTTATTTTGGGGCCAAAAAAAAGAAATTCTCTTTGTTTTGGGGGAAAAAGACAGAAATTCCACTTATTTAGAGGCAAAAAAGCAGAAATTCCCCTTATTTTGGAGCAAAAATGAAGAAATTTCCTTTTTTTATGGCAAAAAATTATGCATTCTTTTATTTTCGGGCAAAAAGGCAGAAATTCCTCGTATTTTGGAGCAAAATTTCAGAAATCCCCTAATTGTGGGGCAAAAAGGCAGAAATTCCCTATATGTTGGGGCAAAAAGACAGAAATTCTCCTATTTTGGGGCAAAACTCAGAAATTCCACTTATTTTGGGGCAAAATTCCAGAAATTTCCCTTATTGTGGGACAAAATAGCAGAAATTTCGCTTATTTTGGAGCAAAATTGTAGAAATTTCACTTATTTCAGGGAAAAAAATGCAGAAATTTTCTTATTTTGAGGCAAAAAGGCAGAAATTTCTTTTATTTTGGTACAAAATTGCAGAAATTTTTCTTATTTTGGGCAAAAAGGCAGAAATTTACCATATTTTTGGGCAAAAATGCAGAAATTCCTTTTATTTTGAGGTAAAAAGGCTGAAATTCCTATTATTTGGGGGCAAAAAGTAAGAAATTCCCATTATTTTGGTGCCAAAAAACAGACATTTCCCTTATTTTCGGGAAAAATTTTAGAAATTTAACTTATTTCAGAGCAAAAAGTCAGATATTTTCCTTATTTTGGGGCAGAAATGTAGAAATTCCTAATATTTTGTGGCAAAAATGCTGAAATCCCCCTTATTTTGAGGTAAAAAGGCTGAAATTCCTCTTATTTGGGGGCAAAAAGGCAGAAATTTCCCTTATTTTGGGGCAAAATTGCAGAAATTTCACTTACTTCAAAGTAATAAGTCAGAAATTTTCCTTATTTTGGGGTAAAAAAGACAGAAATTCCTTTTGTTTTGGGGAAAAAGACAGAAATTCCACTTATTTAGAGGAAAAAAGCAGAAATTCCCTTTATTTTGGAGCAGAAATGAAGAAATTTCCCTTTTTATGGCAAAAAGGTATGCATTCTTCTTATTTTCGGGCAAAAAGGCAAAAATTCACCGTATTTTATAGCAAAATTGCAGAAATTCCCCTAATTGTGGGGGAAAAAGGCAGAAATTCCCTATATGTTGAGTCAAAAAGACAGAAATTCTCTTTATTTTGGGGCAAAACTCAGAAATTCCACTTATTTTGGGCAAAATTCCAGAAATTTCCCTTCTTTTCGGGCAAAAAGGCAGAAATTCCTAATATTTTGTAGCAAAAATGCCGAAATTCTCCTTATTTTGAAGTAAAAAGGCGGAAATTCCCTTTATTTGGGGGCAAAAAAGGAGAAATTTCCATTATTTTGGGGCAAAATTGCAGAAATTTCACTTACTTCAAAGTAATAAATCAGAATTTTATATATTTTGGGGCAAAAAAGACAGAAATTCTTTTTGTTTTGGGGGAGAAAGACAGAAGTTCCACTTATTTAGAGGCAAAAAGCAGAAATTCCCCTTATTTTGGAGCAAAAATGAAGAAATTTCCCTTTTAATGGCAAAAAGGTATGCATTCTTCTTATTTTCTGGCAAAAAGGCAGAAATTCCTCGTATTTTAGAGCAAAATTGCAGAAATTCCCCTAATTGTCGGGCAAAAAGGTAGAAATTCCCTATATGTTGGGGCAAAAAGGCAGAAATTCTCCAAATTATGGGGCAAAACTCAGAAATTCCACTTATTTATGGGCAAAATACAGAAATTTCCCATATATTGGGGCAAAAATTCAGAAATTCCTAATATTTTGTGGCAAAAATGCAGAAATTCCCTTTATTTTGAGGTAAAAAGGCTGAAATTCCCCTTATTTGGGGGCCAAAAAGACCAAAATTCTCCTTATTTTAGAGCAAAACTTAGAAATTCCACTTATTTTGAGGCAAAATTCCAGAAATTTCCCTTATTTTGAAGCAAAATTGCAGAAATTTCACTTATTTTGGGGCAAAATTGCAGAAATTTCACTTATTTCATGGAAAAAAGCAGAAATTTTCTTATTTTGAGGCAAAAAGGCAGAAATTTCCCATATTTGGGGCAAAAATGCAGAAATTCCCCTTGTTTTGATTTAAAAAGGCTGAAATTCCCCGTATTTGAGGGCAAAAATGCAGAAATTCCCATTATCTTGAGGTAAAAAGGCTGAAATTCCCCTTATTTGGGGGCAAAAAGGCAGAAATTTCCCTTATTTTGGGGCAAAATTTCAGAAATTTCACTTATTTCAGGGTAAAAGTCAGAAATTTTCCTTATTTGGGGCAAAAAAGACAGAAATTCCCTTAGTTTTTAGGGGAAAAAGACAGAAATTCCACATTTATAGAGGCAAAAAAGCAGAAATTCCTTTTATTTTGGAGCAAAAAGAAGAAATTTCTCTTTTTTGTGGCAGAAGGTATACATTCCCCTTATTTTCAGGCTAAAAAGCAGATATTCCCTTTATTTTGGAGCAAAATTGCAGAAAATCCCCTAATTGTGGGGCAAAAAGGCAGAAATTCCCTATATGTTTGGGCAAAAATACAGAAATTCTCCTTATTTGGGGCAAAACTCTGAAATTCCACTTATTTTGGGGCAAAATTCCAGAAAATTCCCTTATTTTGGGGCAAAATTGCAGAAATTTCACTTATTTTGGGGCAAAATTGCAGAAATTTCACTTATTTCAGGGAAAAAAGCAGAAAATTTTTTTATTTTGGGGCAAAAAGCCAGAAATTCTTAATATTTTGTGGCAAAAATACAGAAATTCCCCTTATTTTGAGGTAAAAAGGATGAAATTCCCCTTATTTGGGGGCAAAAAGGCAGAAATTTCCCTTATTTTGGGGCAAAATTGCAGAAATTTCACTTATTACAGGGAAATACTTCAGAAATTTTCCTTATTTTGGGGCAAAAAATACAGAAATTCCCTCTGTTTTGGGGGAAAAAGATAGAAATTCCACTTATTTAGAGGCAAAAAAGAAGAAATTCCCCTTATTTTGGAGCAAAAATGAAGAAATTTGCCTTTTTTATGGCAAAAAGGTATGCATTCTTATTTTCGGGCAAAAAGGCAGAAATTCCCCGTATTTTGGAGCAAAATTGCAGAAATTCCTCTAATTGTGGGGAAAAAGGCAGAAATTCCCTATATGTTGGGGCAAAAAGACAGAAATTCTCCTTATTGTGGGGCAAAACTCAGAAATTTCACTTATTTTTGGGCAAAATTGCAGAAATTTCACTTATTTCAGTAAAAAAAAGCAGAAATTTTCTTATTTTGGGGCAAAAAGGCAGAAATTACTTTTATTTTAGTACAAAATTGCAGAAATTTTTCTTATTTTGGGGCAAAAAGGCAGAACTTTCCCATATTTTTGGGCAAAAATGCAGAAATTCCCCTTATTTTGAGGTAAAAAGGCTGAAATTCCCCTTATTTGAGGGCAAAAAAGCAGAAATTTCCCTTATTTTGAGGCAAAATTGCAGAAATTTCACTTATTTCAGGGTAATAAGTCAGAAATTTTTTTTATTTTGGGACAAAAAAGACAGAAATTCCCTTTGTTTTGGGGGGAAAAGAGAGTAATTCCACTTTTAGAGGCAAAAAAGCAGAAATTCACCTTATTTTGGAGCAAAATTGCAGAAATTTCCCTAATTGTGGGGAAAAAAGGCAGAAATTCCCTATATGTTAGGGCAAAAAGACAGAAATTCTCCTTATTTAGGGGCAAAACTCAGAAATTCCACTTATTTTGGGGCAAAATTGCAAAAATTTCACTTATTTTGGGGCAAAAGTGCAGAAATTTCACTTATTTCAGGGAAAAAAAGCAGAAATTTTCTTATTTTGGGGAAAAAGGCAGAAATTTCCCTTATTTTGGGGCAAAATTGCAGAAATTTCACTTATTTCAGGGTAATAAGTCAAAAATTTTTCTTATTTTGCGGCAAAAAAGACAGAAATTTTCTTTGTTTTGTGGGAAAAAGACAGAAATTTTACTTATTTAGAGGCAAAAAAGCAGAAATTCCTCTTATTTTGGAGCAAAAATGAGGAAATTTCCCTTTTTTATGGCAAAAAGTAATGCATTCTTCTTATTTTCAGGCAAAAAGGCAGAAATTCCCCGTATTTTGTGGCAAAATTCCAGAAATTTCCCTTATTTTGGGGCAAAATTGCAGAAATTTCACTTATTTTGGGGCAAAATTGCAGAAATTTCACTTATTTCTGGGAAAAAAAGCAGAATTTGTCTCATTTTGGGGCAAAAAGGCAGTAATTTCTCATATTTTGTGGCAAAAAAGCAGATATTCCCCTTATTTTGGAGCAAAAATAAAGAAATTTCCCTTTTTTATGCCAAAAAAATGCATTCTTCTTATTTTCGGGTAAAAAGGCAGAAAGTCACCGTATTTTATAGCAAAATTGCAGAAATTCCCCTAATTGTGGGGCAAAAAGGCAGAAATTCCCTATATGTTGGGTCAAAGAGACAGAAATTCTCCTTATTTTGGGGCAAAACTCAGAAATTTCACTTATTTTGGGGCAAAATTCCAGAAATTTCTCTTCTTTTGGGGCAAAAAGGCAGAAATTCCTAATATTTTGTAGCAAAAATGCCGAAATTCCCTTTATTTTGAGGTAAAAAGGCTGACATTCCCCTTATTTGGGGGCAAAAAAGCAGAAATTTTCTCTCATTTTGGGGCAAAATTGCAGAAATTTCACTTATTTCAGGGTAATAATCAGAAATATTCCTTATTTTGGGGCAAAAAGGACAGATATTCCCTTTGTTTGGGGGAAAAAGATAGAAATTCTACTTATTTAGGAGCAACAAAGCAGAAATTCCCCTTATTTTGGAGCAAAAATGAAAAAATTTCCCTTTTTTATGGCAAAAAGTTATGCATTCTTCTTATTTTCCAGCAAAAAGGCAGAAATTTTCCGTATTTTGGAGCAAAATTGCAGAAATTCCCCTAATTGTGGGGCAAAAAGGCAGAAATTCCCTATATGTTGGGGCAAAAAGACAGAAATACTCCTTATTTTGGGGCAAAACTCAGAAATTCCACTTATTTTGGGGCAAAATTCCAGAAATTTCTTTTATTTTGGGGCTAAATTGCAGAAATTTCACTTATTTCAGAAAAAAAAGCAGAAATTTTCTTATTTTGGGGCAAAAAGGCAGAAATTTCTTTTCTCTTGGTAGAAAATTGCAGACATTTTTCTTATTTTGGGGCAAAAAGGCAGAAATATTTCATATTTTGGGGCAAAAATGCAGAAATTATCATTATCTTGAGGTAAAAAGGCTGAAATTCCCCTTCTTTGGGGGGAAAAAGGCAGAAATTTCCCTTATTTTGGGGCAAAATTTCAGAAATTTCACTTATTTCAGGGTAATAAGTCAGAAATTTTCTTAATTTTTGGGCAAAAAAGACAGAAATTCCCTTTGTTTTTAGGGGAAAAAGACAGAAATTCCACATTTTTGAAGGCAAAAAAGCAGAAATTTCTTTTATTTTGGAGCAAAAATGAAGAAATTTCCCTTTTTTGTGGCAAAAGGTATACATTCCCCTTATTTTCAGGCTAAAAAGCAGAAATTCCCTTTATTTTGGAGAAAAATTGCAGAAATTCCCCTAATTGTGGGGCAAAAAGGCAGAAATTCCCTATATGTTAGGGCAAAAAGTCAGAAATTCTCCTTATTTTGGGGCAAAACTCTGAAATTCCACTTATTTTGGAGCAAAATTCCAGAAATTTCCCTTATTTTCAGGCAAAATTGCAGAAATTTCATTTATTTTGGGGCAAAATTGCAGAAATTTCACTTATTTCAGGGAAAAAAGGCAGAAATTTTTTTTATTTTTGGGCAAAAAGCAGAAATTCCTAATATTTTGTGGCAAAAATGCAGAAATTCCTTTTATTTTGAGGTAAAAAAGGCTGAAATTCCCCTTATTCGGGGGCAAAAACGCAGAAATTTCTCATATTTTCGGGCAAAATTGCAGAAATTTCACTTATTTCAGGGTAATAAGTCAGAAATTTTCCTTATTTTGGGGCAAAAAAGACAGAAATTCTCTTTGTTTTGGGGGAAAAAGACTGAAATTCCACTTATTTAGAGGCAAAAAAGCAGAAATTCCCCTTATTTTGGAGCAAAATTGCAGAAATTTCCCTTTTTTATTGCAAAAAGTTATGCATTCTTTTTATTTTCGGGCAAAAAAGCCGAAATTCCCCGTATTTTGGAGCAAAATTGCAGAAATTCCTCTAATTGTGGGGAAAAAGGCAGAAATTCCCTATATGTTGGGGCAAAAACACAGAAATTCTCCTTATTGTGGGGCAAAACTCAGAAATTTCACTTATTTTTGGGCAAAATTGCAGAAATTTCACTTATTTCAGTAAAAAAAGCAGAAATTTTCTTATTTTGGGGCAAAAAGGCAGAAATTACTTTTATTTTAGTACAAAATTGCAGAAATTTTTCTTATTTTGGGGCAAAAAGGCAGAACTTTCCCATATTTTTGGGCAAAAACGCAGAAATTCCCCTTATTTTGAGGTAAAAAGGCTGAAATTCCCCTTATTTGGGGGCAAAAAAGCAGAAATTTCCCTTATTTTGAGGCAAAATTGCAGAAATTTCACTTATTTCAGGGTAATAAGTCAGAATTTTTTTTATTTTGGGACAAAAAAGACAGAAATTCCCTTTGTTTTGGGGGGAAAAGAGAGTAATTCCACTTTTAAAGGCAAAAAAGCAGAAATTCACATTATTTTGGAGCAAAATTGCAGAAATTTCCCTTTTTTGTGGCAAAAAGGTATGAATTCTTCTTATTTTGAATAAAAAGGCAGAAGTTCCCTGTATTTTGGAGCAAAATTGCAGAAATTTCCCTAAGTGGGGAGAAAAGGCAGAAATTCCCTATATGTTAGGGCAAAAAGACAGAAATTCTCCTTATTTTGGGGCAAAACTCAGAAATTCCACTTATTTTGGGGCAAAATTGCAAAAATTTCACTTATTTTGGGGCAAAAGTGCAGAAATTTCACTTATTTCAGGGAAAAAAAGAAAAAATTTTCTTATTTTGGGGCAAAAAGGCAGAAATTTCCCTTATTTTGGGGCAAAATTGCAGAAATTTCACTTATTTCATGGTAATAAGTCAAAAATTTTTCTTATTTTGCGGCAAAAAAGACAGAAATTTTCTTTGTTTTGTGGGAAAAAGACAGAAATTTTACTTATTTAGAGGCAAAAAAGCAGAAATTCCTCTTATTTTGGAGCAAAAATGAGGAAATTTCCCTTTTTTATGGCAAAAAGTAATGCATTCTTCTTATTTTCAGGCAAAAAGGCAGAAATTCCCCGTATTTTGTGGCAAAATTCCAGAAATTTCCCTTATTTTGGGGCAAAATTGCAGAAATTTCACTTATTTTGGGGCAAAATTGCAGAAATTTCACTTATTTCTGGGAAAAAAAGCAGAATTTGTCTCATTTTGGGGCAAAAAGGCAGTAATTTCTCATATTTTGTGGCAAAAAAGCAGATATTCCCCTTATTTTGGAGCAAAAATAAAGAAATTTCCCTTTTTTATGCCAAAAAAAATGCATTCTTCTTATTTTCGGGCAAAAAGGCAGAAAGTCACCGTATTTTATTGCAAAATTGCAGAAATTCCCCTAATTGTGGGGCAAAAAGGCAGAAATTCCCTATATGTTGGGTCAAAGAGACAGAAATTCTCCTTATTTTGGGGCAAAACTCAGAAATTTCACTTATTTTGGGGCAAAATTCCAGAAATTTCTCTTCTTTTGGGGCAAAAAGGCAGAAATTCCTAATATTTTGTAGCAAAAATGCCGAAATTCCCTTTATTTTGAGGTAAAAAGGCTGACATTCCCCTTATTTGGGGGCAAAAAAGCAGAAATTTTCTCTCATTTTGGGGCAAAATTGCAGAAATTTCACTTATTTCAGGGTAATAATCAGAAATATTCCTTATTTTGGGGCAAAAAGGACAGATATTCCCTTTGTTTGGGGGAAAAAGATAGAAATTCTACTTATTTAGGAGCAAAAAAGCAGAAATTCCCCTTATTTTGGAGCAAAAATGAAAAAATTTCCCTTTTTTATGGCAAAAAGTTATGCATTCTTCTTATTTTCCAGCAAAAAGGCAGAAATTTTCCGTATTTTGGAGCAAAATTGCAGAAATTCCCCTAATTGTGGGGCAAAAAGGCAGAAATTCCCTATATGTTGGGGCAAAAAGACAGAAATACTCCTTATTTTGGGGCAAAACTCAGAAATTCCACTTATTTTGGGGCAAAATTCCAGAAATTTCTTTTATTTTGGGGCTAAATTGCAGAAATTTCACTTATTTCAGAAAAAAAAGCAGAAATTTTCTTATTTTGGGGCAAAAAGGCAGAAATTTCTTTTCTCTTGGTAGAAAATTGCAGACATTTTTCTTATTTTGGGGCAAAAAGGCAGAAATATTTCATATTTTGGGGCAAAAATGCAGAAATTATCATTATCTTGAGGTAAAAAGGCTGAAATTCCCCTTATTTGGGGGGAAAAAGGCAGAAATTTCCCTTATTTTGGGGCAAAATTTCAGAAATTTCACTTATTTCAGGGTAATAAGTCAGAAATTTTCTTAATTTTTGGGCAAAAAAGACAGAAATTCCCTTTGTTTTTAGGGGAAAAAGACAGAAATTCCACATTTTTGAAGGCAAAAAAGCAGAAATTTCTTTTATTTTGGAGCAAAAATGAAGAAATTTCCCTTTTTTGTGGCAAAAGGTATACATTCCCCTTATTTTCAGGCTAAAAAGCAGAAATTCCCTTTATTTTGGAGAAAAATTGCAGAAATTCCCCTAATTGTGGGGCAAAAAGGCAGAAATTCCCTATATGTTAGGGCAAAAAGTCAGAAATTCTCCTTATTTTGGGGCAAAACTCTGAAATTCCACTTATTTTGGAGCAAAATTCCAGAAATTTCCCTTATTTTCAGGCAAAATTGCAGAAATTTCATTTATTTTGGGGCAAAATTGCAGAAATTTCACTTATTTCAGGGAAAAAAGGCAGAAATTTTTTTTATTTTTGGGCAAAAAGCAGAAATTCCTAATATTTTGTGGCAAAAATGCAGAAATTCCTTTTATTTTGAGGTAAAAAAGGCTGAAATTCCCCTTATTCGGGGGCAAAAACGCAGAAATTTCTCATATTTTCGGGCAAAATTGCAGAAATTTCACTTATTTCAGGGTAATAAGTCAGAAATTTTCCTTATTTTGGGGCAAAAAAGACAGAAATTCTCTTTGTTTTGGGGGAAAAAGACTGAAATTCCACTTATTTAGAGGCAAAAAAGCAGAAATTCCCCTTATTTTGGAGCAAAATTGCAGAAATTTCCCTTTTTTATTGCAAAAAGTTATGCATTCTTTTTATTTTCGGGCAAAAAAGCCGAAATTCCCCGTATTTTGGAGCAAAATTGCAGAAATTCCTCTAATTGTGGGGAAAAAGGCAGAAATTCCCTATATGTTGGGGCAAAAACACAGAAATTCTCCTTATTGTGGGGCAAAACTCAGAAATTTCACTTATTTTTGGGCAAAATTGCAGAAATTTCACTTATTTCAGTAAAAAAAGCAGAAATTTTCTTATTTTGGGGCAAAAAGGCAGAAATTACTTTTATTTTAGTACAAAATTGCAGAAATTTTTCTTATTTTGGGGCAAAAAGGCAGAACTTTCCCATATTTTTGGGCAAAAACGCAGAAATTCCCCTTATTTTGAGGTAAAAAGGCTGAAATTCCCCTTATTTGGGGGCAAAAAAGCAGAAATTTCCCTTATTTTGAGGCAAAATTGCAGAAATTTCACTTATTTCAGGGTAATAAGTCAGAAATTTTTTTATTTTGGGACAAAAAAGACAGAAATTCCCTTTGTTTTGGGGGGAAAAGAGAGTAATTCCACTTTTAGGCAAAAAAGCAGAAATTCACATTATTTTGGAGCAAAATTGCAGAAATTTCCCTTTTTTGTGGCAAAAAGGTATGAATTCTTCTTATTTTGAATAAAAAGGCAGAAGTTCCCTGTATTTTGGAGCAAAATTGCAGAAATTTCCCTAAGTGGGGAGAAAAGGCAGAAATTCCCTATATGTTAGGGCAAAAAGACAGAAATTCTCCTTATTTTGGGGCAAAACTCAGAAATTCCACTTATTTTGGGGCAAAATTGCAAAAATTTCACTTATTTTGGGGCAAAAGTGCAGAAATTTCACTTATTTCAGGGAAAAAAAGCAGAAATTTTCTTATTTTGGGGCAAAAAGGCAGAAATTTCCCTTATTTTGGGGCAAAATTGCAGAAATTTCACTTATTTCATGGTAATAAGTCAAAAATTTTTCTTATTTTGCGGCAAAAAAGACAGAAATTTTCTTTGTTTTGTGGGAAAAAGACAGAAATTTTACTTATTTAGAGGCAAAAAAGCAGAAATTCCTCTTATTTTGGAGCAAAAATGAGGAAATTTCCCTTTTTTATGGCAAAAAGTAATGCATTCTTCTTATTTTCAGGCAAAAAGGCAGAAATTCCCCGTATTTTGTGGCAAAATTCCAGAAATTTCCCTTATTTTGGGGCAAAATTGCAGAAATTTCACTTATTTTGGGGCAAAATTGCAGAAATTTCACTTATTTCTGGGAAAAAAAGCAGAATTTGTCTCATTTTGGGGCAAAAAGGCAGTAATTTCTCATATTTTGTGGCAAAAAAGCAGATATTCCCCTTATTTTGGAGCAAAAATAAAGAAATTAACCTTTTTTATGCCAAAAAAAATGCATTCTTCTTATTTTCGGGCAAAAAGGCAGAAAGTCACCGTATTTTATTGCAAAATTGCAGAAATTCCCCTAATTGTGGGGCAAAAAGGCAGAAATTCCCTATATGTTGGGTCAAAGAGACAGAAATTCTCCTTATTTTGGGGCAAAACTCAGAAATTTCACTTATTTTGGGGCAAAATTCCAGAAATTTCTCTTCTTTTGGGGCAAAAAGGCAGAAATTCCTAATATTTTGTAGCAAAAATGCCGAAATTCCCTTTATTTTGAGGTAAAAAGGCTGACATTCCCCTTATTTGGGGGCAAAAAAGCAGAAATTTTCTCTCATTTTGGGGCAAAATTGCAGAAATTTCACTTATTTCAGGGTAATTATCAGAAATATTCCTTATTTTGGGGCAAAAAGGACAGATATTCCCTTTGTTTGGAAGAAAAAGATAGAAATTCTACTTATTTAGGAGCAAAAAAGCAGAAATTCCCCTTATTTTGGAGCAAAAATGAAAAAATTTCCCTTTTTTATGGCAAAAAGTTATGCATTCTTCTTATTTTCCAGCAAAAAGGCAGAAATTTTCCGTATTTTGGAGCAAAATTGCAGAAATTCCCCTAATTGTGGGGCAAAAAGGCAGAAATTCCCTATATGTTGGGGCAAAAAGACAGAAATACTCCTTATTTTGGGGCAAAACTCAGAAATTCCACTTATTTTGGGTCAAAATTCCAGAAATTTCCTTTATTTTGGGGCTAAATTGCAGAAATTTCACTTATTTCAGAAAAAAAAGCAGAAATTTTCTTATTTTGGGGCAAAAAGGCAGAAATTTCTTTTCTCTTGGTAGAAAATTGCAGACATTTTTCTTATTTTGGGGCAAAAAGGCAGAAATATCCCATATTTTGGGGCAAAAATGCAGAAATTATCATTATCTTGAGGTAAAAAGGCTGAAATTCCCCTTATTTGGGGGGAAAAAGGCAGAAATTTCCCTTATTTTGGGGCAAAATTTCAGAAATTTCACTTATTTCAGGGTAATAAGTCAGAAATTTTCTTAATTTTGGGGAAAAAAAGACAGAAATTCCCTTTGTTTTTAGGGGAAAAAGACAGAAATTCCACATTTTTGAAGGCAAAAAAGCAGAAATTTCTTTTATTTTGGAGCAAAAATGAAGAAATTTCCCTTTTTTGTGGCAAAAGGTATACATTCCCCTTATTTTCAGGCTAAAAAGCAGAAATTCCCTTTATTTTGGAGCAAAATTGCAGAAATTCCCCTAATTGTGTGGCAAAAAGGCAGAAATTCCCTATATGTTAGGGCAAAAAGACAGAAATTCTCCTTATTTTGGGGCAAAACTCTGAAATTCCACTTATTTTGGAGCAAAATTCCAGAAATTTCGTTTATTTTCGGGCAAAATTGCAGAAATTTCATTTATTTTTGGGCAAAATTGCAGAAATTTCACTTATTTTAGGGAAAAAAGGCAGAAATTTTTTTTATTTTTTGGCAAAATGCAGAAATTCCTAATATTTTGTGGCAAAAATGCAGAAAGTCCCTTTATTTTGAGGTAAAAAGGCTGAAATTTCCCTTATTCGGGGGCAAAAAGGCAGAAATTTCTCTTATTTTGGGGCAAAGTTGCAGAAATTTCACTTATTTCAGGGTATTAAGTCAGAAATTTTCCTTATTTTGGGGCAAAAAGACAGAAATTCTCCTTATTTTGGAGCAAAACTCAGAAATTCCAATTATTTTGGGGCAAAATTCCAGAAATTTCTTTTATTTTGTGGCAAAATTGCAGAAATTTCACTTATTTTTTGGCAAAATTGCAGAAATTTCACTTATTTCATGGAAAAAAGCAGATATTTTCTTATTTCGGGGCAAAAAGGCAGAAATTTCCCATATTTTGGGGCAAAAATGCAGAAATTCCCCTTATTTTGAGGTAAAAAGGCTTAAATTCCCCGTATTTGGGGGCATAAAGGCAGAAATTTTCCTTATTTTGGGGCAAAATTGCAGAAATTTCACTTATTTCAGAAAAAAAGCAGAAATTTTTTTATTTTGGGGCAAAAAGGCACAAATTTCTTTTATTTTTGTACAAAATTGCAGAAATTTTTCTTATTTTGGGGCAAAAAGGCAGAAATTTCCCATATTTTGGGGCAAAAATGCAGAAATTCCCCTTATTTTGAGGTAAAAAGGCTGAAATTCCCCTTATTTGGGGGCAAAAAGGAAGAAATTTTCCATATTTTGGGGCAAAAATGCAGAAATTTCCATTATTTTGGGAAAAAGGCAGAAATTTACCATATTTTGATGCAAAAATGCAGAAATTTCCATTATTTTGAGGTAAAAAGGCTGAAATTACCCTTATTTGGGGGCAAAAAGTAAGAAATTCCCTTTATTTTGGGGCGAAAAAAAGACATTTCCCATATTTTGGGGAAAAATTTTAGAAATTTAACTTATTTCAGGGCAAAAAGTCAGAAATTTTCCTTATTTTGTGGGAAAAAGGCAGAAATTCCTAATATTTTGTGGCAAAAATGCAGAAATTCCTAATATTTTGAGGTAAAAAGGCTGAAATTCCCCTTATTTGGGGGCAAAAAGGCAGAAATTTCCCTTATTTTGGGGCAAAATTGAAGAAATTTCACTTATTTCAGGGTAATAAGTCAGAAATTTTTCTTATTTTGAAGCAAAAAGACAGAAATTCCCTTAGTTTTGTGGGAAAAAGACAGAAATTTTACTTATATAAAGGCAAAAAAGCAGAAATTCCCCTTATTTTGGAGCAAAATTGCAGAAATTTCTCGTTTTTGTGGCAAAAAGGTATGCATTCTTCTTATTTTGGACACGAAGGCAGAAATTTCCTGTATTTTGGAGCAAAATTGCAGAAATTCCCCTAATTGTGGGGCAAAAAGGCTGAAATTCCCTATATGTTGGGGCAAAAAGACAGAAATTCTTTTTATTTTGGGGCAAAACTCAGAAATTCCACTTATTTTGGGGCAAAATTGCAGAAATTTCCCTTATTTTGGGGGCAGAATTGCAAACATTTTACTTATTTTGGGGCAAAATTGCAGAAATTTCACATATTTCAGGGAAAAAAAGCAGAAATTTTCTTATTTTGGGGCAAAAGAGAAGAAATTTCTCATATTTTGTGGCAAAAATGCAGAAATTCCCCTTATTTTGAGGTAAAAAAGCTGAAATTCCCCTTATTTGGGTGCAAAAAGGCAGAATTTTCTTTTATTTTGGGAAAAAATTGCAGAAATTTCACTTATTTCAGGGTAATAAGTCAGAAATTTTCCTTATTTTGGGGCCAAAAAACAGAAAATCCCTTTGTTTTGGGGGGAAAAGACAGAAATTCCACTTATTTAGAGGCAAAAAAGCAGAAATTCTTCTTATTTTGGAACAAAAATGAAGAAATTTCACTTTTTTATGGCAAAAAGGTATGCATTCTTCTTATTTACGGACAAAAAGGAAGATATTTCCTGTATTTTGCAGCAAAATTGCAGAAATTCCTCTAATTGTGGCTAGAAAACGCAGAAATTCCCTATATGTTCGGGCAAAAAGACAGAAATTCTCCTTACTTTGGGGCAAAACTAAGAACTTTCACTTATTTTGGGGCAAAATTGCAGAAATTTCACTTATTTCAGAAAAAAAGCAGAAATTTTCTTATTTTGGATCAAAAAGGCAGAAATTGCTTTTATTTTGGTACAAAATTGCAGAAATTTTTCTTATTTTGGGGCAAAAGGCAGAAATTCTTAATATTTTGTGGCAAAAATGCAGAAATTCCCCTTATTTTGAGGTAAAAAGGCTGAAATTCCCCTTATTTGGGGGCAAAAAGGCAGAAATTTCTTTTATTTTGGTACAAAATTGCAAAAATTTTTCTTATTTTGGGCAAAATCAGAAATTTCCCATATTTTGGGGCAAAAATGCAGAAATTCCCCTTATTTTGAGGTAAAAAGGCTGAAATTCCCCTTATTTGGGGGCAAAAAGTAAGAAATTCCTCTTATTTTTGGGCAAAAAGCAGACATTTCACTTATTTTGGGGAAAATTTTAGAAATTTAACTTATTTCAGGGCAAAAAGTCAGAAATTATCCTCATTTTGGGGCAGAAAGGCAGAAATTCCTAATATTTTGTGGCAAAAATGCAGAAATTCCCCTTATTTTGAGGTAAAAAGGCTGAAATTCCCCTTATTTGGGGGCAAAAAGGCAGAAATATCCCTTATTTTGAAGCAAAATTGCAGAAATTTAACTTATTTCAGGGTAATAAGTCAAAAATTTTTCTTTTTTGCAGCAAAAACACAGAAATTCCCTTTGTTTTGTGGGAAAAAGACAGAAATTTTACTTATTTAGAGGCAAAAAAGCAGAAATTCTCCTTATTTTGAAGCAAAATGAAGAAATTTTTCTTTTTTATGGAAAAAAAGGAATGCATTTTTCTTATTTTCAGGCAAAAAGGCAGAAATTCCCCGTATTTTGGAGCAAAATTGCAGAAATTCCCCTATTTGTGAGGCAAAAAGGCAGAAATTCCCTATATGTTGGGGCAAAAAGACAGAATTTCTTTTTATTTTGGGGCAAAACTCAGAATTTCCACTTATTTTTGGGCAAAATTCCAGAAATTTCCCTTATTTTGGGGCAAAATTGCAGAAATTTCCCTTATTTTGGGGCAAAATTGCAGAAATTTCACTTATTTTAGGGTAATAAGTAAGAAATTTTCCTTATTTTGGGGCATAAAAGACAGAAATTCCCTTTGTTTTGGGGGGAAAAGACAGAAATTTTACTTATTTAGATGCAAAAAAGCAGAAATTCCCCTTATTTTGGAGTAAAAATGAAGAAATTTCCCTTTTTTATGGCAAAAAGAAATGCATTCTTCTTATTTTCAGGCAAAAAGGTTGAAATTCCTCGTATTTTGGAGCAAAATTGCAGAAATTCCCCTATTTGTGGGGAAAAAAGGCAGAAATTTCCTATATATTGGGGCAAAATTACAGAAATTCACCTTATTTTGGGGCAAAACTCAGAAATTCCACTTATTTTGGGGCAAAATTTCAGAAATTTCCCTTATTTTGGGGCAAAATTGCAGAATGTTCACTTATTTTAGGGCAAAATTGCATAAATTTCACTTATTTCAGAAAAAAAAAGCAGAATTTATCTTATTTCGGGGCAAAATGGCAGAAATTTCTCATATTTTGTGGCAAAAAAGCAGAAATTCCCCTTATTTTGAAGCAAAAATGAAGAAATTTCTCTTTTTTATTCCAAAAAGGAGTGCATTCTTCTTATTTTCGGGCAAAAAGGCAGAAATTCACCGTATGTTATAGCAAAATTGCAGAAATTCCCCGAATTGTAAGGCCAAAATGCAGAAATTCCCCGAATTGTGGGGCAAAAATGCAGAAATTCCCTATATGTTGGGTCAAAAAGACAGAAATTCTCTTTATTTTGGGGCAAAACTCAGAAATTCCACTTATTTTGTGGCAAAATTCCAGAAATTTCCTTTCTTTTGGGGCAAAAAGGCAGAAATTCCTAATATTTTGTAGCAAAAATGCCGAAATTCCCCTTATTTTGAGATAAAAATGCTGAAATTCCCTTTATTTGGGGGCAAAAAGTCAGAAATTTCCATTATTTTGGGGCAAAATTGCAGAAATTTCACTTACTTCAAAGTAATATGTCAGAAATTTTATTTATTTTGGGGCAAAAAAGACAGAAATTCTTTTTGTTTTGGGAGAGAAATACAGAAATTCCAATTATTTAGTGGCAAAAAGCAGAAATTCCCCTTATTTTAAAGCAAAAATTAAGAAATTTCCCTTTTTATGGCAAAAAGGTATGCATTTTTCTTATTTTCGGGCAAAAAGGCAGAAATTCCTTGTATTTTAGAGCAAAATTGCAGAAATTCCCCTAATTGTGGGGCAAAAAGTCAGAAATTCCCTATATGTTGGGGCAAAAAGGCAGAAATTCTCCTTACTTTGGGGCAAAACTCAGAAATTCCACTTATTTTGGGGGCAAAATTCCAGAAATTTCCCTTTATTTTGGAGCAAAAAGGCAGAAATTCCTAATATTTTGTGGCAAAAATGCAGAAATTCCCCTTATTTTGAGGTAAAAAGGCTGAAATTCCCCTTATTTGGGGGCAAAAAAGCAGAAATTTTCTCTTATTTTGGGGCAAAATTGCAGAAATTTCACTTATTTCAGGGTAATAATCAGAAATATTCTTTATTATGGGGAAAAATGGACAGAAATTCCCTTTGTTTGGGGGAAAAAGACAGAAATTCTGCTTATTTAGAAGCAAAAAAGCAGAAATTCCCATTATTTTGGAACAAAAATGAAGAAATTTACCTTTTTTATGGCAAAAAGTTATGCATTCTTCTTATTTTCCAGCCAAAAGGCAGAAATTTTCTGTATTTTTGAGCAAAATTGCAGTAATTCCCCTAATTGTGGGGCAAAAAGGCAGAAATTCCCTATATGTTGCGGCAAAAAGACAGAAATTCTCCTTATTTTGGGGCTAAACTCAGAAATTCCACTTATTTTGGGGCAAAATTCCAGAAATTTCTTTTATTTTGTGGCAAAATTGCAGAAATTTCACTTATTTTGGGGCAAAATTGCAGAAATTTCACTTATTTCAGAAAAAAAGCAGAAATTTTCTTATTTTGGGGCCAAAAGGCAGAAATTTCTCATATTTTGGGGAAAAAATGCAGAATTTCCCATTATCTTGAGGTAAAAAGGCTGAAATTCCCCTTATTTGGGGGCAAAAAGGCAGAAATTTCCCTTATTTTGGGGCAAAATTTCAGAAATTTCACTTATTTCAGGGTAATAAGTCAGAAATTTTCCTTATTTTGGGGCAAAAAAGACAGAAATTCCCTTTGTTTTTAGGGGAAAAAGACAGAAATTCCACATTTTTGGAGGCAAAAAAGCAGAAATTCCTTTTATTTTGGAGCAAAAATGAATTTTTTTTTTGTGGCAAAAGGTATATATTCTCCTTATTTTCAGGCTAAAAAGCAGAAATTCCCTTTATTTTTGAGCAAAATTGCAGAAATTCCCTTAATTGTGGGGCAAAAAGGCAGAAATTGCCTATATGTTGGGGCCAAAAGACAGAAATTCTCCTTATTTTGGGGCAAAACTCAGAAATTGCACGTATTTTGGGGCAAAATTCCAGAAATTTCCCTAATTTTTGGGCAAAATTGCAGAAATTTCAGTTATTTTGGGGCAAAATTGCAGAAATTTCACTTATTTCAGAGAAAAAAAACAGAAATTTTCCTTATTTTGTGCAAAATGCAGAAATTCCTAATATTTTGTGGCAAAAATGCAGAAATTCCCCTTATTTTGAGGTAAAAATGCTGAAATTCCCCTTATTTGGGTGCAAAAAGGCAGAAATTTCTCTTATTTTGGGGCAAAATTGCAGAAATTTCACTTATTTCAGGGTAATAAGTTAGAAATTTTCCTTATTTTGGAGCAAAAAAGACAGAAATTCTCTTTGTTTTGCGGGAAAAAGAAAGAAATTCCACTTATTTAGAGGCAAAAAAGCAGAAATTCCCCTTATTTTGGAGCAAAATTGCAGAAATTTCCCTTTTTTATGGCAAAAAGGTATGCATTCTTTTTATTTTTGGGCAAAAAGGCAGAAATTCCCTGTAATTTGGAGCAAAATTTCAGAATTTCCCATAATTGTGGGGCAAAAAGTCAGAAATTCCCTATATTTTGGGGCAAAAATCAGAAATTCTCTTTATTTTGGGTCAAAACTCAGAAATTCCACTTATTTTGGAGCACAATTCCAGAAATTTCTTTTATTTTGTGGCAAAATTGCAGAAATTTCACTTATTTTGGGGCAAAATTGCAGAAATTTCACTTATTTCATGGAAAAAAAAAGAAATTTTCTTTTTTTTGAGGCAAAAAGTCAGAAATTTCCCATATTTTGGTGCAAAAATGCAGAAATTCCCCTTATTTTGAGGTAAAAAGGCTGAAATTCCCCGTATTTGGGGGCAAAAAGGCAGAAATTTCCCTTATTTTGGGGCAAAATTGCAGAAATATCACTTACTTCAGGGTAATAAGTCAGAATTTTTCCTTATTTTGGGGGAAAAAACACAGAAATTCCCTTTGTTTTGAGGGAAAAAGAAAGAAATTCCACTTATTTAGAGGCAAAAAAGCAGAAATTCCCCTTTTTGGAGCAAAAATGAAGAAATTTCCCATTTTTTGATGGCAAAAAGGTATGCATTCTTCTTATTTTCAAGCAAAAAGGCAGAAATTCCCCGTATTTTGGAGCAAAATTGCAAAAATTCCCCTAATTGTGGGGCAAAAAGGCAGAAATTGCCTATATGTTGGGGCAAAAAAACAGAAATTCTCCTTATTTTGGGGCAAAACTCAGAAATTTCACTTATTTTGGGGCAAAATTCCAGAAATTTCCCTTATTTTGGGGCAAAATTGCAGAAATTTCACTTATTTTGGGGCAAATTTGCAGAAATTTCACTTATTTTGGGGCAAAACTGCAGAAATTTCACTTATTTCAGTGAAAAAAGGCAGAAATTTTTCTTATTTTGGGGCAAAAAGGCAGAAATTCCTAATATTTTGTGGCAAAAATGCAGAAATTCCCCAAATTTCGAGGTAAAAAGGCTGAAATTCCACTTATTTGGGGGCAAAAAGGCAGAAATTTTTCTTATTTTGGGGCAAAATTGCAGAAATTTCACTTACTTCAGGGTAATAAGTCAGAACTTTACTTTATTTTGGGGCAAAAAAGACAGAAATTTCCTTCGTTTTGGGGGAAAAATACAGAAATTCCACTTATTTAGAGGCAAAAAAGCAGAAATTACCCTTATTTTTGAGCAAAAATGAAGAAATTTCCTTTTTATGGCAAATAGATATGCATTCTCCTTACTTTCGGGCAAAAAGGCAGAAATTCCCTGTGTTTTGGAGCAAAATTGCAGAAATTCCCCTAATTGTGGTGCAAAAAGGCAGAAATTCTTTATATGTTGGGGCAAAAAGACAGAAATTCTCCTTATTTTGGGGCAAAACTCAGTAATTCCACTTAGTTTGGGTCAAAATTCCAGAAATTTCCCTTATTTTGGGGCAAAATTGCAGAAATTTCACTTATTTTGGGGCAAAATTGCAGAAATTTCACTTATTTCAGGGGAAAAAAGCAGAAATTTTTTTATTTTGGGGCAAAAAGGCAGAAATTAATAATATTTTGTAGCAAAAATGCAGAAATTCTCTTTATTTTGAGGTAAAAAGGCTGAAATTCCCCTTATTTGTGGGCAAAAAGGCAGAAATTTCTCTTATTTTGAGGCAAAATTGCAGAAATTTCACTTACATCAGGGTAATAAGTCAGAATTTTTCCGTATTTTGGAGCAAAAATACAAAAATTCCCTTTGTTTTGGGAAAAAAAGACAGAAATTCCACTTATTTAGAGGCAAAAAAGCAGAAATTCCCCTTATTATGGAGCAAAAATGAAGAAATTTCCCTTTTTTATGGCAAAAAGTTATGCATTCTTCATATTTTCAGGCAAAAAGGCAGATATTCCCCGTATTTTGGAGCAAAATTGAAGAAATTCCCCTAATTTTTGGGCAAAAAGGCAGAAATTGCCTATATGTTGGGGCAAAAAGACAGAAATTTTCTTTATTTTGGGGCAAAACTCAGAAATTCCACTTATTTTGGGGCAAAATTCCAGAAATTTTCCTTATTTTGGGGCAAAATTGCAGAAATTTCACTTATTTTGGGGCAAAATTGCAGAAATTTCACTTATTTTGGGGCAAAATTGCAGAAATTTCACTTATTTCAGAGAAAAAAGGCAGAAATTTTCCTTATTTTGGGGCAAAAAGCAGATATTCCTAATATTTTGTGGCAAAAATGCAGAAATTCCCCTTATTTTGAGGTAAAAAGGCTGAAATTCGCATTATTTTGCGGCAAAAAGGCAGAAATTTCCCTAATTTTGGAGCAAAAGTACAGGAATTTCACTTACTTCAGGGTAATAAGTCAGAATTTTTCCTTATTTTGGGGCAAAAAAGACAGAAATTCCCTTTGTTTTGGGAGAAAAAGACAGAAATTCCACTTATTTAGAGGCAAAATGGCAGAAATTCCCCTTATTTTGGAGCAAAAATGAAGAAATTTCTCTTTTTTATGGCAAATAGGTATGCATTCTTCTTATTTTGGGCAAAAAGGCAGAAATTCTCGGTATTTTGGAGCAAAATTGCAGAAATTCCCCTAATTGTGGGGCAAAAAGGCAGAAATTTCCTATATGTTGGGGCAAAAAGACAGAAATTCTCCATTTTTTTTGGGCAAAACTCAGAAATTCCACTTATTTTGTGGCAAAATTGCAGAAATTTCCTTTATTTTGGGGCAAAATTGCAGAAATTTCACTTATTTTGGGCAAAAAGGCAGAAATTTCATTTATTTCAGGGAAAAAAGGCAAAAATTTTCCTTATTTTGGGGCAAAAAGTCATAAATTCCTAATATTTTGTGGTAAAAATGCAGAAATTCCCCTTATTTTGAGGTAAAAAGACTGAAATTCCCCTTATTTGGGGGCAAAAAGTCAGAAATTTCCCTTATTTTGGGGCAAAATTGAAGAAATTTCACTTACTACAGGGTAATAAGTCAGAATTTTTCCTTATTTTAGGGCAAAAAAGACAGAAATTCCCTTTGTTTTGAGGTAAAAAGACAGAAATTCCACTTATTTAGAGGCAAAAAAATAGAAATTCCCTTTATTTTGAAGCAAAATAGAAGAAATTACATTTTTGATGGCAAAAAGGTATGCATTCTTCTTATTTTCGGGCAAAAAGGCAGAAATTCCCCGTCTTTTGGAGCAAAATTGCTGAAATTCCCCTAATTGTGGGGCAAAAAGGCAGAAATTTCCTATATGTTGGGGCAAAAAGACAGAAATTCTCCTTATTTTGAAGCAAAACTCCGAAATTCCTCTTATTTTGAAGCAAAATTCCAGAAATTTCCCTTATTTTAGGAAAAAATTGCAGAAATTTCACTTATTTTGGGGCAAAATTGCAGAAATTTCAATTATTTCAGGGAAAAAAGCAGAAATTTTCTTATTTTGGGGCAAAAAGGCAGAAATTCCTAATATTTTGTGGCAAAAATGCGGAAATTCCCCTTATTTTGAGGTAAAAAGGCTGAAATTCCCCTTATTTGGTGGCAAAAATGCAGAAATTCCCCTTATTTTGAGGTAAAAAGCTGAAATTCCCCTTATTTGCGGGCAAAAAGGTAGAAATTTCCCTTATTTTGGGGAAAAATTACAGAAATTTCACTTACTTCAGGGTAATAAGTCAGAATTTTTCCTTATTTTGGGGCAAAAAAGACAGAAATTCTCTTTATTTTGGGGGAAATAGACAGAAATTCCACTTATTTAGAGGCAAAATGCAGAAATTCCTTTTATTTTGGAGCAAAAATGAAGAAATTTCCCATTTTTTGGCAAAAAGGTATTCATTCTTCTTATTTTCGGGCAAAAAGGCAGAAATTACCCGTATTTTGGAGCAAAATTACAGATATTTCCTTAATTGTGTAGCAAAAAACAGAAATTCTCTATATGTTGGGGCAAAAATACAGAAATTCTCTTTATTTTGGGGAAAAACACAAAAATTCCACTTATTTTGGAGCAAAATTCCAGAAATTTCCCTTATTTTGGTGCAAAATTGCAGAAATTTTACTTACTTCAGGTTAATAAGTAAGATTTTTTCCTTATTTTGGGGCAAAAAAGACAGAAATTCCCTTTGTTTTGGGGGAAAAAGACAGAAATTCCACTTATTTAGAGGCAAAAAAGCAGAAATTCCCCTTAATTTGGAGCAAAAATGAAGAAATTTCCCTTTTTTTATGGCAAAAAGGTATGCATTCCTCTTATTTTCGTGCAAAAAGGCAGAAATTCCACGTATTTTGGAGCAAAATTGAAGAAATTCCCCTAATTGTGGGGCAAAAAGGCAGAAATTGCCTATATGTTGGGGCAAAAAAACAGAAATTCTCCTTATTTTGGGGCAAAACTCAGAAATTCCACTTATTTTGGGGAAAAATTCCAGAAATTTCCCTTATTTTTGTGCAAAATTGCAGAAATTTCACTTATTTTGGGGCAAAATTGCAAAATTTCACTTATTTCAGAGAAAAAAAAGCAGAAATTTTCTTATTTTGGGGCAAAAAGGCAGAAATTCCTAAAATTTTGTGGCAAAAATGCAGAAATTCCCTTTATTTTGAGGTAAAAAGGCTGAAATTCCCTTTATTTGGGGGCAAAAAGGCAAAAATTTCCTTTATTTTGGGGCAAAATTTCATAAATTTCTCTTACTTCAGGGTAATAAGTCCGAAAATTTCCTTATTTTGGGGCAAAAAAGACAGGAATTCCCTTTGTTTTGGAAGAAAAAGACAGAAATTCCACTTATTTAGAGGCAAAAAAGCAGAAATTCCCCTTATTTTGGAGCAAAAATGAAGAAATTTCCCTTTTTTATGGCAAAAAGTTATGCATTCTTCTTATTTTCGGGCAAAAAGGCAGAAATTCCCCGTATTTTGGAGCAAAATTGCAGAAATTTCTTTAATTGTGGGACAAAAATGCAGAAATTCTCTATATGTTGGGGCAAAAAAACAGAAATTCTCCTTATTTTGTGTCAAAACTCAGAAATTCCACTTATTTTGGGGCAAAATTCCAGAAATTTCCTTTAATTTGGGGCAAAATTGCAGAAATTTCACTTATTTTTGGGCAAAATTGCAGAAATTTCACTTATTTTGGGGCAAAATTGCAGAAATTTCACTTATTTCAGAGAAAAAAGACAGAAATTTTTCTTATTTTGGGGCAAAAAGGCAGAAATTCCTAATATTTTGTGACAAAAATGCAGAAATTCTCCTTATTTTGAGGTAAAAAGGCTGAAATTCCCCTAATTTGGAGGCAAAAAGGCAGAAATTTCCCTAATTTTGGGGCAAAATTTCAGAAATTTCACTTACTTCAGGGTAATAAGTCAGAATTTTTCCTTATTTTGGGGCAAAAAAGACAGGAATTCCCTTTGTTTTGGGGGAAAAAGACAGAAATTCCACATATTTAGAGGCAAAAAAGCAGAAATTCCCCTTATTTTGGAGCAAAAATGAAGAAATTTCCCTTTTTATAGCAAAAAGTTATGCATTCTTCTTATTTTCCAGCAAAAAGGCAGAAATTTTCCGTATTTTGGAGCAAAATTTCAGAAATTCCCCTAATTATGGGGCAAAAAGGCAGAAATTCCCTATATGTTGGGGCAAAAAGACAGAAATTCTCCTTATTTTGGGGTAAAACTAAGAAATTCCACTTATTTTGGGGCATAATTCCAGAAATTTTCCTTATTTTGGGGCAAAATTGCTGAAATTTCAATTATTTTGGGGCAAATATGAAGAAATTTTAATTATTTTGTAGCAAAATTGCAGAATTTTTACATATTTTAGGGAAAAAAGGCAGAAATTTTCTTTATTTTTGGGCAAAAAGGCAGAAATTCCTAATATTTTGTGGCAAAAATGCAGAAATTCCCCTTATTTCGAGGTAAAAAGGCTGAAATTCCCCTTATTTGGGAGCAAAAAGGCAGAAATTTCCCTTATTTTGGGGCAAAATTGCAGAAATTTCACTTACTTCAGGGTAATAAGTCAGAATTTTTCCTTATTTTGGGGCAAAAAGACAGAAATTCCCTTTGTTTTGGGGGAAAAAAACAGAAATTCCACTTATTTAGAGGCAAAAAAGCAGAAATTCCCCTTTTTGGAGCAAAAATGAAGAAATTTCCCTTTTTTATGGCAAAAAGGTATGCATTCTTCTTATTTTCGGGCAAAAGGCAGAAATTCCCCATATTTTGGAGCAAAATTGAAGAAATTCCCCTAATTGTGGGGCCAAAAGGCAGAAATTGCCTATGTGTTGGGGCAAAAAGACAGAAATTCTCCTTATTTTTGGGCAAAACTCAGAAATTCCACTTATTTTGGGGCAAAATTCCAGAAATTTCCCTTATTTTGGGGCACAATTGCAGACATTTCACTTATTTTAGGGCAAAATTGCAGAAATTTCACTTATTTAAGGAAAAAAAAAGCAGAAATTTTCTTATTTTGGGGCAAAAAGGCAGAAATTCCTAATATTTTGAGGCATAAATGCAGAAATTCCCCTTATTTTGAGGTAAAAAGGCTGAAATTCCCCTTATTTGGGGGCAAAAAGGCAAAAATTTCCTTTATTTTCGTTCAAAATTTCAGAAATTTCACTTATTTAAGGGTTATAAGTCAGAAATTTTCTTTATTTTGGGACAAAAAAGACAGGAATTCCCTTTGCCTTGGGGGAAAAAGACAGAAATTCCACTTATTTAGAGGCAAAAAAGCAGAAATTCCCCTTATTTTTGAGCAAAAATGAAGGAATTTCCCTTTTTTATGGCAAAAGGGTATGCATTCTTCTTATTATCGGGCAAAAAAGCAAAAATTCCCCGTATTTTTGACCAAATTGCAGAAATTCCCCTAATTGTGGGGCAAAAATGCAGAAAATCTCTATATGTTGGGGCCAAAAGACCGAAATTCTCTTTATTTTGGGGCAAAACTCAGAAATTCCACTTATTTTGGGGCAAAATTACAGAAATTTTCCTTTTTTGGGGGCAAAATTGCAGAAATTTCACTTATTTTGGGGCAAATATGCAGAAATTTTACATATTTTGTAACAAAATTGCAGAAATTTCACTTATTTCAGGGAAAAAATGCAGAAATTTTCCTTATTTTGGAGCAAAATGGCAGAAATTCCTAATATTTTGTGGCAAAAATGCAGAAATTCCCCTTATTTCGAGGTAAAAAGGCTGAAATTCCCCTTATTTGGGGGCAAAAGGCAGAAATTTCCCTTTTTTTTGGGCAAAATTGCAGAAATATCACTTACTTCAGGGTAATAAGTCAGAATTTTTCCTTATTTTGGGGGAAAAAACACAGAAATTCCCTTTGTTTTGAGGGAAAAAGAAAGAAATTCCACTTATTTAGAGGCAAAAAAGCAGAAATTCCCCTTTTTGGAGCAAAAATGAAGAAATTTCCCATTTTTTGATGGCAAAAAGGTATGCATTCTTCTTATTTTCAAGCAAAAAGGCAGAAATTCCCCGTATTTTGGAGCAAAATTGCAGAAATTCCCCTAATTGTGGGGCAAAAAGGCAGAAATTGCCTATATGTTGGGGCAAAAAAACAGAAATTCTCCTTATTTTGGGGCAAAACTCAGAAATTTCACTTATTTTGGGGCAAAATTCCAGAAATTTCCCTTATTTTGGGGCAAAATTGCAGAAATTTCACTTATTTTGGGGCAAATTTGCAGAAATTTCACTTATTTTGGGGCAAAACTGCAGAAATTTCACTTATTTCAGTGAAAAAAGGCAGAAATTTTTCTCATTTTGGGGCAAAAAGGCAGAAATTCCTAATATTTTGTGGCAAAAATGCAGAAATTCCCCATATTTCGAGGTAAAAAGGCTGAAATTCCACTTATTTGGGGGCAAAAAGGCAGAAATTTTTCTTATTTTGGGGCAAAATTGCAGAAATTTCACTTACTTCAGGGTAATAAGTCAGAACTTTACTTTATTTTGGGGCAAAAAAGACAGAAATTTCCTTCGTTTTGGGGGAAAAATACAGAAATTCCACTTATTTAGAGGCAAAAAAGCAGAAATTACCCTTATTTTTGAGCAAAAATTAAGAAATTTCCTTTTTATGGCAAATAGATATGCATTCTCCTTACTTTCGGGCAAAAAGGCAGAAATTCCCTGTGTTTTGGAGCAAAATTGCAGAAATTCCCCTAATTGTGGTGCAAAAAGGCAGAAATTCTTTATATGTTGGGGCAAAAAGACAGAAATTCTCTTTATTTTGGGGCAAAACTCAGTAATTCCACTTAGTTTGGGTCAAAATTCCAGAAATTTCCCTTATTTTGGGGCAAAATTGCAGAAATTTCACTTATTTTGGGGCAAAATTGCAGAAATTTCACTTATTTCAGGGGAAAAAAGCAGAAATTTTTTTATTTTGGGGCAAAAAGGCAGAAATTAATAATATTTTGTAGCAAAAATGCAGAAATTCTCTTTATTTTGAGGTAAAAAGGCTGAAATTCCCCTTATTTGTGGGCAAAAAGGCAGAAATTTCTCTTATTTTGAGGCAAAATTGCAGAAATTTCACTTACTTCAGGGTAATAAGTCAGAATTTTTCCGTATTTTGGTGCAAAAATACAAAAATTCCCTTTGTTTTGGGAAAAAAAGACAGAAATTCCACTTATTTAGAGGCAAAAAAGCAGAAATTCCCCTTATTATGGAGCAAAAATGAAGAAATTTCCCTTTTTTATGGCAAAAAGTTATGCATTCTTCATATTTTCAGGCAAAAAGGCAGATATTCCCCGTATTTTGGACCAAAATTGAAGAAATTCCCCTAATTTTTGGGCAAAAAGGCAGAAATTGCCTATATGTTGGGGCAAAAAGACAGAAATTTTCTTTATTTTGGGGCAAAACTCAGAAATTCCACTTATTTTGGGGCAAAATTCCAGAAATTTTCCTTATTTTGGGGCAAAATTGCAGAAATTTCACTTATTTTGGGGCAAAATTGCAGAAATTTCACTTATTTTGGGGCAAAATTGCAGAAATTTCACTTATTTCAGAGAAAAAAGGCAGAAATTTTCCTTATTTTGGGGCAAAAAGCAGATATTCCTAATATTTTGTAGCAAAAATGCAGAAATTCCCCTTATTTTGAGGTAAAAAGGCTGAAATTCGCATTATTTTGCGGCAAAAAGGCAGAAATTTCCCTAATTTTGGAGCAAAAGTACAGGAATTTCACTTACTTCAGGGTAATAAGTCAGAATTTTTCCTTATTTTGGGGCAAAAAAGACAGAAATTCCCTTTGTTTTGGGAGAAAAAGACAGAAATTCCACTTATTTAGAGGCAAAATGGCAGAAATTCCCCTTATTTTGGAGCAAAAATGAAGAAATTTCTCTTTTTTATGGCAAATAGGTATGCATTCTTCTTATTTTGGGCAAAAAGGCAGAAATTCTCGGTATTTTGGAGCAAAATTGCAGAAATTCCCCTATTGTGGGGCAAAAAGGCAGAAATTTCCTATATGTTGGGGCAAAAAGACAGAAATTCTCCATTTTTTGGGGCAAAACTCAGAAATTCCACTTATTTTGTGGCAAAATTGCAGAAATTTCCCTTATTTTGGGGCAAAATTGCAGAAATTTCACTTATTTTGGGCAAAAAGGCAGAAATTTCATTTATTTCAGGGAAAAAAGGCAAAAATTTTCCTTATTTTGGGGCAAAAAGTCATAAATTCCTAATATTTTGTGGTAAAAATGCAGAAATTCCCCTTATTTTGAGGTAAAAAGACTGAAATTCCCCTTATTTGGGGGCAAAAAGGCAGAAATTTCCCTTATTTTGGGGCAAAATTGAAGAAATTTCACTTACTACAGGGTAATAAGTCAGAATTTTTCCTTATTTTAGGGCAAAAAAGACAGAAATTCCCTTTGTTTTGAGGGAAAAAGACAGAAATTCCACTTATTTAGAGGCAAAAAAATAGAAATTCCCTTTATTTTGAAGCAAAATAGAAGAAATTACATTTTTGATGGCAAAAAGGTATGCATTCTTCTTATTTTCGGGCAAAAAGGCAGAAATTCCCCGTCTTTTGGAGCAAAATTGCTGAAATTCCCCTAATTGTGGGGCAAAAAGGCAGAAATTTCCTATATGTTGGGGCAAAAAGACAGAAATTCTCCTTATTTTGAAGCAAAACTCAGAAATTCCTCTTATTTTGAAGCAAAATTCAAGAAATTTCCCTTATTTTAGGACAAAATTGCAGAAATTTCACTTATTTTGGGGCAAAATTGCAGAAATTTCAATTATTTCAGGGAAAAAAAGCAGAAATTTTCTTATTTTGGGGCAAAAGGCAGAAATTCCTAATATTTTGTGGCAAAAATGCGGAAATTCCCCTTATTTTGAGGTAAAAAGGCTGAAATTCCCCTTATTTGGGGGCAAAAATGCAGAAATTCCCCATATTTTGAGGTAAAAAGGCTGAAATTCCCCTTATTTGCGGGCAAAAAGGTAGAAATTTCCCTTATTTTGGGGAAAAATTACAGAAATTTTACTTACTTCAGGGTAATAAGTCAGAATTTTTCCTTATTTTGGGGCAAAAAAGACAGAAATTCTCTTTATTTTGGGGGAAATAGACAGAAATTCCACTTATTTAGAGGCAAAAAAGCAGAAATTCCTTTTATTTTGGAGCAAAAATGAAGAAATTTCCCATTTTTTGGCAAAAAGGTATTCATTCTTCTTATTTTCGGGCAAAAAGGCAGAAATTACCCGTATTTTGGAGCAAAATTACAGATATTTCCCTAATTGTGTAGCAAAAAACAGAAATTCTCTATATGTTGGGGCAAAAATACAGAAATTCTCTTTATTTTGGGGAAAAACACAAAAATTCCACTTATTTTGGGGCAAAATTCCAGAAATTTCCTTAATTTTGGTGCAAAATTGCAGAAATTTTACTTACTTCAGGTTAATAAGTCAGAATTTTTCCTTATTTTGGGGCAAAAAAGACAGAAATTCCCTTTGTTTTGGGGGAAAAAGACAGAAATTCCACTTATTTAGAGGCAAAAAAGCAGAAATTCCCCTTAATTTGGAGCAAAAATGAAGAAATTTCTCTTTTTTTATGGCAAAAATGTATGCATTCCTCTTATTTTCGTGCAAAAATGCAGAAATTCCACGTATTTTGGAGCAAAATTGAAGAAATTCCCCTAATTGTAGGGCAAAAAGGCAGAAATTGCCTATATGTTGGGGCAAAAAAACAGAAATTCTCCTTATTTTGGGGCAAAACTCAGAAATTCCACTTATTTTGGGGAAAAATTCCAGAAATTTCCCTTATTTTGGGGCAAAATTGCAGAAATTTCACTTATTTTGGGGCAAAATTGCAAAATTTCACTTATTTCAAAGAAAAAAAAGCAGAAATTTTCTTATTTTGGGGCAAAAAGGCAGAAATTCCTAATATTTTGTGGCAAAAATGCAGAAATTCCCTTTATTTTGAGGTAAAAAGGCTGAAATTCCCTTTATTTGGGGGCAAAAAGGCAAAAATTTCCTTTATTTTGGGGCAAAATTTCAGAAATTTCACTTATTTCAGGGTAATAAGTCAGAAAATTTCCTTATTTTGGGGCAAAAAAGACAGGAATTCCCTTTGTTTTGGGGGAAAAAGACAGAAATTCCACTTATTTCGAGGCAAAAAAGCAGAAATTCCCCTTATTTTGGAGCAAAAATGAAGAAATTTCCCTTTTTTATGGCAAAAAGTTATGCATTCTTCTTATTTTCGGTCAAAAAGGCAGAAATTCCCCGTATTTTGGAGCAAAATTGCAGAAATTTCTTTAATTGTGGGACAAAAATGCAGAAATTCTCTATATATTGGGGCAAAAAGACAGAAATTCTCCTTATTTTGTGTCAAAACTCAGAAATTCCACTTATTTTGGGGCAAAATTCCAGAAATTTCCTTTAATTTGGGGCAAAATTGCAGAAATTTCACTTATTTTTGGGCAAAATTGCAGAAATTTCACTTATTTTGGGGCAAAATTGCAGAAATTTCACTTATTTCAGAGAAAAAAGACAGAAATTTTTCTTATTTTGGGGCAAAAAGGCAGAAATTCCTAATATTTTGTGACAAAAATGCAGAAATTCTCCTTATTTTGAAGTAAAAAGGCTGAAATTCCCCTAATTTGGAGGCAAAAAGGCAGAAATTTCCCTAATTTTGGGGCAAAATTGCAGAAATTTCACTTACTTCAGGGTAATAAGTCAGAATTTTTCCTTATTTTGGGGCAAAATGACAGAAATTCCCTTTGTCTTGGGGGAAAAGACAGATATTCCACTTATTTAAAGGCCAAAATGCAGAAATTCCCCTTATTTTGGAGCAAAAATGAAGAAATTTCCCTTTTTTATGGCAAAAAGTTATGCATTCTTTTTCTTTTCGGGCAAAAAGGCAGAAATTCCCCGTATTTTGGAGCATAATTGCAGAAATTCCCCTAATTGTGGGGCAAAAATGCAGAAAATCTCTCAATGTTGGAGCAAAAAGACAGAAATTCTCCTTATTTTGGGGCAAAACTAAGAAATTCCACTTATTTTGGGGCAAAATTCCAGAAATTTTCCTTATTTTGGGGCAAAATTGCAGAAATTTCAATTATTTTGGGGCAAATATGAAGAAATTTTAATTATTTTGTGGCAAAATTGCAGAAATTTCACATATTTTAGGGAAAAGGGGCAGAAATTTTCTTTATTTTTGGGCAAAAAGGCAGAAATTCCTAATATTTTTGGCAAAAATGCAGAAATTCCCCTTATTTCGAGGTAAAAAGGCTGAAATTCCCCTTATTTGGGGGCAAAAAGGCAGAAATTTCCCTTATTTTGGGGCAAAATTGCAGAAATATTACTTACTTCAGGGTAATAAGTCAGAATTTTTCCTTATTTTGGGGCAAAAAACACAGAAATTCCCTTTGTTTTGAGGGAAAAAGAAAGAAATTCCACTTATTTAGAGGCAAAAAAGCAGAAATTCCCCTTTTTGGAGCAAAAATGAAGAAATTTCCCATTTTTTGGCAAAAAGGTATGCATTCTTCTTATTTTCAAGCAAAAAGGCAGAAATTCCCCGTATTTTGGAGCAAAATTGCAGAAATTCCCCTAATTGTGGGGCAAAAAGGCAGAAATTGCCTATATGTTGGGGCAAAAAGACAGAAATTCTCCTTATTTTGGGGCAAAACTCAGTAATTCCACTTAGTTTGGGTCAAAATTCCAGAAATTTCCCTTATTTTGGGGCAAAATTGCAGAAATTTCACTTATTTTGGGGAAAAATTGCAGAAATTTCACTTATTTCAGGGGAAAAAAGCAGAAATTTTTTTATTTTGGGGCAAAAAGTCAGAAATTAATAATATTTGTAGCAAAAATGCAGAAATTCTCTTTATTTTGAGGTAAAAAGGCTGAAATTCCCCTTATTTGTGGGCAAAAAGGCAGAAATTTCTCTTATTTTGAGGCAAAATTGCAGAAATTTCACTTACTTCAGGGTAATAAGTCAGAATTTTTCCGTATTTTAGTGCAAAAATACAAAAATTCCCTTTGTTTTGGGAAAAAAAGACAGAAATTCCACTTATTTAGAGGCAAAAAAGCAGAAATTCCCCTTATTATGGAGCAAAAATGAAGAAATTTCCCTTTTTTATGGCAAAAAGTTATGCATTCTTTATATTTTCAGGCAAAAAGGCAGATATTCCCCGTATTTTGGAGCAAAATTGAAGAAATTCCCCTAATTTTTGGGCAAAAAGGCAGAAATTGCCTATATGTTGGGGCAAAAAGACAGAATTTTTTTTATTTTGCGGCAAAACTCAGAAATTCCACTTATTTTGGGGCAAAATTCCAGAAATTTTCCTTATTTTGGGGCAAAATTGCAGAAATTTCACTTATTTTGGGGCAAAATTGCAGAAATTTCACTTATTTTGGGGCAAAATTGCAGAAATTTCACTTATTTCAGAGAAAAAAGGCAGAAATTTTCCTTATTTTGGGGCAAAAAGCAGATATTCCTAATATTTTGTGGCAAAAATGCAGAAATTCCCCTTATTTTGAGGTAAAAAGGCTGAAATTCGCATTATTTTGCGGCAAAAAGGCAGAAATTTCCCTAATTTTGGAGCAAAAGTACAGGAATTTCACTTACTTCAGGGTAATAAGTCAGAATTTTTCCTTATTTTGGGGCAAAAAAGACAGAAATTCCCTTTGTTTTGGGAGAAAAAGACAGAAATTCCACTTATTTAGAGGCAAAAAAGCAGAAATTACCCTTATTTTTAAGCAAAAATGAAGAAATTTCCTTTTTATGGCAAATAGATATGCATTCTCCTTACTTTCGGGCAAAAAGGCAGAAATTCCCTGTATTTTGGAGCAAAATTGCAGAAATTCCCCTAATTGTGGTGCAAAAAGGCAGAAATTCTTTATATGTTGGGGCAAAAAGACAGAAATTCTCCTTATTTTGGGGCAAAACTCAGTAATTCCACTTAGTTTGGGTCAAAATTCCAGAAATTTCCCTTATTTTGGGGCAAAATTGCAGAAATTTCACTTATTTTGGGGCAAAATTGCAGAAATTTCACTTATTTCAGGGGAAAAAAGCAGAAATTTTTTTATTTTGGGGCAAAAAGGCAGAAATTAATAATATTTTGTAGCAAAAATGCAGAAATTCTCTTTATTTTGAGGTAAAAAGGCTGAAATTCCCCTTATTTGTGGGCAAAAAGGCAGAAATTTCTCTTATTTTGAGGCAAAATTGCAGAAATTTCACTTACTTCAGGGTAATAAGTCAGAATTTTTCCGTATTTTAGTGCAAAAATAAAAAAATTCCCTTTGTTTTGGGAAAAAAAGACAGAAATTCCACTTATTTAGAGGCAAAAAAGCAGAAATTCCCCTTATTATGGAGCAAAAATGAAGAAATTTCCCTTTTTTATGGCAAAAAGTTATGCATTCTTCATATTTTCAGGCAAAAAGGCAGATATTCCCCGTATTTTGGAGAAAAATTGAAGAAATTCCCCTAATTTTTGGGCAAAAAGGCAGAAATTGCCTATATGTTGGGGCAAAAAGACAGAAATTTTCTTTATTTTGGGGCAAAACTCAGAAATTCCACTTATTTTGGGGCAAAATTCCAGAAATTTTCCTTATTTTGGGGCAAAATTGCAGAAATTTCACTTATTTTTGGGCAAAATTGCAGAAATTTCACTTATTTTGGGGCAAAATTGCAGAAATTTCACTTATTTCAGAGAAAAAAGGCAGAAATTTTCCTTATTTTGGGGCAAAAAGCAGATATTCCTAATATTTTGTGGCAAAAATGCAGAAATTCCCCTTATTTTGAGGTAAAAAGGCTGAAATTCGCATTATTTTGCGGCAAAAAGGCAGAAATTTCCCTAATTTTGGAGCAAAAGTACAGGAATTTCACTTACTTCAGGTTAATAAGTCAGAATTTTTCCTTATTTTGGGGCAAAAAAGACAGAAATTCCCTTTGTTTTGGGAGAAAAAGACAGAAATTCCACTTATTTAGAGGCAAAAAAGCAGAAATTCCCCTTATTTTGGAGCAAAAATGAAGAAATTTCTCTTTTTTATGGCAAATAGGTATGCATTCTTCTTATTTTCGGGCAAAAAGGCAGAAATTCTCGGTATTTTGGAGCAAAATTGCAGAAATTCCCCTAATTGTGGGGCAAAAAGGCAGAAATTTCCTATATGTTGGGGCAAAAAGACAGAAATTCTCCATTTTTTGGGGCAAAACTCAGAAATTCCACTTATTTTGTGGCAAATTGCAGAAATTTCCCTTATTTTGGGGCAAAATTGCAGAAATTTCACTTATTTTGGGCAAAAAGGCAGAAATTTCATTTATTTCAGGGAAAAAAGGCAAAAATTTTACTTATTTTGGGGCAAAAAGTCATAAATTCCTAATATTTTGTGGTAAAAATGCAGAAATTCCCCTTATTTTGAGGTAAAAAGACTGAAATTCCCCTTATTTGGGGGCAAAAAGGCAGAAATTTCCCTTATTTTGGGGCAAAATTGAAGAAATTTCACTTACTACAGGGTAATAAGTCAGAATTTTTCCTTATTTTAGGGCAAAAATGACAGAAATTCCCTTTGTTTTGAGGGAAAAAGACAGAAATTCCACTTATTTAGAGGCAAAAAAATAGAAATTCCCTTTATTTTGAAGCAAAATAGAAGAAATTACATTTTTGATGGCAAAAAGGTATGCATTCTTCTTATTTTCGGGCAAAAAGGCAGAAATTCCCCGTCTTTTGGAGCAAAATTGCTGAAATTCCCCTAATTGTGGGGCAAAAAGGCAGAAATTTCCTATATGTTGGGGCAAAAAGACAGAAATTCTCCTTATTTTGAAGCAAAACTCAGAAATTCCTCTTATTTTGAAGCAAAATTCAAGAAATTTCCCTTATTTTAGGACAAAATTGCAGAAATTTCACTTATTTTGGGGCAAAATTGCAGAAATTTCAATTATTTCAGGGAAAAAAAGCAGAAATTTTCTTATTTTGGGGCAAAAAGGCAGAAATTCCTAATATTTTGTGGCAAAAATGCGGAAATTCCCCTTATTTTGAGGTAAAAAGGCTGAAATTCCCCTTATTTGGGGGCAAAAATGCAGAAATTCCCCTTATTTTGAGGTAAAAAGGCTGAAATTCCCCTTATTTGCGGGCAAAAAGGTAGAAATTTCCCTTATTTTGGGGAAAAATTACAGAAATTTTACTTACTTCAGGGTAATAAGTCAGAATTTTTCCTTATTTTGGGGCAAAAAAGACAGAAATTCTCTTTATTTTGGGGGAAATAAACAGAAATTCCACTTATTTAGAGGCAAAAAAGCAGAAATTCCTTTTATTTTGGAGCAAAAATGAAGAAATTTCCCATTTTTTGGCAAAAAGGTATTCATTCTTCTTATTTTCGGGCAAAAAGGCAGAAATTACCCGTATTTTGGAGCAAAATTACACATATTTCCCTAATTGTGTAGCAAAAAACAGAAATTCTCTATATGTTGGGGCAAAAATACAGAAATTCTCTTTATTTTGGGGAAAAACACAAAAATTCCACTTATTTTGGGGCAAAATTCCAGAAATTTCCCTTATTTTGGTGCAAAATTGCAGAAATTTTACTTACTTCAGGTTAATAAGTCAGAATTTTTCCTTATTTTGGGGCAAAAAAGACAGAAATTCCCTTTGTTTTGGGGGAAAAAGACAGAAATTCCACTTATTTAGAGGCAAAAAAGCAGAAATTCCCCTTAATTTGGAGCAAAAATGAAGAAATTTCCCTTTTTTTATGGCAAAAAGGTATGCATTCCTCTTATTTTCGTGCAAAAAGGCAGAAATTCCACGTATTTTGGAGCAAAATTGAAGAAATTCCCCTAATTGTGGGGCAAAAAGGCAGAAATTGCCTATATGTTGGGGCAAAAAAACAGAAATTCTCCTTATTTTGGGGCAAAACTCAGAAATTCCACTTATTTTGGGGAAAAATTCCAGAAATTTCCCTTATTTTGGGGCAAAATTGCAGAAATTTCACTTATTTTGGGGCAAAATTGCAAAATTTCACTTATTTCAGAGAAAAAAAAGCAGAAATTTTCTTATTTGGGGGCAAAAATGCAAAAATTTCCTTTATTTTGGGGCAAAATTTCAGAAATTTCTCTTACTTCAGGGTAATAAGTCAGAAAATTTCCTTATTTTGGGGCAAAAAAGACAGGAATTCCCTTTGTTTTGGGGGAAAAAGACAGAAATTCCACTTATTTAGAGGCAAAAAAGCAGAAATTCCCCTTATTTTGGAGCAAAAATGAAGAAATTTCCCTTTTTTATGGCAAAAAGGTATGCATTCCTCTTATTTTCGTGCAAAAAGGCAGAAATTCCACGTATTTTGGAGCAAAATTGAAGAAATTCCCCTAATTGTGGGGCAAAAAGGCAGAAATTGCCTATATGTTGGGGCAAAAAAACAGAAATTCTCCTTATTTTGGGGCAAAACTCAGAAATTTCACTTATTTTGGGGAAAAATTCCAGAAATTTCCCTTATTTTGGGGCAAAATTGCAGAAATTCCCCGTATTTTGGAGCAAAATTGCAGAAATTTCTTTAATTGTGGGACAAAAATGCAGAAATTCTCTATATATTGGGGCAAAAAGATAGAAATTCTCCTTATTTTGTGTCAAAACTCAGAAATTCCACTTATTTTGGGGCAAAATTCCAGAAATTTCCTTTAATTTGGGGCAAAATTGCAGAAATTTCACTTATTTTTGGGCAAAATTGCAGAAATTTCACTTATTTTGGGGCAAAATTGCAGAAATTTCACTTATTTCACAGAAAAAAGACAGAAATTTTTCTTATTTTGGGGCAAAAAGGCAGAAATTCCTAATATTTTGTGACAAAAATGCAGAAATTCTCCTTATTTTGAGGTAAAAAGGCTGAAATTCCCCTAATTTGGAGGCAAAAAGGCAGAAATTTCCCTAATTTTGGGGCAAAATTGCAGAAATTTCACTTACTTCAGGGTAATAAGTCAGAATTTTTCCTTATTTTGGGGCAAAAATGAGAGAAATTCCCTTTGTCTTGGGGGAAAAGACAGATATTCCACTTATTTAAAGGCCAAAATGCAGAAATTCCCCTTATTTTGGAGCAAAAATGAAGAAATTTCCCTTTTTTATGGCAAAAAGTTATGCATTCTTTTTATTTTCGGGCAAAAAGGCAGAAATTCCCCGTATTTTGGAGCATAATTGCAGAAATTCCCCTAATTGTGGGGCAAAAATGCAGAAAATCTCTCTATGTTGGGGCAAAAAGACAGAAATTCTCCTTATTTTGGGGCAAAACTAAGAAATTCCACTTATTTTGGGGCAAAATTCCAGAAATTTCCCTTATTTTGGGGCACAATTGCAGACATTTCACTTATTTTAGGGCAAAATTGCAGAAATTTCACTTATTTAAGGAAAAAAAAAGCAGAAATTTTCTTATTTTGGGGCAAAAAGGCAGAAATTCCTAATATATTGAGGCATAAATGCAGAAATTCCCCTTATTTTGAGGTAAAAAGGCTGAAATTCCCCTTATTTGGGGGCAAAAAGGCAAAAATTTCCTTTATTTTCGTTCAAAATTTCAGAAATTTCACTTATTTAAGGGTTATAAGTCAGAAATTTTCTTTATTTTGGGACAAAAAAGACAGGAATTCCCTTTGCCTTGGGGGAGAAAGACAGAAATTCCACTTATTTAGAGGCAAAAAAGCAGAAATTCCCCTTATTTTGGAGCAAAAATGAAGAAATTTTTTTTTTTTTATGGCAAAGGGGTATGCATTCTTCTTATTATCGGGCAAAAAAGCAAAAATTCCCCGTATTTTTGAGCAAGATTGCAGAAATTCCCCTAATTGTGGGGCAAAAATGCAGAAAATCTCTATATGTTGGGGCCAAAAGACCGAAATTCTCTTTATTTTGGGGCAAAACTCAGAAATTCCACTTATTTTGGGGCAAAATTACAGAAATTTTCCTTTTTTGGGGGCAAAATTGCAGAAATTTCACTTATTTTGGGGCAAATATGCAGAAATTTTACATATTTTGTAACAAAATTGCAGAAATTTCACTTATTTCAGGGAAAAAATGCAGAAATTTTCCTTATTTTGGAGCAAAATGGCAGAAATTCCTAATATTTTGTGGCAAAAATGCAGAAATTCCCCTTATTTCGAGGTAAAAAGGCTGAAATTCCCCTTATTTGGGGGCAAAAGGCAGAAATTTCCCTTTTTTTGGGGCAAAATTACAGAAATATCACTTACTTCAGGGTAATAAGTCAGAATTTTAGATTATTTTGGGGCAAAAAACACAGAAATTCCCTTTGTTTTGAGGGAAAAAGAAAGAAATTCCACTTATTTAGAGGCAAAAAAGCAGAAATTCCCCTTTTTGGAGCAAAAATAAAGAAATTTTCTTTTTTTATGGCAAAAAGGTATGCATTCTTCTTATTTTCAAGCAAAAAGGCAGAAATTCCCTGTATTTTATAGCAAAATTGCAGAAATTCCCCTAATTGTGGGGCAAAAAGGCAGAAATTGCCTATATGTTGGGGCAAAAAAACAGAAATTCTCCTTATTTTGGGGCAAAACTCAGAAATTCCACTTATTTTGGGGCAAAATTCCAGAAATTTCCCTTATTTTGGGGCAAAATTGCAGAAATTTCACTTATTTTGGAGCAAATTTGCAGAAATTTCACTTATTTTGGGGCAAAACTGCAGAAATTTCACTTATTTCAGTGAAAAAAGGCAGAAATTTTCCTTATTTTGGGGCAAAAAGGCAGAAATTCCTAATATTTTGTGGCAAAAATGCAGAAATTCCCCATATTTCGAGGTAAAAAGGCTGAAATTCCACTTATTTGGGGGCAAAAAGGCAGAAATTTTTCTTATTTTGGGGCAAAATTGCAGAAATTTCACTTACTTCAGGGTAATAAGTCAGAATTTTTCTTTATTTTGGGGCAAAAAAGACAGAAATTTCCTTCGTTTTGGGGGAAAAATACAGAAATTCCACTTATTTAGAGGCAAAAAAGCAGAAATTACCCTTATTTTTGAGCAAAAATGAAGAAATTTCCTTTTTATGGCAAAAAGATATGCATTCTTCTTACTTTCGGGCAAAAAGGCAGAAATTCCCTGTATTTTGGAGCAAAATTGCAGAAATTCCCCTAATTGTGGGGTAAAAAGGCAAAAATTCTTTATATGTTGGGGCAAAAAGACAGAAATTCTCCTTATTTTGGGGCAAAACTCAGTAATTCCACTTAGTTTGGGTCAAAATTCCAGAAATTTCCCTTATTTTGGGGCAAAATTGCAGAAATTTCACTTATTTTGGGGCAAAATTGCAGAAATTTCACTTATTTCAGGGAAAAAAAGCAGAAATTTTTTTATTTTGGGGCAAAAATGCAGAAATCAATAATATTTTGTGGCAAAAATGCAGAAATTCTCTTTATTTTGAGGTAAATAGTCTGAAATTCCCCTTATTTGTGGGCAAAAAGGCAGAAATTTCTCTTATTTTGAGGCAAAATTGCAGAAATTTCACTTACTTCAGGGTAATAAGTCAGAATTTTTCCGTATTTTGGTGCAAAAATACAAAAATTCCCTTTGTTTTGGGAAAAAAAGACAGAAATTCCACTTATTTAGAGGCAAAAAAGCAGAAATTCCCCTTATTATGGAGTAAAAATGAAGAAATTTCCTTTTTTTATGGCAAAAAGTTATGCATTCTTCTTATTTTCAGGCAAAAAGGCAGATATTCCCCGTATTTTGCAGCAAAATTGAAGAAATTCCCCTAAATGTTGGGCAAAGAGGCAGAAATTGCCTATATGTTAGGGGAAAAAGACAGAAATTCTCCTTATTCTGGGGCAAAATTCCAGAAATTTTCCTTATTTTGGGGCAAAATTGCAGAAATTTCACTTATTTTGAGGCAAAATTGCAGAAATTTCACTTATTTTGGGGCAAAATTGCAGAAATTTCACTTATTTCAGAGAAAAAAGGCAGAAATTTTCCTTATTTTGGGGCAAAAAGCAGATATTCCTAATATTTTGTGGCAAAAATGCAGAAATTCCCCTTATTATGAGGTAAAAAGGCTGAAATTCACATTATTTTCGGGCAAAAAGGCAGAAATTTTCGGTATTTTGGAGCAAAATTGCAGAAATTCCCCTAATTGTGGGGCAAAAAGGCAGAAATTCCCTATATGTTGGGGCAAAAAGACAGAAATTCTCTTTTTTTGGGGCAAAACTCAGAAATTCCACTTATTTTGTGGCAAAATTGCAGAAATTTCCCTTATTTTGGGGCAAAATTGCAGAAATTTCACTTATTTTGGGGCAAAAAGGCAGAAATTTCACTTATTTCAGAGAAAAAAGGCAGAAATTTTCCTTATTTTGGGGCAAAAAGGCAGAAATTCCTAATATTTTGTAGTAAAAATGGAGAAATTCCCTTTATTTTGAGGTAAAAAGACTGAAATTCCCCTTATTTGGGGGCAAAAAGGCAGAAATTTCCCTTATTTTGGGGCAAAATCTAAGAAATTTCACTTACTACAGGGTAATAAGTCAGAATTTTTCCTTATTTTAGGGCAAAAAAGACAGAAATTCCCTTTGTTTTGAGGGAAAAAGACAGAAATTCCACTTACTTAGAGGCAAAAAAATAGAAATTCCCTTTATTTTGAAGCAAAATAGAAGAAATTACATTTTTGATGGCAAAAAGGTATGCATTCTTCTTATTTTCAGGCAAAAAGGCAGAAATTCCCCGTCTTTTGGACCAAAATTGCTGAAATTCCCCTAATTGTGGGGCAAAAAGGCAGAAATTTCCTATATGTTGGGGCAAAAAGACAGAAATTCTCCTTATTTTGAAGCAAAACTCAGAAATTCCTCTTATTTTGAAGCAAAATTCCAGAAATTTCCCTTATTTTAGGACAAAATTGCAGAAATTTCACTTATTTTGGGGCAAAATTGCAGAAATTTCAATTATTTCAGGGAAAAAAAGCAGAAATTTTCTTATTTTGGGGCAAAAAGGCAGAAATTCCTAATATTTTGTGGCAAAAATGCGGAAATTCCCCTTATTTTGAGGTAAAAAGGCTGAAATTTCCCTTATTTGGGGGCAAAAATGCAGAAATTTCCCTTATTTTGAGGTAAAAAGGCTGAAATTCCCCTTATTTGGGGGCAAAAATGCAGAAATTTCCCTTATTTTGGGGCAAAATTGCAGAAATTTCACTTACTTCAGGGTAATAAGTAAGAATTTTTCCTTATTTTGGGGCAAAAAAGACAGAAATTCTCTTTATTTTGGGGGAAATAAACAGAAATTCCACTTATTTAGAGGCAAAAAAGCAGAAATTCCTTTTATTTTGAAGCAAAAATGAAGAAATTTCCCATTTTTTGGCAAAAAGGTATTTATTCTTCTTATTTTCAGGCAAAAAGGCAGAAATTACCCGTATTTTGGAGCAAAATTACAGAAATTTCCCTAATTGTGTGGCAAAAATACAGAAATTCTCAATATGTTTGGGCAAAAATACAGAAATTCTCTTTATTTTGGGGAAAAACACAAAAATTCCACTAATTTTGGGGCAAAATTCCAGAAATTTCCCTTATTTTGGTGCAAAATTGCAGAAATTTTACTTACTTCAGGTTAATAAGTCAGAATTTTTCCTTATTTTGGGGCGAAAAAGACAGAAATTCCCTTTGTTTTTGGGAAAAAGACAAAAATTCCACTTATTTAGAGGCAAAAAAGCAGAAGTTCCCCTTAATTTGGAGCAAAAATGAAGAAATTTCCCTTTTTTATGGCAAAAAGGTATGCATTCTTCTTATTTTCGTGCAAAAAGGCAGAAATTCCACGTATTTTGGAGCAAAATTGCAGAAATTCCCCTAATTGTGGGGCAAAAAGGCAGAAATTGCCTATATGTTGGGGCAAAAAAACAGAAATTCTCCTTATTTTGGGGCAAAACTCAGAAATTCCACTTATTTTGGGGCAAAATTCCAGAAATTTCCCTTATTTTGGGGCAAAATAGCAGAAATTTCACTTATTTTGGGGCAAAATTGCAAAATTTCACTTATTTCAGAGAAAAAAAGCAGAAATTTTCTTATTTTGGGGCACACCGGCAGAAATTCCTAATATTTTGTGGCAAAAATGCAGAAATTCCCCTTATTTTGAGGTAAAAAAGCTGAAATTCCCTTTATTTGAGGGCAAAAGGCAAAAATTTCCTTTATTTTGGGGCAAAATTGCAGAAATTTCACTTATTTCAGGGAAAAAAAGCAGAAATTTTCTTATTTTGGGGCAAAAAGGCAGAAATTCCTAATATTTTGTGGCAAAAATGCAGAAATTCCCCTTATTTTAAGGTAAAAAGGCTGAAATTCCCCTTATTTGGGGGCAATAAGGCAAAAATTTCCTTTATTTTCGTTCAAAATTGCAGAAATTTCACTTATTTAAGGGTAATAAGTCAGAAATTTTCTTTATTTTGGGGCAAAAACGACAGGAATTCCCTTTGTTTTGGGGGATAAAGACAGAAATTCCACTTATTTAGAGGCAAAAAAGAAGAAATTCCCCTTATTTTAGAGCAAAAATGAAGAAATTTGTTTTTAATGGCAAAAATGTATGCATTCTTTTTATTTTCGGACAAAAAGGCAGAAATTCCCCGTATTTTGGAGCAAAATTGCAGAAATTCCCCTAATTGTGGGGCAAAAAGGCAGAAATTCTCTATATGTTGGGGCAAAAAGACAGAAATTCTTCTTATTTTGGAAAATTACTCAGAAATTCCACTTATTTGGGGGCAAAATTCCAGAAATTTCCCTTATTTTGGGAAAAAATTGCAGAAATTTAACATATTTTGGGGCAAAATTGCAGAAATTTCACTTTTTTCAGGGAAAAAATGAGAAATTTTCTTATTTTGGGGCAAAAAGGCAGAAATTCCTAATGTTTTGTGGCAATAATGCAGAAATTCCCCTTATTTTGAGATATAAAGGCTGAAATTCCCCTTATTTGGGGGCAAAAATGCATAAATTCACCATATTTTGAGGTAAAAAGGCTGAAATTCCCCTTATTTGGAGGCAAAAAGGCAGAAATTTCCCTTATTTTTTTGCAAAATTGCAGAAATTTCACTTACTTCAGGGTAATAAGTCAGAATTTTTTTTTTATTTTGGTGCAAAAATACAAAAATTCCCTATGTTTTGGGGGAAAAAAACAGAAATTCCACTTATTTAGAGGCAAAAAAGCAGAAATTCCTTTTATTTTGAAGCAAAAATAAAGAAATTTCCTTTTTATGGCAAAAACGTATGCATTCTTCTTATTTTTGGGCAAAAAGGCAGAAATTCCCCGTATTTTGGAGCAAAGTTGCAGAAATTCCCGTAATTGTGGGGCAAAAAGGCAGAAATTCTCTATATGCTGGGGCAAAAAACAGAAATTCTCCTTATTTTGGGGCAAAACTCAGAAATTTCACTTATTTTGGGGCAAAATTGCAGAAATTTCACTCATTTCAGAAAAAAAAGACAGAAATTTTCCTTATTTTGGGGCAAAAAGGCAGAAATTCCTAATATTTTGTGACAAAAATGCAGAAATTCCCCTTATTTTGAGGTAAAAAGGCTAAAATTCTCCTTATTTGGGGGCAAAAAGGCACTAATTTCCCTAATTTTGGGGCAAGATTGCAGAAATTTCACTTACTTCAGGGTAATAAGTCAGAATTTTTTCTTATTTTGGGGCAAAAAAGACAGAAATTCCCTTTGTTTTGGGGAAAAAAGACAGAAATTCCACTTATTTAGAGGCAAAAAAGCAGAAATTCCCCTTATTTTGGAGCAAAAATGAAGAAATTTCCCTTTTTTATGGCAAAAAAGTATGCATTCTTGTTATTTTCGTGCAAAAAGGCAGAAATTCTCCGTATTTTGGAGCAAAATTGCAGAAATTCCTCTAATTGTGGGGCAAAAAGGCAGAAATTGCCTATATGTTGGGGCAAAAAGACAGAAATTCTCCTTATTTTGGGGCAAAACTCAGAAATTCCACTTATTTTGGGGCAAAATTCCAGAAATTTCTCTTATTTTGGGGTAAAATTGCAGAAATTTCACTTACTTCAGGGTAATAAGTCAGAATTTTTCCTTATTTTGGTGCAAAAATACAAAAATTCCCTTTGTTTTGGGGGAAAAAGACAGAAATTCCACTTATTTAGAGGCAAAAAAGCAGAAATTCCCCTTATTATGGAGTAAAAATGAAGAAATTTCCTTTTTTTATGGCAAAAAGTTATGCATTCTTCTTATTTTCAGGCAAAAAGGCAGATATTCCCCGTATTTTGCAGCAAAATTGAAGAAATTCCCCTAAATGTTGGGCAAAGAGGCAGAAATTGCCTATATGTTTGGGGAAAAAGACAGAAATTCTCCTTATTCTGGGGCAAAATTCCAGAAAATTTCCTTATTTTGGGGCAAAATTGCAGAAATTTCACTTATTTTGGGGAAAAATTGCAGAAATTTCACTTATTTTGGGCAAAATTGCAGAAATTTCACTTATTTCAGAGAAAAAAGGCAGAAATTTTCCTTATTTTGGGGCAAAAAGCAGATATTCCTAATATATTGTGGCAAAAATGCAGAAATTCCCCTTATTTTGAGGTAAAAAGGCTGAAATTCGCATTATTTTCGGGTAAAAAGGCAGAAATTCTCGGTATTTTGGAGCAAAATTGCAGAAATTCCCCTAATTGTGGGGCAAAAAGGCAGAAATTCCCTATATGTTGGGGCAAAAAGACAGAAATTCTCTTTTTTTGGGGCAAAACTCAGAAATTCCACTTATTTTGTGGCAAAATTGCAGAAATTTCCCTTATTTTGGGGCAAAATTGCAGAAATTTCACTTATTTTGGGGCAAAAAGGCAGAAATTTCACTTATTTCAGAGAAAAAAGGCAGAAATTTTCCTTATTTTGGGGCAAAAAGGCAGAAATTCCTAATATTTTGTAGTAAAAATGGAGAAATTCCCCTTATTTTGAGGTAAAAAGACTGAAATTCCCCTTATTTGGGGGCAAAAAGGCAGAAATTTCCCTTATTTTGGGGCAAAATCTAAGAAATTTCACTTACTACAGGGTAATAAGTCAGAATTTTTCCTTATTTTAGGGCAAAAAAGACAGAAATTCCCTTTGTTTTGAGGGAAAAAGACAGAAATTCCACTTATTTAGAGGCAAAAAAATAGAAATTCCCTTTATTTTGAAGCAAAATAGAAGAAATTACATTTTTGATGGCAAAAAGGTATGCATTCTTCTTATTTTCGGGCAAAAAGGCAGAAATTCCCCGTATTTTGGATCAAAATTGAAGAAATTCCCCTAATTGTGGGGCCAAAAGGCAGAAATTGCCTATATGTTGGGGCAAAAAGACAGAAATTCTCCTTATTTTGGGGCAAAACTCAGAAATTCCACTTATTTTGGGGCAAAATTCCAGAAATTTCCCTTATTTTGGGGCAAAATTGCAGACATTTCACTTATTTTGGGGCAAAATTGCAGAAATTTCACTTATTTAAGGGTTATAAGTCAGAAATTTTCTTTATTTTGGGACAAAAAAGACAGGAATTCCCTTTGCCTTGGGGGAAAAAGACAGAAATTCCACTTATTCAGAGGCAAAAAAGCAGAAATTCCCCTTATTTTGGAGCAAAAATGAAGAAATTTCCCTTTTTTATGGCAAAAAGGTATGCATTCTTCTTATTATCGGGCAAAAAAGCAGAAATTCCCCGTATTTTTGAGAAAAATTGCAGAAATTCCCCTAATTGTGGGGCAAAAATGCAGAAAATCTCTATATGTTGGGGCAAAAAGACCGAAATTCTCTTTATTTTGGGGCAAAACTCAGAAATTCCACTTATTTTGGGGCAAAATTACAGAAATTTTCCTTTTTTTGGGGCAAAATTGCAGAAATTTCACTTATTTTGGGGCAAATATGCAGAAATTTTACATATTTTGTAACAAAATTGAAGAAATTTCACTTATTTCAGGAAAAAAAGGCAGAAATTTTCCTTATTTTGGGGCAAAAAGGCAGAAATTCCTAATATTTTGTGGCAAAAATACAGAAATTCCCCTTATTTTGAGGTAAAAAGGCTGAAATTCCCCTTATTTGGGGGCAAAAGGCAGAAATTTCCCTTATTTTGGGGCAAAATTGCAGAAATATCACTTACTTCAGTGTAGTAAGCCAGAATTTTTCCTTATTTTGGGGCAAAAAAGACAGAAATTCCCTTTGTTTTGAGGGAAAAAGAAAGAAATTCCACTTATTTAGAGGCAAAAAAGCAGAAATTCTCCTTTTTGGAGCAAAAATGAAGAAATTTTCTTTTTTATGGCTAAAAGGTATGCATTCTTCTTATTTTCAAGCAAAAAGGCAGAAATTCCCCGTATTTTGGAGCAAAATTGCAGAAAATCCCCTAATTGTGGGGCAAAAAGGCAGAAATTGCCTATATGTTGGGGCTAAAAAACAGAAATTCTCCTTATTTTGGGGCAAAACTCAGAAATTCCACTTATTTTGGGGCAAAATTCCAGAAATTTCCCTTATTTTGGGGCAAAATTGCAGATATTTCACATATTTTGGGGCAAAATTGCAGAAATTTCACTTATTTCAGGGAAAAAAAGCAGAAATTTTCTTATTTTGGGCCAAAAAGGCAGAAATTCCTAATATTTTGTGGCAAAAATGCAGAAATTCCCCTTATTTTAAGGTAAAAAGGCTGAAATTCCCCTTATTTGGGGGCAATAAGGCAAAAATTTCCTTTATTTTCAGGCAAAATTGCAGAAATTTCACTTATTTCAGGGAAAAAAAGCAGAAATTTTCTTATTTTGGGCTAAAAAGGAAGAAATTCCTAATATTTTGTGGCAAAAATGCAGAAATTCCCCTTATTTTAAGGTAAAAAGGCTGAAATTCCCCTTATTTGGGGGCAATAAGGCAAAAATTTCCTTTATTTTCAGGCAAAATTGCAGAAATTTCACTTATTTAAAGGTATTAAGTCAGAAATTTTCTTTATTTTGGGGCAAAAAAGACAGGAATTCCCTTTGTTTTGGGGGATAAAGACAGAAATTCCACTTATTTAGAGGAAAAAACCAGAAATTTCCCTTATTTTAGAGCAAAAATGAAGAAATTTCTTTTTTATGGCAAAAATGTATGCATTCTTCTTATTTTCGGACAAAAAGGCAGAAATTCCACGTATTTTGAAGCAAAATTGCAGAAATTCCGCTAATTGTGGGGCAAAAAGGCAGAAATTCTCTATATGTTGGGGCAAAAAGACAGAAATTCTTCTTATTTTGGGAAATACTCAGAAATTCCACTTATTTGGGGGCAAAATTCCAGAAATTTCCCTTATTTTGGGACAAAATTGCAGAAATTTAACATATTTTGGGGCAAAATTGCAGAAATTTCACTTTTTCAGGGAAAAAATGAGAAATTTTCTTATTTTGGGGCAACAAGGCAGAAATTCCTAATGTTTTGTGGCAATAATGCAGAAATTCCCCTTATTTTGAGATATAAAGGCTGAAATTCCCCTTATTTGGGGGCAAAAATGCAGAAATTCACCATATTTTGAGGTAAAAAGGCTGAAATTCCCCTTATTTGGAGGCAAAAAGGCAGAAATTTCCCTTATTTTTTGGCAAAATTGCAGAAATTTCACTTACTTCAGGGTAATAAGTCAGAATTTTTCCTTATTTTGGTGCAAAAATACAAAAATTCCCTTTGTTTTGGGGGAAAAAGACAGAAATTCCACTTATTTAGAGGCAAATAAGCAGAAATTCCTTTTATTTTGGAGCAAAAATAAAGAAATTTCCTTTTTATGGCAAAAAGGTATGCATTCTTCTTATTTTCGGGCAAAAAGGCAGAAATTCCCCGTATTTTGGAGCAAAATTGCAGAAATTCCCGTAATTGTGGGGCAAAAAGGCAGAAATTCTCGATATGCTGGGGCAAAAAACAGAAATTCTCCTTATTTTGGGGCAAAACTCAGAAATTTCACTTATTTTGGGGCAAAATTGCTGAAATTTCACTTATTTCAGAGAAAAAAGACAGAAATTTTCCTTATTTTGGGGCAAAAAGGCAGAAATTCCTAATATTTTGTGACAAAAATGCAGAAATTCCCCTTATTTTGAGGTAAAAGTCTAAAATTCTCCTTATTTGGAGGCAAAAAGGCACTAATTTCCCTAATTTTGGGGCAAGATTGCAGAAATTTCACTTACTTCAGGGTAATAAGTCAGAATTTTTTCTTATTTTGGGGCAAAAAAAACAGAAATTCCCTTTGTTTTGGGGAAAAAAGACAGAAATTCCACTTGTTTAGAGGCAAAAAAGCAGAAATTCCCCTTATTTTGGAGCAAAAATGAAGAAATTTCCCTTTTTTATGGCAAAAAAGTATGCATTCTTTTTATTTTCATGCAAAAAGGCAGAAATTTTCCGTATTTTGAAGAAAAATTGCAGAAATTCCTCTAATTGTGGGGCAAAAAGGCAGAAATTGCCTATATGTTGGGCTAAAAAGACAGAAATTCTCCTTATTTTGCGGCAAAACTCAGAAATTCCACTTATTTTGGGGCAACATTCCAGAAATTTCCTTTATTTTGGGGCAAAATTGCTGAAATTTCACTTATTTTGGGGCAAAACTGGAGAAATTTCACGTATTTCAGGGTAATAAGTCAGAAATTTTCCTTATTTTGGGGCAAAAAAGACAGGAATTTTCTTTGTTTTGGGGGAAAACGACAGAAATTCCACTTATTTAGAGGCAAAAAAGCAGAAATTCCCCTTATTTTGGAGCAAAAATGAAGAAATTTCACTTTTTTATGGCACAAAGGTATGCATTCTTCTTATTTTCGGGCAAAAAGGCAGAAATTCCCCGTATTTTGGAGCAAAATTGCAGAAATTTCTTTAATTGTGGGACAAAAATGCAGAAATTCTCTATATATTGGGGCAAAAAGACAGAAATTCTCCTTATTTTGTGTCAAAACTCAGAAATTCCACTTATTTTGGGGCAAAATTCCAGAAATTTCCCTTAATTTGGGGCAAAATTGCAGAAATTTCACTTATTTTTGGGCAAAATTGCAGAAATTTCACTTATTTTGGGGCAAAATTGCAGAAATTTCACTTATTTCAGAGAAAAAAGACAGAAATTTTTCTTATTTTGGGGCAAAAAGGCAGAAATTCCTAATATTTTGTGACAAAAATGCAGAAATTCTCCTTATTTTGAGGTAAAAAGGCTGAAATTCCCCTAATTTGGAGGCAAAAAGGCAGAAATTTCCCTAATTTTGGGGCAAAATTTCAGAAATTTCACTTACTTCAGGGTAATAAGTCAGAATTTTTCCTTATTTTGGGGCAAAAAAGACAGGAATTCCCTTTGTTTTGGGGGAAAAAGACAGAAATTCCACTTATTTAGAGGCAAAAAAGCAGAAATTCCCCTTATTTTGGAGCAAAAATGAAGAAATTTCCCTTTTTTATGGAAAAGGGTATGCATTCTTCTTATTATCGGGAAAAAAGCAAAAATTCCCCGTATTTTTGAGCAAAATTGCAGAAATTCCCCTAATTGTGGGGCAAAAATGCAGAAAATATCTATATGTTGGGGCCAAAAGACCGAAATTCTCTTTATTTTGGGGCAAAACTCAGAAATTCCACTTATTTTGGGGCAAAATTACAGAAATTTTCCTTTTTTTGGGGCAAAATTGCAGAAATTTCAATTATTTTGGGGCAAATATGAAGAAATTTTAATTATTTTGTGGCAAAATTGCAGAAATTTCACATATTTTAGGGAAAAAAGGCAGAAATTTTCTTTATTTTTGGGCAAAAAGGCAGAAATTCCTAATATTTTTGGCAAAAATGCAGAAATTCCCCTTATTTCGAGGTAAAAAGGCTGAAATTCCCCTTATTTGGGGGCAAAAAGGCAGAAATTTCCCTTATTTTGGGGCAAAATTGAAGAAATTTCACTTACTTCAGGGTAATAAGTCAGAATTTTTCTTTATTTTGGGGCAAAAAGACAGAAATTCCCTTTGTATTGGGGGAAAAAAACAGAAATTCCACTTATTTAGAGGCAAAAAAGCAGAAATTCCCCTTTTTGGAGCAAAAATGAAGAAATTTCCCTTTTTTATGGCAAAAAGGTATGCATTCTTCTTATTTTCGGGCAAAAGGCAGAAATTCCCCATATTTTGGAGCAAAATTGAAGAAATTCCCCTAATTGTGGGGCCAAAAGGCAGAAATTGCCTATGTGTTGGGGCAAAAAGACAGAAATTCTCCTTATTTTGGGGCAAAACTCAGAAATTCCACTTATTTTGGGGCAAAGTTCCAGAAATTTCCCTTATTTTGGGGCACAATTGCAGACATTTCACTTATTTTAGGGCAAAATTGCAGAAATTTCACTTATTTAAGGAAAAAAAAGCAGAAATTTTCTTATTTTGGGGCAAAAAGGCAGAAATTCCTAATATTTTGAGGCATAAATGCAGAAATTCCCCTTATTTTGAGGTAAAAAGGCTGAAATTCCCCTTATTTGGGGGCAAAATGCAAAAATTTCCTTTATTTTCGTTCAAAATTTCAGAAATTTCACTTATTTAAGGGTTATAAGTCAGAAATTTTCTTTATTTTGGGACAAAAAAGACAGGAATTCCCTTTGCCTTGGGGGAAAAAGACAGAAATTCCACTTATTTAGAGGCAAAAAAGCAGAAATTCCCCTTATTTTGGAGCAAAAATGAAGAAATTTCCCTTTTTTATGGCAAAAAGGTATGCATTCTTCTTATTATCGGGCAAAAAAGCAGAAATTCCCCGTATTTTTGAGAAAAATTGCAGAAATTCCCCTAATTGTGGGGCAAAAATGCAGAAAATCTCTATATGTTGGGGCCAAAAGACCGAAATTCTCTTTATTTTGGGTCAAAACTCAGAAATTCCACTTATTTTGGGGCAACATTACAGAAATTTTCCTTTTTTTGGGGCAAAATTGCAGAAATTTCACTTATTTTGGGGCAAATATGCAGAAATTTTACATATTTTGTAACAAAATTGCAGAAATTTCACTTATTTCAGGGTATAAATGCAGAAATTTTCCTTATTTTGGAGCAAAATGGTAGAAATTCCTAATATTTTGTGGCAAAAATGCAGAAATTCCCCTTATTTCGAGGTAAAAAGGCTGAAATTCCCCTTATTTGGGGGCAAAAGGCATAAATTTCCCTTTTTTGGGGCAAAATTGCAGAAATATCACTTACTTCAGGGTAATAAGTCAGAATTTTTCCTTATTTTGGGGCAAAAAACACAGAAATTCCCTTTGTTTTGAGGGAAAAAGAAAGAAATTCCAATTATTTAGAGGCAAAAAAGCAGAAATTCCCCTTTTTGGAGCAAAAATGAACAAATTTTCTTTTTTATGGCAAAAAGGTATGCATTCTTCTTATTTTCAAGCAAAAAGGCAGAAATTCCCCGTATTTTGGAGCAAAATTGCAGAAATTCCCCTAATTGTGGGGCAAAAAGGCAGAAATTGCCTATATGTTGGGGAAAAAAAAACAGAAATTATCCTTATTTTGGGGCAAAACTCAGAAATTCCACTTATTTTGGGGCAAAATTCCAGAAATTTCCCTTATTTTGGGGCAAAATTGCAGAAATTTCACTTATTTTGGGGCAAATTTGCAGAAATTTCACTTATTTTGGGGCAAAACTGCAGAAATTTCACTTATTTCAGTGAAAAAAGGCAGAAATTTTCCTTATTTTGGGGCAAAAAGGCAGAAATTCCTAATATATTGTGGCAAAAATGCAGAAATTCCCCATATTTCGAGGTAAAAAGGCTGAAATTCCACTTATTTGGGGGCAAAAAGGCAGAAATTTTTCTTATTTTGGGGCAAAATTGCAGAAATTTCACTTACTTCAGGGTAATAAGTCAGAATTTTTCTTTATTTTGGGGCAAAAAAGACAGAAATTTCCTTCGTTTTGGGGGAAAAATACAGAAATTCCACTTATTTAGAGGCAAAAAAGCAGAAATTACCCTTATTTTTGAGCAAAAATGAAGAAATTTCCTTTTTATGGCAAAAAGATATGCATTCTCCTTACTTTCGGGCAAAAAGGCAGAAATTCCCTGTATTTTGGAGCAAAATTGCAGAAATTCCCCTAATTGTGGGGCAAAAAGGCAGAAATTCTTTATATGTTGGGGCAAAAAGACAGAAATTCTCCTTATTTTGGGGCAAAACTCAGTAATTCCACTTAGTTTGGGTCAAAATTCCAGAAATTTCCCTTATTTTGGGGCAAAATTGCAGATATTTCACATATTTTGGGGCAAAATTGCAGAAATTTCACTTATTTCAGGGAAAAAAAGCAGAAATTTTCTTATTTTGGGCCAAAAAGGCAGAAATTCCTAATATTTTGTGGCAAAAATGCAGAAATTCCCCTTATTTTAAGGTAAAAAGGCTGAAATTCCCCTTATTTGGGGGCAATAAGGCAAAAATTTCCTTTATTTTCAGGCAAAATTGCAGAAATTTCACTTATTTCAGGGAAAAAAAGCAGAAATTTTCTTATTTTGGGCTAAAAAGGAAGAAATTCCTAATATTTTGTGGCAAAAATGCAGAAATTCCCCTTATTTTAAGGTAAAAAGGCTGAAATTCCCCTTATTTGGGGGCAATAAGGCAAAAATTTCCTTTATTTTCAGGCAAAATTGCAGAAATTTCACTTATTTAAAGGTATTAAGTCAGAAATTTTCTTTATTTTGGGGCAAAAAAGACAGGAATTCCCTTTGTTTTGGGGGATAAAGACAGAAATTCCACTTATTTAGAGGAAAAAACCAGAAATTTCCCTTATTTTAGAGCAAAAATGAAGAAATTTCTTTTTTATGGCAAAAATGTATGCATTCTTCTTATTTTCGGACAAAAAGGCAGAAATTCCACGTATTTTGAAGCAAAATTGCAGAAATTCCGCTAATTGTGGGGCAAAAAGGCAGAAATTCTCTATATGTTGGGGCAAAAAGACAGAAATTCTTCTTATTTTGGGAAATACTCAGAAATTCCACTTATTTGGGGGCAAAATTCCAGAAATTTCCCTTATTTTGGGACAAAATTGCAGAAATTTAACATATTTTGGGGCAAAATTGCAGAAATTTCACTTTTTCAGGGAAAAAATGAGAAATTTTCTTATTTTGGGGCAACAAGGCAGAAATTCCTAATGTTTTGTGGCAATAATGCAGAAATTCCCCTTATTTTGAGATATAAAGGCTGAAATTCCCCTTATTTGGGGGCAAAAATGCAGAAATTCACCATATTTTGAGGTAAAAAGGCTGAAATTCCCCTTATTTGGAGGCAAAAAGGCAGAAATTTCCCTTATTTTTTGGCAAAATTGCAGAAATTTCACTTACTTCAGGGTAATAAGTCAGAATTTTTCCTTATTTTGGTGCAAAAATACAAAAATTCCCTTTGTTTTGGGGGAAAAAGACAGAAATTCCACTTATTTAGAGGCAAATAAGCAGAAATTCCTTTTATTTTGGAGCAAAAATAAAGAAATTTCCTTTTTATGGCAAAAAGGTATGCATTCTTCTTATTTTCGGGCAAAAAGGCAGAAATTCCCCGTATTTTGGAGCAAAATTGCAGAAATTCCCGTAATTGTGGGGCAAAAAGGCAGAAATTCTCGATATGCTGGGGCAAAAAACAGAAATTCTCCTTATTTTGGGGCAAAACTCAGAAATTTCACTTATTTTGGGGCAAAATTGCTGAAATTTCACTTATTTCAGAGAAAAAAGACAGAAATTTTCCTTATTTTGGGGCAAAAAGGCAGAAATTCCTAATATTTTGTGACAAAAATGCAGAAATTCCCCTTATTTTGAGGTAAAAGTCTAAAATTCTCCTTATTTGGAGGCAAAAAGGCACTAATTTCCCTAATTTTGGGGCAAGATTGCAGAAATTTCACTTACTTCAGGGTAATAAGTCAGAATTTTTTCTTATTTTGGGGCAAAAAAAACAGAAATTCCCTTTGTTTTGGGGAAAAAAGACAGAAATTCCACTTGTTTAGAGGCAAAAAAGCAGAAATTCCCCTTATTTTGGAGCAAAAATGAAGAAATTTCCCTTTTTTATGGCAAAAAAGTATGCATTCTTTTTATTTTCATGCAAAAAGGCAGAAATTTTCCGTATTTTGAAGAAAAATTGCAGAAATTCCTCTAATTGTGGGGCAAAAAGGCAGAAATTGCCTATATGTTGGGCTAAAAAGACAGAAATTCTCCTTATTTTGCGGCAAAACTCAGAAATTCCACTTATTTTGGGGCAACATTCCAGAAATTTCCTTTATTTTGGGGCAAAATTGCAGAAATTTCACTTATTTTGGGGCAAAACTGGAGAAATTTCACGTATTTCAGGGTAATAAGTCAGAAATTTTCCTTATTTTGGGGCAAAAAAGACAGGAATTTTCTTTGTTTTGGGGGAAAACGACAGAAATTCCACTTATTTAGAGGCAAAAAAGCAGAAATTCCCCTTATTTTGGAGCAAAAATGAAGAAATTTCACTTTTTTATGGCACAAAGGTATGCATTCTTCTTATTTTCGGGCAAAAAGGCAGAAATTCCCCGTATTTTGGAGCAAAATTGCAGAAATTTCTTTAATTGTGGGACAAAAATGCAGAAATTCTCTATATATTGGGGCAAAAAGACAGAAATTCTCCTTATTTTGTGTCAAAACTCAGAAATTCCACTTATTTTGGGGCAAAATTCCAGAAATTTCCCTTAATTTGGGGCAAAATTGCAGAAATTTCACTTATTTTTGGGCAAAATTGCAGAAATTTCACTTATTTTGGGGCAAAATTGCAGAAATTTCACTTATTTCAGAGAAAAAAGACAGAAATTTTTCTTATTTTGGGGCAAAAAGGCAGAAATTCCTAATATTTTGTGACAAAAATGCAGAAATTCTCCTTATTTTGAGGTAAAAAGGCTGAAATTCCCCTAATTTGGAGGCAAAAAGGCAGAAATTTCCCTAATTTTGGGGCAAAATTTCAGAAATTTCACTTACTTCAGGGTAATAAGTCAGAATTTTTCCTTATTTTGGGGCAAAAAAGACAGGAATTCCCTTTGTTTTGGGGGAAAAAGACAGAAATTCCACTTATTTAGAGGCAAAAAAGCAGAAATTCCCCTTATTTTGGAGCAAAAATGAAGAAATTTCCCTTTTTTATGGAAAAGGGTATGCATTCTTCTTATTATCGGGAAAAAAGCAAAAATTCCCCGTATTTTTGAGCAAAATTGCAGAAATTCCCCTAATTGTGGGGCAAAAATGCAGAAAATATCTATATGTTGGGGCCAAAAGACCGAAATTCTCTTTATTTTGGGGCAAAACTCAGAAATTCCACTTATTTTGGGGCAAAATTACAGAAATTTTCCTTTTTTTGGGGCAAAATTGCAGAAATTTCAATTATTTTGGGGCAAATATGAAGAAATTTTAATTATTTTGTGGCAAAATTGCAGAAATTTCACATATTTTAGGGAAAAAAGGCAGAAATTTTCTTTATTTTTGGGCAAAAAGGCAGAAATTCCTAATATTTTTGGCAAAAATGCAGAAATTCCCCTTATTTAGAGGTAAAAAGGCTGAAATTCCCCTTATTTGGGGGCAAAAAGGCAGAAATTTCCCTTATTTTGGGGCAAAATTGAAGAAATTTCACTTACTTCAGGGTAATAAGTCAGAATTTTTCTTTATTTTGGGGCAAAAAGACAGAAATTCCCTTTGTATTGGGGGAAAAAAACAGAAATTCCACTTATTTAGAGGCAAAAAAGCAGAAATTCCCCTTTTTGGAGCAAAAATGAAGAAATTTCCCTTTTTTATGGCAAAAAGGTATGCATTCTTCTTATTTTCGGGCAAAAGGCAGAAATTCCCCATATTTTGGAGCAAAATTGAAGAAATTCCCCTAATTGTGGGGCCAAAAGGCAGAAATTGCCTATGTGTTGGGGCAAAAAGACAGAAATTCTCCTTATTTTGGGGCAAAACTCAGAAATTCCACTTATTTTGGGGCAAAGTTCCAGAAATTTCCCTTATTTTGGGGCACAATTGCAGACATTTCACTTATTTTAGGGCAAAATTGCAGAAATTTCACTTATTTAAGGAAAAAAAAGCAGAAATTTTCTTATTTTGGGGCAAAAAGGCAGAAATTCCTAATATTTTGAGGCATAAATGCAGAAATTCCCCTTATTTTGAGGTAAAAAGGCTGAAATTCCCCTTATTTGGGGGCAAAATGCAAAAATTTCCTTTATTTTCGTTCAAAATTTCAGAAATTTCACTTATTTAAGGGTTATAAGTCAGAAATTTTCTTTATTTTGGGACAAAAAAGACAGGAATTCCCTTTGCCTTGGGGGAAAAAGACAGAAATTCCACTTATTTAGAGGCAAAAAAGCAGAAATTCCCCTTATTTTGGAGCAAAAATGAAGAAATTTCCCTTTTTTATGGCAAAAAGGTATGCATTCTTCTTATTATCGGGCAAAAAAGCAGAAATTCCCCGTATTTTTGAGAAAAATTGCAGAAATTCCCCTAATTGTGGGGCAAAAATGCAGAAAATCTCTATATGTTGGGGCCAAAAGACCGAAATTCTCTTTATTTTGGGTCAAAACTCAGAAATTCCACTTATTTTGGGGCAACATTACAGAAATTTTCCTTTTTTTGGGGCAAAATTGCAGAAATTTCACTTATTTTGGGGCAAATATGCAGAAATTTTACATATTTTGTAACAAAATTGCAGAAATTTCACTTATTTCAGGGTATAAATGCAGAAATTTTCCTTATTTTGGAGCAAAATGGTAGAAATTCCTAATATTTTGTGGCAAAAATGCAGAAATTCCCCTTATTTCGAGGTAAAAAGGCTGAAATTCCCCTTATTTGGGGGCAAAAGGCATAAATTTCCCTTTTTTTGGGGCAAAATTGCAGAAATATCACTTACTTCAGGGTAATAAGTCAGAATTTTTCCTTATTTTGGGGCAAAAAACACAGAAATTCCCTTTGTTTTGAGGGAAAAAGAAAGAAATTCCAATTATTTAGAGGCAAAAAAGCAGAAATTCCCCTTTTTGGAGCAAAAATGAACAAATTTTCTTTTTTATGGCAAAAAGGTATGCATTCTTCTTATTTTCAAGCAAAAAGGCAGAAATTCCCCGTATTTTGGAGCAAAATTGCAGAAATTCCCCTAATTGTGGGGCAAAAAGGCAGAAATTGCCTATATGTTGGGGAAAAAAAAACAGAAATTATCCTTATTTTGGGGCAAAACTCAGAAATTCCACTTATTTTGGGGCAAAATTCCAGAAATTTCCCTTATTTTGGGGCAAAATTGCAGAAATTTCACTTATTTTGGGGCAAATTTGCAGAAATTTCACTTATTTTGGGGCAAAACTGCAGAAATTTCACTTATTTCAGTGAAAAAAGGCAGAAATTTTCCTTATTTTGGGGCAAAAAGGCAGAAATTCCTAATATATTGTGGCAAAAATGCAGAAATTCCCCATATTTCGAGGTAAAAAGGCTGAAATTCCACTTATTTGGGGGCAAAAAGGCAGAAATTTTTCTTATTTTGGGGCAAAATTGCAGAAATTTCACTTACTTCAGGGTAATAAGTCAGAATTTTTCTTTATTTTGGGGCAAAAAAGACAGAAATTTCCTTCGTTTTGGGGGAAAAATACAGAAATTCCACTTATTTAGAGGCAAAAAAGCAGAAATTACCCTTATTTTTGAGCAAAAATGAAGAAATTTCCTTTTTATGGCAAAAAGATATGCATTCTCCTTACTTTCGGGCAAAAAGGCAGAAATTCCCTGTATTTTGGAGCAAAATTGCAGAAATTCCCCTAATTGTGGGGCAAAAAGGCAGAAATTCTTTATATGTTGGGGCAAAAAGACAGAAATTCTCCTTATTTTGGGGCAAAACTCAGTAATTCCACTTAGTTTGGGTCAAAATTCCAGAAATTTCCCTTATTTTGGGGCAAAATTGCAGATATTTCACATATTTTGGGGCAAAATTGCAGAAATTTCACTTATTTCAGGGAAAAAAAGCAGAAATTTTCTTATTTTGGGCCAAAAAGGCAGAAATTCCTAATATTTTGTGGCAAAAATGCAGAAATTCCCCTTATTTTAAGGTAAAAAGGCTGAAATTCCCCTTATTTGGGGGCAATAAGGCAAAAATTTCCTTTATTTTCAGGCAAAATTGCAGAAATTTCACTTATTTCAGGGAAAAAAAGCAGAAATTTTCTTATTTTGGGCTAAAAAGGAAGAAATTCCTAATATTTTGTGGCAAAAATGCAGAAATTCCCCTTATTTTAAGGTAAAAAGGCTGAAATTCCCCTTATTTGGGGGCAATAAGGCAAAAATTTCCTTTATTTTCAGGCAAAATTGCAGAAATTTCACTTATTTAAAGGTATTAAGTCAGAAATTTTCTTTATTTTGGGGCAAAAAAGACAGGAATTCCCTTTGTTTTGGGGGATAAAGACAGAAATTCCACTTATTTAGAGGAAAAAACCAGAAATTTCCCTTATTTTAGAGCAAAAATGAAGAAATTTCTTTTTTATGGCAAAAATGTATGCATTCTTCTTATTTTCGGACAAAAAGGCAGAAATTCCACGTATTTTGAAGCAAAATTGCAGAAATTCCGCTAATTGTGGGGCAAAAAGGCAGAAATTCTCTATATGTTGGGGCAAAAAGACAGAAATTCTTCTTATTTTGGGAAATACTCAGAAATTCCACTTATTTGGGGGCAAAATTCCAGAAATTTCCCTTATTTTGGGACAAAATTGCAGAAATTTAACATATTTTGGGGCAAAATTGCAGAAATTTCACTTTTTCAGGGAAAAAATGAGAAATTTTCTTATTTTGGGGCAACAAGGCAGAAATTCCTAATGTTTTGTGGCAATAATGCAGAAATTCCCCTTATTTTGAGATATAAAGGCTGAAATTCCCCTTATTTGGGGGCAAAAATGCAGAAATTCACCATATTTTGAGGTAAAAAGGCTGAAATTCCCCTTATTTGGAGGCAAAAAGGCAGAAATTTCCCTTATTTTTTGGCAAAATTGCAGAAATTTCACTTACTTCAGGGTAATAAGTCAGAATTTTTCCTTATTTTGGTGCAAAAATACAAAAATTCCCTTTGTTTTGGGGGAAAAAGACAGAAATTCCACTTATTTAGAGGCAAATAAGCAGAAATTCCTTTTATTTTGGAGCAAAAATAAAGAAATTTCCTTTTTATGGCAAAAAGGTATGCATTCTTCTTATTTTCGGGCAAAAAGGCAGAAATTCCCCGTATTTTGGAGCAAAATTGCAGAAATTCCCGTAATTGTGGGGCAAAAAGGCAGAAATTCTCGATATGCTGGGGCAAAAAACAGAAATTCTCCTTATTTTGGGGCAAAACTCAGAAATTTCACTTATTTTGGGGCAAAATTGCTGAAATTTCACTTATTTCAGAGAAAAAAGACAGAAATTTTCCTTATTTTGGGGCAAAAAGGCAGAAATTCCTAATATTTTGTGACAAAAATGCAGAAATTCCCCTTATTTTGAGGTAAAAGTCTAAAATTCTCCTTATTTGGAGGCAAAAAGGCACTAATTTCCCTAATTTTGGGGCAAGATTGCAGAAATTTCACTTACTTCAGGGTAATAAGTCAGAATTTTTTCTTATTTTGGGGCAAAAAAGACAGAAATTCCCTTTGTTTTGGGGAAAAAAGACAGAAATTCTACTTGTTTAGAGGCAAAAAAGCAGAAATTCCCCTTATTTTGGAGCAAAAATGAAGAAATTTCCCTTTTTTATGGCAAAAAAGTATGCATTCTTTTTATTTTCATGCAAAAAGGCAGAAATTTTCCGTATTTTGAAGAAAAATTGCAGAAATTCCTCTAATTGTGGGGCAAAAAGGCAGAAATTGCCTATATGTTGGGCTAAAAAGACAGAAATTCTCCTTATTTTGCGGCAAAACTCAGAAATTCCACTTATTTTGGGGCAACATTCCAGAAATTTCCTTTATTTTGGGGCAAAATTGCAGAAATTTCACTTATTTTGGGGCAAAACTGGAGAAATTTCACGTATTTCAGGGTAATAAGTCAGAAATTTTCCTTATTTTGGGGCAAAAAAGACAGGAATTTTCTTTGTTTTGGGGGAAAACGACAGAAATTCCACTTATTTAGAGGCAAAAAAGCAGAAATTCCCCTTATTTTGGAGCAAAAATGAAGGAATTTCACTTTTTTATGGCACAAAGGTATGCATTCTTCTTATTTTCGGGCAAAAAGGCAGAAATTCCCCGTATTTTGGAGCAAAATTGCAGAAATTTCTTTAATTGTGGGACAAAAATGCAGAAATTCTCTATATATTGGGGCAAAAAGACAGAAATTCTCCTTATTTTGTGTCAAAACTCAGAAATTCCACTTATTTTGGGGCAAAATTCCAGAAATTTCCCTTAATTTGGGGCAAAATTGCAGAAATTTCACTTATTTTTGGGCAAAATTGCAGAAATTTCACTTATTTTGGGGCAAAATTGCAGAAATTTCACTTATTTCAGAGAAAAAAGACAGAAATTTTTCTTATTTTGGGGCAAAAAGGCAGAAATTCCTAATATTTTGTGACAAAAATGCAGAAATTCTCCTTATTTTGAGGTAAAAAGGCTGAAATTCCCCTAATTTGGAGGCAAAAAGGCAGAAATTTCCCTAATTTTGGGGCAAAATTTCAGAAATTTCACTTACTTCAGGGTAATAAGTCAGAATTTTTCCTTATTTTGGGGCAAAAAAGACAGGAATTCCCTTTGTTTTGGGGGAAAAAGACAGAAATTCCACTTATTTAGAGGCAAAAAAGCAGAAATTCCCCTTATTTTGGAGCAAAAATGAAGAAATTTCCCTTTTTTATGGAAAAGGGTATGCATTCTTCTTATTATCGGGAAAAAAGCAAAAATTCCCCGTATTTTTGAGCAAAATTGCAGAAATTCCCCTAATTGTGGGGCAAAAATGCAGAAAATATCTATATGTTGGGGCCAAAAGACCGAAATTCTCTTTATTTTGGGGCAAAACTCAGAAATTCCACTTATTTTGGGGCAAAATTACAGAAATTTTCCTTTTTTTGGGGCAAAATTGCAGAAATTTCAATTATTTTGGGGCAAATATGAAGAAATTTTAATTATTTTGTGGCAAAATTGCAGAAATTTCACATATTTTAGGGAAAAAAGGCAGAAATTTTCTTTATTTTTGGGCAAAAAGGCAGAAATTCCTAATATTTTTGGCAAAAATGCAGAAATTCCCCTTATTTAGAGGTAAAAAGGCTGAAATTCCCCTTATTTGGGGGCAAAAAGGCAGAAATTTCCCTTATTTTGGGGCAAAATTGAAGAAATTTCACTTACTTCAGGGTAATAAGTCAGAATTTTTCTTTATTTTGGGGCAAAAAGACAGAAATTCCCTTTGTATTGGGGGAAAAAAACAGAAATTCCACTTATTTAGAGGCAAAAAAGCAGAAATTCCCCTTTTTGGAGCAAAAATGAAGAAATTTCCCTTTTTTATGGCAAAAAGGTATGCATTCTTCTTATTTTCGGGCAAAAGGCAGAAATTCCCCATATTTTGGAGCAAAATTGAAGAAATTCCCCTAATTGTGGGGCCAAAAGGCAGAAATTGCCTATGTGTTGGGGCAAAAAGACAGAAATTCTCCTTATTTTGGGGCAAAACTCAGAAATTCCACTTATTTTGGGGCAAAGTTCCAGAAATTTCCCTTATTTTGGGGCACAATTGCAGACATTTCACTTATTTTAGGGCAAAATTGCAGAAATTTCACTTATTTAAGGAAAAAAAAGCAGAAATTTTCTTATTTTGGGGCAAAAAGGCAGAAATTCCTAATATTTTGAGGCATAAATGCAGAAATTCCCCTTATTTTGAGGTAAAAAGGCTGAAATTCCCCTTATTTGGGGGCAAAATGCAAAAATTTCCTTTATTTTCGTTCAAAATTTCAGAAATTTCACTTATTTAAGGGTTATAAGTCAGAAATTTTCTTTATTTTGGGACAAAAAAGACAGGAATTCCCTTTGCCTTGGGGGAAAAAGACAGAAATTCCACTTATTTAGAGGCAAAAAAGCAGAAATTCCCCTTATTTTGGAGCAAAAATGAAGAAATTTCCCTTTTTTATGGCAAAAAGGTATGCATTCTTCTTATTATCGGGCAAAAAAGCAGAAATTCCCCGTATTTTTGAGAAAAATTGCAGAAATTCCCCTAATTGTGGGGCAAAAATGCAGAAAATCTCTATATGTTGGGGCCAAAAGACCGAAATTCTCTTTATTTTGGGTCAAAACTCAGAAATTCCACTTATTTTGGGGCAACATTACAGAAATTTTCCTTTTTTTGGGGCAAAATTGCAGAAATTTCACTTATTTTGGGGCAAATATGCAGAAATTTTACATATTTTGTAACAAAATTGCAGAAATTTCACTTATTTCAGGGTATAAATGCAGAAATTTTCCTTATTTTGGAGCAAAATGGTAGAAATTCCTAATATTTTGTGGCAAAAATGCAGAAATTCCCCTTATTTCGAGGTAAAAAGGCTGAAATTCCCCTTATTTGGGGGCAAAAGGCATAAATTTCCCTTTTTTTGGGGCAAAATTGCAGAAATATCACTTACTTCAGGGTAATAAGTCAGAATTTTTCCTTATTTTGGGGCAAAAAACACAGAAATTCCCTTTGTTTTGAGGGAAAAAGAAAGAAATTCCAATTATTTAGAGGCAAAAAAGCAGAAATTCCCCTTTTTGGAGCAAAAATGAACAAATTTTCTTTTTTATGGCAAAAAGGTATGCATTCTTCTTATTTTCAAGCAAAAAGGCAGAAATTCCCCGTATTTTGGAGCAAAATTGCAGAAATTCCCCTAATTGTGGGGCAAAAAGGCAGAAATTGCCTATATGTTGGGGAAAAAAAAACAGAAATTATCCTTATTTTGGGGCAAAACTCAGAAATTCCACTTATTTTGGGGCAAAATTCCAGAAATTTCCCTTATTTTGGGGCAAAATTGCAGAAATTTCACTTATTTTGGGGCAAATTTGCAGAAATTTCACTTATTTTGGGGCAAAACTGCAGAAATTTCACTTATTTCAGTGAAAAAAGGCAGAAATTTTCCTTATTTTGGGGCAAAAAGGCAGAAATTCCTAATATATTGTGGCAAAAATGCAGAAATTCCCCATATTTCGAGGTAAAAAGGCTGAAATTCCACTTATTTGGGGGCAAAAAGGCAGAAATTTTTCTTATTTTGGGGCAAAATTGCAGAAATTTCACTTACTTCAGGGTAATAAGTCAGAATTTTTCTTTATTTTGGGGCAAAAAAGACAGAAATTTCCTTCGTTTTGGGGGAAAAATACAGAAATTCCACTTATTTAGAGGCAAAAAAGCAGAAATTACCCTTATTTTTGAGCAAAAATGAAGAAATTTCCTTTTTATGGCAAAAAGATATGCATTCTCCTTACTTTCGGGCAAAAAGGCAGAAATTCCCTGTATTTTGGAGCAAAATTGCAGAAATTCCCCTAATTGTGGGGCAAAAAGGCAGAAATTCTTTATATGTTGGGGCAAAAAGACAGAAATTCTCCTTATTTTGGGGCAAAACTCAGTAATTCCACTTAGTTTGGGTCAAAATTCCAGAAATTTCCCTTATTTTGGGGCAAAATTGCAGAAATTTCACTTTTTTTGGGGCAAAATTGCAGAAATTTCACTTATTTCAGGGAAAAAAAGCAGAAATTTTTTTATTTTGGGGCAAAAAGGCAGAAATTAATAATATTTTGTGGCAAAAATTCAGAAATTCTCTTTATTTTGAGGTAAAAAGGCTGAAATTCCCCTTATTTGTGGGCAAAAAGGCAGAAATTTCTCTTATTTTGAGGCCAAATTGCAGAAATTTCACTTACTTCAGGGTAATAAGTCAGAATTTTTCCGTATTTTGGTGCAAAATACAAAAATTCCCTTTGTTTTGGGAAAAAAAGACAGAAATTCCACTTATTTAGAGGCAAAAAAGCAGAAATTCCCCTTATTATGGAGCAAAAATGAAGAAATTTCCCTTTTTTATGGCAAAAAGTTATGCATTCTTTATATTTTCAGGCAAAAAGGCAGATATTCCCCGTATTTTGGAGCAAAATTGAAGAAATTCCCCTAATTTTTGGGCAAAATGGCAGAAATTGCCTATATGTTGGGGCAAAAAGACAGAAATTTTCTTTATTTTGGGGCAAAACTCAGAAATTCCACTTATTTTGGGGCAAAATTCCAGAAATTTTCCTTATTTTGGGGCAAAATTGCAGAAATTTCACTTATTTTGGGGCAAAATTGCAGAAATTTCACTTATTTTGGGGCAAAATTGCTAAATTTCACTTATTTCAGAGAAAAAAGGCAGAAATTTTCCTTATTTTAGGGCAAAAATCAGATATTCCTAATATTTTGTGGCAAAAATGCAGAAATTCCCTTTATTTTGAGGTAAAAAGGCTGAAATTCGCATTATTTTGGGGCAAAAAGGCAGAAATTTCCCTAATTTTGGGGCAAAATTGCAGAAATTTCACTTACTTCAGGGTAATAAGTCAGAATTTTTCCTTATTTTGGGGCAAAAAAGACAGAAATTCCCTTTGTTTTGGGAGAAAAAGACAGAAATTCCACTTATTTAGAGGCAAAAAAGCAGAAATTCCCCTTATTTTGGAGCAAAAATGAAGAAATTTCTCTTTTTTATGGCAAATAGGTATGCATTCTTCTTATTTTCGGGCAAAAAGGCAGAAATTCTCGGTATTTTGGAGCAAAATTGCAGAAATTCCCCTAATTGTGGGGCAAAAAAGGCAGAAATTTCCTATATGTTGGGGCAAAAAGACAGAAATTCTCCATTTTTTGGGGCAAAACTCAGAAATTCCACTTATTTTGTGGCAAAATTGCAGAAATTTCCCTTATTTTGGGGCAAAATTGCAGAAATTTCACTTATTTTGGGCAAAAAGGCAGAAATTTCATTTATTTCAGGGAAAAAAGGCAAAAATTTTCCTTATTTTGGGGCAAAAAGTCATAAATTCCTATTATTTTGTGGTAAAAATGCAGAAATTCCCCTTATTTTGAGGTAAAAAGACTGAAATTCCCCTTATTTGGGGGCAAAAAGGCAGAAATTTCCCTTATTTTGGGGCAAAATTGAAGAAATTTCACTTACTACAGTGTAATAAGTCAGAATTTTTCCTTATTTTAGGGCAAAAAAGACAGAAATTCCCTTTGTTTTGAGGGAAAAAGACAGAAATTCCACTTATTTAGAGGCAAAAAATTAGAAATTCCCTTTATTTTGAAGCAAAATAGAAGAAATTACATTTTTGATGGCAAAAAGGTATGCATTCTTCTTATTTTCGGGCAAAAAGGCAGAAATTCCCCGTCTTTTGGAGCAAAATTGCTGAAATTCCCCTAATTGTGGGGCAAAAAGGCAGAAATTTCCTATATGTTGGGGCAAAAAGACAGAAATTCTCCTTATTTTGAAGCAAAACTCAGAAATTCCTCTTATTTTGAAGCAAAATTCCAGAAATTTCCCTTATTTTAGGACAAAATTGCAGAAATTTCACTTATTTTGGGGCAAAATTGCAGAAATTTCAATTATTTCAGGGAAAAAAAGCAGAAATTTTCTTATTTTGGGGCAAAAAGGCAGAAATTCCTAATATTTTGTGGCAAAAATGCGGAAATTCCCCTTATTTTGAGGTAAAAAGGCTGAAATTCCCCTTATTTGGGGGCAAAAATGCAGAAATTCCCCTTATTTTGAGGTAAAAAGGCTGAAATTCCCCTTATTTGGGGGCAAAAATGCAGAAATTCCCCTTATTTTGAGGTAAAAAGGCTGAAATTTTCCTTATTTGCGGGCAAAAAGGTAGATAGAAATTTCCCTTATTTTGGGGAAAAATTACAGAAATTTCACTTACTTCAGGGTAATAAGTCAGAATTTTTCCTTATTTTGGGGCAAAAAAGACAGAAATTCTCTTTATTTTGGGGGAAATAGACAGAAATTCCACTTATTTAGAGGCAAAAAAGCAGAAATTCCTTTTATTTTGGAGCAAAAATGAAGAAATTTCCCATTTTTTGGCAAAAAGGTATTCATTCTTCTTATTTTCGGGCAAAAAGGCAGAAATTACCCGTATTTTGGAGCAAAATTACAGATATTTCCCTAATTGTGTAGCAAAAAACAGAAATTCTCTATATGTTGGGGCAAAAATACAGAAATTCTCTTTATTTTGGGGAAAAACTCAAAAATTCCACTTATTTTGGGGCAAAATTCCAGAAATTTCCCTTATTTTGGTGCAAAATTGCAGAAATTTTACTTACTTCAGGTTAATAAGTCAGAATTTTTCCTTATTTTGGGGCAAAAAAGACAGAAATTCCCTTTGTTTTGGGGGAAAAAGACAGAAATTCCACTTATTTAGAGGCAAAAAAGCAGAAATTCCCCTTAATTTGGAGCAAAAATGAAGGAATTTCCCTTTTTTTATGGCAAAAAGGTATGCATTCCTCTTATTTTCGTGCAAAAAGGCAGAAATTCCACGTATTTTGGAGCAAAATTGAAGAAATTCCTCTAATTGTGGGGCAAAAAGGCAGAAATTGCCTATATGTTAGGGCAAAAAAACAGAAATTCTCCTTATTTTGGGGCAAAACTCAGAAATTCCACTTATTTTGGGGCAAAATTCCAGAAATTTCCCTTATTTTGGGGCAAAATTGCAGAAATTTCACTTATTTTGGGGCAAAATTGCAAAATTTCACTTATTTCAGAGAAAAAAAAGCAGAAATTTTCTTATTTTGGGGCAAAAAGGCAGAAATTCCTAATATTTTGTGGCAAAAATGCAGAAATTCCCTTTATTTTGAGGTAAAAAGGCTGAAATTCCCTTTATTTGGGGGCAAAAAGGCAAAAATTTCCTTTATTTTGGGGCAAAATTGCAGAAATTTCACTTATTTCAGGGTAATAAGTCAGAAAATTTCCTTATTTTGGGGCAAAAAAGACAGGAATTCCCTTTGTTTTGGGGGAAAAAGACAGAAATTCCACTTATTTAGAGGCAAAAAAGCAGAAATTCCCCTTATTTTGGAGCAAAAATGAAGAAATTTCCCTTTTTTATGGCAAAAAGTTATGCATTCTTCTTATTTTCGGGCAAAAAGGCAGAAATTCCCCGTATTTTGGAGCAAAATTGCAGAAATTTCTTTAATTGTGGGACAAAAATGCAGAAATTCTCTATATATTGGGGCAAAAAGACAGAAATTCTCCTTATTTTGTGTCAAAACTCAGAAATTCCACTTATTTTGGGGCAAAATTCCAGAAATTTCCTTTAATTTGGGGCAAAATTGCAGAAATTTCACTTATTTTTGGGCAAAATTGCAGAAATTTCACTTATTTTGGGGCAAAATTGCAGAAATTTCACTTATTTCAGAGAAAAAAGACAGAAATTTTTCTTATTTTGGGGCAAAAAGGCAGAAATTCCTAATATTTTGTGACAAAAATGCAGAAATTCTCCTTATTTTGAGGTAAAAAGGCTGAAATTCCCCTAATTTGGAGGCAAAAAGGCAGAAATTTCCCTAATTTTGGGGCAAAATTGCAGAAATTTCACTTACTTCAGGGTAATAAGTCAGAATTTTTCCTTATTTTGGGGCAAAAATGACAGAAATTCCCTTTGTCTTGGGGGAAAAGACAGAAATTCCACTTATTTAAAGGCCAAAATGCAGAAATTCCCCTTATTTTGGAACAAAAATGAAGAAATTTCCCTTTTTTATGGCAAAAAGTTATGCATTCTTTTTATTTTCGGGCAAAAAGGCAGAAATTCCCCGTATTTTGGAGCATAATTGCAGAAATTCCCCTAGTTGTGGGGCAAAAATGCAGAAAATCTCTCTATGTTGGGACAAAAAGACAGAAATTCTCCTTATTTTGGGGCAAAACTAAGAAATTCCACTTATTTTGGGGCAAAATTCCAGAAATTTTCCTTATTTTGGGGCAAAATTGCAGAAATTTCAATTATTTTGGGGCAAATATGAAAAAATTTTAATTATTTTGTTGCAAAATTGCAGAAATTTCACATATTTTAGGGAAAAAAGGCAGAAATTTTCTTTATTTTTGGGCAAAAAGGCAGAAATTCCTAATATTTTTGGCAAAAATGCAGAAATTCCCCTTATTTCGAGGTAAAAAGGCTGAAATTCCCCTTATTTGGGGGCAAAAAGGCAGAAATTTCCCTTATTTTGGGGCAAAATTGAAGAAATTTCACTTACTTCAGGGTAATAAGTCAGAATTTTTCCTTATTTTGGGGCAAAAAGACAGAAATTCCCTTTGTTTTGGGGGAAAAAAACAGAAATTCCACTTATTTAGAGGCAAAAAAGCAGAAATTCCCCTTTTTGGAGCAAAAATGAAGAAATTTCCCTTTTTTATGGCAAAAAGGTATGCATTCTTCTTATTTTCGGGCAAAAGGCAGAAATTCCTTATATTTTGGAGCAAAATTGAAGAAATTCCCCTAATTGTGGGGCCAAAAGGCAGAAATTGCCTATGTGTTGGGGCAAAGAGACAGAAATTCTCCTTATTTTGGGGCAAAACTCAGAAATTCCACTTATTTTGGGGCAAAATTCCAGAAATTTCCCTTATTTTGGGGCACAATTGCAGACATTTCAATTATTTTAGGGCAAAATTGCAGAAATTTCACTTATTTAAGGAAAAAAAAGCAGAAATTTTCTTATTTTGGGGCAAAAAGGCAGAAATTCCTAATATTTTGAGGCATAAATGCAGAAATTCCCCTTATTTTGAGGTAAAAAGCCTGAAATTCCCCTTATTTGGGGGCAAAAAGGCAAAAATTTCCTTTATTTTCGTTCAAAATTTCAGAAATTTCACTTATTTAAGGGTTATAAGTCAGAAATTTTCTTTATTTTGGGACAAAAAAGACAGGAATTCCCTTTGCCTTGGAGGAAAAAGACAGAAATTCCACTTATTTAGAGGCAAAAAAGCAGAAATTCCCCTTATTTTGGAGCAAAAATGAAGAAATTTCCCTTTTTTATGGCAAAAGGGTATGCATTCTTCTTATTATCGGGCAAAAAAGCAAAAATTCCCCGTATTTTTGAGCAAAATTGCAGAAATTCCCCTAATTGTGGGGCAAAAATGCAGAACATCTCTATATGTTGGGGCCAAAAGACCGAAATTCACTTTATTTTGGGGCAAAACTCAAAAATTTCACTTATTTTGGGGCAAATATGCAGTAATTTTACATATTTTGTAACAAAATTGCAGAAATTTCACTTATTTCAGGGAAAAAATGCAGAAATTTTCCTTATTTTGGAGCAAAATGGCAGAAATTCCTAATATTTTGTGGCAAAAATGCAGAAATTCCCCTTATTTCGAGGTAAAAAGGCTGAAATTCCCCTTATTTGGGGGCAAAAGGCAGAAATTTCCCTTTTTTGGGGGCAAAATTGCAGAAATATCACTTACTTCAGGGTAATAAGTCAGAATTTTAGATTATTTTAAGGCAAAAAACACAGAAATTCCCTTTGTTTTGAGTGAAAAAGAAAGAAATTCCACTTATTTAGAGGCAAAAAAGCAGAAATTCCCCTTTTTGGAGCAAAAATGAAGAAATTTTCTTTTTTTATGGCAAAAAGGTATGCATTCTTCTTATTTTCAAGCAAAAAGGTAGAAATTCCCCGTATTTTGGAGCAAAATTGCAGAAATTCCCCTAATTGTGGGGCAAAAAGGCAGAAATTGCCTATATGTTGGGGCAAAAAAACAGAAATTCTCCTTATTTTGGGGCAAAACTCAGAAATTCCACTTATTTTGGGGCAAAATTCCAGAAATTTCCCTTATTTTGGGGAAAAATTGCAGAAATTTCACTTATTTTGGGGCAAATTTGCAGAAATTTCACTTATTTTTGGGCAAAATTGCAGAAATTTCACTTATTTCAGAGAAAAAAGACAGAATTTTTTCTTATTTTGGGGCAAAAAGGCAGAAATTCCTAATATTTTGTGACAAAAATGCAGAAATTCTCCTTATTTTGAGGTAAAAAGGCTGAAATTCCCCTTATTTGGTGGCAAAAAGTCAGAAATTTCCTAAATTTTGGGGAAAAATTGCAGAAATTTCACTTACTTCAGGGTAATAAGTCAGAATTTTTCATTATTTTGGGGCAAAAAAGACAGAAATTCCATTTGTCTTGGGGGAAAAAGACAGAAATTCCACTTATTTAGAGGCAAAAAAGCAGAAATTCTCTTTTTTGGATCAAAAATTAAGAAATTTCCCTTTTTTATGGCAAAAAGGTATGCATTCTTCTTATTTTCGGGCAAAAGGCAGAAATTCCCCGTATTTTGGAGCAAAATTGAAGAAATTCCCCTAATTGTGGGGCCAAAAGGCAGAAATTGCCTATATGTTAGAGCAAAAAGACAGAAATTCTCTTTATTTTGGGGCAAAACTCAGTAATTCCACTTATTTTGGGGCAAAATTCCAGAAATTTCCCTTATTTTGGGGCAAAATTGCAGACATTTCACTTATTTTGGGGCAAAATTGCAGAAATTTCACTTATTTAAAGAAAAAAAAGCAGAAATTTTCTTATTTTGGGGCAAAAAGGCAGAAATTCCTAATATTTTGTGGCATAAATGCAGAAATTCCTTTTATTTTGAGGTAAAAAGGCTGAAATTCCCCTTATTTGGGGGCAATAAGGCAAAAATTTCCTTTATTTTGGGGCAAAATTGCAGAAATTTCACTTATTTAAGGGTTATAAGTCAGAAATTTTCTTTATTTTGGGACAAAAAAGACAGGAATTCCCTTTGCCTTGGGGGAAAAAGACAGAAATTCCACTTATTCAGAGGCAAAAAAGCAGAAATTCCCCTTATTTTGGAGCAAAAATGAAGAAATTTCCCTTTTTTTTGGCAAAAAGGTATGCATTCTTCTTATTTTCGGGCAAAAAAGCAGAAATTCCCCGTATTTTTGAGCAAAATTGCAGAAATTCCCCTAATTGTGGGGCAAAAATGCAGAAAATCTTTATATGTTGTGGCAAAAAGACCGAAATTCTCTTTATTTTAGGGCAAAACTCAGAAATTCCACTTATTTTGGGGAAAAATTACAAAAATTTTCCTTTTTTGGGGGCAAAATTGCAGAAATTTCACTTATTTTGGGGCAAATATGCAGAAATTTTACATATTTTGTAACAAAATTGCAGAAATTTCTCTTATTTCAGGAAAAAAAGGCAAATTTTCCTTATTTTGGGGCAAAAAGGCAGAAATTACTAATATTTTGTGGCAAAAATTCAGAAATTCCCCTTATTTTGAGGTAAAAAGGCTGAAATTCCCCTTATTTGGGGGCAAAAGGCAGAAATTTCCCTTATTTTGGGGCTAAATTGCAGAAATATCACTTACTTCAGTGTAATAAGTCAGAATTTTTCCTTATTTTGGGGCAAAAAAGACAGAAATTCTCTTTGTTTTGAGGGAAAAAGAAAGAAATTCCACTTATTTAGAGGCAAAAAAGCAGAAATTCCCCTTATATTGGAGCAAAATTGCAGAAATTTTCCTTTTTTGTGGCAAAAAGTTATGCATTGTTTTTATTTTCGGGCAAAAAGGCAGAAATTCCCCGTATTTTGGAGCAAAATTGAAGAAATTCCCCTAATTGTGGGGCCAAAAGGCAGAAATTGCCTATATGTTGGGGCAAAAAGACAGAAATTCTCCTTATTTTGGGGCAAAACTCAGAAATTCCTCTTATTTTGGGGCAAAATTCCAGAAATTTCCCTTATTTTGGGGCAAAATTGCAGACATTTCACTTATTTTGGGGCAAATTTGCAGAAATTTCACTTATTTAAGGAAAAAAAAGCAGAAATTTTCTTATTTTGGGGCAAAAAGGCAGAAATTCCTAATATTTTGTGGCATAAATGCAGAAATTCCCTTTATTTTGAGGTAAAAAGGCTGAAATTCCCTTTATTTTGGGGCAATAAGGCAAAAATTTCCTTTATTTTTGGGCAAAATTGCAGAAATTTTACTTATTTAAGGGTTATAAGTCAGAAATTTTCTTTATTTTGGGACAAAAAAGACAGGAATTCTCTTTGCCTTGGGGAAAAAAGACAGAAATTCCACTTATTCAGAGGCAAAAAAGCAGAAATTCCCCTTATTTTGGAGCAAAAATGAAGAAATTTCCCTTTTTTATGGCAAAAAGATATGCATTGTTCTTATTATCGGGCAAAAAAGCAGAAATTCCCCATATTTTTGAGCAAAATTCCAGAAATTCCCCTAATTGTGGGGCAAAAATGCAGAAAATCTCTATATGTTGGGGCCAAAAGACCGAAATTCTCTTTATTTTGGGGCAAAACTCAGAAATTCCACTTATTTTGGGGCAAAATTACAGAAATTTTCCTTTTTTGGGGGCAAAATTGCAGAAATTTCACTTATTTTGGGGCAAATATGCAGAAATTTTACATATATTGTAACAAAATTGCAGAAATTTCACTTATTTCAGGGGAAAAATGCAGAAATTTTCCTTATTTTGGAGCAAAATGGCAGAAATTCCTAATATTTTGTGGCAAAAATGCAGAAATTCCCTTTATTTCGAGGTAAAAAGGCTGAAATTCCCCTTATTTGGGGGCAGAAGGCAGAAATTTCCCTTATTTTGGGGCAAAATTGCAGAAATATCACTTACTTCAGGGTAATAAGTCAGAATTTTTCCTTATTTTGGGGCAAAAAACACAGAAATTCCCTTTGTTTTGAGGGAAAAAGAAAGAAATTCCACTTATTTAGAGGCAAAAAAGCAGAAATTCCTCTTATTTTAGAGCAAAAATGAAGAAATTTCTTTTTTATGGCAAAAATGTATGCATTCTTCTTATTTTCGGACAAAAAGGCAAAAATTCCCCGTATTTTGAAGCAAAATTGCAGAAATTCCCCTAATTTTGGGGCAAAAAGGCAGAAATTCTCTATATGTTGGGGCAAAAAGACAGAAATTCTTCTTATTTTGGGGAAATACTCAGAAATTCCACTTATTTGGGGGCAAAATTCCAGAAATTTCCCTTATTTTGGGACAAAATTGCAGAAATTTAACATATTTTGGGGCAAAATTGCAGAAATTTCACTTTTTTCAGGGAAAAAAATGAGAAATTTTCTTATTTTGGGGCAAAAAGGCAGAAATTCCTAATGTTTTGTGGCAATAATGCAGAAATTCTCCTTATTTTGATATATAAAGGCTGAAATTCCCCTTATTTGGGGGCAAAAATGCAGAAATTCACCATATATTGAGGTAAAAAGGCTGAAATTCCCCTTATTTGGAGGCAAAAAGGCAGAAATTTCCCTTATTTTTTGGCAAAATTGCAGAAATTTCACTTACTTCAGGGTAATAAGTCAGAATTTTTCCTTATTTTGGTGCAAAAATACAAAAATTCCCTTTGTTTTGGGGGAAAAAGACAGAAATTCCACTTATTTAGAGGCAAAAAAGCAGAAATTCCTTTTATTTTTGAGCAAAAATAAAGAAATTTCCTTTTTATGGCAAAAAGGTATGCATTCTTCTTATTTTCGGGCAAAAAGGCAGAAATTCCCCGTATTTTGGAGCAAAATTGCAGAAATTCCCGTAATTGTGGGGCAAAAAGGCAGAAATTCTCGATATGCTGGGGCAAAAAACAGAAAATCTCCTTATTTTGGGGCAAAACTCATAAATTTCACTTATTTTGGGGCAAAATTGCTGAAATTTCACTTATTTCAGAGAAAAAAGACAGAAATTTTCCTTATTTTGGGGCAAAAAGGCAGAAATTCCTAATATTTTGTGACAAAAATGCAGAAATTCCCCTTATTTTGAGGTAAAAAGGCTAAAATTCTCCTTATTTGGGGGCAAAAAGGCACTAATTTCGCTAATTTTGGGGCAAGATTGCAGAAATTTCACTTACTTCAGGGTAATAAGTCAGAATTTTTTTTTATTTTGGGGCAAAAAAGACAGAAATTCCCTTTGTTTTGGGAAAAAAGACAGAAATTCCACTTATTTAGAGGCAAAAAAGCAGAAATTCCACTTATTTTGGAGCAATAATGAAGAAATTTCCCTTTTTTATGGCAAAAAAGTATGCATTCTTCTTATTTTCGTGCAAAAAGGCAGAAATTCTCTGTATTTTGGAGAAAAATTGCAGAAATTCCTCTAATTGTGGGGCAAAAATGCAGAAATTGCCTATATGTTGGGCTAAAAAGACAGAAATTCTCTTTATTTTGCGGCAAAACTCAGAAATTCCATTTATTTTGGGGCAACATTCCAGAAATTTCCTTTATTTTGGGGCAAAATTGCAGAAATTTCACTTATTTTGGGGCAAAATTGGAGAAATTTCACTTATTTCAGGGTAATAAGTCAGAAATTTTCCTTATTTTGGGGCAAAAAAGACAGGAATTTTCTTTGTATTGGGGGAAAACGACAGAAATTCCACTTATTTAGAGGCAAAAAAGCAGAAATTCCCCTTATTTTGGAGCAAAAATGAAGAAATTTCACTTTTTTATGGCAAAAAGGTATGCATTCTTCTTATTTTCGGGCAAAAAGGCAGAAATTCCCCGTATTTTGGAGCAAAATTTCAGAAATTCCCCTAATTGTGGGGTAAAAAGGCAAAAAATTCCCTTTAGTTAGGGCAAAAAGACAGAATTCTCCTTATTTTGGGGCAAAACTCAGAAATTCCACTTATTTTGTGGCAAAATTGCAGAAATTTCCCTTATTTTGGGGCAAAATTGCAGAAATTTCACTTATATTGGGGCAAAAAGGCAGAAATTTCACTTATTTCAGGGAAAAAAAGCAGAAATTTTTTTTTATTTTGGGGCAAAAAGGCAGAAATTAATAATATTTTGTGGCAAAAATGCAGAAATTCTCCTTATTTTGAGGTAAAAAGGCTGAAATTCCCCTTATTTGGGGGCAAAAAGGCAGAAAGTTCCCTTATTTTGGGGCAAAATTTCAGAAATTTCACTTACTTCAGGGTAATAAGTCAGAATTTTTCCTTATTTTGGGGCAAAAAAGACAGAAATTCTCTTTGTTTTGGGGGAAAAAGACAGAAATTCCACTTATTTAGAGGCAAAAAAGCAGAAATTCCTCTTATTTTGGAGCAAAAATGAAGAAATTTCCCATTTTTATGGCAAAAAGGTATGCATTCTTCTTATTTTCGGGCAAAAAGGCAGAAATTCCCTGTATTTTGGAGCAAAATTGCAGAAAATCCCCTAATTGTGGGGCAGAAATGCAGAAATTGCCTATATGTTGGGGAAAAAACAGAAATTCTCCTTATTTTGGGGAAAAACTCAGAAATTCCACTTATTTATGGGCAAAATTCAAGAAATTTCCTTTATGTGGGGCAAAATTGCAGAAATTTCACTTATTTTGGGGCAAAATTTCAGCATTTCACTTATTTCAGGGAAAAAAAGCAGAAATTTTATTATTTTGGGGAAAAAAGGCTGAAATTCCCCTTATTTTGAGGTAAAAAGGCTTAAATTCCCCTTATTTTGGGGCAAAATTGCAGAAATTTCACTTATTTCAGGGTAATAAATCAGAAATTTTCCTTATTTTGGGGAAAAAAATACAGGAATTCCCTATGTTTTGGGGGTAAAATAACAGAAATTTCATTTATTTAAAGGTAAAAAAGCAGACATTCCCCTTATTTTAGAGCAAAAATGAGGAAATTTCCCTTTTTTATGGCAATAAGTTATGCATTCTTCTTATTTTCGGGCAAAAAGGCAAAAATTCCCCGTATTTTGGAGCAAAATTGCAGAAATTCCCCTAATTATGGGGCAAAAATGCAGAAATTCTTTATATGTTGGGGCAAAAAGACAGAAATTCTCCTTATTTTGGGGCAAAACTCAGAAATTCCACTTATTTTGGGGCAAAATTCCAGAAATTTCCCTTAATTTGGGGCAAAATTGCAGAAATTTCACTTATTTTGGGCTAAAATTGCAGAACTTTCACTTATTTTGGGGCAAAATTTCAGAAATTTCACTTATTTCAGAGAAAAAAGGCAGAAATTTTCCTTATTTTGGGGCAAAAATGCAGAAATTACTAATATTTTGTGGCAAAAATTCAGAAATTCCTCTTATTTTAGGTAAAAAGGTTTAAATTCCCCTTATTTGGGGGCAAAAAGTCAGAATTTTCCCTTATTTTGGGGCAAAATTGCAGAAATTTTACTTAGTTCAGGGTAATAAGACAGAATTTTTCCTTATTTTGGGGCAAAAAAGACAGTAATTCCCTTTGTTTTGGGAAAAAAGACAGAAATTCCACTTATTTATAGGCAAAAAAGCAGAAATTCTCCTTATTTTGGAGCAAAAATGAAGAAATTTCCCTTTTTTATGGCAAAAAGGTATGCATTCTTCTTATTTTTGGGCAAAAAGGCAGAAATTCTCCGTATTTTGGAGCAAAATTGCAGAAATTCCCCTAATTGTGAGGCAAAAAGGCAGAAATTGCCTATATGTTTGGGCAAAAAGACAGAAATTCTCCTTATTTTGGGGCAAAACTCAGAAATTCCAATTATTTTGGGGAAAAATTTCAGAAATTTCCCTTATTTTGGGGCAAAATTGCAGAAATTTCACTTATTTTGGGGCAAAATTGCAAAATTTCACTTATTTCAGAGAAAAAAAGCAGAAATTTTCTTATTTTGGGGCAAAAAGACAGAAATTCCTAATATTTTGTGGCAAAAATGCAGAAATTCCCCTTATTTTGAGGTAAAAATGCTGAAATTCCCTTTATTTGGGGGCAAAAAGGCAAAAATTTCCTTTAATTTGGGGCAAAATTGCAGAAATTTCACTTATTTCAGGGTAATAAGTAAGAAATTTTCCTTATTTTGGGGCAAAAAAGAAAAAAATTCCCTTTGTTTTGGGGGAAAAAGACAGAAATTCCACTTATTTAGAGGCAAAAAAGCAGAAATTCCCCTTATTTTGGAGCAAAAATGAAGAAATTTCCCTTTTTTATGGCAAAAAGTTATGCATTCTTCTTATTTTCGGGCAAAAAGGCAGAAATTCCCCGTATTTTGGAGCAAAATTGCAGAAATTCCTTTAATTGTGGGACAAAAATTCAGAAATTCACTATATATTGGGGCAAAAAGACAGAAATTCTCCTTATTTTGTGTCAAAACACAGAAATTCCACTTATTTTGGGGCAAAATTCCAGAAATTTCCCTTAATTTGGGGCAAAATTGCAGAAATTTCACTTATTTTTGGGCAAAATAGCAGAAATTTCACTTATTTTCTGGCAAAATTGCAGAAATTTCACTTATTTCAGAGAAAAATAACAGAAATTTTTCTTATTTTGGGGCAAAAAGGCAGAAATTCCTAATATTTTGTGACAAAAATGCAGAAATTCTCCTTATTTTGAGGTAAAAAGGCTGAAATTCCCCTTATTTGGAGGCAAAAAGGCAGAAATTTCCCTAATTTTGGGGCAAAATTGCAGAAATTTCACTTACTTCAGGGTAATAAGTCAGAATTTTTCCTTATTTTGGGGCAAAAAAGACAGAAATTCCCTTTGTCTTGGGGGATAAAAGACAGAAATTCCTCTTATTTAAAGGCCAAAAAGCAGAAATTCCCCTTATTTTGGAGCAAAAATGAAGAAATTTCCCTTTTTTATGGCAAAAAGTTATGCATTCTTCTTATTTTCAGGCAAAAAGGCAGAAATTCCCCATATTTTGGAGCATAATTGCAGAAATTCCCCTAAATGTGGGGCAAAAATGCAGAAAATCTCTATATGTTGGGGCAAAAAGCCAGAAATTCTCCTTATTTTGGGGCAAAACTAAGAAATTCCACTTATTTTGGGGCAAAATTCCAGAAATTTTCCTTATTTTAGGGCAAAATTGCAGAAATTTCACTTATTTTGGGGCAAATATGAAGAAATTTTACTTATTTTGTGGCAAAATTGAAGAAATTTCACATATTGTAGGGAAAAAAGGCAGAAATTTTCTTTATTTTGGGGCAAAAAGGAAGAAATCCTAATATTTTGTGGCAAAAATGCAGAAATTCCCCTTATTTCGAGGTAAAAAGCCTGAAATTCCCCTTATTTGGGGGCAAAAAGGCAGAAATTTCCCTTATTTTGGGGCAAAATTGCAGAAATTTCACTTACTTCAGGGTAATAAGTCAGAATTTTTCCTTTTTTGGTGCAAAAATACAAAAATTCCATTTGTTTTGGGGGAAAAAGACAGAAATTCCACTTATTTAGAGGCAAAAAAGCAGAAATTCCCCTTATTTGGAGCAAAAATGAAGAAATTTCCCTTTTTTATGGCAAAAAGTTATGCATTCTTTTTATTTTCGGGCAAAAAGGCAGAAATTCCCCGTATTTTGGAGCAAAATTGCAGAAATTCCCCTAATTGTGGGGCAAAGAGGCAGAAATTGCCTATATGTTGGGGCAAAAAGACAGAAATTCTCCTTATTTTGGGGCAAAACTCAGAAATTCCACTTATTTTGGGGCAAAATTCTAGAAATTTCCTTTATTTTGGGGCAAAATTGCAGAAATTTCACTTATTTTGGGGCAAAATTGCAGAAATTTCACTTATTTCAGGGAAAAAAACAGAAATTTTCTTATTTTGGGGCAAAAAGGCAGAAATTCCTAATATTTTGTGGCAAAAATGCAGAAATTCCCCTTATTTTAAGGTAAAAAGGCTGAAATTCCCCTTATTTGGGGGCAATAAGGCAAAAATTTCCTTTATTTTCGGGCAAAATTGCAGAAATTTCACTTATTTAAGGGTAATAAATCAGAAATTTTCTTTATTTTGGGGCAAAAAAGACAGGAATTTCCTTTGTTTTGGGGGATAAACACAGAAATTCCACATATTTAGAGGCAAAAAAGCAGAAATTCCCCTTATTTTAGAGCAAAAATGAAGAAATTTCTTTTTTATGGCAAAAATGTATGCATTCTTCTTATTTTCGGACAAAAAGGCAGAAATTTTCCGTATTTTGGAGCAAAATTGCAGAAATTCCCCTAATTGTGGGGCAAAAAGGCAGAAATTCTCTATATGTTGGGGCAAAAAGACAGAAATTCTTCTTATTTTGGGGAAATTCTCAGAAATTCCACTTATTTGGGGGCAAAATTCCAGAAATTTCCCTTATTTTTGGGACAAAATTGCAGAAATTTAACATATTTTGGGGCAAAATTGCAGAAATTTCACTTTTTTCAGGGAAAAAAATGAGAAATTTTTATATTTTGGGGCAAAAAGGCAGAAATTCCTAATGTTTTGTTGCAATAATGCAGAAATTCCCCTTATTTTGAGTTATAAAGGCTGAAATTCCCCTTATTTGGGGGCAAAAATGCAGAAATTCACCATATTTTGAGGTAAAAAGGCTGAAATTCCCCTTATATGGAGGCAAAAAGTCAGAAATTTCCCTTATTTTTTGGCAAAATTGCAGAAATTTCACTTACTTCAGGGTAATAAGTCAGAATTTTTCCTTATTTTGGTGCAAAAATACAAAAATTCCCTTTGTTTTGGGGGAAAAAGACAGAAATTCCACTTATTTAGAGGCAAAAATGCAGAAATTCCCCTTATTATGGAGCAAAAATAAAGAAATTTCCTTTTTATGGCAAAAAGGTATGCATTCTTCTTATTTTCTTGCAAAAAGGCAGAAATTCCCCGTATTTTGGATCAAAATTGCAAAAAATCCTGTAACTGTGGGGCAAAAAGGCAGAAATTCTCTATATGCTGGGGCAAAAAACAGAAATTCTCCTTATTTTGGGCCAAACTCAGAAATTTCACTTATTTTGGGGCAAAATTGCAGAAATTTCACTTATTTCAGAGAAAAAAGATAGAAATTTTCCTTATTTTGGGGCAAAAAGGCAGAAATTCCTAATATTTTGTGACAAAAATGCAGAAATTCCCCTTATTTTGAGGTAAAAGTGCTAAAATTCTCCTTATATGGGGGCAAAAAGGCACTAATTTCCCTAATATTGGGGCAAGATTGCAGAAATTTCACTTACTTCAGGGTAATAAGTCAGAATTTTTTCTTATTTTGGGGCAAAAAAGACAGAAATTCCCTTTGTTTTGGGGAAAAAAGACAGAAATTCCACATATTTAGAGGCAAAAAAGCAGAAATTCCCCTTATTTTGGAGCAAAAATGAAGAAATTTCCCTTTTTTATGGCAAAAAAGTATGCATTCTTCTTATTTTCGTGCAAAAAGGCAGAAATTCTCCGTATTTTGGAGCAAAATTGCAGAAATTCCTCTAATTGTGGGGCAAAAAGGCAGAAATTGCCTATATGTTGGGCTAAAAAGACAGAAATTCTCCTTATTTTGCGGCAAAACTCAGAAATTCCACTTATTTTGGAGCAAAATTCCAGAAATTTCCCTTATTTTGGGGCAAAATTGCAGAAATTTCACTTACTTCAGGGTAATAAGTCAGAATTTTTCTTTATTTTGGTGCAAAAATACAAAAATTCCCTTTGTTTTGGGGGAAAAAGACAGAAATTCCACTTATTTAGAGGCAAAAATGCAGAAATTCCCCTTATTATGGAGCAAAAATGAAGAAATTTCCCTTTTTTATGGCAAAAAGTTATGCATTCTTCTTATTTTCAGGCAAAAAGGCAGATATCCCGGTATTTTGGAGCAAAATTGAAGAAATTCCCCTAAATGTTGGGCAAAGAGGCAGAAATTGCCTATATGTTGGGGCAAAAAGACAGAAATTCTCCTTATTTTGGGGCAAAATTCCAGAAATTACCTTATTTTGAGGCAAAATTGCAGAAATTTCACTTATTTTGGGGCAAAATTGCAGAAATTTCACATTTTTTGGGGCAAAATTGCAGAAATTTCACTTCTTTCAGAGAAAAAAGGCAGAAATTTCACTTATTTTGGGGCAAAAAGGCAGAAATTTCACTTAATTCAGGGAAAAAAGGCAGAAATTTTTTTTATTTTGTGCAAAAAGGCAGAAATTCCTAATATTTTGTGGTAAAAATGCAGAAATTCCCCTTATTTTGAGGTAAAAAGACTGAATTTCCCCTTATTTGGGGGCAAAAAGGCAGAATTTTCCCTTATTTTGGGGCAAAATTGAAGAAATTTCACTTACTGCAGAGTAAGAAGTCAGAATTTTTCCTTATTTTAGGGCAAAAAAGAAAGAAATTCCCTTTGTTTTTAGGGAAAAAACAGAAATTCCACTTATTTAGAGGCAAAAAAATAGAAATTCCCTTTATTTTGAAGCAAAATAGAAGAAATTACATTTTTGATGGCAAAAAGGTATGCATTCTTCTTATTTTCGGGCAAAAAGGGAGAAATTCCACGGATTTTGGAGCAAAATTGCAGAAATTACCCTAATTGTGAAGCAAAAAGGCAGAAATTGCCTATATGTTGGGGCAAAAAAACAGAAATTCTCCTTATTTTGGGGCAAAACTCAGAAATTCCACTTATTTTGGGGCAAAATTCCAGAAATTTCCCTTATTTTGGAGCAAAATTGCAGAAATTTCACTTATTTTGGGGCAAAATTGCAAAATTTCACTTATTTCAGAGTAAAAAAGCAGAAATTTTCTTATTTTGGGGCAAAAAGGCAGAAATTCCTAATATTTTGTGGCAAAAATGCAGAAATTCCCCTTATTTTGAGGTAAAAAGGCTGAAATTCCCCTTATTTGGAGGCAAAAAGGCAGAAATTTCCCTTATTTTGGGGCAAAATTGCAGAAATTTCACTTATTTCAGGGTAATAAGTCAGAAATTTTCCTTATTTTGGGGCAAAAAAAACAGGAATTCCCTTTGTTTTGGGGGAAAAAGACAGAAATTCCACTTATTTAGAGGCAAAAAAGCAGAAATTCCCCTTATTTTGGAGCAAAAATGAAGAAATTTCCCTTTTTTATGGCAAAAAGTTATGCATTCTTCTTATTTTCGGGCAAAAAGGCAGAAATTTCCTGTATTTTGGAGCAAAATTGCAGAAATTCCCTTAATTGTGGGACAAAAATGCAGAAATTCTCTATATATTGGGGCAAAAAGACAGAAATTCTATTTATTTTGTGTCAAAACTCAGAAATTCCACTTATTTTGGAGCAAAATTCCAGAAATTTCCCTTAATTTGGGGCAAAATTGCAGAAATTTCACTTATTTTTGGGCAAAATTGCAGAAATTTCACTTATTTTGGGGCAAAATTGCAGCAATTTCACTTATTTCAGAGAAAAAAGACAGAAATTTTCTTTATTTTGGGGCAAAAAGGCAGAAATTCCTAATATTTTGTGACAAAAATGCAGAAATTCTCCTTGTTTTGAGGTAAAAATGCTGAAATTCCCCTTATTTGGAGGCAAAAAGGCAGAAATTTCCCTAATTTTGGGGAAAAATTGCAGAAATTTCACTTACTTCAGGGTAATAAGTCAGAATTTTTCTTTATTTTGGGGCAAAAAAGACAGAAATTCCCTTTGTCTTGGGGATAAAAGACATAAATTCCACTTATTTAAAGGCCAAAAAGCAGAAATTCCCCTTATTTTGGAGCAAAAATGAAGAAATTTACATTTTTTATGGCAAAAAGTTATGCATTCTTCTTATTTTCGGGGAAAAAGGCAGAAATTTCCCATATTTTGGAGCAAAATTGCAGAAATTCCCCTAATTGTGGGGCAAAAATGCAGAAAATCTCTATATGTTGGGGCAAAAAAACAGAAATTTTCCTTATTTTGGGGCAAAACTAAGAAATTCCACTTATTTTGGGGCAAAATTCCAGAAATTTTCCTTATTTTGGGGCAAAATTGCAGAAATTTCACTTATTTTGGGGCAAATATGAAGAAATTTTACTTATTTTGTGGCAAAATTGCAGAAATTTCACATATTTTAGGGAAAAAAAGGCAGAAATTTTCTTTATTTTGGGGCAAAGAGGCAGAAATTCCTAATATATTGTGGCAAAAATGCAGAAATTCCCCTTATTTCGAGGTAAAAAGGCTGAAATTCCCCTTATTTTGGGGCAAAAAGGCAGAAATTTCCCTTATTTTAGGGCAAAATTGCAGAAATTTCACTTACTTCTGGGTAATAAGTCAGAATTTTTCCTTATTTTGGGGCAAAAAGACAGAAATTCCCTTTGTTTTGGGGGAAAAAACAGAAATTCCACTTATTTAGTGGCAAAAAAGCAGAAATTCCCCTTTTTGGAGCAAAAATTAAGAAATTTCCCTTTTTTATGTCAAAAAGGTATGCATTCTTCTTATTTTCGGGCAAAAGGCAGAAATTCCCCGTATTTTGGAGCAAAATTGAAGAAATTCCCCTAATTGTGGGGCCAAAAGGCAGAAATTGCCTATATGTTGGGGCAAAAAGACAGAAATTCTCCTTATTTTGGGGCAAAACTCAGAAATTCCACTTATTTTGGGGCAAAATTCCAGAAATTTCCCTTATTTTGGGGCAAAATTGCAGACATTTCACTTATTTTGGGGCAAAATTGCAGAAATTTCATTTATTTAAGGAAAAAAAAGCAGAAATTTTCTTATTTTGGGGCAAAAAGGCAGAAATTCCTAATATTTTGTGGCATAAATGCAGAAATTCCCTTTATTTTGAGGTAAAAAGGCTGAAATTCCCCTTATTTGGGGCAATAAGGCAAAAATTTCCTTTATTTTTGGGGCAAAATTGCATTAATTTCACTTATTTAAGGGTTATAAGTCAGAAATTTCCTTTATTTTGGGACAAAAAAGACAGGAATTCCCTTTGCCTTCGGGGAAAAAGACAGAAATTCCACTTATTCAGAGGCAAAATAGCAGAAATTCCCCTTATTTTGGAGCAAAAATGAAGAAATTTTCCTTTTTTATGGCAAAAAGGTATGCATTCTTCTTATTATCGGGCAAAAAAGCAGAAATTCCCCGTGTTTTTGAGCAAAATTGCAGAAATTCCCCTAATTGTGGGGCAAAAATGCAGAAAATCTCTATATGTTGGGGCAAAAAGACCGAAATTCTCTTTATTTTGGGGCAAAACTCAGAAATTCCACTTATTTTGGGGCAAAATTACAGAAATTTTCCTTTTTTTGGGGCAAAATTGCAGAAATTTCACTTATTTTGGGGCAAATATGCAGAAATTTTACATATTTTGTAACAAAATTGCAGAAATTTCACTTATTTCAGGGAAAAATGCAGAAATTTTCCTTATTTTGGGGCAAAAAGGCAGAAATTCCTAATATTTTGTGGCAAAAATGCAGAAATTCCCCTTATTTCGAGTTAAAAAGGCTGAAATTCCCCTTATTTGGGGGCAAAGGGCAGAAATTTCCCTTATTTTGGGGCAAAATTGCAGAAATATCACTTACTTCAGGGTAATAAGTCAGAATTTTTCCTTATTTTGGGGCACAAAAGACAGAAATTCCCTTTGTTTTGAGGGAAAAAGAAAGAAATTCCACTTATTTAGAGGCAAAAAAGCAGAAATTCCCCTTATTTTCGAGCAAAAATGAAGAAATTTTCTTTTTTTATGGCAAAAAGGTATGCATTCTTCTTATTTTCAAGCAAAAAGGCAGAAATTCCCCGTATTTTGGAGCAAAATTGGAGAAATTCCCCTAATTGTGGGGCAAAAAGGCAGAAATTGCCTATATGTTGGGGCAAAAAAACAGAAATTCTCCTTATTTTGGGGCAAAACTCAGAAATTCCAAATATTTTGGGGCAAAATTCCAGAAATTTCCCTTATTTTGGGGCAAAATTGCAGACATTTCACTTATTTTGGGGCAAAATTGCAGAAATTTCACATATTTAAGGGAAAAAAGGCAGAAATTTTCTTTATTTTGGGGCAACGAGGCAGAAATTCCTAATATATTGTGGCAAAAATGAAGAAATTCTCCTTATTTCGAGGTAAAAATGCTGAAATTCCCCTTATTTGGGGGCAAAAAGGCAGAAATTTCCCTTATTTTGGGGCAAAATTGCAGAAATTTCACTTACTTCAGGGTAATAATTCAGAATTTTTCCTTATTTTGGGGCAAAAAGACAGAAATTCTCTTTGTTTTGGGGGAAAAATACAGAAATTCCACTTATTTAGAGGCAAAAAAGCAGAAATTCCCCTTTTTAGAGCAAAAATTAAGAAATTTCCCTTTTTTATGTCAAAAAGTTATGCATTCTTCTTATTTTCGGGCAAAAGGCAGAAATTCCCCGTATTTTGGAGCAAAATTGAAGAAATTCCCCTAATTGTGGGGCCAAAAGGCAGAAATTGCCTATATGTTGGGGCAAAAAGACAGAAATTCTCCTTATTTTGGGGCAAAACTCAGAAATTCCTCTTATTTTGGGGCAAAATTCCAGAAATTTCACTTATTTTGGGGCAAAATTGCAGACATTTCACTTATTTTGGGGCAAATTTGCAGAAATTTCACTTATTTAAGGAAAAAAAAGCAGAAATTTTCTTATTTTGGGGCAAAAAGGCAGAAATTCCTAATATTTTGTGGCATAAATGCAGAAATTCCCTTTATTTTGAGGTAAAAAGGCTGAAATTCCCTTTATTTGGGGGCAATTAGGCAAAAATTTCCTTTATTTTGGGGCAAAATTGCAGAAATTTTACTTATTTAAGGGTTATAAGTCTGAAATTTTCTTTATTTTGGGACAATAAAGACAGGAATTCTCTTTGCCTTTGGGGAAAAAGACAGAAATTCCACTTATTCAGAGGCAAAAAAGCAGAAATTCCCCTTATTTTGGAGCAAAAATGAAGAAATTTCCCTTTTTTATGGCAAAAAGGTATGCATTCTTCTTATTATCGGGCAAAAAAGCAGAAATTCCCCGTATTTTTGAGCAAAATTCCAGAAATTCCCCTAATTGTGGGGCAAAAATGCAGAAAATCTCTATATGTTGGGGCCAAAAGACCGAAATTCTCTTTATTTTGGGGCAAAACTCAGAAATTCCACTTATTTTTAGGCAAAATTACAGAAATTTTCCTTTTTTGGGGGCAAAATTGCAGAAATTTCACTTATTTTGGGGCAAATATGCAGAAATTTTACATATTTTGTAACAAAATTGCAGAAATTTCATTTATTTCAGGGGAAAAAGGCAGAAATTTTCCTTATTTTGGAGCAAAATGGCAGAAATTCCTAATATTTTGTGGCAAAAATGCAGAAATTCCTTTTATTTCGAGGTAAAAAGGCTGAAATTCCCCTTATTTGGGGGCAAAAGGCAGAAATTTCCCTTATTTTGGGGCAAAATTGCAGAAATATCACTTACTTCAGGGTAATAAGTCAGAATTTTTCCTTATTTTGGGGCAAAAAACACAGAAATTCCCTTTGTTTTGGGGAAAAAAACAGAAATTCCACTTATTTAGAGGCAAAAAAGCAGAAATTCCCTTTTTGGAGCAAAAATGAAGAAATTTTCTTTTTTCATGGCAAAAAGGTATGCATTCTTCTTATTTTCAAGCAAAAAGGCAGAAATTCCCCGTATTTTGGAGCAAAATTGCAGAAATTCCCCTAATTGTGGGGAAAATAGGCAGCAATTGCCTATATGTTGGGGCAAAAAAACAAAAATTCTCCTTATTTTGGGGCAAAACTCAGAAATTCCACTTATTTTGGGGCAAAATTCCAGAAATTTCCCTTATTTTGGGGCAAAATTGCAGACATTTCACTTATTTTGGGGCAAAATTGCAGAAATTTCACTTATTTCAGGGAAAAAAAGCAGAAATTTTCTTATTTTGGGGCAAAAAGGCAGAAATTCCTAATATTTTGTGGCAAAAATGCAGATATTCCCCTTATTTTAAGGTAAAAAGACTGAAATTCCCCTTATTTGGGGGCAAAAAGGCAGAAATTTCCCTTATTTTGGGGCAAAATTGAAGAAATTTCACTTACTACAGGGTAATAAGTCAGAATTTTTCCTTATTTTAGGGCAAAAAAGACAGAAATTCCCTTTGTTTTGAGGGAATAAGACAGAAATTCCACTTATTTAGAGGCAAAAAAAATAGAAATTCCCTTTATTTTGAAGCAAAATAGAAGAAATTACATTTTTGATGGCAAAAAGGTATGCATTCTTCTTATTTTCGGGCAAAAAGGCAGAAATTCCCCTTACTTTGAAGCAAAACTCAGAAATTCCTCTTATTTTGAAGCAAAATTCCAGAAATTTCCCTTATTTTAGGACAAAATTGCAGAAATTTCACTTATTTTGGGGCAAAATTGCAGAAATTTCAATTATTTCAGGTAAAAAAAGCAGAAATTTTCTTATTTTGGGGCAAAAAGGAAGAAATTCCTAATATTTTGTGGCAAAAATGCGGAAATTCCCCTTATTTTGAGGTAAAAAGGCTGAAATTCCCCTTATTTGGGGGCAAAAAGGCAGAAATTTCCCTAATTTTGGGGCAAAATTGCAGAAATTTCACTTACGTCAGGGTAATAAGTCAGAATTTTTCCTTATTTTGGGGCAAAAAAGACAGATATTCTCTTTATTTTGGGGGAAATAGACAGAAATTCCACTTATTTAGAGGCAAAAAAGCAGAAATTCCTTTTATTTTGGAGCAAAAATGAAGAAATTTCCCATTTTTTTGCAAAAAGGTATTCATTCTTCTTATTTTCGGGCAAAAAGGCAGAAATTACCCGTATTTTGGAGCAAAATTACAGAAATTTCCCTAATTGTGTGGCAAAAAAACAGAAATTCTCTATATGTTTGGGCAAAAATACAGAAATTCTCTTTATTTTGGAGAAAAACACAAAAATTCCACTTATTTTGGGGCAAAATTCCAGAAATTTCCCTTATTTTGGTGCAAAATTGCAGAAATTTTACTTACTTCAGGTTAATAAGTCAGAATTTTTCCTTATTTTGGGGCAAAAAAGACAGAAATTCCCCTTGTTTTGGGGGAAAAAGACAAAAATTCCACTTATTTAGAGGCAAAAAAGCAGAAATTCCCCTTAATTTGGAGCAAAAATGAAGAAATTTCCCTTTTTTATGGCAAAAAGGTATGCATTCTTCTTATTTTCGTGCAAAAAGGGAGAAATTCCACGAATTTTGGAGCAAAATTGCAGAAATTACCCTAATTGTGGGGCAAAAAGGCAGAAATTGCCTATATGTTGGGGCAAAAAAACAGAAATTCTCCTTATTTTGGGGCAAAACTCAGAAATTCCACTTATTTTGGGGCAAAATTCCAGAAATTTCCCTTATTTTGGGGCAAAATTGCAGAAATTTCACTTATTTTGGGGCAAAGTTGCAAAATTTCACTTATTTCAGAGTAAAAAAGCAGAAATTTTCTTATTTTGAGGCAAAAAGGCAGAAATTCCTAATATTTTGTGGCAAAAATGCAGAAATTCCCCTTATTTTGAGGTAAAAAGGCTGAAATTCCCTTTATTTGAGGGCAAAAGGCAAAAATTTCCTATATTTTGGGGCAAAATTGCAGAAATTTCACTTATTTCAGGGTAATAAGTCAGAAATTTTCCTTATTTTGGGGCAAAAAAGACAGGAATTCCCTTTGTTTTGGGGGAAAAAGACAGAAATTCCACTTATTTAGAAGCAAAAAAGCAGAAATTCCCCTGATTTTGGAGCAAAAATGAAGAAATTTCCCTTTTTTATGGCAAAAAGTTATGCATTCTTCTTATTTTCGGGCAAAAAGGCAGAAATTCCCTGTATTTTGGAGCAAAATTGCAGAAATTCCCTTAATTGTAGGACAAAAATGCAGAAATTCTCTATATATTGGGGCAAAAAGACAGAAATTCTCCTTATTTTGTGTCAAAACTCAGAAATTCCACTTATTTTGGGGCAAAATTCCAGAAATTTCCCTTAATTTGGGGCAAAATTGCAGAAATTTCACTTATTTTTGGGCAAAATTGCAGAAATTTCACTTATTTTGGGGCCAAATTGCAGAAATTTCACTTATTTCAGAGAAAAAAGACAGAAATTTTCCTTATATGGGGCAAAAAGGCAGAAATTCCTAATTTTTTGTGACAAAAATGCAGAAATTCTCCTTGTTTTGAGGTAAAAAGGCTAAAATTCCCCTTATTTGGAGGAAAAAGGCAGAAATTTTCCTAATTTTGGGGAAAAATTGCAGAAATTTCACTTACTTCAGGATAATAAGTCAGAATTTTTCCTTATTTTGAGGCAAAAAAGACAGAAATTCCCTTTGTCTTTGGGGAAAAAGACAGAAATTCCACTTATTTAAAGGCCAAAAAGCAGAAATTCACCTTATTTTGGAGCAAAAATGAAGAAATTTCCATTTTTTTATGGCAAAAAGTTATGCATTCTTCTTATTATCGGGGAAAAGGCAGAAATTCCCCGTATTTTGGAGCAAAATTGCAGAATTTCCCCTAATTGTGGGGCAAAAATGCAGAAAATCTCTATATGTTTGGGCAAAAAGAAAGAAATTCTCCTTATTTTGGGGCAAAACTAAGAAATTCCACTTATTTTGGGGCAAAATTCCAGAAATTTTCCTTATTTTGGGGCAAAATTGCAGAAATTTCACTTATTTTGGGGCAAATATGAAGAAATTTTACTTATTTTGTGGCAAAATTGCAGAAATTTCACATATTTTAGGGAAAAAAGGCAGAAATTTTCTTTATTTTGGGGCAAAAAGGCAGAAATTCCTAATATTTTGTGGCAAAAATGCAGAAATTCCCCTTATTTCGAGGTAAAAAGGCTGAAATTCCCCTTATTTGGGGGCAAAAAGGCAGAAATTTCCCTTATTTTGGGGCAAATTTGCAGAAATTTCACTTACTTCAGGGTAATAAGTCAGAATTTTTCCTTATTTTGGGGCAAAAAGACAGAAATTCCCTTTGTTTTGGGGAAAAAAATCAGAAATTCCACTTATTTAGAGGCAAAAAAGCAGAAATTCCACTTTTTGGAGCAAAAAGGAAGCAATTTTCTTTTTTCATGGCAAAAAGGTATGCATTCTTCTTATTTTCAAGCAAAAAGGCAGAAATTCCCCGTATTTTGGAGCAAAATTGCAGAAATTCCCCTAATTGTGGGGCAAAAGGAAGAAATTGCCTATATCTTAGGGCAAAAAAACAGAAATTCTCCTTATTTTGGGGCAAAACTCAGAAATTCCACTTATTTTGGGGCAAAATTCCAGAAATTTCCCTTATTTTGGGGCAAAATTGCAGACATTTCACTTATTTTGGGGCAAAATTGCAGAAATTTCACTTATTTCAGGGAAAAAAAAGCAGAAATTTTCTTATTTTGGGGCAAAAAGGCAGAAATTCCTAATATTTTGTGGCAAAAATGCAGAAATTCCCCTTATTTTAAGGTAAAAAGACTGAAATTCCCCTTATTTGGGGGCAAAAAGGCAGAAATTTCCCTAATTTTGGGGCAAAATTGAAGAAATTTCACTTACTACAGGGTAATAAGTCAGAATTTTTCCTTATTTTAGGGCAAAAAAGACAGAAATTCCCTTTGTTTTGAGGGAAAAAGACAGAAATTCCACTTATTTAGAGGCAAAAAAATAGAAATTCCCTTTATTTTGAAGCAAAATAGAAGAAATTACATTTTTGATGGCAAAAAGGTATGCATTCTTCTTATTTTCGGGCAAAAAGGCAGAAATTCCCCGTCTTTTGGAGCAAAATTGCTGAAATTCCCCTAATTGTGGGGCAAAAAGGCAGAAATTTCCTATATGTTGGGGCAAAAAGACAGAAATTCTCCTTATTTTGAAGCAAAACTCAGAAATTCCTCTTATTTTGAAGCAAAATTCCAGAAATTTCCCTTATTTTAGGACAAAATTGCAGAAATTTCACTTATTTTGGGGCAAAATTGCAGAAATTTCAATTATTTCATGGAAAAAAAGCAGAAATTTTCTTATTTTGGGGCAAAATTAAGAAATTCCTAATATTTTGTGGCAAAAATGCGGAAATTCCCCTTATTTTGAGGTAAAAAGGCTGAAATTCCCCTTATTTGGGGGCAAAAATGCAGAAATTCCCCTTATTTTGAGGTAAAAAGGCTGAAATTCCCCTTATTTGGGGGCAAAAAGGCAGAAATTTCCCTTTTTTGGGGCAAAATTGCAGAAATTTCACTTACTTCAGGGTAATAAGTCAGAATTTTTCCTTATTTTGGGCCAAAAAAGACAGATATTCTCTTTATTTTGGGGGAAATAGACAGAAATTCCACTTATTTAGAGGCAAAAAAGCAGAAATTCCTTTTATTTTGGAGCAAAAATGAAGAAATTTCCCATTTTTTGACAAAAAGGTATTCATTCTTCTTATTTTCGGGCAAAAAGGCAGAAATTACCCGTATTTTGGAGCAAAATTACAGAAATTTCCCTAATTGTGTGGCAAAAAAACAGAAATTCTCTATATGTTTGGGCAAAAATACAGAAATTCTCTTTATTTTGGGGAAAAACACAAAAATTCCACTTATTTTGGGGCAAAATTCCAGAAATTTCCCTAATTATGGTGCAAAATTGCAGAAATTTTACTTACTTCAGGTTAATAAGTCAGAATTTTTCCTTATTTTGGGGCAAAAAAGACAGAAATTCCCTTTGTTTTGGGGGAAAAAGACAAAAATTCCACTTATTTAGAAGCAAAAAAGCAGAAATTCCCCTTAATTTGGAGCAAAAATAAAGAAATTTCCCTTTTTTATGGCAAAAAGGTATGCATTCTTCTTATTTTCGTGCAATAAGGGAGAAATTCCACCTATTTTGGAGCAAAATTGCAGAACTTACCCTAATTGTGGGGTAAAAAGGCAGAAATTGCCTATATGTTGGGGCAAAAAAACAGAAATTCTCCTTATTTTGGGGCAAAACTCAGAAATTCCACTTATTTTGGGGCAAAATTCCAGAAATTTCCCTTATTTTGGAGCAAAATTGCAGAAATTTCACATATTTTGGGGCAAAATTGCAAAATTTCACTTATTTCAGAGTAAAAAAGCAGAAATTTTCTTATTTTGGGGCAAAAAGGTAGAAATTCCTAATATTTTGTGGCAAAAATGCAGAAATTCCCCTTATTTTAAGGTAAAAAGGCTGAAATTCCCTTTATTTGAAGGCAAAAGGCAAAAATTTCCTTTATTTTTGGGCAAAATTGCAGAAATTTCACTTATTTCAGGGTAATAAGTCAGAAATTTTCCTTATTTTAGGGCAAAAAAGACAGGAATTCCCTTTGTTTTGGGGGAAAAAGACAGAAATTCCACTTATTTAGAGGCAAAAAAGCAGAAATTCCCCTGATTTTGGAGCAAAAATGAAGAAATTTCCCTTTTTTATGGCAAAAAGTTATGCATTCTTCTTATTTTCGGGCAAAAAGGCAGAAATTCCCTGTATTTTGAAGCAAAATTGCAGAAATTCCCTTAATTGTAGGACAAAAATGCAGAAATTCTCTATATATTGGGGCAAAAAGACAGAAATTCTCCTTATTTTGTGTCAAAACTCAGAAATTCCACTTATTTTGGGGCAAAATTCCAGAAATTTCCTTTAATTTGGGGCAAAATTGCAGAAATTTCACTTATTTTTGGGCAAAATTGCAGAAATTTCACTTATTTTGGGGCAAAATTGCAGAAATTTCACTTATTTTGGGGCAAAATTGAAAAATTTCACTTATTTCAGAGTAAAAAAGCAGAAATTTTCTTATTTTGGGGCAAAAAGGCAGAAATTCCTAATTTTTTGTGACAAAAATGCAGAAATTCTCCTTGTTTTGAGGTAAAAAGGCTGAAATTCCCCTTATTTGGAGGCAAAAAGGCAGAAATTTCCCTAATTTTGGGGCAAATTTGCAGAAATTTCACTTACTTCAGGGTAATAAGTCAGAATTTTTCCTTATTTTGGGGCAAAAAGACAGAAATTCTCTTTGTTTTGGGGAAAAAAAACAGAAATTCCACTTATTTAGAGGCAATAAAGCAGAAATTCCCCTTTTTGGAGCAAAAACTAAGAAATTTCCCTTTTTTATGCCAAAAGGTATGCATTCTTCTTATTTTCGGGCAAAAGGCAGAAATTCCCCGTATTTTGGAGCAAAATTGAAGAAATTCCCCTAATTGTGGAGCCAAAAGGCAGAAATTGCCTATATGTTGGGGCAAAAAGACAGAAATTCTCCTTATTTTGGGGCAAAACTCAGAAATTCCACTTATTTTGGGGCAAAATTCCAGAAATTTACCTTATTTTGGGGCAAAATTGCAGACATTTCACTTATTTTGGGGCAAAATTGCAGAAATTTCACTTATTTCAGGGAAAAAAAGCAGAAATTTTCTTATTTTGGGGCAAAAAAGACAGGAATTCCCTTTGTTTTGGGGGAAAAAGACAAAAATTCCACTTATTTAGAGGCAAAAACGCAGAAATTCCCCTTAATTTGGAGCAAAAATGAAGAAATTTCCCTTTTTTATGGCAAAAAGTTATGCATTCTTCTTATTTTCGGGCAAAAAGGCAGAAATTCCCTGTATTTTGGAGCAAAATTGCAGAAATTCCCTTAATTGTAGGACAAAAATGCAGAAATTCTCTATATATTGGGGCAAAAAGACAGAAATTCTCCTTATTTTGTGTCAAAACTCAGAAATTCCACTTATTTTGGGGCAAAATTCCAGAAATTTCCCTTAATTTGGGGCAAAATTGCAGAAATTTCACTTATTTTTGGGCAAAATTGCAGAAATTTCACTTATTTTGGGGCAAAATTGCAGAAATTTCACTTATTTTGGGGCAAAATTGCAAAATTTCACTTATTTCAGAGTAAAAAAGCAGAAATTTTCTTATTTTGGGGCAAAAAGGCAGAAATTCCTAATTTTTTGTGACAAAAATGCAGAAATTCTCCTTGTTTTGAGGTAAAAAGGCTGAAATTCCCCTTATTTGGAGGCAAAAAGGCAGAAATTTCCCTAATTTTGGGGCAAATTTGCAGAAATTTCACTTACTTCAGGGTAATAAGTCAGAATTTTTCCTTATTTTGGGGCAAAAAGACAGAAATTCTCTTTGTTTTGGGGAAAAAAACAGAAATTCCACTTATTTAGAGGCAAAAAAGCAGAAATTCCCCTTTTTGGAGCAAAAACTAAGAAATTTCCCTTTTTTATGCCAAAAGGTATGCATTCTTCTTATTTTCGGGCAAAAGGCAGAAATTCCCCGTATTTTGGAGCAAAATTGAAGAAATTCCCCTAATTGTGGAGCCAAAAGGCAGAAATTGCCTATATGTTGGGGCAAAAAGACAGAAATTCTCCTTATTTTGGGGCAAAACTCAGAAATTCCACTTATTTTGGGGCAAAATTCCAGAAATTTACCTTATTTTGGGGCAAAATTGCAGACATTTCACTTATTTTGGGGCAAAATTGCAGAAATTTCACTTATTTCAGGGAAAAAAAGCAGAAATTTTCTTATTTTGGGGCAAAAAGGCAGAAATTCCTAATATTTTGTGGCATAAATGCAGAAATTCCCTTTATTTTGAGGTAAAAAGGCTGAAATTCCCCTTATTTGGGGGCAATAAGGCAAAAATTTCCTTTATTTTGGGGCAAAATTGCAGAAATTTTACTTATTTAAGGGTTATAAATCAGAAATTTTCTTTATTTTGGGACAAAAAAGACAGGAATTTCCTTTGCCTTGGGGGAAAAAGACAGAAATTCCACTTATTCAGAGGCAAAAAAGCAGAAATTCCCCTTATTTTGGAGCAAAAATGAAGAAATTTCCCTTTTTTATGGCAAAAAGGTATGCATTCTTCTTATTATCGGGCAAAAAAGCAGAAATTCCCCGTATTTTTGAGCAAAATTGCAGAAATTCCCCTAATTGTGGGGCAAAAATGCAGAAAATCTCTATATGTTGGGGCCAAAAGACCGAAATTCTCTTTATTTTGGGGCAAAACTCAGAAATTCCACTTATTTTGGGGCAAAATTACAGAAATTTTCCTTTTTTGGGGGCAAAATTGCAGAAATTTCACTTATTTTGGGGCAAAATTGCAGACATTTCACTTATTTTGGGGCAAAATTGCAGAAATTTCACTTATTTCAGGGGAAAAAGGCAGAAATTTTCCTTATTTTGGAGCAAAATGGCAGAAATTCCTAATATTTTGTGGCAAAAATGCAGAAATTCCCTTTATTTCGAGGTAAAAATGCTGAAATTCCCCTTATTTGGGGGCAAAAGGCAGAAATTTCCCTTATTTTGGGGCAAAATTGCAGAAATATCACTTACTTCAGGGTAATAAGTCAGAATTTTTCATTATTTTGGGGCAAAAAACACAGAAATTCCCTTTGTTTTGAGGGAAAAAGAAAGAAATTCCACTTATTTAGAGGCAAAAAAGCAGAAATTCCCCTTTTTGGAGCAAAAATGAAGAAATTTTCTTTTTTCATGGCAAAAAGGTATGCATTCTTCTTATTTTCAAGCAAAAAGGCAGAAATTCCCCGTATTTTGGAGCAAAATTGCAGAAATTCCCCTAATTGTGGGGCAAAAAGGCAGAAATTGCCTATATGTTGGGGCAAAAAAACAGAAATTCTCCTTATTATGGGTCAAAACTCAGAAATTCCACTTATTTTGGGGCAAAATTCCAGAAATTTCCCTTATTTTGGGGCAAAATTGCAGACATTTCACTTATTTTGGGGCAAAATTGCAAAAATTTCACTTACTTCAGGGTAATAAGTCAGAATTTTTCCTTATTTTGGGGCAAAAAAGACAGATATTCTCTTTATTTTGGGGGAAATAGACAGAAATTCCACTTATTTAGAGGCAAAAAAGCAGAAATTCCTTTTATTTTGGAGCAAAAATGAAGAAATTTCCCATTTTTTGGCAAAAAGGTATTCATCCTTCTTATTTTCGGGCAAAAAGGCAGAAATTACCCGTATTTTGGAGCAAAATTAGAGAAATTTCCCTAATTGTGTGGCAAAAAAACAGAAATTCTCTATATGTTTGGGCAAAAATACAGAAATTCTCTTTATTTTGGGGAAAAACACAAAAATTCCACTTATTTTGGGGCAAAATTCCAGAAATTTACCTTATTTTGGTGCAAAATTGCAGAAATTTTACTTACTTCAGGTTAATAAGTCAGAATTTTTCCTTATTTTGGGGCAAAAAAGACAGAAATTCCCTTTGTTTTGGGGGAAAAAGACAAAAATTCCACTTATTTAGAGGCAAAAAAGCAGAAATTCCCCTTAATTTGGAGCAAAAATGAAGAAATTTCCCTTTTTTATGGCAAAAAGGTATGCATTCTTCTTATTTTCGTGCAAAAAGGGAGAAATTCCACGGATTTTGGAGCAAAATTGCAGAAATTACCCTAATTGTGGGGCAAAAAGGCAGAAATTGCCTATATGTTGGGGCAAAAAAACAGAAATTCTCCTTATTTTGGGGCAAAACTCAGAAATTCCACTTATTTTGGGGCAAAATTCCAGAAATTTCCCTTATTTTGGGGCAAAATTGCAGAAATTTCACTTAATTTAGGGCAAAGTTGCAAAATTTCACTTATTTAAGAGTAAAAAAGCAGAAATTTTCTTATTTTGGTGTAAAAACGCAGAAATTCCTAATATTTTGTGGCAAAAATGCAGAAATTCCCCTTATTTTGAGGTAAAAAGGCTGAAATTCCCTTTATTTGAGGGCAAAAGGCAAAAATTTCCTTTATTTTGGGGCAAAATTGCAGAAATTTCACTTATTTCAGGGTAATAAGTCAGAAATTTTCCTTATTTTGGGGCAAAAAATTCAGGAATTCCCTTTGTTTTGGGGGAAAAATACAGAAATTCCACTTATTTAGAGGCAAAAAAGCAGAAATTCCCCTTTTTGGAGCAAAAATGAAGAAATTTTCTTTTTTCATGGCAAAAAGGTATGCATTCTTCTTATTTTCAAGCAAAAAGGCAGAAATTCCCCGTATTTTGGAGCAAAATTGCAGAAATTCCCCTAATTGTGGGGCAAAAAGGCAGAAATTGCCTATATGTTGGGGCAAATAAACAGAAATTCTCCTTATTATGGGTCAAAACTCAGAAATTCCACTTATTTTGGGGCAAAATTCCAGAAATTTCCCTTATTTTGGGGCAAAATTGCAGACATTTCACTTATTTTGGGGCAAAATTGCAGAAATTTCACTTCTTTCAGGGAAAAAAAGCAGAAATTTTCTTATTTTGGGGCAAAAAGGCAGAAATTCCTAATATTTTGTGGCAAAAATGCAGAAATTCCCCTTATTTTAAGGTAAAAAGACTGAAATTCCCCTTATTTGAGGGCAAAAAGGCAGAAATTTCCCTTATTTTGGGGCAAAATTGAAGAAATTTCACTTACTACAGGGTAATAAGTCAGAATTTTTCCTTATTTTAGGGCAAAACAGACAGAAATTCCCTTTGTTTTGAGGGAAAAAGACAGAAATTCCACTTATTTAGAGGCAAAAAAATAGAAATTCCCTTTATTTTGAAGCAAAATAGAAGAAATTACATTTTTGATGGCAAAAAGGTATGCATTCTTCTTATTTTCGGGCAAAAAGGCAGAAATTCCCCGTCTTTTGGAGCAAAATTGCTGAAATTCCCCTAATTGTGGGGCAAAAAGGCAGAAATTTCCTATATGTTGGGGCAAAAAGACAGAAATTCTCCTTATTTTGAAGCAAAACTCAGAAATTCCTCTTATTTTGAAGCAAAATTCCAGAAATTTCCCTTATTTTAGGACAAAATTGCAGAAATTTCACTTATTTTGGGGCAAAATTGCAGAAATTTCAATTATTTCAGGGAAAAAAGCAGAAATTTTCTTATTTTGGGGCAAAAAGGAAGAAATTCCTAATATTTTGTGGCAAAAATGCGGAAATTCCCCTTATTTTGAGGTAAAAAGGCTGAAATTCCCCTTATTTGGGGGCAAAAATGCAGAAATTCCCCTTATTTTGAGGTAAAAAGGCTGAAATTCCCCTTATTTGGGGGCAAAAAGGCAGAAATTTCCCTTATTTTGGGGCAAAATTGCAGAAATTTCACTTACTTCAGGGTAATAAGTCAGAATTTTTCCTTATTTTGGGCCAAAAAAGACAGATATTCTCTTTATTTTGGGGGAAATAGACAGAAATTCCACTTATTTAGAGGCAAAAAAGCAGAAATTCCTTTTATTTTGGAGCAAAAATGAAGAAATTTCCCATTTTTTGGCAAAAAGGTATTCATTCTTCTTATTTTCGGGCAAAAAGGCAGAAATTACCCGTATTTTGGAGCAAAATTACAGAAATTTCCCTAATTGTGTGGCAAAAAAACAGAAATTCTCTATATGTTTGGGCAAAAATACAGAAATTCTCTTTATTTTGGGGAAAAACACAAAAATTCCACTTATTTTGGGGCAAAATTCCAGAAATTTCCTTTATTTTGGTGCAAAATTGCAGAAATTTTACTAACTTCAGGTTAATAAGTCAGAATTTTTCCTTATTTTGGGGCAAAAAAGACAGAAATTCCCTTTGTTTTGGGGGAAAAAGACAAAAATTTCACTTATTTAGAGGCAAAAAAGCAGAAATTCCCCTTAATTTGGAGCAAAAATGAAGAAATTTCCCTTTTTTATGGCAAAAAGGTATGCATTCTTCTTATTTTCGTGCAAAAAGGGAGAAATTCCACGTATTTTGGAGCAAAATTGCAGAAATTACCCTAATTGTGGGGCAAAAAGGCAGAAATTGCCTATATGTTGGGGCAAAAAAACAGAAATTCTCCTTATTTGGGGCAAAACTCAGAAATTCCACTTATTTTGGGGCAAAATTCCAGAAATTTCCCTTATTTTGGAGCAAAATTGCAGAAATTTCACTTATTTTGGGGCAAAATTGCAAAATTTCACTTATTTCAGAGTAAAAAGCAGAAATTTTCTTATTTTGGGGCAAAAAGGCAGAAATTCCTAATATTTTGTGGCAAAAATGCAGAAATTCCCCTCATTTTGAGGTAAAAAGGCTGAAATTCCCTTTATTTGAGGGCAAAAGGCAAAAATTTCCTTTATTTTGGGGCAAAATTGCCGAAATTTCACTTATTTCAGGATAATAAGTCAGAAATTTTCCTTATTTTGGGGCAAAAAAGACAGGAATTCCCTTTGTTTTGGGGGAAAAAGACAGAAATTCCACTTATTTAGAGGCAAAAAAGCAGAAATTCCCCTGATTTTGGAGCAAAAATGAAGAAATTTCCCTTTTTTATGGCAAAAAGTTATGCATTCTTTTTATTTTCGGGCAAAAAGGCAGAAATTCCCTGTATTTTGGAGCAAAATTGAAGAAATTCCCTTAATTGTGGGACAAAAATGCAGAAATTCTCTATATATTGGGGCAAAAAGACAGAAATTTTCCTTATTTTGTGTCAAAACTCAGAAATTCCACTTATTTTGGGGCAAAATTCCAGAAATTTCCCTTAATTTGGGGCAAAATTGCAGAAATTTCACTTATTTTTGGGCAAAATTGCAGAAATTTCACTTATTTTGGGGCAAAATTGCAGAAATTTCACTTATTTCAGAGAAAAAAGACAGAAACTTTCCTTATATGGGGCAAAAAGGCAGAAATTCCTAATTTTTTGTGACAAAAATGCAGAAATTCTCCTTGTTTTGAGGTAAAAAGGCTTAAATTCCCCTTTTTTGGAGGCAAAAAGGCAGAAATTTTCCTAATTTTGGGGAAAAATTGCAGAAATTTCACTTACTTCAGGGTAATAAGTCAGAATTTTTCCTTATTTTGAGGCAAAAAAGACAGAAATTCCCTTTGTCTTGGGGGAAAAAGACAGAAATTCCACTTATTTAAAGGCCAAAAAGCAGAAATTCCCCTTATTTTGGAGCAAAAATGAAGAAATTTCCATTTTTTATGGCAAAAAGTTATGCATTCTTCTTATTTTCGGGGAAAAAGGCAGAAATTCCCCGTATTTTGCAGCAAAATTGCAGAATTTCCCCTAATTGTGGGGCAAAAATGCAGAAAATCTCTATATGTTGGGGCAAAAAGACAGAAATTCTCCTTATTTTGGGGCAAAACTAAGAAATTCCACTTATTTTGGGGCAAAATTCCAGAAATTTTCCTTATTTTGGGGCAAAATTGCAGAAATTTCACATATTTTGGGGCAAATATGAAGAAATTTTACTTATTATGTGGCAAAATTGCAGAAATTTCACATACTTTAGGGAAAAAAGGCAGAAATTTTCTTTATTTTGGGGCAAAAAGGCAGAAATTCCTAATATTTTGTGGCAAAAATGCAGAAATTCTCCTTATTTCGAGGTAAAAAGGCTGACATTCCCCTTATTTGGGGGCAAAAAGGCAGAAATTTCCCTTATTTTGGGGCAAATTTGCAGAAATTTCACTTACTTCAGGGTAATAAGTCAGAATTTTTCCTTATTTTGGGGCAAAAAAGACAGAAATTCCCTTTGTTTTGGGGGAAAAAGACAAAAATTCCACTTATTTAGAGGCAAAAAAAGCAGAAATTCCCCTTAATTTGGAGCAAAAATGAAGAAATTTCCCTTTTTTATGGCAAAAAGGTATGCATTCTTCTTATTTTCGTGCAAAAAGGGAGAAATTCCACGTATTTTGGAGCAAAATTGCAGAAATTACCCTAATTGTGGGGCAAAAAGGCAGAAATTGCCTATATGTTGGGGCAAAAAGACAGAAATTCTCCTTATTTGGGGCAAAACTCAGAAATTCCACTTATTTTGGGGCAAAATTCCAGAAATTTCCCTTATTTTGGGGCAAAATTGCAGAAATTTCACTTATTTTGGGGCAAAATTGCAAAATTTCACTTATTTCAGAGTAAAAAAGCAGAAATTTTCTTATTTTGGGGCAAAAAGGCAGAAATTCCTAATATTTTGTGGCAAAAATGCAGAAATTCCCCTCATTTTGAGGTAAAAAGGCTGAAATTCCCTTTATTTGAGGGCAAAAGGCAAAAATTTCCTTTATTTTGGGGCAAAATTGCCGAAATTTCACTTATTTCAGGGTAATAAGTCAGAAATTTTTCTTATTTTGGGGCAAAAAAGACAGGAATTCCCTTTGTTTTGGGGGAAAAAGACAGAAATTCCACTTATTTAGAGGCAAAAAAGCAGAAATTCCCCTGATTTTGGAGAAAAAATGAAGAAATTTCCCTTTTTTATGGCAAAAAGTTATGCATTCTTCTTATTTTCGGGCAAAAAGGCAGAAATTCCCTGTATTTTGGAGCAAAATTGAAGAAATTCCCTTAATTGTGGGACAAAAATGCAGAAATTCTCTATATATTGGGGCAAAAAGACAGAAATTTTCCTTATTTTGTGTCAAAACTCAGAAATTCCACTTATTTTGGGGCAAAATTCCAGAAATTTCCCTTAATTTGGGGCAAAATTGCAGAAATTTCACTTATTTTTGGGCAAAATTGCAGAAATTTCACTTATTTTGGGGCAAAATTGCAGAAATTTCACTTATTTCAGAGAAAAAAGACAGAAATTTTCCTTATATGGGGCAAAAAGGCAGAAATTCCTAATTTTTTGTGACAAAAATGCCGAAATTCTCCTTGTTTTGAGGTAAAAAGGGTGAAATTCCCCTTATTTGGAGGCAAAAAGGCAGAAATTTCCCTAATTTTGGGGAAAAATTGCAGAAATTTCACTTACTTCAGGGTAATAAGTCAGAATTTTTCCTTATTTTGAGGCAAAAAAGACAGAAATTCCCTTTGTCTTGGGGGAAAAAGACAGAAATTCCACTTATTTAAAGGCCAAAAAGCAGAAATTCCCCTTATTTTGGAGCAAAAATGAAGAAATTTCCATTTTTTATGGCAAAAAGTTATGCATTCTTCTTATTTTCGGGGAAAAAGGCAAAAATTCCCCGTATTTTGGAGCAAAATTGCAGAATTTCCCCTAATTGTGGGGCAAAAATGCAGAAAATCTCTATATGTTGGGGCAAAAAGACAGAAATTCTCCTTATTTTGGGGCAAAACTCAGAAATTCCACTTATTTTGGGGCAAAATTCCAGAAATTTTCCTTATTTTGGGGCAAAATTGCAGAAATTTCACTTATTTTGGGGCAAATATGAAGAAATTTTACTTATTTTGTGGCAAAATTGCAGAAATTTCACATACTTTAGGGAAAAAAGGCAGAAATTTTCTTTATTTTGGGGCAAAAAGGCAGAAATTCCCCTTATTTCGAGGTAAAAAGGCTGAAATTCCCCTTATTTGGGGGCAAAAAGGCAGAAATTTCCCTTATTTTGGGGCAAATTTGCAGAAATTTCACTTACTTCAGGGTAATAAGTCAGAATTTTTCCTTATTTTGGGGCAAAAAGACAGGAATTCCCTTTGCCTTGGGGGAAAAAGACAGAAATTCCACTTATTCAGAGGCAAAAAAGCAGAAATTCCCCTTATTTTGGAGCAAAAATGAAGAAATTTCCCTATTTTATGGCAAAAAGGTATGCATTTTTCTTATTATCGGGCAAAAAAGCAGAAATTCCCCGTATTTTTGAGCAAAATTGCAGAAATTCCCCTAATTGTGGGGCAAAAATGCAGAAAATCTCTATATGTTGGGGCCAAAAGACCGAAATTCTCTTTATTTTGGGGCAAAACTCAGAAATTCCACTTATTTTGGGGCAAAATTACAGAAATTTTCCTTTTTTGGGGGCAAAATTGCAGAAATTTCACTTATTTTCGGGCAAATATGCAGAAATTTTACATATTTTGTAACAAAATTGCAGAAATTTCACTTATTTCAGGGGAAAAAGGCAGAAATTTTCCTTATTTTGGAGCAAAATGGCAGAAATTCCTAATATTTTGTGGCAAAAATGCAGAAATTCCCTTTATTTCGAGGTAAAAAGGCTGAAATTCCCCTTATTTGGGGGCAAAAGGCAGAAATTTCCCTTATTTTGGGGCAAAATTGCAGAAATATCACTTACTTCAGGGTAATAAGTCAGAATTTTTCCTTATTTTGGGGCAAAAAACACAGAAATTCCCTTTGTTTTGAGGGAAAAAGAAAGAAATTCCACTTATTTAGAGGCAAAAAAGCAGAAATTCCCCTTTTTGGAGCAAAAATGAAGAAATTTTCTTTTTTCATGGCAAAAAGGTATGCATTCTTCTTAATTTCAAGCAAAAAGGCAGAAATTCCCCGTATTTTGGAGCAAAATTGCAGAAATTCCCCTAATTGTGGGGCAAAAAGGCAGAAATTGCCTATATGTTGGGGCAAAAAAACAGAAATTCTCCTTATTATGGGGCAAAACTCAGAAATTCCACTTATTTTGGGGCAAAATTCCAGAAATTTCCCTTATTTTGGGGCAAAATTGCAGACATTTCACTTATTTTGGGGCAAAATTGCAGAAATTTCACTTATTTTGGGGCAAAATTGCAAAATTTCACTTATTTCAGAGTAAAAAAGCAGAAATTTTCTTATTTTGGGGCAAAAAGGTAGAAATTCCTAATATTTTGTGGCAAAAATGCAGAAATTCCCCTTATTTTAAGGTAAAAAGGCTGAAATTCCCTTTATTTGAAGGCAAAAGGCAAAAATTTCCTTTATTTTTGGGCAAAATTGCAGAAATTTCACTTATTTCAGGGTAATAAGTCAGAAATTTTCCTTATTTTAGGGCAAAAAAGACAGGAATTCCCTTTGTTTTGGGGGAAAAAGACAGAAATTCCACTTATTTAGAGGCAAAAAAGCAGAAATTCCCCTGATTTTGGAGCAAAAATGAAGAAATTTCCCTTTTTTATGGCAAAAAGTTATGCATTCTTCTTATTTTCGGGCAAAAAGGCAGAAATTCCCTGTATTTTGAAGCAAAATTGCAGAAATTCCCTTAATTGTAGGACAAAAATGCAGAAATTCTCTATATATTGGGGCAAAAAGACAGAAATTCTCCTTATTTTGTGTCAAAACTCAGAAATTCCACTTATTTTGGGGCAAAATTCCAGAAATTTCCTTTAATTTGGGGCAAAATTGCAGAAATTTCACTTATTTTTGGGCAAAATTGCAGAAATTTCACTTATTTTGGGGCAAAATTGCAGAAATTTCACTTATTTTGGGGCAAAATTGAAAAATTTCACTTATTTCAGAGTAAAAAAGCAGAAATTTTCTTATTTTGGGGCAAAAAGGCAGAAATTCCTAATTTTTTGTGACAAAAATGCAGAAATTCTCCTTGTTTTGAGGTAAAAAGGCTGAAATTCCCCTTATTTGGAGGCAAAAAGGCAGAAATTTCCCTAATTTTGGGGCAAATTTGCAGAAATTTCACTTACTTCAGGGTAATAAGTCAGAATTTTTCCTTATTTTGGGGCAAAAAGACAGAAATTCTCTTTGTTTTGGGGAAAAAAAACAGAAATTCCACTTATTTAGAGGCAATAAAGCAGAAATTCCCCTTTTTGGAGCAAAAACTAAGAAATTTCCCTTTTTTATGCCAAAAGGTATGCATTCTTCTTATTTTCGGGCAAAAGGCAGAAATTCCCCGTATTTTGGAGCAAAATTGAAGAAATTCCCCTAATTGTGGAGCCAAAAGGCAGAAATTGCCTATATGTTGGGGCAAAAAGACAGAAATTCTCCTTATTTTGGGGCAAAACTCAGAAATTCCACTTATTTTGGGGCAAAATTCCAGAAATTTACCTTATTTTGGGGCAAAATTGCAGACATTTCACTTATTTTGGGGCAAAATTGCAGAAATTTCACTTATTTCAGGGAAAAAAAGCAGAAATTTTCTTATTTTGGGGCAAAAAAGACAGGAATTCCCTTTGTTTTGGGGGAAAAAGACAAAAATTCCACTTATTTAGAGGCAAAAACGCAGAAATTCCCCTTAATTTGGAGCAAAAATGAAGAAATTTCCCTTTTTTATGGCAAAAAGTTATGCATTCTTCTTATTTTCGGGCAAAAAGGCAGAAATTCCCTGTATTTTGGAGCAAAATTGCAGAAATTCCCTTAATTGTAGGACAAAAATGCAGAAATTCTCTATATATTGGGGCAAAAAGACAGAAATTCTCCTTATTTTGTGTCAAAACTCAGAAATTCCACTTATTTTGGGGCAAAATTCCAGAAATTTCCCTTAATTTGGGGCAAAATTGCAGAAATTTCACTTATTTTTGGGCAAAATTGCAGAAATTTCACTTATTTTGGGGCAAAATTGCAGAAATTTCACTTATTTTGGGGCAAAATTGCAAAATTTCACTTATTTCAGAGTAAAAAAGCAGAAATTTTCTTATTTTGGGGCAAAAAGGCAGAAATTCCTAATTTTTTGTGACAAAAATGCAGAAATTCTCCTTGTTTTGAGGTAAAAAGGCTGAAATTCCCCTTATTTGGAGGCAAAAAGGCAGAAATTTCCCTAATTTTGGGGCAAATTTGCAGAAATTTCACTTACTTCAGGGTAATAAGTCAGAATTTTTCCTTATTTTGGGGCAAAAAGACAGAAATTCTCTTTGTTTTGGGGAAAAAAACAGAAATTCCACTTATTTAGAGGCAAAAAAGCAGAAATTCCCCTTTTTGGAGCAAAAACTAAGAAATTTCCCTTTTTTATGCCAAAAGGTATGCATTCTTCTTATTTTCGGGCAAAAGGCAGAAATTCCCCGTATTTTGGAGCAAAATTGAAGAAATTCCCCTAATTGTGGAGCCAAAAGGCAGAAATTGCCTATATGTTGGGGCAAAAAGACAGAAATTCTCCTTATTTTGGGGCAAAACTCAGAAATTCCACTTATTTTGGGGCAAAATTCCAGAAATTTACCTTATTTTGGGGCAAAATTGCAGACATTTCACTTATTTTGGGCAAAATTGCAGAAATTTCACTTATTTCAGGGAAAAAAAGCAGAAATTTTCTTATTTTGGGGCAAAAAGGCAGAAATTCCTAATATTTTGTGGCATAAATGCAGAAATTCCCTTTATTTTGAGGTAAAAAGGCTGAAATTCTCCTTATTTGGGGGCAATAAGGCAAAAATTTCCTTTATTTTGGGGCAAAATTGCAGAAATTTTACTTATTTAAGGGTTATAAGTCAGAAATTTTCTTTATTTTGGGACAAAAAAGACAGGAATTCCCTTTGCCTTGGGGGAAAAAGACAGAAATTCCACTTATTCAGAGGCAAAAAAGCAGAAATTCCCCTTATATGGAGCAAAAATGAAGAAATTTCCCTTTTTTATGGCAAAAAGGTATGTATTCTTCTTATTATCGGGCAAAAAAGCATTAATTCCCCGTATTTTTGAGCAAAATTGCAGAAATTCCCCTAATTGTGGGGCAAAAATGCAGAAAATCTTTATATGTTGGGGCCAAAAGACCGAAATTCCCTTTATTTTGGGGCAAAACTCAGAAATTCCACTTATTTTGGGGCAAAATTACAGAAATTTTCCTTTTTTGGGGGCAAAATTGCAGAAATTTCACTTATTTTGGGGCAAATATGCAGAAATTTTACATATTTTGTAACAAAATTGCAGAAATTTCACTTATTTCAGGGGAAAAAGGCAGAAATTTTCCTTATTTTGGAGCAAAATGGCAGAAATTCCTAATATTTTGTGGCAAAAATGCAGAAATTCCCTTTATTTCGAGGTAAAAAGGCTGAAATTCCCCTTATTTGGGGGCAAAAGGCAGAAATTTCCCTTATTTTGGGGCAAAATTGCAGAAATATCACTTACTTCAGGGTAATAAGTCAGAATTTTTCCTTATTTTGGGGCAAAAAACACAGAAATTCCCTTTGTTTTGAGGGAAAAAGAAAGAAATTCCACTTATTTAGAGGCAAAAAAGCAGAAATTCCCCTTTTTGGAGCAAAAATGAAGAAATTTTCTTTTTTCATGGCAAAAAGGTATGCATTCTTCTTATTTTCAAGCAAAAAGGCAGAAATTCCCCGTATTTTGGAGCCAAATTGGAGAAATTCCCCTAATTGTGGGGCAAAAAGGCAGAAATTGCCTATATGTTGGGGCAAAAAAACAGAAATTCTCCTTATTATGGGGAAAAACTCAGAAATTCCACTTATTTTGGGGCAAAATTCCAGAAATTTCCCTTATTTTGGGGCAAAATTGCAGACATTTCACTTATTTTGGGGCAAAATTGCAGAAATTTCACTTATTTCAGGGAAAAAAAGCAGAAATTTTCTTATTTTGGGGCAAAAAGGCAGAAATTCCTAATATTTTGTGGCAAAAATGCAGAATTTCCCCTTATTTTAAGGTAAAAAGACTGAAATTCCCCTTATTTGGGGGCAAAAAGGCAGAAATTTCCCTTATTTTGGGGCAAAATTGAAGAAATTTCACTTACTACAGGGTAATAAGTCAGAATGTTTCCTTATTTTAGGGCAAAAAAGACAGAAATTCCCTTTGTTTTGAGGGAAAAAGACAGAAATTCCACTTATTTAGAGGCAAAAAAATAGAAATTCCCTTTATTTTGAAGCAAAATAGAAGAAATTACATTTTTGATGGCAAAAAGGTATGCATTCTTCTTATTTTCGGGCAAAAAGGCAGAAATTCCCCGTCTTTTGGAGCAAAATTGCTGAAATTCCCCTAATTGTGGGGCCAAAAGGCAGAAATTTCCTATATGTTGGGGCAAAAAGACAGAAATTCTCCTTATTTTGAAGCAAAACTCAGAAATTCCTCTTATTTTGAAGCAAAATTCCAGAAATTTCCCTTATTTTAGGACAAAATTGCAGAAATTTCACTTATTTTGGGGCAAAATTGCAGAAATTTCAATTATTTCATGGAAAAAAAGCAGAAATTTTCTTATTTTGGGGCAAAAAGGAAGAAATTCCTAATATTTTGTGGCAAAAATGCGGAAATTCCCCTTATTTTGAGGTAAAAAGGCTGAAATTTCCCTTATTTGGGGGCAAAAATGCAGAAATTCCCCTTATTTTGAGGTAAAAAGGCTGAAATTCCCCTTATTTGGGGGCAAAAAGGCAGAAATTTCCCTTATTTTGGGGCAAAATTGCAGAAATTTCACTTACTTCAGGGTAATAAGTCAGAATTTTTCCTTATTTTGGGCCAAAAAGACAGATATTCTCTTTATGTTGGGGGAAATAGACAGAAATTCCACTTATTTAGAGGCAAAAAAGCAGAAATTCCTTTTATTTTGGAGCAAAAATGAAGAAATTTCCCATTTTTTGGCAAAAAGGTATTCATTCTTCTTATTTTCGGGCAAAAAGGCAGAAATTACCCGTATTTTGTAGCAAAATTACAGAAATTTCCCTAATTGTGTGGCAAAAAAACAGAAATTCTCTATATGTTTGGGCAAAAATACAGAAATTCTCTTTATTTTGGGGAAAAACACAAAAATTCCACTTATTTTGGGGCAAAATTCCAGAAATTTCCCTTATTTTGGTGCAAAATTGCAAAAATTTTACTTACTTCAGGTTAATAAGTCAGAATTTTTCCTTATTTTGGGGCAAAAAAGACAGAAATTCCCTTTGTTTTGGGGGAAAAAGACAAAAATTCCACTTATTTAGAGGCAAAAAAGCAGAAATTCCCCTTAATTTGGAGCAAAAATGAAGAAATTTCCCTTTTTTATGGCAAAAAGGTATGCATTCTTCTTATTTTCCTGCAAAAAGGGAGAAATTCCACGGATTTTGGAGCAAAATTGCAGAAATTACCCTAATTGTGGGGCAAAAAGGCAGAAATTGCCTATATGTTGGGGCAAAAAAACAGAAATTCTCCTTATTTTGGGGCAAAACTCAGAAATTCCACTTATTTTGGGGCAAAATTCCAGAAATTTCCCTTATTTTGGGGCAAAATTTCAGAAATTTCACTTATTTTGGGGCAAAGTTGCAAAATTTCACTTATTTCAGAGTAAAAAAGCAGAAATTTTCTTATTTTGGGGCAAAAAGGCAGAAATTTCTAATATTTTGTGGCAAAAATGAGGAAATTCCCCTTATTTTGAGGTAAAAAGGCTGAAATTCCCTTTATTTGAGGGCAAAAGGCAAAAATTTCCTTTATTTTGGGGCAAAATTGCAGAAATTTCACTTATTTCAGGGTAATAAGTCAGAAATTTTCTTTATTTTGGGGCAAAAAAGACAGGAATTCCCTTTGTTTTGGGGGAAAAAGACAGAAATTCCACTTATTTAGAGGCAAAAAAGCAGAAATTCCCCTGATTTTGGAGCAAAAATGAAGAAATTTCCCTTTTTTATGGCAAAAAGTTATGCATTCTTCTTATTTTCGGGCAAAAAGGCAGAAATTCCCTGTATTTTGGAGCAAAATTGCAGAAATTCCCTTAATTGTAGGACAAAAATGCAGAAATTCTCTATATATTGGGGCAAAAAGGCAGAAATTCTCCTTATTTTGTGTCAAAACTCAGAAATTCCACTTATTTTGGGGCAAAATTCCAGAAATTTCCCTTAATTTGGGGCAAAATTGCAGAAATTTCACTTATTTTTGGGCAAAATTGCAGAAATTTCACTTATTTTGGGGCAAAATTGCAGAAATTTCACTTATTTCAGAGAAAAAAGACAGAAATTTTCCTTATATGGGGCAAAAAGGCAGAAATTCCTAATTTTTTGTGACAAAAATGCAGAAATTCTCCTTGTTTTGAGGTAAAAAGGCTGAAATTCCCCTTATTTGGAGGCAAAAAGGCAGAAATTTTCCTAATTTTGGGGAAATATTGCAGAAATTTCACTTACTTCAGGGTAATAAGTCAGAATTTTTCCTTATTTTGAGGCAAAAAAGACAGAAATTCCCTTTGTCTTGGGGGAAAAAGACAGAAATTCCACTTATTTAAAGGCCAAAAAGCAGAAATTCCCCTTATTTTGGAGCAAAAATGAAGAAATTTCCATTTTTTATGGCAAAAAGTTATGCATTCTTCTTATTATCGGGGAAAAAGGCAGAAATTCCCCGTAATTTGGAGCAAAATTGCAGAATTTCCCCTAATTGTGGGGCAAAAATGCAGAAAATCTCTATATGTTGGGGCAAAAAGAAAGAAATTCTCCTTATTTTGGGGCAAAACTAAGAAATTCCACTTATTTTGGGGCAAAATTCCAGAAATTTTTTTTATTTTGGGGCAAAATTGCAGAAATTTCACTTACTTTGGGGCAAATATGAAGAAATTTTACTTATTTTGTGGCAAAATTGCAGAAATTACACATATTTTAGGGAAAAAAGGCAGAAATTTTCTTTATTTTGGGGCAAAAAGGCAGAAATTCCCCTTATTTCGAGGTAAAAAGGCTGAAATTCCCCTTATTTGGGGGCAAAAAGGCAGAAATTTCCCTTATTTTGGGGCAAATTTGCAGAAATTTCACTTACTTCAGGGTAATAAGTCAGAATTTTTCCTTATTTTGGGGCAAAAAGACAGAAATTCCCTTTGTTTTGGGGAAAAAAAAACAGAAATTCCACTTATTTAGAGGCAAAAAAGCAGAAATTCCCCTTTTTGGAGCAAAAATGAAGCAATTTTCTTTTTTCATGGCAAAAAGGTATGCATTCTTCTTATTTTCAAGCAAAAAGGCAGAAATTCCCCTAATTGTGGGGCAAAAAGGCAGAAATTGCCTCTATGTTGGGGCAAAAAAACAGAAATTCTCCTTATTTTGGGGCAAAACTCAGAAATTCCACTTATTTTGGGGCAAAATTCCAGAAATTTCCCTTATTTTGGGGCAAAATTGCAGACATTTCACTTATTTTGGGGCAAAATTGCAGAAATTTCACTTATTTCAGGGAAAAAAAGCAGAAATTTTCTTATTTTGGGGCAAAAAGGCAGAAATTCCTAATATTTTGTGGCAAAAATGCAGAAATTCTCCTTGTTTTGAGGTAAAAAGGCTGAAATTCCCCTTATTTGGAGGCAAAAAGGCAGAAATTTTCCTAATTTTGGGGAAATATTGCAGAAATTTCACTTACTTCAGGGTAATAAGTCAGAATTTTTCCTTATTTTGAGGCAAAAAAGACAGAAATTCCCTTTGTCTTGGGGGAAAAAGACAGAAATTCCACTTATTTAAAGGCCAAAAAGCAGAAATTCCCCTTATTTTGGAGCAAAAATGAAGAAATTTCCATTTTTTATGGCAAAAAGTTATGCATTCTTCTTATTATCGGGGAAAAAGGCAGAAATTCCCCGTAATTTGGAGCAAAATTGCAGAATTTCCCCTAATTGTGGGGCAAAAATGCAGAAAATCTCTATATGTTGGGGCAAAAAGAAAGAAATTCTCCTTATTTTGGGGCAAAACTAAGAAATTCCACTTATTTTGGGGCAAAATTCCAGAAATTTTTTTTATTTTGGGGCAAAATTGCAGAAATTTCACTTACTTTGGGGCAAATATGAAGAAATTTTACTTATTTTGTGGCAAAATTGCAGAAATTACACATATTTTAGGGAAAAAAGGCAGAAATTTTCTTTATTTTGGGGCAAAAAGGCAGAAATTCCCCTTATTTCGAGGTAAAAAGGCTGAAATTCCCCTTATTTGGGGGCAAAAAGGCAGAAATTTCCCTTATTTTGGGGCAAATTTGCAGAAATTTCACTTACTTCAGGGTAATAAGTCAGAATTTTTCCTTATTTTGGGGCAAAAAGACAGAAATTCCCTTTGTTTTGGGGAAAAAAAAACAGAAATTCCACTTATTTAGAGGCAAAAAAGCAGAAATTCCCCTTTTTGGAGCAAAAATGAAGCAATTTTCTTTTTTCATGGCAAAAAGGTATGCATTCTTCTTATTTTCAAGCAAAAAGGCAGAAATTCCCCTAATTGTGGGGCAAAAAGGCAGAAATTGCCTCTATGTTGGGGCAAAAAAACAGAAATTCTCCTTATTTTGGGGCAAAACTCAGAAATTCCACTTATTTTGGGGCAAAATTCCAGAAATTTCCCTTATTTTGGGGCAAAATTGCAGACATTTCACTTATTTTGGGGCAAAATTGCAGAAATTTCACTTATTTCAGGGAAAAAAAGCAGAAATTTTCTTATTTTGGGGCAAAAAGGCAGAAATTCCTAATATTTTGTGGCAAAAATGCAGAAATTCCCCTTATTTCGAGGTAAAAAGGCTGAAATTCCCCTTATTTGGGGGCAAAAAGGCAGAAATTTCCCTTATTTTGGGGAAAATTTGCAGAAATTTCACTTACTTCAGGGTAATAAGTCAGAATTTTTCCTTATTTTGGGGCAAAAAGACAGAAATTCCCTTTGTTTTGGGGAAAAAAAAACAGAAATTCCACTTATTTAGAGGCAAAAAAGCAGAAATTCCCCTTTTTGGAGCAAAAATGAAGCAATTTTCTTTTTTCATGGCAAAAAGGTATGCATTCTTCTTATTTTCAAGCAAAAATGCAGAAATTCCCCGTATTTTGGAGCAAAATTGCAGAAATTCCCCTAATTGTGGGGCAAAAAGGAAGAAATTGCCTATATCTTAGGGCAAAAAAACAGAAATTCTCCTTATTTTGGGGCAAAACTCAGAAATTCCACTTATTTTGGGGCAAAATTCCAGAAATTTCCCTTATTTTGGGGCAAAATTGCAGACATTTCACTTATTTTGGGGCAAAATTGCAGAAATTTCACTTATTTCAGGAAAAAAAAGCAGAAATTTTCTTAATTTGGGGCAAAAAGGCAGAAATTCCTAATATTTTGTGGCAAAAATGCAGAAATTCCTTTTATTTTAAGGTAAAAAGACTGAAATTCCCCTTATTTGGGGGCAAAAAGGCAGAAATTTCCCTTATTTTGGGGCAAAATTGAAGAAATTTCACTTACTACAGGGTAATAAGTCAGAATTTTTCCTTATTTTAGGGCAAAAAAGACAGAAATTCCCTTTGTTTTGAGGGAAAAAGACAGAAATTCCACTTATTTAGAGGCAAAAAAATAGAAATTCCCTTTATTTTGAAGCAAAATAGAAGAAATTACATTTTTGATGGCAAAAAGGTATGCATTCTTCTTATTTTCGGGCAAAAAGGCAGAAATTCCCCGTCTTTTGGAGCAAAATTGCTGAAATTCCCCTAATTGTGGGGCAAAAAGGCAGAAATTTCCTATATGTTGGGGCAAAAAGACAGAAATTCTCCTTATTTTGAAGCAAAACTCAGAAATTCCTCTTATTTTGAAGCAAAATTCCAGAAATTTCCCTTATTTTAGGACAAAATTGCAGAAATTTCACATATTTTGGGGCAAAATTGCAGAAATTTCAATTATTTCATGGAAAAAAAGCAGAAATTTTCTTATTTTGGGGCAAAAAGGAAGAAATTCCTAATATTTTGTGGCAAAAATGCGGAAATTCCCCTTATTTTGAGGTAAAAAAGCTGAAATTCCCCTTATTTGGGGGCAAAAATGCAGAAATTCCCCTTAATTTGGAGCAAAAATGAAGAAATTTCCCTTTTTTATGGCAAAAAGGTATGCATTCTTCTTATTTTCGTGCAAAAAGGGAGAAATTCCACGGATTTTGGAGCAAAATTGCAGAAATTACCCTAATTGTGGGGCAAAAAGGCAGAAATTGCCTATATGTTGGGGCAAAAAAACAGAAATTCTCCTTATTTTGGGGCAAAACTCAGAAATTCCACTTATTTTGGGGCAAAATTCCAGAAATTTCCCTTATTTTGGGGCAAAATTGCAGAAATTTCACTTATTTTGGGGCAAAGTTGCAAAATTTCACTTATTTCAGAGTAAAAAAGCAGAAATTTTCTTATTTTGGGGCAAAAAGGCAGAAATTCCTAATATTTTGTGGCAAAAATGCAGAAATTCCCCTTATTTTGAGGTAAAAAGGCTGAAATTCCCTTTATTTGAAGGCAAAAGGCAAAAATTTCCTTTATTTTGGGGCAAAATTGCAGAAATTTCACTTATTTCAGGGTAATAAGTCAGAAATTTTCTTTATTTTGGGGCAAAAAAGACAGGAATTCCCTTTGTTTTGGGGGAAAAAGACAGAAATTCCACTTATTTAGAGGCAAAAAAGCAGAAATTCCACTGATTTTGGAGCAAAAATGAAGAAATTTCCCTTTTTTATGGCAAAAAGTTATGCATTCTTCTTATTTTCGGGCAAAAAGGCAGAAATTCCCTGTATTTTGGAGCAAAATTGCAGAAATTCCCTTAATTGTAGGACAAAAATGCAGAAATTCTCTATATATTGGGGCAAAAAGACAGAAATACTCCTTATTTTGTGTCAAAACTCAGAAATTCCACTTATTTTGGGGCAAAATTCCAGAAATTTCCCTTAATTTGGGGCAAAATTGCAGAAATTTCACTTATTTTTGGGCAAAATTGCAGAAATTTCACTTATTTTGGGGCAAAATTGCAGAAATTTCACTTATTTCAGAGAAAAAAGACAGAAATTTTCCTTATATGGGGCAAAAAGGCAGAAATTCCTAATTTTTTGTGACAAAAATATAGGAATTCTCCTTGTTTTGAGGTAAAAAGGCTGAAATTCCCCTTATTTGGAGGCAAAAAGGCAGAAATTTTCCTAATTTTGGGGAAATATTGCAGAAATTTCACTTACTTCAGGGTAATAAGTCAGAATTTTTCCTTATTTTGAGGCAAAAAAGACAGAAATTCCCTTTGTCTTGGGGGAAAAAGACAGAAATTCCACTTATTTAAAGGCCAAAAAGCAGAAATTCCTTTTATTTTGGAGCAAAAATGAAGAAATTTCCATTTTTTATGGCAAAAAGTTATGCATTCTTCTTATTATCGGGGAAAAAGGCAGAAATTCCCCGTATTTTGGAGCAAAATTGCAGAATTTCTCCTAATTGTGGGGCAAAAATGCAGAAAATCTCTATATGTTGGGGCAAAAAGAAAGAAATTCTCCTTATTTTGGGGCAAAACTAAGAAATTCCACTTATTTTGGGGTAAAATTCCAGAAATTTTCCTTATTTTGGGGCAAAATTGCAGAAATTTCACTTATTTTAGGGCAAATATGAAGAAATTTTACTTATTTTGTGGCAAAATTGCAGAAATTTCACATACTTTAGGGAAAAAAGGCAGAAATTTTCTTTATTTAGGGGCAAAAAGGCAGAAATTCCTAATATTTTGTGGCAAAAATGCAGAAATTCCCCTTATTTCGAGGTAAAAAGGCTGAAATTCCCCTTATTTGGGGGCAAAAAGGCAGAAATTTCCCTTATTTTGGGGAAAATTTGCAGAAATTTCACTTACTTCAGGGTAATAAGTCAGAATTTTTCCTTATTTTGGGGCAAAAAGACAGAAATTCCCTTTGTTTTGGGGAAAAAAAACAGAAATTCCACTTATTTAGAGGCAAAAAAGCAGAAATTCCCCTTTTTGGAGCAAAAATGAAGCAATTTTCTTTTTTCATGGCAAAAAGGTATGCATTCTTCTTATTTTCAAGCAAAAAGGCAGAAATTCCCCGTATTTTGGAGCAAAATTGCAGAAATTCCCCTAATTGTGGGGCAAAAAGGAAGAAATTGCCTATATCTTAGGGCAAAAAAACAGAAATTCTCCTTATTTTGGGGCAAAACTCAGAAATTCCACTTATTTTGGGGCAAAATTCCAGAAATTTCCCTTATTTTGGGGCAAAATTGCAGACATTTCACTTATTTTGGGGCAAAATTGCAGAAATTTCACTTATTTCAGGAAAAAAAAGCAGAAATTTTCTTAATTTGGGGCAAAAAGGCAGAAATTCCTAATATTTTGTGGCAAAAATGCAGAAATTCCTTTTATTTTAAGGTAAAAAGACTGAAATTCCCCTTATTTGGGGGCAAAAAGGCAGAAATTTCCCTTATTTTGGGGCAAAATTGAAGAAATTTCACTTACTACAGGGTAATAAGTCAGAATTTTTCCTTATTTTAGGGCAAAAAAGACAGAAATTCCCTTTGTTTTGAGGGAAAAAGACAGAAATTCCACTTATTTAGAGGCAAAAAAATAGAAATTCCCTTTATTTTGAAGCAAAATAGAAGAAATTACATTTTTGATGGCAAAAAGGTATGCATTCTTCTTATTTTCGGGCAAAAAGGCAGAAATTCCCTGTCTTTTGGAGCAAAATTGCTGAAATTCCCCTAATTGTGGGGCAAAAAGGCAGAAATTTCCTATATGTTGGGGCAAAAAGACAGAAATTCTCCTTATTTTGAAGCAAAACTCAGAAATTCCTCTTATTTTGAAGCAAAATTCCAGAAATTTCCTTTATTTTAGGACAAAATTGCAGAAATTTCACTTATTTTGGGGCAAAATTGCAGAAATTTCAATTATTTCATGGAAAAAAAGCAGAAATTTTCTTATTTTGGGGCAAAAAGGCAGAAATTCCTAATATTTTGTGGCAAAAATGCAGAAATTCCCCTTATTTTGAGGTAAAAAGGCTGAAATTCCCCTTATTTGGGGGCAAAAATGCAGAAATTCCCCTTATTTTGAGGTAAAAAGGCTGAAATTCCTCTTATTTGGGGGCAAAAAGGCAGAAATTTCCCTTATTTTGGGGCAAAATTGCAGAAATTTCACTTACTTCAGGGTAATAAGTCAGAATTTTTCCTTATTTTGGGCCAAAAAAGACAGATATTCTCTTTATTTTGGGGGAAATAGACAGAAATTCCACTTATTTAGAGGCAAAAAAGCAGAAATTCCTTTTATTTTGGAGCAAAAATGAAGAAATTTCCCATTTTTTGTCAAAAAGGTATTCATTCTTCTTATTTTCGGGCAAAAAGGCAGAAATTACCCGTATTTTGGAGCAAAATTACAGAAATTTCCCTAATTGTGTGGCAAAAAAACAGAAATTCTCTATATGTTTGGGCAAAAATACAGAAATTCTCTTAATTTTGGGGAAAAACACAAAAATTCCACTTATTTTGGGGCAAAATTCCAGAAATTTCCCTTATTTTGGTGCAAAATTGCAGAAATTTTACTTACTTCAGGTTAATAAGTCAGAATTTTTCCTTATTTTGGGGCAAAAAAGACAGAAATTCCCTTTGTTTTGGGGGAAAAAGACAAAAATTCCACTTATTTAGAGGCAAAAAAGCAGAAATTCCCCTTAATTTGGAGCAAAAATGAAGAAATTTCCCTTTTTTATGGCAAAAAGGTATGCATTCTTCTTATTTTCGTGCAAAAAGGGAGAAATTCCACGGATTTTGGAGCAAAATTGCAGAAATTACCCTAATTGTGAAGCAAAAAGGCAGAAATTGCCTATATGTTGGGGCAAAAAAACAGAAATTCTCCTTATTTTGGGGCAAAACTCAGAAATTCCACTTATTTTGGGGCAAAATTCCAGAAATTTCCCTTATTTTGGAGCAAAATTGCAGAAATTTCACTTATTTTGGGGCAAAATTGCAAAATTTCACTTATTTCAGAGTAAAAAAGCAGAAATTTTCTTATTTTGGGGCAAAAAGGCAGAAATTCCTAATATTTTGTGGCAAAAATGCAGAAATTCCCCTTATTTTGAGGTAAAAAGGCTGAAATTCCCTTTATTTGAGGGCAAAAGGCAAAAATTTCCTTTATTTTGGGGCAAAATTGCCGAAATTTCACTTATTTCAGGGTAATAAGTCAGAAATTTTCCTTATTTTGGGGCAAAAAAGACAGGAATTCCCTTTGTTTTTGGGGAAAAAGACAGAAATTCCACTTATTTAGAGGCAAAAAAGCAGAAATTCCCCTTATTTTGGAGCAAAAATGAAGAAATTTCCCTTTTTTATGGCAAAAAGTTATGCATTCTTCTTATTTTCGGGCAAAAAGGCAGAAATTCCCTGTATTTTGGAGCAAAATTGCAGAAATTCCCTTAATTGTGGGACAAAAATGCAGAAATTCTCTATATATTGGGGCAAAAAGACAGAAATTCTCCTTATTTTGTGTCAAAACTCAGAAATTCCACTTATTTTGGGGCAAAATTCCAGAAATTTCCCTTCATTTGGGGCAAAATTGCAGAAATTTCACTTATTTTTGGGCAAAATTGCAGAAATTTCACTTATTTTGGGGCAAAATTGCAGAAATTTCACTTATTTCAGAGAAAAAAGACAGAAATTTTCCTTATATGGGGCAAAAAGGCAGAAATTCCTAATTTTTTGTGACAAAAATGCGGAAATTCTCCTTGTTTTGAGGTAAAAAGGCTGAAATTCCCCTTATTTGGAGCCAAAAAGCAGAAATTTCCCTAATTTTGGGGAAAAATTGCAGAAATTTCACTTACTTCAGGGTAATAAGTCAGAATTTTTCCTTATTTTGAGGCAAAAAAGACAGAAATTCCCTTTGTCTTGGGGGAAAAAGACAGAAATTCCACTTATTTAAAGGCCAAAAAGCAGAAATTCCCCTTATTTTGGAGCAAAAATGAAGAAATTTCCATTTTTTATGGCAAAAAGTTATGCATTCTTCTTATTTTCGGGGAAAAAGGCAGAAATTCCCTGTATTTTGCAGCAAAATTGCAGAATTTCCCCTAATTGTGGGGCAAAAATGCAGAAAATCTCTATATGTTGGGGCAAAAAGACAGAAATTCTCCTTATTTTGGGGCAAAACTAAGAAATTCCACTTATTTTGGGGCAAAATTCCAGAAATTTTCCCTATTTTGGGGCAAAATTGCAGAAATTTCACTTATTTTGGGGCAAATATGAAGAAATTTTACTTATTTTGTGGCAAAATTGCCGAAATTTCACATACTTTAGGGAAAAAAGGCAGAAATTTTCTTTATTTTGGGGCAAAAAGGCAGAAATTCCTAATATTTTGTGGAAAAATGCAGAAATTCCCCTTATTTCGAGGTAAAAAGGCTGAAATTCCCCTTATTTGGGGGCAAAAAGGCAGAAATTTCCCTTATTTTGGGGCAAATTTGCAGAAATTTCACTTACTTCAGGGTAATAAGTCAGAATTTTTCCTTATTTTGGGGCAAAAAGACAGAAATTCCCTTTGTTTTGGGGAAAAAAAACAGAAATTCCACTTATTTAGAGGCAAAAAAGCAGAAATTCCCCTTTTTGGAGCAAAAACTAAGAAATTTCCCTTTTTTATGGCAAAAGGTATGCATTCTTCTTATTTTCGGGCAAAAGGCAGAAATTCCCCGTATTTTGGAGCAAAATTGAAGAAATTTCCCTAATTGTGGAGCCAAAAGGCAGAAATTGCCTATATGTTGGGGCAAAAAGACAGAAATTCTCCTTATTTTGGGGCAAAACTCAGAAATTCCACTTATTTTGGGGCAAAATTCAAGAAATTTCCCTTATTTTGGGGCAAAATTGCAGACATTTCACTTATTTTGGGGCAAAATTGCAGAAATTTCACTTATTTAAGGAAAAAGAAGCAGAAATTTTCTTATTTTGGGGCAAAAAGGCAGAAATTCCTAATATTTTGTGGCATAAATGCAGAAATTCCCTTTATTTTGAAGTAAAAAGGCTGAAATTCCCCTTATTTGGGGGCAATAAGGCAAAAATTTCCTTTATTTTGGGGCAAAATTGCAGAAATTTTACTTATTTAAGGGTTATAAGTCAGAAATTTTCTTTATTTTGGGACAAAAAAGACAGGAATTCCCTTTGCCTTGGGGGAAAAAGACAGAAATTCCACTTATTCAGAGGCAAAAAAGCAGAAATTCCCCTTATTTTGGAGCAAAAATGAAGAAATTTCCCTTTTTTATGGCAAAAAGGTATGCATTCTTCTTATTATCGGGCAAAAAAGCAGAAATTCCCCGTATTTTTGAGCAAAATTGCAGAAACTCCCCTAATTGTGGGGCAAAAATGCAGAAAATCTCTATATGTTGGGGCAAAAAGACCGAAATTCTCTTTATTTTGGGGCAAAACTCAGAAATTCCACTTATTTTGGGGCAAAATTACAGAAATTTTCCTTTTTTTGGGGCAAAATTGCAGAAATTTCACTTATTTTTGGGCAAATATGCAGAAATTTTACATAATTTGTAACAAAATTGCAGAAATTTCACTTATTTCAGGGAAAAAAGGCAGAAATTTTCCTTATTTTGGGGCAAAAAGGCAGAAATTCCTAATATTTTGTGGCAAAAATGCAGAAATTCCCCTTATTTCGAGGTAAAAGGCTGAAATTCCCCTTATTTGGGGGCAAAAGGCAGAAATTTCCCTTATTTTGGGGCAAAATTGCAGAAATATCACTTACTTCAGGGTAATCAGTCAGAATTTTTCCTTATTTTGGGTCAAAAAAGACAGAAATTCCCTTTGTTTTGAGGGAAAAAGAAAGAAATTCCACTTATTTAGAGGCAAAAAAGCAGAAATTCCCCTTTTTGGAGCAAAAATGAAGAAATTTTCTTTTTTTATGGCAAAAAGGTATGCATTCTTCTTATTTTCAAGCAAAAAGGCAGAAATTCCCCGTATTTTGGAGCAAAATTGCAGAAATTCCCCTAATTGTGGGGCAAAAAGGCAGAAATTGCCTATATGTTGGGGCAAAAAAACAGAAATTCTCCTTATTTTGGGGCAAAACTCAGAAATTCCACTTATTTTGGGACAAAATTCCAGAAATTTCCCTTATTTTGGGGCAAAATTGCAGACATTTCACTTATTTTGGGGCAAAATTGCAGAAATTTCACTTATTTCAGGGAAAAAAGAGAAATTTTCTTATTTTGGGGCAAAAAGGCAGAAATTCCTAATATTTTGTGGCAAAATTGCAGAAATTTCACTTATTTAAGGGTAATAAGTAAGAAATTTTCTTTATTTTGGGGAAAAAAAGACAGGAATTCCCTTTGTTTTGGGGGATAAAGACAGAAATTCCACTTATTTAAAGGCAAAAAAAAAGTAGAAATTCCCCTTATTTTAGAGCAAAAATGAAGAAATTTCTTTTTTATGGCAAAAATGTATGCATTCTTCTTATTTTCGGACAAAAAGGCAGAAATTCCCCGTTTTTTGGAGAAAAATTGCAGAAATTTACAAATTGTGTGGCAAAAAGGCAGAAATTCTCTATATGTTGGGGCAAAAAGACAGAAATTCTTCTTATTTTGGGGAAATACTCAGAAATTCCACTTATTTGGGGGCAAAATTCCAGAAATTTCCCTTATTTTGGGGCAAAATTGCTGAAATTTCACTTATTTTGGGGCAAAATTGCAGAAATTTCACTTATTTCAGGGAAAAAAAGCAGAAATTTTCTTATTTTGGGGCAAAAAGGCAGAAATTCCTAATATTTTGTGGCAAAAATGCAGAAATTCCCCTTATTTTGAGGTAAAAAGGCTGAAATTCCCCTTATTTGGGGGCAAAAAGGCAAAAATTTCCTTTATTTTGCAGCAAAATTGCAGAATTTTCACTTATTTCAGGGTAATAAGTCAGAAATTTTGCTTATTTTGGGGCAAAAAAGACAGGAATTACCTATGTTTTGGGGGAAAAAGACAGAAATTCCACTTATTTAAAGGCAAAAAAGCAAACATTCCCCTTATTTTGGAGCAAAAATGAAGAAATTTCCCTTTTTTATGGCAAAAAGTTATGCATTCTTCTTATTTTCAGGCAAAAAGGAAGAAATTCCCTGTATTTTGGAGCAAAATTGCAGAAATTCCCCTAATTGTGGGGCAAAAAGGCAGAAATTCTCTATATGTTGGGGCAAAAAGACAGAAATTCTCCTTATTTTGGGGCAAAACTCAGAAATTCCACTTATTTTGGGGCAAAATTCCAGAAATTTCCCTTATTTTGAGGCAAAATTGCAGAAATTTCACTTATTTTGGGCTAAAATTGCAGAACTTTAACTTATTTTGGGGCAAAATTTCAGAAATTTCACTTATTTCAGAGAAAAAAGGCAGAAATTTTCCTTATTTTGGGGCAAAAATGCAGAAATTCCTAATATTTTGTGGCAAAAATTCAGAAATTCCTCTTATTTTAGGGAAAAAGGCTGAAATTCCCCTTATTTGGGGGCAAAAAGTCAGAAATTTCTTTTATTTTGGGGAAAAATTGCAGAAATTTTACTTACTTCAGAGAAATAAGTCAGAATTTTTCCTTATTTTGTGGCAAAAAAAACAGTAATTCCCTTTGTTTTAGGGGAAAAAAGACAGAAATTCCACTTATTTATAGGCAAAAAAGCAGAAATTCCCCTTATTTTGGAGCAAAAATGAAGAAATTTCCCTTTTTTATGGCAAAAAGGTATGCATTCTTCTTATTTTTGGGCAAAAATGCAGAAATTCTCCGTATTTTGGAGCAAAATTGCAAAAATTCCCCTAATTGTGAGGCAAAAAGGCAGAAATTGCCTATATGTTGGGGCAAAAAGACAGAAATTCTCCTTATTTTGGGGCAAAACTCAGAAATTCCACTTATTTTGGGGCAAAATTTCAGAAATTTCCCTTATTTTTGGGCAAAATTGCAGAAATTTCACGTATTTTGGGGCAAAATTACAGAAATTTCACATATTTAAGGGTAATAAGTCAGAAATTTTTCTTATTTTGGGGCAAAAAAGACAGGAATATCTTTTGTTTTGGGGGAAAAAAACAGAAATTTCACTTATTTAGAGGCAAAAAAGCAGAAATTCCCCTTATTTTGGAGCAAAAATGAAGAAATTTCACTTTTTTATGGCAAAAAGTTATGCATTCTTCTTATTTTCGCGCAAAAAAGGCAGAAATTCCTCGTATTTTGGAGCAAAATTGCAGAAATTCCCCTAATTGTGGGGCAAAATGGCAGAAATTCTCTATATGTTGGGGCAAAAAGACAGAAATTCTCCTTATTTTGGGGCAAAACTCAGAAATTCCACTTATTTTGGGGCAAAATTCCAGAAATTTCCCTTATTTTGGAGCAAAATTGCAGTAATTTCACTTATTTTGGGGCAAAATTGAAGAAATTTCACATATTTTGGGGCATAATTGCAGAAATTTCACTTATTTCAGAGTAAAAAGGCAGTAATTTTCCTTATTTTGGGGCAAAAAGGCAGAAATTCCTAATATTTTGTGGCAAAAATGCAAAAATTCCCCTTATTTTGAGGTAAAAAGGCTGAAATTCCCCTTATTTGGGGGCAAAAAAGCAGAAAGTTTCCTTATTTGGTGGCAAAATTGCAGAAATTTCACTTATTTTGGGGCATAATTGCAGAAATTTTACTTTTTTCAGGGAAAAAAAGCAGAAATTTTCTTATTTTGGGGCAAAATGGCAGAAATTCCTAATATTTTGTGTCAAAAATGCAGAAATTCCCCTTATTTTGAGGTAAAAAGTCTGAAATTCCCCTTAATAGGGGGCAAAAAGGCAGAATTTTTTCTTATTATAGGGCAAAATTGCAGAAATTTCTCTTACTTCAAGGTAATAAGTCAGAATTTTTCATTATTTTAAGGCAAAAAAGACAGAAATTCCATTTGTTTTAGGGGAAAAAGACAGATATTCCACTTATTTAGAGGCAAAAAAGTAGAAATTCAACTTATTTTGGAGCAAAAATGAAAAAATTTCCCTTTTTTATGGCAAAAAGGTATGCATTCTTCTTATTTTGGGGCAAAAAGGCAGAAATTCTCCCTATTTTAGAGCAAAATTGCACAAATTCCCATAATTGTGGAGGAAAAAGGCAGAAATTGCCTATATGTTGGGGCAAAAAGACAGAAATTCTCCTTTTTTTGGGGCAAAACTCATAAATTCCACTTATTTTGGGGCAAAATTCCAGAAATTTTCCTTATTTTGGGGCAAAATTGCAGAAATTTCACTTATTTTGGGGCAAAATTGCAGAAATTTCACGTATTTCAGGTTACTAAGTCAGAAATTTTCCTTATTTTGGGGCAAAAAAGACAGGAATTTTCTTTGTTTTGGGGGAAAAAGACGAAAATTCCACTTATTTAGTGGCAAAAAAGCAGAAATTCCTTTTATTTTGGAGAAAAAATGAAGAAATTTCCCTTTTTTATGGCAAAAAGGTATGCATTCTTCTTATTTTCGGGCAACAAGGCAAAAATTCACGGTATTTTAAAGCAAAATTGCCGAAATTTGCCTAATTGTGGGGCAAAAACGCAGAAATTCTCTATATGTTGGGGCAAAAAGACAGAAATTCTTCTTATTTTGGGGCAAAACAAAGAAATTCCATTATTTTGGGGCAAAATTCCAGCAATTTCCCTTATTTTGGGGCAAAATTGCAGAAATTTCACTTATTTTGGGGCATAATTGCAGAAATTTCACTTATTTCAGAGAAAAAAGCATAAATTTTCTTATTTTGGGGCAAAAAGTTAGAAATTCCTAATATTTTGTGTCAAAAATGCAGAAATTCCCCTTATTTTGAGGTAAAAAGGCTGAAATTTTCCTTAATAGAGGGCAAAATTGCAGAAATTTCACTTATTTCAGGGAAAAAAAGAGAAATTTTCTTATTTTGGGGCAAAAAGGCAGAAATTCCTAATATTTTGTGGCAAAATTGCAGAAATTTCACTTATTTAAGGGTAATAAGTAAGAAATTTTCTTTATTTTGGGGAAAAAAAGACAGGAATTCCCTTTGTTTTGGGGGATAAAGACAGAAATTCCACTTATTTAAAGGCAAAAAAAAGTAGAAATTCCCCTTATTTTAGAGCAAAAATGAAGAAATTTCTTTTTTATGGCAAAAATGTATGCATTCTTCTTATTTTCGGACAAAAAGGCAGAAATTCCCCGTTTTTTGGAGAAAAATTGCAGAAATTTACAAATTGTGTGGCAAAAAGGCAGAAATTCTCTATATGTTGGGGCAAAAAGACAGAAATTCTTCTTATTTTGGGGAAATACTCAGAAATTCCACTTATTTGGGGGCAAAATTCCAGAAATTTCCCTTATTTTGGGACAAAATTGCAGAAATATAACATATTTTGGGGCAAAATTGCGGAAATTTCACTTTTTTCAGGGAAAAAAATGAGAAATTTTTTTTATTTTGGGGCAAAAAGGCAGAAATTCCTAATGTTTTGTGGCAATAATGCAGAAATTCTCCTTATTTTGAGATATAAAGGCTGAAATTCCTCTTATTTGGGGGCAAAAATGCAGAAATTCACCATATTTTGAGGTAAAAAGGCTGAAATTCCCCTTATTTGGAGGCAAAAATTCAGAAATTTCCCTTATTTTTTGGCAAAATTGCAGAAATTTCACTTACTTCAGGGTAATAAGTCAGAATTTTTCCTTATTTTGGTGCAAAAACAAAAAAATTCCCTTTGTTTTGGGGGAAAAAGACAGAAATTCCACTTATTTAGAGGCAAAAAAGCAGAAATTCCCCTTATTTTGGAGCAAAAATGAAGAAATTTCCCTTTTTTATGGCAAAAAAGTATGCATTCTTCTTATTTTCGTGCAAAAAGGCAGAAATTCTCCGTATTTTGGAGAAAAATTGCAGAAATTCCTCTAATTGTGAAGCAAAAAGGCAGAAATTGCCTATATGTTGGGTTAAAAAGACAGAAATTCTCCTTATTTTGCGGCAAAACTCAGAAATTCCACTTATTTTGGGGCAACATTCCAGAAATTTCCTTTATTTTGGGGAAAAATTGCAGAAATTTCACTTATTTTGGGGCAAAATTGGAGAAATTTCACTTATTTCAGGGTAATAAGTCAGATTTTCTTATTTTGGGGCAAAAAGACAGGAATTTTCTTTGTTTTGGGGCAAAAAGACAGAAATTCCACTTATTTAGAGGCAAAAAATCAGAAATTCCCTTTATTTTGGAGCAAAAATGAAGAAATTTCAATTTTTTATGGCAAAAAAGTATGCATTCTTCTTATTTTCGGGCAAAAAGGCAGAAATTCACCGTATTTTGGAGCAAAATTTCAGAAATTCCCCTAATTGTGGGGCAAAAAGGCAGAAATTCCCTTTAGTTAGGGCAAAAAGACAGAAATTCTCCTTATTTTGGGGCAAAACTCAGAAATTCCACTTATTTTGTGGCAAAATTTCAGAAATTTCCCTTATTTTGGGGCAAAATTGCAGAAATTTCACTTATATTGGGGCAAAAAGGCAGAAATTTCACTTATTTCAGGGAAAAAAAGCAGAAATTTTTTTATTTTGGGGCAAAAATGCAGAAATTAATAATATTTTGTGGCAAAAATGCAGAAATTCTCCTTATTTTGAGGTAAAAAGGCTGAAATTCCCCTTATTTAGGGGCAAAAAGGCAGAAATTTCCCTTATTTTGGGGCAAAATTGCAGAAACTTCACTTACTTCAGAGTAATAAGTCAGAATTTTTCCTTTTTTGGAGCAAAAAAGACAGAAATTCCCTTTGTTTTGGGGGAAAAAGGCAGAAATTCCCCGTATTTTGGAGCTAAGTTGCAGAAATTCCCCTAATTGTGGGGCAAAAAGGCAGAAATTCTCTATATGTTGAGAAAAAAACAGAAATTCTCCTTATTTTGGGGCAAAACTCAGAAATTCCACTTATTTTGGGGCAAAATTGCAGAAATTTCACTTATTTCAGGGAAAAAAAGCAGAAATTTTCTTATTTTGGGCCAAAAAGGCAGAAATTTTTAATATTTTGTGGCAAAAATGCATAAATTCCCCTTATTTTGAGGTTAAAAATGCTGAAATTCCCCTTAATAGGGGGTAAATATGCAGAAATTCCCCTAATTTGAGGTAAAATGGCTAAAATTCCACTCATTTTGGAAACAAAAACGCAGAAAATTCCCTTATTTTGGGGCAAAATTGCAGAAATTTCACTTACTTCAGGGTAGTAAGTCAGAATTTTTTCTTATTTTATGTCAAGAAAGACAGAAATTCCCTTTGTTTTGGGGGGAAAAAGACAGAAATTCCACTTATTTAGAGGCAAAAAAACAGAAATTCCCCTTATTTTGGAACAAAAATGAAGAAATTTCCTTTTTTGATGGCAAAAAGGTATGCATTCTTCTTATTTTCGGGCAAAAAGGCAGAAATTCCCCGTGTTTTGGAGCAAAAAAGCAGAAATTCCCCTAATTGTGGGGCAAAAAGGCAGAAATTCCCTATATGTTGGGGCAAAAAGACAGAAATTCATCTTATTTTGGGGCAAAACTCAGAAATTCCACTTATTTTGGGGCAAAATTCCAGAAATTTCCTCTATTTTATTACAAAATTGCAGAAATTTCACTTATTTTGGGGCAAAATTGCAGAAATTTCACATATTTTAGGGAAAAAAAGCAGAAATTTTCTTATTTTAGGGCAAAAATGCAGAAATTCCTAATATTTTGTGGCAAAAATGCGGAAATTCCCCTTATTTTGAGGTAAAAAGGCTGAAATTCCCCTTATTTGGGGGCAAAAATGCAGAAATTCCCTTTATTTTGAGGTAAAAAGGCTGAATTTCCCCTTATTTGGGGGCAAAAAGCAGAAAGTTCCCTTATTTTGGGGCAAAATTGCAGAAATTTCACTTACTTCAAGGTAATAAGTCTGAATTTTTCCTTATTTTGGGGCAAAAAAGACAGAAATTCCCTTTTGTTTTGGCGGAAAAAGACAGAAATTCCACTTATTTAGAGGCAAAAAAGCAGAAATTCCTTTTATTATGGAGCAAAAATGAAGAAATTTCCCATTTTTATGGCAAAAAGGTATGCATTCTTCTTATTTTCGGGCAAAAAGGCAGAAATACCCTTTATTTTGGAGCAAAATTGCAGAAATTCCCCTAATTGTGGGGCAAAAAGGCACAAATTGCCTATATGTTTGGGCAAAAAAACAGAAATTCTCTTTATTTTGGGGCAAAACTCAGAAATTCCACTTATTTTAGGGCAAAATTCCAGAAATTTCCCTTATTTTGGGGCAAAATTGCAGAAATTCCACTTATTTTGGGGCAAAATTCCAGAAATTTCCCTTATTTTGGGGCAAAATTGCTGAAATTTCACTTATTTTGGGGCAAAATTGCAGAAATTTCACTTATTTCAGGGAAAAAAAGCAGAAATTTTCTTATTTTGGGGCAAAAAGGCAGAAATTCCTAATATTTTGTGGCAAAAATGCAGAAATTCCCCTTATTTTGAGGTAAAAAGGCTGAAATTCCCCTTATTTGGGGGCAAAAAGGCAAAAATTTCCTTTATTTTGCAGCAAAATTGCAGAATTTTCACTTATTTCAGGGTAATAAGTCAGAAATTTTGCTTATTTTGGGGCAAAAAAGACAGGAATTACCTATGTTTTGGGGGAAAAAGACAGAAATTCCACTTATTTAAAGGCATAAAAGCAAACATTCCCCTTATTTTGGAGCAAAAATGAAGAAATTTCCCTTTTTTATGGCAAAAAGTTATGCATTCTTCTTATTTTCAGGCAAAAAGGAAGAAATTCCCTGTATTTTGGAGCAAAATTGCAGAAATTCCCCTAATTGTGGGGCAAAAAGGCAGAAATTCTCTATATGTTGGGGCAAAAAGACAGAAATTCTCCTTATTTTGGGGCAAAACTCAGAAATTCCACTTATTTTGGGGCAAAATTCCAGAAATTTCCCTTATTTTGAGGCAAAATTGCAGAAATTTCACTTATTTTGGGCTAAAATTGCAGAACTTTAACTTATTTTGGGGCAAAATTTCAGAAATTTCACTTATTTCAGAGAAAAAAGGCAGAAATTTTCCTTATTTTGGGGCAAAAATGCAGAAATTCCTAATATTTTGTGGCAAAAATTCAGAAATTCCTCTTATTTTAGGTAAAAAGGCTGAAATTCCCCTTATTTGGGGGCAAAAAGTCAGAAATTTCTTTTATTTTGGGGAAAAATTGCAGAAATTTTACTTACTTCAGAGAAATAAGTCAGAATTTTTCCTTATTTTGTGGCAAAAAAAACAGTAATTCCCTTTGTTTTAGGGGAAAAAAGACAGAAATTCCACTTATTTATAGGCAAAAAAGCAGAAATTCCCCTTATTTTGGAGCAAAAATGAAGAAATTTCCCTTTTTTATGGCAAAAAGGTATGCATTCTTCTTATTTTTGGGCAAAAATGCAGAAATTCTCCGTATTTTGGAGCAAAATTGCAAAAATTCCCCTAATTGTGAGGCAAAAAGGCAGAAATTGCCTATATGTTGGGGCAAAAAGACAGAAATTCTCCTTATTTTGGGGCAAAACTCAGAAATTCCACTTATTTTGGGGCAAAATTTCAGAAATTTCCCTTATTTTTGGGCAAAATTGCAGAAATTTCACGTATTTTGGGGCAAAATTACAGAAATTTCACATATTTAAGGGTAATAAGTCAGAAATTTTTCTTATTTTGGGGCAAAAAAGACAGGAATTCCTTTTGTTTTGGGGGAAAAAAACAGAAATTTCACTTATTTAGAGGCAAAAAAGCAGAAATTCCCCTTATTTTGGAGCAAAAATGAAGAAATTTCACTTTTTTATGGCAAAAAGTTATGCATTCTTCTTATTTTCGCGCAAAAAAGGCAGAAATTCCTCGTATTTTGGAGCAAAATTGCAGAAATTCCCCTAATTGTGGGGCAAAATGGCAGAAATTCTCTATATGTTGGGGCAAAAAGACAGAAATTCTCCTTATTTTGGGGCAAAACTCAGAAATTCCACTTATTTTGGGGCAAAATTCCAGAAATTTCCCTTATTTTGGAGCAAAATTGCAGTAATTTCACTTATTTTGGGGCAAAATTGAAGAAATTTCACATATTTTGGGGCATAATTGCAGAAATTTCACTTATTTCAGAGTAAAAAGGCAGTAATTTTCCTTATTTTGGGGCAAAAAGGCAGAAATTCCTAATATTTTGTGGCAAAAATGCAAAAATTCCCCTTATTTTGAGGTAAAAAGGCTGAAATTCCCCTTATTTGGGGGCAAAAAAGCAGAAAGTTTCCTTATTTGGTGGCAAAATTGCAGAAATTTCACTTATTTTGGGGCATAATTGCAGAAATTTTACTTTTTTCAGGGAAAAAAAGCAGAAATTTTCTTATTTTGGGGCAAAATGGCAGAAATTCCTAATATTTTGTGTCAAAAATGCAGAAATTCCCCTTATTTTGAGGTAAAAAGTCTGAAATTCCCCTTAATAGGGGGCAAAAAGGCAGAATTTTTTCTTATTATAGGGCAAAATTGCAGAAATTTCTCTTACTTCAAGGTAATAAGTCAGAATTTTTCATTATTTTAAGGCAAAAAAGACAGAAATTCCATTTGTTTTAGGGGAAAAAGACAGATATTCCACTTATTTAGAGGCAAAAAAGTAGAAATTCAACTTATTTTGGAGCAAAAATGAAAAAATTTCCCTTTTTTATGGCAAAAAGGTATGCATTCTTCTTATTTTGGGGCAAAAAGGCAGAAATTCTCCCTATTTTAGAGCAAAATTGCACAAATTCCCATAATTGTGGAGGAAAAAGGCAGAAATTGCCTATATGTTGGGGCAAAAAGACAGAAATTCTCCTTTTTTTGGGGCAAAACTCATAAATTCCACTTATTTTGGGGCAAAATTCCAGAAATTTTCCTTATTTTGGGGCAAAATTGCAGAAATTTCACTTATTTTGGGGCAAAATTGCAGAAATTTCACGTATTTCAGGTTACTAAGTCAGAAATTTTCCTTATTTTGGGGCAAAAAAGACAGGAATTTTCTTTGTTTTGGGGGAAAAAGACGGAAATTCCACTTATTTAGTGGCAAAAAAGCAGAAATTCCTTTTATTTTGGAGAAAAAATGAAGAAATTTCCCTTTTTTATGGCAAAAAGGTATGCATTCTTCTTATTTTCGGGCAAAAAGGCAAAAATTCACGGTATTTTAAAGCAAAATTGCCGAAATTTGCCTAATTGTGGGGCAAAAACGCAGAAATTCTCTATATGTTGGGGCAAAAAGACAGAAATTCTTCTTATTTTGGGGCAAAACAAAGAAATTCCATTATTTTGGGGCAAAATTCCAGCAATTTCCCTTATTTTGGGGCAAAATTGCAGAAATTTCACTTATTTTGGGGCATAATTGCAGAAATTTCACTTATTTCAGAGAAAAAAGCAGAAATTTTCTTATTTTGGGGCAAAAAGTTAGAAATTCCTAATATTTTGTGTCAAAAATGCAGAAATTCCCCTTATTTTGAGGTAAAAAGGCTGAAATTTTCCTTAATAGAGGGCAAAAATGCAGAAATTTTTCTTATTTTAGGGCAAAATTGCAGAAATTTCACTTACTTCAGGGTAATAAGTCAGAATTTTTCATTATTTTGAGGCAAAAAACACAGAAATTCCATTTGTTCTAGGGGAAAAAGACAGATATTCCACTTATTTAGGCAAAAAAGCAGAAATTCCCCTTATTTTGGGGCAAAAATGAAGAAATTTCCCTTTTTTATGGCAAAAGGGTATGCATTCTTCTTATTTTCGGGCAAAAAGGCAGAAATTCTCCGTATTTTGGAGCAAAATTGCAGAAATTCCCATAATTGTGGGGCAAAAAGTCAGAAATTGCCTAATGTTGGGGCAAAAAGACAGAAATTCTCCTTATTTTGGGGCAAAACTCAGAAATTCCACTTATTTTGGGGCAAAATTCCAGAAATTTTCCTTATTTTGGGGCAAAATTGCAGAAATTTCACTTATTTTGGGCTAAAATTGCAGAACTTTCACTTATTTTGGGGCAAAATTTCAGAAATTTCACTTATTTCAGACAAAAAAGGCAGAAATTTTCCTTATTTTGTGGCAAAAATGCAGAAATTCCTAATATTTTGTGGCAAAAATTCAGAAATTCCTCTTATTTTAGTTAAAAAGGCTGAAATTCCCCTTATTTGGGGGCAAAAAGTCAGAAATTTCCCTTATTTTGGGGCAAAATTGCAGAAATTTTACTAAGTTCAGGGTAATAAGACAGAATTTTTCCTTATTTTGGGGCAAAAAAGACAGAAATTCCCTTTGTTTTGGGGGAAAAAGACAGAAATTCCACTTATTTAGTGGCAAAAAAGCAGAAATTCCTTTTATTTTGGAGCAAAAATGAAGAAATTTCCCTTTTTTATGGCAAAAAGGTATGCATTCTTCTTATTTTCGGGCAAAAAGGCAGAAATTCTCCGTATTTTGGAGCAAAATTGCAGAAATTTGCCTAATTGTAGGGCAAAAAGGCAGAAATTCTCTATATGTTTGGGCAAAAAGACAGAAATACTCCTTATTTTGGGGCAAAACTCAGAAATTCCATTTTTGGGGCAAAATTCCAGAAATTTCCCTTATTTTGGGGCAAAATTGCAGAAATTTCACTTATATTGAGGCAAAATTGCAGAAATTTCACTTATTTCAGGGAAAAATGCAGAAATTTTCATATTTTGGGCCAAAAAGGCAGAAATTCCTAATATTTTGTGGCACAAATGCGGAAATTCCCCTTATTTTGAGGTAAAAATGCTGAAATTCCCCTTAATAGGGGGTAAATATGCAGAAATTCCCCTAATTTGAGGTAAAATGGCTAAAATTCCCCTTATTTTGGAAACAAAAACGCAGAAAATTCCCTTATTTTGGGGCAAAATTGCAGAAATTTCACTTACTTCAGGGTAATAAATCAGAATTTTTCCTTATTTTATGTCAAAAAAGACAGAAATTCCCTTTGTTTTGGGGGGGAAAAGACAGAAATTCCACTTATTTAGAGGCAAAAAAACAGAAATTCCCCTTATTTTGGAGCAAAAATGAAGAAATTTCCTTTTTTGATGGCAAAAAGGTATGCATTCTTCTTATTTTCGGGCAAAAAGGCAGAAATTCTCCGTATTTTGGAGCAAAATTGCAGAAATTCCCCTAATTGTGGGGCAAAAAGGCAGAAATTCCCTATATGTTGGGGCAAAAAGACAGAAATTCATCTTATTTTGGGGCAAAACTCAGAAATTCCACTTATTTTGTGGCAAAATTCCAGAAATTTCCTTTATTTTAGGACAAAATTACAGAAATTTCACTTATTTTGGGGCAAAATTGCAGAAATTTCACTTATTTCAGGGAAAAAAGCAGAAATTTTCTTATTTTGGGGCAAAAATGCAGAAATTCCTAATATTTTGTGGCAAAAATGCGGAAATTCCCTTTATTTTGAGGTAAAAAGGCTGAAATTCCCCTTATTTGGGGGCAAAAATGCAGAAATTCCCTTTATTTTGAGGTAAAAAGGCTGAAATTCCCCTTATTTGGGGGTAAAAAGGCAGAAAGTTCCCTTATTTTGGGGCAAAATTGCAGAAATTTCACTTACTACAAGGTAATAAGTCAGAATTTTTCTTTATTTTGGGGCAAAAGAGACAAAATTTCTCTTTGTTTTGGGGGAAAAAGACAGAAATTCCACTTATTTAGAGGCAAAAAAGCAGAAATTCCTTTTATTTTGGAGCAAAAATGAAGAAATTTCCCATTTTTATGGCAAAAAGGTATGCATTCTTCTTATTTTTAGGCAAAAAGGCAGAAATTACCTGTATTTTGGAGCAAAATTGCAGAAATTCCCCTAATTGTGGGGCAAAAAAACAGAAATTCTCCATATGTTGGGGCAAAAAGGCAGAAATTCTTTTTATTTTGGGGCAAAACTCAGAAATTCCACTTATTTTGGGGCAAAATTCCAAAAATTTCCCTTATTTTGGGGCAAAATTGCAGAAACTTCACTTACTTCAGAGTAATAAGTCAGAATTTTTCCTTATTTTGGGGCAAAAAAGACAGAAATTCCCTTTGTTTTGGGGGAAAAAGACAGAAATTCCACTTATTTAGAGGCAAAAAAGCAGAAATTCCTTTTATTATGGAGCAAAAATGAAGAAATTTCCCATTTTTATGGCAAAAAGGTATGCATTCTTCTTATTTTCTGGCAAAAAGGCAGAAATTCCCTGTATTTTGGAGCAAAATTGCAGAAATTCCCCTAATTGTGGGGCAAAACGGCACAAATAGCCTATATGTTGGGGCAAAAAAACAGAAAATCTCTTTATTTTGGGGCAAAACTCAGAAATTCCACTTATTTTGGGGCAAAATTCCAGAAATTTCCCTTATTTTTGGGCAAAATTGCAGAAATTCCACTTATTTTGGGGCAAAATTCCAGAAATTTCCCTTATTTTGGGGCAAAATTGCTGAAATTTCACTTATTTTGGGGCAAAATTGCAGAAATTTCACTTATTTCAGGGAAAAAAAGCAGAAATTTTCTTATTTTGTGGCAAAAAGGCAGAAATTCCTAATATTTTGTTGCAAAAATGCAGAAATTCCCCTTATTTTGAGGTAAAAAGGCTGAAATTCCCCTTGTTTGGGGGCAAAAAAGCAAAAATTTCCTTTATTTTGGGGCAAAAGTGCAGAAATTTCACTTATTTCAGGGTAATAAGTCAGAAATTTTGCTTATTTTGGGGCAAAAAAGACAGGAATTCCCTATGTTTTGGGGGCGAAAAGACAGAAATTCCACTTATTTAAAGGCAAAAAAGCAAACATTCCCCTTATTTTGGAGCAAAAATGAAGAAATTTCCCTTTTTTATGGCAAAAAGTTATGCATTCTTCTTATTTTCGGGCAAAAAGGCAGAAATTCCCCGTATTTTGGAGCAAAATTGCAGAAATTCCCCTAATTGTGGGGCAAAAAGGCAGAAATTCTCTATATGTTGGGGCAAAAAGACAGAAATTCTCCTTATTTTGGGGCAAAACTCAGAAATTCCACTTATTTTGCTGCAAAATTCCAGAAATTTCCCTTATTTTTAGGCAAAATTGCAGAAATTTCACTTATTTTGGGCTAAAATTGCAGAACTTTAACTTATTTTGGGGCAAAATTTCAGAAATTTCACTTATTTCAGAGAAAAAAGGCAGAAATTTTCTTTATTTTGGGGCAAAAATGCAGAAATTCCTAATATTTTGTGGCAAAAATTCAGAAATTCCTCTTATTTTAGGTAAAAAGGCTGAAATTCCCCTTATTTGGGGGCAAAAAGTCAGAAATTTCTTTTACTTTGGGGAAAAATTGCAGAAATTTTACTTACTTCAGGGAAATAAGTCAGAATTTTTCCTTATTTTGCGGCAAAAAAAAACAGTAATTCCCTTTGTTTTGGGGAAAAAAGACAGAAATTCCACTTATTTATAGGCAAAAAAGCAGAAATTCCCCTTATTTTGGAGCAAAAATGAAGAAATTTCCCTTTTTTATGGCAAAAAGGTATGCATTCTTCTTATTTTTGGGCAAAAAGGCAGAAATTCTCCGTATTTTGGAGCAAAATTGCAAAAATTCCCCTAATTGTGAGGCAAAAAGGCAGAAATTGCCTATATGTTGGGGCAAAAAGACAGAAATTCTTTTTATTTTGGGGCAAAACTAAGAAATTCCACTTATTTTGGAGCAAAATTTCAGAAATTTCCCTTATTTTGGGGCAAAATTGCAGAAATTTCACTTATTTTGGGGCAAAATTACAGAAATTTCACATATTTCAGGGTAATAAGTCAGAAATTTTCCTTATTTTGCGGCAAAAAAGACAGGACTTTTCTTTGTTTTGGGGGAAAAGACAGAAATTCCACTTATTTAGAGGCAAAAAAGCAGAAATTCCCCTTATTTTGAAGCAAAAATGAAGAAATTTAACTTTTTTATGGCAAAAAGGTATGCATTCTTCTTATTTTCGGGCAAAAAGGCAGAAATTCCCCGTATTTTGGAGCAAAATTGCAGAAATTCCCCTAATTGTGAGGCAAAAAGGCAGAAATTCCCTTTAGTTAGGGCAGAAAGACAGAAATTCTCCTTATTTTGGAGCAAAACTCAGAAATTACACATATTTTGGGGCAAAATTCCAGAAATTTCCCTTATTTTGGGGCAAAAAGGCAGAAATTTCAATTATGTCAGGGAAAAAAGGCAGAAATTTTCCTTATTTTAAGGCAAAAATGCAGAAATTCCTAATATTTTGTGGTAAAAATGCAGATATTCCCCTTATTTTCAGGTAAAAAGGCTGAAATTCCCCTTATTTGGGGGCAAAAAGGCAGAAATTTCCTTTATTTTGGGGCAAAATTGCAGAAATTTCACTTACTTCAGGGTGATAAGTCAGAATTTTTCCTTATTTTAGGGCAAAAAAGACAGAAATTCCCTTTGTTTTGGGAGAAAAAGATAGAAATTCCACTTATTTAGAGGCAAAAAAGCAGAAATTCCCCTTATTTTGGAGCAAAAATGAAGAAATTTCCCTTTTTTATGGCAAAAAGTTATGCATTCTTCTTATTTTCGGGGAAAAAGGCAGAAATTCCCCGTATTTTGGAGCAAAATTGCAGAAATTCCCCTAATTGTGGAGCAAAAATGCAGAAAATCTCTATATGTTGGGGCAAAAAGTCAGAAATTCTCCTTATTTTGGGGCAAAAATAAGAATTTCCACTTATTTTGGGGCAAAATTCCAGAAATTTTCCTTATTTTGGGGCAAAATTGCAGACATTTCACTTATTTTGGGGCAAAATTGCAGAAATTTCACTTATTTAAGGAAAAAAAAGCAGAAATTTTCTTATTTTGGGGCAAAAAGGAAGAAATTCCTAATATTTTGTGGCATAAATGCAGAAATTCCCTTTATTTTGAGGTAAAAAGGCTGAAATTCCCCTTATTTGGGGGCAATAAGGCAAAAATTTCCTTTATTTTCGGGCAAAATTGCAGAAATTTCACTTATTTAAGGGTTATAAGTCAGAAATTTTCTTTATTTTGGGCCTAAAATACAGGAATTCCCTTTGCCTTGGGGGAAAAAGACAGAAATTCCACTTATTCAGAGGCAAAAAAGCAGAAATTCCCCTTATTTTGGAGCAAAAATGAAGAAATTTCCCTTTTTTATGGCAAAAAGGTATGCATTCTTCTTATTATCGGGCAAAAAAGCAGAAATTCCCCGTATTTTTGAGCAAAATTCCAGAAATTCCCCTAATTGTGGGGCAAAAATGCAGAAAATCTCTATATGTTGGGGCAAAAAGACCGAAATTCTCTTTATTTTGGGGCAAAACTCAGAAATTCCACTTATTTTGGGGCAAAATTACAGAAATTTTCCTTTTTTTGGGGCAAAGTTGCAGAAATTTCACTTATTTTGGGGCAAATATGCAGAAATTTTACATATTTTGTAACAAAATTGCAGAAATTTCACTTATTTCAGGGAAAAAAGGCAGAAATTTTCCTTATTTTGGGGCAAAAAGGCAGAAATTCCTAATATTTTGTGGGAAAAATGCAGAAATTCCCCTAATTTCGAGGTAAAAAGGCTTAAATTCCCCTTATTTGGAGGCAAAATGCAGAAATTTCCCTTATTTTGGGGCAAAATTGCAGAAATATCACTTACTTCAGGGTAATAAGTCAGAATTTTTCCTTATTTTGGGGCAAAAAAGACAGAAATTCCCTTTGTTTTGAGGGAAAAAGAAAGAAATTCCACTTATTTAGAGGCAAAAAAGCAGAAATTCCCCTTTTTGGAGCAAAAATGAAGAAATTTTCTTTTTTTATGGCAAAAAGGTATGCATTCTTCTTATTTTCAAGCAAAAAGGCAGAAATTCCCTGTATTTTGGAGCAAAATTGCAGAAATTCCCCTAATTGTGGGGCAAAAAGGCAGAAATTGCCTATATGTTGGGGCAAAAAAACAGAAATTCTCCTTATTTTGGGGCAAAACTCAGAAATTCCACTTATATTGAGACAAAATTCCAGAAATTTCCCTTATTTTGGGGCAAACTTGCAGACATTTCACTTATTTTGGGGCAAAATTGCAGAAATTTCACTTATTTCAGGGAAAAAATCAGGAATTTTCTTATTTTGGGGCAAAAAGGCAGAAATTCTTAATATTTTGTGGTAAAAATGCAGAAATTCCTCTTATTTTGAGGTAAAAAGTCTGAAATTCCCCTTATTTGGGGGCAAATAGGCAGAAATTTCCCTTATTTTGGGGCAAAATTGAAGAAATTTCACTTACTACAGGGTAATAAGTCAGAATTTTTTCTTATTTTAGGGCAAAAAAGACAGAAATTCCCTTTGTTTTGAGGGAAAAAGACAGAAATTCCACTTATTTAGAGGCAAAAAAATAGAAATTCCCTTTATTTTGAAGCTAAACAGAAGAAATTACATTTTTGATGGCAAAAAGGTATGCATTCTTCTTATTTTCGGGCAAAAGGCAGAAATTCCCTGTCTTTTGGAGCAAAATTGCTGAAATTCCCCTAATTGTGAGGCAAAAAGGCAGAAATTTCCTATATGTTGGGGCAAAAAGAAAGAAATTCTCCTTATTTTGAAGCAAAACTCAGAAATTCCTCTTATTTTGAAGCAAAATTCCAGAAATTTCCCTTATTTTAGGACAAAATTGCAGAAATTTCACTTATTTTGGGGCAAAATTGCAGAAATTTCACTTATTTAAGGAAAAAAAAGCAGAAATTTTTTTATTTTGGGGCAAAAAGGCAGAAATTCCTAATATTTTGTGGCATAAATGCAGAAATTCCCTTTATTTTGAGGTAAAAAGGCTGAAATTCCCCTTATTTGGGGGCAATAAGGCAAAAATTTCCTTTATTTTGGGGCAAAAGTGCAGAAATTTCACTTATTTCAGGGTAATAAGTCAGAAATTTTGCTTATTTTGGGGCAAAAAAGACAGGAATTCCCTATGTTTTGGGGGGAAAAAGACAGAAATTCCACTTATTTAAAGGCAAAAAAGCAAACATTCCCCTTATTTTGGAGCAAAATGAAGAAATTTCCCTTTTTTATGGCAAAAAGTTATGCATTCTTCTTATTTTCGGGCAAAAAGGCAGAAATTCCCCGTATTTTGGAGCAAAATTGCAGAAATTCCCCTAATTGTGGGGCAAAAAGGCAGAAATTCTCTATATGTTGAGGCAAAAAGACAGAAATTCTTCTTATTTTGGGGCAAAATTTCAGAAATTTCACTTATTTCAGAGAAAAAAGGCAGAAATTTTCTTTATTTTGGGGCAAAATGCAGAAATTCCTAATATTTTGTGGCAAAAATTCAGAAATTCCTCTTATTTTAGGTAAAAAGGCTGAAATTCCCCTTATTTGGGGGCAAAAAGTCAGAAATTTCTTTTACTTTGGGGAAAAATTGCAGAAATTTTACTTACTTCAGGGAAATAAGTCAGAATTTTTCCTTATTTTGCGGCAAAAAAAACAGTAATTCCCTTTGTTTTGGGGAAAAAAGACAGAAATTCCACTTATTTATAGGCAAAAAAGCAGAAATTCCCCTTATTTTGGAGCAAAAATGAAGAAATTTCCCTTTTTTATGGCAAAAAGGTATGCATTCTTCTTATTTTTGGGCAAAAAGGCAGAAATTCTCCGTATTTTGGAGCAAAATTGCAAAAATTCCCCTAATTGTGAGGCAAAAAGGCAGAAATTGCCTATATGTTGGGGCAAAAAGACAGAAATTCTCCTTATTTTGGGGCAAAACTAAGAAATTCCACTTATTTTGGGGCAAAATTTCAGAAATTTTCCTTATTTTGGGGCAAAATTGCAGAAATTTCACTTATTTTGGGGCAAAATTACAGAAATTTCACATATTTCAGGGTAATAAGTCAGAAATTTTCCTTATTTTGCGGCAAAAAAGACAGGACTTTTCTTTGTTTTGGGGGAAAAGACAGAAATTCCACTTATTTAGAGGCAAAAAAGCAGAAATTCCCCTTATTTTGAAGCAAAAATGAAGAAATTTAACTTTTTTATGGCAAAAAGGTATGCATTCTTCTTATTTTCGGGCAAAAAGGCAGAAATTCCCCGTATTTTGGAGCAAAATTGCAGAAATTCCCCTAATTGTGAGGCAAAAAGGCAGAAATTCCCTTTAGTTAGGGCAAAAAGACAGAAATTCTCCTTATTTTGGAGCAAAATTCAGAAATTACACATATTTTGGGGCAAAATTCCAGAAATATCCCTTATTTTGGGGCAAAAAGGCAGAAATTTCAATTATGTCAGGGAAAAAAGGCAGAAATTTTCTCTATTTTAAGGCAAAAAATGCAGAAATTCCTAATATTTTGTGGTAAAAATGCAGATATTCCCCTTATTTTTAGGTAAAAAGGCTGAAATTCCCCTTATTTGGGGGCAAAAAGGCAGAAATTTCCTTTATTTTGGGGCAAAATTGCAGAAATTTCACTTACTTCAGGGTGATAAGTCAGAATTTTTCCTTATTTTAGGGCAAAAAAGACAGAAATTCACTTTGTTTTGGGAGAAAAAGACAGAAATTCCACTTATTTAGAGGCAAAAAAGCAGAAATTCCCCTTATTTTGGAGCAAAAATGAAGAAATTTCCCTTTTTATGGCAAAAAGTTATGCATTCTTCTTATTTTCGGGGAAAAAGGCAGAAATTCCCCGTATTTTGGAGCAAAATTGCAGAAATTCCCCTAATTGTGGAGCAAAAATGCAGAAAATCTCTATATGTTGGGGCAAAAAGTCAGAAATTCTCCTTATTTTGGGGCAAATCTAAGAATTTCCACTTATTTTGGGGCAAAATTCCAGAAATTTCCCTTATTTTGGGGCAAAATTGCAGAAATTCCCCTAATTGTGGGGCAAAAAGGCAGAAATTGCCTATATGTTGGGGCAAAAAAACAGAAATTCTCCTTATTTTGGGGCAAAACTCAGAAATTCCACTTATATTGAGACAAAATTCCAGAAATTTCCCTTATTTTGGGGCAAACTTGCAGACATTTCACTTATTTTGGGGCAAAATTGCAGAAATTTCACTTATTTCAGGGAAAAAAATCAGGAATTTTCTTATTTGGGGGCAAAAAGGCAGAAATTCCTAATATTTTGTGGTAAAAATGCAGAAATTCCCCTTATTTTGAGGTAAAAAGACTGAAATTCCCCTTATTTGGGGGCAAAAATGCAGAAATTTCCCTTATTTTGGGGCAAAATTGAAGAAATTTCACTTACTACAGGGTAATAAGTCAAAATTTTTCCTTATTTTATGGGCAAAAAAGACAGGAATTCCCTTTGTTTTGAGGGAAAAAGACAGAAATTCCACTTATTTAGAGGCAAAAAAATAGAAATTCCCTTTATTTTGAAGCTAAACAGAAGAAATTACATTTTTGATGGCAAAAAGGTATGCATTCTTCTTATTTTCGGGCAAAAGGCAGAAATTCCCCGTCTTTTGGAGCAAAATTGCTGAAATTCCCCTAATTGTGAGGCAAAAAGGCAGAAATTTCCTATATGTTGGGGCAAAAAGACAGAAATTCTCCTTATTTTGAAGCAAAACTCAGAAATTCCTCTTATTTTGAAGCAAAATTCCAGAAATTTCCCTTATTTTAGGACAAAATTGCAGAAATTTCACTTATTTTGGGGCAAAATTGCAGAAATTTCACTTATTTAAGGAAAAAAAAGCAGAAATTTTCTTATTTTGGGGCAAAAAGGCAGAAATTCCTAATATTTTGTGGCATAAATGCAGAAATTCCCTTTATTTTGAGGTAAAAAGGCTGAAATTCCCCTTATTTGGGGGCAATAAGGCAAAAATTTCCTTTATTTTCGGGCAAAATTGCAGAAATTTCACTTATTTAAGGGTTATAAGTCAGAAATTTTTTTTATTTTGGGACAAAAAAGACAGGAATTCCCTTTGCCTTGGGGGAAAAAGACAGAAATTCCACTTATTCAGAGGCAAAAAAGCAGAAATTCCCCTTATTTTGGAGCAAAAATGAAGAAATTTCCCTTTTTTATGGCAAAAAGGTATGCATTCTTCTTATTATCGGGCAAAAAAGCAGAAATTCCCTGTATTTTTGAGCAAAATTGCAGAAATTCCCCTAATTGTGGGGCAAAAATGCAGAAAATCTCTATATGTTGGGGCAAAAAGACCGAAATTCTCTTTATTTTGGGGCAAAACTCAGAAATTCCACTTATTTTTGGGGCAAAATTACAGAAATTTTCCTTTTTTTGGGGCAAAATTGCAGAAATTTCACTTATTTTGGGGCAAATATGCAGAAATTTTACATATTTTGTAACAAAATTGCAGAAATTTCACTTATTTCAGGGAAAAAAGGCAGAAATTTTCCTTATTTTGGGGCAAAAAGGCAGAAATTCCTAATATTTTGTGGCAAAAATGCAGAAATTCCCCTTATTTCGAGGTAAAAAGGCTGAAATTCCCCTTGTTTGGGGACAAAAGGCAGAAATTTCCCTTATTTTGGGGCAAAATTGCAGAAATATCACTTACTTCAGGGTAATAAGTCAGAATTTTTCCTGATTTTGGGGCAAAAAAGACAGAAATTCCCTTTGTTTTGAAAGAAAAAGAAAGAAATTCCACTTATTTAGAGGCAAAAAAGCAGAAATTCCTCTTTTTGGAGCAAAAAAGAAGAAATTTTCTTTTTTTATGGCAAAAAGGTATGCATTCTTCTTATTTTCAAGCAAAAAGGCAGAAATTCCCCGTATTTTGGAGCAAAATTGAGGAAATTCCCCTAATTGTGGGGCAAAAAGGCAGAAATTGCCTATATGTTGGGGCAAAAAAACAGAAATTCTCCTTATTTTGGGGCAAAACTCAGAAATTCCACTTATTTTGGGGCAAAATTCCAGAAATTTCCCTTATTTTGGGGCAAAATTGCAGACATTTCACTTATTTTGGGGCAAAATTGCAGAAATTTCACTTATTTCAGGGAAAAAAAGCAGAAATTTTCTTATTTTGGGGCAAAAAGGCAGAAATTCCTAATATTTTGTGGCAAAAATGCAGAAATTCCCCTTATTTTTAGGTAAAAAGACTGAAATTCCCCTTATTTGGGGACAAAAAGGCAGAAATTTCCCTTATTTTGGAGCAAAATTGAAGAAATTTCACTTACTACAGGGTAATAAGTCAGAATTTTTCCTTATTTTAGGGCAAAAAAGACAGAAATTCCCTTTGTTTTGAGGGAAAAAGACAGAAATTTCACTTATTTAGAGGCAAAAAAATAGAAATTCCCTTTATTTTGAAGCAAAATAGAAAAAAATTACATTTTTGATGGCAAAAAGGTATGCATTCTTCTTATTTTCGGGCAAAAAGGCAGAAATTCCCCGTCTTTTGAAGCAAAATTGCTGAAATTCCCCTAATTGTGGGGCAAAAAGGCAGAAATTTCCTATATGTTGGGGCAAAAAGACAGAAATTCTCCTTATTTTGAAGCAAAACTCAGAAATTCCACTTATTTGGAAGCAAAATTCCAGAATTTTCCTTATGTTAGGACAAAATTGCAGAAATTTCACATATTTTGGGGCATAATTGCAGAAATTTCAATTATTTCAGGGAAAAAAAGCAGAAATTTTTTTATTTTGGGAATAAAGGAAAAAATTCCTAATATTTTGTGGCAAAAATGCAGAAATTCCCCTTATTTTGAGGTAAAAAAGCTGAAATTCCCCTTATTTGGGGGCAAAAATGCAGAAATTCCCCTTATTTTGAGGTAAAAAGGCTGAAATTCCCCTTATTTGGGGGCAAAAAGGCAGAAATTTCCTTTATTTTCAGGCAAAATTGCAGAAATTTCACATATTTAAGGGTAATAAGTCAGAAATTTTCTTTATTTTGGGGAAAAAAAGACAGGAATTCCCTTTGTTTTGGGGGATAAAGACAGAAATTCCACTTATTTAGAGGCAAAAAAGCAGAAATTCCCTTTATTTTAGAGCAAAAATGAAGAAATTTTTTTTTATGGCAAAAATGTATGCATTCTTCTTATTTTCGTACAAAAAGGCAGAAATTCCCCGTATTTTGGAGCAAAATTGCAGAAATTCCCAAATTGTGGGGCAAAAAGGCAGAAATTCTCTATATGTTGGGGCAAAAAGACAGAAATTCTTCTTATTTTGGGGAAATACTCAGAAATTCCACTTATTTGGGGGCAAAATTCCAGAAATTTCCCTTATTTTGGGACAAAATTGCAGAAATTTAACATATTTTGGGGCAAAATTGCAAAAATTTCACTTTTTTCAGGGAAAAAATGAGAAATTTTCTTATTTTGGGGCAAAAAGGCAGAAATTCCTAATGTTTTGTGGCAATAATGCAGAAATTCTCCTTATTTTGAGATATAAAGGCTGAAATTCCCCTTATTTGGGGGCAAAAATGCAGAAATTCACCGTATTTTGAGGTAAAAAGGCTGAAATTCCCCTTAGTTGGAGGCAAAAAAGCAGAAATTTCCCTTATTTTTTGGCAAAATTGCAGAAATTTCACTTACTACAGGGTAATAAGTCAGAATTTTTCCTTATTTTAGGGCAAAAAAGACAGAAATTCCCTTTGTTTTGGGGGAAAAAGACAGAAATTCCACTTATTTAGAGGCAAAAAAGCAGAAATTCCTTTTATTTTGGAGCAAAAATAAAGAAATTTCCTTTTTATGGCAAAAAGGTATGCATTCTTCTTATTTTCGGGCAAAAAGGCAGAAATTCTCCGTATTTTGGAGCAAAATTGCAGAAATTCCCGTAATTGTGGGGCAAAAAGGCAGAAATTCTCGATATGCTGGGGCAAAAAACAGAAATTCTCCTTATTTTGGGGCAAAACTCAGAAATTTCTTATATTTTGGGGCAAAATTGCAGAAATTTCACTTATTTCAGAGAAAAAAGACAGAAATTTTCCTTATTTTGGGGGAAAAGGCAGAAATTCCTAATATTTTGTGACAAAAATGCAGAAATTCCCCTTATTTTGAGGTAAAAAGGCTCAAATTCTCCTTATTTGGGGGCAAAAAGGCACTAATTTCCCTAATTTTGGGGCAAGATTGCAGAACTTTCACTTACTTCAGGGTAATAAGTCAGAATTTTTTCTTATTTTGGGGCAAAAAAGACAGAAATTCCCTTTATTTTGGGGAAAAAAGACAGAAATTCCACTTATTTAGAGGCAAAAAAGCAGAAATTCTACTTATTTTGGAGCAAAAATGAAGAAATTTCCCTTTTTTATGGCAAAAAAGTATGCATTCTTCTTATTTTCGTGCAAAAAGGCAGAAATTCTCTGTATTTTGGAGAAAAATTGCAGAAATTCCTCTAATTGTGGGGCAAAAAGGCAGAAATTGCCTATATGTTGGGCTAAAAAGACAGAAATTCTCCTTATTTTGTGGCAAAACTCAGAAATTCCACTTATTTTGAGGCAACATTCCAGAAATTTCCTTTATTTTGGGGCAAAATTGCAGAAATTTCACTTATTTTGGGGCAAAATTGGAGAAATTTCACTTATTTCAGGGTAATAAGTCAGAAATTTTCCTAATTTTGGGGCAAAAAAGACAGGAATTTTCTTTGTTTGGGGGGAAAAAGACAGAAATTCCACTTATTTAGAGGCAGAAAATCAGAAATTCCCCCTATTTTGGAGCAAAAATGAAGAAATTTCACTTTTTTATGGCAAAAAGGTATGCATTCTTCTTATTTTCGGGCAAAAAGGCAGAAATTCCCTGTATTTTGGAGCAAAATTTCAAAAATTACCCTAATTGTGGGGCAAAAAGGCAGAAATTCCCTTTAGTTAGGGCAAAAAGACAGAAATTCTCCTTATTTTGGGGCAAAACTCAGAAATTCCACTTATTTTGTGGAAAAATTGCAGAAATTTCCCTTATTTTGGGGCAAAATTGCAGAAATTTCACTTATATTGGGGCAAAAAGGCAGAAATTTCACTTATTTCAGGGAAAAAAAGCAGAAATTTTTTTTATTTTGGGGCAAAAAGGCAGAAATTAATAATATTTTGTGGCAAAAATGCAGAAATTCTCCTTATTTTGAGGTAAAAAGGCTGAAATTCCCCTTATTTGGGGGCAAAAAGGCAGAAATTTCCCTTATTTTGGGGCAAAATTGCAGAAATTTCACTTACTTCAGGGTAATAAGTCAGAATTTTTCCTTTTTTGGTGCAAAAATACAAAAATTCCATTTGTTTTGGGGGAAAAAGACAGAAATTCCACTTATTTAGAAGCAAAAAAGCAGAAATTCCCCTTATTTGGAGCAAAAATGAAGAAATTTCCCTTTTTTATGGCAAAAAGTTATGCATTCTTTTTATTTTTGGGCAAAAATGCAGAAATTCCCTGTATTTTGGAGCAAAATTGCAGAAATTCCCCTAATTGTGGGGCAAAGAGGCAGAAATTGCCTATATGTTGGGGCAAAAAGACAGAAATTCTCCTTATTTTGGGGCAAAACTAAGAAATTCCACTTATTTTGGGGCAAAATTCGAGAAATTTCCCTTATTTGGGGGCAAAATTGCAGAAATTTCACTTATTTTGGGGCAAAATTGCAGAAATTTCACTTATTTCAGGGAAAAAAAGCAGAAATTTTTCTTATTTTGGGGCAAAAATGTAGAAATTTCTAATATTTTGTGGCAAAAATGCAGAAATTCCCCTTATTTTGAGGTAAAAAGGCTGAAATTCCCCTTATTTGGGGGCAAAAAGCAGAAATTCCCCTTATTTTGAGGTAAAAAGGCTGAAATTCCCCTTTTTTGGGGGCAAAAAAGCAGAATGTTCTCTTATTTTGGGGCAAAATTTCAGAAATTTCACTTACTTCAGGGTAATAAGTCAGAATTTTTCCTTATTTTGGGGCAAAAAAGACAGAAATTCTCTTTGTTTTGGGAGAAAAAGACAGAAATTCCACTTATTTAGAGGCAAAAAAGCAGAAATTCCTCTTATTTTGGAGCAAAAATGAAGAAATTTCCCATTTTTACGGCAAAAAGGTATGCATTCTTCTTATTTTCAGGCAAAAAGGCAGAAATTCCCTGTATTTTGGAGCAAAATTGCAGAAATTCCCCTAATTGTGTGGCAGAAAGGCAGAAATTGCCTATATGTTGGGGAAAAAACAGAAATTCTCCTTATTTTGGGGAAAAACTCAGAAATTTCACTTATTTTGGGGCAAAATTCCAGAAATATCCTTTATTGTGGGGCAAAATTGCAGAAATTTCACTTATTTTGGGGCAAAATTGCAGAAATTTCACTTATTTCAGGGAAAAAAAGCAGAAATTTTCTTATTTTGGGGCAAAAAGGCAGAAATTCCTAATATTTTGTGGCAAAAATGCAGAAATTCCCCTTATTTTAAGGTAAAAAGGCTGAAATTCCTCTTATTTTGGGGCAAAAAGGCAAAAATTTCCTATAATTTGGGGCAAAATTGCAGAAATTTCACCTATTTCAGGGTAATAAGTCAGAAATTTTCCTTATTTTGGGGCAAAAAATACAGGAATTCCCTATGTTTTGGGGGAAAAAAACAGAAATTTCATTTATTTAAAGGTAAAAAAGCAGACATTCCCCTTATTTTGGAGCAAAAATGAAGAAATTTCCTTTTTTAAAGCAAAAAGTTATGCATTCTTCTCATTTTCGGGCAAAAAGGCAAAAATTCCCCGTATTTTGGAGCAAAATTGCAGAAATTCCCCTAATTGTGGGGCAAAAATACAGAAATTCTTTTTATGTTGGGGCAAAAAGACAGAAATTCTCCTTATTTTGGGGCAAAACTCAGAAATTCCACTTATTTTGGGGCAAAATTACAGAAATTTCCCTTATTTTGGGGCAAAATTGCAGAAATTTCACTTATTTTGGGCTAAAATTGCAGAACTTTCACTTATTTTGGGGCAAAATTTCAGAAATTTCATTTACTTCAGAGAAAAAAGGCAGAAATTTTCCTTATTTTGGGGCAAAAATGCAGAAATTCCTAATATTTTGTGGCAAAAATTCAGAAATTCCTCTTATTTTAGGTAAAAAGGCTGAAATTCCCCTTATTTGGGGGCACAAAGTCAGAAATTTCCCTTATTTTGGGGCAAAATTGCAGAAATTTTACTTAGTTCAGGGTAATAAGACAGTATTTTTCCTTATTTTGGGGCAAAAAAGACGGTAATTCCTTTTGTTTTGGGAAAAAAGACAGAAATTCCACTTATTTATAAGCAAAAAAGCAGAAATTCTCCTTATTTTGGAGCAAAAATGAAGAAATTTCCCTATTTTATGGCAAAAAGGTATGCATTCTTCTTATTTTTTGGCAAAAGGCAGAAATTCTCCGTATTTTGGAGCAAAATTGCAGAAATTCCCCTAATTGTGAGGCAAAAAGGCAGAAATTGCCTATATGTTGGGGCAAAAGGACAGAAATTCTCCTTATTTTGGGGCAAAACTCAGAAATTCCACTTATTTTGGGGAAAAATTTCAGAAATTTCCCTTATTTTGGGGCAAAATTGCAGAAATTTCACTTCTTTTGGGGCAAAATTACAGAAATTTAACTTATTTCAGGGTAATAAGTCAGAAATTTTCCTTATTTTAGGGCAAAAAAGACAGGACTTTTCTTTGTTTTGGGGGAAAAGACAGAAATTCCACTTATTTAGAGGCAAAAAAGCAGAAATTCCCCTTATTTTGAAGCAAAAATGAAGAAATTTCACTTTTTTATGGCAAAAATGTATGCATTCTTCTTATTTTCGGGCAAAAAAGCAAAAATTCCCAGTATTTTGGTGCAAAATTGCAGAAATTCCCCTAATTGTGGAGCAAAAAGGCAGAAATTCCCTTTAGTTAGGGCAAAAAGACAGAAATTCTCCTTATTTTGGGGCAAAACTCAGAAATTCCACATATTTTGTGTCAAAATTCCAGAAATTTCCTTTATTTTGGGGCAAAATTGCAGAAATTTCACTTATTTTGGGGCAAAAGGCAGAAATTTCACTTATTTCAGGGAAAAAAGTCAGAAATTTTCCTTATTTTGGGGCAAAAATGCAGAAATTCCTAATATTTTGTGGTAAAAATGCAGATATTCCCCTTATTTTGGTGTAAAAAGGCTGAAATTCCCCTTATTTGGGGGCAAAAAGGCAGAAATTTCCCTTATTTTGGGGCAAAATTGCAGAAATTTCACTTACTTCAGGGTAATAAGTCTGAATTTTTCCTTATTTTGGGGCAAAAAAGACAGGAATTCATTTTGTTTTGGGGGAAAAAGACAGAAATTCCACTTATTTAGAGGCAACAAAGCAGAAATTCCCCTTATTTTGGAGCAAAAATGAAGAAATTTCAATTTTTTATGGCAAAAAGTTATGCATTCTTCATATTTTCGCGCAAAAAAGGAAGAAATTCCTCGTATTTTGGAGCAAAATTGCAGAAATTCCCCTAATTGTGGGGCAAAAAGGCAGAAATTCTCTATATGTTAGGGCAAAAAGACAAAAATTCTCCTTATTTTGGGGCAAAACTCAGAAATTCCACTTATTTTGGGGCAAAATTCCAGAAATTTCCCTTATTTTGGGGCAAAATTGCAGAAATTTCACTTATTTTGGGGCAAAATTGCAGAAATTTCACATATTTTGGGGCATAATTGCAGAAATTTCACTTATTTCAGAGAAAAAAGGCAGTAATTTTCCTTATTTTGGGGCAAAAAGGCAGAAATTCCTAATATTTTGTGCAAAAATGCAGAAATTCTCCTTATTTTGAGGTAAAAAGGCTGAAATTCACCTTATTAGGGGGCAAAAAGGCAGAAATTTCCCTTATTTTGGGGCAAAATTGCAGAAATTTCACTTACTTCAGGGTAATAAGTCAGAATTTTTCCTTAATTTGGGGCAAAAAAGACAGAAATTCCATTTGTTTTGGGGGAAAAAGACAGAAATTCCACTTATTTAGAGGCAAAAAAGCAGAAATTCCCCTTATTTTGGAGCAAAAATGAAGAAATTTCTCTTTTTTATGACATAAAGGTATGCATTCTTCTTATTTTCGGGCAAAAAGGCAGAAATTCTCCGTATTTTGGAGCAAAATTGCAGAAATTCCCCTAATTGTGGGGCAAAAAGGCAGAAATTGCCTATATGTTGGGGCAAAATCAGAAATTCTTCTTATTTTGGGGCAAAACTCAGAAATTCCACTTATTTTGGGGCAAAATTCTAGATATTTTCCTTATTTTGGGGCAAAATTGCAGAAATTTCACTTATTTTTGGGCAAAATTGCAGAAATTTCACTTATTTCAGGGTAATGAGTCAGAAATTTTCCTTATTTTGGGGCAAAAAAGACAGGAATTTTTTTTGTTTGGGGGGAAAAAGACAGAAATTCCACTTATTTAGAGGCAAAAAAGCAGAAATTCCCCTTAATTTGGAGCAAAAATGAAGAAATTTCCCTTTTTTATGGCAAAAAGGTATGCATTCTTCTTATTTTCGGGCAAAAAGGCAGAAATTCCCCGTATTTTGGAGCAAAATTGCAGAAATTCCTCTATTTGTGGGGCAAAAGGCAGAAATACTCTATATGTTGGGGCAAAAAGACAGAAATTCTCCTTATTTTGGGGCAAAACTAAGAAATTCCATTATTTTGGGGCAAATTTCCAGAAATTTCCCTTATTTGGGGGCAAAATTGCTGAAATTTCACTTATTTTGGGGCAAAATTATAGAAATTTCACTTATTTCAGAAAAAAAGCAGAAATTTTCTTATTTTGGGCCAAAGGGCAGAAATTCCTAATATTTTGTTGCAAAAATGCAGAAATTCCCTTTATTTTGAGGTAAAACGGCTGAAATTCCTATTAATAGGGGCTAAATATGCCGAAAATCCCCTAATTTGAGGTAAAATGGCTGAAATTCCCTTTATTTTGGAAACAAAAACGCAGAAATTTACCTTATTTTGGGGCAAAATTCCAGAAATTTCACATACTTCAGGGTAATAAGTCCGAATTTTTCCATATTATGGGGCAAATAAGACAGGAATTCCCTTTGTTTTGGGGGAAAAAGACAGAAATTCCACTTATTTAGAGGCAAAAAAGCAGAAATTCCCCTTATTTTGGAGAAAAATGAATAAAATTCTCTTTTTTATGGCAAAAAGGCATGCATTCTTCTTGTTTTCAGGCAAAAAAGCAGAAATTCCCTGTATTTTGGAACAAAATTGCCGAAATTCCCCTAATTGTAGGACAAAAATGCAGAAAATCTCTATATGTTGGGGCAAAAAGACAGAAATTCTCCTTATTTTGGGGCAAAACTCAGAAAATTCCACTTATTTTGGGGCAAAATTCCAGAAATTTCCCTTATTTTGGGGCAAAATTGCAGAAATTTCACTTATTTTGGGGCAAAATTGCAGAAATTTCCCATATTTTGGGGCAAAATTGCAGAAATTTCACTTACTTCAGGGTAATAAGTCAGAATTTCTTCTTATTTTGGGGCAAAATACAGAAATTATCTTTGTTTTGGGGGGAAAAGACAGAAATTCCACTTATTTAGAGGCATAAAAGCAGAAATTCCCCTTATTTTGGAGCAAAAATGAAGAAATTTCTTTTTTTAAGGCAAAAAGGTATGCATTCTTCTTATTTTCGGGCAAAAAGAAAGAAATTTTCCGTATTTTGAAGCAAAATTGAAGAAATTCCCCTAATTGTGGGGCAAAAAGGCAGAAATTCCCTATATGTTGGGGCAAAAAGACAGAAATTCTCCTTTTTTTGGGGCAAAACTCTGAAATTCCACTTATTTTGCGGCAAAATTCCAGAAATTTCCCTTATTTTGGGACAAAAGTGCAGAAATTTTACTTATTTTGAGGCAAAATAGCTGAAATTTCACTTAGTTCAGGGAAATAAGTCAGAAATTTTTCTTATTTTGGGGCAAAAAAGACAGGAATTTTCTTTGTTTTGGGGGAAAACGACAGAAATTCCACTTATTTAGAGGCAAAAAAGAAGATATTTTCCTTATTTTGAAGCAAAAATGAAGAAATTTCCCTTTTTTATGGCAAAAAGGTATGCATTCTTATTATTTTCGGGCAAAAAAACAAAAATTCACGGTATTTTGGAGCAAAATTGCAGAAATTTGCCTAATTGTGGGGCAAAAAGGCAGAAATTCTATATAGGCTGGGGCAAGAAGACAGAAATTCTCCTTATTTTGGGGCAAAACTCAGAAATTTCATTATTTTTGGGCAAAATTCCAGAAATTTCCCTTATTTTGGGACAAAATTGCAGAAATTTCACTTATTTTGGGGCATAATTGCAGAAATTTCACTTATTTCAGGGAAAAAAAGCAGCAATTTTCTTATTTTGGGGTAAAAAGGCAGAAATTTCTAATATTTTGTGTCAAAAATGCAGAAATTCCCCTTATTTTGAGTTAAAAAGGCTTAAATTCCCATTAATAGGGGGCAAAAAGGCAGAAATTTTTCTTATTTTAGGGCAAAATTGCAGAAATCTCACTTACTTCAGGGAAATAAGTCAGAAATTTTTCTTATTTTGGGGCAAAAAAGACAGGAATTTTCTTTGTTTTGGGGGAAAACGACAGATATTCCACTTATTTAGAGGCAAAAAAGCAGAAATTCCCCTTATTTTGGTGCAAAAATGAAGAAATTTCCTTTTTTTTATGTCAAAAAGGTATGCATTCTTTTTATTTTCGGGCAAAAAGGCAGAAATTCTCCGTATTTTGGAGCAAAATTGCAGAAATTTGCCTAATTGTAGGGAAAAAAGGCAGAAATTCTCTATATGTTGGGGCAAAAAGACAGAAATTCTCCTTTTTTGGGGCAAAACTCAGAAATTCCATTTTTGGGGCAAAATTCCAGAAATTTCCCTTATTTTGGGGCAAAATTGCAGAAATTTCACTTATTGTGGGGCAAAATTGCAGAAATTTCACTTATTTCAGGGAAAAAAAGCAGAAATTTTCTTATTTTGGGCCAAAAAGGCAGAAATTCCTAATATTTTGTGGCAAAAATGCATAAATTCCCCTTATTTTGAGGTAAAAATGCTGAAATTCCCCTTAATAGGGGGTAAATATGCAGAAATTCCCCTAATTGGAGGTAAAATGGCTGAAATACCCCTGATTTTGGAAACAAAAACGCAAAGATTTCCCTTATTTTAGGGCAAAATTGCAGAAATTTCACTTACTTCAGGGTAATAAGTCAGAATTTTTCCTTATTTTAGGGCAAAAAAGACAGAAATTCCCTTTGTTTTGGGGGGAAAAAGACAGAAATTTCTATTATTTGGAGGCAAAAAAAATTCCCTTTATTTTGGAGCAAAAATGAAGAAATTTCCTTTATTGATGGCAAAAAGGTATGCATTCTTCTTATTTTCGGGCAAAAAGGCAGAAATTCCCCGTATTTTGGAGCAAAATTGCAGAAATTCCCCTAATTGTGGGGCAAAAAGGCAGAAATTCCCTATATGTTGGGGCAAAAAGACAGAAATTCTTCTTATTTTGGGGCAAAACTCAGAAATTCCACTTATTTTGGGGCAAAATTCCAGAAATTTCCCTTATTTTAGGACAAAATTCCAGAAATTTCACTTATTTTGGGGCAAAATTGCAGAAATTTCACTTATTTCAGGGAAAAAACGCAGAAATTTTCATTATTTTGGGGCAAAAATGCAGAAATTCCTAATATTTTGGGGTAAAAATGCATATATTCCCCTTTTTTGATGTAAAAGTGCTGAAATTCCCCTTATTTGGGGGCAAAAAGGCAGAAATTTCCTTTATTTTGGGGCAAAATTGCAGAAATTTCACTTACTTCAGGGTAATAAGTCAGAATTTTTCCTTATTTTGGGGCAAAAAAGACAGGAATTCCTTTTGTTTTGGGGGAAAAAGACAGAAATTTCACTTATTTATAGGCAAAAAAGCAGAAATTCCCCTTATTTTGGAGCAAAAATGAAGAAATTTCACTTTTTTATGGCAAAAAGTTATGCATTCTTCTTATTTTCGCGCAAAAAAGGCAGAAATTCCTCGTATTTTGGAGCAAAATTGCAGAAATTCCCCTAATTGTGGGGCAAAAAGGCAGAAATTCTCTATATGTTGGGGCAAAAAGACAGAAATTCTCCTTATTTTGGGGCAAAACTCAGAAATTCCACTTATTTTGGGGCAAAATTCCAGAAATTTCCCTTATTTTGGAGCAAAATTGCAGAAATTTCACTTATTTTGGGGCAAAATTGAAGAAATTTCACATATTTTGGGGCATAATTGCAGAAATTTCACTTATTTCAGAGTAAAAAGCAGTAATTTTCCTTATTTTGGGGCAAAAAGGCAGAAATTCCTAATATTTTGTGGCAAAAATGCAAAAATTCCCCTTATTTTGAGGTAAAAAGGCTGAAATTCCCCTTATTTGGGGGCAAAAAAGCAGAAAGTTTCCTTATTTTGGGGCAAAATTGCAGAAATTTCACTTATTTTGGGGCAAAAAGGCAGAAATTTCACTTATTTCAGGGAAAAAAGACAGAAATTTTTCTTATTTTGGGGCAAAAATGCAGAAATTCCTAATATTTTGTGGTAAAAATGCAGATATTCCCCTTATTTTGGTGTAAAAAGGCTGAAATTCCCCTTATTTAGGGGCAAAAAGGCAGAAATTTCCCTTATTTTGCCGCAAAATTGCAGAAATTTCACTTACTTCAGGGTAATAAGTCTGAATTTTTCCTTATTTTGGGGCAAAAAAAGAAAGGAATTCATTTTGTTTTGGGGAAAAAAGACAGAAATTCCACTTATTTAGAGGCAAAAAAGCAGAAATTCCCCTTATTTTGGAGCAAAAATGAAGAAATTTCAATTTTTTATGGCAAAAAGTTATGCATTCTTCTTATTTTCGCGCAAAAAAGGCAGAAATTCCTCGTATTTTGGAGCAAAATTGCAGAAATTCCCCTAATTGTGGGGCAAAAAGGCAGAAATTCTCTATATGTTGGGGCAAAAAGACAAAAATTCTCCTTATTTTGTGGCAAAACTCAGAAATTCCACTTATTTTGGGGCAAAATTCCAGAAATTTCCCTTATTTTGGGGCAAAATTGCAGAAATTTCACTTATTTTGGGGCAAAATTGCAGAAATTTCACATATTTTGGGGCATAATTGCAGAAATTTCACTTATTTCAGATAAAAAAGGCAGTAATTTTCCTTATTTTGGGGCAAGAAGGCAGAAATTCCTAATATTTTGTGGCAAAAATGCAGAAATTCTCCTTATTTTGAGGTAAAAAGGCTGAAATTCCCCTTATTAGGGGGCAAAAATGCAGAAATTTCCCTTATTTTGGGGCAAAATTGCAGAAATTTCACTTACTTCAGGGTAATAAGTCAGAATTTTTCCTTATTTTGGGGCAAAAAATACAGAAATTCCATTTTTTTGGGGGAAAAAGACAGAAATTCCACTTATTTAGAGGCAAAAAAGCAGAAATTCCCCTTATTTTGGAGCAAAAATAAAGAAATTTCTCTTTTTTATGACAAAAAGGTATGCATTCTTCTTATTTTCGGGCAAAAAGGCAGAAATTCTCCGTATTTTGGAGCAAAATTGCAGAAATTCTTTTAATGGTGGGGCAAAAAGACAGAAATTGCCTATATGTTGGGGCAAAATCAGAAATTCTTCTTATTTTTGGGCAAAACTCAGAAATTCCACTTATTTTGGGGCAAAATTCTAGAAATTTTCCTTATTTTGGGGCAAAATTGCGGAAATTTCACTTATTTTTGGGCAAAATTGCAGAAATTTCACTTATTTCAGGGTAATAAGTCAGAAATTTTCCTAATTTTGGGGCAAAAAAGACAGGAATTTTTTTTTGGGGGGGGAAAAAGACAGAAATTCCACTTATTTAGAGGCAAAAAAGCAGAAATTCCCCTTAATTTGGAGCAAAAATGAAGAAATTTCCCTTTTTTATGGCAAAAAGGTATGCATTCTTCTTATTTTCGGGCAAAAAGGCAGAAATTCCCCGTATTTTGGAGCAAAATTGCAGAAATTCCTCTATTTGTGGGGCAAAAGGCAGAAATACTCTATATGTTGGGGCAAAAAGACAGAAATTCTCCTTATTTTGGGGCAAAACTAAGAAATTCCATTATTTTGGGGCAAATTTCCAGAAATTTTTCTTATTTGGGGGCAAAATTGCTGAAATTTCACTTATTTTGGGGTAAAATTATAGAAATTTCACTTATTTCAGAAAAAAAGCAGAAATTTTCTTATTTTGGGCCAAAGGGCAGAAATTCCTAATATTTTGTTGCAAAAATGCAGAAATTCCCCTTATTTTGAGGTAAAAAGGCTGAAATTCCTATTAATAGGGGCTAAATATGCAGAAAATCCCCTAATTTGAGGTAAAATGGCTGAAATTCCCTTTATTTTGGAAACAAAAACGCAGAAATTTAACTTATTTTGGGGCAAAATTCCAGAAATTTCACATACTTCAGGGTAATAAGTCCGAATTTTTCCATATTATGGGGCAAATAAGACAGGAATTCCCTTTGTTTTGGGGGAAAAAGACAGAAATTCCACTTATTTAGAGGCAAAAAAGCAGAAATTCCCCTTATTTCGGAGCAAAAATGAATAAAATTCCCTTTTTTATGGCAAAAAGGCATGCATTCTTCTTGTTTTCAGGCAAAAAAGCAGAAATTCCCCGTATTTTGGAACAAAATTGCCGAAATTCCCCTAATTGTGGGACAAAAATGCAGAAAATCTCTATATGTTGGGGCAAAAAGACAGAAATTCTCCTTATTTTGGGGCAAAACTCAGAAATTCCACTTATTTTGGGGCAAAATTCCAGAAATTTCCCTTATTTTGGGGCAAAATTGCAGAAATTTCATTTATTTTGGGGCAAAATTGCAGAAATTTCCCATATTTTGGGGCAAAATTGCAGAAATTTCACTTACTTCAGGGTAATAAGTCAGAATTTCTTCTTATTTTGGGGCAAAATACAGAAATTATCTTTGTTTTGGGGGAAAAAGACAGAAATTCCACTTATTTAGAGGCATAAAAGCAGAAATTCCCCTTATTTTGGAGCAAAAATGAAGAAATTTCCTATTTTTATGGCAAAAAGGTATGCATTCTTCTTATTTTCGGGCAAAAAGGGAGAAATTTTCCGTATTTTGAAGCAAAATTGAAGAAATTCCCCTAATTGTGGGGCAAAAAGGCAGAAATTCCCTATATGTTGAGGCAAAAAGACAGAAATTCTCCTTTTTTTGGGGCAAAACTCTGAAATTCCACTTATTTTGCGGCAAAATTCCAGAAATTTCCCTTATTTTGGGACAAAAGTGCAGAAATTTTACTTATTTTGAGGCAAAATTGCAGAAATTTCACTTAGTTCAGGGAAATAAGTCAGAAATTTTTCTTATTTTGGGGCAAAAAAGACAGGAATTTTCTTTGTTTTGGGGGAAAAAGACAGAAATTCCACTTATTTAGAGGCAAAAAAGAAGAAATTCCCCTTATTTTGAAGCAAAAATGAAGAAATTTCCCTTTTTTATGGCGAAAAGGTATGCATTCTTATTATTTTCGGGCAAAAAAACAAAAATTCACGGTATTTTGGAGCAAAATTGCAGAAATTTGCCTAATTGTGGGGCAAAAAGGCAGAAATTCTATATAGGCTGGGGCAAGAAGACAGAAATTCTCCTTATTTTGGGGCAAAACTCAGAAATTTCATTATTTTTGGGCAAAATTCCAGAAATTTCCCTTATTTTGGGACAAAATTGCAGAAATTTCACTTATTTTGGGGCATAATTGCAGAAATTTCACTTATTTCAGGGAAAAAAAGCAGCAATTTTCTTATTTTGGGGTAAAAAGGCAGAAATTTCTAATATTTTGTGTCAAAAATGCAGAAATTCCCCTTATTTTGAGGTAAAAAGGCTTAAATTCCCATTAATAGGGGGCAAAAAGGCAGAAATTTTTCTTATTTTAGGGCAAAATTGCAGAAATTTCACTTACTTCAGGGTAATAAGTCAGAATTTTTCATTATTTTGAGGCAAAAAAGACAGAAATTCCATTTGTTTTAGGGGAAAAAGACAGATATTCCACTTATTTAGAGGCAAAAAAGCAGAAATTCCCCTTATTTTGGTGCAAAAATGAAGAATTTTACTTTTTTTATGTCAAAAAGGTATGCATTCTTCTTATTTTTGGGCAAAAAGGCAGAAATTCTCCGTATTTTGGAGCAAAATTGCAGAAATTTGCCTAATTGTAGGGCAAAAAGGCAGAAATTCTCTATATGTTGGGGCAAAAAGACAGAAATTCTCCTTTTTTGGGGCAAAACTCAGAAATTCCATTTTTGGGACAAAATTCCAGAAATTTCCCTTATTTTGGGGCAAAATTGCAGAAATTTCACTTATTGTGGGGCAAAATTGCAGAAATTTCACTTATTTCAGGGAAAAAAAGCAGAAATTTTCTTATTTTGGGCCAAAAAGGCAGAAATTCCTAATATTTTGTGGCAAAAATGCATAAATTCCCCTTATTTTGAGGTAAAAATGCTGAAATTCCCCTTAATAGGGGGTAAATATGCAGAAATTCCCCTAATTGGAGGTAAAATGGCTGAAATACCCCTTATTTTGGAAACAAAAACGCAAAAATTTCCCTTATTTTAGGGCAAAATTGCAGAAATTTCACTTACTTCAGGGTAATAAGTCAGAATTTTTCCTTATTTTAGGGCAAAAAAGACAGAAATTCCCTTTGTTTTGGGGGGAAAAAGACAGAAATTCCTATTATTTGGAGGCAAAAAAAAATTCCCTTTATTTTGGAGCAAAAATGAAGAAATTTCCTTTTTTGATGGCAAAAAGGTATGCATTCTTCTTATTTTCGGGCAAAAAGGCAGAAATTCCCCGTATTTTGGAGCAAAATTGCAGAAATTCCCCTAATTGTGGGGCAAAAAGGCAGAAATTCCCTATATGTTGGGGCAAAAAGACAGAAATTCTTCTTATTTTGGGGCAAAACTCAGAAATTCCACTTATTTTGGGGCAAAATTCCAGAAATTTCCCTTATTTTAGGACAAAATTCCAGAAATTTCACTTATTTTGGGGCAAAATTGCAGAAATTTCACTTATTTCAGGGAAAAAAAGCAGAAATTTTCATTATTTTGGGGCAAAAATGCAGAAATTCCTAATATTTTGGGGTAAAAATGCATATATTCCCCTTTTTTGATGTAAAAATGCTGAAATTCCCCTTATTTGGGGGCAAAAAGGCATAAATTTTTTTTTATTTTGGGGCAAAATTGCAGAAATTTCACTTACTTCAGGGTAATAAGTCAGAATTTTTCCTTATTTTGGGGCAAAAAAGACAGGAATTCCTTTTGTTTTGGGGGAAAAAGACAGAAATTTCACTTATTTATAGGCAAAAAAGCAGAAATTTCCCTTATTTTGGAGCAAAAATGAAGAAATTTCACTTTTTTATGGCAAAAAGTTATGCATTCTTCTTATTTTCGCGCAAAAAAGGCAGAAATTCCTCGTATTTTGGAGCAAAATTGCAGAAATTCCTCTAATTGTGGGGCAAAAAGGCAGAAATTCTCTATATGTTGGGGCAAAAAGACAGAAATTCTCCTTATTTTGGGGCAAAACTCAGAAATTCCACTTATTTTGGGGCAAAATTCCAGAAATTTCCCTTATTTTGGAGCAAAATTGCAGAAATTTCACTTATTTTGGGGCAAAATTGAAGAAATTTCACATATGTTGGGGCATAATTGCAGAAATTTCACTTATTTCAGAGTAAAAAGGCAGTAATTTTCCTTATTTTGGGGCAAAAAGGCAGAAATTCCTAATATTTTGTGGCAAAAATGCAAAAATTCCCCTTATTTTGAGGTAAAAAGGCTGAAATTCCCCTTATTTGGGGGCAAAAAAGCAGAAAGTTTCCTTATTTTGGGGCAAAATTGCAGAAATTTCACTTATTTTGGGGCATAATTGCAGAAATTTCACTTATTTCAGGGAAAAAAGCAGAAATTTTCTTCTTTTGGGGCAAAATGGCAGAAATTCCTAATATTTTGTGTCAAAAATGCAGAAATTCCCCTTATTTTGAGGTAAAAAGTCTGAAATTCCCCTTAATAGGGTGCAAAAAGGCAGAATTTTTTCTTATTTTAGGGCAAAATTGCAGAAATTTCACTTACTTCAGGGTAATAAGTCAGAATTTTTCATTATTTTGAGGCAAAAAACACAGAAATTCCATTTGTTTTAGGGGAAAAAGACAGATATTCCACTTATTTAGGCAAAAAAGCAGAAATTCCCCTTATTTTGGGGCAAAAATGAAGAAATTTCCCTTTTTTATGGCAAAAAGGTATGCATTCTTCTTATTTTCGGGCAAAAAGCAGAAATTCTCCGAATTTTGGAGCAAAATTGCAGAAATTCCCATAATTGTGGGGGAAAAAGGCAGAAATTGCCTATATTTGGGGCAAAAAGACAGAAATTCTCCTTTTTTTGGGGCAAAACTCAGAAATTCCACATATTTTGTGGCAAAATTCCAGAAATTTTCCTTATTTTGGGGCAAAATTGCAGAAATTTCACTTATTTTGGGGCAAAAAGGCATAAATTTCACTTATTTCAGGGAAAAAAGGCAGAAATTTTCCTTATTTTGGGGCAAAAATGCAGAAATTCCTAATATTTTTGGTAAAAATGCAGATATTCCCCTTATTTTGGTGTAAAAAGGCTGAAATTCCCCTTATTTGGGGGCAAAAAGGCAGAAATTTCCCTTATTTTGCGGCAAAATTGCAGAAATTTCACTTACTTCAGGGTAATAAGTCTGAATTTTTCCTTATTTTGGGGCAAAAAAGACAGGAATTCATTTTGTTTTGGGGAAAAAAGACAGAAATTCCACTTATTTAGAGGCAAAAAAGCAGAAATTGCCCTTATTTTGGAGCAAAAATGAAGAAATTTCAATTTTTTATGGCAAAAAGTTATGCATTCTTCTTATTTTCGCGCAAAAAAGGCAGAAATTCCTCGTATTTTGGAGCAAAATTGCAGAAATTCCCCTAATTGTGGGGCAAAAAGGCAGAAATTCTCTATATGTTGGGGCAAAAAGACAAAAATTCTCATTATTTTGTGGCAAAACTCAGAAATTCCACTTATTTTGGGGCAAAATTCCAGAAATTTCCCTTATTTTGGGGCAAAATTGCAGAAATTTCACTTATTTTGGGGCAAAATTGCAGAAATTTCACATATTTTGGGGCATAATTGCAGAAATTTCACTTATTTCACAGAAAAAAGGCAGTAATTTTCCTTATTTTGGGGCAAAAAGGCAGAAATTCCTAATATTTTGTGGCAAAAATGCAGAAATTCTCCTTATTTTGAGGTAAAAAGGCTGAAATTCCCCTTATTAGGGGGCAAAAAGGCAGAAATTTCCCTTATTTTGGGGCAAAATTGCAGAAATTTCACTTACTTCAGTGTAATAAGTCAGAATTTTTCCTTATTTTGGGGCAAAAAAGACAGAAATTCCATTTGTTTTGGGGGAAAAAGACAGAAATTCCACTTATTTAGAGGCAAAAATGCAGAAATTCCCCTTATTTTGTAGCAAAAATAAAGAAATTTCTCTTTTTTATGACAAAAAGGTATGCATTCTTCTTATTTTCGGGCAAAAAGGCAGAAATTCTCTGTATTTTGGAGCAAAATTGCAGAAATTCTTTTAATTGTGGGGCAAAAAGACAGAAATTGCCTATATGTTGGGGCAAAATCAGAAATTCTTCTTATTTTTGGGCAAAACTCAGAAATTCCACTTATTTTGGGGCAAAATTCTAGAAAATTTCCTTATTTTGGGGCAAAATTGCGGAAATTTCACTTATTTTTGGGCAAAATTGCAAAAATTTCACTTATTTCAGGGTAATAAGTCAGAAATTTTCCTAATTTTGGGGCAAAAAAGACAGGAATTTTTTTTGGGGGGGGGGAAAAGACAGAAATTCCACTTATTTAGAGGCAAAAAAGCAGAAATTCCCTTTAATTTGGAGCAAAAATGAAGAAATTTCCCTTTTTTATGGCAAAAAGGTATGCATTCTTCTTATTTTCGGGCAAAAAGGCAGAAATTCCCCGTATTTTGGAGCAAAATTGCAGAAATTCCTCTATTTGTGGGGCAAAAGGCAGAAATACTCTATATGTTGGGGCAAAAAGACAGAAATTCTCCTTATTTTGGGGCAAAACTAAGAAATCCCATTATTTTGGGGCAAATTTCCAGAAATTTTCCTTATTTGGGGGCAAAATTGTTGAAATTTCACTTATTTTGGGGCAAAATTATAGAAATTTCACTTATTTCAGAAAAAAAGCAGAAATTTTCTTATTTTGGGCCAAAGGGCAGAAATTCCTAATATTTTGTTGCAAAAATGCAGAAATTCCCCTTATTTTGAGGTAAAAAGGCTGAAATTGCTATTAATAGGGGCTAAATATGCAGAAAATCCCCTAATTTGAGGTAAAATGGCTGAAATTCCCTTTATTTTGGAAACAAAAACGCAGAAATTTACCTTATTTTGGGGCAAAATTCCAGAAATTTCACATACTTCAGGGTAATAAGTCCGAATTTTTCCATATTATGGGGCAAATAAGACAGGAATTCCCTTTGTTTTGGGGGAAAAAGACAGAAATTCCACTTATTTAGAGGCAAAAAAGCAGAAATTCCCCTTATTTCGGAGCAAAAATGAATAAAATTCCCTTTTTTATGGCAAAAAGGCATGCATTCTTCTTGTTTTCAGGCAAAAAAGCAGAAATTCTCCGTATTTTGGAACAAAATTGCCGAAATTCCCCTAATTGTGGGACAAAAATGCAGAAAATCTCTATATGTTGGGGCAAAAAGACAAAAATTCTCCTTATTTTGGGGCAAAACTCAGAAATTCCACTTATTTTGGGGCAAAATTCCAGAAATTTCCCTTATTTTGGGGCAAAATTTCAGAAATTTCACTTATTTTGGGGCAAAATTGCAGAAATTTCCCATATTTTGGGGCAAAATTGCAGAAATTTCACTTACTTCAGGGTAATAAGTCAGAATTTCTTCTTATTTTGGGGCAAAATACAGAAATTATCTTTGTTTTTGGGGAAAAAGACAGAAATTCCACTTATTTAGAGGCAAAAAAGCAGATTTTCCCCTTATTTTGGAGCAAAAATGAAGAAATTTCCTTTTTTTATGGCAAAAAGGTATGCATTCTTCTTATTTTCGGGCAAAAAGGCAGAAATTCCCCGTATTTTGGAGCAAAATTAAAGAAATTCCCCTAATTGTGGGGCAAAAAGGCAGAAATTCCCTATATGTTGGGGCAAAAAGACAGAAATTCTCCTTATTTTGGGGCAAAACTCAGAAATTCCACTTATTTTGCGGCAAAATTCCAGAAATTTCCCTTATTTTGGGAAAAAAGTGCAGAAATTTCACTTATTTTGAGGCAAAATTGCAGAAATTTCACTTAGTTCAGGGTAATAAGTCAGAAATTTTTCTTATTTTGGGGCAAAAAAGACAGGAATTTTCTTTGTTTTGGGGGAAATTGACAGAAATTCCACTTATTTAGAGGCAAAAAAGAAGAAATTCCCCTTATTTTGAAGCAAAAATGAAGAAATTTCCCTTTTTTATGACAAAAAGGTATGCATTCTTATTATTTTCGGGCAAAAAGGCAAAAATTCACGGTATTTTGGAGCAAAATTGCAGAAATTTGCCTAATTGTGGGGCAAAAAGGCAGAAATTCTCTATAGGCTGGGGCAAAAAGACAGAAATTCTTATTTTGGGGCAAAACTCAGAAATTTCATTATTTTTGGGCAAAATTCCAGAAATTTCCCTTATTTTGGGACAAAATTGCAGAAATTTCACTTATTTTGGGGCATAATTGCAGAAATTTCACTTATTTCAGGGAAAAAAAGCAGCAATTTTCTTATTTTGGGGTAAAAAGGCAGAAATTTCTAATATTTTGTGTCAAAAATGCAGAAATTCCCCTTATTTTGAGGTAAAAAGGCTTAAATTCCCATTAATAAGGGGCAAAAAGGCAGAAATTTTTATTATTTTGGGGCAAAATTGCAGAAATCTCACTTACTTCAGGGTAATAAGTCAGAATTTTTCATTATTTTGAGGCAAAAAAGACAGAAATTCCATTTGTTTTAGGGGAAAAAGACAGATATTCCACTTATTTAGAGGCAAAAAAGCAGAAATTCCCCTTATTTTGGTGCAAAAATGAAGAAATTTCCTTTTTTTATGTCAAAAAGGTATGCATTCTTCTTATTTTCGGGCAAAAAGGCAGAAATTCTCCGTATTTTGGAGCAAAATTGCAGAAATTTGCCTAATTGTAGGGCAAAAATGCAGAAATTCTCTATATGTTGGGGCAAAAAGACAGAAATTCTTCTTTTTTGGGGCAAAACTCAGAAATTCCATTATTAGGGCAAAATTCCAGAAATTTCCCTTATTTTGGGGCAAAATTGCAGAAATTTCACTTATTTTGGGGCAAAATTGCAGAAATTTCACTTATTTCAGGGAAAAAAAGCAGAAATTTTCTTATTTTGGGCCAAAAAGGCAGAAATTCCTAATATTTTGTGGCAAAAATGCATAAATTCCCCTTATTTTGAGGTAAAAATGCTGAAATTCCCCTTAATAGGGAGTAAATATGCAGAAATTCCCCTAATTGGAGGTAAAATGGCTGAAATACCCCTTATTTTGGAAACAAAAACGCAAAAATTTCCCTTATTTTAGGGCAAAATTGCAGAAATTTCACTTACTTCAGGGTAATAAGTCAGAATTTTTCCTTATTTTAGGGCAAAAAAGACAGAAATTCCCTTTGTTTTGGGGGGAAAAAGACAGAAATTCCTCTTATTTAGAGGCAAAAAAAAATTCCCCTTATTTTGGAGCAAAAAAGAAGAAATTACCTTTTTTGATGGCAAAAAGGTATGCATTCTTCTTATTTTTGGGCAAAAAGGCAGAAATTCCCCGTATTTTGGAGCAAAATTGCAGAAATTCCCCTAATTGTGGGGCAAAAATGCAGAAATTCCCTATATGTTGGGGCAAAAAGACAGAAATTCTTCTTATTTTTGGGCAAAACTCAGAAATTCCACTTATTTTAGGGCAAAATTCCAGAAATTTCCCTTATTTTAGGACAAAATTCCAGAAATTTCACTTATTTTAAGGCAAAATTGCAGAAATTTCACTTATTTCAGGGAAAAAAAGCAGAAATTTTCATTATTTTGGAGCAAAAATGCAGAAATTCCTAATATTTTGCAGTAAAAATGCATATATTCCCCTTATTTTGATGTAAAAATGCTGAAATTCCCCTTATTTGGGGGCAAAAAGGCAGAAATTTCCTTTATTTTGGGGCAAAATTGCAGAAATTTCACTTACTTCAGGGTAATAAGTCAGAATTTTTCCTTATTTTGGGGCAAAAAAGACAGGAATTCATTTTGTTTTGGGGGAAAAAGACAGAAATTTCACTTATTTATAGGCAAAAAAGCAGAAATTTCCCTTATTTACGAGCAAAAATGAAGAAATTTCACTTTTTTATGGCAAAAAGTTATGCATTCTTCTTATTTTTGCGCAAAAAGGCAGAAATTCCTTGTATTTTGGAGCAAAATTGCAGAAATTCCCCTAATTGTGGGGCAAAAAGGCAGAAATTCTCTATATGTTGGGGCAAAAAGACAGAAATTCTCCTTATTTTGGGGCAAAACTCAGAAATTCCACTTATTTTGGGGCAAAATTCCAGAAATTTCCATTATTTTGGAACAAAATTGAAGAAATTTCACTTATTTTGGGGCAAAATTGAAGAAATTTCACATATTTTGGGGCATAATTGCAGAAATTTCACTTATTTCAGAATAAAAAGGCAGTAATTTTCCTTATTTTGGGGCAAAAAAGCAGAAATTCCTAATATTTTGTGGCAAAAATGCAAAAATTACCCTTATTTTGAGGTAAAAAGGCTGAAATTCCCCTTATTGGGGGCAAAAAAGCAGAAAGTTTCCTTATTTTGGGGCAAAATTGCAGAAATTTCACTTATTTTGGGGCATAATTGCAGAAATTTCACTTATGTCAAGGAAAAAAAGCAGAAATTTTCTTATTTTGGGGCAAAATGGCAGAAATTCCTAATATTTTGTGTCAAAATGCAGAAATTCCCCTTATTTTGAGGTAAAAAGGCTGAAATTCCCCTTAATAGATGGCAAAAAGGCAGAATTTTTTCTTATTTTAGGGCAAAATTGCAAAAATTTCACTTACTTCAGGGTAATAAGTCAGAATTTTTCATTATTTTGGGGCAAAAAAGACAGAAATTCCATTTGTTTTAGGGGAAAAAGACAGATATTCCACATATTTAGAGGCAAAAAAGTAGAAATTCAACTTATTTTGGAGCAAAATTGAAAAAATTTCCTATTTTTATGGCAAAAAGGTATGCATTCTTCTTATTTTCGAGCAAAAAGCAGAAATTCTCCGTATTTTGGAGCAAAATTGCAGAAATTCCCATAATTGTGGGGGAAAAAGGCAGAAATTGCCTATATGTTGGGGCAAAAAGACAGAAATTCTCCTTATTTTGGGGCAAAACTCAGAAATTCCACTTATTTTGGGGCAAAATTCCAGAAATTTTCCTTATTTTGGGGCAAAATTGCAGAAATTTCACTTATTTTGGGGCAAAATTGCAGAAATTTCACGTATTTCAGGGTAATAAGTCAGAAATTTTCCTTATTTTGGGGCAAAAAAGACAGGAATTTTCTTTGTTTTGGGGGAAAAAGACAGAAATTCCACTTATTTAGTGGCAAAAAAGCAAAAATTCCTTTTATCTTGGAGCAAAAATGAAGAAATTTCCCTTGTTTATGGCAAAAAGGTATGCATTCTTCTTATTTTCGGGCAAAAAGGCAGAAATTCCCCGTATTATGGAGCAAAATTGCAGAAATTTGCCTAATTGTAGGGCAAAAAGGCAGAAATTCTCTACATGTTGGGGCAAAAAGTCAGAAATTCTCCTTATTTTGGGGAAAAACTCAGAAATTCCATTTTGGGGGCAAAATTCCAGATATTTCCCTTATTTTGGGGCAAAATTGCAGAAATTTCACTTATTTTGGGGTAAAATTGCAGAAATTTCACTTATTTCAGGGAAAAAAAGCAGAAATTTTTTATTTTGGGCCAAAAAATCAGAAAGTCCTAATATTTTGTTGCAAAAATGCATAAATTCCCCTTATTTTGAGGTAAAAATGCTGAAATTCCCCTTAATAGGGATTAAATATGCAGAAATTCCCCTAATTTGAGGTAAAATGGCTGAAATTCCCCTTAATAGGGGGTAAATATCCAGAAATTTTCCTAATTTGAGGTAAAATGGCTGAAATTCCCCTTATTTTGGAAACAAAAACACAGAAATTTCCCTTATTTTGGGGAAAAATTGCAGAAATTTCACTTACTTCAGGGTAATAAGTCAGAATTTTTCTTTATTTTAGGGCAAAAAAGACAGAAATTCCCTTTGTTTTGGGGGGAAAAAGACAGAAATTCCACTTATTTAGAGGCAAAAAAAACAGAAATTCCTCTTATTTCGGAGCAAAAATGAAGAAATTTCCTTTTTTGATGGCCAAAAGGTATGCATTCTTCTTATTTTCGGGCAAAAAGGCAGAATTTCCCCGTATTTTGGAGCAAAATTGCAGAAATTCCCCTAATTATGGGGCAAAAAGGCAGAAATTCCCTATATGTTGGGGCAAAAAGACAGAAATTCTCCTTATTTTGGGGCAAAACTCAGAAATTCCACTTATTTTGGGGCAAAATTCCAGAAATTTCCCTTATTTTAGGACAAAATTGCAGAAATGTCACTTATTTTGGGGCACAATTGCTGAAATTTCACTTATTTCAGGGAAAAAAAGCAGAAATTTTCCTTATTTTGGGGCAAAAATGCAGAAATTCCTAATATTTTGTGGTAAAAATGCAGATATTCCCCTTATTTTGGTGTAAAAAGGCTGAAATTCCCATTATTTGGGGGCAAAAAGGCAGAAATTTCCCTTATTTTGCGGCAAAATTGCAGAAAATTCACTTACTTCAGGGTAATAAGTCTGAATTTTTCCTTATTTTGGGGCAAAAAAGACAGGAATTCATTTTGTTTTGGGGAAAAAAGACAGAAATTCCACTTATTTAGAGGCAAAAAAGCAGAAATTCCCCTTATTTTGGAGCAAAAATGAAGAAATTTCAATTTTTTATGGCAAAAAGTTATGCATTCTTCTTATTTTCGCGCAAAAAAGGCAGAAATTCCTCGTATTTTGGAGCAAAATTGCAGAAATTCCCCTAATTGTGGGGCAAAAAGGCAGAAATTCTCTATATGTTGGGGCAAAAAGACAAAAATTCTCCTTATTTTGTGGCAAAACTCAGAAATTCCACTTATTTTGGGGCAAAATACCAGAAATTTCCCTTATTTTGGGGCAAAATTGCAGAAATTTCACTTATTTTGGGGCAAAATTGCAGAAATTTCACATATTTTGGGGCATAATTGCAGAAATTTCACTTATTTCAGAGAAAAAAGGCAGTAATTTTCCTTATTTTGGGGCAAAAAGGCAGAAATTCCTAATATTTTGTGGCAAAAATGCAGAAATTCTCCTTATTTTGAGGTAAAAAGGCTGAAATTCCCCTTATTAGGGGGCAAAAATGCAGAAATTTCCCTTATTTTGGGGCAAAATTGCAGAAACTTCACTTACTTCAGGGTAATAAGTCAGAATTTTTCCTTATTTTGGGGCAAAAAATACAGAAATTCCATTTTTTTTGGGGAAAAAGACAGAAATTCCACTTATTTAGAGGCAAAAAAGCAGAAATTCCCCTTATTTTGGAGCAAAAATAAAGAAATTTCTCTTTTTTATGACAAAAAGGTATGCATTCTTCTTATTTTCGGGCAAAAAGGCAGAAATTCTCCGTATTTTGGAGCAAAATTGCAGAAATTCCTTTAATTGTGGGGCAAAAAGACAGAAATTGCCTATATGTTGGGGCAAAATCAGAAAATCTTCTTATTTTTGGGCAAAACTCAGAAATTCCACTTATTTTGGGGCAAAATTCTAGAAATTTTCCTTATTTTGGGGCAAAATTGCGGAAATTTCACTTATTTTTGGGCAAAATTGCAGAAATTTCACTTATTTCAGGGTAATAAGTCAGAAATTTTCCTAATTTTGGGGCAAAAAAGACAGGAATTTTTTTTTTGGGGGGGGGAAAGACAGAAATTCCACTTATTTAGAGGCAAAAAAGCAGAAATTCCCCTTAATTTGGAGCAAAAATGAAGAAATTTCCCTTTTTTATGGCAAAAAGGTATGCATTCTTCTTATTTTCGGGCAAAAAGGCAGAAATTCCCCGTATTTTGGAGCAAAATTGCAGAAATTCCTCTATTTGTGGGGCAAAAGGCAGAAATACTCTATATGTTGGGGCAAAAAGACAGAAATTCTCCTTATTTTGGGGCAAAACTAAGAAATTCCATTATTTTGGGGCAAATTTCCAGAAATTTTCCTCATTTGGGGGCAAAATTGCTGAAATTTCACTTATTTTGGGGCAAAATTATAGAAATTTCACTTATTTCAGAAAAAAAGCAGAAATTTTCTTATTTTGGGCCAAAGGGCAGAAATTCCTAATATTTTGTTGCAAAAATGCAGAAATTCCCCTTATTTTGAGGTATAAAGGCTGAAATTTTTATTAATAGGGGCTAAATATGCAGAAAATCCCCTAATTTGAGGTAAAATGGCTGAAATTCCCTTTATTTTGGAAACAAAAACGCAGAAATTTACCTTATTTTGGGGCAAAATTCCAGAAATTTCACATACTTCAGGGTAATAAGTCCGAATTTTTCCATATTATGGGGCAAATAAGACATGAATTCATTTTGTTTTGGGGGAAAAAGACAGAAATTCCACTTATTTAGAGGCAAAAAAGCAGAAATTCCCCTTATTTCGGAGCAAAAATGAATAAAATTCCCTTTTTTATGGCAAAAAGGCATGCATTCTTCTTGTTTTCAGGCAAAAAAGCAGAAATTCCCCGTATTTTGGAACAAAATTGCCGAAATTCCCCTAATTGTGGGACAAAAATGCAGAAAATCTCTATATGTTGGGGCAAAAAGACAGAAATTCTCCTTATTTTGGGGCAAAACTCAGAAATTCCACTTATTTTGGGGCAAAATTCCAGAAATTTCCCTTATTTTGGGGCAAAAGTGCAGAAATTTCACTTATTTTGGGGCAAAATTGCAGAAATTTCCCATATTTTGGGGCAAAATTGCAGAAATTTCACTGACTTCAGGGTAATAAGTCAGAATTTCTTCTTATTTTGGGGCAAAATACAGAAATTATCTTTGTTTTGGGGGAAAAAGACAGAAATTCCACTTATTTAGAGGCATTAAAGCAGAAATTCCCCTTATTTTGGAGCAAAAATGAAGAAATTTCCTTTTTTATGGCAAAAAGGTATGCATTCTTCTTATTTTCGGGCAAAAAGGGAGAAATTTTCCGTATTTTGAAGCAAAATTGAAGAAATTCCCCTAATTGTGGGGCAAAAAGGCAGAAATTCCCTATATGTTGAGGCAAAAAGACAGAAATTCTCCTTTTTTTGGGGCAAAACTCTGAAATTCCACTTATTTTGCGGCAAAATTCCAGAAATTTCCCTTATTTTGGGACAAAAGTGCAGAAATTTTACTTATTTTGAGGCAAAATTGCAGAAATTTCACTTAGTTCAGGGAAATAAGTCAGAAATTTTTCTTATTTTGGGGCAAAAAAGACAGGAATTTTCTTTGTTTTGGGGGAAAAAGACAGAAATTCCACTTATTTAGAGGCAAAAAAGAAGAAATTCCCCTTATTTTGAAGCAAAAATGAAGAAATTTCCCTTTTTTATGGCGAAAAGGTATGCATTCTTATTATTTTCGGGCAAAAAAACAAAAATTCACGGTATTTTGGAGCAAAATTGCAGAAATTTGCCTAATTGTGGGGCAAAAAGGCAGAAATTCTATATAGGCTGGGGCAAGAAGACAGAAATTCTCCTTATTTTGGGGCAAAACTCAGAAATTTCATTATTTTTGGGCAAAATTCCAGAAATTTCCCTTATTTTGGGACAAAATTGCAGAAATTTCACTTATTTTGGGGCATAATTGCAGAAATTTCACTCATTTCAGGGAAAAACAGCAGCAATTTTCTTATTTTGGGGTAAAAAGGCAGAAATTTCTAATATTTTGTGTCAAAAATGCAGAAATTCCCCTTATTTTGAGGTAAAAAGGCTTAAATTCCCATTAATAGGGGGCAAAAAGGCAGAAATTTTTCTTATTTTAGGGCAAAATTGCAGAAATCTCACTTACTTCAGGGTAATAAGTCAGAATTTTTCATTATTTTGAGGCAAAAAAGACAGAAATTCCATTTGTTTTAGGGGAAAAAGACAGATATTCCACTTATTTAGAGGCAAAAAAGCAGAAATTCCCCTTATTTTGGTGCAAAAATGAAGAAATTTCCTTTTTTTATGTCAAAAAGGTATGCATTCTTCTTATTTTTGGGCAAAAAGGCAGAAATTCTCCGTATTTTGGAGCAAAATTGCAGAAATTTGCCTAATTGTAGGGCAAAAAGGCAGAAATTCTCTATATGTTGGGGCAAAAAGACAGAAATTCTCCTTTTTTGGGGCAAAACTCAGAAATTCCATTTTTGGGACAAAATTCCAGAAATTTCCCTTATTTTGGGGCAAAATTGCAGAAATTTCACTTATTGTGGGGCAAAATTGCAGAAATTTCACTTATTTCAGGGAAAAAAAGCAGAAATTTTCTTATTTTGGGCCAAAAAGGCAGAAATTCCTAATATTTTGTGGCAAAAATGCATAAATTCCCCTTATTTTGAGGTAAAAATGCTGAAATTCCCCTTAATAGGGGGTAAATATGCAGAAATTCCCCTAATTGGAGGTAAAATGGCTGAAATACCCCTGATTTTGGAAACAAAAACGCAAAAATTTCCCTTATTTTAGGGCAAAATTGCAGAAATTTCACTTACTTCAGGGTAATAAGTCAGAATTTTTCCTTATTTTAGGGCAAAAAAGACAGAAATTCCCTTTGTTTTGGGGGGAAAAAGACAGAAATTCCTATTATTTGGAGGCAAAAAAAATTCCCTTTATTTTGGAGCAAAAATGAAGAAATTTCCTTTTTTGATGGCAAAAAGGTATGCATTCTTCTTATTTTCGGGCAAAAAGGCAGAAATTCCCCGTATTTTGGAGCAAAATTGCAGAAATTCCCCTAATTGTGGGGCAAAAAGGCAGAAATTCCCTATATGTTGGGGCAAAAAGACAGAAATTCTTCTTATTTTGGAGCAAAACTCAGAAATTCCACTTATTTTGGGGCAAAATTCCAGAAATTTTCCTTATTTTAGGACAAAATTCCAGAAATTTCACTTATTTTGGGTCAAAATTGCAGAAATTTCACTTATTTCAGGGAAAAAAAGCAGAAATTTTCATTATTTTGGGGCAAAAATGCAGAAATTCCTAATATTTTGGGGTAAAAATGCATATATTCCCCTTTTTTGATGTAAAAATGCTGAAATTCCCCTTATTTGGGAACAAAAAGGCAGAAATTTCCTTTATTTTGGGGCAAAATTGCAGAAATTTCACTTACTTCAGGGTAATAAGTCAGAATTTTTCCTTATTTTGGGGCAAAAAAGACACGAATTCCTTTTGTTTTGGGGGAAAAAGACAGAAATTTCACTTATTTATAGGCAAAAAAGCAGAAATTTCCCTTATTTTGGAGCAAAAATGAAGAAATTTCACTTTTTTATGGCAAAAAGTTATGCATTCTTCTTATTTTCGCGCAAAAAAGGCAGAAATTCCTCGGATTTTGGATCAAAATTGCAGAAATTCCCCTAATTGTGGGGCAAAAAGGCAGAAATTCTCTATATGTTGGGGCAAAAAGACAGAAATTCTCCTTATTTTGGGGCAAAACTCAGAAATTCCACTTATTTTGGGGCAAAATTCCAGAAATTTCCCTTATTTTGGAGCAAAATTGCAGAAATTTCACTTATTTTGGGGCAAAATTGAAGAAATTTCACATATTTTGGGGCATAATTGCAGAAATTTCACTTATTTCAGAGTAAAAAGGCAGTAATTTTCCTTATTTTGGGGCAAAAAGGCAGAAATTCTTAATATTTTGTGGCAAAAATGCAAAAATTCCCCTTATTTTGAGGTAAAAAGGCTGAAATTCCCCTTATTTGGGGGCAAAAAAGCAGAAAGTTTCCTTATTTTGGGGCAAAATTGCAGAAATTTCACTTATTTTGGGGCATAATTGCAGAAATTTCACTTATTTCAGGGAAAAAAGCAGAAATTTTCTTCTTTTGGGGCAAAATGGCAGAAATTCCTAATATTTTGTGTCAAAAATGCAGAAATTCCCCTTATTTTGTGGTAAAAAGTCTGAAATTCCCCTTAATAGGGGGCAAAAAGGCAGAATTTTTTCTTATTTTAGGGCAAAATTGCAGAAATTTCACTTACTTCAGGGTAATAAGTCAGAATTTTTCATTATTTTGAGGCAAAAAACACAGAAATTCCATTTGTTTTAGGGGAAAAAGACAGATATTCCACTTATTTAGGCAAAAAAGCAGAAATTCCCCTTATTTTGGGGCAAAAATGAAGAAATTTCCCTTTTTTATGGCAAAAAGGTATGCATTCTTCTTATTTTCGGGCAAAAAGCAGAAATTCTCCGAATTTTGGAGCAAAATTGCAGAAATTCCCATAATTGTGGGGGAAAAAGGCAGAAATTGCCTATATGTTGGGGCAAAAAGACAGAAATTCTCCTTTTTTTGGGGCAAAACTCAGAAATTCCACATATTTTGTGGCAAAATTGCAGAAATTTCACTTATTTTGGGGCAAAAAGGCATAAATTTCACTTATTTCAGGGAAAAAAGGCAGAAATTTTCCTTATTTTGGGGCAAAAATGCAGAAATTCCTAATATTTTGTGGTAAAAATGCAGATATTCCCCTTATTTTGGTGTAAAAAGGCTGAAATTCCCCTTATTTGGGGGCAAAAATGCAGAAATTTCCCTTATTTTGCGGCAAAATTGCAGAAATTTCACTTACTTCAGGGTAATAAGTCTGAATTTTTCCTTATTTTGGGGCAAAAAAGACAGGAATTCATTTTGTTTTGGGGAAAAAAGACAGAAATTCCACTTATTTAGAGGCAAAAAAGCAGAAATTCCCCTTATTTTGGAGCAAAAATGAAGAAATTTCAATTTTTTATGGCAAAAAGTTATGCATTCTTCTTATTTTCGCGCAAAAAAGGCAGAAATTCCTCGTATTTTGGAGCAAAATTGCAGAAATTCCCCTAATTGTGGGGCAAAAAGGCAGAAATTCTCTATATGTTGGGGCAAAAAGACAAAAATTCTCCTTATTTTGTGGCAAAACTCAGAAATTCCACTTATTTTGGGGCAAAATTCCAGAAATTTCCCTTATTTTGGGGCAAAATTGCAGAAATTTCACTTATTTTTGGGCAAAATTGCAGAAATTTCACATATTTTGGGGCATAATTGCAGAAATTTCACTTATTTCACAGAAAAAAGGCAGTAATTTTCCTTATTTTGGGGCAAAAAGGCAGAAATTCCTAATATTTTGTGGCAAAAATGCAGAAATTCTCCTTATTTTGAGGTAAAAAGGCTGAAATTCCCCTTATTAGGGGGCAAAAAGGCAGAAATTTCCCTTATTTTGGGGCAAAATTGCAGAAATTTCACTTACTTCAGGGTAATAAGTCAGAATTTTTCCTTATTTTGGGGCAAAAAAGACAGAAATTCCATTTGTTTTGGGGGAAAAAGACAGAAATTCCACTTATTTAGAGGCAAAAAAGCAGAAATTCCCCTTATTTTGGAGCAAAAATAAAGAAATTTCTCTTTTTTATGACAAAAAGGTAGGCATTCTTCTTATTTTCGGGCAAAAAGGCAGAAATTCTCCGTATTTTGGAGCAAAATTGCAGAAATTCCTTTAATTGTGGGGCAAAAAGACAGAAATTGCCTATATGTTGGGGCAAAATCAGAAATTCTTCTTATTTTTGGGCAAAACTCAGAAATTCCACTTATTTTGGGGCAAAATTCTAGAAATTTTCCTTATTTTGGGGCAAAATTGCGGAAATTTCACTTATTTTTGGGCAAAATTGCAAAAATTTCACTTATTTCAGGGTAATAAGTCAGAAATTTTCCTAATTTTGGGGCAAAAAAGACAGGAATTTTTTTTTTGGGGGGGGGAAAAAGACAGAAATTCCACTTATTTAGAGGCAAAAAAGCAGAAATTCCCCTTAATTTGGAGCAAAAATGAAGAAATTTCCCTTTTTTATGGCAAAAAGGTATGCATTCTTCTTATTTTCGGGCAAAAAGGCAGAAATTCCCCGTATTTTGGAGCAAAATTGCAGAAATTCCTCTATTTGTGGGGCAAAAGGCAGAAATACTCTATATGTTGGGGCAAAAAGACAGAAATTCTCCTTATTTTGGGGCAAAACTAAGAAATCCCATTATTTTGGGGCAAATTTCCAGAAATTTTCCTTATTTGGGGGCAAAATTGCTGAAATTTCACTTATTTTGGGGCAAAATTATAGAAATTTCACTTATTTCAGAAAAAAAGCAGAAATTTTCTTATTTTGGGCCAAAGGGCAGAAATTCCTAATATTTTGTTGCAAAAATGCAGAAATTCCCCTTATTTTGAGGTAAAAAGGCTGAAATTCCTATTAATAGGGGCTAAATATGCAGAAAATCCCCCAATTTGAGGTAAAATGGCTGAAATTCCCTTTATTTTGGAAACAAAAACGCAGAAATTTACCTTATTTTGGGGCAAAATTCCAGAAATTTCACATACTTCAGGGTAATTAGTCCGAATTTTTCCATATTATGGGGCAAATAAGACAGGAATTCCCTTTGTTTTGGGGGAAAAAGACAGAAATTCCACTTATTTAGAGGCAAAAAAGCAGAAATTCCCCTTATTTCGGAGCAAAAATGAATAAAATTCCCTTTTTTATGGCAAAAAGGCATGCATTCTTCTTGTTTTCAGGCAAAAAAGCAGAAATTCCCCGTATTTTGGAACAAAATTGCCGAAATTCCCCTAATTGTGGGACAAAAATGCAGAAAATCTCTATATGTTGGGGCAAAAAGACAAAAATTCTCCTTATTTTGGGGCAAAACTCAGAAATTCCACTTATTTTGGGGCAAAATTCCAGAAATTTCCCTTATTTTGGGGCTAAATTGCAGACATTTCACTTATTTTGGGGCAAAATTGCAGAAATTTCCCATATTTTGGGGCAAAATTGCAGAAATTTCACTTACTTCAGGGTAATAAGTCAGAATTTCTTCTTATTTTGGGGCAAAATACAGAAATTATCTTTGTTTTGGGGTAAAAAGACAGAAATTCCACTTATTTAGAGGCAAAAAAGCAGATTTTCCCCTTATTTTGGAGCAAAAATGAAGAAATTTCCTTTTTTTATGGCAAAAAGGTATGCATTCTTCTTATTTTCGGGCAAAAAGGCAGAAATTCCCCGTATTTTGGAGCAAAATTAAAGAAATTCCCCTAATTGTGGGGCAAAAAGGCAGAAATTCCCTATATGTTGGGGCAAAAAGACAGAAATTCTCCTTATTTTGGGGCAAAACTCAGAAATTCCACTTATTTTGCGGCAAAATTCCAGAAATTTCCCTTATTTTGGGACAAAAGTGCAGAAATTTCACTTATTTTGAGGCAAAATTGCAGAAATTTCACTTAGTTCAGGGTAATAAGTCAGAAATTTTTCTTATTTTGGGGCAAAAAAGACAGGAATTTTCTTTGTTTTGGGGGAAATTGACAGAAATTCCACTTATTTAGAGTCAAAAAAGAAGAAATTCCCCTTATTTTGAAGCAAAAATGAAGAAATTTCCCTTTTTTATGGCAAAAAGGTATGCATTCTTATTATTTTCGGGCAAAAAGGCAAAAATTCACGGTATTTTGGAGCAAAATTGCAGAAATTTGCCTAATTGTGGGGCAAAAAGGCAGAAATTCTCTATAGGCTGGGGCAAAATGACAGAAATTCTTATTTTGGGGCAAAACTCAGAAATTTCATTATTTTTGGGCAAAATTCCAGAAATTTCCCTTATTTTGGGACAAAATTGCAGAAATTTCACTTATTTTGGGGCATAATTGCAGAAATTTCACTTATTTCAGGGAAAAAAAGCAGCAATTTTCTTATTTTGGGGTAAAAAGGCAGAAATTTCTAATATTTTGTGTCAAAAATGCAGAAATTCCCCTTATTTTGAGGTAAAAAGGCTTAAATTCCCATTAATAGGGGGCAAAAAGGCAGAAATTTTTCTTATTTTGGGTAAAATTGCAGAAATCTCACTTACTTCAGGGTAATAAGTCAGAATTTTTCATTATTTTGAGGCAAAAAAGACAGAAATTCCATTTGTTTTAGGGGAAAAAGACAGATATTCCACTTATTTAGAAGCAAAAAAGCAGAAATTCCCCTTATTTTGGTGCAAAAATGAAGAAATTTCCTTTTTTTATGTCAAAAAGGTATGCATTCTTCTTATTTTCGGGCAAAAAGGCAGAAATTCTCCGTATTTTGGAGCAAAATTGCAGAAATTTGCCTAATTGTAGGGCAAAAATGCAGAAATTCTCTATATGTTGGGGCAAAAAGACAGAAATTCTTCTTTTTTGGGGCAAAACTCAGAAATTCCATTTTTGGGGCAAAATTCCAGAAATTTCCCTTATTTTGGGGCAAAATTGCAGAAATTTCACTTATTTTGGGGCAAAATTGCAGAAATTTCACTTATTTCAGGGAAAAAAAGCAGAAATTTTCTTATTTTGGGCCAAAAAGGCAGAAATTCCTAATATTTTGTGGCAAAAATGCATAAATTCCCCTTATTTTGAGGTAAAAATGCTGAAATTCCCCTTAATAGGGGGTAAATATGCAGAAATTCCCCTAATTGGAGGTAAAATGGCTGAAATACCCCTTATTTTGGAAACAAAAACGCAAAAATTTCCCTTATTTTAGGGCAAAATTGCAGAAATTTCACTTACTTCAGGGTAATAAGTCAGAATTTTTCCTTATTTTAGGGCAAAAAAGACAGAAATTCCCTTTGTTTTGAAGGGAAAAAGACAGAAATTCCTCTTATTTAGAGGCAAAAAAAAATTCCCCTTATTTTGGAGCAAAAAAGAATAAATTACCTTTTTTGATCGCAAAAAGGTATGCATTCTTCTTATTTTCGGGCAAAAAGGCAGAAATTCCCCGTATTTTGGAGCAAAATTGCAGAAATTCCCCTAATTGTGGGGCAAAAAGGCAGAAATTCCCTATATGTTGGGGCAAAAAGACAGAAATTCTTCTTATTTTTGGGCAAAACTCAGAAATTCCACTTATTTTAGGGCAAAATTCCAGAAATTTCCCTTATTTTAGGACAAAATTCTAGAAATTTCACTTATTTTAAGGCAAAATTGCAGAAATTTCACTTATTTCAGGGAAAAAAAGCAGAAATTTTCATTATTTTGGAGCAAAAATGCAGAAATTCCTAATATTTTGGGGTAAAAATGCATATATTCCCCTTATTTTGATGTAAAAATGCTGAAATTCCCCTTATTTGGGGGCAAAAAGGCAGAAATTTCCTTTATTTTGGGGCAAAATTGCAGAAATTTCACTTACTTCAGGGTAATAAGTCAGAATTTTTCCTTATTTTGGGGCAAAAAAGACAGGAATTCATTTTGTTTTGGGGGAAAAAGACAGAAATTTCACTTATTTATAGGCAAAAAAGCAGAAATTTCCCTTATTTACGAGCAAAAATGAAGAAATTTCACTTTTTTATGGCAAAAAGTTATGCATTCTTTTTATTTTCGCGCAAAAAAGGCAGAAATTCCTCGTATTTTGGAGCAAAATTGCAGAAATTCCCCTAATTGTGGGGCAAAAAGGCAGAAATTCTCTATATGTTGGGGCAAAAAGACAGAAATTCTCCTTATTTTGGGGCAAAACTCAGAAATTCCACTTATTTTGGGGCAAAATTCCAGAAATTTCCATTATTTTGGAACAAAATTGAAGAAATTTCACTTATTTTGGGGCAAAATTGAAGAAATTTCACATATTTTGGGGCATAATTGCAGAAATTTCACTTATTTCAGAATAAAAAGGCAGTAATTTTCCTTATTTTGGGGCAAAAAGGCAGAAATTCTTAATATTTTGTGGCAAAAATGCAAAAATTCCCCTTATTTTGAGGTAAAAAGGCTGAAATTCCCCTTATTGGGGGCAAAAAAGCAGAAAGTTTCCTTATTTTGGGGCAAAATTGCAGAAATTTCACTTATTTTGGGGTATAATTGCAGAAATTTCACTTATGTCAGGGAAAAAAAGCAGAAATTTTCTTATTTTGGGGCAAAATGGCAGAAATTCCTAATATTTTGTGTCAAAATGCAGAAATTCCCCTTATTTTGAGGTAAAAAGGCTGAAATTCCCCTTAATAGATGGCAAAAAGGCAGAATTTTTTCTTATTTTAGGGCAAAATTGCAAAAATTTCACTTACTTCAGGGTAATAAGTCAGAATTTTTCATTATTTTGGGGCAAAAAAAGACAGAAATTCCATTTGTTTTAGGGGAAAAAGACAGATATTCCACTTATTTAGAGGCAAAAAAGTAGAAATTCAACTTATTTTGGAGCAAAATTGAAAAAATTTCCTATTTTTATGGCAAAAAGGTATTCATTCTTCTTATTTTCGAGCAAAAAGCAGAAATTCTCCGTATTTTGGAGCAAAATTGCAGAAATTCCCATAATTGTGGGGGAAAAAGGAAGAAATTGCCTATATGTTGGGGCAAAAAGACAGAAATTCTCCTTTTTTGGGGGCAAAACTCAGAAATTCCACTTATTTTGGGGCAAAATTCCAGAAATTTTCCTTATTTTGGGGCAAAATTGCAGAAATTTCACTTATTTTGGGGCAAAATTGCAGAAATTTCACGTATTTCAGGGTAATAAGTCAGAAATTTTCCTTATTTTGGGGCAAAAAAGACAGGAATTTTCTTTGTTTTGGGGGAAAAAGACAGAAATTCCACTTATTTAGTGGCAAAAAAGCAGAAATTTTTTTTATCTTGGAGCAAAAATGAAGAAATTTCCCTTTTTTATGGCAAAAAGGTATGCATTCTTCTTATTTTCGGGCAAAAAGGCAGAAATTCCCCGTATTATGGAGCAAAATTGCAGAAATTTGCCTAATTGTAGGGCAAAAAGGCAGAAATTCTCTACATGTTGGGGCAAAAAGTCAGAAATTCTCCTTATTTTGGGGAAAAACTCAGAAATTCCATTTTGGGGGCAAAATTCCAGATATTTCCCTTATTTTGGGGCAAAATTGCAGAAATTTCACTTATTTTGGGGTAAAATTGCAGAAATTTCACTTATTTCAGGGAAAAAAAGCAGAAATTTTTTATTTTGGGCCAAAAAATCAGAAAGTCCTAATATTTTGTGGCAAAAATGCATAAATTCCCCTTATTTTGAGGTAAAAATGCTGAAATTCCCCTTAATAGGGATTAAATATGCAGAAATTCCCCTAATTTGAGGTAAAATGGCTGAAATTCCCCTTAATAGGGGGTAAATATCCAGAAATTTTCCTAATTTGAGGTAAAATGGTTGAAATTCCCCTTATTTTGGAAACAAAAACACAGAAATTTCCCTTATTTTGGGGAAAAATTGCAGAAATTTCACTTACTTCAGGGTAATAAGTCAGAATTTTTCTTTATTTTAGGGCAAAAAAGACAGAAATTCCCTTTGTTTTGGGGGGAAAAAGACAGAAATTTCACTTATTTAGAGGCAAAAAAACAGAAATTCCCCTTATTTTGGAGCAAAAATGAAGAAATTTCCTTTTTTGATGGCAAAATGGTAGGCATTCTTCTTATTTTCGGGCAAAAAGGCAGAAATTCCCCGTATTTTGGAGCAAAATTGCAGAAATTCCCCTAATTGTGGGGCAAAAAGGCAGAAATTCCCTATATGTTGGGGCAAAAAGACAGAAATTCATCTTATTTTGGGGCAAAACTCAGAAATTCCACTTATTTTGGGGCAAAATTCCAGAAATTTCCTTTATTTTAGGACAAAATTGCAGAAATTTCACTTATTTTGGGGCAAAATTGCAGAAATTTCACTTATTTCAGGGAAAAAAAGCAGAAATTTTCTTATTTTGGGGCAAAAATGCAGAAATTCCTAATATTTTGTGGCAAAAATGCGGAAATTCCCCTTATTTTGAGGTAAAAAGGCTGAAATTCCCCTTATTTGGGGGCAAAAATGCAGAAAGTTCCCTTATTTTGGGGCAAAATTGCAGAAATTTCACTTACTACAAGGTAATAAGTCAGAATTTTCCTTTATTTTGGGGCAAAAAAGACAAAAATTCTCTTTGTTTTGGGGGGAAAAGACAGAAATTCCACTTATTTAGAGGCAAAAAAGCAGAAATTCCTTTTATTTTGGAGCAAAAATGAAGAAATTTCCCATTTTTATGGCAAAAAGGTATGCATTCTTCTTATTTTTAGGCAAAAAGGCAGAAATTACCCATATTTTGGAGCAATATTGCAGAAATTCCCCTAATTGTGGGGCAAAAAAACAGAAATTCTCCATATGTTGGGGCAAAAAGGCAAAATTCTCTTTATTTTGGGGCAAAACTCAGAATTTCCACTTATTTTGGGGCAAAATTCCAAAAATTTCCCTTATTTTGGGGCAAAATTGCAGAAACTTCACTTACTTCAGAGTAATAAGTCAGAATTTTTCCTTATTTTGGGGCAAAAAAGACAGAAATTTCCTTTGTTTTGGGGGAAAAAGACAGAAATTCCACTTATTTAGAGGCAAAAAAGCAGAAATTCCTTTTATTATGGAGCAAAAATGAAGAAATTTCCCATTTTTATGGCAAAAAGGTATGCATTCTTCTTATTTTCGGGCAAAAAGGCAGAAATACCCTGTATTTTGGAGCAAAATTGCAGAAATTCCCCTAATTGTGGGGCAAAACGGCACAAATTGCCTATATGTTGGGGCAAAAAAAAACAGAAATTCTCTTTATTTTGGGGCAAAACTCAGAAATTCCACTTATTTTGGGGCAAAATTCCAGAAATTTCCCTTATTTTGGGGCAAAATTGCAGAATTTCCACTTATTTTGGGGCAAAATTCCAAAAATTTCCCTTATTTTGGGGCAATATTGCTAAAATTTCACTTATTTTGGGCTAAAATTGCAGAACTTCAACTTATTTTGGGGCAAAATTTCAGAAATTTCACTTATTTCAGAGAAAAAAAACAGAAATTTTCTTATTTTGGGGCAAAAATGCAGAAATTCCTAATATTTTGTGGCAAAAATTCAGAAATTCCTCTTATTTTAGGTAAAAAGGCTGAAATTCCTTTTATTTGAGGGCAAAAAGTCAGAAATTTCCTTTATTTTGGGGAAAAATTGCAGAAATTTTACTTACTTCAGGGAAATAAGTCAGGATTTTTCCTTATTTTGCGGCAAAAAAAACAGTAATTCCCTTTGTTTTGGGGGAAAAAGACAGAAATTCCACTTATTTAGAGGCAAAAAAGCAGAAATTCCCCTTATTTTGGAGCAAAAATGAAGAAATTTCCCTTTTTTATGGCAAAAAGGTATGCATTCTTCTTATTTTTGGGCAAAAAGGCAGAAATTCTCCGTATTTTGGAGCAAAATTGCAAAAATTCCCCTAATTGTGAGGCAAAAAGGCAGAAATTGCCTATATGTTAGGGCAAAAAGACAGAAATTCTCCTTATTTTGGGGCAAAACTCAGAAATTCCACTTATTTTGGGGCAAAATTTCTGAAATTTCCCTTATTTTGGGGCAAAATTGCAGAAATTTCACTTATTTTGTGGCAAAATTACAGAAATTTCACGTATTTCAGGGTAATAAGTCAGAAATTTTCCTTATTTTGGGGCAAAAAAGACAGGAATTTTCTTTGTTTTGGGGGAGAAGACAGAAATTCCACTTATTTAGAGGCAAAAAAGCAGAAATTCCTTTTATTTTGGAGCAAAAATGAAGAAATTTCCCATTTTTATGGCAAAAAGGTATGCATTCTTCTTATTTTTAGGCAAAAAGGCAGAAATTACCCATATTTTGGAGCAATATTGCAGAAATTCCCCTAATTGTGGGGCAAAAAAACAGAAATTCTCCATATGTTGGGGCAAAAAGGCAAAATTCTCTTTATTTTGGGGCAAAACTCAGAATTTCCACTTATTTTGGGGCAAAATTCCAAAAATTTCCCTTATTTTGGGGCAAAATTGCAGAAACTTCACTTACTTCAGAGTAATAAGTCAGAATTTTTCCTTATTTTGGGGCAAAAAAGACAGAAATTTCCTTTGTTTTGGGGGAAAAAGACAGAAATTCCACTTATTTAGAGGCAAAAAAGCAGAAATTCCTTTTATTATGGAGCAAAAATGAAGAAATTTCCCATTTTTATGGCAAAAAGGTATGCATTCTTCTTATTTTCGGGCAAAAAGGCAGAAATACCCTGTATTTTGGAGCAAAATTGCAGAAATTCCCCTAATTGTGGGGCAAAACGGCACAAATTGCCTATATGTTGGGGCAAAAAAAACAGAAATTCTCTTTATTTTGGGGCAAAACTCAGAAATTCCACTTATTTTGGGGCAAAATTACAGAAATTTCCCTTATTTTGGGGCAAAATTGCAGAATTTCCACTTATTTTGGGGCAAAATTCCAAAAATTTCCCTTATTTTGGGGCAATATTGCTAAAATTTCACTTATTTTGGGCTAAAATTGCAGAACTTCAACTTATTTTGGGGCAAAATTTCAGAAATTTCACTTATTTCAGAGAAAAAAAACAGAAATTTTCTTATTTTGGGGCAAAAATGCAGAAATTCCTAATATTTTGTGGCAAAAATTCAGAAATTCCTCTTATTTTAGGTAAAAAGGCTGAAATTCCTTTTATTTGAGGGCAAAAAGTCAGAAATTTCCTTTATTTTGGGGAAAAATTGCAGAAATTTTACTTACTTCAGGGAAATAAGTCAGGATTTTTCCTTATTTTGCGGCAAAAAAAACAGTAATTCCCTTTGTTTTGGGGGAAAAAGACAGAAATTCCACTTATTTAGAGGCAAAAAAGCAGAAATTCCCCTTATTTTGGAGCAAAAATGAAGAAATTTCCCTTTTTTATGGCAAAAAGGTATGCATTCTTCTTATTTTTGGGCAAAAAGGCAGAAATTCTCCGTATTTTGGAGCAAAATTGCAAAAATTCCCCTAATTGTGAGGCAAAAAGGCAGAAATTGCCTATATGTTAGGGCAAAAAGACAGAAATTCTCCTTATTTTGGGGCAAAACTCAGAAATTCCACTTATTTTGGGGCAAAATTTCTGAAATTTCCCTTATTTTGGGGCAAAATTGCAGAAATTTCACTTATTTTGTGGCAAAATTACAGAAATTTCACGTATTTCAGGGTAATAAGTCAGAAATTTTCCTTATTTTGGGGCAAAAAAGACAGGAATTTTCTTTGTTTTGGGGGAGAAGACAGAAATTCCACTTATTTAGAGGCAAAAAAGCAGAAATTCCCCTTATTTTGAAGCAAAAATGAAGAAATTTAACTTTTTTATGGCAAAAAGTATGCATTCTTCTTATTTTCGGGCAAAAAGGCAGAAATTCCCCGTATTTTGGAGCAAAATTGCAGAAATTCCCCTAATTGTGGGGCAAAAAGGCAGAAATTCTCTATATGTTTTGGCAAAAAGACAGAAATTCTCCTTATTTTAGGGCAAAACTCAGAAATTCCACTTATTTTGGGGCAAAATTCCAGAAATTTCCCTTATTTTGATGCAAAATTGCAGAAATTTCACTTATTTTGGGCTAAAATTGCAGAACTTCAACTTATTTTGGGGCAAAATTTCAGAAATTTCACTTATTTCAGAGAAAAAAGCAGAAATTTTCTTATTTTGGTGCAAAAATGCAGAAATTCCTAATATTTTGTGGCAAAAATTCAGAAATTCCTCTTTTTTTAGGTAAAAAGGCTGAAATTCCCCTTATTTGAGGGCAAAAAGTCAGAAATTTCCTTTATTTTGGGGAAAAATTGCAGAAATTTTAATTACTTCAGGGAAATAAGTCAGGATTTTTTCTTATTTTGCGGCAAAAAAACAGTAATTCCCTTTGTTTTGGGGGAAAAAGACAGAAATTCCACTTATTTAGAGGCAAAAAAGCAGAAATTCCTCTTATTTTGGAGCAAAAATGAAGAAATTTCCCTTTTTTATGGCAAAAAGGTATGCATTCTTCTTATTTTTGGGCAAAAAGGCAGAAATTCTCCGTATTTTGGAGCAAAATTGCAAAAATTCCCCTAATTGTGAGGCAAAAAGGCATAAATTGCCTATATGTTAGGGCAAAAAGACAGAAATTCTCCTTATTTTGGGGCAAAACTCAGAAATTCCACTTATTTTTGGGCAAAATTCTAGAAATTTCCTTTATTTTGGGGCAAAATTGGAGAAATTTCACTTATTTTGGGGCAAAATTGCAGAAATTTCACATATTTTGGGGCGTAATTGCAGAAATTTCCCTTATTTCAGAGAAAAAGGCAGTAATTTTCCTTATTTTGGGGCAAAAAGGCAGAAATTGCTAATATTTTGTGGCAAAAATGCAGAAATTCCCCTTATTTTGAGGTAAAAAGGCTGAAATTCCCCTTATTTGGGGGCAAAAAGGCATAAATTTTCCTTATTTTGGGGCAAAATTGCAGAAATTTCACTTATTTTGGGCTAAAATTGCAGAACTTTAACTTATTTTGGGGCAAAATTTCAGAAATTTCACTTATTTCAGAGAAAAAAGGCAGAAATTTTATTTATTTTGGGGCAAAAATGCAGAAATTTTTAATATTTTGTGGCAAAAATTCAGAAATTCCTCTTATTTTAGGTAAAAAGGCTGAAATTCCCCTTATTTGGGGGCAAAAAGTCAGAAATTTCCTTTATTTTGGGGAAAAATTGCAGAAATTTTACTTACTTCAGGGAAATAAGTCAGAATTTTTCCTTATTTTGCGGCAAAAAAAACAGTAATTCCTTTTGTTTTGGGGAAAAAAGACAGAAATTCCACTTATTTATAGGCAAAAAAGCAGAAATTCCCCTTATTTTGGAGCAAAAATGAAGAAATTTCCCTTTTTTATGGCAAAAAGGTATGCATTCTTTTTATTTTTGGGCAAAAAGGCAGAAATTCTCCGTATTTTGGAGCAAAATTGCAAAAATTCCCCTAATTGTGAGGCAAAAATGCAGAAATTGCCTATATGTTGGGGCAAAAAGACAGAAATTCTCCTTATTTTGGGGCAAAACTCAAAAATTCCACTTATTTTGGGGCAAAATTTCAGAAATTTCCCTTATTTTGGGGCAAAATTGCAGAAATTTCACTTATTTTGGGGCACAATTAAAGAAATATCACGTATTTCAGGGTAATAAGTCAGAAATTTTCCTTATTTTGGGGCAAAAAAGACAGGACTTTTCTTTGTTTTGGGGAAAAGACAGAAATTCCACTTATTTAGAGGCAAAAAAGTAGAAATTCCCCTTATTTTGAAGCAAAAATGAAGAAATTTAACTTTTTTATGGCAAAAAGGTATGCATTCTTCTTATTTTCGTGCAAAAAGGCAGAAATTCCCCGTATTTTGGAGCAAAATTGCAGAAATTCCCCTAATTGTGGGGCAAAAAGGCAGAAATTCTCTATATGTTGTGGCAAAAAGACAGAAATTCTCCTTATTTTGGGGCAAAACTCAGAAATTCCACTTATTTTGGGGCAAAATTCCAGAAATTTCCCTTATTTTGATGCAAAATTGCAGAAATTTCACTTATTTTGGGCTAAAATTGCAGAACTTCAACTTATTTTGGGGCAAAATTTCAGAAATTTCACTTATTTCAGAGAAAAAAGCAGAAATTTTCTTATTTTGGTGCAAAAATGCAGAAATTCCTAATATTTTGTGGCAAAAATTCAGAAATTCCTCTTATTTTAGGTAAAAAGGCTGAAATTCCCCTTATTTGAGGGCAAAAAGTCAGAAATTTCCTTTATTTTGGGGAAAAATTGCAGAAATTTTACTTACTTCAGGGAAATAAGTCAGGATTTTTCCTTATTTTGCGGCAAAAAAACAGTAATTCCCTTTGTTTTGGGGGAAAAAGACAGAAATTCCACTTATTTAGAGGCAAAAAAGCAGAAATTCCTCTTATTTTGGAGCAAAAATGAAGAAATTTCCCTTTTTTATGGCAAAAAGGTATGCATTCTTCTTATTTTTGGGCAAAAAGGCAGAAATTCTCCGTATTTTGGAGCAAAATTGCAAAAATTCCCCTAATTGTGAGGCAAAAATGCATAAATTGCCTATATGTTAGGGCAAAAAGACAGAAATTCTCCTTATTTTGGGGCAAAACTCAGAAATTCCACTTATTTTTGGGCAAAATTCTAGAAATTTCCTTTATTTTGGGGCAAAATTGGAGAAATTTCACTTATTTTGGGGCAAAATTGCAGAAATTTCACATATTTTGGGGCATAATTGCAGAAATTCCCCTTATTTCAGAGAAAAAGGCAGTAATTTTCCTTATTTTGGGGCAAAAAGGCAGAAATTGCTAATATTTTGTGGCAAAAATGCAGAAATTCCCCTTATTTTGAGGTAAAAAGGCTGAAATTCCCCTTATTTGGGGGCAAAAAGGCATAAATTTTCCTTATTTTGGGGCAAAATTGCAGAAATTTCACTTATTTTGGGCTAAAATTGCAGAACTTTAACTTATTTTGGGGCAAAATTTCAGAAATTTCACTTATTTCAGAGAAAAAAGGCAGAAATTTTATTTATTTTGGGGCAAAAATGCAGAAATTCCTAATATTTTGTGGCAAAAATTCAGAAATTCCTCTTATTTTAGGTAAAAAGGCTGAAATTCCCCTTGTTTGGGGGCAAAAAGTCAGAAATTTTCTTTATTTTGGGGAAAAATTGCAGAAATTTTACTTACTTCAGGGAAATAAGTCAGAATTTTTCCTTATTTTGCGGCAAAAAAAACAGTAATTTCTTTTGTTTTGGGGAAAAAAGACAGAAATTCCACTTATTTATAGGCATAAAAGCAGAAATTCTTCTTATTTTGGAGCAAAAATGAAGAAATTTCCCTTTTTTATGGCAAAAAGGTATGCATTCTTCTTATTTTTGGGCAAAAAGGCAGAAATTCTCCGTATTTTGGAGCAAAATTGCAAAAATTCCCCTAATTGTGAGGCAAAAATGCAGAAATTGCCTATATGTTGGGGCAAAAAGACAGAAATTTTCCTTATTTTGGGGCAAAACTCAAAAATTCCACTTATTTTGGGGCAAAATTTCAGAAATTTCCCTTATTTTGGGGCAAAATTGCAGAAATTTCACTTATTTTGGGGCAAAATTAAAGAAATATCACGTATTTCAGGGTAATAAGTCAGAAATTTTCCTTATTTTGGGGCAAAAAAGACAGGACTTTTCTTTGTTTTGGGGAAAAGACAGAAATTCCACTTATTTAGAGGTAAAAAAGTAGAAATTCCCCTTATTTTGAAGCAAAAATGAAGAAATTTAACTTTTTTATGGCAAAAAGGTATGCATTCTTCTTATTTTCGGGCAAAAAGGCAGAAATTCCACGTATTTTGGAGCAAAATTGCAAAAATTCCCCTAATTGTGAGGCAAAAAGGCAGAAATTCCCTTTAGTTAGAGCAAAAAGACAGAAATTCTCCTTATTTTGGGGCAAAACTCAGAAATTACACATATTTTGGGGCAAAATTCCAGAAATTTTTCTTATTTTGGGGCAAAAAGGCAGAAATTTCACTTATATCAGGGAAAAATGCAGAAATTTTCCTTATTTTGGAGCAAAAATTCAGAAATTCCTAATATTTTGTGGTAAAAATGCAGATATTCCCCTTATTTTTAGGTAAAAAGGCTGAAATTCCCCTTATTTGGGGGCAAAAAGGCAGAAATTTCCTTTCTTTTGGGGCAAAATTGCAGAAATTTCACTTACTTCAGGGTAATAAGTCAGAATTTTTCCTTATTTTAGGGCAAAAAAGACAGAAATTCCCTTTGTTTTGGGAGAAAAAGACAGAAATTTCACTTATTTAGAGGCAAAAAGCAGAAATTCCCCTCATTTTTGAGCAAAAATGAAGAAATTTCCTTTTTTGATGGCAAAAAGTTATGCATTCTTCTTAATATCGGGCAAAAAGGCAGAAATTCCCCGTATTTTGGAGCAAAATTGCAGAAATTCCCCTAATTGTGGGGCAAAAAGGCAGAAATTTTCTATATGTTGGGGCAAAAAGACAGAAATTCTCCTTATTTTGGGGCAAAACTCAAAAATTCCACATATTTTGGGGCAAAATTCTAGAAATTTCCTTTATTTTGGGGCAAAATTGGAGAAATTTCACTTATTTTGGGGCAAAATTGCAGAAATTTCACATATTTTGGGGCATAATTGCAGAAATTTCACTTATTTCAGAGAAAAAAGGCAGTAATTTTTCTTATTTTGGGGCAAAAAGGCAGAAATTGCTAATATTTTGTGGCAAAAATGCAGAAATTCCCCTTATTTTGAGGTAAAAAGGCTGAAATTCCCCTTATTTGGAGGCAAAAAGGCAGAAATTTTTCTTATTTTAGGGCAAAATTGCAGAAATTTCACTTATTTTGGGCTAAAATTGCAGAACTTTAACTTATTTTGGGGCAAAATTTCGGAAATTTCACTTATTTCAGAGAAAAAAGGCAGAAATTTTCTTTATTTTGGGGCAAAAATGCAGAAATTCCTAATATTTTGTGGCAAAAATTCAGAAATTCCTCTTATTTTAGGTAAAAAGGCTGAAATTCCCCTTATTTGGGGGCAAAAAGTCAGAAATTTCCTTTATTTTGGGGAAAAATTGCAGAAATTTTACTTACTTCAGGGAAATAAGTCAGAATTTTTCCTTATTTTGCGGCAAATAAAAACAGTAATTCCCTTTTTTTGGGAAAAAAAGACAGAAATTCCACTTATTTAGAGGCAAAAAAGCAGAAATTCCCCTTATTTTGGAGCAAAAATGAAGAAATTTCCCTTTTTTATGGCAAAAAGTTATGCATTCTTCTTATTTTTAGGCAAAAAGGCAGAAATTCTCCGTATTTTGGAGCAAAATTGCAAAAATTTCCCTAATTGTGAGGCAAAAAGGCAGAAATTGCCTATATGTTGGGGCAAAAAGACAGAAATTCTCCTTATTTTGGGGCAAAACTCAAAAATTCCACTTATTTTGGGGCAAAATTTCAGAAATTTCCCTTATTTTGGGGAAAAATTGCAGAAATTTCACTTATTTTGGGGCAAAATTACAGAAATATCACGTATTTCAGGGTAATAAATCAGAAATTTTCCTTATTTTGGTGCAAAAAAGACAGAACTTTTCATTGTTTTGGGGAAAAGACAGAAATTCCACTTATTTAGAGGCAAAAAAGCAGAAATTCCCCTTATTTTAAAGCAAAAATGAAGAAATTTAACTTTTTTATGGCAAAAAGGTATGCATTCTTCTTCTATTCGGGCAAAAAGGCAGAAATTCCCCGTATTTTGGAGCAAAATTGCAGAAAATCCCCTAATTGTGGGGCAAAAAAACAGAAATTCTACATATGTTGGGGCAAAAAGGCAGAAATTCTCTTTATTTTTGGGCAAAACTCAGAATTTCCACTTATTTTGGGGCAAAATTCCAAAAATTTCCCTTATTTTGGGGCAAAATTGCAGAAACTTCACTTACTTCAAAGTAATAAGTCAGAATTTTTCCTTATTTTGGGGCAAAAAAGACAGAAATTTCCTTTGTTTTGGGGGAAAAAGACAGAAATTCCACTTATTTAGAGGCAAAAAAGCAGAAATTCCTTTTATTATGGAGCAAAAATGAAGAAATTTCCCATTTTTATGGCAAAAAGGTATGCATTCTTCTTATTTTCGGGCAAAAAGGCAGAAATACCCTGTATTTTGGAGCAAAATTGCAGAAATTCCCCTAATTGTGGGGCAAAACGGCACAAATTGCCTATATGTTGGGGCAAAAAAACAGAAATTCTCTTTATTTTGGGGCAAAACTCAGAAATTCCACTTATTTTGGGGCAAAATTCCAGAAATTTCCCTTATTTTGGGGCAAAATTGCAGAATTTCCACTTATTTTGGGGCAAAATTCCAAAAATTTCCCTTATTTTGGGGCAATATTGCTAAAATTTCACTTATTTTGGGGCAAAATTGCAGAAATTTCACTTATTTCAGGGAAAAAAAGCAGAAATTTTCTTATTTTGGGGCAAAAAGGCAGAAATTCCTAATATTTTGTGGCAAAAATGCAGAAATTCCCCTTATTTTGAGGTAAAAAGGCTGAAATTCCCCTTATTTGGGGGCAAAAAGGCAAAAATTTCCTTTATTTTGGGGCAAAAGTGCAGAAATTTCACTTAATTCAGGGTAATAAGTCAGAAATTTTGCTTATTTTGGGGCAAAAAAGACAGGAATTCCCTATGTTTTGGGGGAAAAAGACAGAAATTCCACTTATTTAAAGGCAAAAAAGCAAACATTCCCCTTATTTTGGAGCAAAAATGAAGAAATTTCCCTTTTTTATGGCAAAAAGTTATGCATTCTTCTTATTTTCGGGCAAAAAGGCAGAAATTCCCCGTATTTTGGAGCAAAATTGCAGAAATTCCCCTAATTGTGGGGCAAAAAGGCAGAAATTCTCTATATGTTGGGCCAAAAAGTCAGAAATTCTCCTTATTTTGGGGCAAAACTCAGAAATTCCACTTATTTTGGGGCAAAATTCCAGAAATTTCCCTTATTTTGAGGCAAAATTGCAGAAATTTTACTTATTTTGGGCTAAAATTGCAGAACTTAAACTTATTTTGGGGCAAAATTTCATAAATTTCACTTATTTCAGAGAAAAAAAGCAGAAATTTTCTTATTTTGGGGCAAAAATGCAGAAATTCCTAATAATTTGTGGCAAAAATTCAGAAATTCCTCTTATTTTAGGTAAAAAGGCTGAAATTCCCCTTATTTGAGGGCAAAAAGTCAGAAATTTCCTTTATTTTGGGGAAAAATTGCAGAAATTTTATTTACTTCAGGGAAATAAGTCAGAATTTTTCCTTATTTTGCGGCAAAAAAAACAGTAATTCCCTTTGATTTGGGGGAAAAAGACAGAAATTCCACTTATTTAGAGGCAAAAAAGCAGAAATTCCCCTTATTTTGGAGCAAAAATGAAGAAATTTCCCTTTTTTATGGCAAAAAGGTATGCATTCTTCTTATTTTTGGGCAAAAAGGCAGAAATTCTCCGTATTTTGGAGCAAAATTGCAAAAATTCCCCTAATTGTGAGGCAAAAAGGCAGAAATTGCCTATATGTTAGGGCAAAAAGACAGAAATTCTCCTTATTTTGGGGCAAAACTCAGAAATTCCACTTAGTTTTGGGCAAAATTCTAGAAATTTCCTTTATTTTGGGGAAAAATTGGAGAAATTTCACTTATTTTGGGGCAAAATTGCAGAAATTTCACATATTTTGGGGCATAATTGCAGAAATTTCCCTTATTTCAGAGAAAAAGGCAGTAATTTTCCTTATTTTGGGGCAAAAAGGCAGAAATTGCTAATATTTTGTGGCAAAAATGCAGAAATTCCCCTTATTTTGAGGTAAAAAGGCTGAAATTCCCCTTATTTGGGGGCAAAAAGGCAGAAATTTTCCTTATTTTGGGGCAAAATTGCAGAAATTTCACTTATTTTGGGCTAAAATTGCAGAACTTTAACTTATTTTGGGGCAAAATTTCAGAAATTTCACTTATTTCAGAAAAAAAAGGCAGAAATTTTATTTATTTTGGGGCAAAAATGCAGAAATTCCTAATATTTTGTGGCAAAAATTCAGAAATTCCTCTTATTTTAGGTAAAAAGGCTGAAATTCCCCTTGTTTGGGGGCAAAAAGTCAGAAATTTTCTTTATTTTGGGGAAAAATTGCAGAAATTTTACTTACTTCAGGGAAATAAGTCAGAATTTTTCCTTATTTTGCGGCAAAAAAAACAGTAATTCCTTTTGTTTTGGGGAAAAAAGGCAGAAATTCCACTTATTTATAGGCATAAAAGCAGAAATTCCCCTTATTTTGGAGCAAAAATGAAGAAATTTCCCTTTTTTATGGCAAAAAGGTATGCATTCTTCTTATTTTTGGGCAAAAAGGCAGAAATTCTCCGTATTTTGGAGCAAAATTGCAAAAATTCCCCTAATTGTGAGGCAAAAAGGCAGAAATTGCCTATATGTTGGGGCAAAAAGACAGAAATTTTCCTTATTTTGGGGCAAAACTCAAAAATTCCACTTATTTTGGGGCAAAATTTCAGAAATTTCCCTTATTTTGGGGCAAAATTGCAGAAATTTCACTTATTTTGGGGCAAAATTAAAGAAATATCACGTATTTCAGGGTAATAAGTCAGAAATTTTCCTTATTTTGGGGCAAAAAAGACAGGACTTTTCTTTGTTTTGGGGAAAAGACAGAAATTCCACTTATTTAGAGGCAAAAAATTAGAAATTCCCCTTATTTTGAAGCAAAAATGAAGAAATTTAACTTTTTTATGGAAAAAAGGTATGCATTCTTCTTATTTTCGGGCAAAAAGGCAGAAATTCCACGTATTTTGGAGCAAAATTGCAAAAATTCCCCTAATTGTGAGGCAAAAAGGCAGAAATTCCCTTTAGTTAGAGCAAAAAGACAGAAATTCTCCTTATTTTGGGGCAAAACTCAGAAATTACACATATTTTGGGGCAAAATTCCAGAAATTTCCCTTATTTTGGGGCAAAAAGGCAGAAATTTCACTTATATCAGGGAAAAATGCAGAAATTTTCCTTATTTTGGAGCAAAAATTCAGAAATTCCTAATATTTTGTGGTAAAAATGCAGATATTCCCCTTATTTTTAGGTAAAAAGGCTGAAATTCCCCTTATTTGGGGGCAAAAAGGCAGAAATTTCCTTTCTTTTGGGGCAAAATTGCAGAAATTTCACTTACTTCAGGGTAATAAGTCAGAATTTTTCCTTATTTTAGGGCAAAAAAGACAGAAATTCCCTTTGTTTTGGGAGAAAAAGACAGAAATTTCACTTATTTAGAGGCAAAAAGCAGAAATTCCCCTCATTTTTGAGCAAAAATGAAGAAATTTCCTTTTTTGATGGCAAAAAGTTATGCATTCTTCTTAATATCGGGCAAAAAGGCAGAAATTCCCCGTATTTTGGAGCAAAATTGCAGAAATTCCCCTAATTGTGGGGCAAAAAGGCAGAAATTTTCTATATGTTGGGGCAAAAAGACAGAAATTCTCCTTATTTTGGGGCAAAACTCAAAAATTCCACATATTTTGGGGCAAAATTCTAGAAATTTCCTTTATTTTGGGGCAAAATTGGAGAAATTTCACTTATTTTGGGGCAAAATTGCAGAAATTTCACATATTTTGGGGCATAATTGCAGAAATTTCACTTATTTCAGAGAAAAAAGGCAGTAATTTTCCTTATTTTGGGGCAAAAAGGCAGAAATTGCTAATATTTTGTGGCAAAAATGCAGAAATTCCCCTTATTTTGAGGTAAAAAGGCTGAAATTCCCCTTATTTGGAGGCAAAAAGGCAGAAATTTTTCTTATTTTGGGGCAAAATTGCAGAAATTTCACTTATTTTGGGCTAAAATTGCAGAACTTTAACTTATTTTGGGGCAAAATTTCGGAAATTTCACTTATTTCAGAGAAAAAAGGCAGAAATTTTCTTTATTTTGGGGCAAAAATGCAGAAATTCCTAATATTTTGTGGCAAAAATTCAGAAATTCCTCTTATTTTAGGTAAAAAGGCTGAAATTCCCCTTATTTGGGGGCAAAAAGTCAGAAATTTCCTTTATTTTGGGGAAAAATTGCAGAAATTTTACTTACTTCAGGGAAATAAGTCAGAATTTTTCCTTATTTTGCGGCAAATAAAAACAGTAATTCCCTTTTTTTGGGAAAAAAAGACAGAAATTCCACTTATTTAGAGGCAAAAAAGCAGAAATTCCCCTTATTTTGGAGCAAAAATGAAGAAATTTCCCTTTTTTATGGCAAAAAGTTATGCATTCTTCTTATTTTTGGGCAAAAAGGCAGAAATTCTCCGTATTTTGGAGCAAAATTGCAAAAATTTCCCTAATTGTGAGGCAAAAAGGCAGAAATTGCCTATATGTTGGGGCAAAAAGACAGAAATTCTCCTTATTTTGGTGCAAAACTCAAAAATTCCACTTATTTTGGGGCAAAATTTCAGAAATTTCCCTTATTTTGGGGAAAAATTGCAGAAATTTCACTTATTTTGGGGCAAAATTACAGAAATATCACGTATTTCAGGGTAATAAATCAGAAATTTTCCTTATTTTGGTGCAAAAAAGACAGAACTTTTCATTGTTTTGGGGAAAAGACAGAAATTCCACTTATTTAGAGGCAAAAAAGCAGAAATTCCCCTTATTTTGAAGCAAAAATGAAGAAATTTAACTTTTTTATGGCAAAAAGGTATGCATTCTTCTTCTATTCGGGCAAAAAGGCAGAAATTCCCCGTATTTTGGAGCAAAATTGCAGAAATTCCCCTAATTGTGAGGCAAAAAGGCAGAAATTCCTTTTAGTTAGAGCAAAAAGACCGAAATTCTCCTTATTTTAGGGCAAAACTCAGAACTTACACATATTTTGGGGCAAAATTCCAGAAATTTCCCTTATTTTGGGGCAAAAATGCAGAAATTCCTAATATTTTGTGGTAAAAATGCAGATATTCCCCTTATTTTTAGGTAAAAAGGCTGAAATTCCCCTTATTTGGGGGCAAAAAGGAAGAAATTTCCTTTATTTTGGGGTAAAATTGCAGAAATTTCACTTACTTCAGGGTAATAAGTCAGAATTTTTCCTTATTTTAGGGCAAAAAAGACAGAAATTCCCTTTGTTTTGGGAGAAAAAGACAAAATTTCACTTATTTAGAGGCAAAAAGCAGAAATTCCCCTCATTTTTGAGCAAAAATGAAGAAATTTTCTTTTTTGATGGCAAAAAGTTATGCATTCTTCTTATTTTCAGGCAAAAAGGCAGAAATTCCCCGTATTTTGGAGCAAAATTGCAGAAATTCCCCTAATTGTGGGGCAAAAAGGCAGAAATTTTCTATATGTTGGGGCAAAAAGACAGAAATTCTCCTTATTTTGGGGCAAAACTCAGAAATTCCACTTATTTTGGGGCAAAATTCTAAAAATTTCCTTTATTTTGGGGCAAAATTGGAGAAATTTCACTTATTTTAGGGCAAAATTGCAGAAATTTCACATATTTTGGGGCATAATTGCAGAAATTTCACTTATTTCAGAGAAAAAAGGCACTAATTTTCCTTATTTTGGGGCAAAAAGTCAGAAATTGCTAATATTTTGTGGCAAAAATGCAGAAATTCCCCTTATTTTGAGGTAAAAAGGCTGAAATTCCCCTTATTTGGGGGCAAAAAGGAAGAAATTTTCCATATTTTGGGGCAAAATTGCAGAAATTTCACTTATTTTGGGGCATAATTGCAGAAATTTCACTTATTTCAGGGAAAAAAAAGCAGAAATTTTCTTCTTTTGGTGCAAAAAGGCAGAAATTCCTAATATTTTGTGTCAAAAATGCAGAAATTCCCCTTATTTTGAGGTAAAAAGGCTGAAATTCCCCTTAATAGGGGGCAAAAAGGCAGAAATTTTTCTTATTTTAGGGCAAAATTGCAGAAATTTCACTTACAAAGGGTAATAAGTCAGAATTTTTCATTATTTTGGGGCAAAAAAGACAGAAATTCCATTTGTTTTAGGGGAAAAAGACAGATATTCCACTTATTTAGAGGCAAAAAAGCAGAAATTCCCCTTATTTTGGAGCAAAAATGAAGAAATTTCCCTTTTTTTATGGCAAAAAGGTATGCATTCTTCTTATGTTCGGGAAAAAAGTCAGAAATTCTCCGTATTTTGGAGCAAAATTGCAGAAATTCCCATAATTGTGGGGCAAAAAGGCAGAAATTGCCTATATGTTGGGGAAAAAGACAGAAATTCTCCTTATTTTGGGGCAAAACTCAGAAATTCCACTTATTTTGGGGCAAAATTCCAGAAATTTTTCTTATTTTGGGGCAAAATTGCAGAAATTTCACTTATTTTGGGGCAAAATTGCAGAAATTTCTCTTATTTCAGGGTAATAAGTCAGAAATTTTCTTTATTTTGAGGCAAAAAAGACAAGAATTTTCTTTGTTTTGGGGGAAAAAGACAGAAATTGCACTTATTTAGTGGCAAAAAAGCAGAAATTTTTTTTATTTTGGAGCAAAAATGAAGAAATTTCCCTTTTTTTATGGCAAAAAGGTATGCATTCTTTTTATTTTCGGGCAAAAAGGCAGAAATTCCTTGTATTTTGGAGCAAAATTGCAGAAATTTGCCTAATTGTAGGTCAAAAAGGCAGAAATTCTCTATATGTTGGGGCAAAAAGACAGAAATTCTCATTATTTTGGGGCAAAACTCAGAAATTCCATTTTTGGGGTCAAAATTCCAGAAATTTCCCTTATTTTGGGGCAAAATGGCAGAAATGTCACTTATTTTGGGGCAAAATTGCAGAAATTTCACTTATTTCAGGGAAAAAAAGCAGAAATTTTCTTATTTTGGGCCTAAAAGGCAGAAATTTCTAATATTTTGTGGCAAAAATGCATAAATTCCCCTTATTTTGAGGTAAAAATGCTAAAATTCCTCTTAATAGGGGGTAAATATGCAGAAATTCCCCTAATTTGAGGTAAAATGGCTGAAATTCCCCTTATTTTGGAAACAAAAACGCAGAAATTTCCCTTATTTTGGGGCAAAATTCTATAAATTTCACTTACTTCAGGGTAATAAGTCAGAATTTTTTCTTATTTTGGGGCAAAAAAGACAGAAATTCCCTTTGTTTTGGGGGAAAAAGACAGAAATTCCACTTATTTAGAGGCAAAAAATCAGAAATTCCCCTTATTTTGGAGCAAAATTGAAGAAATTCCCCTAATTGTGGGGCAAAAATGCAGAAAATCTTTATATGCTGGGGCAAAATGACAGAAATTCTCTTTATTTTGGGGCAAAACTCAGAAATTCCACTTATTTTGGGGCAAAATTCCAGAAATATCCCTTAATTTGGGGCAAAATTGCAGAAATTTCACTTATTTTGGGGCAAAATTGCAGAAATTTCACTTATTTTGGGGCAAAATTGCAGAAATTTCACTTATTTCAGAAAAAAAAGGCAGAAATTTTCCTTATTTTGGGGCAAAAAGCAGAAATTCCTAATATTTTGTGGCAAAAATGCAAAAATTCCCCTTATTTTGAGGTAAAAAGGCTGAAATTTCCCTTATTTGAGGGCAAAAAGTCAGAAATTTCCCATATTTTGGGGCAAAATTGCAGAAATTTCACTTAATTCAGGGTAATAAGTCAGAATTTTTTCGTTATTTTGGGGCAAAATAGACAGAAATTCCCTTTGTTTTGGGGGAAAAAGACAGAAATTCCACTTAGTTAGAGGCAAAAAAGCAGAAATTCCCCTTATTTTGGATCAAAAATGAAGATTTTCCTTTTTTGATGGCAAAAAGGTATGCATTCTTCTTATTTTCGGGCAAAAAGGCAGAAATTCCCCGTATTTTGGAGCAAAATTGAAGAAATTCCCCTAATTGTGGGGCAAAAAGGCAGAAATTCCCTATATGTTGGGGCAAAAAGACAGAAATTCTCCTTATTTTGGGGCAAAACTCAGAAATTCCACTTATTTTGGGGCAAAATTCCAGAAATTTCCATTATTTTGGGACAAAAGTGCAGAAATTTCACTTATTTTGAGGCAAAATTGCAGAAATTTCACTTATTTCAGGGTAATAAGTCAGAAATTTTCCTTATTTTGGGGCAAAAAAGACAGGAATTTTCTTTGCTTTGTGGGAAAAAGACAGAAATTCCACTTATTTAGAGGCAAAAAAGCAGAAATTTTCCTTATTTTGGAGCAAAAATGAAGAAATTTCCCTTTTTTATAGCAAAAAGGTATGCATTCTTCTTATTTTCGGGCAAAAAGGCAAAAATTCACGGTATTTTGGAGCAAAATTGCAGAAATTTGCCTAATTGTGGGGCAAAAAGGCAGAAATTCTCTATATGTTGTGGCAAAAAGACAGAAATTCTCCTTATTTTGGGGCAAAACTCAGAAATTCCATTATTTTGGGGCAAAATTTCAGATATTTCCCTTATTTTGAGGCAAAATTGCAGAAATTTAACTTATTTTGGGGCATAATTGGAGAAATTTCACTTATTTCAGGGAAAAAAAGCAGAAATTTTCTTATTTTGGGGCAAAGAGGCAGAAATTCCTAATATTTTGTGTCAAAAATGCAGAAATTCCCCTTATTTTGAGGTAAAAAGGGTTAAATTCTCCTTAATAGGGGGCAAAAAGGCAGAATTTTTTTTTATTTTAGGGGAAAATTGCAGAAATTTCACTTAGTTCAGGGTAATAAGTCAGAATTTTTCATTATTTTGGGGCAAAAAGTCAGAAATTCTATTTGTTTTAGGGGAAAAAGACAGATATTCCCCTTATTTAGAGGCAAAAAAGCAGAAATTCCACTTATTTTGGAGCAAAAATGAAGAAATTTCTCCTTTTTATGGCAAAAAGGTATGCATTTTTCTTATTTTCAGGCAAAAAGGCAGAAATTCTCCGTATTTTGGAGCAAAATTGCAGAAATTCCCATAATTGTGGGGCCAAAAGGCACAAATTGCCTATATGTTGGGGCAAAAAGACAGAAATTCTCCTTATTTTGGTGCAAAACTCAGAAATTCCACTTATTTTGGGGCAAAATTCCAGAAATTTCTCTTATATTGGGGCAAAATTGCAGAAATTTCACTTATTTTGGCACAAAATTGCAGAAATTTCACTTATTTCAGGGTAATAAGTCAGAAATTTTCCTTATTTTGGGGCAAAAAAGACAGGAATTTTCTTTGTTTGGGGGAAAAAGACAGAAATTCCACTTATTTAGAGGCAAAATAGCAGAAATTCTTTTTATTTTGGAGCAAAAATGAAGAAATTTCCCTTTTTTATGGCAAAACGGTATGCATTCTTCTTATTTTCGGGCAAAAAGGCAGAAATTCCCCGTATTTTGGAGCAAAATTGCAGAAATTTGCCTAATTGTAGGGAAAAAAGGCAGAAATTCTCTATATGTTGGGGCAAAAAGACAGAAATTCTCCTTATTTTGGGGCAAAACTCAGGAATTCTATTTTTGGGGGCAAAATTCCAGAAATTTCCCTTATTTTGGGTCAAAATTACAGAAATTTCACTTATTTTGGGGCAAAATTGCAGAAATTTCAGTTATTTCAGGGATAAAAAGCAGAAATTTTTTTATTTTGGGCCAAAAAGGCAGAAATTCCTAATATTTTGTGGCAAAAATGCATAAATTCCCCTTATTTTGAGGTAAAAATGCTTAAATTCCCTTTAATAGGGAGTAAATATGCAGAAATTCCCCTAATTTGAGGTAAAATTGCTGAAATCCCCTTATTTTGGAAACAAAAACGCAAAAATTTCCTTTATTTTGGGGCAAAATTGCAGAAATTTCACTTACTTCAGGGTAATAAGTGAGAATTTTTCTTTATTTTGGGGCAAAAAAGACAGAAATTTTCTTTGTTTTGGGGGAAAAAGACAGAAATTCCACTTATTTAGAGGCAAAAAAGCAGAAATTCCCCTTATTTTGGAGCAAAAATGAAGAAATTTCCCTTTCTTATGGCAAAAAGGTATGCATTCTTCTTATTTTCAGGCAAAAAGGCAGAATATCGCCGTATTTTGGAGCAAAATTGCAGAAATTCTCCTAATTGTGGGGCAAAAATGCAGAAAATCTCTATATGTTGGGGCAAAAAGACAGAAATTCTCCTTATTTTGGGGCAAAACTCAGAAATTCCACTTATTTTGGGGCAAAATTCCAGAAATTTCCCTTATTTTGGGGCAAAATTGCAGAAATTTCACTTATTTTGTTGAAAATTGCAGAAATTTCACTTATTTTGGGGCAAAATTGCAAAAATTTCACTTATTTCAGGGAAAAAATGGAGAAATTTTCCTTATTTTGGGGCAAAAAGCAGAAATTCCTAATATTTTGTGGCAAAAAAGCAGAAATTCCCCTTATTTTGAGGTAAAAAGGCTGAAATTCCCCTTATTTGGGGGCAAAAAGTAAAAAATTTCCAATATTTTGGGGCAAAATTGCAGAAATTTCACTTACTTTAGGGTAATAAGTCAGAATTTTTCCTTATTTTGGGGCAAAAAAGAACGAAATTCCCTTTGTTTTGGGGGAAAAAGACAGATATTCCACTTATTTAGAGGCAAAAAAGCAGAAATTCCCCTTATTTTGGATCAAAAATGAAGATTTTCCTTTTTTGATGGCAAAAAGGTATGCATTCTTCTTATTTTCGGGCAAAAAGGCAGAAATTCCCCGTATTTTGGAGCAAAATTGAAGAAATTCCCCTAATTGTGGGGCAAAAAGGCAGAAATTCCCTATATGTTGGGGCAAAAAGACAGAAATTCTCCTTATTTTGGGGCAAAACTCAGAAATTCCACTTATTTTGGGGCAAAATTCCAGAAATTTCCATTATTTTGGGAAAAAGTGCAGATATTTCACTTATTTTAGGGCAAAATTGCAGAAATTTCACTTATTTCAGGGTAATAAGTCAGAAATTTTCATTATTTTGGGGCAAAAAAGACAGGAATTTTCTTTGTTTTGGGGGAAAAGACAGAAATTCTACTTATTTAGAGGCAAAAAAGCAGAAATTCCCCTTATTTTGGAGCAAAAATGAAGAAATTTCTTTTTTTCATGGCAAAAAGGTATGCATTCTTCTTATTTTAGGGCAAAAAGGCAGAAATTCTCCGTATTTTGGAGCAAAATTGCAGAAATTTGCCTAATTGTAGGGCAAAAAGGCAGAAATTCTTTTTATTTTGGGGCAAAACTCAGAAATTCCATTATTTTCGGGCAAAATTCCAGAAATTTCCTTTATTTTGTGGCAAAATTGCTGAAATTTCACTTATTTTGGGGCAAAATTACAGAAATTTCACTTATTTCAGGGAAAAAAAGCAGAAATTTTCTTATTTTGGGCCAAAGGGCAGAAATTCCTAATATTTTGTGGCAAAAATGCAGAATTCCCCTTATTTTTAGGTAAAAAGGCTGAAATTCCCCTTAATAGGGGGTAAATATGCAGAAATTCCCCTAATTTGAGGTAAAATGGCTGAAATTCCATTTATTTTGGAAACAAAAACGCAGAAATGTACCTTATTTTGGGGCAAAATTCCAGAAATTTCACATACTTCAGGGTAATAATTCAGAATTTTTCCTTATTTTGGGGCAAAAAAGAAAGAAATTCCCCTTGTTTTGGGGGAAAAAGACAGAAATTCCACTTATTTAGAGGCAAAAAAGCAGAAATTCCCCTTATTTTGGAGCAAAAATGAAGAAATTTCCCTTTTTTATGGCAAAATGTATGCATTCTTTTTATTTTCGGGAAATAAAGCAGAAATTCCCCGTATTTTGGAGCAAAATTGCAGAAATTTCCCTAATTGTGGGGCAAAAATGCAGAAAATCTCTATATGCTGGGGCAAAAAGACAGAAATTCTCTTTATTTTAGGGCAAAACTCAGAAATTGCACTTATTTTGGGGCAAAATTTCAGAAATTTCCCTTATTTTTGGGCAAAATTACAGAAATTTCCCTTATTTTGGGGCAAAATTGCAGAAATTTAACTTATTTTGGGGCATAATTGGAGAAATTTCACTTATTTCAGGGAAAAAAAGCAGAAATTTTCTTATTTTGGGGCAAAGAGGCAGAAATTCCTAATATTTTGTGTCAAAAATGCAGAAATTCCCCTTATTTTGAGGTAAAAAAGCTGAAATTCTCCTTAATAGGGGGCAAAAAGGCAGAAATTTTTCTTATTTTAGGGGAAAATTGCAGAAATTTCACTTAGTTCAGGGTAATAAGTCAGAATTTTTCATTATTTTGGGGCAAAATGACAGAAATTCTATTTGTTTTAGGGGAAAAAGACAGATATTCCCCTTATTTAGAGGCAAAAAAGCAGAAATTCCCCTTATTTTGGAGCAAAAATGAAGAAATTTCTCCTTTTTATGGCAAAAAGGTATGCATTTTTCTTATTTTCAGGCAAATAGGCAGAAATTCTCTGTATTTTGGAGCAAAATTGCAGAAATTCCCGTAATTGTGGGGCCAAAAGGCACAAATTGCCTATATGTTGGGGCAAAAAGACAGAAATTCTCCTTATTTTGGGGCAAAACTCAGAAATTCCACTTATTTTGGGGCAAAATTCCAGAAATTTCTCTTATTTTGGGGCAAAATTGCAGAAATTTCACTTATTTTGGCACAAAATTGCAGAAATTTCACGTATTTCAGGGTATTAAGTCAGAAATTTTCCTTATTTTGGGGCAAAAAAGAGAGGAATTTTCTTTGTTTTGGGGGAAAAAGACAGAAATTCCACTTATTTAGAAGCAAAATAGCAGAAATTCTTTTTATTTTGGAGCAAAAATGAAGAAATTTCCCTTTTTTATGGCAAAACGGTATGCATTCTTCTTATTTTCGGGCAAAAAGGCAGAAATTCCCCGTATTTGGAGCAAAATTGCAGAAATTTGCCTAATTGTAGGGCAAAAAGGCAGAAATTCTCTATATGTTGGGGCAAAAAGACAGAAATTCTCCTTATTTTGGGGCAAAACTCAGGAATTCTATTTTTGGGGGCAAAATTCCAGAAATTTCCCTTATTTTGGGGCAAAATTGCAGAAATTTCCTTTATTTTGGGGCAAAATTGCAGAAATTTCACTTATTTCAGGAAAAAAAAACAGAAATTTTCTTATTTTGGGGCAAAAAGGCAGAAATTCCTAATATTATGTGTCAAAAATGCAGAAATTCCCCTTATTTTGAGGTAAAAAGGCTGAAATTCCCCTTAATAGGGGGCCAAAAGAAGAAATTTTTCTTATTTTAGGGCAAAATTGCAGAAATTTCACTTACTTAAGGGTAATAAGTCAGAATTTTTCATTATTTTTGGGGCAAAAAAGACAGAAATTCCATTTGTTTTAGGAGAAAAAGACAGATATTCCACTTATTTAGAGGCAAAAAATCAGAAATTCCCCTTATTTTGGAGCAAAAATGAAGAAATTTCCCAATTTATGGCAAAAAGGTATGCATTCTTCTTATTTTGGGGCAAAAATGCAGAAATTCTCCGTATTTTGGAGCAAAATTGCAGAAATTCTCATAATTGTGGGGCAAAAAGGCAGAAATTGCCTATATGTTGGGGCAAAAAGACAGAAATTCTCCTTATTTTGGGGCAAAACTCAGAAATTCCACTTATTTTGAAGCAAAATTCCAGAAATTTTCCTTATTTTGGGGCAAAAAAGACAGGAATTTTCTTTGTTTTGGGGGAAAAAGACAGAAATTCCACTTATTTAGTGGCAAAAAAGCAGAAATTCCTTTTATTTTTGAGCAAAAATGAAGAACTTTTTTTTATGGCAAAAAGGTATGCATTCTTCTTATTTTCGGGCAAAAAGGCAGAAATTCCCCGTATTTTGGAGCAAAATTGCAGAAATTTGCCTAATTGTAGAGCAAAAAGGCAGAAATTCTCTATATGTTGGGGCAAAAAGACAGAAATTCTCCTTATTTTGGGGCAAAACTCAGAAATTCCATTTTTTGGGTCAAAATTCCAGAAATTACCCTTATTTTGGGGCAAAATTGCAGAAATTTCACTTATTTTGGGGCATAATTGCAGAAATTTCACTTATTTCAGGGAAAAAAAGCAGAAATTTTCTTATTTTGGGCCAAAAAGGCAGAAATTCCTAATATTTTGTGGCAAAAATGCAGAAATTCCCCTTATTTTGAGGTAAAAATGCTGAAATTCCCCTTAACAGGGGGTTAATATGCAGAAATTCCCCTAATTTGAGGTAAAATGGCTGAAATTCCCCTTATTTTGGAAACAAAAACGCAGAAATTTCCCTTATTTTGGGGCAAAATTGCAGAAATTTTACTTACTTCAGGGTAATAAGTCAGAATTTTTTCTTATTTTGGGGCAAAAAAGACAGAAATTCCCTTTGTTTTGGAGGAAAAAGACAGAAATTCCACTTATTTAGAGGCAAAAATTCAGAAATTCCCCTTATTTTGGAGCAAAAATGAAGAAATTTCTTTTTTTCATGGCAAAAAGGTATGTATTCTTCTTATTTTAGGGCAAAAAGGCAGAAATTCTCCGTATTTTGGAGCAAAATTGCAGAAATTTGCCTAATTGTAGGGCAAAAAGGCAGAAATTCTTTTTATTTTGGGGCAAAACTCAGAAATTCCATTATTTTGGGGCAAAATTCCAGAAATTTCCTTTATTTTGTGGCAAAATTGCTGAAATTTCACATATTTTGGGGCAAAATTACAGAAATTTCACTTATTTCAGTGAAAAAAAGCAGAAATTTTCTTATTTTGGGCCAAAGGGCAGAAATTCCTAATATTTTGTGGCAAAAATGCAGAAATTCCCCTTATTTTTAGGTAAAAAGGCTGAAATTCCCCTTAATAGGGGGTAAATATGCAGAAATTCCCCTAATTTGAGGTAAAATGGCTGAAATTCCATTTATTTTGGAAACAAAAACGCAGAAATGTACCTTATTTTGGGGCAAAATTCCAGAAATTTCACATACTTCAGGGTAATAATTCAGAATTTTTCCTTATTTTGGGGCAAAAAAGAAAGAAATTCCCCTTGTTTTGGGGGAAAAAGACAGAAATTCCACTTATTTAGAGGCAAAAAAGCAGAAATTCCCCTTATTTTGGAGCAAAAATGAAGAAATTTCCCTTTTTTATGGCAAAATTTATGCATTCTTCTTATTTTCGGGAAATAAAGCAGAAATTCCCCGTATTTTGGAGCAAAATTGCAGAAATTCCCCTAATTGTGGGGCAAAAATGCAGAAAATCTCTATATGCTGGGGCAAAAAGACAAAAATTCTCTTTATTTTAGGGCAAAACTCAGAAATTGCACTTATTTTGGGGCAAAATTCCAGAAATTTCCCTTATTTTTGGGCAAAATTACAGAAATTTCCCTTATTTTGGGGCAAAATTGCAGAAATTTAACTTATTTTGGGGCATAATTGGAGAAATTTCACTTATTTCAGGGAAAAAAAGCAGAAATTTTCTTATTTTGGGGCAAAGAGGCAGAAATTCCTAATATTTTGTGTCAAAAATGCAGAAATTCCCCTTATTTTGAGGTAAAAAAGCTGAAATTCTCCTTAATAGGGGGCAAAAAGGCAGAAATTTTTCTTATTTTAGGGGAAAATTGCAGAAATTTCACTTAGTTCAGGGTAATAAGTCAGAATTTTTCATTATTTTGGGGCAAAATGACAGAAATTCTATTTGTTTTAGGGGAAAAAGACAGATATTCCCCTTATTTAGAGGCAAAAAAGCAGAAATTCCCCTTATTTTGGAGCAAAAATGAAGAAATTTCTCCTTTTTATGGCAAAAAGGTATGCATTTTTCTTATTTTCAGGCAAATAGGCAGAAATTCTCTGTATTTTGGAGCAAAATTGCAGAAATTCCCGTAATTGTGGGGCCAAAAGGCACAAATTGCCTATATGTTGGGGCAAAAAGACAGAAATTCTCCTTATTTTGGGGCAAAACTCAGAAATTCCACTTATTTTGGGGCAAAATTCCAGAAATTTCTCTTATTTTGGGGCAAAATTGCAGAAATTTCACTTATTTTGGCACAAAATTGCAGAAATTTCACGTATTTCAGGGTATTAAGTCAGAAATTTTCCTTATTTTGGGGCAAAAAAGAGAGGAATTTTCTTTGTTTTGGGGGAAAAAGACAGAAATTCCACTTATTTAGAAGCAAAATAGCAGAAATTCTTTTTATTTTGGAGCAAAAATGAAGAAATTTCCCTTTTTTATGGCAAAACGGTATGCATTCTTCTTATTTTCGGGCAAAAAGGCAGAAATTCCCCGTATTTGGAGCAAAATTGCAGAAATTTGCCTAATTGTAGGGCAAAAAGGCAGAAATTCTCTATATGTTGGGGCAAAAAGACAGAAATTCTCCTTATTTTGGGGCAAAACTCAGGAATTCTATTTTTGGGGGCAAAATTCCAGAAATTTCCCTTATTTTGGGGCAAAATTGCAGAAATTTCCTTTATTTTGGGGCAAAATTGCAGAAATTTCACTTATTTCAGGAAAAAAAAACAGAAATTTTCTTATTTTGGGGCAAAAAGGCAGAAATTCCTAATATTATGTGTCAAAAATGCAGAAATTCCCCTTATTTTGAGGTAAAAAGGCTGAAATTCCCCTTAATAGGGGGCCAAAAGAAGAAATTTTTCTTATTTTAGGGCAAAATTGCAGAAATTTCACTTACTTAAGGGTAATAAGTCAGAATTTTTCATTATTTTTGGGGCAAAAAAGACAGAAATTCCATTTGTTTTAGGAGAAAAAGACAGATATTCCACTTATTTAGAGGCAAAAAATCAGAAATTCCCCTTATTTTGGAGCAAAAATGAAGAAATTTCCCAATTTATGGCAAAAAGGTATGCATTCTTCTTATTTTGGGGCAAAAATGCAGAAATTCTCCGTATTTTGGAGCAAAATTGCAGAAATTCTCATAATTGTGGGGCAAAAAGGCAGAAATTGCCTATATGTTGGGGCAAAAAGACAGAAATTCTCCTTATTTTGGGGCAAAACTCAGAAATTCCACTTATTTTGGGGCAAAATTCCAGAAATTTTCCTTATTTTGGGGCAAAAAAGACAGGAATTTTCTTTGTTTTGGGGGAAAAAGACAGAAATTCCACTTATTTAGTGGCAAAAAAGCAGAAATTCCTTTTATTCTTGAGCAAAAATGAAGAACTTTTTTTTATGGCAAAAAGGTATGCATTCTTCTTATTTTCGGGCAAAAAGGCAGAAATTCCCCGTATTTTGGAGCAAAATTGCAGAAATTTGCCTAATTGTAGAGCAAAAAGGCAGAAATTCTCTATATGTTGGGGCAAAAAGACAGAAATTCTCCTTATTTTGGGGCAAAACTCAGAAATTCCATTTTTTGGGTCAAAATTCCAGAAATTACCCTTATTTTGGGGCAAAATTGCAGAAATTTCACTTATTTTGGGGCATAATTGCAGAAATTTCACTTATTTCAGGGAAAAAAAGCAGAAATTTTCTTATTTTGGGCCAAAAAGGCAGAAATTCCTAATATTTTGTGGCAAAAATGCAGAAATTCCCCTTATTTTGAGGTAAAAATGCTGAAATTCCCCTTAATAGGGGGTAAATATGCAGAAATTCCCCTAATTTGAGGTAAAATGGCTGAAATTCCCCTTATTTTGGAAACAAAAACGCAGAAATTTCCCTTATTTTGGGGCAAAATTGCAGAAATTTTACTTACTTCAGGGTAATAAGTCAGAATTTTTTCTTATTTTGGGGCAAAAAAGACAGAAATTCCCTTTGTTTTGGAGGAAAAAGACAGAAATTCCACTTATTTAGAGGCAAAAATTCAGAAATTCCCCTTATTTTGGAGCAAAAATGAAGAAATTTCTTTTTTTCATGGCAAAAAGGTATGTATTCTTCTTATTTTAGGGCAAAAAGGCAGAAATTCTCCGTATTTTGGAGCAAAATTGCAGAAATTTGCCTAATTGTAGGGCAAAAAGGCAGAAATTCTTTTTATTTTGGGGCAAAACTCAGAAATTCCATTATTTTGGGGCAAAATTCCAGAAATTTCCTTTATTTTGTGGCAAAATTGCTGAAATTTCACATATTTTGGGGCAAAATTACAGAAATTTCACTTATTTCAGTGAAAAAAAGCAGAAATTTTCTTATTTTGGGCCAAAGGGCAGAAATTCCTAATATTTTGTGGCAAAAATGCAGAAATTCCCCTTATTTTTAGGTAAAAAGGCTGAAATTCCCCTTAATAGGGGGTAAATATGCAGAAATTCCCCTAATTTGAGGTAAAATGGCTGAAATTCCATTTATTTTGGAAACAAAAACGCAGAAATGTACCTTATTTTGGGGCAAAATTCCAGAAATTTCACATACTTCAGGGTAATAATTCAGAATTTTTCCTTATTTTGGGGCAAAAAAGAAAGAAATTCCCCTTGTTTTGGGGGAAAAAGACAGAAATTCCACTTATTTAGAGGCAAAAAAGCAGAAATTCCCCTTATTTTGGAGCAAAAATGAAGAAATTTCCCTTTTTTATGGCAAAATTTATGCATTCTTCTTATTTTCGGGAAATAAAGCAGAAATTCCCCGTATTTTGGAGCAAAATTGCAGAAATTCCCCTAATTGTGGGGCAAAAATGCAGAAAATCTCTATATGCTGGGGCAAAAAGACAAAAATTCTCTTTATTTTAGGGCAAAACTCAGAAATTGCACTTATTTTGGGGCAAAATTCCAGAAATTTCCCTTATTTTTGGGCAAAATTACAGAAATTTCCCTTATTTTGGGGCAAAATTGCAGAAATTTAACTTATTTTGGGGCATAATTGGAGAAATTTCACTTATTTCAGGGAAAAAAAGCAGAAATTTTCTTATTTTGGGGCAAAGAGGCAGAAATTCCTAATATTTTGTGTCAAAAATGCAGAAATTCCCCTTATTTTGAGGTAAAAAAGCTGAAATTCTCCTTAATAGGGGGCAAAAAGGCAGAAATTTTTCTTATTTTAGGGGAAAATTGCAGAAATTTCACTTAGTTCAGGGTAATAAGTCAGAATTTTTCATTATTTTGGGGCAAAATGACAGAAATTCTATTTGTTTTAGGGGAAAAAGACAGATATTCCCCTTATTTAGAGGCAAAAAAGCAGAAATTCCCCTTATTTTGGAGCAAAAATGAAGAAATTTCTCCTTTTTATGGCAAAAAGGTATGCATTTTTCTTATTTTCAGGCAAATAGGCAGAAATTCTCTGTATTTTGGAGCAAAATTGCAGAAATTCTCATAATTGTGGGGCCAAAAGGCACAAATTGCCTATATGTTGGGGCAAAAAGACAGAAATTCTCCTTATTTTGGGGCAAAACTCAGAAATTCCACTTATTGTGGGGCAAAATTCCAGAAATTTCTCTTATTTTGGGGCAAAATTGCAGAAATTTCACTTATTTTGGCACAAAATTGCAGAAATTTCACGTATTTCAGGGTATTAAGTCAGAAATTTTCCTTATTTTGGGGCAAAAAAGAAAGGAATTTTCTTTGTTTTGGGGGAAAAAGACAGAAATTCCACTTAATTGAAGCAAAATAGCAGAAATTCTTTTTATTTTGGAGCAAAAATGAAGAAATTTCCCTTTTTTATGGCAAAACGGTATGCATTCTTCTTATTTTCAGGCAAAAAGGCAGAAATTCCCCGTATTTGGAGCAAAATTGCAGAAATTTGCCTAATTGTAGGGCAAAAAGGCAGAAATTCTCTATATGTTGGGGCAAAAAGACAGAAATTCTCCTTATTTTGGGGCAAAACTCAGGAATTCTATTTTTGGGGGCAAAATTCCAGAAATTTCCCTTATTTTGGGGCAAAATTGCAGAAATTTCCTTTATTTTGGGGCAAAATTGCAGAAATTTCACTTATTTCAGGAAAAAAAAACAGAAATTTTCTTATTTTGGGGCAAAAAGGCAGAAATTCCTAATATTATGTGTCAAAAATGCAGAAATTCCCCGTATTTTGAGGTAAAAAGGCTGAAATTCCCCTTAATAGGGGGCCAAAAGAAGAAATTTTTCTTATTTTAGGGCAAAATTGCAGAAATTTCACTTACTTAAGGGTAATAAGTCAGAATTTTTCATTAATTTTGGGGCAAAAAAGACAGAAATTCCATTTGTTTTAGGAGAAAAAGACAGATATTCCACTTATTTAGAGGCAAAAAATCAGAAATTCCCCTTATTTTGGAGCAAAAATGAAGAAATTTCCCAATTTATGGCAAAAAGGTATGCATTCTTCTTATTTTGGGGCAAAAATGCAGAAATTCTCCGTATTTTGGAGCAAAATTGCAGAAATTCTCATAATTGTGGGGCAAAAAGGCAGAAATTGCCTATATGTTGGGGCAAAAAGTCAGAAATTCTCCTTATTTTGGGGCAAAACTCAGAAATTCCACTTATTTTGGGGCAAAATTCCAGAAATTTTCCTTATTTTGGGGCAAAAAAGACAGGAATTTTCTTTGTTTTGGGGGAAAAAGACAGAAATTCCACTTATTTAGTGGCAAAAAAGCAGAAATTCCTTTTATTTTTGAGCAAAAATGAAGAACTTTTTTTTTATGGCAAAAAGGTATGCATTCTTCTTATTTTCGGGCAAAAAGGCAGAAATTCCCCGTATTTTGGAGCAAAATTGCAGAAATTTGCCTAATTGTAGAGTAAAAAGGCAGAAATTCTCTATATGTTGGGGCAAAAAGACAGAAATTCTCCTTATTTTGGGGCAAAACTCAGAAATTCCATTTTTTTGGGTCAAAATTCCAGAAATTACCCTTATTTTGGGGCAAAATTGCAGAAATTTCACTTATTTTGGGGCATAATTGCAGAAATTTCACTTATTTCAGGGAAAAAAAGCAGAAATTTTCTTATTTTGGGCCAAAAAGGCAGAAATTCCTAATATTTTGTGGCAAAAATGCAGAAATTCCCCTTATTTTGAGGTAAAAATGCTGAAATTCCCCTTAATAGGGGGTAAATATGCAGAAATTCCCCTAATTTGAGGTAAAATGGCTGAAATTCCCCTTATTTTGGAAACAAAAACGCAGAAATTTCCCTTATTTTGGGGCAAAATTGCAGAAATTTTACTTACTTCAGGGTAATAAGTCAGAATTTTTTATTATTTTGGGGCAAAAAAGACAGAAATTCCCTTTGTTTTGGAGGAAAAAGACAGAAATTCCACTTATTTAGAGGCAAAAATTCAGAAATTCCCCTTATTTTTCAGCAAAATTGCAGAAATTCCCCTGATTGTGGGGCAAAAATGCAGAAAATCTTTATATGTTAGGGCAAAATGACAGAAATTCTCTTTATTTTGGGGCAAAACTCAGAAATTCAACTTATTTTGGGGCAAAATTCCAGAAATATCTGTTAATTTGGGGCAAAATTGCAGAAATTTCACTTATTTTGGGGCAAAATTGCAGAAATTTCACTTATTTTGGGGCAAAATTGCAGAAATTTCACTTATTTCAGAAAAAAAGGCAGAAGTTTTCTTTATTTTGGGGCAAAAAGCAGAAATTCCTAATATTTTGTGGCAAAAATGCAGAAATTCCCCTTATTTTGAGGTAAAATGGCTGAAATATCCCTTATTTGAGGGCAAAAAGTCAGAAATTTCCCATATTTTGGGGCAAAATTGCAGAAATTTCACTAACTTCAGGGTAATAAGTCAGAATTTTTCCTTATTTTGGGGCAAAAAAGACCGAAATTCCCTTTGTTTTGGGGGAAAAAGACAGAAATTCCACTTATTTAGAGGCAAAAAAGCAGAAATTCCCCTTATTTTGGATCAAAAATGAAGATTTTCCTTTTTTGATGGCAAAAAGGTATGCATTCTTCATATTTTCGGGCAAAAAGGCAGAAATTCCCCGTATTTTGGAGCAAAATTGAAGAAATTCCCCTAATTGTGGGGCAAAAAGGCAGAAATTCCCTATATGTTGGGGCAAAAAGACAGAAATTCTCCTTATTTTTGGGCAAAACTCAGAAATTCCACTTATTTTGGGGCAAAATTCCAGAAATTTCTTTTATTTTGGGAAAAAGTGCAGATATTTCACTTATTTTAGGGCAAAATTGCAGAAATTTCACTTATTTCAGGGTAATAAGTCAGAAATTTTCCTTATTTTGGGGCAAAAAAGACAGGAATTTTCTTTGCTTTGTGGGAAAAAGACAGAAATTCCACTTATTTAGAGGCAAAAAAGCAGAAATTTTCTTTATTTTGAAACAAAAATGAAGAAATTTCCCTTTTTTATGGCAAAACGGTATGCATTCTTCTTATTTTCGGGCAAAAAGGCAGAAATTCCCCGTATTTTGGAGCAAAATTGCAGAAATTTGCCTAATTGTAGGGCAAAAAGGCAGAAATTCTCTATATGTTGGGGCAAAAAGACAGAAATTCTCCTTATTTTGGGGCAAAACTCAGGAATTCTATTTTTGGGGGCAAAATTCCAGAAATTTCCCTTATTTTGGGGCAAAATTGCAGAAATTTCACTTATTTTGGGGCAAAATTGCAGAAATTTCAGTTATTTCAGGGATAAAAAGCAGAAATTTTCTTATTTTGGGCCAAAAAGGCAGAAATTCCTAATATTTTGTGGCAAAAATGCATAAATTCCCCTTATTTTGAGGTAAAAATGCTTAAATTCCCTTTAATAGGGAGTAAATATGCAGAAATTCCCCTAATGTGAGGTAAAATGGCTGAAATCCCCTTATTTTGGAAACAAAAACGCAAAAATTTCCTTTATTTTGGGGCAAAATTGCAGAAATTTCACTTACTTCAGGGTAATAAGTCAGAATTTTTCTTTATTTTGGGGCAAAAAAGACAGAAATTCCCTTTGTTTTTGGGGAAAAAGACAGAAATTCCACTTATTTAGAGGCAAAAAAGCAGAAATTCCCCTTATTTTGGAGCAAAAATGTAGAAAATTCCCTTTCTTATGGCAAAAAGGTATGCATTCTTCTTATTTTCAGGCAAAAAGGCAGAAATTCCCCGTATTTTGGAGCAAAATTACAGAAATTCCCCTAATTGTGGGGCAAAAAGGCAGAAATTCCCTATATGTTGGGGTAAAAATACAGAAATTTTCCTTATTTTGAGGCAAAACTCAGAAATTCCACTTATTTTGGGGTAAAATTCCAGAAATTTCCCTTATTTTGGGGCAAAATTGCAGAAATTTCACTAATTTCAGGGTAATAAGTCAGAAATTGTTTTTATTTTGGAGCAAAAAGGACAGAAATTCCCTTTGTCTTGGGGGAAAAAGACAGAAATTCCACTTATTTAGAGGCAAAAAAGCAGAAATTCCCCTTATTTTGGAGCAAAAATGAAGAAAATTCCCTTTCTTATGGCAAAAAGGTAAGCATTCTTCTTATTTTCAGGCAAAAAGGCAGAATATCGCCGTATTTTGGAGCAAAATTGCAGAAATTCTCCTAATTGTGGGGCAAAAATGCAGAAAATCTCTATATGTTGGGGCAAAAAGAAAGAAATTCTAATTATTGTGGTGCAAAACTCAGAAATTCCACTTATTTTGGGGCAAAATATCAAAAATTTCCCTTATTTTGGGGCAAAATTGCAGAAATTTCACTTATTTTAGGGCAAAATTGCAGAAATTTCACTTATTTGGGGGCAAAATTGCAGAAATTTCACTTATTTTGAAGCAAAATTGCAGAAATTTCACTTATTTCAGGAAATAAGAGCAGAAATTTTCCTTATTTTGGGGCAAAAAGCAGAAATTCCTAATATTTTGTGGCAAAAAAGCAGAAATACCCCTTATTTTGAGGTTAAAAGGCTGAAATTCCCCTTATTTGGGGGCAAAAATTAAGAAATCTTCCATATTTTGGGGCAAAATTGCAGAAATTTCACTTACTTCAGGGTTTTAAGTCAGAACTTTTCATTATTTTGGGGCAAAAAAGACAGAAATTCCCTTTGTTTTGGGGGAAAACGACAGAAATTCCACTTATTTAGAGGCAAAAAAGCAGAAATTCCCCTTATTTTGGAGCAAAAATGAAAAAATTTTTTTTTTGATGGCAAAATGGTATGCATTCTTCTTATTTTCAGGCAAAAAGGCAGAAATTCCCCATATTTTGGAGCAAAATTAAAGAAATTCCCCTAATTGTGGTGCAAAAAGGCAGAAATTCCCTATATGTTGGGGCAAAAAGACAGAAATTCTCCTTATTTTGGGGTAAAACTCTGAAATTCCACTTATTTTGGGGCAAAATTCCAGAAATTTCCCTTATTCTGGGACAAAAGTTCAGAAATTTCACTTATTTTGGGGCACAATTGCAGAAATTTCACTTATTTCAGGGTAATAAGTCAGAAATTTTTCTTATTTTGGGGCAAAAAAGACAGGAATATTCTTTGTTTTGGGGGAAAATACAGAAATTCCACTTATTTATAGGCAAAAAAGCAGAAATTCCCCTTATTTTGAAGCAAAAATGAAGAAATTTCCCTTTTTTATGGCAAAAATGTATGCATTCTTCTTATTTTCGGGCAAAAAGGCAAAAATTAACGGTATTTTAGAGCAAAATTGCAGAAATTTGCCTAATTGTGGGGCAAAAAGGCAGAAATTCTCTATATGTTGTGGCAAAAAGACAGAAATTCTCCTTATTTTGGGGCAAAACTCAGAAATTCCATTATTTTGGGGCAAAATTCCAGAAATTTCCCTTATTTTGGGGCAAAATTGCAGAAATTTCACTTATTTTGGGGCATAATTGCAGAAATTTCACTTATTTCAGGGAAAAAAAGCAGAAATTTTCATATTTTGGGGCAAAAAGGCAGAAATTCCTAGTATTTTGTGTCAAAATTCAGAATTTTTCCTTATTTTAAGGTAAAAAGGCTGAAATTCCCTTTAATAGGGGGCAAAAATGCAGAAATTTTTCTTATTTAAGGGCAAAATTGCAGAAATTTCACTTACTTCAGGGTAATAAGTCAGAAATTTTTTTTATTTTGGGGCAAATAAGACAGGAATTTTCTTTGTTTTGGGGGAAAAAGACAGAAATTCTACTTATTTAGAGGACAAAATGCAGAAATTCCTTTTATTTTAGAGCAAAAATGAAGAAATTTCCATTTTTTATGGCAAAAAGTTATGCATTCTTCTTATTTTCGGTCAAAAAGGCAGAAATTCCCCGTATTTTGGAGCAAAATTGCAGAAAATTGCCTAATTGTAGGGCAAAAAGGCAGAAATTCTCTATATGTTGGGGCAAAATGACAGAAATTCTCTTTATTTTGGGGCAAAACTCAGAAATTCCACTTATTTTGGGGCACAATTCCAGAAATATCCGTTAATTTGGGGCAAAATTGCAGAAATTTCACTTATTTTGGGGCAAAATTGCAGAAATTTCACTTATTTTGGGGCAAAATTGCAGAAATTTCACTTATTTCAGAAAAAAAGGCAGAAATTTTCCTTATTTTGGGGCAAAAAGCAGAAATTCCTAATATTTTGTGGAAAAATGCAGAAATTCCCCTTATTTTGAGGTAAAAAGGCAGAAATTTCCCTTATTTGAGGGCAAAAAGTCAGAAATTTCTCATATTTTGGGGCAAAATTGCAGAAATTTCACTAAAGTCAGGGTAATAAGTCAGAATTTTTCCTTATTTTGGGGCAAAAAAGACCGAAATTCCCTTTGTTTTGGGGGAAAAAGACAGAAATTCCACTTATTTAGAGGCAAAAAAGCAGAAATTCCCCTTATTTTGGATCAAAAATGAAGATTTTCCTTTTTTGATGGCAAAAAGGTATGCATTCTTCTTATTTTCGGGCAAAAAGGCAGAAATTCCCCGTATTTTGGAGCAAAATTGAAGAAATTCCCCTAATTGTGGGGCAAAAAGGCAGAAATTCCCTATATGTTGGGGCAAAAAGACAGAAATTCTCCTTATTTTTGGGCAAAACTCAGAAATTCCACTTATTTTGGGGCAAAATTCCAGAAATTTCTTTTATTTTGGGACAAAAGTGCAGAAATTTCACTTATTTTGAGGCAAAATTGCAGAAATTTCACTTATTTCAGGGTAATAAGTCAGAAATTTTCCTTATTTTGGGGCAAAAAAGACAGGAATTTTCTTTGCTTTGTGGGAAAAAGACAGAAATTCCACTTATTTAGAGGCAAAAAAGCAGAAATTTTCCTTATTTTGGAGCAAAAATGAAGAAATTTCCCTTTTTTATAGCAAAAAGGTATGCATTCTTCTTATTTTCGGGCAAAAAGGCAAAAATTCACGGTATTTTGGAGCAAAATTGCAAAAATTCCCCTAATTGTGGGGCAAAAAGGCAGAAATTCTCTATATGTTGGGGCAAAAAGACAGAAATTCTCCTTATTTTGGGGCAAAACTCAGAAATTCCATTATTTTGGGGCAAAATTCCAGATATTTCCTTTATTTTGGGGCAAAATTGCAGAAATTTAACTTATTTTGGGGCATAATTGGAGAAATTTCACTTATTTCAGGGAAATAAAGCAGAAATTTTCTTATTTTGGGGCAAAGAGGCAGAAATTCCTAATATTTTGTGTCAAAAATGCAGAAATTCCCCTTATTTTGAGGTAAAAAGGCTTAAATTCTATTTAATAGGGGGCAAAAAGGCAGAAATTTTTCTTATTTATGGGAAAATTGCAGAAATATCACTTAGTTCAGGGTAATAAGTCAGAATTTTTCATTATTTTGGGGCAAAAAGACAGAAATTCTATTTGTTTTAGGGGAAAAAGACAGATATTCCCCTTATTTAGAGGCAAAAAAGCAGAAATTTTCCTTATTTTGGAGAAAAAATGAAGAAATTTCTCCTTTTTATGGCAAAAAGGTATGCATTTTTCTTATTTTCAGGCAAAAAGGCAGAAATTCTCCGTATTTTGGAGCAAAATTGCAGAAATTCTCATAATTGTGGGGCCAAAAGGCACAAATTGCCTATATGTTGGGGCAAGAAGACAGAAATTCTCCTTACTTTGGGGCAAAACTCAGAAATTCCACTTATTTTGGGGCAAAATTCCAGAAATTTCTCTTATTTTGGGGCAAAATTGCAGAAATTTCACTTATTTTGGCACAAAATTGCAGAAATTTCACTTATTTCAGGGTAATATGTCAGAAATTTTCCTTATTTTGGGGCAAAAAAGACAGGAATTTTCTTTGTTTTGGGGGAAAAAGACAGAAATTCCACTTATTTAGAGGCAAAATAGCAGAAATTCTTTTTATTTTGGAGCAAAAATGAAGAAATTTCCCATTTTTATGGCAAAACGGTATGCATTCTTCTTATTTTCTGGCAAAAAGGCAGAAATTCCCCGTATTTTGGAGCAAAATTGCAGAAATTTGCCTAATTGTAGGGCAAAAAGGCAGAAATTCTCTATATGTTGGGGCAAAAAGACAGAAATTCTCCTTATTTTGGGGCAAAACTCAGGAATTCTATTTTTGGGGGCAAAATTCCAGAAATTTCCCTTATTTTGGGGCAAAATTGCAGAAATTTCACTTATTTTGGGGCAAAATTGCAGAAATTTCAGTTATTTCAGGGATAAAAAGCAGAAATTTTCTTATTTTGGGCCAAAAAGGCAGAAATTCCTAATATTTTGTGGCAAAAATGCATAAATTCCCCTTATTTTGAGGTAAAAATGCTTAAATTCCCTTTAATAGGGAGTAAATATGCAGAAATTCCCCTAATTTGAGGTAAAATGGCTGAAATCCCCTTATTTTGGAAACAAAAACGCAAAAATTTCCTTTATTTTGGGGCAAAATTGCAGAAATTTCACTTACTTCAGGGTAATAAGTCAGAATTTTTCTTTATTTTGGGGCAAAAAAGACAGAAATTCCCTTTGTTTTTGGGGAAAAAGACAGAAATTCCACTTATTTAGAGGCAAAAAAGCAGAAATTCCCCTTATTTTGGAGCAAAAATGAAGAAATTTCCCTTTCTTATGGCAAAAAGGTATGCATTCTTCTTATTTTCAGGCAAAAAGGCAGAATATCGCCGTATTTTGGAGCAAAATTGCAGAAATTCTCCTAATTGTGGGGCAAAAATGCAGAAAATCTCTATATGTTGGGGCAAAAAGACAGAAATTCTCCTTATTTTGGGGCAAAACTCAGAAATTCCACTTATTTTGGGGCAAAATTCCAGAAATTTCCCTTATTTTGGGGCAAAATTGCAGAAATTTCACTTATTTTGTTGCAAAATTGCAGAAATTTCAATTATTTTGGGGCAAAATTGCAAAAATTTCACTTATTTCAGGGAAAAAATGGAGAAATTTTCCTTATTTTGGGGCAAAAAGCAGAAATTCCTAATATTTTGTGGCAAAAAAGCAGAAATTCCCCTTATTTTTAGGTAAAAAGGCTGAAATTCCCCTTATTTGGGGGCAAAAAGTAAAAAATTTCCAATATTTTGGGGCAAAATTGCAGAAATTTCACTTACTTTAGGGTAATAAGTCAGAATTTTTCCTTATTTTGGGGCAAAAAAGACCGAAATTCCCTTTGTTTTGGGAGGAAAAGACAGATATTCCACTTATTTAGAGGCGAAAAAGCAGAAATTCCCCTTATTTTGGAGCAAAAATGAAAAAATTTTCTTTTTTGATGGCAAAAAGGTATGCATTCTTCTTATTTTCAGGCAAAAAGGCAGAAATTCCCCGTATTTTGTAGCAAAATTGCAGAAATTCCCCTAATTGTGGTGCAAAAAGGCAGAAATTCCCTATATGTTGGGGCAAAAAGACAGAAATTCTCTTTATTTTGGGGCAAAACTCAGAAATTCCACTTATTTTGGGGCAAAATTCCAGAAATTTCCATTATTTTGGGAAAAAGTGCAGATATTTCACTTATTTTAGGGCAAAATTGCAGAAATTTCACTTATTTCAGGGTAATAAGTCAGAAATTTTCATTATTTTGGGGCAAAAAAGACAGGAATTTTCTTTGTTTTGGGGGAAAAGACAGAAATTCTACTTATTTAGAGGCAAAAAAGCAGAAATTCCCCTTATTTTGGAGCAAAAATGAAGAAATTTCTTTTTTTCATGGCAAAAAGGTATGCATTCTTCTTATTTTAGGGCAAAAAGGCAGAAATTCCCCGTATTTTGGAGCAAAATTGCAGAAATTTGCCTAATTGTAGGGCAAAAAGGCAGAAATTCTCTATATGTTGGGGCAAAAAGACAGAAATTCTTTTTATTTTGGGGCAAAACTCAGAAATTCCATTATTTTGGGGCAAAATTCCAGAAATTTCCCTTATTTTGTGGCAAAATTGCTGAAATTTCACTTATTTTGGGGCAAAATTACAGAAATTTCACTTATTTCAGGGAAAAAAAGCAGAAATTTTCTTAATTTGGGCCAAAGGGCAGAAATTCCTAATATTTTGTGTCAAAAATGCAGAAATTCCCCTTATTTTTAGGTAAAAAGGCTGAAATTCCCCTTAATAGGGGGTAAATATGCAGAAATTCCCCTAATTTGAGGTAAAATGGCTGAAATTCCATTTATTTTGGAAACAAAAACGCAGAAATGTACCTTATTTTGGGGCAAAATTCCAGAAATTTCACATACTTCAGGGTAATAATTCAGAATTTTTCCTTATTTTGGGGCAAAAAAGAAAGAAATTCCCCTTGTTTTGGGGGAAAAAGACAGAAATTCCACTTATTTAGAGGCAAAAAAGCAGAAATTCCCCTTATTTTGGAGCAAAAATGAAGAAATTTCCCTTTTTTATGGCAAAATTTATGCATTCTTCTTATTTTCGGGAAATAAAGCAGAAATTCCCCGTATTTTGGAGCAAAATTGCAGAAATTCCCCTAATTGTGGGGCAAAAATGCAGAAAATCTCTATATGCTGGGGCAAAAAGACAGAAATTCTCTTTATTTTAGGGCAAAACTCAGAAATTCCACTTATTTTGGGGCAAAATTCCAGAAATTTCCCTTATTTTTGGGCAAAATTGCAGAAATTTCCCTTATTTTAGGGCAAAATTGCAGAAATTTAACTTATTTTGGGGCATAATTGGAGAAATTTCACTTATTTCAGGGAAAAAAAGCAGAAATTTTCTTATTTTGGGGCAAAGAGGCAGAAATTCCTAATATTTTGTGTCAAAAATGCAGAAATTCCCCTTATTTTGAGGTAAAAAAGCTGAAATTCTCCTTAATAGGGGGCAAAAAGGCAGAAATTTTTCTTATTTTAGGGGAAAATTGCAGAAATTTCACTTAGTTCAGGGTAATAAGTCAGAATTTTTCATTATTTTGGGGCAAAATGACAGAAATTCTATTTGTTTTAGGGGAAAAAGACAGATATTCCCCTTATTTAGAGGCAAAAAAGCAGAAATTCCCCTTATTTTGGAGCAAAAATGAAGAAATTTCTCCTTTTTATGGCAAAAAGGTATGCATTTTTCTTATTTTCAGGCAAAAAGGCAGAAATTCTCTGTATTTTGGAGCAAAATTGCAGAAATTCCCGTAATTGTGGGGCCAAAAGGCACAAATTGCCTATATGTTGGGGCAAAAAGACAGAAATTCTCCTTATTTTGGGGCAAAACTCAGAAATTCCACTTATTTTGGGGCAAAATTCCAGAAATTTCTCTTATTTTGGCACAAAATTGCAGAAATTTCACGTATTTCAGGGTAATAAGTCAGAAATTTTCCTTATTTTGGGGCAAAAAAGAGAGGAATTTTCTTTGTTTTGGGGGAAAAAGACAGAAATTCCACTTATTTAGAAGCAAAATAGCAGAAATTCTTTTTATTTTGGAGCAAAAATGAAGAAATTTCCCTTTTTTATAGCAAAACGGTATGCATTCTTCTTATTTTCGGGCAAAAAGGCAGAAATTTCCCGTATTTGGAGCAAAATTGCAGAAATTTGCCTAATTGTAGGGCAAAAAGGCAGAAATTCTCTATATGTTGGGGCAAAAAGACAGAAATTCTCCTTATTTTGGGGCAAAACTCAGGAATTCTATTTTTGGGGGCAAAATTCCAGAAATTTCCCTTATTTTGGGGCAAAATTGCAGAAATTTCCTTTATTTTGGGGCAAAATTGCAGAAATTTCACTTATTTCAGAAAAAAAAAAAACAGAAATTTTCTTATTTTGGGGCAAAAAGGCAGAAATTCCTAATATTATGTGTCAAAAATGCAGAAATTCCCCTTATTTTGAGGTAAAAAGGCTGAAATTCCCCTTAATAGGGGGCCAAAAGAAGAAATTTTTCTTATTTTAGGGCAAAATTGCAGAAATTTCACTTACTTAAGGGTAATAAGTCAGAATTTTTAATTATTTTTGGGGCAAAAAAGACAGAAATTCCATTTGTTTTAGGAGAAAAAGACAGATATTCCACTTATTTAGAGGCAAAAAATCAGAAATTCTCCTTATTTTGGAGCAAAAATGAAGAAATTTCCCTTTTTTATGGCAAAAAGGTATGCATTCTTCTTATTTTGGGGCAAAAATGCAGAAATTCTCCGTATTTTGGAGCAAAATTGCAGAAATTCTCATAATTGTGGGGCAAAAAGGCAGAAATTGCCTATATGTTGGGGAAAAAAGACAGAAATTCTCCTTATTTTGGGGCAAAACTCAGAAATTCCATTTTTTTGGGTCAAAATTCCAGAAATTTCCCTTATTTTGGGGCAAAATTGCAGAAATTTCACTTATTTTGGGGCATAATTGCAGAAATTTCACTTATTTCAGGGAAAAAAAGCAGAAATTTTCTTATTTTGGGCCAAAAAGGCAGAAATTCCTAATATTTTGTGGCAAAAATGCAGAAATTCCCCTTATTTTGAGGTAAAAATGCTGAAATTCCCCTTAATAGGGGATAAATATGCAGAAATTCTCCTAATTTGAGGTAAAATGGCTGAAATTCCCCTTATTTTGGAAACAAAAACGCAGAAATTTCCCTTATTTTGGGGTAAAATTGCCGAAATTTCACTTACTTCAGGGTAATAAGTCAGAATTTTTCCTTATTTTGGGGCAAAAAAGACAGAAATTCCTTTTGTTTTGGGGGAAAAAAACAGAAATTCCACTTATTTAGAGGCAAAAAAGCAGAAATTCCCCTTGTTTTGGAGCAAAAATAAAGAAATTTCCCTTTCTTATGGCAAAAAGGTATGCATTCTACTTATTTTCGGGCAAAAAGGCAGAAATTCCCCGTATTTGGAGCAAAATTGCAGAAATTCCCCTAATTGTGAGGCAAAAATTCAGAAAATCTCTATATGTTGGGGCAAAAAGAAAGAAATTCTAATTATTGTGGGGCAAAACTCAGAAATTCCACTTATTTTGGGGCAAAATATCAAAAATTTCCCTTATTTTGGGGCAAAATTGCAGAAATTTCACTTATTTTAGGGCAAAATTGCAGAAATTTCACTTATTTGGGGGCAAAATTACAGAAATTTCACTTATTTTGAATCAAAATTGCAGAAATTTCAATTATTTCAGGGAATAAGAGCAGAAATTTTCCTTATTTTGGGGCAAAAAGCAGAAATTCCTAATATTTTGTGGCAAAAAAGCAGAAATACCCCTTATTTTGAGGTTAAAAGGCTGAAATTCCCCTTATTTGGGGGCAAAAATGAAGAAATCTTCCATATTTTGGGGCAAAATTGCAGAAATTTCACTTACTTCAGGGTTTTAAGTCAGAACTTTTCATTATTTTGGGGCAAAAAGACAGAAATTCCCTTTGTTTTTGGGGAAAACGACAGAAATTCCACTTATTTAGAGGCAAAAAAGCAGAAATTCCCCTTATTTTGGAGCAAAAATGAAAAAATTTTTTTTTTGATGGCAAAATGGTATGCATTCTTCTTATTTTCAGGCAAAAAGGCAGAAATTCCCCATATTTTGGAGCAAATTGAAGAAATTCCCCTAATTGTGGTGCAAAAAGGCAGAAATTCCCTATATGTTGGGGCAAAAAGTCAGAAATTCTCCTTATTTTGGGGCAAAACTCTGAAATTCCACTTATTTTGGGGCAAAATTCCAGAAATTTCCCTTATTCTGGGACATATTTCAGAAATTTCACTTATTTTGGGGCACAATTGCAGAAATTTTACTTACTTCAGGGTAATAAGTCAGAATTTTTCTTTATTTTGGGGCAAAAAAACTGAAATTCCATTTGTTTTAGGGGAAAAAGACAGATATTCCACATATTTAGAGGCAAAAAAGCAGAAATTCCCCTTATTTTGGAGCAAAAATGAAGAAATTTCCTTTTTACGGCAAAAAGGTATGCATTCTTTTTATTTTCGGGCAAAAAGGCAGAAATTCTCTGTATTTTGGAGCAAAATTGCAGAAATTCCCATAATTGTGGATCAAAAATGCAGAAATTGCCTATATGTTGGGGCAAAAAGACAGAAATTCTCCTTATTTTGGGGCAAAACCTAGAAATTCCACTTTTTTGGGGCAAAATTCCAGAAATTTCCCTTATTTTGGGCCTAAATTGCAGAAATTTCACTTATTTTGGGGCAAAATTGCAGAAATTTCACTTATTTCAGGGTAATAAGTCAGAAATTTTTCTTATTTTGGGGCCAAAAAACAAGAATTTTCTTTGTTTTGGGGGAAAAAGACAGAAATTCCACTGATTTAGAGGCAAAAAACCAGAAATTCCCCTTATTTTGATCAAAAATGAAGAAATTTCCCTTTTTTATGGCAAAAAGGTATTCATTCTTCTTATTTCGGGCAAAAAGGCAGAAATTCCCCGTATTTTGGTGCAAAATTTCAGAAATTTGCCTAATTGTGGGGCAAAAAGGCAGAAAATCCCTATATGTTGGGGCAAAATACAGAAATTCTCCTCATTTTGGGGCAAAACTCAGAAATTCCACTTATTTTGGGGCAAAATTGCAGAAATTTCCTTTATTTTGGGGCAAAATTACAGAAATTTCACTTATTTTGGGGCAAAATTGCAGAAATTTCACTTATTTCATGGTAATAAGTCAGAAATTTTTCTTATTTTGGGGCAAAAAAGACAGGAATTTTTTTTTGTTTTGGGGGAAAAGACAGAAATTCCACTTATTTAGAGGCAAAAAAGCAGAAATTCCCCTTATTTTGAAGCAAAAATGAAGAAATTTCCCTTTTTCATGCAAAAAGGTATGCATTCTTCTTATTTTCGGGCAAAAAGGCAAAAATTCACGGTATTTTGGAGCAAAATTGCAGTAATTTGCCTAATTGTGGGGCAAAAAGGCAGAAATTCTCTATATGTTGGGGCAAAAAGACAGAAATTCTCCTTATTTTGGGGCAAAACTCAGAAATTCCATTATTTTGGGGCAAAATTCCAGAAATTTCCCTTATTTTGGGGCAAAATTGCAGAAATTTCACTTATTTTGGGGCATAATTGCAGAAATTTCACTTATTTCAGGGAAAAAAAGCAGAAATTTTCTTATTTTGGGGCAAAAAGGCAGAAATTCCTAATATTTTGTGTCAAAATTCAGAAATTCCCTTTATTTTGAGGTAAAAAGGCTGAAATTCCCCTTAATAGGGGGCCAAAAGAAGAAATTTTTCTTATTTTAGTGCAAAATTGCAGAAATTTCACTTACTTAAGGGTAATAAGTCAGAATTTTTAATTATTTTTGGGGCAAAAAAGACAGAAATTCCATTTGTTTTAGGAGAAAAAGACAGATATTCCACTTATTTAGAGGCAAAAAATCAAAAATTCTCCTTATTTTGGAGCAAAAATGAAGAAATTTCCCTTTTTTATGGCAAAAAGGTATGCATTCTTCTTATTTTGGGGCAAAAATGCAGAAATTCTCCGTATTTTGGAGCAAAATTGCAGAAATTCTCATAATTGTGGGGCAAAAAGGCAGAAATTGCCTATATGTTGGGGAAAAAAGACAGAAATTCTCCTTATTTTGGGGCAAAACTCAGAAATTCCATTTTTTTGGGTCAAAATTCCAGAAATTTCCCTTATTTTGGGGCAAAATTGCAGAAATTTCACTTATTTTGGGGCATAATTGCAGAAATTTCACTTATTTCAGGGAAAAAAAGCAGAAATTTTCTTATTTTGGGCCAAAAAGGCAGAAATTCCTAATATTTTGTGGCAAAAATGCAGAAATTCCCCTTATTTTGAGGTAAAAATGCTGAAATTCCCCTTAATAGGGGATAAATATGCAGAAATTCTTCTAATTTGAGGTAAAATGGCTGAAATTCCCCTTATTTTGGAAACAAAAACGCAGAAATTTCCCTTATTTTGGGGTAAAATTGCCGAAATTTCACTTACTTCAGGGTAATAAGTCAGAATTTTTCCTTATTTTGGGGCAAAAAAGACAGAAATTCCTTTTGTTTTGGGGGAAAAAAACAGAAATTCCACTTATTTAGAGGCAAAAAAGCAGAAATTCCCCTTATTTTGGAGCAAAAATAAAGAAATTTCCCTTTCTTATGGCAAAAAGGTATGCATTCTACTTATTTTCGGGCAAAAAGGCAGAAATTCCCCGTATTTGGAGCAAAATTGCAGAAATTCCCCTAATTGTGAGGCAAAAATTCAGAAAATCTCTATATGTTGGGGCAAAAAGAAAGAAATTCTAATTATTGTGGGGCAAAACTCAGAAATTCCACTTATTTTGGGGCAAAATATCAAAAATTTCCCTTATTTTGGGGCAAAATTGCAGAAATTTCACTTATTTTAGGGCAAAATTGCAGAAATTTCACTTATTTGGGGGCAAAATTACAGAAATTTCACTTATTTTGAATCAAAATTGCAGAAATTTCAATTATTTCAGGGAATAAGAGCAGAAATTTTCCTTATTTTGGGGCAAAAAGCAGAAATTCCTAATATTTTGTGGCAAAAAAGCAGAAATACCCCTTATTTTGAGGTTAAAAGGCTGAAATTCCCCTTATTTGGGGGCAAAAATGAAGAAATCTTCCATATTTTGGGGCAAAATTGCAGAAATTTCACTTACTTCAGGGTTTTAAGTCAGAACTTTTCATTATTTTGGGGCAAAAAGACAGAAATTCCCTTTGTTTTTGGGGAAAACGACAGAAATTCCACTTATTTAGAGGCAAAAAAGCAGAAATTCCCGTTATTTTGGAGCAAAAATGAAAAAATTTTTTTTTTGATGGCAAAATGGTATGCATTCTTCTTATTTTCAGGCAAAAAGGCAGAAATTCCCCATATTTTGGAGCAAATTGAAGAAATTCCCCTAATTGTGGTGCAAAAAGGCAGAAATTCCCTATATGTTGGGGCAAAAAGTCAGAAATTCTCCTTATTTTGGGGCAAAACTCTGAAATTCCACTTATTTTGGGGCAAAATTCCAGAAATTTCCCTTATTCTGGGACATATTTCAGAAATTTCACTTATTTTGGGGCACAATTGCAGAAATTTTACTTACTTCAGGGTAATAAGTCAGAATTTTTCTTTATTTTGGGGCAAAAAAACTGAAATTCCATTTGTTTTAGGGGAAAAAGACAGATATTCCACATATTTAGAGGCAAAAAAGCAGAAATTCCCCTTATTTTGGAGCAAAAATGAAGAAATTTCCTTTTTACGGCAAAAAGGTATGCATTCTTTTTATTTTCGGGCAAAAAGGCAGAAATTCTCTGTATTTTGGAGCAAAATTGCAGAAATTCCCATAATTGTGGATCAAAAATGCAGAAATTGCCTATATGTTGGGGCAAAAAGACAGAAATTCTCCTTATTTTGGGGCAAAACCTAGAAATTCCACTTTTTTGGGGCAAAATTCCAGAAATTTCCCTTATTTTGGGCCTAAATTGCAGAAATTTCACTTATTTTGGCACAAAATTGCAGAAATTTCACTTATTTCAGGGTAATAAGTCAGAAATTTTTCTTATTTTGGGGCCAAAAAACAAGAATTTTCTTTGTTTTGGGGGAAAAAGACAGAAATTCCACTGATTTAGAGGCAAAAAACCAGAAATTCCCCTTATTTTGATCAAAAATGAAGAAATTTCCCTTTTTTATGGCAAAAAGGTATTCATTCTTCTTATTTCGGGCAAAAAGGCAGAAATTCCCCGTATTTTGGTGCAAAATTTCAGAAATTTGCCTAATTGTGGGGCAAAAAGGCAGAAAATCCCTATATGTTGGGGCAAAATACAGAAATTCTCCTCATTTTGGGGCAAAACTCAGAAATTCCACTTATTTTGGGGCAAAATTGCAGAAATTTCCTTTATTTTGGGGCAAAATTGCAGAAATTTCACTTATTTTGTGGCAAAATTGCAGAAATTTCACTTATTTCATGGTAATAAGTCAGAAATTTTTCTTATTTTGGGGCAAAAAAGACAGGAATTTTTTTTTGTTTTGGGGGAAAAGACAGAAATTCCACTTATTTAGAGGCAAAAAAGCAGAAATTCCCCTTATTTTGAAGCAAAAATGAAGAAATTTCCCTTTTTCATGCAAAAAGGTATGCATTCTTCTTATTTTCGGGCAAAAAGGCAAAAATTCACGGTATTTTGGAGCAAAATTGCAGTAATTTGCCTAATTGTGGGGCAAAAAGGCAGAAATTCTCTATATGTTGGGGCAAAAAGACAGAAATTCTCCTTATTTTGGGGCAAAACTCAGAAATTCCATTATTTTGGGGCAAAATTCCAGAAATTTCCCTTATTTTGGGGCAAAATTGCAGAAATTTCACTTATTTTGGGGCATAATTGCAGAAATTTCACTTATTTCAGGGAAAAAAAGCAGAAATTTTCTTATTTTGGGGCAAAAAGGCAGAAATTCCTAATATTTTGTGTCAAAATTCAGAAATTCCCTTTATTTTGAGGTAAAAAGCCTGAAATTCCCCTTAATAGGGGGCAAAAAGTCAGAAATTTTTCTTATTTTAGGGCAAAATTGCAGAAATTTCACTTACTTCAGGGTAATAAGTCAGAAATTTTCCTTATTTTGGGGCAAAAAAGACAGGAATTTTCTTTGTTTTGGGGGAAAAAGACAGAAATTCTACTTATTTAGAGGCCAAAAAGCAGAAATTTTTTTTATTTTAGAGCAAAAATGAAGAAATTTCCATTTTTTTATGGCAAAAAGGTATGCATTCTTCTTATTTTCGGGCAAAAAGGCAGAAATTCCCCGTATTTGGAGCAAAATTGCAGAAATTTGCCTAATTGTAGGGCAAAAAGGCAGAAATTCTCTATATGTTGGGGCAAAAAGACAGAAATTCTCCTTATTTTGGAGCAAAACTCAGAAATTCCATTTTTTTGGGGCAAAATTCCAGAAATTTCCCTTAATTTGGGGCAAAATTGTAGAAATTTCACTTATTTTGGGGCAAAATTGCAGAAATTTCACTTATTTCAGAAAAAAAAAAGCAGAAATTTTCTTATTTTGGGCCAAAAAGGCAGAAATTCCTAATATTTTGTTGCAAAAATGCATAAATCCCCCTTATTTTGAGGTAAAAATACTGAAATTCCCTTAATAGAGGGTAAATATGCAGAAATTCCCCTAATTTGAGGTAAAATGGCTGAAATTCCCCTTATTTTGTAAACAAAAACGCAGAAAATTCCCTTATTTTAGGGCAAAATTGCATAAATTTCACTTACTTCAGGGTAAAAAGTCAGAATTTTTCCTTATTTTGGGACAAAAAAGACAGAAATTCCCTTTGTTTTGGGGGAAAAAGACAGAAATTCTACTTATTTAGAGGCAAAAAAGCAGAAATTCCCCTTATTTTGGAGCAAAAATGAAGAAATTTCCCTTTTTTATGGCAAAAAGGTATGCATTCTTCTTATTTTCGGGCAAAAAGGCAGAAATTCCCCGTATTTTGGAGTAAAAATTGCAGAAATTCCCCTAATTGTGGGGCAAAAATGCAGAAAATCTCTATATGTTGGGGCAAAAAAACAGAAATTCTCCTTATTTTGTGGCAAAACTCAGAAATTGCACTTATTTTGGGGCAAAATTCCAGAAATTTCCCTTATTTTGGGGCAAAATTGCAGAAACTTCACTTATTTAAGGCAAATTTGCAGAAATTACACTTATTTTGGGGCAAAATTGCAGAAATTTCACTTATTTCAGGGAAAAAAGGCAGAAATTTTCCTTATTTTGGGGCAAAAAGCAGAAATTCCTAATATTTTGTGGCAAAAATTTAGAAATTCCCCTTATTTTGAGGTAAAAAGTCTGAAATTCCCCTTAATAGGGGGCAAAAAGGCAGAAATTTTTCTTATTTTCGGGCAAAATTGCAGAAATTTTACTTACTTCAGGGTAATAAGTCAGAATTTTTCTTTATTTTGGGGCAAAAAAACTGAAATTCTATTTGTTTTAGGGGAAAAAGACAGATATTCCACATATTTAGAGGCAAAAAAGCAGAAATTCCCCTTATTTTGGAGCAAAAATGAAGAAATTTCCTTTTTTTATGGCAAAAAGGTATGCATTCTTCTTATTTTCGGGCAAAAAGGCAGAAATTCTCTGTATTTTGGAGCAAAATTGCAGAAATTCCCATAATTGTGGGGCAAAAATGCAGAAATTGCCTATATGTTGGGGCAAAAAGACAGAAATTCTCCTTATTTTGGGGCAAAACCTAGAAATTCCACTTTTTTGGGGCAAAATTCCAGAAATTTCCCTTATTTTGGGCCAAAATTGCAGAAATTTCACTTATTTTGGGGCAAAATTGCAGAAATTTCACTTATTTCAGGGTAATAAGTCAGAAATTTTACTTATTTTGGGGAAAAAAGACAAGAATTTTCTTTGTTTTGGGGGAAAAAGACAGAAATTCCACTGATTTAGAGGCAAAAAAACAGAAATTCCCCTTATTTTGATCAAAAATGAAGAAATTTCCCTTTTTTATGGCAAAAAGGTATTCATTCTTCTTATTTTCGGGCAAAAAGGCAGAAATTCCCCGTATTTTGGTGCAAAATTTCAGAAATTTGCCTAATTGTGGGGCAAAAAGGCAGAAAATCCCTATATGTTGGGGCAAAATACAGAAATTCTCCTCATTTTGGGGCAAAACTCAGAAATTTCAATTATTTTTGGGCAAAATTGCAGAAATTTCCCTTATTTTGGGGCAAAATTGCAGAAATTTCTCTTATTTCAGGGTAATAAGTCAGAAATTTTTCTTATTTTGGGGCAAAAAAGACAGGAATTTTTTTTTGTTTTGGGGGAAAAGACAGAAATTCCACTTATTTAGAGGCAAAAAAGCAGAAATTCCCCTTATTTTGAAGCAAAAATGAAGAAATTTCCCTTTTTCATGCAAAAAGGTATGCATTCTTCTTATTTTCGGGCAAAAAGGCAAAAATTCACGGTATTTTGGAGCAAAATTGCAGTAATTTGCCTAATTGTGGGGCAAAAAGGCAGAAATTCTCTATATGTTGGGGCAAAAAGACAGAAATTCTCCTTATTTTGGGGCAAAACTCAGAAATTCCATTATTTTGGGGCAAAATTCCAGAAATTTCCCTTATTTTGGGGCAAAATTGCAGAAATTTCACTTATTTTGGGGCATAATTGCAGAAATTTCACTTATTTCAGGGAAAAAAAGCAGAAATTTTCTTATTTTGGGGCAAAAAGGCAGAAATTCCTAATATTTTGTGTCAAAATTCAGAAATTCCCTTTATTTTGAGGTAAAAAGCCTGAAATTCCCCTTAATAGGGGGCAAAAAGGCAGAAATTTTTCTTATTTTAGGGCAAAATTGCAGAAATTTCACTTACTTCAGGGTAATAAGTCAGAAATTTTCCTTATTTTGGGGCAAAAAAGACAGGAATTTTCTTTGTTTTGGGGGAAAAAGACAGAAATTCTACATATTTAGAGGCCAAAAAGCAGAAATTTTTTTTATTTTAGAGCAAAAATGAAGAAATTTCCATTTTTTATGGCAAAAAGGTATGCATTCTTCTTATTTTCGGGCAAAAAGGCAGAAACTCCCCGTATTTGGAGCAAAATTGCAGAAATTTGCCTAATTGTAGGGCAAAAAGGCAGAAATTCTCTATATGTTGGGGCAAAAAGACAGAAATTCTCCTTATTTTGGAGCAAAACTCAGAAATTCCATTTTTTTGGGGCAAAATTCCAGAAATTTCCCTTAATTTGGGGCAAAATTGTAGAAATTTCACTTATTTTGGGGCAAAATTGCAGAAATTTCACTTATTTCAGAGAAAAAAAAGCAGAAATTTTCTTATTTTGGGCCAAAAAGGCAGAAATTCCTAATATTTTGTTGCAAAAATGCATAAATCCCCCTTATTTTGAGGTAAAAATACTGAAATTCCCTTAATAGAGGGTAAATATGCAGAAATTCCCCTAATTTGAGGTAAAATGGCTGAAATTCCCCTTATTTTGTAAACAAAAACGCAGAAAATTCCCTTATTTTAGGGCAAAATTGCATAAATTTCACTTACTTCAGGGTAAAAAGTCAGAATTTTTCCTTATTTTGGGACAAAAAAGACAGAAATTCCCTTTGTTTTGGGGGAAAAAGACAGAAATTCTACTTATTTAGAGGCAAAAAAGCAGAAATTCCCCTTATTTTGGAGCAAAAATGAAGAAATTTCCCTTTTTTATGGCAAAAAGGTATGCATTCTTCTTATTTTCGGGCAAAAAGGCAGAAATTCCCCGTATTTTGGAGTAAAAATTGCAGAAATTCCCCTAATTGTGGGGCAAAAATGCAGAAAATCTCTATATGTTGGGGCAAAAAAACAGAAATTCTCCTTATTTTGTGCCAAAACTCAGAAATTGCACTTATTTTGGGGCAAAATTCCAGAAATTTCCCTTATTTTGGGGCAAAATTGCAGAAACTTCACTTATTTAAGGCAAATTTGCAGAAATTACACTTATTTTGGGGCAAAATTGCAGAAATTTCACTTATTTCAGGGAAAAAAGGCAGAAATTTTCCTTATTTTGGGGCAAAAAGCAGAAATTCCTAATATTTTGTGGCAAAAATTTAGAAATTCCCCTTATTTTGAGGTAAAAAGTCTGAAATTCCCCTTAATAGGGGGCAAAAAGGCAGAAATTTTTCTTATTTTCGGGCAAAATTGCAGAAATTTTACTTACTTCAGGGTAATAAGTCAGAATTTTTCTTTATTTTGGGGCAAAAAAACTGAAATTCTATTTGTTTTAGGGGAAAAAGACAGATATTCCACATATTTAGAGGCAAAAAAGCAGAAATTCCCCTTATTTTGGAGCAAAAATGAAGAAATTTCCTTTTTTTATGGCAAAAAGGTATGCATTCTTCTTATTTTCGGGCAAAAAGGCAGAAATTCTCTGTATTTTGGAGCAAAATTGCAGAAATTCCCATAATTGTGGGGCAAAAATGCAGAAATTGCCTATATGTTGGGGCAAAAAGACAGAAATTCTCCTTATTTTGGGGCAAAACCTAGAAATTCCACTTTTTTGGGGCAAAATTCCAGAAATTTCCCTTATTTTGGGCCAAAATTGCAGAAATTTCACTTATTTTGGGGCAAAATTGCAGAAATTTCACTTATTTCAGGGTAATAAGTCAGAAATTTTACTTATTTTGGGGAAAAAAGACAAGAATTTTCTTTGTTTTGGGGGAAAAAGACAGAAATTCCACTGATTTAGAGGCAAAAAAACAGAAATTCCCCTTATTTTGATCAAAAATGAAGAAATTTCCCTTTTTTATGGCAAAAAGGTATTCATTCTTCTTATTTTCGGGCAAAAAGGCAGAAATTCCCCGTATTTTGGTGCAAAATTTCAGAAATTTGCCTAATTGTGGGGCAAAAAGGCAGAAAATCCCTATATGTTGGGGCAAAATACAGAAATTCTCCTCATTTTGGGGCAAAACTCAGAAATTTCAATTATTTTTGGGCAAAATTGCAGAAATTTCCCTTATTTTGGGGCAAAATTGCAGAAATTTCTCTTATTTCAGGGTAATAAGTCAGAAATTTTTCTTATTTTGGGGCAAAAAAGACAGGAATTTTTTTTTGTTTTGGGGGAAAAGACAGAAATTCCACTTATTTAGAGGCAAAAAAGCAGAAATTCCCCTTATTTTGAAGCAAAAATGAAGAAATTTCCCTTTTTAATGGCAAAAAGGTATGCATTCTTCTTATTTTCGGGCAAAAAGGCAAAAATTCACGGTATTTTGGAGCAAAATTGCAGTAATTTGCCTAACTGTGGGGCAAAAAGGCAGAAATTCTCTATATGTTGGGGCAAAAAGACAGAAATTCTCCTTATTTTGGGGCAAAACTCAGAAATTCCATTATTTTGGGGCAAAATTCCAGAAATTTCCCTTATTTTGGGGCAAAATTGCAGAAATTTCACTTATTTTGGGGCATAATTGCAGAAATTTCACTTATTTCAGGGAAAAAAAGCAGAAATTTTCTTATTTTGGGGCAAAAAGGCAGAAATTCCTAATATTTTGTGTCAAAATTCAGAAATTCCCTTTATTTTGAGGTAAAAAGCCTGAAATTCCCCTTAATAGGGGGCAAAAAGGCAGAAATTTTTCTTATTTTAGGGCAAAATTGCAGAAATTTCACTTACTTCAGGGTAATAAGTCAGAAATTTTCCTTATTTTGGGGCAAAAAAGACAGGAATTTTCTTTGTTTTGGGGGAAAAAGACAGAAATTCTACTTATTTAGAGGCCAAAAAGCAGAAATTTTTTTTATTTTAGAGCAAAAATGAAGAAATTTCCATTTTTATGGCAAAAAGGTATGCATTCTTCTTATTTTCGGGCAAAAAGGCAGAAATTCCCCGTATTTGGAGCAAAATTGCAGAAATTTGCCTAATTGTAGGGCAAAAAGACAGAAATTCTCCTTATTTTGGAGCAAAACTCAGAAATTCCATTTTTTTGGGGCAAAATTCCAGAAATTTCCCTTAATTTGGGGCAAAATTGTAGAAATTTCACTTATTTTGGGGCAAAATTGCAGAAATTTCACTTATTTCAGAGAAAAAAAAGCAGAAATTTTCTTATTTTGGGCCAAAAAGGCAGAAATTCCTAATATTTTGTTGCAAAAATGCATAAATCCCCCTTATTTTGAGGTAAAAATACTGAAATTCCCTTAATAGAGGGTAAATATGCAGAAATTCCCCTAATTTGAGGTAAAATGGCTGAAATTCCCCTTATTTTGTAAACAAAAACGCAGAAAATTCCCTTATTTTAGGGCAAAATTGCATAAATTTCACTTACTTCAGGGTAAAAAGTCAGAATTTTTCCTTATTTTGGGACAAAAAAGACAGAAATTCCCTTTGTTTTGGGGGAAAAAGACAGAAATTCTACTTATTTAGAGGCAAAAAAGCAGAAATTCCCCTTATTTTGGAGCAAAAATGAAGAAATTTCCCTTTTTTATGGCAAAAAGGTATGCATTCTTCTTATTTTCGGGCAAAAAGGCAGAAATTCCCCGTATTTTGGAGTAAAAATTGCAGAAATTCCCCTAATTGTGGGGCAAAAATGCAGAAAATCTCTATATGTTGGGGCAAAAAAACAGAAATTCTCCTTATTTTGTGGCAAAACTCAGAAATTGCACTTATTTTGGGGCAAAATTCCAGAAATTTCCCTTATTTTGGGGCAAAATTGCAGAAACTTCACTTATTTAAGGCAAATTTGCAGAAATTACACTTATTTTGGGGCAAAATTGCAGAAATTTCACTTATTTCAGGGAAAAAAGGCAGAAATTTTCCTTATTTTGGGGCAAAAAGCAGAAATTCCTAATATTTTGTGGCAAAAATTTAGAAATTCCCCTTATTTTGAGGTAAAAAGTCTGAAATTCCCCTTAATAGGGGGCAAAAAGGCAGAAATTTTTCTTATTTTCGGGCAAAATTGCAGAAATTTTATTTACTTCAGGGTAATAAGTCAGAATTTTTCTTTATTTTGGGGCAAAAAAACTGAAATTCTATTTGTTTTAGGGGAAAAAGACAGATATTCCACATATTTAGAGGCAAAAAAGCAGAAATTCCCCTTATTTTGGAGCAAAAATGAAGAAATTTCCTTTTTTTATGGCAAAAAGGTATGCATTCTTCTTATTTTCGGGCAAAAAGGCAGAAATTCTCTGTATTTTGGAGCAAAATTGCAGAAATTCCCATAATTGTGGGGCAAAAATGCAGAAATTGCCTATATGTTGGGGCAAAAAGACAGAAATTCTCCTTATTTTGGGGCAAAACCTAGAAATTCCACTTTTTTGGGGCAAAATTCCAGAAATTTCCCTTATTTTGGGCCAAAATTGCAGAAATTTCACTTATTTTGGGGCAAAATTGCAGAAATTTCACTTATTTCAGGGTAATAAGTCAGAAATTTTACTTATTTTGGGGAAAAAAGACAAGAATTTTCTTTGTTTTGGGGGAAAAAGACAGAAATTCCACTGATTTAGAGGCAAAAAAACAGAAATTCCCCTTATTTTGATCAAAAATGAAGAAATTTCCCTTTTTTATGGCAAAAAGGTATTCATTCTTCTTATTTTAGGGCAAAAAGGCAGAAATTCCCCGTATTTTGGTGCAAAATTTCAGAAATTTGCCTAATTGTGGGGCAAAAAGGCAGAAAATCCCTATATGTTGGGGCAAAATACAGAAATTCTCCTCATTTTGGGGCAAAACTCAGAAATTTCAATTATTTTTGGGCAAAATTGCAGAAATTTCCCTTATTTTGGGGCAAAATTGCAGAAATTTCTCTTATTTCAGGGTAATAAGTCAGAAATTTTTCTTATTTTGGGGCAAAAAAGACAGGAATTTTTTTTTGTTTTGGGGGAAAAGACAGAAATTCCACTTATTTAGAGGCAAAAAAGCAGAAATTCCCCTTATTTTGAAGCAAAAATGAAGAAATTTCCCTTTTTAATGGCAAAAAGGTATGCATTCTTCTTATTTTCGGGCAAAAAGGCAAAAATTCACGGTATTTTGGAGCAAAATTGCAGTAATTTGCCTAACTGTGGGGCAAAAAGGCAGAAATTCTCTATATGTTGGGGCAAAAAGACAGAAATTCTCCTTATTTTGGGGCAAAACTCAGAAATTCCATTATTTTGGGGCAAAATTCCAGAAATTTCCCTTATTTTGGGGCAAAATTGCAGAAATTTCCCTTATTTTGGGGCATAATTGCAGAAATTTCACTTATTTCAGGGAAAAAAAGCAGAAATTTTCTTATTTTGGGGCAAAAAGGCAGAAATTCCTAATATTTTGTGTCAAAATTCAGAAATTCCCCTTATTTTGAGGTAAAAAGCCTGAAATTCCCCTTAATAGGGGGCAAAAAGGCAGAAATTTTTCTTATTTTAGGGCAAAATTGCAGAAATTTCACTTACTTCAGGGTAATAAGTCAGAAATTTTCCTTATTTTGGGGCAAAAAAGACAGGAATTTTCTTTGTTTTGGGGGAAAAAGTCAGAAATTCTACTTATTTAGAGGCCAATAAGCAGAAATTCCTTTGATTTTAGAGCAAAAATGAAGAAATTTCCATTTTTTATGGCAAAAAGGTATGCATTCTTCTTATTTTCGGGCAAAAAGGCAGAAATTCCCCGTATTTTGGAGCAAAATTGTAGAAATTTGCCTAATTGTAGGGCAAAAAGGCAGAAATTCTCTATATGTTGGGGCAAAAAGACAGAAATTCTCCTTATTTTGGGGCAAAACTCAGAAATTCCATTTTTTGGGGCAAAATATCAGAAATTTCCTTTATTTGGGGCAAAATTGTAGAAATTTCACTTATTTTGGGGCAAAATTGCAGAAATTTCACTTATTTCAGAGAAAAAAAGCTGAAATTTTCTTATTTTGGGTCAAAAAGGCAGAAATTCCTAATATTTTGTGGCAAAAATGCATAAATTCCCCTTATTTTGAGGTAAAAATACTGAAATTCCCTTAATAGAGGGTAAATATGCAGAAATTCCACTAATTTGAGGTAAAATGGCTGAAATTCCCCTTATTTTTTAAACAAAAACGCAGAAAATTCCCTTATTTTAGGGCAAAATTCCATAAATTTCACTTACTTCAGGGTAATAAGTCAGAATTTTTCCTTATTTTGGGGCAAAAAAGACAGAAATTCCCTTTGTTTTGGGGGAAAAAGACAGAAATTCTACTTATTTAGAGGCAAAAAAAGCAGAAATTCCCCTTATTTTGGAGCAAAAATGAAGAAATTTCCCTTTCTTATGGCAAAAAGGTATGCATTCTTCTTATTTTCGGGCAAAAAGGCTGAAATTCTCCGTATTTTGGAGTAAAAATTGCAGAAATTCCCCTAATTGTGGGGCAAAAATGCAGAAAATCTCAATATGTTGGGGCAAAAAACAGAAATTTTCCTTATTTTGGGGCAAAACTCAGAAATTCCACTTATTTTGGGGCAAAATTCCAGAAATTTCCCTCATTTTGGGGCAAAATTGCAGAAATTTCACTTATTTGAGGCAAATTTGCAGAAATTTCACTTATTTTGGGGTAAAATTGCAGAAATTTCACTTATTTCAGGGAAAAAAGGCAGAAATTTTCCTTATTTTGGGGCAAAAAGCAGAAATTCCTAATATTTTGTGGCAAAAATTTAGAAATTCCCCTTATTTTGAGGTAAAAAAGCTGACATTCCTCTTAATAGGGGGCAAAAAGGCAGAAATTTTTCTTATTTTGGGGCAAAATTGCAGAAATTTTACTTACTTCAGGGTAATAAGTCAGAAATTTTCCTTATTTTGGGGCAAAAAAGACAGGAATTTTCTTTGTTTTGGGGGAAAAAGACAGAAATTCTACTTATTTAGAGGCCAATAAGCAGAAATTCCTTTTATTTTAGAGCAAAAATGAAGAAATTTCCATTTTTTATGGCAAAAAGGTATGCATTCTTCTTATTTTCGGGCAAAAAGGCAGAAATTCCCCGTATTTTGGAGCAAAATTGTAGAAATTTGCCTAATTGTAGGGCAAAAAGGCAGAAATTCTCTATATGTTGGGGCAAAAAGACAGAAATTCTCCTTATTTTGGGGCAAAACTCAGAAATTTCATTTTTTGGGGCAAAATTCCAGAAATTTCCCTTAATTTGGGGCAAAATTGTAGAAATTTCACTTATTTTGGGGCAAAATTGCAGAAATTTCACTTATTTCAGAGAAAAAAAGCAGAAATTTTCTTATTTTGGGCCCAAAAGGCAGAAATTCGTAATATTTTGTGGCAAAAATGCATAAATTCCCCTTATTTTGAGGTAAAAATACTGAAATTCCCTTAATAGAGGGTAAATATGCAGAAATTCCCCTAATTTGAGGTAAAATGGCTGAAATTCCCTTATTTTGTAAACAAAAACGCAGAAAATTCCCTTATTTTAGGGCAAAATTCCATAAATTTCACTTACTTCAGGGTAATAAGTCAGAATTTTTCCTTATTTTGGGGCAAAAAAGACAGAAATTCCCTTTGTTTTGGGGGAAAAGACAGAAATTCTACTTATTTAGAGGCAAAAAAGCAGAAATTCCCCTTATTTTGGAGCAAAAATGAAAAAATTTCCCTTTCTTATGGCAAAAAGGTATGCATTCTTCTTATTTTCGGGCAAAAAGGCTGAAATTCTCCGTATTTTGGAGTAAAAATTGCAGAAATTCCCCTAATTGTGGGGCAAAAATGCAGAAAATCTCTATATGTTGGGGCAAAAAACAGAAATTCTCCTTATTTTGGGGCAAAACTCAGAAATTCCACTTATTTTGGGGCAAAATTCCAGAAATTTCCCTTATTTTGGGGCAAAATTGCAGAAATTTCACTTATTTGAGGCAAATTTGCAGAAATTTCACTTATTTTGGGGCAAAATTGCAGAAATTTCACTTATTTCAGGGAAAAAAGGCAGAAATTTTCCTTATTTTGGGGCAAAAAGCAGAAATTCCTAATATTTTGTGGCAAAAATTTAGAAATTCCCCTTATTTTGAGGTAAAAAACCTGAAATTCCCCTTAATAGGGGGCAAAAAGGCAGAAATTTTTCTTATTTTGGGGCAAAATTGCAGAAATTTTACTTACTTCAGGGTAATAAGTCAGAATTTTTCTTTATTTTGGGGCAAAAAAACTGAAATTCCATTTGTTTTAGGGGAAAAAGACAGATATTCCACATATTTAGAGGCAAAAAAGCTGAAATTCCCCTTATTTTGGAGCAAAAATGAAGAAATTTCCCTTTTTTATGGCAAAAAGTTATGCATTCTTCTTATTTTCGGGCAAAAAGGCAGAAATTCTCTGTATTTTGGAGCAAAATTGCAGAAATTCCCATAATTGTGGGGCAAAAATGCAGAAATTGCCTATATTTTGGGGCAAAAAGACAGAAATTCTACTTATTTTGGGGCAAAACCTAGAAATTCCACTTTTTTGGGGCAAAATTCCAGAAATTTCCCTTATTTTGGGCCAAAATTGCAGAAATTTCACTTATTTTGGGGCAAAATTTCAGAAATTTCACTTATTTCAGCGTAATAAGTCAGAAATTTTTCTTATTTTGGGGCAAAAAAGACAGGAATTTTCTTTGTTTTGGGGGAAAAAGACAGAAATTCCACTGATTTAGAGGCAAAAAACCAGAAATTCCCCTTATTTTGGAGCAAAAATGAAGAAATTTCTCTTTTTTATGGCAAAAAGGTATTCATTCTTCTTATTTTCGGGCAAAAAGGCAGAAATTCCCCGTATTTTGGTGCAAAATTGCAGAAATTTGCCTAATTGTGGGGCAAAAAGGCAGAAATTCCCTATATGTTGGGGCAAAATACAGAAATTCTTCTCATTTTGGGGCAAAACTCAGAAATTTCAATTATTTTGGGGCAAAATTGCAGAAATTTCCCTTATTTTGGGGCAAAATTGCAGAAATTTCACTTATTTTGGGGCAAAATTGCAGAAATTTCACTTATTTCAGGGAAAAAAGGCAGAAATTTTCCTTATTTTGGGGCAAAATTGCAGAAATTTCTCTTATTTCAGGGTAATAAGTCAGAAATTTTTCTTATTTTGGGGCAAAAAAGACAGGAATTTTTTTTTGTTTTGGGGGAAAAGACAGAAATTCCACTTATTTAGAGGCAAAAAAGCAGAAATTCCCCTTATTTTGAAGCAAAAATGAAGAAATTTCCCTTTTTAATGGCAAAAAGGTATGCATTCTTCTTATTTTCGGGCAAAAAGGCAAAAATTCACGGTATTTTGGAGCAAAATTGCAGTAATTTGCCTAACTGTGGGGCAAAAAGGCAGAAATTCTCTATATGTTGGGGCAAAAAGACAGAAATTCTCCTTATTTTGGGGCAAAACTCAGAAATTCCATTATTTTGGGGCAAAATTCCAGAAATTTCCCTTATTTTGGGGCAAAATTGCAGAAATTTCCCTTATTTTGGGGCATAATTGCAGAAATTTCACTTATTTCAGGGAAAAAAAGCAGAAATTTTCTTATTTTGGGGCAAAAAGGCAGAAATTCCTAATATTTTGTGTCAAAATTCAGAAATTCCCCTTATTTTGAGGTAAAAAGCCTGAAATTCCCCTTAATAGGGGGCAAAAAGGCAGAAATTTTTCTTATTTTAGGGCAAAATTGCAGAAATTTCACTTACTTCAGGGTAATAAGTCAGAAATTTTCCTTATTTTGGGGCAAAAAAGACAGGAATTTTCTTTGTTTTGGGGGAAAAAGACAGAAATTCTACTTATTTAGAGGCCAATAAGCAGAAATTCCTTTTATTTTAGAGCAAAAATGAAGAAATTTCCATTTTTTATGGCAAAAAGGTATGCATTCTTCTTATTTTCGGGCAAAAAGGCAGAAATTCCCCGTATTTTGGAGCAAAATTGTAGAAATTTGCCTAATTGTAGGGCAAAAAGGCAGAAATTCTCTATATGTTGGGGCAAAAAGACAGAAATTCTCCTTATTTTGGGGCAAAACTCAGAAATTCCATTTTTTGGGGCAAAATTCCAGAAATTTCCCTTAATTTGGGGCAAAATTGTAGAAATTTCACTTATTTTGGGGCAAAATTGCAGAAATTTCACTTATTTCAGAGAAAAAAAGCTGAAATTTTCATATTTTGGGCCAAAAAGGCAGAAATTCCTAATATTTTGTGGCAAAAATGCATAAATTCCCCTTATTTTGAGGTAAAAATACTGAAATTCCCTTAATAGAGGGTAAATATGCAGAAATTCCCCTAATTGTGGGGCAAAAATGCAGAAAATCTCTATATATTGGGGCAAAAAACAGAAATTCTCCTTATTTTGGGGCAAAACTCAGAAATTCCACTTATTTTGGGGCAAAATTCCAGAAATTTCCCTTATTTTGGGGCAAAATTGCAGAAATTTCACTTATTTGAGGCAAATTTGCAGAAATTTCACTTATTTTGGAGCAAAATTGCAGAAATTTCACTTATTTCAGGGAAAAAAGGCAGAAATTTTCCTTATTTTGGGGCAAAAAGCAGAAATTCCTAATATTTTGTGGCAAAAATTTAGAAATTCCCATTATTTTGAGGTAAAAAAGCTGACATTCCTCTTAATAGGGGGCAAAAAGGCAGAAATTTTTCTTATTTTGGGGCAAAATTGCAGAAATTTTACTTACTTCAGGGTAATAAGTCAGAAATTTTCCTTATTTTGGGGCAAAAAAGACAGGAATTTTCTTTGTTTTGGGGGAAAAAGACAGAAATTCTACTTATTTAGAGGCCAATAAGCAGAAATTCCTTTTATTTTAGAGCAAAAATGAAGAAATTTCCATTTTTTATGGCAAAAAGGTATGCATTCTTCTTATTTTCGGGCAAAAAGGCAGAAATTCCCCGTATTTTGGAGCAAAATTGTAGAAATTTGCCTAATTGTAGGGCAAAAAGGCAGAAATTCTCTATATGTTGGGGCAAAAAGACAGAAATTCTCCTTATTTTGGGGCAAAACTCAGAAATTTCATTTTTTGGGGCAAAATTCCAGAAATTTCCCTTAATTTGGGGCAAAATTGTAGAAATTTCACTTATTTTGGGGCAAAATTGCAGAAATTTCACTTATTTCAGAGAAAAAAAGCAGAAATTTTCTTATTTTGGGCCAAAAAGGCAGAAATTCGTAATATTTTGTGGCAAAAATGCATAAATTCCCCTTATTTTGAGGTAAAAATACTGAAATTCCCTTAATAGAGGGTAAATATGCAGAAATTCCCCTAATTTGAGGTAAAATGGCTGAAATTCCCCTTATTTTGTAAACAAAAACGCAGAAAATTCCCTTATTTTAGGGCAAAATTCCATAAATTTCACTTACTTCAGGGTAATAAGTCAGAATTTTTCCTTATTTTGGGGCAAAAAAGACAGAAATTCCCTTTGTTTTGGGGGAAAAGACAGAAATTCTACTTATTTAGAGGCAAAAAAGCAGAAATTCCCCTTATTTTGGAGCAAAAATGAAGAAATTTCCCTTTCTTATGGCAAAAAGGTATGCATTCTTCTTATTTTCGGGCAAAAAGGCTGAAATTCTCCGTATTTTGGAGTAAAAATTGCAGAAATTCCCCTAATTGTGGGGCAAAAATGCAGAAAATCTCTATATGTTGGGGCAAAAAACAGAAATTCTCCTTATTTTGGGGCAAAACTCAGAAATTCCACTTATTTTGGGGCAAAATTCCAGAAATTTCCCTTATTTTGGGGCAAAATTGCAGAAATTTCACTTATTTGAGGCAAATTTGCAGAAATTTCACTTATTTTGGGGCAAAATTGCAGAAATTTCACTTATTTCAGGGAAAAAAGGCAGAAATTTTCCTTATTTTGGGGCAAAAAGCAGAAATTCCTAATATTTTGTGGCAAAAATTTAGAAATTCCCCTTATTTTGAGGTAAAAAAGCTGAAATTCCCCTTAATAGGGGGCAAAAAGGCAGAAATTTTTCTTATTTTGGGGCAAAATTGCAGAAATTTTACTTACTTCAGGGTAATAAGTCAGAATTTTTCTTTATTTTGGGGCAAAAAAACTGAAATTCCATTTGTTTTAGGGGAAAAAGACAGATATTCCACATATTTAGAGGCAAAAAAGCAGAAATTCCCCTTATTTTGGAGCAAAAATGAAGAAATTTCCCTTTTTTATGGCAAAAAGGTATGCATTCTTCTTATTTTCGGGCAAAAAGGCAGAAATTCTCTGTATTTTGGAGCAAAATTGCAGAAATTCCCATAATTGTGGGGCAAAAATGCAGAAATTGCCTATATGTTGGGGCAAAAAGACAGAAATTCTACTTATTTTGGGGCAAAACCTAGAAATTCCACTTTTTTGCGGCAAAATTCCAGAAATTTCCCTTATTTTGGGCCAAAATTGCAGAAATTTCACTTATTTTGGGGCAAAATTTCAGAAATTTCACTTATTTCAGCGTAATAAGTCAGAAATTTTTCTTATTTTGGGGCAAAAAAGACAGGAATTTTCTTTGTTTTGGGGGAAAAAGACAGAAATTCCACTGATTTAGAGGCAAAAAACCAGAAATTCCCCTTATTTTGGAGCAAAAATGAAGAAATTTCTCTTTTTTATGACAAAAAGGTATTCATTCTTCTTATTTTCGGGCAAAAAGGCAGAAATTCCCCGTATTTTGGTGCAAAATTGCAGAAATTTGCCTAATTGTGGGGCAAAAAGGCAGAAATTCCCTATATGTTGGGGCAAAATACAGAAATTCTCCTCATTTTGGGGCAAAACTCAGAAATTTCAATTATTTTGGGGCAAAATTGCAGAAATTTCCCTTATTTTGGGGCAAAATTGCAGAAATTTTACTTACTTCAGGGTAATAAGTCAGAAATTTTCCTTATTTTGGGGCAAAAAAGACAGGAATTTTCTTTGTTTTGGGGGAAAAAGACAGAAATTCTACTTATTTAGAGGCCAATAAGCAGAAATTCCTTTTATTTTAGAGCAAAAATGAAGAAATTTCCATTTTTTATGGCAAAAAGGTATGCATTCTTCTTATTTTCGGGCAAAAAGGCAGAAATTCCCCGTATTTTGGAGCAAAATTGTAGAAATTTGCCTAATTGTAGGGCAAAAAGGCAGAAATTCTCTATATGTTGGGGCAAAAAGACAGAAATTCTCCTTATTTTGGGGCAAAACTCAGAAATTTCATTTTTTGGGGCAAAATTCCAGAAATTTCCCTTAATTTGGGGCAAAATTGTAGAAATTTCACTTATTTTGGGGCAAAATTGCAGAAATTTCACTTATTTCAGAGAAAAAAAGCAGAAATTTTCTTATTTTGGGCCAAAAAGGCAGAAATTCGTAATATTTTGTGGCAAAAATGCATAAATTCCCCTTATTTTGAGGTAAAAATACTGAAATTCCCTTAATAGAGGGTAAATGTGCAGAAATTCCCCTAATTTGAGGTAAAATGGCTGAAATTCCCCTTATTTTGTAAACAAAAATGCAGAAAATTCCCTTATTTTAGGGCAAAATTCCATAAATTTCACTTACTTCAGGGTAATAAGTCAGAATTTTTCCTTATTTTGGGGCAAAAAAGACAGAAATTCCCTTTGTTTTGGGGGAAAAGACAGAAATTCTACTTATTTAGAGGCAAAAAAGCAGAAATTCCCCTTATTTTGGAGCAAAAATGAAGAAATTTCCCTTTCTTATGGCAAAAAGGTATGCATTCTTCTTATTTTCGGGCAAAAAGGCTGAAATTCTCCGTATTTTGGAGTAAAAATTGCAGAAATTCCCCTAATTGTGGGGCAAAAATGCAGAAAATCTCTATATGTTGGGGCAAAAAACAGAAATTCTCCTTATTTTGGGGCAAAACTCAGAAATTCCACTTATTTTGGGGCAAAATTCCAGAAATTTCCCTTATTTTGGGGCAAAATTGCAGAAATTTCACTTATTTGAGGCAAATTTGCAGAAATTTCACTTATTTTGGGGCAAAATTGCAGAAATTTCACTTATTTCAGGGAAAAAGGGCAGAAATTTTCCTTATTTTGGGGCAAAAAGCAGAAATTCCTAATATTTTGTGGCAAAAATTTAGAAATTCCCCTTATTTTGAGGTAAAAAAGCTGAAATTCCCCTTAATAGGGGGCAAAAAGGCAGAAATTTTTCTTATTTTGGGGGAAAATTGCAGAAATTTTACTTACTTCAGGGTAATAAGTCAGAATTTTTCTTTATTTTGGGGCAAAAAAACTGAAATTCCATTTGTTTTAGGGGAAAAAGACAGATATTCCACATATTTAGAGGCAAAAAAGCAGAAATTCCCCTTATTTTGGAGCAAAAATGAAGAAATTTCCCTTTTTTATGGCAAAAAGGTATGCATTCTTCTTATTTTCGGGCAAAATGTCAGAAATTCTCTGTATTTTGGAGCAAAATTGCAGAAATTCCCATAATTGTGGGGCAAAAATGCAGAAATTGCCTATATGTTGGGGCAAAAAGACAGAAATTCTACTTATTTTGGGGCAAAACCTAGAAATTCCACTTTTTTGCGGCAAAATTCCAGAAATTTCCCTTATTTTGGGCCAAAATTGCAGAAATTTCACTTATTTTGGGGCAAAATTTCAGAAATTTCACTTATTTCAGCGTAATAAGTCAGAAATTTTTCTTATTTTGGGGCAAAAAAGACAGGAATTTTCTTTGTTTTGGGGGAAAAAGACAGAAATTCCACTGATTTAGAGGCAAAAAACCAGAAATTCCCCTTATTTTGGAGCAAAAATGAAGAAATTTCTCTTTTTTATGGCAAAAAGGTATTCATTCTTCTTATTTTCGGGCAAAAAGGCAGAAATTCCCTGTATTTTGGTGCAAAATTGCAGAAATTTGCCTAATTGTGGGGCAAAAAGGCAGAAATTCCCTATATGTTGGGGCAAAATACAGAAATTCTCCTCATTTTGGGGCAAAACTCAGAAATTTCAATTATTTTGGGGCAAAATTGCAGAAATTTCCCTTATTTTGGGCCAAAATTGCAGAAATTTTACTTACTTCAGGGTAATAAGTCAGAAATTTTCCTTATTTTGGGGCAAAAAAGACAGGAATTTTCTTTGTTTTGGGGGAAAAAGACAGAAATTCTACTTATTTAGAGGCCAATAAGCAGAAATTCCTTTTATTTTAGAGCAAAAATGAAGAAATTTCCATTTTTTATGGCAAAAAGTTATGCATTCTTCTTATTTTCGGGCAAAAAGGCAGAAATTCCCCGTATTTTGGAGCAAAATTGTAGAAATTTGCCTAATTGTAGGGCAAAAAGGCAGAAATTCTCTATATGTTGGGGCAAAAAGACAGAAATTCTCCTTATTTTGGGGCAAAACTCAGAAATTTCATTTTTTGGGGCAAAATTCCAGAAATTTCCCTTAATTTGGGGCAAAATTGTAGAAATTTCACTTATTTTGGGGCAAAATTGCAGAAATTTCACTTATTTCAGAGAAAAAAAGCAGAAATTTTCTTATTTTGGGCCAAAAAGGCAGAAATTCGAAATATTTTGTGGCAAAAATGCATAAATTCCCCTTATTTTGAGGTAAAAATACTGAAATTCCCTTAATAGAGGGTAAATGTGCAGAAATTCCCCTAATTTGAGGTAAAATGGCTGAAATTCCCCTTATTTTGTAAACAAAAATGCAGAAAATTCCCTTATTTTAGGGCAAAATTCCATAAATTTCACTTACTTCAGGGTAATAAGTCAGAATTTTTCCTTATTTTGGGGCAAAAAAGACAGAAATTCCCTTTGTTTTGGGGGAAAAGACAGAAATTCTACTTATTTAGAGGCAAAAAAGCAGAAATTCCCCTTATTTTGGAGCAAAAATGAAGAAATTTCCCTTTCTTATGGCAAAAAGGTATGCATTCTTCTTATTTTCGGGCAAAAAGGCTGAAATTCTCCGTATTTTGGAGTAAAAATTGCAGAAATTCCCCTAATTGTGGGGCAAAAATGCAGAAAATCTCTATATGTTGGGGCAAAAAACAGAAATTCTCCTTATTTTGGGGCAAAACTCAGAAATTCCACTTATTTTGGGGCAAAATTCCAGAAATTTCCCTTATTTTGGGGCAAAATTGCAGAAATTTCACTTATTTGAGGCAAATTTGCAGAAATTTCACTTATTTTGGGGCAAAATTGCAGAAATTTCACTTATTTCAGGGAAAAAAGGCAGAAATTTTCCTTATTTTGGGGCAAAAAGCAGAAATTCCTAATATTTTGTGGCAAAAATTTAGAAATTCCCCTTATTTTGAGGTAAAAAAGCTGAAATTCCCCTTAATAGGGGGCAAAAAGGCAGAAATTTTTCTTATTTTGGGGCAAAATTGCAGAAATTTTACTTACTTCAGGGTAATAAGTCAGAATTTTTCTTTATTTTGGGGCAAAAAAACTGAAATTCCATTTGTTTTAGGGGAAAAAGACAGATATTCCACATATTTAGAGGCAAAAAAGCAGAAATTCCCCTTATTTTGGAGCAAAAATGAAGAAATTTCCCTTTTTTATGGCAAAAAGGTATGCATTCTTCTTATTTTCGGGCAAAAAGGCAGAAATTCTCTGTATTTTGGAGCAAAATTGCAGAAATTCCCATAATTGTGGGGCAAAAATGCAGAAATTGCCTATATGTTGGGGCAAAAAGACAGAAATTCTACTTATTTTGGGGCAAAACCTAGAAATTCCACTTTTTTGCGGCAAAATTCCAGAAATTTCCCTTATTTTGGGCCAAAATTGCAGAAATTTCACTTATTTTGGGGCAAAATTTCAGAAATTTCACTTATTTCAGCGTAATAAGTCAGAAATTTTTCTTATTTTGGGGCAAAAAAGACAGGAATTTTCTTTGTTTTGGGGGAAAAAGACAGAAATTCCACTGATTTAGAGGCAAAAAACCAGAAATTCCCCTTATTTTGGAGCAAAAATGAAGAAATTTCTCTTTTTTATGGCAAAAAAGTATTCATTCTTCTTATTTTCGGGCAAAAAGGCAGAAATTCCCCGTATTTTGGTGCAAAATTGCAGAAATTTGCCTAATTGTGGGGCAAAAAGGCAGAAATTCCCTATATGTTGGGGCAAAATACAGAAATTCTTCTTATTTTGGGGCAAAACTCAGAAATTTCAATTATTTTGGGGCAAAATTGCAGAAATTTCCCTTATTTTGGGGCAAAATTGCAGAAATTTCACTTATTTTGGGGCAAAATTGCAGAAATTTCACTTATTTCAGGGTAATAAGTCAGAAATTTTCCTTATTTTCGGGCAAAAAAGACAGGAATTTTTTTTGTTTTGGGGGAAAAGACAGAAATTCCACTTATTTAGAGGCAAAAAAGCAGAAATTCCCCTTATTTTGAAGCAAAAATGAAGAAATTTACATTTTTTATGGCAAAAAGGTATGCATTCTTCTTATTTTCGGGCAAAAGCAAAAATTCACGGTATTTTGCAGCAAAATTGCAGAAATTTGCCTAATTGTGGGGCAAAAAGGCAGAAATTCTCTATATGTTGGGGCAAAAAGACAGAAATTCTCCTTATTTTGGGGCAAAACTCAGAAATTCCAATATTTTGGGGCAAAATTCCAGAAATTTCCCTTATTTTGGGGCAAAATTGCAGAAATTTCAGTTATTTTGGGGCATAATTGCAGAAATTTCACTTATTTCAGGGAAAAAAAAGCAGAAATTTTCTTATTTTGGGGCAAAAAGGCAGAAATTCCTAATATTTTGTGTCAAAATTCAGAAATTCCCCTTATTTTGAGGTAAAAAGCCTGAAATTCCCCTTAATAGGGGGCAAAAAGGCAGAAATTTTTCTTATTTTAGGGCAAAATTGCAGAAATTTCACTTACTTCAGGGTAATAAGTCAGAAATTTTCCTTATTTTGGGGCAAAAAAGACAGGAATTTTCTTTGTTTTGAGGGAAAAAGACAGAAATTCTACTTATTTGGAGGCCAATAAGCAGAAATTCCTTTTATTTTAGAGCAAAAATGAAGAAATTTCCATTTTTTATGGCAAAAAGGTATGCATTCTTCTTATTTTCGGGCAAAAAGGCAGAAATTCCCCGTATTTTGGAGCAAAATTGTAGAAATTTGCCTAATTGTAGGGCAAAAAGGCAGAAATTCTCTAAATGTTGGGGCAAAAAGACAGAAATTCTCCTTATTTTGGGGCAAAACTCAAAAATTCCATTTTTTGGGGCAAAATTCCAGAAATTTCCCTTAATTTGGGGCAAAATTGTAGAAAATTCACTTATTTTGGGGGAAAATTGCAGAAATTTCACTTATTTCAGAGAAAAAAAAGCAGAAATTTTCTTATTTTGGGCCAAAAAGGCAGAAATTCCTAATATTTTGTGGCAAAAATGCATAAATTCCCCTTATTTTGAGGTAAAAATACTGAAATTCTTTTAATAGAGGGTAAATATGCAGAAATTCCCCTAATTTGACGTAAAATGGCTGAAATTCCCCTTATTTTGTAAACAAAAACGCAGAAAATTCCCTTATTTTAGGGCAAAATTGCATAAATTTCACTTACTTCAGGGTAATAAGTCAGAATTTTTCCTTATTTTAAGGCAAAAAAGACAGAAATTCCCTTTGTTTTGGGGGAGAAAGACAGAAATTCTACTTATTTAGAGGCAAAAAAGCAGAAATTCCCCTTATTTTGGAGCAAAAATGAAGAAATTTTCCTTTCTAATGGCAAAAAGGTATGCATTCTTTTATTTTCGGGCAAAAAGGCAGAAATTCCCCGTATTTTGGAGTAAAAATTGCAGAAATTCCCCTAATTGTGGGGCAAAAATGCAGAAAATCTCTATATGTTGGGGCAAAAAACAGAAATTCTCCTTATTTTGGGGCAAAACTCAGAAATTCCACTTATTTTGGGGCAAAATTCCAGAAATTTCCCTTATTTTGGGGCAAAATTGCAGAAATTTCACTTATTTGAGGCAAATTTGCAGAAATTTCACTTATTTTGGGGCAAAATTGCAGAAATTTCACTTATTTCAGGGAAAAAAGGCAGAAATTTTCCTTATTTTGGGGCAAAAAGCAGAAATTCCTAATATTTTGTGGCAAAAATTTAGAAATTCCCCTTATTTTGAGGTAAAAAAGCTGAAATTCCCCTTAATAGGGGGCAAAAAGGCAGAAATTTTTCTTATTTTGGGGCAAAATTGCAGAAATTTTACTTACTTCAGGGTAATAAGTCAGAATTTTTCTTTATTTTGGGGCAAAAAAACTGAAATTCCATTTGTTTTAGGGGAAAAAGACAGATATTCCACATATTTAGAGGCAAAAAAGCAGAAATTCCCCTTATTTTGGAGCAAAAATGAAGAAATTTCCCTTTTTTATGGCAAAAAGGTATGCATTCTTCTTATTTTCGGGCAAAAAGGCAGAAATTCTCTGTATTTTGGAGCAAAATTGCAGAAATTCCCATAATTGTGGGGCAAAAATGCAGAAATTGCCTATATGTTGGGGCAAAAAGACAGAAATTCTACTTATTTTGGGGCAAAACCTAGAAATTCCACTTTTTTGCGGCAAAATTCCAGAAATTTCCCTTATTTTGGGCCAAAATTGCAGAAATTTCACTTATTTTGGGGCAAAATTTCAGAAATTTCACTTATTTCAGCGTAATAAGTCAGAAATTTTTCTTATTTTGGGGCAAAAAAGACAGGAATTTTCTTTGTTTTGGGGGAAAAAGACAGAAATTCCACTGATTTAGAGGCAAAAAACCAGAAATTCCCCTTATTTTGGAGCAAAAATGAAGAAATTTCTCTTTTTTATGGCAAAAAGGTATTCATTCTTCTTATTTTCGGGCAAAAAGGCAGAAATTCCCCGTATTTTGGTGCAAAATTGCAGAAATTTGCCTAATTGTGGGGCAAAAAGGCAGAAATTCCCTATATGTTGGGGCAAAATACAGAAATTCTCCTCATTTTGGGGCAAAACTCAGAAATTTCAATTATTTTGGGGCAAAATTGCAGAAATTTCCCTTATTTTGGGGCAAAATTGCAGAAATTTCACTTATTTTGGGGCAAAATTGCAGAAATTTCACTTATTTCAGGGTAATAAGTCAGAAATTTTCCTTATTTTCGGGCAAAAAAGACAGGAATTTTTTTTGTTTTGGGGGAAAAGACAGAAATTCCACTTATTTAGAGGCAAAAAAGCAGAAATTCCCCTTATTTTGAAGCAAAAATGAAGAAATTTACATTTTTTATGGCAAAAAGGTATGCATTCTTCTTATTTTCGGGCAAAAGCAAAAATTCACGGTATTTTGCAGCAAAATTGCAGAAATTTGCCTAATTGTGGGGCAAAAAGGCAGAAATTCTCTATATGTTGTGGCAAAAAGACAGAAATTCTCCTTATTTTGGGGCAAAACTCAGAAATTCCAATATTTTGGGGCAAAATTCCAGAAATTTCCCTTATTTTGGGGCAAAATTGCAGAAATTTCAGTTATTTTGGGGCATAATTGCAGAAATTTCACTTATTTCAGGGAAAAAAAGCAGAAATTTTCTTATTTTGGGACAAAAAGGCAGAAATTCCTAATATTTTGTGTCAAAATTCAGAAATTCCCCTTATTTTGAGGTAAAAAGCCTGAAATTCCCCTTAATAGGGGGCAAAAAGGCAGAAATTTTTCTTATTTTAGGGCAAAATTGCAGAAATTTCACTTACTTCAGGGTAATAAGTTAGAAATTTTCCTTATTTTGGGGCAAAAAAGACAGGAATTTTCTTTGTTTTGAGGGAAAAAGACAGAAATTCTACTTATTTGGAGGCCAATAAGCAGAAATTCCTTTTATTTTAGAGCAAAAATGAAGAAATTTCCATTTTTTATGGCAAAAAGGTATGCATTCTTCTTATTTTCGGGCAAAAAGGCAGAAATTCCCCGTATTTTGGAGCAAAATTGTAGAAATTTGCCTAATTGTAGGGCAAAAAGGCAGAAATTCTCTAAATGTTGGGGCAAAAAGACAGAAATTCTCCTTATTTTGGGGCAAAACTCAAAAATTCCATTTTTTGGGGCAAAATTCCAGAAATTTCCCTTAATTTGGGGCAAAATTGTAGAAAATTCACTTATTTTGGGGGAAAATTGCAGAAATTTCACTTATTTCAGAGAAAAAAAAGCAGAAATTTTCTTATTTTGGGCCAAAAAGGCAGAAATTCCTAATATTTTGTGGCAAAAATGCATAAATTCCCCTTATTTTGAGGTAAAAATACTGAAATTCCCTTAATAGAGGGTAAATATGCAGAAATTCCCCTAATTTGACGTAAAATGGCTGAAATTCCCCTTATTTTGTAAACAAAAACGCAGAAAATTCCCTTATTTTAGGGCAAAATTGCATAAATTTCACTTACTTCAGGGTAATAAGTCAGAATTTTTCCTTATTTTAAGGCAAAAAAGACAGAAATTCCCTTTGTTTTGGGGGAGAAAGACAGAAATTCTACTTATTTAGAGGCAAAAAAGCAGAAATTCCCCTTATTTTGGAGCAAAAATGAAGAAATTTTCCTTTCTAATGGCAAAAAGGTATGCATTCTTTTATTTTCGGGCAAAAAGGCAGAAATTCCCCGTATTTTGGAGTAAAAATTGCAGAAATTCCCCTAATTGTGGGGCAAAAATGCAGAAAATCTCTATATGTTGGGGCAAAAAACAGAAATTCTCCTTATTTTGGGGCAAAACTCAGAAATTCCACTTATTTTGGGGCAAAATTCCAGAAATTTCCCTTATTTTGGGGCAAAATTGCAGAAATTTCACTTATTTGAGGCAAATTTGCAGAAATTTCACTTATTTTGGGGCAAAATTGCAGAAATTTCACTTATTTCAGGGAAAAAAGGCAGAAATTTTCCTTATTTTGGGGCAAAAAGCAGAAATTCCTAATATTTTGTGGCAAAAATTTAGAAATTCCCCTTATTTTGAGGTAAAAAGGCTGAAATTCCCCTTAATAGGGGGCAAAAAGGCAGAAATTCTCTGTATTTTGGAGCAAAATTGCAGAAATTCCCATAATTGTGGGGCAAAAATGCAGAAATTGCCTATATTTTGGGGCAAAAAACAGAAATTCTCCTTATTTTGGGGCAAAACTCAGAACTTCCACTTATTTTGGGGCAAAATTCCAGAGATTTCTCTTATTTTGGGACAAAATTGCAGAAATTTCACTTATTTTGGGGCAAAATTGCAGAAATTTTACTTACTTCAGTGAAAAAAAGCAGAAATTTTTTTTTATTTTGGGGAAAAAATGCAGAAATTCCTAATATTTTGTAGCAAAATTGCAGAAATTCCCCTTATTTTGAGGTAAAAAGGCTAAAATCCCCCTTATTTGGGGGCAAAAAGGCAGAAATTTCCCTTATTTGGGGCAAAATTTCAGAAATTTCCCTTATTTCATTGTAATAAGTCAGAAATTTTTCTTATTTTGCGCAAAAAAGACAGAAATTCCCTTTGTTATTGGGGGAAAAATACATAAATTCCACTTATTTAGAGACAAAAAAGCAGAAATTCCCCTTATTTTGGGGCAAAATTGCATAAATTTCACTTACTTCAGGGTAATAAGTCAGAAATTTTCCTTATTTTTGGGCAAAAAAGACAGAAATTACCTTTGTTTTGGGGGAAAAAGACAGAAATTCCAGTTATTTAGAGGCAGAAAAGCAAAAATTCCCCTTATTTTGGAGCAAAATTGCAAAAATTTCCCTTTTTTTATGGCAAAAAGTTATGCATTCTACTTATTTTCGCGCAAAAAGGAAGAAATTACCCGTATTTTGGAACAAAATTGCAGAAATTCCCCTAATTGTGGGGCAAAAAGGCAGAAATTCCCTATATGTTGGGGCAAAAAGACAGAAATTCTCCATATTTTTGGTCAAAACTCAGAAATTCCACTTATTTTGGGGCAAAATTTCAGATATTTCACTTATTTTGGGGCAAAATTGCAGAAATTTCACTTATTTTGGGGCAAAATTGCAGAAATTTAACTTATTTCAGGGTAATAAGTCAGAAATTTTCCTTATTTTGGGGCAAAAAGACAGAAATTCTATTTGTATTAGGGGACAAAGACAGAAATTCTACATATTTAGAGGCATAAAAGCAGAAAATCCCCTTATTTTAGAGCAAAAATGAAGAAATTTTCCTTTTTTATGGCAAAAAGGTATGCATTCATCTTATTTTCGGGCAAAAAGGCAGAAATTCCCCGTATTTTGGAGAAAATTGCAGAAATTGCCCTAATTGTGGGGCAAAAAGGCAGAAATTCCCTATATGTTGAGGCAAAAAGACAGAAATTCTCCTTATTTTGGGTCAAAACTCAGAAATTCCACTTATTTTGAGGCAAAATTCCAGAAATTTCACTTATTTTGGGGCAAAATTGTAGAAATTTCACTTATTTTTGGGAAAAATTTCAGAAATTTCACTTATTTCAGAAAAAAAGCAGAAATTTTCTAATTTTGAAGCAAAAAGGCAGAAATTTCTTTTATTTTGGTACAAAATTCCAGAAATTTCCTTTATTTTGGGGCAAAATTGCAGAAATTTCACTTATTTTGGGGCAAAATTTCAGAAATTTCACTTATTTCTGAAAAAGAAGGCAGAAATTTTCCTTATTTTGGGGCAAAAAGGCAGAAATTCCTAATATTTTGTGGCAGAAATGCAGAAATTCCCCTTATTTTGAGGTAAAAAGGCTGAAATTCCCCTTATTTGGGGGCAAAAAGGAAGAAATTTCCCTTTTTTGGGGGCAAAATTGTAGAAATTTCACTTACTTCAGGGTAATAAGTCAGAAATTTTCCTTATTTTGGAACAAAAAAGACAGAAATTCCCTTTGTTTTGGGGGAAAAGACAGAAATTCCACTTATTTAGAGTCAAAAAGGCAGAAATTCCCCTTATTTTGGAGCAAAAATGAAGAAATTTTCCTTTTTTATGGCAAAAAGGTATGCATTCTTATTTTCGGGCAAAAAGGCAGAAATTCCCCGTATTTTGGAGCAAAATTTCAGACATTCCCCTAATTGTGGGGCAAAAAGGCAGAAATTCCCTATATGTTGGGGCAAATAGACAGAAATTCTCCTTATTTTAGGGCAAAATTCAGAAATTTAAAATATTTTGAGGCAAAATTGCAGAAATTTCATTTATTTCAGAAAAAAAGCAAAATTTTCTTATTTTGGGGCAAAAAGGCAGAAATTTCTTTTATTTTGGTACAAAATTGCAGAAATTTTTTTTAATTTGGGGCAAAAAGGAAGAAATTTCCCATATTTTGGGGCAAAAATGCAGAAATTCCCCTTATTTTGAGGTAAAAAGGCTGAAATTCCCCTCATTTGAGGTCAAAAAGCAGAAATTTCTCTTATTTTGGGGCAAAATTCCAGAAATTTCCCTTATTTTGGGGCAAAATTGCAGAAATTTCACTTATTTTGGGGCAAAATTGCAGAAAATTCACTTATTTCAGGGAAAAAGGCAGAAATTTTCCTTATTTTTGGGCAAAAAAACAGAAATTCCTAATATTTTGTGGCAAAAATGCAGAAATTCCCCTTATTTTGAGGTAAAAAGGCTGATATTCCTCTTCTTTGGGGGCAAAAAGGCAGAAATTTTCCTTATTTTGGGGCAAAAAAGACAGAAATTCCCTTTGTTTTTGGGGAAAAAGACAGAAATTCCACATATTTAGAGGCAAAAAAGCAGAAATTTCCCTTATTTTGGAGCAAAATTGCAAAAATTTCCCTTTTTTATGGCAAAAAGGTATGCATTCTTCTTATTATCGAGCAAAAAGGCAGAAATTCCCCGTATTTTGGAGCAAAATTGCAGAAATTCCCCTAATTGTGGGGCAAAAAGGCAGAAATTTCCTATATGTTAGGGCAAAAAGACAGAAATTCTCCTTATTTTGGGGCAAAACTCAGAAATTCCACTTATTTTGGGGCAAAATTCAAGAAATTTCCATTATTTTGGGGGCAAAATTGAAGAAATTTCACTTATTTTGGGGCAAAATTTCAGAAATTTCACTTATTTCAGGAAAAAAAGGCAGAAATTTTCCTTATTTTGGGGCAAAAAAACAGAAATTCCTAATATTTTGTGGCAAAAATGCAGAAATTCCCCTTATTTTGAGGTAAAAAGGCTGATATTCCCCTTCTTTGGGGGCAAAAAGGCAGAAATTTTCCTTATTTTGGGGCAAAAAAGACAGAAATTCCCTTTGTATTCAGGGAAAAAGACAGAAATTCCACATATTTAGAGGCAAAAAAGCAGAAATTTCCCTTATTTTGGAGCAAAATTGCAAAAATTTCCCTTTTTTATGGCAAAAAGGTATGCATTCTTCTTATTATCGAGCAAAAAGGCAGAAATTCCCCGTATTTTGGAGCAAAATTGCAGAAATTCTCCTAATTGTGGGGCAAAAAGGCAGAAATTTCCTATATGTTAGGGCAAAAAGACAGAAATTCTCCTTATTTTGGGGCAAAACTCAGAAATTCCACTTATTTTGGGGCAAAATTCAAAAAATTTCCATTATTTTAGGGGCAAAATTAAAGAAATTTCACTTATTTTGGGGCAAAATTGCAGAAATTTCACTTATTTCAGGAAAAAAAGGCAGAAATTTTCCTTATTTTGGGGCAAAAAGGCAGAAATTCCTAATATTTTGTGGCAAAAATCTAGAAATTCCCCTTATTTTGAGGTAAAAAGGCTGAAATTCCCCTTATTTGAGGGCAAAAAGGCAGTAATTTCCCTTATTTTGGGGCAAAATTGCAGAAATTTCACTTATTTCAGGGTAATAAGTCAGAAATTTTTTTTATTTTGAAGCTAAAAGGACAGAAATTTCCTTTGTTTTGGGGGAAAAATACAGAAATTCAACTTATTTAGAGTCAAAAATTCAGAAATTCCTCTTATTTGGGGAAAAAATGAAGAAATTTCCCTTTTTTATTGCAAAAAGTATGCATTCTTTTTATTTTTGGGCAAAAAGGCAGAAATTCCCCGTATTTTGGAGGAAAATTGCAGAAATTCCCCTAATTGTGGAACAAAAAGGCAGAAATTCCCTATATGTTGGTGCAAAAAGACAGAAATTCTCCTTATTTTCGGGCAAAACTCAGAAGTTTACTTATTTTAGGGCAAAATTCCAGAAATTTCCCTTATTTTGTGGGAAAATTGCTGAAATTTCACCTATTTTGGGGCAAAATTGCAGAAATTTCACTTATTTCAGAAAAAAAAAGCAGAAATTTTCTTATTTTGGGGCAAAAAGGCAGAAATTTCATTTATTTTGGTACAAAATTGCAGAAATTTTTCTTATTTTGGAGCAAAAATGCAGAAATTTCCCATATTTTGGGGCAAAAATGCAGAAATTCTTATTTTGAGGAAAAAGGCTGAAATTCCCCTTATTTGGGGGCAAAAAGGCAGAAATTTCCCTTATTTTGGGGCAAAATTGCAGAAATTTCACTTATTTCAGGGTAATAAGTCATAAATTTTCCTTATTTTGGGCAAAAAACACAGAAATTCCCTTTGTTTTGTGGGGAAAACACAGAAATTACACTTTTTTAGAGGCAAAAAAGCAGAAATTCCTTTTATTTTTTAGCAAAAATGAAGAAATTTCCCTTTTTTGTAGCAAAAGGTATACATTCCCCTTATTTTAGGCTAAAAAGCAGAAATTCCCCGTATTTTGGAGCAAAATTGTAGAAATTCCCCTAATTGTGGGGCAAAAAGGCAGAAATTCCTTATATGTTAGTGCAAAAAGACAGAAATCCTCCTTATTTTCGGGCAAAACTCAGAAATTCCACTTATTTTGGGGCAAAATTGCTGAAATTTCACCTATTTTGGGGCAAAATTGCAAAAATTTCACTTATTTCAGAAAAAAAAGCAGAAATTTTCTTATTTTGGGGCAAAAAGGCAGACATTTCATTTATTTTGGTACAAAATTGCAGAAATTTTTCTTATTTTGGAGCAAAAATGCAGAAATTTCCCATATTTTGGGGCAAAAATGCAGAAATTCTTATTTTGAGGAAAAAGGCTGAAATTCCCCTTATTTGGGGGCAAAAAGGCAGAAATTTCCCTTATTTTGGGGCAAAATTGCAGAAATTTCACTTATTTCAGGGTAATAAGTCAGAAATTCCACTTATTTTGGGGCAAAATTCCAGAAATTTCACTTATTTTGGGGCAAAATTGTAGAAATTTCACTTATTTTGGGGCAAAATTGCAGAAATTTCACTTATTTTGGGGCAAAATTGCAGAAATTTAACTTATTTGGGTAATAAGTCACAAATTTTCCTTATTTTGGAGCAAAAAGACCGAAATTCTATTTGTATTGGGGGACAAAGACAGAAATTCCACATATTTAGAGGCATAAAAGCAGAAATTCCCCTTATTTTGGAGCAAAAATGAAGAAATTTTCCTTTTTTATGGCAAAAAGGTATGCATTCTTCTTATTTTCGGGCAAAAAGGCAGAAATTCCCTGTATTTTGGAGCAAAATTGCAGAAATTGCCATAATTGTGGGGCAAAAAGGCAGAAATTCCCTATATGTTGAGGCAAAAAGACAGAAATTCTCCTTATTTTGGGTCAAAAGTATGAAATTCCAATTATTTTGAGGGAAAATTCCAGAAATTTCACTTATTTTGGGGCAAAATTGTAGAAATTTCACTTATTTTGGAGAAAAATTTCAGAAATTTCACTTATTTCAGAAAAAAAGCAGAAATTTTCTTATTTGGAAGCAAAAAGGCAGAAATTTCTTTTATTTTGGTACAAAATTGGAGAAATTTCCCTTATTTTGGGGCAAAATTGCAGAAATTTCACTTATTTTGGGCCAAACTTGCGGAAATTTCACTTATTTCAGGGAAAAAAGGCAGAAATTTTCCTTATTTTGGGGCAAAAAGGCAGAAATTCCTAATATTTTGTGGCAAAAATGCAGAAATTTCCCTTATTTTGAGGTAAAAAGGCTGAAATTCCCTATATTTGGGGGCAAAAAAGGCAGAAATTTCCCTTTTTTGGGGGCAAAATTGTAGAAATTTCACTTACTTCAGGGTAATAAGTCAGAAATTTTCCTTATTTTGGAACAAAAAAGACAGAAATTCCCTTTGTTTTGGGGGAAAAAGACAGAAATTCCAATTATTTAGAGTCAAAAAGGCAGAAATTCCTTTTATTTTGGAGCAAAAATGAAGAAATTTTCCTTTTTTATGGCAAAAAGGTATGCATTCTTATTTTCGGGCAAAAAGGCAGAAATTCCCCGTCTTTTGGAGCAAAATTGCAGAAATTCCCCTAATTATGGGGCAAAAAGGGAGAAATTCCCTATATATTGGGGCAATAAGACAGAAATTCTCCTTATTTTGGGGTAAAACTCAGAAATTCCACTTATTTTGGGGCAAAATTCCAGAAATTTCACATATTTTGGGGCAAAATTCTAGAAATTTCACTTATTTTGGGCCAAAATTTCAGAAATTTCACTTATTTTCAGAAAAAAACATAGAAATTTTTCTATTTCGAAGCAAAAATGCAGAAATTTCTTTTATTTTGGTACAAAATTGCAGAAATTTTTCTTATTTTGGGGCAAAAAGGCAGAAATTTCCCATACTTTGGGGCAAAAATTTAGAAATTCCCCTTATTTTGAGGTAAAAAGGCTAAAATTCCCCTTATTTTGGGGCAAAAAGGCAGAAATTCCACTTATTTTGGGCCAAAATTGCACAAATTTCACTTATTTCAGGGAAAAAAGGCAGAAATTTTCCTTATTTTGGGGCAAAAAGGCAGAAATTCCTAATATTTTGTGGCAAAAATAAAGAAATTCCCTTTATTTTGAGGTAAAAAGGGTGAAATTCCCCTTATTTGGGGGTAAAAAGGCCGAAATTTCCATTATTTTGGGGCAAAATTGCAGAAATTTAACTTATTTCAGGTTAATAAGTCAGAAATTTTTTTTTATTTTGGGGCAAAAAAGACAGAAATTCCCTTTGTTTTGGAGGAAAAAGAGCAAAATAGCACTTATTTAGAGGCAAAAAAGCAGAAATTTTGCTTATTTTGGAGCAAAAATTAAGAAATTTCCCTTTTTTATGGCAAAAAGGCAAAAATTCCTTGTATTTTGGAGCAAAATTGCAGAAATTCCCCTAATTGTCAGGCAAAAAGGTAGAAATTCCATATATGTTGGGGCAAAAAGACAGAAATTCTCTTTATTTTGGGGCGAAACTCAAAAATTCCACTTATTTGGGGCAAAATTCCAGAAATTTACCTTATTTTAGGGCAAAATTGCAGAAATTTCACTTATTTTGGGGCAAAATTGCAGAAATTTCACTTATTTCAGGGAAAAAAAGCAGAAATTTTCCTTATTTTGGGGCAAAAAACAGAAATTCCTAATATTTTGTAGTAAAAATGCAGAAATTCCCCTTATTTTGAGGTAAAAAGGCTGAAATTCCCCTTATTTGGGGGCAAAAATGCAGTAATTTCCCTTATTTTGGGGCAAAATTGCAGAAATTTCACTTTTTTCAGGGTAAAAAGTAAGAAATTTTCCTTATTTTGGAACAAAAAGACAGAAATTCCCTTTGTTTTAGGGGAAAAAGACAGATATTCCACTTATTTAGAGTCAAAAAGGCAGAAATACCCCTTATTTTGGAGCAAAATGAAGATATTTCCCTTTTTTGTGGCAAAAAGGTATGCATTCTTCTTATTTTCAGGCAAAAAGGCAGAAATTCCCTGTATTTTGAGCAACATTGCAGAAATTCCCCAAATTGTGGGGCAAAAAGGCAGAAATTCCCTATATGTTGGGGCAAAAAGACAGACATTCTTCTTATTTTGGGGCAAAACTCAGAAATTCCACTTATTTTGGGGCAAAATTCCAGAAATTTCCCATATTTTGGGGCCAAATTGCAGAAATTTCACTTATTTTGGGGCAAAATTTCAGAAATTTCACTTATTTCAGGGAAAAAAAGCAGAAATTTTTTTATTTTGGGGCAAAAAGGCAGAAATTTCCCATATTTTGAAGAAAAATGCAGAAATTCCCCTTATTTTGAGGTAAAAATGCTGAAATTCCCCTTATTTGGGTGCAAAAACGCAGAAATTTCTCTTATTTTGAGGCAAAATTGCAGAAATTTCACTTATTTCAGGATAATAAATCAGAAATTTTCTTTATTTTGGGGCAAGAAAGACAGAAATTCTATTTGTTTTCGGGGAAAAAACAGAAATTCGAATTATTTAGAGGAAAAAAGCAGAAATTCTTCTTATTTTGGAGCAAAAATGAAAAAATTTTACTTTTTTTGGCAAAAAGGTATGCATTCTTCTTATTTTCAGACAAAAAGGCAGAAATTCCCCGTATTTTGGAGCAAAATTGCAGAAATTACTCTAATTGTGGGGCAAAAAGCAGAAATTCCTTATATGTTGGGGCAAAAAGACAGAAATTCTCCTTATTTTGTGGCAAAACTCAGAAATTTCACTTATTTTGGGACAAAATTGCAGAAATTTCAGTTATTTCAGAAAAAAAAAGCAGAAAATTTTCTTATTTTGGGGCAAAAAGGCAGAAAATTCCCATATTTTGGGGCAAAAATGCAGAAATTCCCCTTATTTTGGGGTAAAAATCTGAAATTCCCTTATTTGGGGGCAAAAAAGCAGAAATTTCACTTATTTAAGCAAAAAAAGTTAGAAATTTTCCTTATTGTGGAGCAAAAAGACAGAAATTCCTTTTGTTTTAGAGAAAAAAGACAGAAATTCCACTTATTTAGAGGCAAAAATGCAGAAATTCCCCTTATTTTGAGGTAAAAAGGCTGAAATTCCCCTTATTTTGGGGCAAAAAGGCAGAAATTTCCTTTATTTTGAGGCAAAATTGCAGAAATTTCACTTATTTCAGGGTAATAAGTCAGAAATTTTCCTTATTTTGGGGCAAAAAAGACAGAAATTCCCTTTGTTTTGGGGGAAAAAGACAGAAATTCCACTTATTTAGAGGCAAATGCAGAAATTCCCCTTATTTTGGAGCAAAAATGAAGAAATTTCCCTTTTTTATGGCAAAAAGGTATGCATTCTTCTTATTTTCGGACAAAAAGGCAGAAATTCCCCGTATTTTGCAGCAAAATTGCAGAAATTCCCCTAATTGTGGGGCAAAAAGGCAGAAATTCCCTATATGTTGGGGCAAAAGGACAGAAATTCTCCTTATTTTGTGGCAAGACTCAGAAATACCACTTATTTTGAGGCAAAATTCCAGAAATTTCCCTTATTTTGTGGAAAAATTGCAGAAATTTCACTTATTTTGGGCAAAATTGCAGAAATTTCACTTATTTCAGAAAAAAAGCAGAATTTTTTTTATTTTGGGGCAAAAAGGCAGAAATTTCTTTTATTTTGGTACAAAATTGAAGAAATTTTTCTTATTTTGGGGCAAAAACGCAGAAATTTCCCATATTTTGGGGCAAAACTGCAGAAATTTCCCTTTTTTTGACGTAAAAAGGCTGAAATTCCCCTTATTTGGGGGCAAAAAGGGAGAAATTTTTCTTATTTTGAGGCAAAATTGCAGCAATTTCACTTATTTCAGGGTAATAAGTCAGAAATTTTCCTTATCTTGGGGCAAAAAATACAGAAATTCCCTTTGTTTTGGGGGAAAAAGACAGAAATTCCACTTATTTTGGGGCAAAATTCCAGAAATTTCACTTATTTTGGGGCAAAATTGTAGAAATTTCACTTATTTTGGGGCAAAATTTCAGAAATTTCACTTTTTTCAGAAAAAAAAGTAGAAATTTTTCTATTTGGAACAAAAAGGCAGAAATTTCTTTTATTTTGTTACAAAATTGCAGAAATTTTTCTTATTTTGGGGCAAAAAGGCAGAAATTTCCCATATTTTGGGGCAAAAATGCAGAAATTCCCCTTATTTTGAGGTAAAAAGGCTAAAATTCCCCTTATTTGGGGGCAAAAAGGCAGAAATTTCACTTATTTTGGGCCAAACTTGCGGAAATTTCACTTATTTCAGGGAAAAAAGGCAGAAATTTTCCTTATTTTGGGGCAAAAAGGCAGAAATTCCTAATATATTGTGGCAAAAATGCAGAAATTCCCTTTATTTTGAGGTAAAAAGGGTGAAATTCCCCTTATTTGGGGGTAAAACTGCCGAAATTTCGCTTATTTTGGGGCAAAATTGCAGAAATTTCACTTATTTCAGGGTAATAAGTAAGAAATTTTCCATATTTTGGGGCAAAAAAGACAGAAATTCCCTTTGTTTTGGAGGAAAAAGACAGAAATACCACTTACTTAGAGGCAAAAAAGCAGAAATTTTCCTTATTTTGGAGCAAAAATGAAGAAATTTCCCTTTTTTATGGCAAAAAGGTATGCATTCTTCTTATTTTCGGGCAAAAAGGCAGAAATTCCCCGTATTTTGGAGCAAAATTGCAGAAATTCCCCTAATTGTCGGGCAAAAAGGTAAAAATTCCCTATATGTTGGGGCAAAAAGACAGAAATTCTCCTTATTTTGGGGCAAAACTCAGAAATTCCACTTATTTGGGGCAAAATTCCAGAAATTTACCTTATTTAAGAACAAAATTGCAGAAATTTCACTTTTTTTGGAGCAAAATTGCAGAAATTTCACTTATTTCAGGGAAAAAAGGCAGAAATTTTCCTTATTTTGGGGCAAAAAGCAGAAATTCCTAATATTTTGTGGCAAAAATGCAGAAATTCCTCTTATTTTGAGGTAAAAAGGCTGAAATTACCCTTATTTGGGGGCAAAAAGGCAGTAATTTCCCTTATTTTGGGGCAAAATTGAAGAAATTTCAGTTATTTCAGGGTAATAAGTAAGAAATTTTTTTTATTTTGGAAGAAAAAAGACAGAAATTCCCTTTGTTTTGGGGGAAAAAGACAGAAATTCCACTTATTTAGAGTCAAAAAGGCAGAAATTCCCCTTATTTTGAAGCAAAAATGAAGAAATTTCCCTTTTTTATGGCAAAAAGGTATGCATTCTTCTTATTTTCAGGCAAAAAGGCAGAAATTCCCTGTATTTTGAGCAACATTGCAGAAATTCCCCTAATTGTGGGACAAAAAGGCAGAAATTCCCTATATGTTGGGGCAAAGAGACAGACATTCTTCTTATTTTGGAGCAAAACTGAGAAATTCCACTTATTTTGGGGCAAAATTCCAGAAATTTCCCATATTTTGGGGCCAAATTGCAGAAATTTCACTTATTTTGGGGCAAAATTTCAGAAATTTCACTTATTTCAGGAAAAAAAGGCAGAAATTTTCCTTATTTTGGGGCAAAAAACAGAAATTCCTAATATTTTGTGGCAAAAATTCAGAAATTCCCCTTATTTTGAGGTAAAAAGGCTGAAATTCCCTATATTTGGGGGCAAAAAAGGCAGAAATTTCCCTTTTTTGGGGGCAAAATTGTAGAAATTTCACTTACTTCAGGGTAATAAGTCAGAAATTTTCCTTATTTTGGAACAAAAAAGACAGAAATTCCCTTTGTTTTGGGGGAAAAAGACAGAAATTCCACTTATTTAGAGTCAAAAAGGCAGAAATTCCTTTTATTTTGGAGCAAAAATGAAGAAATTTTTCTTTTTTATGGCAAAAAGGTATGCATTCTTATTTTCGGGCAAAAAGGCAGAAATTCCCCGTCTTTTGGAGCAAAATTGCAGAAATTCCCCTAATTATGGGGCAAAAAGGGAGAAATTCCCTATATATTGGGGCAATAAGACAGAAATTCTCCTTATTTTGGGGTAAAACTCAGAAATTCCACTTATTTTGGGGCAAAATTCCAGAAATTTCACATATTTTGGGGCAAAATTCTAGAAATTTCACTTATTTTGGGCCAAAATTTCAGAAATTTCACTTATTTTCAGAAAAAAAATAGAAATTTTTCTATTTCGAAGCAAAAATGCAGAAATTTCTTTTATTTTGGTACAAAATTGCAGAAATTTTTCTTATTTTGGGGCAAAAAGGCAGAAATTTCCCATATTTTGGGGCAAAAATTTAGAAATTCCCCTTATTTTGAGGTTAAAAAGGCTAAAATTCCCCTTATTTGGGGGCAAAAAGGCAGAAATTCCACTTATTTTGGGCCAAAATTGCAGAAATTTCACTTATTTCAGGGAAAAAAGGCAGAAATTTTCCTTATTTTGGGGCAAAAAGGCAGAAGTTCCTAATATTTTGTGGCAAAAATAAAGAAATTCCCTTTATTTTGAGGTAAAAAGGGTGAAATTCCCCTTATTTGGGGGTAAAAAGGCCGAAATTTCCATTATTTTGGGGCAAAATTGCAGAAATTTAACTTATTTCAGGTTAATAAGTCAGAAATTTTTTTTATTTTGGGGCAAAAAAGACAGAAATTCCCTTTGTTTTGGAGGAAAAAGACCAAAATACCACTTATTTAGAGGCAAAAAAGCAGAAATTTTCCTTATTTTGGAGCAAAAATTAAGAAATTTCCTTTTTTTATGGCAAAAAGGCAAAAATTCCTTGTATTTTGGAGCAAAATTGCAGAAATTCCCCTAATTGTCAGGCAAAAAGGTAGAAATTCCATATATGTTGGGGCAAAAAGTCAGAAATTCTCTTTATTTTGGGGCGAAACTCAGAAATTCCACTTATTTGGGGCAAAATTCCAGAAATTTACCTTATTTTAGGGCAAAATTGCAGAAATTTCACTTATTTTGGGGCAAAATTGCAGAAATTTCACTTATTTCAGGGAAAAAAAGCAGAAATTTTCCTTATTTTGGGGCAAAAAAAAGAAATTCCTAATATTTTGTAGTAAAAATGCAGAAATTCCCCTTATTTTGAGGTAAAAAGGCTGAAATTCCCCTTATTTGGGGGCAAAAAGGCAGTAATTTCCCTTATTTTGGGGCAAAATTGCAGAAATTTCACTTATTTCAGGGTAATAAGTAAGAAATTTTCCTTATTTTGGAACAAAAAAGACAGAAATTCCCTTTGTTTTAGGGGAAAAAGACAGATATTCCACTTATTTAGAGTCAAAAAGGCAGAAATACCCCTTATTTTGGAGCAAAAATGAAGATATTTCCCTTTTTTTATGGCAAAAAGGTATGCATTCTTCTTATTTTCAGGCAAAAAGGCAGAAATTCCCTGTATTTTGAGCAACATTGCAGAAATTCCCCTAATTGTGGGGCAAAAAGGCAGAAATTCCCTATATGTTGGGGCAAAAAGACAGACATTCTTCTTATTTTGGGGCAAAACTCAGAAATTCCACTTATTTTGGGGCAAAATTCCAGAAATTTCCCACATTTTGGGGCCAAATTGCAGAAATTTCACTTATTTTGGGGCAAAATTTCAGAAATTTCACTTATTTCAGGGAAAAAAAGCAGAAATTTTTTTATTTTGGGGCAAAAAGGCAGAAATTTCCCATATTTTGAAGAAAAATGCAGAAATTCCCCTTATTTTGAGGTAAAAATGCTGAAATTCCCCTTATTTGGGTGCAAAAATGCAGAAATTTCTCTTATTTTGAGGCAAAATTGCAGAAATTTCACTTATTTCAGGATAATAAATCAGAAATTTTCTTTATTTTGAGGCAAGAAAGACAGAAATTCTATTTGTTTTCGGGGAAAAAACAGAAATTCGAATTATTTAGAGGAAAAAAGCAGAAATTCTTCTTATTTTGGAGCAAAAATGAAAAAATTTTACTTTTTTATGGCAAAAAGGTATGCATTCTTCTTATTTTCAGACAAAAAGGCAGAAATTCCCCGTATTTTGGAGCAAAATTGCAGAAATTACTCTAATTGTGGGGCAAAAAGGCAGAAATTCCTTATATGTTGGGGCAAAAAGACAGAAATTCTCCTTATTTTGTGGCAAAACTCAGAAATTTCACTTATTTTGGGACAAAATTGCAGAAATTTCAGTTATTTCAGAAAAAAAAGCAGAAATTTTCTTATTTTGGGGCAAAAAGGCAGAAAATTCCCATATTTTTGGGCAAAAATGCAGAAATTCCCCTTATTTTGGGGTAAAAATCTGAAATTCCCTTATTTGGGGGCAAAAAAGCAGAAATTTCACTTATTTAAGCAAAAAAAGTTAGAAATTTTCCTTATTTTGGAGCAAAAAGACAGAAATTCCTTTTGTTTTAGAGAAAAAAGACAGAAATTCCACTTATTTAGAGGCAAAAAAGCAGAAATTCCCCTTATTTTGAGGTAAAAAGGCTGAAATTCCCCTTATTTTGGGGCAAAAAGGCAGAAATTTCCTTTATTTTGAGGCAAAATTGCAGAAATTTCACTTATTTCAGGGTAATAAGTCAGAAATTTTCCTTATTTTGGGGCAAAAAAGACAGAAATTCCCTTTGTTTTGGGGGAAAAAGACAGAAATTCCACTTATTTAGAGGCAAATGCAGAAATTCCCCTTATTTTGGAGCAAAAATGAAGAAATTTCCCTTTTTTATGGCAAAAAGGTATGCATTCTTCTTATTTTCGGACAAAAAGGCAGAAATTCCCCGTATTTTGCAGCAAAATTGCAGAAATTCCCCTAATTGTGGGGCAAAAAGGCAGAAATTCCCTATATGTTGGGGCAAAAGGACAGAAATTCTCCTTATTTTGTGGCAAGACTCAGAAATACCACTTATTTTGAGGCAAAATTCCAGAAATTTCCCTTATTTTGTGGAAAAAAATGCAGAAATTTCACTTATTTTGGGCAAAATTGCAGAAATTTCACTTATTTCAGAAAAAAAGCAGAATTTTTTTTATTTTGGGGCAAAAAGGCAGAAATTTCTTTTATTTTGGTACAAAATTGAAGAAATTTTTCTTATTTTGGGGCAAAAACGCAGAAATTTCCCATATTTTGGGGCAAAACTGCAGAAATTTCCCATTTTTTGACGTAAAAAGGCTGAAATTCCCCTTATTTGGGGGCAAAAAGGGAGAAATTTTTCTTATTTTGAGGCAAAATTGCAGCAATTTCACTTATTTCAAGGTAATAAGTCAGAAATTTTCCTTATCTTGGGGCAAAAAATACAGAAATTCCCTTTGTTTTGGGGGAAAAAGACAGAAATTCCACTTATTTTGGGGCAAAATTCCAGAAATTTCACTTATTTTGGGGCAAAATTGTAGAAATTTCACTTATTTTGGGGCAAAATTTCAGAAATTTCACTTTTTTCAGAAAAAAAAGTAGAAATTTTTCTATTTGGAACAAAAAGGCAGAAATTTCTTTTATTTTGTTACAAAATTGCAGAAATTTTTCTTATTTTGGGGCAAAAAGGCAGAAATTTCCCATATTTTGGGGCAAAAATGCAGAAATTCCCCTTATTTTGAGGTAAAAAGTCTAAAATTCCCCTTATTTGGGGGCAAAAAGGCAGAAATTTCACTTATTTTGGGCCAAACTTGCGGAAATTTCACTTATTTCAGGGAAAAAAGGCAGAAATTTTCCTTATTTTGGGGCAAAAAGGCAGAAATTCCTAATATATTGTGGCAAAAATGCAGAAATTCCCTTTATTTTGAGGTAAAAAGGGTGAAATTCCCCTTATTTGGGGGTAAAACTGCCGAAATTTCGCTTATTTTGGGGCAAAATTGCAGAAATTTCACTTATTTCAGGGTAATAAGTAAGAAATTTTCCATATTTTGGGGCAAAAAAGACAGAAATTCCCTTTGTTTTGGAGGAAAAAGACAGAAATACCACTTACTTAGAGGCAAAAAAGCAGAAATTTTCCTTATTTTGGAGCAAAAATGAAGAAATTTCCCTTTTTTATGGCAAAAAGGTATGCATTCTTCTTATTTTCGGGCAAAAAGGCAGAAATTCCCCGTATTTTGGAGCAAAATTGCAGAAATTCCCCTAATTGTCGGGCAAAAAGGTAAAAATTCCCTATATGTTGGGGCAAAAAGACAGAAATTCTCCTTATTTTGGGGCAAAACTCAGAAATTCCACTTATTTGGGGCAAAATTCCAGAAATTTACCTTATTTAAGAACAAAATTGCAGAAATTTCACTTTTTTTGGGGCAAAATTGCAGAAATTTCACTTATTTCAGGGAAAAAAGGCAGAAATTTTCCTTATTTTGGGGCAAAAAGCAGAAATTCCTAATATTTTGTGGCAAAAATGCAGAAATTCCTCTTATTTTGAGGTAAAAAGGCTGAAATTACCCTTATTTGGGGGCAAAAAGGCAGTAATTTCCCTTATTTTGGGGCAAAATTGAAGAAATTTCAGTTATTTCAGGGTAATAAGTAAGAAATTTTTTTTATTTTGGAAGAAAAAAGACAGAAATTCCCTTTGTTTTGGGGGAAAAAGACAGAAATTCCACTTATTTAGAGTCAAAAAGGCAGAAATTCCCCTTATTTTGAAGCAAAAATGAAGAAATTTCCCTTTTTTATGGCAAAAAGGTATGCATTCTTCTTATTTTCAGGCAAAAAGGCAGAAATTCCCTGTATTTTGAGCAACATTGCAGAAATTCCCCTAATTGTGGGACAAAAAGGCAGAAATTCCCTATATGTTGGGGCAAAGAGACAGACATTCTTCTTATTTTGGAGCAAAACTGAGAAATTCCACTTATTTTGGGGCAAAATTCCAGAAATTTCCCATATTTTGGGGCCAAATTGCAGAAATTTCACTTATTTTGGGGCAAAATTTCAGAAATTTCACTTATTTCAGGAAAAAAAGGCAGAAATTTTCCTTATTTTGGGGCAAAAAAACAGAAATTCCTAATATTTTGTGGCAAAAATGCAGAAATTCCCCTTATTTTGAGGTAAAAAGGCTGAAATTCTCTATATTTGGGGGCAAAAAAGGCAGAAATTTCCCTTTTTTGGGGGCAAAATTGTAGAAATTTCACTTACTTCAGGGTAATAAGTCAGAAATTTTCCTTATTTTGGAACAAAAAAGACAGAAATTCCCTTTGTTTTGGGGGAAAAAGACAGAAATTCCACTTATTTAGAGTCAAAAAGGCAGAAATTCCTTTTATTTTGGAGCAAAAATGAAGAAATTTTTCTTTTTTATGGCAAAAAGGTATGCATTCTTATTTTCGGGCAAAAAGGCAGAAATTCCCCGTCTTTTGGAGCAAAATTGCAGAAATTCCCCTAATTATGGGGCAAAAAGGGAGAAATTCCCTATATATTGGGGCAATAAGACAGAAATTCTCCTTATTTTGGGGTAAAACTCAGAAATTCCACTTATTTTGGGGCAAAATTCCAGAAATTTCACATATTTTGGGGCAAAATTCTAGAAATTTCACTTATTTTGGGCCAAAATTTCAGAAATTTCACTTATTTTCAGAAAAAAAAATAGAAATTTTTCTATTTCGAAGCAAAAATGCAGAAATTTCTTTTATTTTGGTACAAAATTGCAGAAATTTTTCTTATTTTGGGGCAAAAAGGCAGAAATTTCCCATATTTTGGGGCAAAAATTTAGAAATTCCCCTTATTTTGAGGTTAAAAAGGCTAAAATTCCCCTTATTTGGGGGCAAAAAGGCAGAAATTCCACTTATTTTGGGCCAAAATTGCAGAAATTTCACTTATTTCAGGGAAAAAAGGCAGAAATTTTCCTTATTTTGGGGCAAAAAGGCAGAAGTTCCTAATATTTTGTGGCAAAAATAAAGAAATTCCCTTTATTTTGAGGTAAAAAGGGTGAAATTCCCCTTATTTGGGGGTAAAAAGGCCGAAATTTCCATTATTTTGGGGCAAAATTGCAGAAATTTAACTTATTTCAGGTTAATAAGTCAGAAATTTTTTTTATTTTGGGGCAAAAAAGACAGAAATTCCCTTTGTTTTGGAGGAAAAAGACCAAAATACCACTTATTTAGAGGCAAAAAAGCAGAAATTTTCCTTATTTTGGAGCAAAAATTAAGAAATTTCCTTTTTTTATGGCAAAAAGGCAAAAATTCCTTGTATTTTGGAGCAAAATTGCAGAAATTCCCCTAATTGTCAGGCAAAAAGGTAGAAATTCCATATATGTTGGGGCAAAAAGTCAGAAATTCTCTTTATTTTGGGGCGAAACTCAGAAATTCCACTTATTTGGGGCAAAATTCCAGAAATTTACCTTATTTTAGGGCAAAATTGCAGAAATTTCACTTATTTTGGGGCAAAATTGCAGAAATTTCACTTATTTCAGGGAAAAAAAGCAGAAATTTTCCTTATTTTGGGGCAAAAAAAAGAAATTCCTAATATTTTGTAGTAAAAATGCAGAAATTCCCCTTATTTTGAGGTAAAAAGGCTGAAATTCCCCTTATTTGGGGGCAAAAAGGCAGTAATTTCCCTTATTTTGGGGCAAAATTGCAGAAATTTCACTTATTTCAGGGTAATAAGTAAGAAATTTTCCTTATTTTGGAACAAAAAAGACAGAAATTCCCTTTGTTTTAGGGGAAAAAGACAGATATTCCACTTATTTAGAGTCAAAAAGGCAGAAATACCCCTTATTTTGGAGCAAAAATGAAGATATTTCCCTTTTTTTATGGCAAAAAGGTATGCATTCTTCTTATTTTCAGGCAAAAAGGCAGAAATTCCCTGTATTTTGAGCAACATTGCAGAAATTCCCCTAATTGTGGGGCAAAAAGGCAGAAATTCCCTATATGTTGGGGCAAAAAGACAGACATTCTTCTTATTTTGGGGCAAAACTCAGAAATTCCACTTATTTTGGGGCAAAATTCCAGAAATTTCCCACATTTTGGGGCCAAATTGCAGAAATTTCACTTATTTTGGGGCAAAATTTCAGAAATTTCACTTATTTCAGGGAAAAAAAGCAGAAATTTTTTTATTTTGGGGCAAAAAGGCAGAAATTTCCCATATTTTGAAGAAAAATGCAGAAATTCCCCTTATTTTGAGGTAAAAATGCTGAAATTCCCCTTATTTGGGTGCAAAAATGCAGAAATTTCTCTTATTTTGAGGCAAAATTGCAGAAATTTCACTTATTTCAGGATAATAAATCAGAAATTTTCTTTATTTTGAGGCAAGAAAGACAGAAATTCTATTTGTTTTCGGGGAAAAAACAGAAATTCGAATTATTTAGAGGAAAAAAGCAGAAATTCTTCTTATTTTGGAGCAAAAATGAAAAAATTTTACTTTTTTATGGCAAAAAGGTATGCATTCTTCTTATTTTCAGACAAAAAGGCAGAAATTCCCCGTATTTTGGAGCAAAATTGCAGAAATTACTCTAATTGTGGGGCAAAAAGGCAGAAATTCCTTATATGTTGGGGCAAAAAGACAGAAATTCTCCTTATTTTGTGGCAAAACTCAGAAATTTCACTTATTTTGGGACAAAATTGCAGAAATTTCAGTTATTTCAGAAAAAAAAGCAGAAATTTTCTTATTTTGGGGCAAAAAGGCAGAAAATTCCCATATTTTTGGGCAAAAATGCAGAAATTCCCCTTATTTTGGGGTAAAAATCTGAAATTCCCTTATTTGGGGGCAAAAAAGCAGAAATTTCACTTATTTAAGCAAAAAAAGTTAGAAATTTTCCTTATTTTGGAGCAAAAAGACAGAAATTCCTTTTGTTTTAGAGAAAAAAGACAGAAATTCCACTTATTTAGAGGCAAAAAAGCAGAAATTCCCCTTATTTTGAGGTAAAAAGGCTGAAATTCCCCTTATTTTGGGGCAAAAAGGCAGAAATTTCCTTTATTTTGAGGCAAAATTGCAGAAATTTCACTTATTTCAGGGTAATAAGTCAGAAATTTTCCTTATTTTGGGGCAAAAAAGACAGAAATTCCCTTTGTTTTGGGGGAAAAAGACAGAAATTCCACTTATTTAGAGGCAAATGCAGAAATTCCCCTTATTTTGGAGCAAAAATGAAGAAATTTCCCTTTTTTATGGCAAAAAGGTATGCATTCTTCTTATTTTCGGACAAAAAGGCAGAAATTCCCCGTATTTTGCAGCAAAATTGCAGAAATTCCCCTAATTGTGGGGCAAAAAGGCAGAAATTCCCTATATGTTGGGGCAAAAGGACAGAAATTCTCCTTATTTTGTGGCAAGACTCAGAAATACCACTTATTTTGAGGCAAAATTCCAGAAATTTCCCTTATTTTGTGGAAAAAATGCAGAAATTTCACTTATTTTGGGCAAAATTGCAGAAATTTCACTTATTTCAGAAAAAAAAGAAGAATTTTTTTTATTTTGGGGCAAAAAGGCAGAAATTTCTTTTATTTTGGTACAAAATTGAAGAAATTTTTCTTATTTTGGGGCAAAAACGCAGAAATTTCCCATATTTTGGGGCAAAACTGCAGAAATTTCCCATTTTTTGACGTAAAAAGGCTGAAATTCCCCTTATTTGGGGGCAAAAAGGGAGAAATTTTTCTTATTTTGAGGCAAAATTGCAGCAATTTCACTTATTTCAGGGTAATAAGTCAGAAATTTTCCTTATCTTGGGGCAAAAAATACAGAAATTCCCTTTGTTTTGGGGGAAAAAGACAGAAATTCCACTTATTTTGGGGCAAAATTCCAGAAATTTCACTTATTTTGGGGCAAAATTGTAGAAATTTCACTTATTTTGGGGCAAAATTTCAGAAATTTCACTTTTTTCAGAAAAAAAAGTAGAAATTTTTCTATTTGGAACAAAAAGGCAGAAATTTCTTTTATTTTGTTACAAAATTGCAGAAATTTTTCTTATTTTGGGGCAAAAAGGCAGAAATTTCCCATATTTTGGGGCAAAAATGCAGAAATTCCCCTTATTTTGAGGTAAAAAGTCTAAAATTCCCCTTATTTGGGGGCAAAAAGGCAGAAATTTCACTTATTTTGGGCCAAACTTGCGGAAATTTCACTTATTTCAGGGAAAAAAGGCAGAAATTTTCCTTATTTTGGGGCAAAAAGGCAGAAATTCCTAATATATTGTGGCAAAAATGCAGAAATTCCCTTTATTTTGAGGTAAAAAGGGTGAAATTCCCCTTATTTGGGGGTAAAACTGCCGAAATTTCGCTTATTTTGGGGCAAAATTGCAGAAATTTCACTTATTTCAGGGTAATAAGTAAGAAATTTTCCATATTTTGGGGCAAAAAAGACAGAAATTCCCTTTGTTTTGGAGGAAAAAGACAGAAATACCACTTACTTAGAGGCAAAAAAGCAGAAATTTTCCTTATTTTGGAGCAAAAATGAAGAAATTTCCCTTTTTTATGGCAAAAAGGTATGCATTCTTCTTATTTTCGGGCAAAAAGGCAGAAATTCCCCGTATTTTGGAGCAAAATTGCAGAAATTCCCCTAATTGTCGGGCAAAAAGGTAAAAATTCCCTATATGTTGGGGCAAAAAGACAGAAATTCTCCTTATTTTGGGGCAAAACTCAGAAATTCCACTTATTTGGGGCAAAATTCCAGAAATTTACCTTATTTAAGAACAAAATTGCAGAAATTTCACTTTTTTTGGGGCAAAATTGCAGAAATTTCACTTATTTCAGGGAAAAAAGGCAGAAATTTTCCTTATTTTGGGGCAAAAAGCAGAAATTCCTAATATTTTGTGGCAAAAATGCAGAAATTCCTCTTATTTTGAGGTAAAAAGGCTGAAATTACCCTTATTTGGGGGCAAAAAGGCAGTAATTTCCCTTATTTTGGGGCAAAATTGAAGAAATTTCAGTTATTTCAGGGTAATAAGTAAGAAATTTTTTTTATTTTGGAAGAAAAAAGACAGAAATTCCCTTTGTTTTGGGGGAAAAAGACAGAAATTCCACTTATTTAGAGTCAAAAAGGCAGAAATTCCCCTTATTTTGAAGCAAAAATGAAGAAATTTCCCTTTTTTATGGCAAAAAGGTATGCATTCTTCTTATTTTCAGGCAAAAAGGCAGAAATTCCCTGTATTTTGAGCAACATTGCAGAAATTCCCCTAATTGTGGGACAAAAAGGCAGAAATTCCCTATATGTTGGGGCAAAGAGACAGACATTCTTCTTATTTTGGAGCAAAACTGAGAAATTCCACTTATTTTGGGGCAAAATTCCAGAAATTTCCCATATTTTGGGGCCAAATTGCAGAAATTTCACTTATTTTGGGGCAAAATTTCAGAAATTTCACTTATTTCAGGAAAAAAAGGCAGAAATTTTCCTTATTTTGGGGCAAAAAACAGAAATTCCTAATATTTTGTGGCAAAAATGCAGAAATTCCCCTTATTTTGAGGTAAAAAGGCTGAAATTCTCTATATTTGGGGGCAAAAAAGGCAGAAATTTCCCTTTTTTGGGGGCAAAATTGTAGAAATTTCACTTACTTCAGGGTAATAAGTCAGAAATTTTCCTTATTTTGGAACAAAAAAGACAGAAATTCCCTTTGTTTTGGGGGAAAAAGACAGAAATTCCACTTATTTAGAGTCAAAAAGGCAGAAATTCCTTTTATTTTGGAGCAAAAATGAAGAAATTTTTCTTTTTTATGGCAAAAAGGTATGCATTCTTATTTTCGGGCAAAAAGGCAGAAATTCCCCGTCTTTTGGAGCAAAATTGCAGAAATTCCCCTAATTATGGGGCAAAAAGGGAGAAATTCCCTATATATTGGGGCAATAAGACAGAAATTCTCCTTATTTTGGGGTAAAACTCAGAAATTCCACTTATTTTGGGGCAAAATTCCAGAAATTTCACATATTTTGGGGCAAAATTCTAGAAATTTCACTTATTTTGGGCCAAAATTTCAGAAATTTCACTTATTTTCAGAAAAAAAAATAGAAATTTTTCTATTTCGAAGCAAAAATGCAGAAATTTCTTTTATTTTGGTACAAAATTGCAGAAATTTTTCTTATTTTGGGGCAAAAAGGCAGAAATTTCCCATATTTTGGGGCAAAAATTTAGAAATTCCCCTTATTTTGAGGTTAAAAAGGCTAAAATTCCCCTTATTTGGGGGCAAAAAGGCAGAAATTCCACTTATTTTGGGCCAAAATTGCAGAAATTTCACTTATTTCAGGGAAAAAAGGCAGAAATTTTCCTTATTTTGGGGCAAAAAGGCAGAAGTTCCTAATATTTTGTGGCAAAAATAAAGAAATTCCCTTTATTTTGAGGTAAAAAGGGTGAAATTCCCCTTATTTGGGGGTAAAAAGGCTGAAATTTCCATTATTTTGGGGCAAAATTGCAGAAATTTAACTTATTTCAGGTTAATAAGTCAGAAATTTTTTTTATTTTGGGGCAAAAAAGACAGAAATTCCCTTTGTTTTGGAGGAAAAAGACCAAAATACCACTTATTTAGAGGCAAAAAAGCAGAAATTTTCCTTATTTTGGAGCAAAAATTAAGAAATTTCCTTTTTTTATGGCAAAAAGGCAAAAATTCCTTGTATTTTGGAGCAAAATTGCAGAAATTCCCCTAATTGTCAGGCAAAAAGGTAGAAATTCCATATATGTTGGGGCAAAAAGTCAGAAATTCTCTTTATTTTGGGGCGAAACTCAGAAATTCCACTTATTTGGGGCAAAATTCCAGAAATTTACCTTATTTTAGGGCAAAATTGCAGAAATTTCACTTATTTTGGGGCAAAATTGCAGAAATTTCACTTATTTCAGGGAAAAAAAGCAGAAATTTTCCTTATTTTGGGGCAAAAAAAAGAAATTCCTAATATTTTGTAGTAAAAATGCAGAAATTCCCCTTATTTTGAGGTAAAAAGGCTGAAATTCCCCTTATTTGGGGGCAAAAAGGCAGTAATTTCCCTTATTTTGGGGCAAAATTGCAGAAATTTCACTTATTTCAGGGTAATAAGTAAGAAATTTTCCTTATTTTGGAACAAAAAAGACAGAAATTCCCTTTGTTTTAGGGGAAAAAGACAGATATTCCACTTATTTAGAGTCAAAAAGGCAGAAATACCCCTTATTTTGGAGCAAAAATGAAGATATTTCCCTTTTTTTATGGCAAAAAGGTATGCATTCTTCTTATTTTCAGGCAAAAAGGCAGAAATTCCCTGTATTTTGAGCAACATTGCAGAAATTCCCCTAATTGTGGGGCAAAAAGGCAGAAATTCCCTATATGTTGGGGCAAAAAGACAGACATTCTTCTTATTTTGGGGCAAAACTCAGAAATTCCACTTATTTTGGGGCAAAATTCCAGAAATTTCCCACATTTTGGGGCCAAATTGCAGAAATTTCACTTATTTTGGGGCAAAATTTCAGAAATTTCACTTATTTCAGGGAAAAAAAGCAGAAATTTTTTTATTTTGGGGCAAAAAGGCAGAAATTTCCCATATTTTGAAGAAAAATGCAGAAATTCCCCTTATTTTGAGGTAAAAATGCTGAAATTCCCCTTATTTGGGTGCAAAAATGCAGAAATTTCTCTTATTTTGAGGCAAAATTGCAGAAATTTCACTTATTTCAGGATAATAAATCAGAAATTTTCTTTATTTTGAGGCAAGAAAGACAGAAATTCTATTTGTTTTCGGGGAAAAAACAGAAATTCGAATTATTTAGAGGAAAAAAGCAGAAATTCTTCTTATTTTGGAGCAAAAATGAAAAAATTTTACTTTTTTATGGCAAAAAGGTATGCATTCTTCTTATTTTCAGACAAAAAGGCAGAAATTCCCCGTATTTTGGAGCAAAATTGCAGAAATTACTCTAATTGTGGGGCAAAAAGGCAGAAATTCCTTATATGTTGGGGCAAAAAGACAGAAATTCTCCTTATTTTGTGGCAAAACTCAGAAATTTCACTTATTTTGGGACAAAATTGCAGAAATTTCAGTTATTTCAGAAAAAAAAGCAGAAATTTTCTTATTTTGGGGCAAAAAGGCAGAAAATTCCCATATTTTGGGGCAAAAATGCAGAAATTCCCCTTATTTTGGGGTAAAAATCTGAAATTCCCTTATTTGGGGGCAAAAAAGCAGAAATTTCACTTATTTAAGCAAAAAAAGTTAGAAATTTTCCTTATTTTGGAGCAAAAAGACAGAAATTCCTTTTGTTTTAGAGAAAAAAGACAGAAATTCCACTTATTTAGAGGCAAAAAAGCAGAAATTCCCCTTATTTTGAGGTAAAAAGGCTAAAATTCCCCTTATTTTGGGGCAAAAAGGCAGAAATTTCCTTTATTTTGAGGCAAAATTGCAGAAATTTCACTTATTTCAGGGTAATAAGTCAGAAATTTTCCTTATTTTGGGGCAAAAAAGACAGAAATTCCCTTTGTTTTGGGGGAAAAAGACAGAAATTCCACTTATTTAGAGGCAAATGCAGAAATTCCCCTTATTTTGGAGCAAAAATGAAGAAATTTCCCTTTTTTATGGCAAAAAGGTATGCATTCTTCTTATTTTCGGACAAAAAGGCAGAAATTCCCCGTATTTTGCAGCAAAATTGCAGAAATTCCCCTAATTGTGGGGCAAAAAGGCAGAAATTCCCTATATGTTGGGGCAAAAGGACAGAAATTCTCCTTATTTTGTGGCAAGACTCAGAAATACCACTTATTTTGAGGCAAAATTCCAGAAATTTCCCTTATTTTGTGGAAAAATTGCAGAAATTTCACTTATTTCAGAAAAAAAGCAGAATTTTTTTTATTTTGGGGCAAAAAGGCAGAAATTTCTTTTATTTTGGTACAAAATTGAAGAAATTTTTCTTATTTTGGGGCAAAAACGCAGAAATTTCCCATATTTTGGGGCAAAACTGCAGAAATTTCCCTTTTTTTGATGTAAAAAGGCTGAAATTCCCCTTATTTGGGGGCAAAAAGGGAGAAATTTTTCTTATTTTGAGGCAAAATTGCAGCAATTTCACTTATTTCAGGGTAATAAGTCAGAAATTTTCCTTATCTTGGGGCAAAAAATACAGAAATTCCCTTTGTTTTGGGGGAAAAAGACAGAAATTCCACTTATTTTGGGGCAAAATTCCAGAAATTTCACTTATTTTGGGGCAAAATTGTAGAAATTTCACTTATTTTGGGGCAAAATTTCAGAAATTTCACTTTTTTCAGAAAAAAAAGTAGAAATTTTTCTATTTGGAAGCAAAAAGGCAGAAATTTCTTTTATTTTGTTACAAAATTGCAGAAATTTTTCTTATTTTGGGGCAAAAAGGCAGAAATTTCCCATATTTTGGGGCAAAAATGCAGAAATTCCCCTTATTTTGAGGTAAAAAGGCTAAAATTCCCCTTATTTGGGGGCAAAAAGGCAGAAATTTCACTTATTTTGGGCCAAACTTGCGGAAATTTCACTTATTTCAGGGAAAAAAGGCAGAAATTTTCCTTATTTTGGGGCAAAAAGGCAGAAATTCCTAATATATTGTTGCAAAAATGCAGAAATTCCCTTTATTTTGAGGTAAAAAGGGTGAAATTCCCCTTATTTGGGGGTAAAACTGCCGAAATTTCGCTTATTTTGGGGCAAAATTGCAGAAATTTCACTTATTTCAGGGTAATAAGTAAGAAATTTTCCATATTTTGGGGCAAAAAAGACAGAAATTCCCTTTGTTTTGGGGGAAAAAGACAGAAATACCTCTTATTTAGAGGCAAAAAAGCAGAAATTTTCCTTATTTTGGAGCAAAAATGAAGAAATTTCCCTTTTTTATGGCAAAAAGGTATGAATTTTTCTTATTTTCGGGCAAAAAGGCAGAAATTCCCCGTATTTTGGAGCAAAATTGCAGAAATTCCCCTAATTGTCGGGCAAAAAGGTAGAAATTCCCTTTATGTTGGGGCAAAAAGACAGAAATTCTCCTTATTTTGGGGCGAAACTCAGAAATTCCACTTGTTTGGGGCAAAACTCCAGAAATTTACCTTATTTTAGAACAAAATTGCAGAAATTTCACTTATTTTGGGGCAAAATTGCAGAAATTTCACTTATTTCAGGGAAAAAAGGCAGAAATTTTCCTTATTTTGGGGCAAAAAGCAGAAATTCCTAATATTTTGTGGCAAAAATGCAGAAATTCCCCTTATTTTGAGGTAAAAAGGCTGAAATTACCCTTATTTGGGGGGAAAAAGGCAGTAATTTCCCTTAATTTGGGGCAAAATTGAAGAAATTTCAGTTATTTCAGGGAAATAAGTAAGAAATTTTTTTTATTTTGGAAGAAAAAAGACAGAAATTCCCCTTTGTTTTGGGGGAAAAAGACAGAAATTCCACTTATTTAGAGTCAAAAAGGCAGAAATTCCCCTTATTATGAAGCAAAAATGAAGAAATTTCCCTTTTTTATGGCAAAAAGGTATGCATTCTTCTTATTTTCAGGCAAAAAGGCAGAAATTCCCTGTATTTTGAGCAACATTGCAGAAATTCCCCTAATTGTGGGGCAAAAAGGCAGAAATTCCCTATATGTTGGGGCAAAAAGACAGACATTCATCTTATTTTGGGGCAAAACTCAGAAATTCCACTTATTTTGGGGCAAAATTCCAGAAATTTCCCATATTTTGGGGCCTAATTGCAGAATTTTCACTTATTTTGGGGCAAAATTTCAGAAATTTCACTTATTTCAGGAAAAAAAGGCAGAAATTTTCCTTATTTTGGGGCAAAAAGGCAGAAATTCCTAATATTTTGTGGCAAAAATGCAGAAATTCCCCTTATTTTGAGGTAAATGGCTGAAATTCCCGATATTTGGGGGCAAAAAAGGCAGAAATTTCCCTTTTTTGGGGGCAAAATTGTAGAAATTTCACTTACTTCAGTGTAATAAGTCAGAAATTTTCTTTATTTTGGAACAAAAAAGACAGAAATTCCCTTTGTTTTGGGGGAAAAAACAGAAATTCCACTTATTTAGAGTCAAAAAGGCAGAAATTCCTTTTATTTTGGAGCAAAAATGAAGAAATTTTCCTTTTTTATGGCAAAAAGGTATGCATTCTTATTTTCGGGCAAAAAGGCAGAAATTCCCCGTCTTTTGGAGCAAAATTGCAGAAATTCCCCTAATTATGGGGCAAAAAGGGAGAAATTCCCTATATATTGGGGCAAAAAGACAGAAATTCTCCTTATTTTGGGGTAAAACTCAGAAATTCCACTTATTTTGGGGCAAAATTCCAGAAATTTCACTTATTTTGGGGCAAAATTCTAGAAATTTCACATATTTGGGGCCAAAATTTCAGAAATTTCACTTATTTTCAGAAAAAAAAAAATAGAAATTTTTCTATTTCGAAGCAAAAATGCAGAAATTTCTTTTATTTTGGTACAAAATTGCAGAAATTTTCCTTATTTTGGGGCAAAAAGGCAGAAATTTCCCATATTTTGGGGCAAAAATTTAGAAATTCCCCTTATTTTGAGGTAAAAAGGCTAAAATTCCCTTTATTTTGGGGCAAAAAGGCAGAAATTCCACTTATTTTGGGCCAAAATTGCAGAAATTTCACTTATTTCAGGGAAAAAAGGCAGAAATTTTCCTTATTTTGGGGCAAAAAGGCAGAAATTCCTAATATTTTGTGGCAAAAATAAGGAAATTCCCTTTATTTTGAGGTAAAAAGGGTGAAATTCCCCTTATTTGGGGGTAAAAAGGCCGAAATTTCCATTATTTTGGGGCAAAATTGCAGAAATTTAACTTATTTCAGGTTAATAAGTCAGAAATTTTCCATATTTTGGGGCAAAAAAGACAGAAATTCCCTTTGTTTTGGAGGAAAAAGACCAAAATACCACTTATTTAGAGGCAAAAAAGCAGAAATTTTCCTTATTTTGGAGCAAAAATTAAGAAATTTCCCTTTTTTATGGCAAAAAGGCAAAAATTCCTTGTATTTTGGAGCAAAATTGCAGAAATTCCCCTAATTGTCAGGCAAAAAGGTAGAAATTCCATATATGTTGGGGCAAAAAGACAGAAATTCTCTTTATTTTGGGGCGAAACTCAGAAATTCCACTTATTTGGGGCAAAATTCCAGAAATTTACCTTATTTTAGGGCAAAATTGCAGAAATTTCACTTATTTTGGGGCAAAATTGCAGAAATTTCACTTATTTCAGGGACAAAAAACAGAAATTTTCCTTATTTTGGGGCAAAAAACAGAAATTCCTAATATTTTGTAGTAAAAATGCAGAAATTCCCCTTATTTTGAGGTAAAAAGGCTGAAATTCCCCTTATTTGGGGGCAAAAGGGCAGTAATTTCCCTTATTTTGGGGCAAAATTGCAGAAATTTCACTTATTTCAGGGTAATAAGTAAGAAATTTTCCTTATTTTGGAACAAAAAAGACAGAAATTCCCTTTGTTTTAGGGAAAAAGACAGATATTCTACTTATTTACCGTCAAAAAGGCATAAATACCCCTTATTTTGGAGCAAAAATGAAGATATTTCCCTTTTTTTATGGCAAAAATGTATGCATTCTTCTTATTTTCAGGCAAAAGGCAGAAATTCCCTGTATTTTGAGCAACATTGCAGAAATTCCCCTAATTGTGGGGCAAAAAGGCAGAAATTCCCTATATGTTGGGGCAAAAAGACAGACATTCTTCTTATTTTGGGGCAAAACTCAGAAATTCCACTTATTTTGGGGCAAAATTCCAGAAATTTCCCATATTTTGGGGCCAAATTGCAGAAATTTCACTTATTTTGGGGCAAAATTTCAGAAATTTCACTTATTTCAGGGAAAAAAAGCAGAAATTTTTTTATTTTGGGGCAAAAAGGCAGAAATTTCCCATATTTTGAAGAAAAATGCAGAAATTCCCCTTATTTTGAGGTAAAAATGCTGAAATTCCCCTTATTTGGGTGCAAAAACGCAGAAATTTCTCTTATTTTGAGGCAAAATTGAAGAAATTTCACTTATTTCAGGATAATAAATCAGAAATTTTCTTTATTTTGGGGCAAGAAAGACAGAAATTCTATTTGTTTTCGGGGAAAAAACAGAAATTCGAATTATTTAGAGGAAAAAAGCAGAAATTCTTCTTATTTTGGAGCAAAAATGAAAAAATTTTACTTTTTTATGGCAAAAAGGTATGCATTCTTCTTATTTTCAGACAAAAATGCAGAAATTCCCCGTATTTTGGAGCAAAATTGCAGAAATTACTCTAATTGTGGGGCAAAAAGGCAGAAATTCCTTATATGTTGGGGCAAAAAGACAGAAATTCTCCTTATTTTGTGGCAAAACTCAGAAATTTCACTTATTTTGGGACAAAATTGCAGAAATTTCAGTTATTTCAGAAAAAAAAGCAGAAATTTTCTTATTTTGGGGCAAAAAGGCAGAAAATTCCCATATTTTGGGGCAAAAATGCAGAAATTCCCCTTATTTTGGGGTAAAAATCTGAAATTCCCTTATTTGGGGGCAAAAAAGCAGAAATTTCACTTATTTAAGGAAAAAAAGTCAGAAATTTTCCTTATTTTGGGGCAAAAAGACAGAAATTCCTTTTGTTTTAGAGAAAAAAGACAGAAATTCCACTTATTTAGAGGCAAAAAAGCAGAAATTCCCCTTATTTTGAGGTAAAAAGGCTGAAATTCCCTTTATTTTGGGGCAAAAAGGAAGAAATTTCCTTTATTTTGAGGCAAAATTGCAGAAATTTCACTTATTTCAGGGTAAAAAGTCAGAAATTTTCCTTATTTTGGGGCAAAAAAGACTGAAATTCCCTTTGTTTTGGGGGAAAAAGACAGAAATTCCACTTATTTAGAAGCAAATGCAGAAATTCCCCTTATTTTGGAGCAAAAATGAAGAAATTTCCCTTTTTTATGGCAAAAAGGTATGCATTCTTCTTATTTTCGGACAAAAAGGCAGAAATTCCCCGTATTTTGGAGCAAAATTCAGAAATTCCCCTAATTGTGGGGCAAAAAGGCAGAAATTCCCTAAATGTTGGGGCAAAAGGACAGAAATTCTCCTTATTTTGTGGCAAAACTCAGAAATACCACTTATTTTGAGGCAAAATTCCAGAAATTTCCCTTATTTTGTGGAAAAATTGCAGAAATTTCACTTATTTTGGGCAAAGTTGCAGAAATTTCACTTATTTCAGAAAAAAAGCAGAATTTTTTATATTTTGGGGCAAAAAGGCAGAAATTTCTTTTATTTTGGTACAAAATTGAAGAAATTTTTCTTATTTTGGGGCAAAAACGCAGAAATTTCCCATATTTTGGGGCAAAACTGCAGAAATTTCCCTTTTTTTGACGTAAAAAGGCTGAAATTCCCCTTATTTGGGGGCAAAAAGGGAGAAATTTTTCTTATTTTGAGGCAAAATTGCAGCAATTTCACTTATTTCAGGGTAATAAGTCAGAAATTTTCCTTATCTTGGGGCAAAAAATACAGAAATTCCCTTTGTTTTGGGGGAAAAAGACAGAAATTCCACTTATTTTGGGGCAAAATTCCAGAAATTTCACTTATTTTGGGGCAAAATTGTAGAAATTTCACTTATTTTGGGGCAAAATTTCAGAAATTTCACTTTTTTTCAGAAAAAAAAGTAGAAATTTTTCTATTTGGAAGCAAAAAGGCAGAAATTTCTTTTATTTTGTTACAAAATTGCAGAAATTTTTCTTATTTTGGGGCAAAAAGGCAGAAATTTCCCATATTTTGGGGCAAAAATGCAGAAATTCCCCTTATTTTGAGGTAAAAAGGCTAAAATTCCTCTTATTTGGGGGCAAAAAGGCAGAAATTTCACTTATTTTGGGCCAAACTTGCGGAAATTTCACTTATTTCAGGGAAAAAAGGCAGAAATTTTTCTTATTTTGGGGCAAAAAGGCAGAAATTCCTAATATATTGTAGCAAAAATGCAGAAATTCCCTTTATTTTGAGGTAAAAAGGGTGAAATTCCCCTTATTTGGGGGTAAAACTGCCGAAATTTCGCTTATTTTTGGGCAAAATTGCAGAAATTTCACTTATTTCAGGGTAATAAGTAAGAAATTTTCCATATTTTGGGGCAAAAAAGACAGAAATTCCCTTTGTTTTGGGGGAAAAAGACAGAAATACCACTTATTTAGAGGCATAAAAGCAGAAATTTTCCTTATTTTGGAGCAAAAATGAAGAAATTTCCCTTTTTTATGGCAAAAAGGTATGCATTCTTCTTATTTTCGGGCAAAAAGGCAGAAATTCCCCGTATTTTGGAGCAAAATTGCAGAAATTCCCCTAATTGTCGGGCAAAAAGGTAGAAATTCCCTATATGTTGGGGCAAAAAGACAGAAATTCTCCTTATTTTGGGGCAAAACTCAGAAATTCCACTTATTTGGGGCAAAATTCCAGAAATTTACCTTATTTTAGAACAAAATTGCAGAAATTTCACTTTTTTTGGGGCAAAATTGCAGAAATTTCACTTATTTCAGGGAAAAAAGGCAGAAATTTTCCTTATTTTGGGGCAAAAAGCAGAAATTCCTAATATTTTGTGGCAAAAATGCAGAAATTCCCCTTATTTTGAGGTAAAAAGGCTGAAATTACCCTTATTTGGGGGCAAAAAGGCAGTAATTTCCCTTATTTTGGGGCAAAATTGAAGAAATTTCAGTTATTTCAGGGTAATAAGTAAGAAATTTTTTTTATTATGGAAGAAAAAAGACAGAAATTCCCTTTGTTTTGGGGGAAAAAACAGAAATTCCACTTATTTAGAGTCAAAAAGGCAGAAATTCCCCTTATTTTGAAGCAAAAATGAAGAAATTTCCCTTTTTTATGGCAAAAAGGTATGCATTCTTCTTATTTTCAGGCAAAAAGGCAGAAATTCCCTGTATTTTGAGCAACATTGCAGAAATTCCCCTAATTGTGGGGCAAAAAGGCAGAAATTCCCTATATGTTGGGGCAAAAAGACAGACATTCTTCTTATTTTGGGGCAAAACTCAGAAATTCCACTTATTTTGGGGCAAAATTCCAGAAATTTCCCATATTTTGGGGCCAAATTGCAGAAATTTCACTTATTTTGGGGCAAAATTTCAGAAATTTCACTTATTTCAGGGAAAAAAAGCAGAAATTTTTTTATTTTGGGGCAAAAAGGCAGAAATTTCCCATATTTTGTAGTAAAAATGCAGAAATTCCCCTTATTTTGAGGTAAAAAGGCTGAAATTCCCCTTATTTGGGGGCAAAAAGGCAGAAATTTCCTTTATTTTGGGGCAAAATTGCAGAAATTTCACTTATTTAAGGGTAATAAGTCAGAAATTTTCCTTATTTTGGGGCAAAAAAGACAGAAATTCCCTTTGTTTTGGGGGAAAAAGACAGAAATTCCACTTATTTAGAGGCAAATGCAGAAATTCCCCTTATTTTGGAGCAAAAATGAAGAAATTTCCCTTTTTTATTGCAAAAATGTATGCATTCTTCTTATTTTCGGACAAAAAGGCAGAAATTCCCCGTATTTTGGAGCAAAATTGCAGAAATTCCCCTAATTGTGGGGCAAAAAGGCAGAAATTCCCTATATGTTGGGGCAAAAGGACAGAAATTCTCCTTATTTTGTGGCAAAACTCAGAAATACCACTTATTTTGAGGCAAAATTCCAGAAATTTCCTTCATTTTGGGGCAAAATTGCAGAAATTTCACTTATTTTGGGCAAAATTGCAGAAAATTCACTTATTTCAGAAAAAAGCAGAATTTTTTTATTTTGGTGAAAAAGGCAGAAATTTCTTTTATTTTGGTACAAAATTGAAGAAAATTTTCTTATTTTGGGGTAAAAACGCAGAAAGTTCCCATATTTTGGGGCAAAAATGCAGAAATTTCCCTTTTTTTGACGTAAAAAGGCTGAAATTCTCCTTATTTGGGGGCAAAAAGGGAGAAATTTTTCTTATTTTGAAGCAAAATACAGCAATTTCACTTATGTCAGGGTGATAAGTCAGAAATTTAACTTATCTTGGGGCAAATAATACAGAAATTCCCTTTGTTTTGGGGGAAAAAGTCAGAAATTCCACTTATTTAGAGGCAAAAAAGCAGAAATTCCCCTTATTTTGAGGTAAAAAGTCTGAAATTTCCCTTATTTGGGGGCAAAAAGGCAATTTTTCCTTTATTTTGAGGCAAAATTGCAGAAATTTCACTTATTTCAGGGTAATAAGTCAGAAATTTTCCTTATTTTGGGGCAAAAAAGACAGAAATTCCCTTTGTTTTGGGGGAAAAAGACAGAAATTCCACTTATTTAGAGGCAAATGCAGAAATTCCCCTTAATTTGGAGCAAAAATGAAGAAATTTCCCTTTTTTATGGCAAAAAGGTATGCATTCTTCTTATTTTCGGACAAAAAGGCAGAAATTCCCCGTATTTTGGAGCAAAATTGCAGAAATTCCTCTAATTGTGGGGCAAAAAGGCAGAAATTCCCTATATGTTGGGGCAAAAGGACAGAAATTCTCCTTATTTTGTGGCAAAACTCAGAAATACCACATATTTTGAGGCAAAATTCCAGAAATTTCCCTTATTTTGTAGAAAAATTGCAGAAATTTCACTTATTTTGGGCAAAATTGCAGAAATTTCACTTATTTCAGAAAAAAAGCAGAATTTTTTTTATTTTGGGGCAAAAAGGCAGAAATTTCTTTTATTTTGGTACAAAATTGAAGAAATTTTTCTTATTTTGGGGCAAAAACGCAGAAATTTCCTATATTTTGGGGCAAAACTGCAGAAATTTCCCTTTTTTTGACGTAAAAAGGCTGAAATTCCCCTTATTTGGGGGCAAAAAGGGAGAAATTTTTCTTATTTTGAGGCAAAATTGCAGCAATTTCACTCATTTCAGGGTAATAAGTCAGAAATTTTCCTTATCTTGGGGCAAAAAATACAGAAATTCCCTTTGTTTTGGGGGAAAAAGACAGAAATTCCACATATTTTGGGGCAAAATTCCAGAAATTTCACTTATTTTGGGGCAAAATTGTAGAAATTTCACTTATTTTGGGGCAAAATTTCAGAAATTTCACTTTTTTCAGAAAAAAAAGTAGAAATTTTTCTATTTGGAAGCAAAAAGGCAGAAATTTCTTTTATTTTGGTACAAAATTGCAGAAATTTTTCTTATTTTGGGGCAAAAAGGCAGAAATTTCCCATATTTTAGGGCAAAAATGCAGAAATTCCCCTTCTTTTGAGGTAAAAAGGCTAAAATTCCCCTTATTTGGGGGCAAAAAGGCAGAAATTTCACTTATTTTGGGCCAAACTTGCGGAAATTTCACTTATTTCAGAAAAAAAAAGGCAGAAATTTTCCTTATTTTGGGGCAAAAAGGCAGAAATTCCTAATATTTTGTGGCAAAAATGCAGAAATTCCCTTTATTTTGAGGTAAAAAGGGTGAAATTCCCCTTATTTGGGGGTAAAAATGCCGAAATTTCGCTTATTTTGGGGCAAAATTGCAGAAATTTCACTTATTTCAGGGTAATAAGTAAGAAATTTTCCATATTTTGGGGCAAAAAAGACAGAAATTCCCTTTGTTTTGGGGGAAAAAGACAGAAATACCTCTTATTTAGAGGCAAAAAAGCAGAAATTTTCCTTATTTTGGAGCAAAAATGAAGAAATTTCCCTTTTTTATGGCAAAAAGGTATGAATTTTTCTTATTTTCGGGCAAAAAGGCAGAAATTCCCCGTATTTTGGAGCAAAATTGCAGAAATTCCCCTAATTGTCGGGCAAAAAGGTAGAAATTCCCTATATGTTGGGGCAAAAAGACAGAAATTCTCCTTATTTTGGGGCGAAACTCAGAAATTCCACTTGTTTGGGGCAAAATTCCAGAAATTTACCTTATTTTAGAACAAAATTGCAGAAATTTCACTTATTTTGGGGCAAAATTGCAGAAATTTCACTTATTTCAGGGAAAAAAGGCAGAAATTTTCATTATTTTAGGGCAAAAAGCAGAAATTCCTAATATTTTGTGGCAAAAATGCAGAAATTCCCCTTATTTTGAGGTAAAAAGGCTGAAATTACCCTTATTTGGGGGCAAAAAGGCAGTAATTTCCCTTATTTTGTGGCAAAATTGAAGAAATTTCAGTTATTTCAGGGTAATAAGTAAGAAATTTTTTTTATTTTGGAAGAAAAAAGACAGAAATTCCCTTTGTTTTGGGGGAAACAGACAGAAATTCCACTTATTTAGAGTCAAAAAGGCAGAAATTCCCCTTATTTTGAAGCAAAAATGAAGAAATTTCCCTTTTTTATTGCAAAAAGTTATGCATTCTTCTTATTTTCAAGCAAAAAGGCAGAAATTCCCTGTATTTTGAGCAACATTGCAGAAATTCCCCTAATTTTGGGGCAAAAAGGCAGAAATTCCCTATATGTTGGGGCAAAAAGACAGACATTCTTCTTCTTTTGGGCAAAACTGAGAAATTCCACTTATTTTGTGGCAAAATTCCAGAAATTTCCCATATTTTGGGGCCAAATTGCAGAAATTTCACTTATTTTGGGGCAAAATTTCAGAAATTTCACTTATTTCAGAGAAAAAAAAGCAGAAATTTTTTTATTTTGGGGCAAAAAGGCAGAAATTTCCTATATTTTGAAGCAAAAATGCAGAAATTCCCCTTATTTTGAGGTAAAAAGGCTGAAATTCCCCTTATTTGGGGGCAAAAAGGCAGAAATTTCCTTTATTTTGAGGCAAAATTGCAGAAATTTCACTTATTTCAGGGTAATAAGTCAGAAATTTTCCTTATTTTGGGGCAAAAAAGACAGAAATTCCCTTTGTTTTGGGGGAAAAAGACAGAAATTCCACTTATTTAGAGGCAAATGCAGAAATTCCCCTTATTTTGGACAAAAATGAAGAAATTTCCCTTTTTTATGGCAAAAAGGTATGCATTCTTCTTATTTTCGGATAAAAAGGCAGAAATTCCCCGTATTTTGGAGCAAAATTGCAGAAATTCCGCTAATTGTGGGGCAAAAAGGCAGAAATTCCCTATATGTTGGGGCAAAAGGACAGAAATTCTCCTTATTTTGTGGAAAAACTCAGAAATTCCACTTATTTTGAGGCAAAATTCCAGAAATTTCCCTTATTTTGTGGAAAAATTGCAGAAATTTCACTTATTTTGGGCAAAATTGCAGAAATTTCACTTATTTCAGAAAAAAAGCAGAATTTTTTTTATTTTGGGGCAAAAAGGCAGAAATTTCTTTTATTTTGGTACAAAATTGAAGAAATTTTTTTTATTTTGGGGCAAAAACGCAGAAATTTCCCATATTTTGGGGCAAAACTGCAGAAATTTCCCTTATTTTGACATAAAAAGGATGAAATTCCCATTATTTGGGGGCAAAGAGAGAGAAATTTTTTTTATTTTGAGGCAAAATTGCAGCAATTTCACTTATTTCAGGGTAATAAGTCAGAAATTTTCCTTATCTTGGGGCAAAAAATACAGAAATTCTCTTTGTTTTGGGGGAAAAAGACAGAAATTCCACTTATTTAGAGGCAAAAAAGCAGAAATTTTCCTTATTTTGGAGCAAAAATGAAGAAATTTCCCTTTTTTATGGCAAAAAGATATGCATTCTTCTTATTTTTGGGCAAAAAGGCAGAAATTCCCCATATTTTGGAGTAAAATTGAAGAAATTCCCCTAATTGTGGAACAAAAAGGCAGAAATTCCCTATATGTTGGTGAAAAAGGACAAAAATTCTCCTTATTTTCGGGCAAAACTCAGAAGTTTACTTATTTTAGGGCAAAATTCCAGAAATTTCCCTTATTTTGTGGCAAAATTGCTGAAATTTCACCTATTTTGGGGCAAAATTGCAGAAATTTCACTTATTGCAGAAAAAAAAGCAGAAATTTTCTTATTTTGGGGCAAACAGGCAGAAATTTCTTTTATTTTGGTACAAAATTGCAGAAATTTTTCTTATTTTGGAGCATAAATGCAGAAATTTCCCATATTTTGGGGCAAAAATGCAGAAATTCTTCTTATTTTGAGGAAAAAGGCTGAAATTCCCCTTATTTGGGGGCAAAAAGGCAGAAATTTCCATTATTTTGGGGCAAAATTGCAGAAATTTCACTTATTTCAGGGTAATAAGTCAGAAATTTTCCTTATTTTGGGCAAAAAACACAGAAATTCCCTTTGTTTTGAGGGGAAAACACAGAAATTCCACTTTTTTAGAGGAAAAAAAGCAGAAAGTCCTTTTATTTTTTAGCAAAAATGAAGAAATTTCTCTTTTTTGTAGTAAAAGGTATACATTCCCCTTATTTTTAGGCTAAAAAGCAGAAATTCCCCATAATTTGGAGCAAAATTGCAGAAATTCCCCTAATTGTGGGGCAAAAAGGCAGATATTCCCTATATGTTAGTGCAAAAAGACAGAAATCCTTCATTGTTTTCGGGCAAAACTCAGAAATTCCACTTATTTTGGGGCAAAATCCCAGAAATTTTCCTTATTTTGGGGCAAAATTGCAGAAATTTCACTTATTTTGGGGCAAAATTCCAGAAATTTCACTTATTTATGGGAAAAAAATCAGAAATTATTTTATTTTGGGGCAAAAAGGCAGAAATTTCTTATATTTTGGTAAAAAATTTCAGAAATTTTTCTTATTTTGGGGCAAAAAGGCAGAAATTTCCCATATTTTAGCGCAAAAATGCAGAAATTCCCCTTTTTTTGAGGTAAAAAAAATTAAATTCCCTTATTTGGGGGCAAAAGGCAGACATTTCCTTTATTTTGGGGCAAAATTGCAGAAATTTCACATATTTCAGGGAAAAAAGGCAGAAATTTTCCTTATTTTGGGGCAAAATTGCAGAAATTTCACTTATTTTGGGGCAAAATTGGAGAAATTTCACTTATGTCAGGGTAATAAGTCAGAAATTTTTTTTATTTTGGGGCAAAAAAGACAGAAATTCCCTTTGTTTTGGGGGAAAAAGACAGAAATTCCACTTATTTAGAGGCAAAAAAGCAGAAATTCCCCTTATTTTGGAGCAAAAATGAAGAAATTTCCCTTTTTTATGGCAAAAAGGTATGCATTCTTCTCATTTTCGGGCAAATACCAGAAATTTCTTGTATTTTGGAGCAAAATTGCAGAAATTCCTCTAATTGTGGGGCAAAAAGGCAGAAATTCCCTATATTTTATGGCATAAAGACAGAAATTCTTCTTATTTTGGGGCAAAACTCAGAAATTCCACTTATTTTAAGGCAAAATTCCAGAAATTTCCCTTATTTTGGGGCAAAATTGCAGAAATTTCACTTATTTTGGGGGAAAATTGCAGAAATTTCACTTATTTAAGGGAATAAAAGCAGAAATTTTCTTCTTCTGGGGCAAAAAGGCAAAAATTTTTTTATTTTGTTACAAAATTGCAGAAAATTTTTTTATTTTGGGCAAAAAGGCAGAAATTTCCCATATTTTGGGGCAAAAATGCAGAAATTTCCCTTATTTTGAGGTAAAAAGGCTGAAATTCCCGTTATTTTGGGGCAAAAAGGGAGAAATTTCCCTTATTTTGGGGAAAAATTGCAGAAATTTCACTTATTTCAGGATAATAAGTCAGAAATTTTCCTTATTTTGGGGCAAAAATACAGAAATTCCCTTTGTTTTGGGGGACAAAGACAGAAATTCCACATATTTAGAGGCATAAAAGCAAAAATTCTCTTTATTTTGGAGCAAAAATGAAGAAATTTTCCTTTTTTATGGCAAATAGTTATGCATTCTTCTTATTTTCGGGCAAAAATGCAGAAATTTCCCTTATTTGGGGCAAAATTCCAGAAATTTCCCTTATTTCATGGTAATAAGTCAGAAATTTTCCTTATTTTGCACAAAAAAGACATAAATTCCCTTTGTTTTGGGCGAAAAATACATAAATTCCACTTATTTAGAGACAAAGAAGCAGAAATTCCCCTTATTTTGGGGCAAAATTGCATAAATTTCACTTACTTCAGGGTAATAAGTCAGAAATTTTCCTTATTTTTGGGCAAAAAAGACAGAAATTACCTATGTTTTGGGGGAAAAAGACAGAAATTCCACTTATTTAGAGGCAAAAAAGCAAAAATTCCCTTTATTTTGGAGCAAAAATGAAGAAATTTTCCTTTTTTATGGCAAAAAGGTATGCATTCTTATTTTCGGGCAAAAAGGCAGAAATTCCCCATATTTTGGAGCAAAATTGCAGAAATTCCCCTAATTGTGGGGCAAAAAGGCAGAAATTCCCTATATGTTGAGGCAAAAAGACAGAAATTCTCCTTATTTTGGGGCAAAACTCGGAAATTCCACTTATTTTGGGGCAAATTTCCAGAAATTTCACTTATTTTGGCACAAAATTGTAGAAATTTCACTTATTTTGGGGCAAGTTGCAGAAATTTCACTTATTTGGGGGAAAATTGCAGAAATTTAACTTATTTCAGGGTAATAAGTCACAAATTTTCCTTATTTTGGAGCAAAAAGACAGAAATTCTATTTGTATTGGGGGACAAAGACAGAAATTCCACATATTTAGAGGCATAAAAGCAGAAATTCCCCTTATTTTGGAGCAAAAATGAAGAAATTTTCCTTTTTTATGGCAAAAAGGTATGCATTCTTCTTATTTTCGGGCAAAAAGGCAGAAATACCCGTATTTTGGAGCAAAATTGCAGAAATTGCCATAATTGTGGGGCAAAAAGGCAGAAACTCCCTATATGTTGAGGCAAAAAGACAGAAATTCTCCTTATTTTGGGTCAAAACTATGAAATTCCAATTATTTTGAGGCAAAATTCCAGAAATTTCACTTATTTTGGGGCAAAATTGTAGAAATTTCACTTATTTTGGGGAAAAATTTCAGAAATTTCACCTATTTCAGAAAAAAAGCAGAAATTTTCTTATTTGGAAGCAAAAAGGCAGAAATTTCTTTTATTTTGGTACAAAATTGCAGAAATTTTCCTTATTTTGGGGCAAAATTGCAGAAATTTCACTTATTTTGGGGCAAAATTTCAGAAATTTCACTTATTTCAGGAAAAAAAGGCAGAAATTTTCCTTATTTTGGGGCAAAAAGGCAGAAATTCCTAATATTTTGTGGCAAAAATGCAGAAATTCCCCTTATTTTGAGGTAAAAATGCTGAAATTCCCCTTATTTGGGGGCAAAAAGGCAGAAATTTTCCTTTTTTTGGGGCAAAATTGTAGAAATTTCACTTACTTCAGGGTAATAAGTCAGAAATTTTCATTATTTTGGAACAAAAAAAACAGAAATTCCCTTTGTTTTGGGGGAAAAAGACAGAAATTCCACTTATTTAGAGTCAAAAAGGCAGAAATTCCTTTTATTTTGGAGCAAAATTGAAGAAATTTTCCTTTTTTATGGCAAAAAGGTATGCATTCTTATTTTCGGGCAAAAAGGCAGAAATTCCCTTTATTTTGGACCAAAATTGCAGAAATTCCCCTAATTGTGGTGCAAAAAGGAAGAAATTCCCTATATGTTGGGGCAAAAAGACAGAAATTCTCCTTATTTTGGGGTAAAACTCAGAAATTCCACTTATTTTGGGGCAAAATTCCAGAAATTTCACTTATTTTGGGGCAAAATTCTAGAAATTTCACTTATTTTGGGCCAAAATTTCAGAAATTTGACTTATTTTCAGAAAAAAAAATAGAAATTTTTCTTTTTGGAAGCAAAAATGCAGAAATTTCTTTTATTTTGGTACAAATTTCAGAAATTTTTCTTATTTTGGGGCAAAAATTCAGAAATTCCCCTTATTTTGAGGTAAAAAGGCTAAAATTCCCCTTATTTGGGGGCAAAAAGGCAGAAATTTCACTTATTTTGGGCCAAAATTGCGGAAATTTCACTTATTTTAGGGAAAAAAGGCAGAAATTTTCCTTATTTTGGGGCAAAAAGGCAGAAATTCCTAATATTTTGTGGCAAAAATACAGAATTTCCCTTTATTTTGAGGTAAAAAGGGTGAAATTCCCCTTATTTGGGGGTAAAAAGGCCGAAATTTCCCTATTTTGGGGCAAAATTGCAGAAATTTCACTTATTTCAGGGTAATAAGTCAGAAATTTTTTTTATTTTGGGGCAAAAATAACAGAAATTCTCTTTGTTTTGGAGGAAAAAGACCGAAATACCACTTATTTAGAGGCATAAAAGCAGAAATTTTCCTTATTTTGGAGCAAAAATGAAGAAATTTCCCTTTTTTATGGCAAAAAGGTATGCATTCTACTTATTTTCGGGCAAAAAGGCAAAAATTCCTTGTATTTTGGAGCAAAATTGCAGAAATTCCCCTAATTGTCGGGCAAAAATGTAGAAATTCCATATATGTTGGGGCAAAAAGACAGAAATTCTCCTTATTTTGGGGCGAAACTCAGAAATTCCACTTATTTGGTGCAAAATTACAGAAATTTACCTTATTTTAGGGCAAAATTGCAGAAATTTCACTTATTTTGGGGCAAAATTGCAGAAATTTCACTTATTTCAGGGAAAAAAGGCAGAAATTTTCCTTATTTTGGGGCAAAAAACAGAAATTCCTAATATTTTGTGGTAAAAATGCAAAAATTCCCCTTATTTTGAGGTAAAAAGGCTGAAATTTCCCTTATTTGGGGGCAAAAAAGCAGTAATTTCCCTTATTTTGGGGCAAAATTGCAGAAATTTCACTTATTTCAGGGTAATAAGTAAGAAATTTTCCTTATTTTGGAACAAAAAAGACAGAAATTCCCTTTGTTTTGGGGGAAAAAAACAGAAATTCCACTTATTTAGAGTCAAAAATGCAGAAATACCCCTTATTTTGGAGCAAAAATGAAGAAATTTCCCTTTTTTTATGGCAAAAAGGTATGCATTCTTTTTATTTTCAGGCAAAAAGGCAGAAATTCCCTGTATTTTGAGCAACATTGCAGAAATTCCCCTAATTGTGAGGCAAAAAGGCAGAAATTCCCTATATGTTGGGGCAAAAAGACAGACATTCTTCTTATTTTGGGGCAAAACTCAGAAATTCCATTTATTTTGGGGCAAAATTCCAGAAATTTCCCATATTTTGTGGCCAAATTGCAGAAATTTCACTTATTTTGGGGCAAAATTTCAGAAATTTCACTTATTTCAGGGAAAAAAAGCAGAATTTTTTTATTTTGGGGCAAAAAGGCAGAAATTTCCCATATTTTGAAGCAAAAACGGAGAAATTCCCCTTATTTTGAGGTAAAAAGGATGAAATTCCCCTTATTTGGGTGCAAAATGGCAGAAATTTCTCTTATTTAGAGGCAAAATTGCAGAAATTTCACTTATTTCAGGGTAATAAATCAGAAATTTTCTTTATTTTGGGGCAAAAAAGACAGAAATTCTATTTGTTTTGGGGGAAAAAAACAGAAATTCGAATTATTTAGAGGAAAAAAGCAGAAATTCTTCTTATTTTGGAGCAAAAATCAAAAAATTTTACTTTTTTATGGCAAAAATGTATGCATTCTTCTTATTTTCAGAGAAAAAGGCAGAAATTCCTCGTATTTTGGAGCAAAATTGCAGAAATTCCTCTAATTGTGGGGCAAAAAGGCAGAAATTCCTTATATGTTGGGGCAAAAAGACAGAAATTCTCTTTATTTTGTGGCAAAACTCAGAAATTTCACTTATTTTGGGACAAAATTGCAGAAATTTCAGTTATTTCAGAAAAAAAAAGCAGAAATTTTCTTATTTTGGGGCAAAAAGCCAGAAATTTCCCATATTTTGGGGCAAAAATGCAGAAATTCCCTTATTTGGGGGAAAAAAGCAGAAATTTCACTTATTTAAGGAAAAAAAGTCAGAAATTTTCCTTATTTTGGGGCAAAAAGACAGAAATTCCTTTTGTTTTAGAGAAAAAAGACAGAAATTCCACTTATTTAGAGGCAAAAAAGCAGAAATTCCCCTTATTTTGAGGTAAAAAGGCTGAAATTCCCCTTATTTGGGGGCAAAAAGGCAGAAATTTCCTTTATTTTGGGGCAAAATTGCAGAAATTTCACTTATTTCAGGGTAATAAGTCAGAAATTTTCCTTATTTTGGGGCAAAAAAGACAGAAATTCCACTTATTTAGAGGCAAATGCAGAAATTCCCCTTATTTTGGAGCAAAAATGAAGACATTTCCCTTTTTTATGGCAAAAAGGTATGCATTCTTCTTATTTTCGGACAAAAAGGCAGAAATTCCCCGTATTTTGGAGCAAAATTGCAGAAATTCCCCTAATTGTGGGGCAAAAAGGCAGAAATTCCCTATATGTTGGGGCAAAAGTACAGAAATTCTCCTTATTTTGTGGCAAAACTCAGAAATAACACTTATTTTGAGGCAAAATTCCAGAAATTTCCCTTATTTTGTGGAAAAATTGCAGAAATTTTACTTATTTTGGGCAAAATTGCAGAAATTTCACTTATTTCAGAAAAAATGCAGAATTTTTTTAATTTTGGGGCAAAAAGGCAGAAATTTCTTTTATTTTGGTACAAAATTGAAGAAATTTTTCTTATTTTGGGGCAAAAACGCAGAAATTTCCCATATTTTGGGGCAAAACTGCAGAAATTTCCCTTTTTTTGACGTAAAAAGGCTGAAATTCCCCTTATTTGGGGGCAAAAAGGGAGAAATTTTTTTAATTTTGAGGCAAAATTGCAGCAATTTCACTTATTTCAGGGTAATAAGTCAGAAATTTTCTTTATCTTGGGGCAAAAAATACAGAAATTCCCTTTGTTTTGGGGGAAAAAGACAGAAATTCCACTTATTTTGGGGCAAAATTCCAGAAATTTCACTTATTTTGGGGCAAAATTGTAGAAATTTCACTTATTTTGGGGCAAAATTTCAGAAATTTCACTTTTTTCAGAAAAAAAAGTAGAAATTTTTCTATTTGGAAGCAAAAAGTCAGAAATTTCTTTTATTTTGGTACAAAATTGCAGAAATTTTTCTTATTTTGGGGCAAAAAGGCAAAATTTCCCATATTTTGGGGCAAAAATCAGAAATTCCCCTTATTTTGAGGTAAAAAGGCTAAAATTCCTCTTATTTGGGGGCAAAAAGGCAGAAATTTCACTTATTTTGGGCCAAAATTGCGGAAATTTCACTTATTTCAGGGAAAAAAGGTAGAAATTTTCCTTATTTTGGGGCAAAAAGGCAGAAATTCCTAATATTTTGTGGCAAAAATGCAGAAATTCAATTTATTTTGAGGTCAAAAGGGTGAAATTCCCCTTATTTGGGGGTAAAAAGGCCGAAATTTCCCTTATTTTGGGGCAAAATTGCAGAAATTTCACTTATTTCAGGGTAATAAGTAAGAAATTTTCCTTATTTTGGGGCAAAAAAGACAGAAATTTCCTTTGTTTTGGGGGAAAAAGACAGAAATACCACTTATTTATAGGCAAAAAAGCAGAAATTTTCCTTATTTTGGAGCAAAAATGAAGAAATTTCCCTTTTTTATGGCAAAAAGGTATGCATTCTTCTTATTTTCGGGCAAAAAGGCAGAAATTCCCCGTATTTTGGAGCAAAATTGCAGAAATTCCCCTAATTGTCGGGCAAAAAGGTAGAAATTCCCTATATGTTGGGGCAAAAAGACAGAAATTCTACTTATTTTGGGGCAAAACTCAGAAATTCCACTTATTTTGGGGCAAAATTCCAGAGATGTCCCTTATTTTGGGGCAAAATTGCAGAAATTTCACTTATTTCAGGGAAAAACGCAGAAATTTTCCTTATTTTGGGGCAAAAAGGCAGAAATTCCTAATATTTTGTTGCAAAAATGCAGAAATTCTCCTTATTTTGAGGTAAAAGGGTGAAATTCCTCTTATTTGGGGGCAAAAGGGCAGAAATTTCCCTTATTTTGGGGCAAAATTGCAGAAATTTCACTTATTTCAGGGTAATAAGTCAGAAAATTTCTTTATTTTGTTGCAAAAAAGACAGAAATTTTCTTTGTTTTGGGGGAAAAAGAGAGAAACTCCACATATTTAGAGGCAAAAAGCAGAAATTCCCCTTATTTTGGAGCAAAATTACAGAAATTTCCCTTTTTTATGGCAAAAAGGTATGCATTCTTCTTATTTTCGGGCAAAAAGGCAGAAATTCTCTGTATTTTGGAACAAAATTGCAGAAATTAACCTAATTGTGGGGCAAAAAGGCAGAAATTCTCTATATGTTGGGGCAAAAAGACAGAAATTCTGCTTATTTTGGGGCAAAACTCAGAAATTCCACATATTTTGGGGCAAAATTCCAGAAATTTCCCTTATTTTGGGGCAAAATTGCAGAAATTGCACTTATTTTGGGACAAAATTGGAGAAATTTCACTTATTTCAGAGAAAAAAGGCAGAAATTTTCCTTATTTTGGGGCAAAAAGTCAGAAATTTCCAATATTTTGGTACAAAATTGCAGAAATTTTTTCTTATTTTTGGCAAAAAGGCAAAAATTTCCCATATTTTGGGGAAAAAATGCAGAAATTCCCCTTATTTTGAGGTAAAATGCTGAAATTCCCCTTATATGGGGTTAAAAAACAGAAATTTCTCTTATTTTGGGGCAAAATTGCAGAAATTTCACTTATTTCAGAGTAATAAGTCAGAAATTTTCCTTATTTTGGTGCAAAAAAGACAGAAATTCCCTTTGTTTTGGGGGAAAAAGACAGAAATTCCACTTATTTAGAGGCATAAAAGCAAAAATTCCCCACATTTTGGAGAAAAATGAAGAAAATTCCCTTTTTTATGGCAAAAAGGTATGCATTATTATTATTTTCGGACAAAAAAGGCAGAAATTCCCCGTATTTTAGAGCAAAATTGCGAAAATTCCCCTAATTGTGGCGCAAAAATGCAGTAATTCCCTATATGTTGGGGCAAAAAGACAGAAATTCTCCTTATTTTAGGGCAAAACTCAGAAATTTAAATTATTTTGGGGCAAAATTGCAGAAATTTCACTTATTTCAGAAAAAAAAGCAGAAATTTTCTTATTTTGGGGCCAAAAGACAGAAATTTCTTTTATTTTGTTACAAAATGCAGAATTTTTTTTATTTTGGGGCAAAAAGGCAGAAATTTCCCATATTTTGGTAAAAATGCAGAAATTTCTCTTATTTTGAGGTAAAAGGCTGAAATTCCCTTTATTTGGGGTCAAAAAGGCAGAAATTTCTCTTATTTTGGGGCAAAATTGCAGAAATTTCACTTATTTCAGGGTAATAAGTCAGAAATTTAACTTATTTTGGAGCCAGAAAACAGAAATAACCTTTGTTTTGGGGGGAAAAAGACAGAAATTCCACTTTTTTAGAGGCAAAAAAGCAGAAATTCCCCTTATTTTGGAGCAAAAATTAAGAAATTTCACTTTTTAAGGGCATAAAGGTATGCATTCTTCTTATTTTTGGGCAAAAGGCAGAAATTCCCCTTATTTTAGAGCAAAATTGCAGAAATTTCCCAAATTGTGGGGCAAAAATGCAGAAATTCCCAAAATGTTGAGGCAAAAATACAGAAATTCTCCTTATTTTTGTGCAAAACTCAGAAATTCCACTTATTTTGGGGCAAAATTCCAGAAATTTCACTTATTTTGGGGAAAAATTGTAGAAATTTCACTTATTTTGGGGCAAAATTTCAGAAATTTCACTTTTTTCAGAAAGAAAGTAGAAATTTTTTTATTTGGAAGCAAAAAGGCAGAAATTTCTTTTATTTTGGTACAAAATTGCAGAAATTTTTCTTAGTTTGGGGCAAAAAGGCAGAAATTTCCCATATTTTGGGGCAAAAATGCAGAAATTCCCCTTATTTTGAGGTAAAAAGACTAAAATTCCCCTTATTTGGGGGCAAAAAGGCAGAAATTTCACTTATTTTGGGCCAAAATTGCAGAAATTTCACTTATTTCAGGGAAAAAAGGCAGAAATTTTCTTTATTTTGGGGCAAAAATTCAGAAATTCCTAATATTTTGTGGCAAAAATGCAGAAATTCCCTTTATTTTGAGGTAGAATCGGTGAAATTCCCTTTATTTGGGGGTAAAAAGGCCGAAATTTTCCTTATTTTGGGGCAAAATTGCAGAAATTTCACTTATTTCAGGGTAATAAGTCAGAAATTTTCCTTATTTTGGGGCAAAAAAGACAGAAATTCCCTCTGTTTTGGGGGAAAAAAACAGAAATTACACTTATTTAGAGGCAAAAAAGCAGAAATTTTCCTTATTTTGGAGCAAAAATGAAGAAATTTCTTTTTTATATGGCAAAAAGGTATGCATTCTTCTTATTTTCGGGAAAAAGGCAGAAATTCCCCGTATTTTGGAGCAAAATTGCAGAAATTCCTCTAATTGTCGGGCAAAAAGGTAGAAATTCCCTATATGTTGGAGCAAAAAGACAGAAATTCTCCTTATTTTGGGGCGAAACTCAGAAATTCCACTTATTTGGGGCAAAATTCCAGAAATTTACCTTATTTTAGAACAAAATTGCAGAAATTTCACTTATTTTGGGGCAAAATTGCAGAAATTTCACTTATTTCAGGGAAAAAAGGCAGAAATTTTCCTTATTTGGGAGCAAATAGCAGAAATTCCTAATATTTTGTGGCAAAAATGCAGAAATTCCCAATATTTTGAGGTAAAAAGGCTGAAATTACCCTTATTTGGGGGCAAAAAGGCAGTAATTTCCCTTATTTTGGGGCAAAATTGAAGAAATTTCAGTTATTTCAGGGTAATAAGTAAGAAATTTTTTTTTATTTTGGAAGAAAAAAGACAGAAATTCCCTTTGTTTTGGGGGAAAAAGACAGAACTTCCACTTATTTAGAGTCAAAAATGCAGAAATTCCCCTTATTTTGAAGCAAAAATGAAGAAATTTTTTTTATTGCAAAAAGTTATGCATTCTTCTTATTTTCAGGCAAAAAGGCAGAAATTCCCTGTATTTTGAGCAACATTGCAGAAATTCCCCTAATTGTGGGGCAAAAAGGCAGAAATTCCCTATATGTTGGGGCAAAAAGGCAGACATTCTTCTTATTTTGGGGCAAAACTGAGAAATTCCACTTATTTTGGGGCAAAATTCCAGAAATTTCCTATCTTTTGGGGCCAAATTGCAGAAATTTCACTTATTTTGGGGCAAAATTTCAGAAATTTCACTTATTTCAGGGAAAAAAAGCAGAAATTTTTTTATTTTGGGGCAAAAAGGCAGAAATTTCCCATATTTTGAAGCAAAAATGCAGAAATTCCCCTTATTTTGAGGTAAAAAGGCTGAAATTCCCCTTATTTGGGTGCAAAAAGGCAGAAATTTCTCTTATTTAGAGGCAAAATTGCAGAAATTTCACTTATTTCAGGGTAATAAATCAGAAATTTTCTTTATTTTGGGGCAAAAAAGACAGAAATTCTATTTGTTTTGGGGGAAAAAACAGAAATTCGAATTATTTAGAGGAAAAAAGCAGAAATTCTTCTTATTTTGGAGCAAAAATGAAAAAATTTCCCTTTTTTATGGCAAAAAGGTATGCATTCTTCTTATTTTCAGACAAAAAGGCAGAAATTCCTCGTATTTTGGAACAAAATTGCAGAAATTCCTCTAATTGTGGGGCAAAAAGCAGAAATTCCTTATATGTTGGGGCAAAGAGACAGAAATTCTCCTTATTTTGTGGCAAAACTCAGAAATTTCACTTATTTTGGGGCAAAATTGCAGAAATTTCAGTTATTTCAGAAAAAAAAAGCATAAATTTTCTTATTTTGGGGCAAAAAGGCAGAAATTTCTTTTATTTTGGTACAAAATTGCATTAATATTTCTTATTTTGGGGCAAAAAGGTAGAAATTTCCCATATTTTGGGGCAAAAATGCAAAAATTCCCCTTATTTTGGGGTAAAAAGTCTGAAATTCCCTTATTTGGGGGCAAAAAACCAGAAATTTCACTTATTTAAGGAAAAAAAGTCAGAAATTTTCCTTATTTTGGGGCAAAAAGACAGAAATTCCTTTTGTTTTAGAGAAAAAAGACAGAAATTTCACTTATTTAGAGGCAAAAAAGCAGAAATTCCCCTTATTTTGAGGTAAAAAGGCTGAAATTCCCCTTATTTGGGGGCAAAAAGGCAGAAATTTCCTTTATTTTGGGGCAAAATTGCAGAAATTTCACTTATTTCAGGGTAATAAGTCAGAAATTTTCCTTATTTTGGGGCAAAAAAGACAGAAATTCCCTCTGTTTTGGGGGAAAAAAACAGAAATTACACTTATTTAGAGGCAAAAAAGCAGAAATTTTCCTTATTTTGGAGCAAAAATGAAGAAATTTCTTTTTTATATGGCAAAAAGGTATGCATTCTTCTTATTTTCGAGAAAAAGGCAGAAATTCCCCGTATTTTGGAGCAAAATTGCAGAAATTCCTCTAATTGTCGGGCAAAAAGGTAGAAATTCCCTATATGTTGGAGCAAAAAGACAGAAATTCTCCTTATTTTGGGGCGAAACTCAGAAATTCCACTTATTTGGGGCAAAATTCCAGAAATTTACCTTATTTTAGAACAAAATTGCAGAAATTTCACTTATTTTGGGGCAAAATTGCAGAAATTTCACTTATTTCAGGGAAAAAAGGCAGAAATTTTCCTTATTTTGGGGCAAAAAGCAGAAATTCCTAATATTTTGTGGCAAAAATGCAGAAAATCCCCTTATTTTGAGGTAAAAAGGCTGAAATTACCCTTATTTGGGGGCAAAAAGGCAGTAATTTCCCTTATTTTGGGGCAAAATTGAAGAAATTTCAGTTATTTCAGGGTAATAAGTAAGAAATTTTTTTTTATTTTGGAAGAAAAAAGACAGAAATTCCCTTTGTTTTGGGGGAAAAAGACAGAACTTCCACTTATTTAGAGTCAAAAATGCAGAAATTCCCCTTATTTTGAAGCAAAAATGAAGAAATTTTTTTTTATGGCAAAAAGGTATGCATTCTTCTTATTTTCAGGCAAAAAGGCAGAAATTCCCTGTATTTTGAGCAACATTGCAGAAATTCCCCTAATTGTGGGGCAAAAAGGCAGAAATTCCCTATATGTTGGGGCAAAAAGGCAGACATTCTTCTTATTTTGGGGCAAAACTGAGAAATTCCACTTATTTTGGGGCAAAATTCCAGAAATTTCCTATCTTTTGGGGCCAAATTGCAGAAATTTCACTTATTTTGGGGCAAAATTTCAGAAATTTCACTTATTTCAGGGAAAAAAAGCAGAAATTTTTTTATTTTGGGGCAAAAGGCAGAAATTTCCCATATTTTGAAGCAAAAATGCAGAAATTCCCCTTATTTTGAGGTAAAAAGGCTGAAATTCCCCTTATTTGGGTGCAAAAAGGCAGAAATTTCTCTTATTTAGAGGCAAAATTGCAGAAATTTCACTTATTTCAGGGTAATAAATCAGAAATTTTCTTTATTTTGGGGCAAAAAAGACAGAAATTCTATTTGTTTTGGGGGAAAAAACAGAAATTCGAATTATTTAGAGGAAAAAAGCAGAAATTCTTCTTATTTTGGAGCAAAAATGAAAAAATTTCCCTTTTTTATGGCAAAAAGGTATGCATTCTTCTTATTTTCAGACAAAAAGGCAGAAATTCCTCGTATTTTGGAACAAAATTGCAGAAATTCCTCTAATTGTGGGGCAAAAAGCAGAAATTCCTTATATGTTGGGGCAAAGAGACAGAAATTCTCCTTATTTTGTGGCAAAACTCAGAAATTTCACTTATTTTGGGGCAAAATTGCAGAAATTTCAGTTATTTCAGAAAAAAAAGCATAAATTTTCTTATTTTGGGGCAAAAAGGCAGAAATTTCTTTTATTTTGGTACAAAATTGCATTAATATTTCTTATTTTGGGGCAAAAAGGCAGAAATTTCCCATATTTTGAGGCAAAAATGCAAAAATTCCCCTTATTTTGGGGTAAAAAGTCTGAAATTCCCTTATTTGGGGGCAAAAAACCAGAAATTTCACTTATTTAAGGAAAAAAAGTCAGAAATTTTCCTTATTTTTGGGCAAAAAGACAGAAATTCCTTTTGTTTTAGAGAAAAAAGACAGAAATTCCACTTATTTAGAGGCAAAAAAGCAGAAATTCCCCTTATTTTGAGGTAAAAAGGCTGAAATTCCCCTTATTTGGGGGCAAAAAGGCAGAAATTTCCTTTATTTTGGGGCAAAATTGCAGAAATTTCACTTATTTCAGAGTAATAAGTCAGAAATTTTCCTTATTTTGGGGCAAAAAAGACAGAAATTCCCTTTGTTTTGGGGGAAAGAGACAGAAATTCCACTTATTTAGAGGCAAATGCAGAAATTCCCCTTATTTTGAAGCAAAAATGAAGAAATTTCCCTTTTTTATGGCAAAAAGGTATGCATTCTTCTTATTTTCGGACAAAAAGGCAGAAATTCTCCGTATTTTGGAGCAAAATTGCAGAAATTCCCCTAATTGTGGGGCAAAAAGGCAGAAATTCCCTATATGTTGGGGCAACAGAACAGAAATTCTCCTTATTTTGTGGCAAAACTCTGAAATACCATTTATTTTGAGGCAAAATTCCAGAAATTTCCCTTATTTTGGGGCAAAATTGCAGAAATTTCACTTATTTTGGGCAAAATTGCAGAAATTTCACTTATTTCAGAAAAAAAGCAGAAATTTTTTTATTTTGGGGCAAAAAGGCAGAAATTTCTTTTATTTTGGTACAAAATTGAAGAAATTTTTCTTATTTTGGAACAAAAACGCAGAAAGTTCCCATATTTTGGGCAAAAATGCAGAAATTTCTTTTTTTTTTTGACGTAAAAAGGCTGAAATTTCCCTTATTTGGGGGCAAAAAGGGAGAAATTTTTCTTATTTTGAGGCAAAATACAGCAATTTCACTTATTTCAGGGTGATAAGTCAGAAATTTTCCTTATCTTGGGGCAAAAAATACAGAAATTCCCTTTGTTTTGGGGGAAAAAGACAGAAATTCCACTTATTTAGAGGCAAAAAAGCAGAAATTCCCCTTATTTTGAAGCAAAAATGAAGATTTCCCTTTTTTGTGGCAAAAGGTATACATTCCCTTTATTTTCGGCCTAAAAAGCAAAAATTCCCCGTATTTTGGAGCAAAATTCTAGAAATTCCCCTAATTGTGGGGCAAAAAGGCAGAAATTCCCTATATGTTAGGGCAAAAAGACATAAATTCTCCTTATTTTTGGGCATAACTCAGAAATTCCACTTATTTTGGGGCAAAATTCCAGAGATGTCCCTTATTTTGGGGCAAAATTGCAGAAATTTCACTTATTTCAGGGAAAAAAGGCAGAAATTTTCCTTATTTTGGGGCAAAAAGGCAGAAATTCCTAATATTTTGTTGCAAAAATGCAGTATTTCTTCTTATTTTGAGGTAAAAGGGTGAAATTCCTCTTATTTGGGGGCAAAAGGGCAGAACTTTCCCTTATTTTGGGGCAAAATTGCAGAAATTTCACTTATTTCAGGGTAATAAGTCAGAAAATTTCTTTATTTTGTTGCAAAAAAGACAGAAATTTTCTTTGTTTTGGGGGAAAAAGAGAGAAACTCCACATATTTAGAGGCAAAAAGCAGAAATTCCCCTTATTTTGGAGCAAAATTTCAGAAATTTCCCTTTTTTATGGCAAAAAGGTATGCATTCTTCTTATTTTCGGGCAAAAAGGCAGAAATTCTCTGTATTTTGGAACAAAATTGCAGAAATTAACCTAATTGTGGGGCAAAAAGGCAGAAATTCCCTATATGTTGGGGCAAAAATACAGAAATTCTGCTTATTTTGGGGCAAAACTCAGAAATTCCACATATTTTGGGGCAAAATTCCAGAAATTTCCCTTATTTTGGGGCAAAATTGCAGAAATTGCACTTATTTTGGGACAAAATTGGAGAAATTTCACTTATTTCAGAGAAAAAAGGCAGAAATTTTCCTTATTTTGGGGCAAAAAGTCAGAAATTTCCCATATTTTGGTACAAAATTGCAGAAATTTTTTCTTATTTTTGGCAAAAAGGCAAAAATTTCCCATATTTTGGGGAAAAAATGCAGAAATTCCCCTTATTTTGAGGTAAAATGCTGAAATTCCCCTTATTTGGGGTTAAAAAACAGAAATTTCTCTTATTTTGGGGCAAAATTGCAGAAATTTCACTTATTTCAGAGTAATAAGTCAGAAATTTTCCTTATTTTGGGGCAAAAAAGACAGAAATTCCCTTTGTTTTTTGGGGAAAAAGACAGAAATTCCACTTATTTAGAGGCAAATGCAGAAATTCCCCTTATTTTGGAAAAAAATGAAGAAAATTCCCTTTTTTATGGCAAAAAGGTATGCATTATTATTATTTTCGGACAAAAAAGGCAGAAATTCCCCGTATTTTAGAGCAAAATTGCGAAAATTCCCCTAATTGTGGCGCAAAAATGCAGTAATTCCCTATATGTTGGGGCAAAAAGACAGAAATTCTCCTTATTTTAGGGCAAAACTCAGAAATTTAAATTATTTTGGGGCAAAATTGCAGAAATTTCACTTATTTCAGAAAAAAAAGCAGAAATTTTCTTATTTTGGGGCTAAAAGGCAGAAATTTCTTTTATTTTGTTACAAAATGCAGAATTTTTTTTATTTTGGGGCAAAAAAGCAGAAATTTCCCATATTTTGGGGTAAAAATGCAGAAATTTCTCTTATGTTGAGGTAAAAGGCTGAAATTCCCTTTATTTGGGGGCAAAAAGGCAGAAATTTCTCTTATTTTGGGGCAAAATTGCAGAAATTTCACTTATTTCAGGGTAATAAGTCAGAAATTTAACTTATTTTGGAGCCAGAAAACAGAAATAACCTTTGTTTTGGAGGGAAAAAGACAGAAATTCCACTTTTTTAGAGGCAAAAAAGCAGAAATTCCCCTTATTTTGGAGCAAAAATTAAGAAATTTCACTTTTTAAGGGCATAAAGGTATGCATTCTTCTTATTTTTGGGCAAAAAGGCAGAAATTCTTCTTATTTTAGAGCAAAATTGCAGAAATTTCCCAAATTGTGGGGCAAAAATGCAGAAATTCCCAATATGTTGAGGCAAAAATACAGAATTTCTCCTTATTTTTGGGCAAAACTCAGAAATTACACTTATTTTGGGGCAAAATTCCAGAAATTTCACTTATTTTGGGGCAAAATTGTAGAAATTTCACTTATTTTGGGGCAAAATTTCAGAAATTTCACTTTTTTCAGAAAAAAGTAGAAATTTTTTTATTTGGAAGCAAAAGGGCAAAAATTTCTTTTATTTTGGTACAAAATTGCAGAAATTTTTCGTAGTTTGGGGCAAAAAGGCAGAAATTTCCCATATTTTGGGGCAAAAATGCAGAAATTCCCCTTATTTTGAGGTAAAAAGGCTAAAATTCCCCTTATTTGGGGGCAAAAAGGCAGAAATTTCACTTATTTTGGGCCAAAATTGCAGAAATTTCACTTATTTCAGGGAAAAAGGCAGAAATTTTCCTTTTTTGGGGCAAAAAAGACAGAAATTCCGTCTGTTTTGGGGGAAAAAAACAGAAATTACACTTGTTTAGAGGCAAAAAAGCAGAAATTTTCCTTATTTTGGAGCAAAAATGAAGAAATTTCCCTTTTATATGGCAAAAAGGTATGCATTCTTCTTATTTTCGGGCAAAAAGGCAGAAATTCCTCGTATTTTGGAGCAAAATTGCAGAAATTCCCCTAATTGTCGGGCAAAAAGGTAGAAATTCCCTATATGTTGGAGAAAAAAGACAGAAATTCTCCTTATTATGGGGCAAAACTCAGAAATTCCATTTATTTGGGGCAATATTCCAGAAATTTACCTTATTTTCGGGCAAAATTGCAGAAATTTCACTTATTTTGGGGCAAAATTGCAGAAATTTCACTTATGTCAGTGAAAAAAAGGCAGAAATTTTCCTTATTTGGGGGCAAAAAACAGAAATTCCTAATATTTTGTGGCAAAAATGCAGAAATTCCCCTTATTTAGATGTAAAAAGGCTGAAATTCCCCTTATTTGGGGGCAAAAAGGCAGTAATTTCCCTTATTTTGGGGCAAAATTGCAGAAATTTCACTTATTTCAGGGTAATAAGTAAGAAATTTTCCTTATTTTGGAACAAAAAAGACAGAAATTTCCTTTGTTTTGGGGGAAAAAGACAGAAATTCCACTTATTTAGAGTCAAAAAGGCAGAAATTCCCCTTATTTTGGATCAAAAATGAAGAAATTTCCCTTTTTTATGGCAAAAAGGTATGCATTTTTCTTATTTTCAGGCAAAAAGGCAGAAATTCCCCGTATTTTGAGCAACATTGCAGAAATTCCACTAATTGTGTGGCAAAAAGGCAGAAATTCCCTATATGTTTGGGCAAAAAGACAGACATTCTTCTTATTTTGTAGCAAAACTATGAAATTCCACTTATTTTGGGGCAAAATTTCAGAAATTTCCATATTTTGGGGCCAAATTGCAGAAATTTCACTTATTTTGGGGCAAAATTTCAGAAATTTCACTTATTTCAAGGAAAAAAAGCAAAAATTTTCTTATTTTGGGGCAAAAAGGCTAAATTTCCCATATTTTGAAGCAAAAATTCAGAAATTTTCCGTATTTTGAGGTAAAAAGGCTGAAATTCCCCTTATTTGGGGGCAAAAAGGCAGAAATTTCTCTTATTTTGAGGCAAAATTGCAGAAATTTCATTATTTCAGGGTAATAAATCAGAAATTTTCTTTATTTTGGGGCAAAAAAGAAAGAAATTCCCTTTGTTTTGGGGGAAAAAACAGAAATTCGAATTATTTAGAGTAAGAAAACAGAAATTCTTCTTATTTTGGAGCAAAAATGAAAAAATTTCCTTTTTTTATGGCAAAAAGGTAAGCATTCTTCTTATTTTCAGACAAAAAGGCAGAAATTCCTCGTATTATGGAGCAAAATTGCAGAAATTCCCCTTATTGTGGGGCAAAAAGGCAGAAATTTATTATATGTTGGGCCAAAAAAACAGAAATTCTCCTTATTTTGTGGCAAAACTCAGAAATTTCACTTATTTTGGGGTAAAATTGCAGAAATTTCAGTTATTTCAGAAAAAAAAAGCAGAAATTTTCTTATTTTGGGGCAAAAAGGCAGAAATTTCTTTTATTTTGTTACAAAATTGCAGAAATTTTTCTTATTTTGGGGCAAAAAGGCAGAAATTTTCCATATTTTGGTGCAAAAATGCAGAAAATCCTATTATTTTGGGGTAAAAAGTCTGAAATTCCCTTATTTGGAGGCAAAAAAGCAGAAATTTCACTTATTTTGGGGCAAAATTGCAGAAATTTCACTTATTTCAGGGAAAAAAGTCAGAAATTTTCCTTATTTTGGGGCAAAGAGACAGAAATTCCTTTTGTTTTTGGGAAAAAAGAAATTCCACTTATTTAGAGGCAAAAAAGCAGAAATTCCCCTCATTTTGAAGCAAAAATGAAGAAATTTCCCTTTTTTATGGCAAAAAGGTATGAATTCTACTTATTTTCGGGCAAAAAGGCAGAAATTCCCCGTATTTTGGAGCAAAATTGAAGAAATTCCCCTAATTGTGTGGCAACAAGGCAGAAATTCCCTATATGTTGGGGCAAAAAGGCAGAAATTCTCATTTTGGGGCAAAACTCAGAAATACCACTTATTTTGGGGCAAAATTCCAGAAATTTCCCTTATTTTGGGGAAAAATTGCAGAAATTTCACTTATTTTGGGCAAAATTGCAGAAATTTCACTTATTTCAGAAAAAAAGCAGAAATTTTTTATTTTGGGGCAAAAAGGCAGAAATTTCTTTATTTTGGTACAAAATTGAAGAAATTTTTTTTATTTTGGGGCAAAAACGCAGAAATTTCCCATATTTTGGCGCAATAATGCAGAAATTTCCCTTATTTTGACGTAAAAATGATGAAATTCCCATTATTTGGGGGCAAAGAGAGAGAAATTTTTCTTATTTTGAGGCAAAATTACAGCAATTTCACTTATTTCAGGGTAATAAGTCAGAAATTTTCCTTATCTTGGGGCAAAAAATACAGAAATTCTCTTTGGTTTGGGGGAAAAACACAGAAATTCCACTTATTTAGAGGCAAAAAAGCAGAAATTTTCCTTATTTTGGAGCAAAAATGAAGAAATTTCCCTTTTTTATGGCAAAAAGTTATGCATTCTTCTTATTTTCGGGCAAAAAGGCAGAAATGCCCCGTATTTTGGAGGAAAATTGCTGAAATTCCCCTAATTGTTGGGCAAAAGTAGAAATTCCCTATATGTTGGGGCAAAAAGACAGAAATTCTCCTTATTTTGGGGCAAAACTCAGAAATTCCACTTATTTGGGGCAAAATTCCAGAAATTTACCTTATTTTATGGCAAAATTGCAGAAATTTCACTTATTTTGGGGCAAAATTGCAGAAATTTCACTTATTTCAGGAAAAAAAGGCAGAAATTTTCCTTATTTTGGGGCAAAAAGGCAGAAATTCCTAATATTTTGTGGCAAAAATCTAGAAATTCCCCTTATTTTGAGGTAAAAAGGCTGAAATTCCCCTTATTTTGGGGCAAAAAGCAGTAATTTCCCTTATTTTGGGGCAAAATTGCAGAAATTTCACTTATTTCAGGGTAATAAGTCAGTAATTTTCTTTATTTTGGGGCTAAAAGGACAGAAATTTCCTTTGTTTTGGGGGAAAAAGACAGAAATTCTACTTATTTAGAGTCAAAAATGCAGAAATTCCTCTTATTTGGGGAAAAATGAAGAAATTTCCCTTTTTTATGGCAAAAAGGTATGCATTCTTCTTATTTTTGGGCAAAAAGGCAGAAATTCCCCGTATTTTGGAGGAAAATTGCAGAAATTCCCCTAATTGTGGAACAAAAAGGCAGAAATTCCCTATATGTTGGTGCAAAAAGACAGAAATTCTCCTTATTTTCGGGCAAAACTCAGAAGTTTACTTATTTTAGGGCAAAATTCCAGAAATTTCCCTTATTTTGGGGCAAAATTGCAGAAATTTCACTTATTTCAGAAAAAAAAGCAGAAATTTTCTTATTTTGGGGAAAAAAGGCAGAAATTTCTTTTATTTTGGTACAAAATTGCAGAAATTTTCTTACTTTGGAGCAAAAATGCAGAAATTTCCCATATTTTGGGGCAAAAATGCAGAAATTCTCCTTATTTTGAGGAAAAAGGCTGAAATTCCCTTTATTTGGGGGCAAAAAGGCAGAAATTTCCCTTATTTTGGGGCAAAATTGCAGAAATTTCTCTTATTTCAGGGTAATAAGTCAGAAATTTTCCTTATTTTGGGCAAAAAACACAGAAATTTCCTTTGTTTTGTGGGGAAAACACAGTAATTCCACTTTTTTAGAGGCAAAAAAGCAGAAATTCCTTTTATTTTTTAGCAAAAATGAAGAAATTTCCCTTTTTTGTAGCAAAAGGTATACATTCCCCTTATTTTTAGGCTAAAAAGCAGAAATTCCCCGTATTTTGGAGCAAAATTGCAGAAATTCCCCTAATTGTGGGGCAAAAAGGCAGAAATTCCCTATATGTTAGTGCAAAAAGACAGAAATCCTCCTTATTTTCGGGCAAAACTCAGAAATTCCACTTATTTTGGGGCAAAATTCCAGAAATTTCCCTTATTTTGGGGCAAAATTGCAGAAATTTCACTTATTTTGGGGCTTAATTGCTGAAATTTCACTTATTTATGGGAAAAAATCAGAAATTATTTTATTTTGGGGCAAAAAGGCAGAAATTTCTTATATTTTGGTAAAAAATTTCAGAAATTTTTCTTATTTGGGGGCAAAAAGGCAGAAATTTCCCATATTTTAGGGCAAAAATGCAGAAATTCCCCTTTTTTTGAGGTAAAAAGGATGAAATTTTCCTATTTGGGGGCAAAAAGGCAGACATTTCCCTTATTTTGGGGCAAAATTGCAGAAATTTCACATATTTCAGGGAAAAAATGCAGAATTTTTCATTATTTTGGGGCAAAATTGCAGAAATTTCACTTATTTTGGGGCAAAATTGGAGAAATTTCACTTATGTCAGGGTAATAAGTCAGAAATTTTTTTTATTTTGGGGCAAAAAAGACAGAAATTCCCTTTGTTTTGGTGGAAAAAAAACAAAATTCCACTTATTTAGAGGCAAAAAAGCAGAAATTCCCCTTATTTTGGAGCAAAAATGAAGAAATTTCCCTTTTTTATGGCAAAAAGGTATGCATTCTTTTTATTTTCGGGCAAAAACCAGAAATTTCCCGTATTTTGGAGCAAAATTGCAGAAATTCCCCTAATTGTGGGGCAAAAATGCAGAAATTCCCTATATTTTATGGCATAAAGACAGAAATTCTTCTTATTTTAGGGCAAAACTTAGAAATTCCACTTATTTTAAGGCAAAATTCCAGAAATTTCCCTTATTTTGGGGCAAAATTGCAGAAATTTCACTTATTTTGGGGCAAAATTGCAGAAATTTCACTTATTTAATTTAAAAAAAGCAGAAATTTTCTTCTTCTGGGGCAAAAAGGCAAAAATTTCTATTATTTTGGTACAAAATTGCAGAAAATTTTTTTATTTTGGGCAAAATGGCAGAAATTTCCCATATTTTGGGGCAAAAATGCAGAAATTCCCCTTATTTTGAGGTAAAAAGGCTGAAATTTCCGTTATTTGGGGGCATAAAGGGAGAAATTTCCCTTATTTTGGGGAAAAATTGCAGAAATTTCACTTATTTCAGGGTAATAAGTCAGAAACTTTCCTTATATTGGGGCAAAAATACAGAAATTCCCTTTGTTTTGGGGGACAAAGACAGAAATTCCACATATTTAGAGGCATAAAAGCAAAAATTTTCTTTATTTTGGAGCAAAAATGAAGAAATTTTTCTTTTTTATGGCAAATAGTTATGCATTCTTCTTATTTTCGGGCAAAAAGTCAGAAATTTCCTTTATTTGGGGCAAAATTTTAGAAATTTCCCTTATTTCATGGTAATAAGTCAGAAATTTTCCTTATTTTGCCCAAAAAAGACAGAAATTCCCTTTGTTTTGGGGAAAAATACATAAATTCCACTTAATTAGAGACAAAAAAGCAGAAATTCCCCATATTTTGGGGCAAAATTGCATAAATTTCACTTACTTCAGGGTAATAAGTCAGAAAATTTCCTTATTTTTGGGCAAAAAAGACAGAAATTACCTTTGTTTTTGGGGAAAAAGACAGAAATTCCACTTATTTAGAGGCAAAAAAGCAAAAATTCCCTTTATTTTGGAGCAAAAATGAAGAAATTTTCCTTTTTTATGGCAAAAAGGTATGCATTCTTATTTTCGGGCAAAAAGGCAGAAATTCCCTGTATTTTGGAGCAAAATTGCAGAAATTCCCCTAATTGTGGGGCAAAAAGGCAGAAATTCCCTATATGTTGAGGCAAAAAGACAGAAATTCTCCTTATTTTGGGGCAAAACTCAGAAATTCCACTTATTTTGGGGCAAAATTCCAGAAATTTCACTTATTTTGGGGCAAAATTGCAGAAATTTCACTTATTTTGGGCAAAATTGCAGAAATTTCAATTATTTCAGATTAAAAGCAGAATTTTTTTTATTTCGGGGCAAAAAGGCAGAAATTTCTTTTATTTTGGTACAAAATTGAAGAAATTTTTCTTATTTTGGGGCAAAAACGCAGAAATTTCCCATATTTTGGGGCAAAACTGCAGAAATTTCCCTTTTTTGACGCAAAATGGCTGAAATTCTCTTTATTTGGGGGCAAGAAGAAAGAAATTTTTCTTATTTTGAGGAAAAATTGCAGCAATTTCACTTATTTCAGGGTAATAAGTCAGAAATTTTCCTTATCTTGGGGAAAAAATAGAGAAATTCCCTTTGTTTTGGGGGAAAAAGACAGAAATTCCACTTATTTTGGGGCAAAATTCCAGAAATTTCACTTATTTTGGGGCAAAATTGTAGAAATTTCACTTATTTTGGGGCAAAATTTCAGAAATTTCACTTTTTTCAGAAAAAAAAGTAGAAATTTTTCTATTTGGAAGCAAAAAGGCAGAAATTTCTTTTATTTTGGTACAAAATTGCAGAAATTTGTCTTATTTTGGGGCAAAAAGGCAGAAATTTCCCATATTTTGGGGCAAAAATGCAGAAATTCCTTTTATTTTGAGGTAAAAAGGCTAAAATTCCCCTTATTTGGGGGCAAAAAGGCAGAAATTTCACTTATTTTGGGCCAAAATTGCGGAAATTTCACTCATTTCAGGGAAAAAAGGCAGAAATTTTCCTTATTTTGGGGCAAAAAGGCAGAAATTCCTAATATTTTGTGGCAAAAATGCAGAAATTCCCTTTATTTTGAGGTAAAAAGGGTGAAATTCCCCTTATTTGGGGGTAAAAAGGCCGAAATTTCCCTTATTTTGGGGCAAAATTGCAGAAATTTCACTTATTTCAGGGAAAAAAGGCAGATATTTTCCTTATTTTGGGGCAAAAATCAGAAATTCCTAATACTTTGTGGCAAAAATGCAGAAATTCTTCTTATTTTGAGGTAAAAAGGCTGAAATTACCCTTATTTGGGGGCAAAAAGGCAGTAATTTCCCTTATTTTGGGGCAAAATTGAAGAAATTTCAGTTATTTCAGGGTAATAAGTAAGAATTTTTTTTTTTTTGGAAGAAAAAAGACAGAAATTACCTTTGTTTTGGGGGAAAAATACAGAAATTCCACTTATTTAGAGTCAAAATGCAGAAAATCACCTTATTTTGAAGCAAAAATGAAGAAATTTCCCTTTTTTAATGGCAAAAAGGTATGCATTCTTCTTATTTTCAGGCAAAAAGGCAGAAATTCCCTGTATTTTGAGCAACATTGCAGAAATTCCCCTAATTGTGGGGAAAAAGGCAGAAATTCCCTATAATTGGGGCAAAAAGACAGACATTCTTCTTATTTTGGGGCAAAATTGAGAAATACCACTTATTTTGGGGCAAAATTCCAGAAATTTCCCATATTTTGGGGACAAATTGCAGAAATTTCACTTATTTTGGGGCAAAAGTTCAGAAATTTCACTTATTTCAGGGAAAAAAAGCAGAAATTTTTTTATTTTAGGGCAAAAAGGCAGAAATTTCCCATATTTTGAAGCAAAAATGCAGAAATTCCCTTTATTTTGAGGTAAAAAGGCTGAAATTCCCCTTATTTGGTTGCAAAAAGGCAGAAATTTCTCTTATTTAGAGGCAAAATTGCAGAAATTTCACTTATTTCAGGGTAATAAATCAGAAATTTTCTTTATTTTGGGGCAAAAAAGACAGAAATTCTATTTGTTTTGGGGGAAAAAACAGAAATTCGAATTATTTAGAGGAAAAAAGCAGAAATTCTTCTTATTTTGGAGCAAAAATGAAAAAATTTCTCTTTTTATGGCAAAAAGGTATGCATTCTTCTTATTTTCAGACAAAAAGGCAGAAATTCCCCGTATTTTGGAGCAAAATTGCAGAAATTCCTCTAATTGTGGGGCAAAAAGGCAGAAATTCCTTATATGTTGGGGCAAAAAGACAGAAATTCTCCTTATTTTGGGGCAAAACTCAGAAATTTCATTTATTTTGCTGCAAAATTGCAGAAATTTCAGTTATTTCAGAAAAAAAAGTATAAATTTTCTTATTTTGGGGCAAAAAGGCAGAAATTTCTTTTATTTTGTTACAAAATTGCAGAAATTTTTCTTATTTTGGGGCAAAAAGGCAGAAATTTCCCATATTTTGGGGCAAAAATGCAGAAATTTTGCTTATTTGGGGTAAAAATCTGAAATTCCCTTATTTGGGGGCAAAAAAGCAGAAATTTCACTTATTTAAGGAAAAAAAGTCAGAAATTTTCCTTATTTTGGGGCAAAAACACAGAAATTCCTTGTGTTTTAGAGAAAAAAAACAGAAATTCCACTTATTTAGAGGCAAAAAAGCAGAAATTCCCCTTATTTTGAGGTAAAAATGCTGAAATTCCCCTTATTTGGGGGCAAAAAGACAGAAATTTCCTTTATTTTGGGGCAAAATTGCAGAAATTTCACTTATTTCAGGGTAATAAGTCAGAAATTTTCCTTATTTTGGGGCAAAAAAGACAGAAATTCCCTTTGTTTTGGGGGAAAAGACAGAAATTCCACTTATTTAGAGGCAAATGCAGAAATTCCCCTTATTTTGGAGCAAAAATGAAAAAATTTCTCTTTTTTATGGCAAAAAGGTATGCATTCTTCTTATTTTCGGACAAAAAGGCAGAAATTCTCCGTATTTTGGAGCAAAATTGAAGAAATTCCCCTAATTGTGGGTCAAAAAGGCAGAAATTCCCTATATGTTGGGGCAAAAGGACAGAAATTCTCCTTATTTTGTGGCAAAACTCAGAAATACCACTTATTTTGAGGCAAAATTCTAGAAATTTCCCTTATTTTGGGGCAAAATTGCAGAAATTTCACTTATTTTGGGCGAAATTGCAGAAATTTCACTTATTTCAGAAAAAAAGCAGAATTTTTTTTATTTTGGGGCAAAAAGGTAGAAATTTCTTTTATTTTGGTACAAAATTGAAGAAATTTTTCTTATTTTGGGGCAAAAACGCAGAAAGTTCCCATATTTTGGGGCAAAAATGCAGAAATTTCCCTTATTTTGACGTAAAAAGGATGAAATTCCCATTATTTGGGGGCAGAGAGAGAGAAATTTTTCTTTTTTGAGGCAAAATACAGCAATTTCACTTATTTCAGGGTGATAAGTCAGAAATTTTCCTTATCTTGGGGCAAAAAATACAGAAATTCCCTTTGTTTTGGGGGGAAAAGACAGAAATTCTAGTTATTTAGAGGCAAAAAAGCAGAAATTCCCCTTATTTTGAAGCAAAAATGAAGATTTCTCTTTTTTGTGGCAAAAGGTATACATTCCTTTTATTTTCGGGCAAAAAAGCAGAAATTCCCCGTATTTTGGAGCAAAATTCTAGAAATTCCCCTAATTGTGGGGCAAAAAGGCAGAAATTCCCTATATGTTAGGGCAAAAAGACAGAAATTCTCCTTATTTTGGGGCAAAACTCAGAAATTCCACTTATTTTGGGGCAAAATTCCAGAGATGTCCCTTATTTTGGGGCAAAATTGCAGAAATTTCACTTGTTTCAGGGAAAAAAAGGCAGAAATTTTCCTTATTTTGGGACAAAAAGGCAGAAATTCCTAATATTTTGTTGCAAAAATGCAGAAATTCTCCTTATTTTGAGGTAAAAGGGTGAAATTCCTCTTATTTGGGGGCAAAAGGGCAGAAATTTCCCTTATTTTGGGGCAAAATTGCAGAAATTTCACTTATTTCAGAGTAATAAGTAAGAAAATTTCTTTATTTTGTTGCAAAAAAGATAGAAATTTTCTTTGTTTTGGTGGAAAAAGAGAGAAACTCCACATATTTAGAGGCAAAAAGCAGAAATTCCCCTTATTTTGGAGCAAAATTACAGAAATTTCCCTTTTTTATGGCAAAAAGGTATGCATTCTTCTTATTTTCGGGCAAAAAGGCAGAAATTCTCTGTATTTTGGAACAAAATTGCAGAAATTAACCTAATTGTGGGGCAAAAAGGCAGAAATTCCCTATATGTTGGGGCAAAAAGACAGAAATTTTGCTTATTTTGGGGCAAAACTCAAATTCCACATATTTTGGGGCAAAATTCCAGAAATTTCCCTTATTTTGGGGCAAAATTGCAGAAATTGCACTTATTTTGGGACAAAATTGGAGAAATTTCACTTATTTCAGAGAAAAAAGGCAGAAATTTTCCTTATTTTGGGGCAAAAAGGCAGAAATTTCCCATATTTTGGTACAAAATTGCAGAAATTTTTTCTTATTTTTGGCAAAAAGGAAAAAATTTCCCATATTTTGGGGAAAAAATGCAGAAATTCCCCTTATTTTGAGGTAAAATGCTGAAATTCCCCTTATTTGGGGTTAAAAAACAGAAATTTCTTTTATTTTGGGGCAAAATTTCAGAAATTTCACTTATTTCAGGGTAATAAGTCAGAAATTTTCCATATTTTGGGGCAAAAAAGACAGAAAGTCCCTTTGTTTTGGTGGAAAAAGACATAAATTCCACTTATTTAGAGGCATAAAAGCAAAAATTCCCCTCATTTTAGACAAAAATGAAGAAAATTCTCTTTTTTATGGCAAAAAGGCATGCATTATTATTATTTTCGGACAAAAAAGGCAGAAATTCCCCGTATTTTAGAGCAAAATTGCCAAAATTCCCCTAATTGTGGCGCAAAAATGCAGTAATTCCCTATATGTTGGGGCAAAAAGACAGAAATTCTCCTTATTTTAGGGCAAAACTCAGAAATTTAAATTATTTTGGGGCAAAATTGCAGAAATTTCACTTATTTCAGAAAAAAAAAGCAGAAATTTTCTTATTTTGGGGCCAAAAGGCAGATATTTCTTTTATTTTGTTACAAAATGCAGAATTTTTTTTATTTTGGGGCAAAAAGGCAGAAATTTCCCATATTTTGGGGTAAAAATGCAGAAATTTCTCTTATTTTGAGGTAAAAGGCTGAAATTCCCATTATTTGGGGGCAAAAAGGCAGAAATTTCTCTTATTTTGGGGCAAAATTGCAGAAATTTCACTTATTTCAGGGTAATAAGTCAGAAATTTAACTTATTTTGGAGCCAGAAAACAGAAATAACCTTTGTTTTGGGGGGAAAAAGACAGAAATTCTACTTTTTTTAGAGGCAAAAAAGCAGAAATTCCCCTTATTTTGGAGCAAAAATTAAGAAATTTCACTTTTTAAGGGCATAAAGGTATGCATTCTTCTTATTTTTGGGCAAAAAGGCAGAAATTCCCCTTATTTTAGAGCAAAATTGCAGAAATTTCCCAAATTGTGGGGCAAAAATGCAGAAATTCCCAATATGTTGAGGCAAAAATACAGAAATTCTCCTTATTTTTGTGCAAAACTCAGAAATTCCACTTATTTTGGGGCAAAATTCCAGAAATTTCACTTATTTTGGGGCAAAATTGTAGAAATTTCACTTATTTTGGGGCAAAATTTCAGAAATTTCACTTTTTTCAGAAAAAAAGTAGAAATTTATTTATTTGGAAGCAAAAGGGCAGAAATTTCTTTTATTTTGGTACAAAATTGCAGAAATTTTTCTGAGTTTGAGGCAAAAAGGCAGAAATTTCCCATATTTTGGGGCAAAAATGCAGGAATTCCCCTTATTTTGAGGTAAAAAGGCTAAAATTCCCCTTATTTGGGGGCAAAAAGGCAGAAATTTCAATTATTTTGGGCCAAAATTGCAGAAATTTCACTTATTTCAGGGAAAGAAGGCAGAAATTTTCCTTATTTTGGGGCAAAAATTCAGAAATTCCTAATATTTTGTGGAAAAAATGCAGAAATTCCCTTTATTTTGAGGTAGAATCGGTGAAATTCCCGTTATTTGGGGTTAAAAAACAGAAATTTCTCTTATTTTGGGGCAAAATTGCAGAAATTTCACTTATTTCAGAGTAATAAGTCAGAAATTTTCCTTATTTTGGGGCAAAAAAGACAGAAATTCCCTTTGTTTTGGGGGAAAAAGACAGAAATGACACTTATTTAGAGGCATAAAAGCAAAAATTCCCCACATTTTGGAGAAAAATGAAGAAAATTCCCTTTTTTATGGCAAAAAGGTATGCATTATTATTATTTTCGGACAAAAAAGGCAGAAATTCCCCGTATTTTAGAGCAAAATTGCGAAAATTCCCCTAATTGTGGCGCAAAAATGCAGTAATTCCCTATATGTTGGGGCAAAAAGACAGAAATTCTCCTTATTTTAGGGCAAAACTCAGAAATTTAAATTATTTTGGGGCAAAATTGCAGAAATTTCACTTATTTCAGAAAAAAAAAGCAGAAATTTTCTTATTTTGGGGCCAAAAGGCAGAAATTTCTTTATTTTGTTACAAAATGCAGAATTTTTTTTTATTTTGGGGCAAAAAGGCAGAAATTTCCCATATTTTGGGGTAAAAATGCAGAAATTTCTCTTATTTTGAGGTAAAAGGCTGAAATTCCCTTTATTTGGGGGCAAAAAGGCAGAAATTTCTCTTATTTTGGGGAAAAATTGCAGAAATTTCACTTATTTCAGGGTAATAAGTCAGAAATTTAACTTATTTTGGAGCCAGAAAACAGAAATAACCTTTGTTTTGGGGGGAAAAAGACAGAAATTCCACTTTTTTAGAGGCAAAAAAGCAGAAATTCCCCTTATTTTGGAGCAAAATTAAGAAATTTCACTTTTTAAGGGCATAAAGGTATGCATTCTTCTTATTTTTGGGCAAAAAGGCAGAAATTCCATTATTTTAGAGCAAAATTGCAGAAATTTCCCAAATTGTGGGGCAAAAATGCAGAAATTCCCAATATGTTGAGGCAAAAATACAGAAATTCTCCTTATTTTTGTGCAAAACTCAGAAATTCCACTTATTTTGGGGCAAAATTCCAGAAATTTCACTTATTTTGGGGCAAAATTGTAGAAATTTCACTTATTTTGGGGCAAAATTTCAGAAATTTCACTTTTTTCAGAAAAAAGTAGAAATTTTTTTATTTGGAAGCAAAAGGGCAGAAATTTCTTTTATTTTGGTACAAAATTGCAGAAATTTTTCTTAGTTTGGGGCAAAAAGGCAGAAATTTCCCATATTTTGGGGCAAAAATGCAGAAATTCTCCTTATTTTTAGGTAAAAAGGCTAAATTTCCCCTTATTTGGGGGCAAAAAGGCAGAAATTTCACTTATTTTGGGCCAAAATTGCAGAAATTTCACTTATTTCAGGGAAAAAAGGCAGAAATTTTCCTTATTTTGGGGCAAAAATTCAGAAATTCCTAATATTTTGTGGCAAAAATGCAGAAATTCCCTTTATTTTGAGGTAGAATCGGTGAAATTCCCCTTATTTGGGGGTAAAAAGGCCGAAATTTTCCTTATTTTGGGGCAAAATTGCAGAAATTTCACTTATTTCAGGGTAATAAGTCAGCAATTTTCCTTATTTTGGGGCAAAAAAGACAAAAATTCCCTCTGTTTTGGGGGAAAAAAACAGAAATTACACATATTTAGAGGCAAAAAAGCAGAAATTTTCCTTATTTTGGAGCAAAAATGAAGAAATTTCTTTTTTATATGGCAAAAAGGTATGCATTCTTCTTATTTTTGGGCAAAAAGGCAGAAATTCCCCGTATTTTGGAGCAAAATTGCAGAAATTCCCCTAATTGTCGGGCAAAAAGGTAGAAATTCCCTATATGTTGGAGCAAAAAGACAGAAATTCTCCTTATTTTGGGGCGAAACTCAGAAATTCCACTTATTTGGGGCAAAATTCCAGAAATTTACCTTATTTTAGAACAAAATTGCAGAAATTTCACTTATTTTGGGGCAAAATTGCAGAAATTTCACTTATTTCAGGGAAAAAAGGCAGAAATTTTCCTTATTTTGGGGCAAAAATCAGAAATTTCTAATATTTTGTGGCAAAAATGCAGAAATTCCCCTTATTTCGAGGTAAAAAGGCTGAAATTACCCTTATTTGGGGGCAAAAAGGCAGTAATTTCCCTTATTTTGGGGCAAAATTGAAGAAATTTCAGTTATTTCAGGGTAATAAGTAAGAATTTTTTTTTTATTTTGGAAGAAAAAAGACAGAAATTCCCTTTGTTTTGGGGGAAAAAGAAAGAACTTCCACTTATTTAGAGTCAAAAATGCAGAAATTCCCCTTATTTTGAAGCAAAAATGAAGAAATTTTTTTTATGTTAAAAAGGTATGCATTCTTCTTATTTTCAGGCAAAAAGGCAGAAATTCCCTGTATTTTGAGCAACATTGCAGAAATTCCCCTAATTGTGGGGCAAAAAGGCAGAAATTCCCTATATGTTGGGGCAAAAAGACAGACATTCTTCTTATTTTGGGGCAAAACTGAGAAATTCCACTTATTTTGGGGCAAAATTCCAGAATTTTCCTATATTTTGGGGCCAAATTGCAGAAATTTCACTTATTTTGGGGCAAAATTTCAGAAATTTCACTTATTTCAGGGAAAAAAAGCAGAAATTTTTTTATTTTGTGGCAAAAGGCAGAAATTTCCCATATTTTGAAGCAAAAATGCAGAAATTCCCCTTATTTTGAGGTAAAAAGGCTGAAATTCCCCTTATTTGGGTGCAAAAAGGCAGAAATTTCTCTTATTTAGAGGCAAAATTGCAGAAATTTCACTTATTTCAGGGTAATAAATCAGAAATTTTCTTTATTTTGGGGCAAAAAAGACAGAAATTCTATTTGTTTTGGGGGAAAAAACAGAAATTCGAATTATTTAGAGGAAAAAAGCAGAAATTCTTCTTATTTTGGAGCAAAAATGAAAAAATTTCCCTTTTTTATGGCAAAAAGGTAAGCATTCTTCTTATTTTCAGACAAAAAGGCAGAAATTCTTCGTCTTTTGGAGCAAAATTGCAGAAATTCCTCTAATTGTGGGGCAAAAATGCAGAAATTCCTTATATGTTGGGGCAAAGAGACAGAAATTCTCCTTATTTTGTGGCAAAACTCAGAAATTTCACTTATTTTGGGGCAAAATTGCAGAAATTTCAGTTATTTCAGAAAAAAAAGCATAAATTTTCTTATTTTGGGGCAAAAAGGCAGAAATTTCTTTTATTTTGGTACAAAATTGCATTAATTTTTATTATTTTGGGGCAAAAAGTCAGAAATTTCCCATATTTTGGGGCAAAAATGCAAAAATTCCCCTTATTTTGGGGTAAAAAGTCTGAAATTCCCTTATTTGGGGGCAAAAAAGGAGAAATTTCACTTATTTAAGGAAAAAAAGTCAGAAATTTTCCTTATTTTGGGGCAAAAAGACAGAAATTCCTTTTGTTTTAGAGAAAAAAGACAGAAATTCCACTTATTTAGAGGCAAAAAAGCAGAAATTCCCCTTATTTTGAGGTAAAAAGGCTGTAATTCCCCTTATTGGGGGCAAAAAGGCAGAAATTTCCTTTATTTTGGGGCAAAATTGCAGAAATTTCACTTATTTCAGGGTAATAAGTCAGAAATTTTCCTTATTTTGGGGCAAAAAAGACAGAAATTCCCTTTGTTTTGGGGGAAAAAGACAAATATTCCACTTATTTAGAGGCAAATGCAGAAATTCCCCTTATTTTGAAGCAAAAATGAAGAAATTTCCCTTTTTTATGGCAAAAAGATATGCATTCTCTTATTTTCGGTCAAAAAGGCAGAAATTCTTCGTATTTTGGAGCAAAATTGCAGAAATTCCCCTAATTGTGGGGCAAAAAGGCAGAAATTCCCTATATGTTGGGGCAAAAGGACAGAAATTCTCCTTATTTTGTGGCAAAACTCAGAAATACCATTTATTTTGAGGCAAAATTCCAGAAATTTCCCTTATTTTGGGGCAAAATTGCAGAAATTTCACTTATTTTGGGCAAAATTGCAGAAATTTCACTTATTTCAGAAAAAAAGCAGAAATTTTTTTATTTTGGGGCAAAAAGGCAGAAATTTCTTTTATTTTGGTACAAAATTGAAGAAATTTTTCTTATTTTGGAACAAAAACGCAGAAAGTTCCCATATTTTGGGCAAAAATGCAGAAATTTCTTTTTTTTTTGACGTAAAAAGGCTGAAATTTCCCTTATTTGGGGGCAAAAAGGGAGAAATTTTTCTTATTTTGAGGCAAAATACAGCAATTTCACTTATTTCAGGGTGATAAGTCAGAAATTTTCCTTATCTTGGGGCAAAAAATACAGAAATTCCCTTTGTTTTGGGGGAAAAAGACAGAAATTCCACTTATTTAGAGGCAAAAAAGCAGAAATTCCCCTTATTTTGAAGCAAAAATGAAGATTTCCCTTTTTTGTGGCAAAAGGTATACATTCCCTTTATTTTCGGCCTAAAAAGCAAAAATTCCCCGTATTTTAGAGCAAAATTCTAGAAATTCCCCTAATTGTGGGGCAAAAAGGCAGAAATTCCCTATATGTTAGGGCAAAAAGACATAAATTCTCCTTATTTTTGGGCAAAACTCAGAAATTCCACTTATTTTGGGGCAAAATTCCAGAGATGTCCCTTATTTTGGGGCAAAATTGCAGAAATTTCACTTATTTCAGGGAAAAAAGGCAGAAATTTTCCTTATTTTGGGGCAAAAAGGCAGAAATTCCTAATATTTTGTTGCAAAAATGCAGAAATTCTCCTTATTTTGAGGTAAAAGGGTGAAATTCCTCTTATTTGGGGGCAAAAGGGCAGAAATTTCCCTTATTTTGGGGCAAAATTGCAGAAATTTCACTTATTTCAGGGTAATAAGTCAGAAAATTTCTTTATTTTGTTGCAAAAAAGACAGAAATTTTCTTTGTTTTGGGGGAAAAAGAAAGAAACTACACATATTTAGAGGCAAAATCAGAAATTCCCCTTATTTTGGAGCAAAATTACAGAAATTTCCCCTTTTTATGGCAAAAAGGTATGCATTCTTCTTATTTTCGGGCAAAAAGGCAGAAATTCTCTGTATTTTGGAACAAAATTGCAGAAATTAACCTAATTGTGGGGCAAAAAGGCAGAAATTCCCTATATGTTGGGGCAAAAAGACAGAAATTCTGCTTATTTTGGGGCAAAACTCAGAAATTCCACATATTTTGGGGCAAAATTCCAGAAATTTCCCTTATTTTGGGGCAAAATTGCAGAAATTGCACTTATTTTGGGACAAAATTGGAGAAATTTCACTTATTTCAGAGAAAAAAGGCAGAAATTTTCCTTATTTTGGGGCAAAAAGTCAGAAATTTCCCATATTTTGGTACAAAATTAAAGAAATTTTTTCTTATTTTTGGCAAAAAGGCAAAAATTTCCCATATTTTAGGGAAAAAATGCAGAAATTCCCCTTATTTTGAGGTAAAATGCTGAAATTCCCCTTATTTGGGATTAAAAAACAGAAATTTCTCTTATTTTGGGGCAAAATTGCAGAAATTTCACTTATTTCAGAGTAATAAGTCAGAAATTTTCCTTATTTTGGGGCAAAAAAGACAGAAATTTCCTTTGTTTTGGGGGAAAAAGACAGAAATTCCACTTATTTAGAGGCATAAAAGCAAAAATTCCCCTCATTTTGGAGAAAAATGAAGAAAATTCCCTTTTTTATGGCAAAAAGGTATGCATTATTATTATTTTCGGACAAAAAAGGCAGAAATTCCCCGTATTTTGGAGCAAAATTGCAGAAATTCCCCTAATTGTGGGGCAAAAAGGCAGAAATTCCCTATATGTTGGGGCAAAAAGACAGACATTCTTCTTTTTTTGGGTCAAAACTGAGAAATTCCACTTATTTTGGGGCAAAATTCCAGAAATTTCCCATATTTTGGAACCAAATTGCAGAAATTTCACTTATTTCAAGGAAAAAAAGCAAAAATTTTCTTATTTTGGGGCAAAAAGGCAGAAATTTCCCAAAGTTTGAAGCAAAAATGCAGAAATTCCCCTTATTTTGAGGTAAAAAAAGCTGAAATTCCCCTTATTTGGGGGCAAAAAGGCAGAAATTTCTCTTATTTTGAGGCAAAATTGCAGTAATTTCACTTATTTCAGGGTAATAAATCAGAATTTTTTTTTTATTTTGGGGCAAAAAAGACAGAAATTCTCTTTGTTTTGGGGGAAAAAACAGAAATCCGAATTATTTAGAAAAAAAAAGCAGAAATTCTTCTTATTTTGGAGCAAAAATGAAAAAATTTCTCTTTTTGATGGCAAAAAGGTATGCATTCTTCTTATTTTCAGACAAAAAGGCAGAAATTCCCCGTATTTTGGAGCAAAATTGCAGAAATTTTACTAATTGTGGGGCAAAAAAGCAGAAATTCCTTATGTTGGGGCAAAAAAACAGAAATTCTCTTTATTTTGTGGCAAAACTCAGATATTTCACTTATTTTGGGGCAAAATTGCAAAAATTTCAGTTATTTCAGAAAAAAAAGCAGAAATTTTCTTATTTTGGGGCAAAAAGGCAGAAATTTCTTTTATTTTGGTACAAAATTGCAGAAATTTTCCTTATTTTGGGGCAAAAAGAAAGAAATTTCCCATATTTTGGGGCAAAAATGCAGAAATTCCTCTTATTTTAGGGTAAAAACTCTGAAATTCCCTTATTTGGGGGCAATAAAGCAGAAATTTCACTTATTTTGGGGCAAAATTGCAAAAATTTCACTTATTTCAGGAAAAAAAGTCAGAAATTTTCCTTATTTTGGGGCAAAAAGACAGAAATTCCTTTTGTTTTTGGGAAAAAAGACAGAAATTCCACTTATTTAGAGGCAAAAAAGCAGAAATTCCCCTCATTTTGGAGCAAAAATGAAGAAATTTCCCTTTTTTATGGCAAAAAGGTATGCATTTTTCTTATTTATGGGCAAAAAGGCAGAAATTCCCCGTATTTTGGAACAAAATTGCAGAAATTCCCCTAATTGTGGGGCAAAAAGGCAGAAATTCCCTCTATGTTGGGTCAAAAAGACAGAAATTCTCCTTATTTTGGGGCAAAACTCAGAAATACCACTTATTTTGGGGCAAAATTCCAGAAATTTCCCTTATTTTGGGGCAAAATTGCAGAAATTTCACTTATTTTGGAGCAAAAATGAAGAAATTTCACTTATTTCAGAATAAAACAGAAATTTTTTTATTTTGGGGCAAAAAGGCAGAAATTTCTTTTATTTTGGTACAAAATTGAAGAAATTTCTCTTATTTTGGGGCAAAAACGCAGAAATTTCCCATATTTTGGGGCAAAAATGCAGAAATTTCCCTTATTTTGACGTAAAAAGACTGAAATTCCCCTTATTTGGGGGCAAAAAGGAAAATATTTTTCTCATTTTCAGGCAAAATTTCAGCAATTTCACTTATTTAAGGGTAATAAGTCAGAAATTTTCCTTATCTTGGGGCAAAAAATACAGAAATTCTTTTTGTTTTGGGGGAAAAAGACAGAAATTCCACTTATTTAGAGGCAAAAAAGCAGAAATTCCCTTATTTTGGAGCAAAAATGAAGAAATTTCCCTTTTTTGTGGCAAAAGGTATACATTCCCCTTATTTTCGGGCTAAAAAGCAGAAATTCCCCGTATTTTGGAGCAAAATTATAGAAATTCCCCTAATTGTGGGGCAAAAAGGCAGAAATTCCCTATATGTTAGGGCAAAAAGACAGAAATTCTCCTTATTTTGGTGCAAAACTCAGAAATTCCACTTATTTTGGGGCAAAATTCCAGAGATTTCCCTTATTTTGGGACAAAATTGCAGAAATTTCACTTATTTTGGGGCAAAATTGCAGAAATTTCACTTATTTCAGGGAAAAAAGGCAGAAATTTTCCTTATTTTGGGGCAAAAAGGCAGAAATTCCTAATATTTTGTTGCAAAAATGCCGAAATTCCCCTTATTTTGAGGTAAAAGGGTGAAATTCCCCTTATTTGGGGGCAAAAAGTCTGAAATTTCCCTTATTTTGTGGCAAAATTGCAAAAATTTCCCTTATTTCAGGGTAATAAGTCAGAAAATTTCCTTATTTTGTTGCAAAAAAGACCGAAATTCCTTTTGTTTTGGGGGAAAAAGAGAGAAATTCGACATATGTATAGGCAAAAAGCAGAAATTCCCCTTATTTTGGAGCAAAATTACAGAAATTTCCCTTTTTTATGGCAAAAAGGTATGCATTCTTCTTATTTTCGGGCAAAAAGGCAGAAATTCCCTATATGTTGGGGAAAAAACACAGAAATTCTCCTTATTTTGGGGCAAAACTCAGAAATTCCACTTATTTTGGGGCAAAATTCCAGAAATTTCCCTTATTTTGGGGAAAAATTGCAGAAATTTCACTTATTTTGGGACAAAATTGGAGAAATTTCACTTATTTCAGGGAAAAAAGGCAGAAATTTTCCTTATTTTGGGGCAAAAAGGCCGAAATTTCGCATATTTTGGTACAAAATTGCAGAAATTTTTCTTATTTTGGGCAAAAAGTCAGAAATTTCCCATATTTTGGGGCAAAAATGCAGAAATTTCCTTTATTTTGAGGTAAAAAGGCTGAAATTCCCCTTATTTGAGGGTAAAAAAGCAGAAATTTCCCTTATTTTTGGGCAAATTTGTAGAAATTTCACTTATTTCAGGGTAATAAATCAGAAATTTTTTTTATTTTGGGGCAAAAAAGACAGAAATTCCCTTTGTTTTGGGGGAAAAAGACAGAAATTCCACTTATTTAGAGGCATAAAAGCAGAAATTCCCCTCATTTTGGACAAAAATGAAGAAATTTCCCTTTTTTATGGCAAAAAGGTATGCATTCTTATTATTTTCGGACAAAAAAGGCAGAAATTCCCCGTATTTTGGAGCAAAATTGCAGAAATTCCCCAAATTGTGGGGCAAAAATGCAGTAATTCCCTATATGTTGGGGCAAAAAGACAGAAATTCTCCTTATTTTAGGGCAAAACTCAGAAATTTAACTTATTTTGGGGCAAAATTTCAGAAATTTCACTTATTTCAGAAAAAAAAGCAGAAATTTTCTTATTTTGGGGCCAAAAGGCTGAAATTTCTTTTATTTTGTAACAAAATTGCAGAATTTTTTTTTATTTTGGGGCAAAAATGCAGAAATTTCCCATATTTTGGGGCAAAAATGCAGAAATTTCTTTTATTTTGAGGTAAAAGGCTGAAATTCCCCTTATTTGGGGGCAAAAAGGCAGAAATTTCTCTTATTTTGGGGCAAAATTGCAGAAATTTCACTTATTTCAGGGTAATAAGTCAGAAATTTTTCTTATTTTGGGGCCAAAAAACAGAAATAACCTTTGTTTTGGGGGAAAAAGACAGAAATTCCACTTTTTTAGAGGCAAAAAAGCAGAAGTTCCCTTTATTTTGGAGCAAAAATAAAGAAATTTCACTTTTTAAAGGCAAAAAGGTATGCATTCTTCTTATTTTTGGGCAAAAAGGCAGAAATTCCCCTTATTTTGGAGCAAAATTGCAGAAATTTCCCAAATTGTGGGGCAAAAATGCAGAAATTCTCCTTATTTTGGGGGAAAACACAGAAATTCCACTTATTTTGGAGCAAAATTCCAGAAATTTCACTTATTTTTGGGCAAAAAGGCTGAAATTTCTTTCATTTTGTTACAAAATTTTAGAAATTTTTCTTATTTTGTAGCAAAAAGGCAGAAATTTACCATATTATGGGGCAAAAATGCAGAAATTCCCCTTATTTTGAGGAAAAAGGCTGAAATTCCCCTTAATTGGGGGCAAACAGGCAGAAATTTCCTTATTTTGTGACAAAATTGCAAAAATTTCACTTATAAAGGGTAATAAGTCAGAAATTTTCCTTACTTTGGGACAAAAGGCAGAAATTCTTAATATTTTGTGGCAAAAATGCAGAAATTCCCCTTATTTTGAGATAAAAAGGCTGAAATTCCCCTTATTTGGGGGCAAAAAGGCAGTAATTTCCCTTATTTTGGGGCAAAATTGAAGAAATTTCAGTTATTTCAGGGTAATAAGTAAGAAATTTTTTTTTATTTTGGAAGAAAAAAGACAGAAATTCCCTTTGTTTTGGGGGAAAAAGACAGAACTTCCACTTATTTAGAGTCAAAAATGCAGAAATTCCCCTTATTTTGAAGCAAAAATGAAGAAATTTTTTTTTATGGCAAAAAGGTATGCATTCTTCTTATTTTCAGGCAAAAAGGCAGAAATTCCCTGCATTTTGAGCAACATTGCAGAAATTCCCCTAATTGTGGGGCAAAAAGGCAGAAATTCCCTATATGTTGGGGCAAAAAGACAGACATTCTTCTTATTTTGGGGCAAAACTGAGAAATTCCACTTATTTTGGGGCAAAATTCCAGAATTTTCCTATATTTTGGGGCCAAATTGCAGAAATTTCACTTATTTTGGGGCAAAATTTCAGAAATTTCACTTATTTCAGGGAAAAAAAGCAGAAATTTTTTTATTTTGGGGCAAAAGGCAGAAATTTCCCATATTTTGAAGCAAAAATGCAGAAATTCCCCTTATTTTGAGGTAAAAAGGCTGAAATTCCCCTTATTTGGGTGCAAAAAGGCAGAAATTTCTCTTATTTAGAGGCAAAATTGCAGAAATTTCACTTATTTCAGGGTAATAAATCAGAAATTTTCTTTATTTTGGGGCAAAAAAGACAGAAATTCTATTTGTTTTGGGGGAAAAAATAGAAATTCGAATTATTTAGAGGAAAAAAGCAGAAATTCTTCTTATTTTGGAGCAAAAATGAAAAAATTTCCCTTTTTTATGGCAAAAAGGTATGCATTCTTCTTATTTTCAGACAAAAAGGCAGAAATTCCTCGTATTTTGGAGCAAAATTGCAGAAATTCCTCTAATTGTGGGGCAAAAAGGCAGAAATTCCTTATATGTTGGGGCAAAGAGACAGAAATTCTCCTTATTTTGTGGCAAAACTCAGAAATTTCACTTATTTTGGGGCAAAATTGCAGAAATTTCAGTTATTTCAGAAAAAAAGCATAAATTTTCTTATTTTGGGGCAAAAAGGCAGAAATTTCTATTATTTTGGTACAAAATTGCATTAATTTTTATTATTTTGGGGCAAAAAGTCAGAAATTTCCCATATTTTGGGGCAAAAATGCAAAAATTCCCCTTATTTTGGGGTAAAAAGTCTGAAATTCCCTTATTTGGGGGCAAAAAAGCAGAAATTTCACTTATTTAAGGAAAAAAAGTCAGAAATTTTCCTTATTTTGGGGCAAAAAGACAGAAATTCCTTTTGTTTTAGAGAAAAAAGACAGAAATTCCACTTATTTAGAGGCAAAAAAGCAGAAATTCCCCTTATTTTGAGGTAAAAAGGCTGAAATTCCTATTATTTGGGGGCAAAAAGGCAGAAATTTCCTTTATTTTGGGGCAAAATTGCAGAAATTTCACTTATTTCAGGGTAATAAGTCAGAAATTTTCCTTATTTTGGGGCAAAAAAGACAGAAATTCCACTTATTTAGAGGCAAATGCAGAAATTCCCCTTATTTTGAAGCAAAAATGAAGAAATTTCCCTTTTTTATGGCAAAAAGGTATGCATTCTTCTTATTTTCGGACATAAAGGCAGAAATTCCCCGTATTTTGGAGCAAAATTGCAGAAATTCCCCTAATTGTGGGGCAAAAAGGCAGAAATTCCCTATATGTTGGGGCAAAAGTACAGAAATTCTCCTTATTTTGTGGCAAAACTCAGAAATAACACTTATTTTGAGGCAAAATTCCAGAAATTTCCCTTATTTTTTGGAAAAATTGCAGAAATTTCACTTATTTTGGGCAAAATTGCAGAAATTTCACTTATTTCAGAAAAAAAGCAGAATTTTTTTTATTTTGGGGCAAGAAGGCAGAAATTTCTTTTATTTTGGTACAAAATTGAATAAATTTTTCTTATTTTGGAACAAAAACGCAGAAAGTTCCCATATTTTGGGGCAAAACTGCAGAAATTTCCCTTTTTTTGACGTAAAAAGGCTGAAATTCCCCTTATTTGGGGGCAAAAAGGGAGAAATTTTTCTTATATTGAGGCAAAATACAGCAATTTCACTAATTTCAGGGTGATAAGTCAGAAATTTTCCTTATCTTGGGGCAAAAAATACAGAAATTCCCTTTGTTTTGGGGGAAAAAGACAGAAATTCCACTTATTTAGAGGCAAAAAAGCAGAAATTCCCCTTATTTTGAAGCAAAAATGAAGATTTCCCTTTTTTGTGGCAAAAGGTATACATTCCCTTTATTTTCGGCCTAAAAAGCAAAAATTCCCCGTATTTTGGAGCAAAATTCTAGAAATTCCCCTAATTGTGGGGCAAAAAGGCAGAAATTCCCTATATGTTAGGGCAAAAAGACATAAATTCTCCTTATTTTTGGGCGAAACTCAGAAATTCCACTTATTTTGGGGCAAAATTTTAGAGATGTCCCTTATTTTGGGGCAAAATTGCAGAAATTTCACTTATTTCAGGGAAAAAAGGCAGAAATTTTCCTTATTTTGGGGCAAAAAGGCAGAAATTCCTAATATTTTGTTGCAAAAATGCAGAAATTCTCCTTATTTTGAGGTAAAAGGGTGAAATTCCTCTTATTTGGGGGCAAAAGGGCAGAAATTTCCCTTATTTTGGGGCAAAATTGCAGAAATTTCACTTATTTCAGGGTAATAAGTCAGAAAATTTCTTTATTTTGTTGCAAAAAAGACAGAAATTTTCTTTGTTTTGGGGGAAAAAGAAAGAAACTACACATATTTAGAGGCAAAATCAGAAATTCCCCTTATTTTGGAGCAAAATTACAGAAATTTCCCCTTTTTATGGCAAAAAGGTATGCATTCTTCTTATTTTCGGGCAAAAAGGCAGAAATTCTCTGTATTTTGGAACAAAATTGCAGAAATTAACCTAATTGTGGGGCAAAAAGGCAGAAATTCCCTATATGTTGGGGCAAAAAGACAGAAATTCTGCTTATTTTGGGGCAAAACTCAGAAATTCCACATATTTTGGGGCAAAATTCCAGAAATGTCCCTTATTTTGGGGCAAAATTGCAGAAATTGCACTTATTTTGGGACAAAATTGGAGAAATTTCACTTATTTCAGAGAAAAAAGGCAGAAATTTTCCTTATTTTGGGGCAAAAAGTCAGAAATTTCCCATATTTTGGTACAAAATTGCAGAAATTTTTTCTTATTTTTGGCAAAAAGGCAAAAATTTCCCATATTTTGAGGAAAAAATGCAGAAATTCCCCTTATTTTGAGGTAAAATGCTGAAATTCCCCTTATTTGGGGTTAAAAAACAGAAATTTCTCTTATTTTGGGGCAAAATTGCAGAAATTTCACTTATTTCAGAGTAATAAGTCAGAAATTTTCTTTATTTTGGGGCAATAAAGACAGAAATTCCCTTTGTTTTGGGGGAAAAAGACAGAAATTCCACTTATTTAGAGGCATAAAAGCAAAAATTCCCCTCATTTTGGAGAAAAATGAAGAAAATTCCCTTTTTTATGGCAAAAAGGTATGCATTATTATTATTTTCGGACAAAAAAGGCAGAAATTCCCCGTATTTTGGAGCAAAATTGCAGAAATTCCCCTAATTGTGGGGCAAAAAGGCAGAAATTCCCTATATGTTGGGGCAAAAAGACAGACATTCTTCTTTTTTTTTGGTCAAAACTGAGAAATTCCACTTATTTTGGGGCAAAATTCCAGAAATTTCCCATATTTTGGAACCAAATTGCAGAAATTTCACTTATTTCAAGGAAAAAAAGCAAAAATTTTCTTATTTTGGGGCAAAAAGGCAGAAATTTCCCAAAGTTTGAAGCAAAAATGCAGAAATTCCCCTTATTTTGAGGTAAAAAAAGCTGAAATTCCCCTTATTTGGGGGCAAAATGCAGAAATTTCTCTTATTTTGAGGCAAAATTGCAGTAATTTCACTTATTTCAGGGTAATAAATCAGAAATTTTTTTTTATTTTGGGGCAAAAAAGACAGAAATTCTCTTTGTTTTGGGGGAAAAAACAGAAATCCGAATTATTTAGAAAAAAAAGCAGAAATTCTTCTTATCTTGGAGCAAAAATGAAAAAATTTCTCTTTTTTATGGCAAAAAGGTATGCATTCTTCTTATTTTCAGACAAAAAGGCAGAAATTCCCCGTATTTTGGAGCAAAATTGCAGAAATTTTACTAATTGTGGGGCAAAAAAGCAGAAATTCCTTATGTTGGGGCAAAAAAACAGAAATTCTCTTTATTTTGTGGCAAAACTCAGATATTTCACTTATTTTGGGGCAAAATTGCAAAAATTTCAGTTATTTCAGAAAAAAAAGCAGAAATTTTCTTATTTTGGGGCAAAAAGGCAGAAATTTCTTTTATTTTGGTACAAAATTGCAGAAAATTTCCTTATTTTGGGGCAAAAAGAAAGAAATTTCCCATATTTTGGGGCAAAAATGCAGAAATTCCTCTTATTTTGGAGTAAAAACTCTGAAATTCCCTTATTTGGGGGCAATAAAGCAGAAATTTCACTTAATTTGGGGCAAAATTGCAAAAATTTCACTTATTTCAGGAAAAAAAGTCAGAAATTTTCCTTATTTTGGGGCAAAAAGACAGAAATTCCTTTTGTTTTTGGGAAAAAAGACAGAAATTCCACTTATTTAGAGGCAAAAAAGCAGAAATTCCCCTCATTTTGGAGCAAAAATGAAGAAATTTCCCTTTTTTATGGCAAAAAGGTATGCATTTTTCTTATTTACGGGCAAAAAGGCAGAAATTTCCCGTATTTTGGAGCAAAATTGCAGAAATTCCCCTAATTGTGGGGCAAAAAGGCAGAAATTCCCTCTATGTTGGGTCAAAAAGACAGAAATTCTCCTTATTTTGGGGCAAAACTCAGAAATACCACTTATTTTGGGGCAAAATTCCAGAAATTTCCCTTATTTTGGGGCAAAATTGCAGAAATTTCACTTATTTTGGAGCAAAAATGAAGAAATTTCACTTATTTCAGAATAAAACAGAAATTTTTTTATTTTGGGGCAAAAAGGCAGAAATTTCTTTTATTTTGGTACAAAATTGAAGAAATTTCTCTTATTTTGGGGCAAAAACGCAGAAATTTCCCATATTTTGGGGCAAAAATGCAGAAATTTCCCTTATTTTGACGTAAAAAGACTGAAATTCCCCTTATTTGGGGGCAAAAAGGGAGAAATTTTTCTTATTTTGAGGCAAAATTTCAGCAATTTCACTTATTTAAGGGTAATAAGTCAGAAATTTTCCTTATCTTGGGGCAAAAAATACAGAAATTCTTTTTGTTTTGGGGGAAAAAGACAGAAATTCCACTTATTTAGAGGCAAAAAAGCAGAAATTCCCTTATTTTGGAGCAAAAATGAAGAAATTTCCCTTTTTTGTGGCAAAAGGTATACATTCCCCTTATTTTCGGGCTAAAAAGCAGAAATTCCCCGTATTTTGGAGCAAAATTATAGAAATTCCCCTAATTGTGGGGCAAAAAGGCAGAAATTCCCTATATGTTAGGGCAAAAAGACAGAAATTCTCCTTATTTTGGTGCAAAACTCAGAAATTCCACTTATTTTGGGGCAAAATTCCAGAGATTTCCCTTATTTTGGGACAAAATGGCAGAAATTTCACTTATTTTGGGGCAAAATTGCAGAAATTTCATTTATTTCAGGGAAAAAAGGCAGAAATTTTCCTTATTTTGGGGCAAAAAGGCAGAAATTTCTAATATTTTGTTGCAAAAATGCAGAAATTCCCCTTATTTTGAGGTAAAAGGGTGAAATTCCCCTTATTTGGGGGCAAAAAGACTGAAATTTCCCTTATTTTGTGGCAAAATTGCAAAAATTTCCCTTATTTCAGGGTAATAAGTCAGAAAATTTCCTTATTTTGTTGCAAAAAAGACCGAAATTCCTTTTGTTTTGGGGGAAAAAGAGAGAAATTCGACAAATGTATAGGCAAAAAGCAGAAATTCCTCTTATTTTGGAGCAAAATTACAGAAATTTCCCTTTTTTATGGCAAAAAGGTATGCATTCTTCTTATTTTCGGGCAAAAAGGCAGAAATTCCCTATATGTTGGGGAAAAAACACAGAAATTCTCCTTATTTTGGGGCAAAACTCAGAAATTCCACTTATTTTGGGGCAAAATTCCAGAAATTTCCCTTATTTTGGGGCAAAATTGCAGAAATTTCACTTATTTTGGGACAAAATTGGAGAAATTTCACTTATTTCAGGGAAAAAAGGCAGAAATTTTCTTTATTTTGGGGCAAAAAGGCAGAAATTTCCCATATTTTGGTACAAAATTGCAGAAATTTTTCTTATTTTGGGCAAAAAGTCAGAAATTTCCCATATTTTGGGGCAAAAATGCAGAAATTTCCTTTATTTTGAGGTAAAAAGGCTGAAATTCTCCTTATTTGAGGGTAAAAAAGCAGAAATTTCCCTTATTTTTGGGCAAATTTGTAGAAATTTCACTTATTTCAGGGTAATAAATCAGAAATTTTCCTTATTTTGGGGCAAAAAAGACAGAAATTCCCTTTGTTTTGGGGGAAAAAGACAGAAATTCCACTTATTTAGAGGCATAAAAGCAGAAATTCCCCTCATTTTGGACAAAAATGAAGAAATTTCCCTTTTTTATGGCAAAAAGGTATGCATTCTTATTATTTTCGGACAAAAAAGGCAGAAATTCCCCGTATTTTGGAGCAAAATTGCAGAAATTCCCCAAATTGTGGGGCAAAAATACAGTAATTCCCTATATGTTGGGGCAAAAAGACAGAAATTCTCCTTATTTTAGGGCAAAACTCAGAAATTTAACTTATTTTGGGGCAAAATTTCAGAAATTTCACTTATTTCAGAAAAAAAAAGCAGAAATTTTCTTATTTTGGGGCCAAAAGGCTGAAATTTCTTTTATTTTGTAACAAAATTGCAGAATTTTTTTTTATTTTGGGGCAAAAATGCAGAAATTTCCCATATTTTGGGGCAAAAATGCAGAAATTTCTTTTATTTTGAGGTAAAAGGCTGAAATTCCCCTTATTTGGGGGCAAAAAGGCAGAAATTTCTCTTATTTTGGGGCAAAATTGCAGAAATTTCACTTATTTCAGGGTAATAAGTCAGAAATTTTTCTTATTTTGGGGCCAAAAAACAGAAATAACCTTTGTTTTGGGGGAAAAATACAGAAATTCCACTTTTTTAGAGGCAAAAAAGCAGAAATTCCCTTTATTTTGGAGCAAAAATAAAGAAATTTCACTTTTTAAAGGCAAAAAGGTATGCATTCTTTTTATTTTTGGGCAAAAAGGCAGAAATTCCCCTTATTTTGGAGCAAAATTGCAGAAATTTCCCAAATTGTGGGGCAAAAATGCAGAAATTCTCCTTATTTTGGGGGAAAACACAGAAATTCCACTTATTTTGGAGCAAAATTCCAGAAATTTCACTTATTTTTGGGCAAAAAGGCTGAAATTTCTTTCATTTTGTTACAAAATTTTAGAAATTTTTCTTATTTTGTAGCAAAAAGGCAGAAATTTACCATATTATGGGGCAAAAATGCAGAAATTCCCCTTATTTTGAGGAAAAAGGCTGAAATTCCCCTTAATTGGGGGCAAACAGGCAGAAATTTCCTTATTTTGTGACAAAATTGCAAAAATTTCACTTATAAAGGGTAATAAGTCAGAAATTTTCCTTACTTTGGGACAAAAGGCAGAAATTCTTAATATTTTGTGGCAAAAATGCAGAAATTCCCCTTATTTTGAGATAAAAAGGCTGAAATTCCCCTTATTTGGGGGCAAAAAGGCAGAAATTTCCATTATTTTGGGGCAAAATTGCAGAAATTTCTCTTATTTTAGGGTAATAAGTCAGAAATTTTCCTTATTTTGGGCAAAATAGACAGAAATTCTCTTTGCTTTGGGAAAAAAATACAAAAATTCCACTAATTTAGAGGCAAAAAAGCAGAAATTCCCCTTATTTTGGGGCAAAATTGCAGAAATTTCACTTACTTCAGGGTAATAAGTCAGAAATTTTCCTTATTTTGGGGCAAAAAATACAAAAATTACCTTTGTTTTAGGGGAAAAAAGAGAGAAATTCCACTTATTTAGAGGCAAAAAAGCAGAAATTCCCCTTATTTTGAAGGAAAAATGAAGAAATTTCCCTTTTTTATGGCAAAACGTTATGTATTCTTCTTTTTTCGGGCAAAAAGGCAGAAATTCCCTGTATTTTGGAGCAAAATTGCAGAAATTCCCCTAATTGTGGGGCAAAAAGGCAGAAATTCCCTATATGTTGGGGCAAAAAGACAGAAATTCTCCTTATTTTGGGGTAGAACTCAGAAATTCCACTTATTTTGGGGCAGAATTCCAGAGATTTCCCTTATTTTGGGGCAAAATTGCAGAAATTTCTTTTATTTTGGTACAAAATTTCAGAAATTTTTCTTATTTTGGAGCAAAAAAACAGAAATTACCCATATTTTGGGGCAAAAATGCAGAAATTCCTTTTATTTTGAGTTAAAAGGCTGAAATTCCCCTAAATTGGGGGCAAAAAGTCAGAAATTTCCTTATTTTAGGGCAAAATTGCAAAAATTTCAATTATTACAGGGTAATAAGTAAGAAATTTTCCTTATTTTGGGGAAAAATGCAGAAATTCCTAATATGTTGTGGCAAAAATGCAGAAATTCCCCTTATTTTGAGGTAAAAAGGCTGAAATTAACTTTATTTCGGGGCCAAAAGGCAGAAATTTCTTTTATTTTGTTACAAAATTGCAGAATTTTTTTATTTTGGGGCAAAAAGGCAGAAATTTCCCATATTTTGGGGCAAAAATGCAGAAATTTCTCTTATTTTGAGGTAAAAGGCTGAAATTCCCCTTATTTGGGGGCAAAAAGGCAGAAATTTCTCTAATTTTGGGGCAAAATTGCAGAAATTTCACTTATTTTAGGGTAATAAGTCAGAAATTTTCCTTATTTTGGGGCCAAAAATCAGAAATAACCTTTTTTTTGGGGAAAAAGACAGTAATTCCACTTTTTTAGAGGCAAAAAAGCAGAAATTCCCCTTAATTTGGAGCAAAAATGAAGAAATTTCACTTATTAAGGGCAAAAAGGTATGCATTCTTCTTATTTTTGGGCAAAATAGCAGAAATTCCCCTTATTTTGGAGCAAAATTGCAGAAATTTCCCAAATTGTGATGCAAAAATGCAGAAATTACCAATATGTTGGGGCAAAAATACAGAAATTCTCCTTATTTTGGGGCAAAACTCAGAAATTCCACTTATTTTGGGGCATAATTCCAATAATTTCCCTAATTTTGGGGCAAAATTGCAGAAATTCACTTATTTTGGGCAAAATTGCAGAAAATTCACTTATTTCAGAAAAAAAGCATAAATTTTTTTATTTTGGGGCAAAATTGCAGAAATTTCACTTATTTCAGGGTAATAAGTCAGAAATTTTCCTTATTTTGGGGCAAAAAGGCAGAAATTCCTAATATTTTGTGGCAAAAATGCAGAAATTCCCCTTATTTTGAGGTAAAAATGCTGAAATTCCCCTTATTTGAGGGGCAAAAAGGCAGAAATTTCCATTATTTTGGGCCACAATTGCAGAAATTTCACTTATTTCAGGGTAATAAGTCAGGAATTTTCCTTATATTGGTGCAAAAAAGACAGAAATTCCCTTTGTCTTGGGGGAAAAATACATAAATTCCACTTATTTAGAGGCAAAAAAGCAGAAATTCCCCTTATTTTGGAGCAATAATAAAGAAATTTCACTTTTTTATGGCAAAAGCTATGCATTCTTCTTATTTTCGGGCAAAAAGGCAGAAATTCCCCGTATTTAGGAGCAAAATTGCAGAAATTCCCCTAATTGTGGGGCAAAAATGCAGAAATTCACTATATGTTAAGGCAAAAAGACAGAAATTCTCTTTATTTTGGGGCAAAACTCAGAAATTCCTCTTATTTTGGAGCGAAATTCCAGAAATTTCACTTATTTTGGGGCAAAAAGGCAGAAATTTCTATTATTTTGGTACAAAATTTAGAAATTTTTTTTATTTTGTAGCAAAAAGGCAGAAATTTCCCATATTTTGGGGCAAAAATGCAGAAATTCCCATTATTTTGAGGAAAAAGGCTGAAATTCCCCTTAATTGGGGGCAAACAGGCAGAAATTTCCTTATTTTGTGGCAAAATTGCAAAAATTTCACTTACTTCAGGGTAATAAGTCAGAAATTTTTTTTATTTTGGGGCAAAAAGGCAGAAATTCCTAATATTTTGTGGCAAAATGCAGAAATTCCCCTAATTTTGAGATAAAAAGGCTGAAATTCCCCTTATTTGGGGGCAAAAAGGCAGAAATTTCCATTATTTTGGGGCAAAATTGCAGAAATTCCCCTTATTTTGGAGCAAAAATGAAGAAATTTCCCTTTTTTATGGCAAAAAGTTATGCATTCTTCTTATTTTCAGGCAAAAAGGCAGAAATTCCCCGTATTTTGGAGCAAAATTGCAGAAATTCCCCTAATTGTGGGGCAAAAAGGCAGAAATTCCCTATATGTTGGGGCAAAAAGAAAGAAATTCTCCTAATTTTGGGGTAGAACTCAGAAATTCCACTTATTTTGGGGCAAAATTCTAAAGATTTCCCTTATTTTTGGGCAAAATTGCAGAAATTTCACTTATTTCAAAAAAAAGCAGAAATTTTCTTATTTTGGGGCAAGAAGGCAGAAATTTCTTTTATTTTGGTAAAAAATTGCAGAAATTTTTCTTATTTTGGAGCAAAAGAGCAGAAATTTCCCATATTTGGGGGCAAAAATGCCGAAATTCCCCTTATTTTGATGAAAAAGGCTGAAATTTCCCTTAATTGGAAGCAAAAAGTCAGAAATTTCCTTATTTTGGGGCAAAATTGCAAAAATTTCACTTAATTCAGGGTAATAAGTAAGAAATTTTCCTTAATTTGGGGCAAAAAGGCAGAAATTCCTAATATTTTGTGGCAAAAATGCAAAAATTCCCCTTATTTTGAGGTAAAAAGGCTGAAATTCCCATTATTTGGGGGCAAAAAGGCATAAATTTCCCTTATTTTGGGTCAAAATTGCAGAAATTTCACTTATTTCAGGATAATAAGTCAGAAATTTTCCTTATTTTGGGCAAAAAAGACAGAAATTCCCTTTGTTTTGGGGGAAAAATACCTAAATTCCACTTATTTAGAGGCAAAAAAGCAGAAATTCCCCTTATTTAGGAGCAAAAATGAAGAAATTTCCCTTTTTTATGGCAAAAAGGTATGCATTCTTCTTATTTTCGGGCAAAAAGGCAGAAATTCCCCGTATTTTGGAGCAAAATTGCAGAAATTCCCCTAATTGTGGGGCAAAAATGCAGAAATTCCCTCTATGTTAAGGCAAAAAGACAGAAATTCTCTTTATTTTGGGGCAAAACTCAGAAATTCCTCTTATTTTGGAGCAAAATTCCAGAAATTTCACTTATTTTGGGGCAAAAAGGCAGTAATTTCTATTATTTTGGTACAAAATTGTAGAAATTTTTCTTATTTTGTAGCAAAAAGGCAGTAATTTCCCATATTTTGGGGCAAAATTGCAGATATTTCACTTATTTCAGGGTAATAAGTTAGAAATTTTCCTTATTTTGGGGCAAAAAGGCAGAAATTCCTAATATTTTGTGGCAAAAATGCAGAAATGTTACTTATTTTGAGGTAAAAAGGCTGAAATTCCCCTTATTTGAAGGCAAAAAGGCAGAAATTTCCCAAATTTTGGGGCAAAATTGCAGAAATTTTACTTATTTCAGGGTAATAAATCAGAAATTTCCCTTATTTTGGGGCAAAAAAGACAGAAATTCCTTTTGTTTTGGGGGAAAAAACAGAAATTCCAATTATTTAGAGGAAAAAAGCAGAAATTCCTCTTATTTTGGAGCAAAAATGAAAAAATTTCACTTTTTTATGGCAAAAAGGTATGCATTCTCATTTTCGGACAAAAAGGCAGAAATTGCTCGTATTATGGAGCAAAACTGCATAAATTCCCCTAATTGTGGGGCAAAAAGGCAGAAATTCCTTATATGTTGGGGCAAAAAGACAGAAATTCTCTTTATTTTGTAGCAAAACTCAGAAATTTCACTTATTTTGGGGCAAAATTGCAGAAATTTCAGTTATTTTAGAAAAAAAAGCAGAAATTTTCTTATTTTGGGGCAAAAAGGCAGAAATATCTTTTATTTTGGTACAAAATTGCAGAATTTTTTCTTATTTTGGGGCAAAAATGCAGAAATTCCCCTTATTTTGGGGTAAAAAGGCTGAAATTCCCTTATTTGGGGGCAAAAAATCAGAAATTTCACTTATTTTGGGGCAAAATTGCAGAAATTTTCCTTATTTTGGTGCAAAAAATACAGAAATTCCCTTTGTTTTGGGGGAAAAAGACAGAAATTCCACTCATTTAGAGGCAAAAAAAGCGGAAATTCCCCTCATTTTGGAGCAAAAATGAAGAAATTTCTCTTTTTTATGGCAAAAAGGTATGCATTCTACTTATTTTTGGGCAAAAAGGCAGAAATTCTCCGTATTTTGGAGCAAAATTGCAGAAATTCCCCTAATTGTGGGGCAACAAGGCAGAAATTCTCTATATGTTGGGGCAAAAATACAGAAATTCTCATTATTTTGGGGCAAAACTCAAAAATTCCACATATTTGGGGGCAAAATTCCATAAATTTCCCTTATTTTGGGACAAAATTGCAGAAATTTCACTTATTTGGGGGCAAAATTTCAGAAATTTCAATTATTTCAGGGAAAAAAGGCAGTAATTTTCTTTATTTTGAAGCAAAAAGGCTGAAATTCCTAATATTTTGTGGCAAAAATGCAGAAATTCTCCTTACTTTTAGGTAAAAAGGCTGAAATTTCCCATATTTGGGGGTAAAAAGGCAAAAATTTCCCTTATTTTGGGGCAAAATTGCAGAAATTTCACTTATTTCAGGGTAATAAGTCAGAAATTTTTTTAATTTTGGGGCAAAAAAGACAGAAGTTTCCTTTGTTTTGGGGCAAAAAGACAGAAATTCCACTTATTTAGAGGCAAAAAAGCAGAAATTTTCCTTATTTTGGAGCAAAAATGAAGAAATTTCCCTTTTTTATGGCAAAAAGGTATGCATTCTTTTTATTTTCGGACAAAAAGGCAGAAATTCCCCATATTTTGGAGCAAAATTGCAGAAATTCCCCTAATTGTGGGTCAAAAAGGCAGAAATTCCCTATATGTTGGGGCAAAAAGACAGAAATTCTCCTTATTTTGGGGCAAAACTCAGAAATTTCCCTTATTTTGGGGCAAAACTCCAGAAATTTCCCTTATTTTGGGGCAAAATTGCAGAAATTTCACTTATTTTGGGACAAAATTGGAGAAATTTCACTTATTTCAGCGAATAAAGGCAGAAATTTTCTTTATTTTGGGGCAAAAGTGCTGAAATTCCTAATATTTTGTGGCAAAAATGCAGAAATTTCCCTTACTTTTAGGTAAAAAGGCTGAAATTCCCCATATTTGGGGGCAAAAGGACAGAAATTTCCCTTATTTTGGGGCAAAATTGCAGAAATTTCACTTATTTCAGGGTAATAAGTTAGAAATTTTTTTTATTTAGGGCAAAAAAGACAAAAATTCCCTTTGTTTTGGGGGAAAAAGACAGAAATTACACTTATTTAGAGGCAAAAAAGCATAAATTCCCCTTATTTTGAAGCAAAAATGAAGAAATTTCCATTTTTTATGGCAAAAAGGTATGCATTCTTCTTATTTTCGGACAAAAAGGCAGAAATTCCCCGTATTTTGGAGCAAAATTGCAGAAATTCCCTTAAAGGTGGGGCAAAAAGGCAGAAATTCCCTATATGTTGGGGCAAAAGGACAGAAATTCTCCTTATTTTGGGGCAAAACTCAGAAATACCACTTATTTTGGAGCAAAATTCCAGAAATTTCCCTTATTTTGGAACAAAATTGCAGAACTTTCACTTATTTTGGGCAAAATTGCAGAAATTTAACTTATTTTAGAAAAAAAGCAGAAATTTTCTTATTTTGGGGCAAAAAGGCAGAATTTTTTTTATTTTGGTACAAAATTGCAGAAATTTTTCTTATTTTGGGGCTAAAACGCAGAAATTTCCCATATTTTGGGGCAAAAATGCAAAAATTTCACTTATTTTAGGGTAATAAGTCAGAAATTTTCTTTATTTTGGGCAAAAAAGACAGAATTTCCCTTTGTTTTGGGGGAAAAATACATAAATTCCACTTATTTAGAGGCAAAAAAGCAGAAATTCTCCTTATTTTGGGGCAAAATTGCAGAAATTTCACTTACTTCAGGGTAATAAGTCAGAAATTTTCCTTATTTTTTGGCAAAAAATACAGAAATTACCTTTGTTTTCGGGGAAAAAGACAGAAATTCCACTTATTTAGAGGCAAAAAAGCAGAAATTCCCCTTATTTTGGAGCAAAAATGAAGAAATTTCTTTTTTTTATTGCAAAAAGTTATGCATTCTTCTTATTTTCAGGCAAAAAGGCAGAAATTCCCCGTATTTTGGAGCAAAATTGTAGAAATTCCCCTAATTGTGGGGCAAAAATGCAGAAATTCCCTATATGTTGGGGCAAAAAGACAGAAATTCTCCTAATTTTGGGGCAGAACTCAGAAATTCCACTTATTTTGGGGCAAAATTCTAAAGATTTCCCTTATTTTTGGGCAAAATTGCAGAAATTTCACTTATTTCAAAAAAAAGCAGAAATTTTCTTATTTTGGGGTAAGAAGGCAGAAATTTCTTTTATTTTGGTAAAAAATTGCAGAAATTTTTCTTATTTTGGAGCAAAAGAGAAGAAATTTCCCATATTTTGGGGCAAAAATGCCGAAATTCCCCTTATTTTGATGAAAAAGGCTGAAATTTCCCTTAATTGGAAGCAAAAAGTCAGAAATTTCCTTATTTTGGGGCAAAATTGCAAAAATTTCACTTAATTCAGGGTAATAAGTAAGAAATTTTCCTTAATTTGGGGCAAAAAGGCAGAAATTCCTAATATTTTGTGGCAAAAATGCAAAAATTCCCCTTATTTTGAGGTAAAAAGGCTGAAATTCCCATTATTTGGGGGCAAAAAGGCAGAAATGTCCCTTATTTTGGGTCAAAATTGCAGAAATTTCACTTATTTCAGGATAATAAGTCAGAAATTTTCCTTATTTTGGGCAAAAAAGACAGAAATTCCCTTTGTTTTGGGGGAAAAATACATAAATTCCACTTATTTAGAGGCAAAAAAGCAGAAATTCCCCTTATTTAGGAGCAAAAATGAAGAAATTTCCCTTTTTTATGGCAAAAAGGTATGCATTCTTCTTATTTTCGGGCAAAAAGGCAGAAATTCCCCGTATTTTGGAGCAAAATTGCAGAAATTCCCCTAATTGTGGGGCAAAAAGCAGAAATTCCCTCTTTGTTAAGGCAAAAAGACAGAAATTCTCTTTATTTTGGGGCAAAACTCAGAAATTCCTCTTATTTTGGAGCAAAATTCCAGAAATTTCACTTATTTTGGGGCAAAAAGGCAGTAATTTCTATTATTTTGGTACAAAATTGTAGAAATTTTTCTTATTTTGTAGCAAAAAAGCAGAAATTTCCCATATTTTGGGGCAAAATTGCTGATATTTCACTTATTTCAGGGTAATAAGTCAGAAATTTTCCTTATTTTGGGGCAAAAAGGCAGAAATTTCTAATATTTTGTGGCAAAAATGCAGAAATGTTACTTATTTTGAGGTAAAAAGGCTGAAATTCCCCTTATTTGAAGGCAAAAAGGCAGAAATTTCCCAAATTTTGGGGCAAAATTGCAGAAATTTTACTTATTTCAGGGTAATAAATCAGAAATTTCCCTTATTTTGTGGCAAAAAAGACAGAAATTCCTTTTGTTTTGGGGGAAAAAACAGAAATTCCAATTATTTAGAGGAAAAAAGCAGAAATTCCATTTATTTTGGAGCAAAAATGAAAAAAATTCACTTTTTTATGGCAAAAAGGTATGCATTCTCATTTTCGGACAAAAAGGCAGAAATTGCTCGTATTATGGAGCAAAACTGCATAAATTCCCCTAATTGTGGGGCAAAAAGGCAGAAATTCCTTATATGTTGGGGCAAAAAGACAGAAATTCTCTTTATTTTGTAGCAAAACTCAGAAATTTCACTTATTTTGGGGCAAAATTGCAGAAATTTCAGTTATTTCAGAAAAAAAAGCAGAAATTTTCTTATTTTGGGGCAAAAAGGCAGAAATTTCTTTTATTTTGGTACAAAATTGCAGAATTTTTTCTTATTTTGGGGCAAAAAGGCAGAAATTTCCCATATTTTGGGGCAAAAATGCAGAAATTCCCCTTATTTTGGGGTAAAAAGGCTGAAATTCCCTTATTTGGGGGCAAAAAAGCAGAAATTTCACTTATTTTGGGGCAAAATTGAAGAAATTTTCCTTATTTTGGTGCAAAAAATACAGAAATTCCCTTTGTTTTGGGGGAAAAAGACAGAAATTCCACTCATTTAGAGGCAAAAAAAGCGGAAATTCCCCTCATTTTGGAGCAAAAATGAAGAAATTTCTCTTTTTTATGGCAAAAAGGTATGCATTCTACTTATTTTCGGGCAAAAAGGCAGAAATTCCCCGTATTTTGGAGCAAAATTGCAGAAATTCCCCTAATTGTGGGGCAACAATGCAGAAATTCCCTATATGTTGGGGCAAAAATACAGAAATTCTCATTATTTTGGGGCAAAACTCAAAAATTCCACATATTTGGGGGCAAAATTCCATAAATTTCCCTTATTTTGGGACAAAATTGCAGAAATTTCACTTATTTGGGGGCAAAATTTCAGAAATTTCAATTATTTCAGGGAAAAAAGGCAGTAATTTTCTTTATTTTGAAGCAAAAAGGCTGAAATTCCTAATATTTTGTGGCAAAAATGCAGAAATTCTCCTTACTTTTAGGTAAAAAGGCTGAAATTTCCCATATTTGGGGGTAAAAAGGCAAAAATTTCCCTTATTTTGGGGCAAAATTGCAGAAATTTCACTTATTTCAGGGTAATAAGTCAGAAATTTTTTTAATTTTGGGGCAAAAAAGACAGAAGTTTCCTTTGTTTTGGGGCAAAAAGACAGAAATTCCACTTATTTAGAGGCAAAAAAGCAGAAATTTTCCTTATTTTGGAGCAAAAATGAAGAAATTTCCCTTTTTTATGGCAAAAAAGGTATGCATTCTTTTTATTTTCAGACAAAAAGGCAGAAATTCCCCATATTTTGGAGCAAAATTGCAGAAATTCCCCTAATTGTGGGTCAAAAAGGCAGAAATTCCCTATATGTTGGGGCAAAAAGACAGAAATTCTCCTTATTTTGGGGCAAAACTCAGAAATTCCACTTATTTTGGGGCAAAATTCCAGAAATTTCCCTTATTTTGGGGCAAAATTGCAGAATTTTCACTTATTTTGGGACAAAATTGGAGAAATTTCACTTATTTCAGCGAAAAAAGGCAGAAATTTTCTTTATTTTGGGGCAAAAGGGCTGAAATTCCTAATATTTTGTGGCAAAAATGCAGAAATTTCCCTTACTTTTAGGTAAAAAGGCTGAAATTCCCCATATTTGGGGGCAAAAGGACAGAAATTTCCCTTATTTTGGGGCAAAATTGCAGAAATTTCACTTATTTCAGGGTAATAAGTCAGAAATTTTTTTTTATTTAGGGCAAAAAAGACAAAAATTCCCTTTGTTTTGTGGGAAAAAGACAGAAATTACACTTATTTAGAGGCAAAAAAGCAGAAATTCCCCTTATTTTGAAGCAAAAATGAAGAAATTTCCATTTTTTATGGCAAAAAGGTATGCATTCTTCTTATTTTCGGACAAAAAGGCAGAAATTCCCCGTATTTTGGAGCAAAATTGCAGAAATTCCCTTAAAGGTGGGGCAAAAAGGCAGAAATTCCCTATATGTTGGGGCAAAAGGACAGAAATTCTCCTTATTTTGGGGCAAAACTCAGAAATACCACTTATTTTGGAGCAAAATTCCAGAAATTTCCCTTATTTTGGAACAAAATTGCAGAACTTTCACTTATTTTGGGCAAAATTGCAGAAATTTAACTTATTTTAGAAAAAAAGCAGAAATTTTCTTATTTTGGGGCAAAAAGGCAGAATTTTTTTTATTTTGGTACAAAATTGCAGAAATTTTTCTTATTTTGGGGCTAAAACGCAGAAATTTCCCATATTTTGGGGCAAAAATGCAAAAATTTCACTTATTTTAGGGTAATAAGTCAGAAATTTTCTTTATTTTGGGCAAAAAACAGAATTTCCCTTTGTTTTGGGGGAAAAATACATAAATTCCACTTATTTAGAGGCAAAAAAGCAGAAATTCTCCTTATTTTGGGGCAAAATTGCAGAAATTTCACTTACTTCAGGGTAATAAGTCAGAAATTTTCCTTATTTTGTGGCAAAAAATACAGAAATTACCTTTGTCTTCGGGGAAAAAGACAGAAATTCCACTTATTTAGAGGCAAAAAAGCAGAAATTCCCCTTATTTTGGAGCAAAAATGAAGAAATCTCCCTTTTTTATGGCAAAAAGTTATGCCTTCTTCTTATTTTCAGGCAAAAAGGCAGAAATTCCCCGTATTTTGGAGCAAAATTGCAGAAATTCCCCTAATTGTGGAGCAAAAAGGCAGAAATTCCCTATATGTTGGGGCAAAAAGACAGAAATTCTCCTAATTTTGGGGCAGAACTCAGAAATTCCACTTATTTGGGGGCAAAATTCTAAAGATTTCCCTTATTTTTGGGCAAAATTGCAGAAATTTCACTTATTTCAAAAAAAAGCAGAAATTTTCTTATTTTGGGGCAAGAAGGCAGAAATTTCTTTTATTTTGGTAAAAAATTGCAGAAATTTTTCTTATTTTGGAGCAAAAAAGCAGAAATTTCCCATATTTTGGGGCAAAAATGCCGAAATTCCCCTTATTTTGATGAAAAAGGCTGAAATTCCCCTTAATTGGAAGCAAAAAGTCAGAAATTTCCTTATTTTGGGGCAAAATTGCAAAAATTTCACTTAATTCAGGGTAATAAGTAAGAAATTTTCCTTATTTTGGGGCAAAAAGGCAGAAATTCCTAATATTTTGTGAGAAAAATGCAAAAATTCCCCTTATTTTGAGGTAAAAAGGCTGAAATTCCCATTATTTGGGGGCAAAAAGGCAGAAATTTCCCTTATTTTGGGGCAAAATTGCAGAAATTTCACTTATTTCAGGATAATAAGTCAGAAATTTTCCTTATTTTGGGCAAAAAAGACAGAAATTCCCTTTGTTTTGGGGGAAAAATACATAAATTCCACATATTTAGAGGCAAAAAAGCAGAAATTCCCCTTATTTAGGAGCAAAAATGAAGAAATTTCCCTTTTTTATGGCAAAAAGGTATGCATTCTTCTTATTTTCGGGCAAAAAGGCAGAAATTCTCCGTATTTTGGAGCAAAATTGCAGAAATTCCCCTAATTGTGGGGCAAAAAGGCAGAAATTCCCTCTATGTTAAGGCAAAAAGACAGAAATTCTCTTTATTTTGGGGCAAAACTCAGAAATTCCTCTTATTTTGGAGCAAAATTCCAGAAATTTCACTTATTTTGGGGCAAAAAGGCAGTAATTTCTAATATTTTTGTACAAAATTGTAGAAATTTTTCTTATTTTGTAGCAAAAAGGCAGAAATTTCCCATATTTTGGGGCAAAAATGCAGAAATTCCCCTTATTTTGAGGTAAAAAGGCTGAAATTCCCCTTATTTGGGGGCAAAAAGGCAGAAATTTCCATTATTTTGGGGCACAATTGCAGAAATTTCACTTATTTCAGGGTAATAAGTCAGGAATTTTCCTTATTTTGGTGCAAAAAAGACAGAAATTCTCTTTGTTTTGGGGGAAAACTACATAAATTCCACTTATTTAGAGGCAAAAAAGCAGAAATTCCCCTTATTTTGGAGCAATAATGAAGAAATTTCACTTTTTTATGGCAAAAAGCTATGCAATCTTCTTATTTTCGGGCAAAAAGGCAGAAATTCCCCATATTTTGGAGCAAAATTGCAGAAATTCCCCTAATTGTGGGGCAAAAAGGCAGAAATTCCCTATATGTTAAGGCAAAAAGACAGAAATTCTCTTTATTTTGGGGCAAAACTCAGAAATTCCTTTTATTTTGGAGCGAAATTCCAGAAATTTCACTTATTTTGGGGCAAAAAGGCAGAAATTTCTATTATTTTGGTACAAAATTGTAGAAATTTTTCTTATTTTGTAGCAAAAAGGCAGAAATTTCCCATATTTTGGGGAAAAAATGCAGAAATTCCCCTTATTTTGAGGAAAAAGTCTGAAATTCCCATTAATTGGGGGCAAACAGGCAGAAATTTCCTTATTTTGTGGCAAAATTGCAAAAATTTCACTTACTTCAGGGTAATAAGTCAGAAATTTTTCTTATTTTGGGGCAAAAAGGCAGAAATTCCTAATATTTTGTGGCAAAATGCAGAAATTCCCCTTATTTTGAGATAAGAAGGCTGAAATTTCCCTTATTTGGGGGCAAAAAGGCAGAAATTTCCATTATTTTGGGGCAAAATTGCAGAAATTTCACTTATTTTAGGGTAATAAGTCAGAAATTTTCCTTATTTTGGGCAAAAAAGACAGAATTTCCCTTTGTTTTGGGGGAAAAATACATAAATTCCACTTATTTAGAGGCAAAAAAGCAGAAATTCTCCTTATTTTGGGGCAAAATTGCAGAAATTTCACTTACTTCAGGGTAATAAGTCAGAAATTTTCCTTATTTTGTGGCAAAAAATACAGAAATTACCTTTGTATTCGGGGAAAAAGACAGAAATTCCACTTATTTAGAGGCAAAAAAGCAGAAATTCCCCTTATTTTGGAGCAAAAATGAAGAAATTTCCCTTTTTTATGGCAAAAAGTTATGCATTCTTCTTATTTTCAGGCAAAAAGGCAGAAATTCCCCGTATTTTGGAGCAAAATTGCAGAAATTCCCCTAATTGTGGGGCAAAAAGGCAGAAATTCCCTATATGTTGGGGCAAAAAGACAGAAATTCTCCTAATTTTGGGGCAGAACTCAGAAATTCCACTTATTTTGGGGCAAAATTCTAAAGATTTCCCTTATTTTTGGGCAAAATTGCAGAAATTTCACTTATTTCAAAAAAAAGCAGAAATTTTCTTATTTTGGGGCAAGAAGGCAGAAATTTCTTTTATTTTGGTAAAAAATTGCAGAAATTTTTCTTATTTTGGAGCAAAAAAGCAGAAATTTCCCATATTTTGGGGCAAAAATGCCGAAATTCCCCTTATGTTGATGAAAAAGGCTGAAATTCCCCTTAATTGGAAGCAAAAAGTCAGAAATTTCCTTATTTTGGGGCAAAATTGCAAAAATTTCACTTAATTCAGGGTAATAAGTAAGAAATTTTCCTTATTTTGGGGCAAAAAGGCAGAAATTCCTAATATTTTGTGACAAAAATGCAAAAATTCCCCTTATTTTGAGGTAAAAAGGCTGAAATTCCCATTATTTGGGGGCAAAAAGGCAGAAATTTCCCTTATTTTGGGGCAAAATTGCAAAATTTCACTTATTTCAGGATAATAAGTAAGAAATTTTCCTTATTTTGGGCAAAAAAGACAGAAATTCCCTTTGTTTTGGTGGAAAAATACATAAATTCCACTTATTTAGAGGCAAAAAAGCAGAAATTCCCCTTATTTAGGAGCAAAAATGAAGAAATTTCCCTTTTTTATGGCAAAAAGGTATGCATTCTTCTTATTTTCGGGCAAAAAGGCAGAAATTCTCCGTATTTTGGAGCAAAATTGCAGAAATTCCCCTAATTGTGGGTCAAAAAGGCAGAAATTCCCTATATGTTGGGGCAAAAAGACAGAAATTCTCCTTATTTTGGGGCAAAACTCAGAAATTCCACTTATTTTGGGGCAAAATTCCAGAAATTTCTCTTATTTTGGGGCAAAATTGCAGAAATTTCACTTATTTTGGGACAAAATTGGAGAAATTTCACTTATTTCAGGGAAAAAAGGCAGAAATTTTCTTTATTTTGGGGCAAAAGGGCTGAAATTCCTAATATTTTGTGGCAAAAATGCAGAAATTCCCCTTACTTTTAGGTAAAAAGGCTGAAATTCCCCATATTTGGGGGCAAAAGGGCAGAAATTTCCCTTATTTTGGGGCAAAATTGCAGAAATTTCACTTATTTCAGGGTAATAAGTCAGAAATTTTTTTTATTTAGGGCAAAAAAGACAAAAATTCCCTTTGTTTTGGGGGAAAAAGACAGAAATTACACTTATTTAGAGGCAAAAAAGCAGAAATTCCCCTTATTTTGAAGCAAAAATGAAGAAATTTCCATTTTTTATGGCAAAAAGGTATGCATTCTTCTTATTTTCGGACAAAAAGGCAGAAATTCCCCGTATTTTGGAGCAAAATTGCAGAAATTCCCTTAAAGGTGGGGCAAAAAGGCAGAAATTCCCTAAATGTTGGGGCAAAAGGACAGAAATTCTCCTTATTTTGGGGCAAAACTCAGAAATACCACTTATTTTGGAGCAAAATTCCAGAAATTTCCCTTATTTTGGAACAAAATTGCAGAACTTTCACTTATTTTGGGCAAAATTGCAGAAATTTAACTTATTTTAGAAAAAAAGCAGAAATTTTCTTATTTTGGGGCAAAAAGGCAGAATTTTTTTTATTTTGGTACAAAATTGCAGAAATTTTTCTTATTTTGGGGCTAAAACGCAGAAATTTCCCATATTTTGGGGCAAAAATGCAAAAATTTCACTTATTTTATTGTAATAAGTCAGAAATTTTCCTTATTTTTGGCAAAAAAGACAGAATTTCCCTTTGTTTTGGGGGAAAAATACATAAATTCCACTTATTTAGAGGCAAAAAAGCAGAAATTCTCCTTATTTTCGGGCAAAATTGCAGAAATTTCACTTACTTCAGGGTAATAAGACAGAAATTTTTCTTATTTTGTGGCAAAAAATACAGAAATTACCTATGTTTTCGGGGAAAAAGACAGAAATTCCACTTATTTAGAGGCAAAAAAGCAGAAATTCCCCTTATTTTGGAGCAAAAATGAAGAAATTTCCCTTTTTTATGGCAAAAAGTTATGCATTCTTCTTATTTTCAGGCAAAAAGGCAGAAATTCCCCGTATTTTGGAGCAAAATTGCAGAAATTCCCCTAATTGTGGGGCAAAAAGGCAGAAATTCCCTATATGTTGAGGCAAAAAGACAGAAATTCTCCTAATTTTGGGGCAGAACTCAGAAATTCCACTTATTTTGGGGCAAAATTCTAAAGATTTCCCTTATTTTTGGGCAAAATTGCAGAAATTTCACTTATTTCAAAAAAAAGCAGAAATTTTCTTATTTTGGGGCAAGGAGGCAGAAATTTCTTTTATTTTGGTAAAAAATTGCAGGAATTTTTCTTATTTTGGAGCAAAAAAGCAGAAATTTCCCAAATTTTGGGGCAAAAATGCAGAAATTCCCCTTATTTTGAGGTAAAAAGGCTGAAATTCCCCTTATTTGGGGGCAAAAAGGCAGAAATTTCCATTATTTTGGGGCACAATTGCAGAAATTTCACTTATTTCAGGGTAATAATTCAGGAATTTTCCTTATTTTGGTGCAAAGAAGACAGAAATTCCCTTTGTTTTGGGGGAAAAATACATAAATTCAACTTATTTAGATGCAAAAAAGCAGAAATTCCCCTTATTTTGGAGCAATAATGAAGAAATTTCACTTTTTTATGGCAAAAAGCTATGCATTCTTCTTATTTTCGGGCAAAAAGGCAGAAATTCCTAATATTTTGTGACAAAAATGCAAAAATTCCCCTTATTTTGAGGTAAAAAGGCTGAAATTCCCATTATTTGGGGGCAAAAAGGCAGAAATTTCCCTTATTTTGGGGCAAAATTGCAAAATTTCACTTATTTCAGGATAATAAGTAAGAAATTTTCCTTATTTTGGGCAAAAAAGACAGAAATTCCCTTTGTTTTGGGGGAAAAATACATAAATTCCACTTATTTAGAGGCAAAAAAGCAGAAATTCCCCTTATTTAGGAGCAAAAATGAAGAAATTTCCCTTTTTTATGGCAAAAAGGTATGCATTCTTCTTATTTTCGGGCAAAAAGGCAGAAATTCCCCGTATTTTGGAGCAAAATTGCAGAAATTCCCCTAATTGTGGGTCAAAAAGGCAGAAATTCCCTATATGTTGGGGCAAAAAGACAGAAATTCTCCTTATTTTGGGGCAAAACTCAGAAATTCCACTTATTTTGGGGCAAAATTCCAGAAATTTCTCTTATTTTGGGGCAAAATTGCAGAAATTTCACTTATTTTGGGACAAAATTGGAGAAATTTCACTTATTTCAGGGAAAAAAGGCAGAAATTTTCTTTATTTTGGGGCAAAAGTGCTGAAATTCCTAATATTTTGTGGCAAAAATGCAGAAATTCCTTTTACTTTTAGGTAAAAAGGCTGAAATTCCCCATATTTGGGGACAAAAGGGCAGAAATTTCCCTTATTTTGGGGCAAAATTGCAGAAATTTCACTTATTTCAGGGTAATAAGTCAGAAATTTTTTTTATTTAGGGCAAAAAAGACAAAAATTCCCTTTGTTTTGGGGGAAAAAGACAGAAATTACACTTATTTAGAGGCAAAAAAGCAGAAATTCCCCTTATTTTGAAGCAAAAATGAAGAAATTTCCATTTTTTATGGCAAAAAGGTATGCATTCTTCTTATTTTCGGACAAAAAGGCAGAAATTCCACGTATTTTGGAGCAAAATTGCAGAAATTCCCTTAAAGGTGGGGCAAAAAGACAGAAATTCCCTATATGTTGGGGCAAAAGAACAGAAATTCTCCTTATTTTGGGGCAAAACTCAGAAATACCACTTATTTTGGAGCAAAATTCCAGAAATTTCCCTTATTTTGGAACAAAATTGCAGAAATTTCACTTATTTTGGGCAAAATTGCAGAAATTTAACTTATTTTAGAAAAAAGGCAGAAATTTTCTTATTTTGGGGCAAAAAGGCAGAATTTTTTTTATTTTGGTACAAAATTGCAGAAATTTTTCTTATTTTGGGGCTAAAACGCAGAAATTTCCCATATTTTGGGGCAAAAATGCAAAAATTTCACTTATTTTATTGTAATAAGTCAGAAATTTTCCTTATTTTGGGCAAAAAGGACAGAATTTCCCTTTGTTTTGGGGGAAAAATACATAAATTCCACTTATTTAGAGGCAAAAAAGCAGAAATTCTCCTTATTTTGGGGCAAAATTGCAGAAATTTTACTTACTTCAGGGTAATAAGACAGAAATTTTTCTTATTTTGTGGCAAAAAATACAGAAATTACCTTTGTTTTCGGGGAAAAAGACAGAAATTCCACTTATTTAGAGGCAAAAAAGCAGAAATTCCCCTTATTTTGGAGCAAAAATGAAGAAATTTCCCTTTTTTATGGCAAAAAGTTATGCATTCTTCTTATTTTCAGGCAAAAAGGCAGAAATTCCCCGTATTTTGGAGCAAAATTGCAGAAATTCCCCTAATTGTGGGGCAAAAAGGCAGAAATTCTCTATATGTTGAGGCAAAAAGACAGAAATTCTCCTAATTTTGGGGCAGAACTCAGAAATTCCACTTATTTTGGGGCAAAATTCTAAAGATTTCCCTTATTTTTGGGCAAAATTGCAGAAATTTCACTTATTTCAAAAAAAAGCAGAAATTTTCTTATTTTGGGGCAAGAAGGCAGAAATTTCTTTTATTTTGGTAAAAAATTGCAGGAATTTTTCTTATTTTGGAGCAAAAAAGCAGAAATTTCCCAAATTTTGGGGCAAAAATGCAGAAATTCCCCTTATTTTGAGGTAAAAAGGCTGAAATTCCCCTTATTTGGGGGCAAAAAGGCAGAAATTTCCATTATTTTGGGGCACAATTGCAGAAATTTCACTTATTTCAGGGTAATAAGTCAGGAATTTTCCTTATTTTGGTGCAAAGAAGACAGAAATTCCCTTTGTTTTGGGGGAAAAATACATAAATTCCACTTATTTAGATGCAAAAAAGCAGAAATTCCCCTTATTTTGGAGCAATAATGAAGAAATTTCACTTTTTTATGGCAAAAAGCTATGCATTCTTCTTATTTTCGGGCAAAAAGGCAGAAATTCCCCATATTTTGGAGCAAAATTGCAGAAATTCCCCTAATTGTGGGGCAAAAAGGCAGAAATTCCCTATATGTTAAGGCAAAAAGACAGAAATTCTCTTTATTTTGGGGCAAAACTAAGAAATTCCTCTTATTTTGGAGCGAAATTCCAGAAATTTCACTTATTTTGGGGCAAAAAGGCAGAAATTTCTATTATTTTGGTACAAAATTGTAGAAATTTTTCTTATTTTGTAGCAAAAAGGCAGAAATTTCCCATATTTTGGGGCAAAAATGCAGAAATTCCCCTTATTTTGAGGAAAAAGCCTGAAATTCCCCTTAATTGGGGGCAAACAGGCAGAAATTTCCTTATTTTGTGGCAAAATTGCAAAAATTTCACTTATTTTGAGGTAAAAAGGCTAAAATTCCCATTATTTGGGGACAAAAATGCAGAAATTTCCCTTATTTTGGGGCAAAATTGCAGAAATTTCATTTATTTCAGGATAATAAGTCAGAAATTTTCCTTATTTTGGGCAAAAAAGACAGAAATTCCCTTTGTTTTGGGGGAAAAATACATAAATTCCACTTATTCAGAGGCAAAAAAGCAGAAATTCCCCTTATTTAGGAGCAAAAATGAAGAAATTTTCCTTTTTTATGGCAAAAAGGTATGCATTCTTCTTATTTTCGGGCAAAAAGGCAGAAATTCCTTGTATTTTTGAGCAAAATTGCAGAAATTCCCCTAATTGTGGGGCAAAAAGGCAGAAATTCCCTATATGTTAAGGCAAAAAGACAGAAATTCTCTTTATTTTGGGACAAAACTCAGAAATTCCTCTTATTTTGGAGCAAAATTCCAGAAATTTCACTTATTTTGGGGCAAAAAGGCAGTAATTTCTATTATTTTGGTACAAAATTGTAGAAATTTTTCTTATTTTGTAGGAAAAAAGGCAGAAATTTCCCATATTTTGGGGCAAAATTGCAGATATTTCACTTATTTTAGGGTAATTAGTCAGAAATTTCCTTATTTTGGGGAAAAAAGGTAGAAATTTCTAATATTTTGTGGCAAAAATGCAGAAATGTTACTTATTTTGAGGTAAAAAGACTGAAATTCCCCTTATTTGAAGGCAAAAAGGCAGAAATTTCCCAAATTTTGGGGCAAAATTGCAGAAATTTTACTTATTTCAGGGTAATAAATCAGAAATTTCCCTTATTTTGGGGCAAAAAAGACAGAAATTCCTTTTGTTTTGGGGGAAAAAACAGAAATTCCAATTATTTAGAGGAAAAAAGCAGAAATTCCTCTTATTTTGGAGCAAAAATGAAAAAATTTCACTTTTTTATGGAAAAAAGGTATGCATTCTTATTTTCGGACAAAAAGGCAGAAATTCCTCGTATTATGGAGCAAAATTGCATAAATTCCCCTAATTGTGGGGCAAAAAGGCAGAAATTCCTTATATGTTGGGGCAAAATAACAGAAATTCTCTTTATTTTGTAGCAAAACTCAGAAATTTCACTTATTTTGGGGCAAAATTGCAGAAATTTCAGTTATTTCAGAAAAAAAAGCAGAAATTTTCTTATTTTAAGGCAAAAAGGCTGAAATTTCTTTTATTTTGGTAAAAAATTGCAGAATTTTTTCTTATTTTGGGGCAAAAAGGCAGAAATTTTCCATATTTTGGGGCAAAAATGCAGAAATTCCTCTTATTTTGGGGTAAAAATGCTGAAATTCCCTTATTTGGAGGCAAAAAAGCAGAAATTTCACTTATTTTGGGACAAAATTGCAGAAATTTTCTTTATTTTGGTGCAAAAAACACAGAAATTCCCTTTGTTTTGGGGGAAAAAGACAGAAATTCCACTCATTTAGAGGCAAAAAAAGCGGAAATTCCCCTCATTTTGGAGCAAAAATGAAGAAATTTCTCTTTTTTATGGCAAAAAGCTATGCATTCTACTTATTTTCGGGCAAAAAGGCAGAAATTCCCTGTATTTTGGAGCAAAATTGCAGAAATTCCCCTAATTCTGGGGCAACAAGGCAGAAATTCCCTATATGTTGGGGCAAAAATACAGAAATTCTCAATATTTTGGGGCAAAACTCAAAAATTCCACATATTTGGGGGCAAAATTCCATAAATTTCCCTTATTTTGGGACAAAATTGCTGAAATTTCACTTATTTGGGGGCAAAATTTCAGAAATTTCAATTATTTCAGGGAAAAAAGGCAGTAATTTTCTTTATTTTGAAGCAAAAAGGCTGAAATTCCTAATATTTTGTGGCAAAAATGCAGAAATTCCCCTTACTTTTAGGTAAAAAGGCTGAAATTTCCCATATTTGGGGGCAAAAAGGCAGAAATTTCCCTTATTTTGGGGCAAAATTGCAGAAATTTCACTTATTTCAGGGTAATAAGTCAGAAATTTTTTTAATTTTGGGGCAAAAAAGACAGAAGTTCCCTTTGTTTTGGGGCAAAAAGACAGAAATTCCACTTATTTAGAGGCAAAAAAGCGAAAATTTTCCTTATTTTGGAGCAAAAATGAAGAAATTTCCCTTTTTTATGGCAAAAAGGTATGCATTCTTCTTATTTTCGGACAAAAAGGCAGAAATTCCCCATATTTTGGAGCAAAATTGCAGAAATTCCCCTAATTGTGGGTCAAAAAGGCAGAAATTCCCTATATGTTGGGGCAAAAAGACAGAAATTCTCCTTATTTTGGGGCAAAACTCAGAAATTCCACTTATTTTGGGGCAAAATTCCAGAAATTTCCCTTATTTTGGGGCAAAATTGCAGAAATTTCACTTATTTTGTGACAAAATTGGAGAAATTTCACTTATTTCAGGGAAAAACGGCAAAAATTCTCTTTATTTTGGGGCAAAAGGGCTGAAATTCCTAATATTTTGTGGCAAAAATGCAGAAATTCCCCTTACTTTTAGGTAAAAAAGCTGAAATTCCCCATATTTGGGGGCAAAAGGGCAGAAATTTCCCTTATTTTGGGGCAAAATTGCAGAAATTTCACTTATTTCAGGGTAATAAGTCAGAAATTTTTTTTATTTAGGGCAAAAAAGACAAAAATTCCCTTTATTTTGGGGGAAAAAGACAGAAATTACACTTATTTAGAGGCAAAAAAGCAGAAATTCCCCTTATTTTGAAGCAAAAATGAAGAAATTTCCATTTTTTATGGCAAAAAGGTATGCATTCTTCTTATTTTCGGACAAAAAGGCAGAAATTCCCCGTATTTTGGAGCAAAATTGCAGAAATTCCCTTAAAGGTGGGGCAAAAAGGCAGAAATTCCCTATATGTTGGGGCAAAAGGACAGAAATTCTCCTTATTTTGGGGCAAAACTCAGAAATACCACTTATTTTGGAGCAAAATTCCAGAAATTTCCCTTATTTTGGAACAAAATTGCAGAAATTTCACTTATTTTGGGCAAAATTGAAGAAATTTCACTTATTTTATTAAAAAGCAGAAATTTTCTTATTTTGGGGCAAAAAGGCAGAATTTTTTTTATTTTGGTACAAAATTGCCGAAATTTTTCTTATTTTGGGGCTAAAACGCAGAAATTTCCCATATTTTGGGGCAAAAATGCAGAAATTTCCCTTATTTTGAGGTAAATAGGCTGAAATTCCCCTTATTTGGGGTAAAAAGGCAGCAAAAATTGCAGCAATTTCACTTATTTAAGGGTAATAAGTCAGAAATTTTCCTTATTTTGGGGCCAAAAAACAGAAATTCCCTTTGTTTGGGGGGAAAAGACAGAAATTCCACTTTTTTAAAGGCAAAAACAGAAATTCCCCTTATTTTGGAGCATAAATGAAGAAATATCACTTTTTAAGGGCAAAAAGGTATGCATTCTTCTTATTTTTGGGCAAAAAGGCCAAAATTCCCCTTATTTTGGAGCAAAATTGCAGAAATTTCCCAAATTGTTGGAAAGAAAGGCAGAAATTCCCAATAAGTTGGGGCAAAAAGACAGAAATTCTCCTTATTTTAGGGCCAAACTCAGAAATTCCACTTATTTTGGAGCAAAGTTCCAGAAATTTCACTTATTTTGGGGCAAAATTGCTGAAATTACACTTATTTTGTGGCAAAATTGCAGAAATTTCACTTATTTCAAAAAAAAAATGAAATTTTTTTATTTTGGGGCAAAAAGGCAGAAATTTTTTTATTTTGGTACAAAATTGCAGAAATTTTTCTTATTTTGGAGTAAAAAGGCAGAAATTTCCTATATTTTGGGGCAAAAATGCAGAAATTCCCCTTATTTTGAGGAAAAAAGGCTGAAATTCCCCTTAATTGGGGGCAAATAGGCAGAAATTTCCTTATTTTGTGGCAAAATTGAAAAATTTCACTTATTTCAGGGTAATAAGTCAGAAATTTTCTTTATTTTGGGGCAAAAAGACAGAAATTCCCTTTGTTTTTGGGGAAAAAGACAGAAATTCCACTCTTTGAGAGGCAAAAAACCAGAACTTCTTTTTATTTTGGAGCAAAAATGAAGAAATTTCTCTTTTTTGTGGCAAAAGTTATACATTCCCCTTATTTTCAGGCTAAAAAGCAGAAATTCTTTGTATTTTGGAGCAAAATTGCAGAAATTCCCCTAATTGTGGGGCAAAAAGGCAGAAATTCCCTATATGTTAGGGCAAAAAACAGAAATTCTCCTTATTTTGGGGCAAAACTCAGAAATTCCACTTGTTTTGGGGCAAAATTCCAGAAATTTCCCATATTTTGGGGCAAAATTGCAGAAATTTCACTTATTTTGGGACAAAATTGGAGAAATTTCACTTATTTCAGGGAAAAAAGGCAGAAATTTTCCTTATTTTGGGGCAAAAAGGCAGAAACTTCCCATATTTTGGTACAAAATTGCAGAAATTTTTCTTATTTTGGGCAAAAAGACAGAAATTTCCAATATTTTGGGGCAAAAATGCAGAAATTCCCCTTATTTTGAGGTAAAAAGGCTGAAATTCTCTTTATTTGGGGGTAAAAAGGCAGAAATTTCCCTTATTTTGAGGCAAAATTGCAGAAATTTCACTTATTTCAGGGTAATAAGTCAGAAATTTTCCTTATTTTGAAGCAAAAAAGATAGAAAATCCTTTTGTTTTGGGGGAAAAAGACAGAAATTCCACTTATTTAGAGGCATAAAAGCAGAAATTCCCCTCATTTTGGAGCAAAAATGAAGAAATTTCCCTTTTTTATGGCAAAAAAGTATGCATTCTTATTATTTTCGGAGAAAAAAAGCAGAAATTCCCCGTATTTTGGAGCAAAATTGCAGAAATTCCACTAATTGTGGGGCAAAAAGGCAGAAATGCCCTATATGTTGGGGCAAAAAACAGAAATTCTCTTAATTTTAGGGCAAAACGCAGAAATTTAATGTATTTTGGGGCAAAATTGCAGAAATTTCACTTATTTCAGAAAAAAAAGCACAAATTTTCTTATTTTGAGGCTAAAAGGCAGAAATTTCTTTTATTTTGTTACAAAATTGCAGAATTTTTTCTTATTTTGGGGCAAAAAGGCAGAAATTTCCCATATTTTGGGGCAAAAATGCAGAAATTTCTCTTATTTTGAGGTAAAAGGCTGAAATTGCCCTAATTTGGGGGTAAAAAGGCAGAAATTTCTCTTATTTTGGGGCAAAATTGCAGAAATTTCACTTATTTCAGGGTAATAAGTCAGAAATTTTCCTTATTTTGGGGCCAAAAAACAGAAATTCCCTTTTTTTGGGGGGAAAAGACAGAAATTCCACTTTTTTAGAGGCAAAAAGCAGAAATTCCCCTTATTTTGGAGCAAAAATGAAGAAATATCAATTTTAAGGACAAAAAGGTATGCATTCTTCTTATTTTTGGGCAAAAAGGCCAAAATTCGCTTATTTTGGAGCAAAATTGGAGAAATTTCCCAAATTGTGGGACCGAAAGGCAGAAATTCCCTATATGTTGGGGCAAAAAGACAGAAATTCTCCTTATTAGGGCAAAACTCAGAAATTCCACTTATTTTGGGGCAAAATTCAAGAAATTTCACTTATTTTGGGGCAAAATTGCAGAAATTACACTTATTTTGTGGCAAAATTGCAGAAATTTCACTTATTTCAAAAAAAATGAAATTTTCTTATTTTGGGGCAAAAAGGCAGAAATTTTTTTATTTTGGTACAAAATTGCAGAAATTTTTTTATTTTGGAGTAAAAAGGCAGAAATTTCCTATATTTTGGGGCAAAAATGCAGAAATTCTTCTTATTTTGAGGAAAAAGGCTGAAATTCCCCTTAATTGGGGGCAAAAAGGCAGAAATTTCCTTATTTTGGGACAAAATTGCAAAAATTTCACTTATTTCAGAATAATAAGTCAGAAATTTTCTTTATTTTGGGGCAAAAAGACAAAAATTCCCTTTGTTTTTGGGGAAAAAGACAGAAATTCCACTTTTTTAGAGGCAAAAAGCAGAAATTCCCCTTATTTTGGAGCAAAAATGAAGAAATTTCTCTTTTTTGTGGCAAAAGGTATACATTCCTCTTATTTTCAGGCTAAAAAGCAGAAATTCTTTGTATTTTAAAGCAAAATTGCAGAAATTCCCTTAATTGTGGGGCAAAAAGGCAGAAATTCCATATATGTTAGGGCAAAAAACAGAATTTCTCCTTATTTTGGGGCAAAACTCAGAAATTCCACTTATTTTGGGGCAAAATACCAGAAATTTCCCATATTTTGGGGCAAAATTGCAGAAATTTCACTTATTTTGGGGAAAAATTGCAGAAATTTCACTTATTTCAGGGAAAAAAGGCAGAAATTTTCCTTATTTTGGGGCAAAACACAGAAATTCCTAATATTTTGTGGCAAAAATGCAGAAATTCCCCTTACTTTAAGGTAAAAAGGCTGAAATTCCCCATATTTGGGGGCAAAAGGGCAGAAATTTCCCTTATTTTGGGGCAAAATTGCAGAAATTTCACTTATTTCAGGGTAATAAGTCAGAAATTTTTTTTATTTAGGGCAAAAAAGACAAAAATTCCCTTTGTTTTGGGGGAAAAAGACAGAAATTACACTTATTTAGAGGCAAAAAAGCAGAAATTCCCCTTATTTTGAAGCAAAAATGAAGAAATTTCCATTTTTTATGGCAAAAAGGTATGCATTCTTCTTATTTTCGGGCAAAAGGCAGAAATTCCCTGTATTCTGGAGAAAAATTGCAGAAATTAACCTAATTGTGGGGCAAAAAGGCAGAAATTCCCTATATGTTGGGGCAAAAAGACAGAAATTTTCCTTATTTTGGGGCAAAACTCAGAAATTGCACTTATTTTGGGGCAAAATTCCAGAAATTTCCTTTATTTTGAAGCAAAATTGCAGAAATTTCACTTATTTTGGGGCAAAATTGGAGAAATTTCACTTATTTCAGGGAAAAAAAAGCAGAAATTTTCTTATTTGGGGGCATAAAGGCAGAAATTTCCCATATTGTGGTACAAAATTGCCGAAATTTTTCTTATTTTGGGCAAAAAGGCAGAAATTCCCATATTTTGGGGGAAAATTCAGAAATTCCCCTTATTTTGAGGTAAAAAGGCTGAAATTCCTTTTATTTGGGGGTAAAAAGGCAGAAATTTCCCTTATTTTGGGGCAAAATTGCAGAAATTTCACTTATTTCAGGGTAATAAGTCAGAAGTTTTCCTTATTTTGGGGCAAAAAAGACAGAAATTCCCTTTGTTTTGGGGGAAAAAGACAGAAATTCCACTTATTTAGAGGCATAAAAGCAGAAATTCCCCTCATTTTGGAGCAAAAATGAAGAAATTTCTATTTTTTTTGGCAAAAAGGTATGCATTCTTATTATTTTCGGACAAAAAATGCTGAAATTCCCCGTATTTTGGAGCAAAATTGCAGAAATTCCCCTAATTGTGCGGCAAAAAGGCAGAAATTCCCTATATGTTGGGGCAAAAAGAGAGAAATTCTCATTATTTTAGGGCAAAACTCAAAAATTTAACTTATTTTAGGGCAAAATTGCAGAAATTTCACTTATTTCAGAAAAAAAGCAGAAATTTTCTTATTTTGGGGCCAAAAGTCAGAAATTTCTTTTATTTTGTAACATAATTACAGAATTTTTTCTTATTTTGGGGCAAAAAGAAGGAAATTTCCCATATTTTGGGGCAAAAATTCAGAAATTTCTCTTATTTTGAGGTAAAAGGCTGAAATTCCCCTCATTTGGGGGCAAAATTCAGAAATTTCTCTTATTTTGGGGCAAAATTGCAGAAATTTCACTTATTTCAGGGTAATAAGTCAGAAATTTTCCTTATTTTGGGGCCAAAAAACAGAAATTCCCTTTGTTTTGGGGGAAAAAGACAGAAATTTTACTTTTTTAGAGGCAAAAAAGAAGAAATTCCCCTTATTTTAGAGCAAAAATGTAGAAATTTCACTTTTTAAGGGCATAAAGGTATGCATTCTTCTTATTTTTGGGCAAAAAGGCCGAAATTCTCTTTATTTTGGAGCAAAAGTGCAGAAATTTCCCAAATTGTGGGACAAAAAGGCAGAAATTCACTAAATGTTGGGGCAAAAAGACAGAAATTCCCCTTATTTTAGGGCAAAACTAAGAAATTCCACTTATTTTGGAGCAAAATTCCAGAAATTTCACTTATTTTGGGGCAAAATTGCAGAAATTACATTTATTTTGGGGCAAAATTGCAGAAATTTCATTTATTTCAAAAAAAATGAAATTTTCTTATTTTGGGGCAAAAAGGCAGAAATTTTTTTATTTTGGTACAAAATTGCAGAAATTTTTCTTATTTTGGAGTAAAAAGGCAGAAATTTCTTATATTTTGGGGCAAAAATGTAGAAATTCCCCTTTTTGAGGAAAAAGGCTGAAATTCCCCTTATTTGGGGGCAAAAAGGCAGAAATTCCCTTATTTTGGGGCAAAATTGCAAAAATATCACTAATTTCAGGGTAATAAGTCAGAAATTTTCCTTATTTTGGTGCAAAAAGACAGAAATTCCCTTTGTTTTTGGGGAAAAAGACAGAAATTCCACTTTTTGAGAGGCAAAAAAGCAGAAATTTCTTTTATTTTGGAGCAAAAATGAAGAAATTTCTCTTTTTTGTGGCAAAAGGTATACATTCCTCTTATTTTCAGGCTAAAAACCAGAAATTCTTTGTATTTTGGAGCAAAATTGCAGAAATTCCCCTAATTGTGGGGCAAAAAGGCAGAAATTCCTCATATTTTGGTGCAAAAAAGCTGAAATTCCCCTTATTTTGAGGTAAAATGCTAAAATTCCCCATATTATGGTGCAAAAAGGCAGAAATTCCCTACAGTTTGGGGCAAAAAGGCACAAATTTCCCTTATTTTCGGGCAAAATTGCAGAAATTTCACTTATTTTAGGGCAAAAAGTCAGAAATTTGCCTTATTTTGTGGCAAAAAGCAGAAATTCCCCTAATTTTGGGGCCAAAAACAGAAATTCCCCTTATTTTGGGGTAAAATTGCAGAAATTTCAAATATTTCAATGCAAAAAGGCAGAAATTCCACTTAATTTTAGGCAATAAGGCAGAAATTTTCCGTATTTTGGAGAAAAATCTCAGAAATTCCTCTTATATTGGTGCAAAAATGCAGAAATTCCCATTATTTTGGTGTAATAAGGCAGAAATTCCCCGTGTTTTGAAGCAAAATTGCACAAATTCATCTAATTTTGAGGGAAAATGCAGAAATTCAAATTATTTTGGGGCAAAAAGACAGAAATTCTCCTTATTTCAGAGCATAACGTCAGAAATTCCACTTATTTTGGGGCAAAATTGCAGAAATATCCCTTATTTTGTGGCAAAATTGCAGAAATTTTTCTTATTTTGGAAAAAATTGCAGAAATTTCACTTATTTCAGGGAAAGAAGTTAGGAATTTTTCTTATTTTGGGGCAAAAGGGCAGAAATTTCTTTTATTTTGGTACAAAATTGCAGAAATTTTCTTTATTTTGGGGCAAAAATGCAGAAATTCCCCTGATTTTGTGGCAAAAAGGCAGAAATTTCCCTTATTTTGGGGCAAAATTGCAGAAATTTCACTTATTTCAAGGTAAAATTCAAAAATTCCTTTCATTTTGGGGCAAAAAGAAAGAAATTCCGTTTATTTTGGGGTAAAAAGGCAGAAATTTCACTTATTTTGAGGTAAAAATGCAGAAATTACTCTTATTTTGGGGCAAAAATGCAGAAATTCCCCTTATTTTGTGGCAAAAAGGCAGAAATTTCCCTTATTTTGGGGCAAAATTGCAGAAATTTCACTTATTTCAAGGTAAAATTCAAAAATTCCTTTCATTTTGGTGCAAAAAGAAAGAAATTCCGTTTATTTTTGGGTAAAAAGGCAGAAATTTCACTTATTTTGAGGTAAAAATGCAGAAATTACTCTTATTTTGGGGCTAAAATGAAGAAATTTCCCTTTTTTGTGGCAAAAGGTATACATTCCCCTTATTTTCAGGCAAAAAAGCAGAAATTCCCCGTATTTTGAAGCAAAATTGCAGAAATTCTCCTAATTGTGAGGCAAAACGGCAGAAATTCCCTATATGTTGGGGCAAAAAGACAGAAATTCTCCTTATTTTCTGGCAAAACTCAGAAATTCCACTTATTTTGGGGCAAAATTCCAGAAATTTCCCTTATTTTAGGGCATAAAGGCAGAAATTCCTAATATATTGTGGCAAAAATGCAGAAATTCCTCTTATTTTGAGGTAAAAAGGCTGAAATTCCTCTTATTTTGGGGCAAAAAGGAAGAATTTTTCCTTATTTTGTGGCAAAATTGCAGAAATTTCACTTATTTCTGGGCAATAAGTCAGAAATTCCCCTTATTTTGGGGCAAAAAAGACAGAAATTCCCTTTGTTTTGGGGTAAAAAAGACAGAAATTCCACTTATTTAGAGGCAAAAGGCAGAAGTTCCTCTTAATATGGCGCAAAAAAGAAGAAATTTTCTCTTTTTTATGGCAAAAAGGTATGCATTCCCATTATTTTTGGGCAAAAAGGCAGAAATTCCCCTTATTTTGAAGCCAAATTGCAGAAATTCTTTTTATTTTGGGGCAAAAGGCAGACATTTCCTTTATTTTGGGGCAAAAATCAGAAATTCCCCTTATTTTGGGGCAAAATTCCAGAAATTTCCTTTAATTTGGAGCAAAATTGCAGAAATTTACCTTATTTTGGGGCAAAATTGCAGAAATTTCCCTTATTTGGGGCAAAATTGCAGAAATTTCACTTATTTTCGGGTAAAAAGGCTGAAATTTCCTTTATTTTTGGGCAAAAAGTGAGAAATTCCCCTTATTTTGGGGCAAAATTGCAGAAATATTTCTTATTTTGGGGCAAAAAGGCAGAAATTCCTTATATTTAGGGGCAAAAAGGCAGAAATTCCCCTTATTTTGGGATAAAATTGCAGAAATTTCCCTTATTTTGTGGCAAAAAGGCAGAAAATCCTTTTAATTTCGGGCAAAAATGCAGAAATTCCCCGTATTTTGGAGCAAAATTGCAGAAATTCCCCTAATATCGGGGCAAAAATGCAGAAATTCCCTTTATTTGGTGCAAAAGCAGAAGTTCCCCTTATTTTCGGGAAAAAAGGCAGAAATTCCTTGTATTTTGAAGCAAAATTGCAGAAACTCCCCTAATTTTGGGACAGAAAGGCAGAAATTCCCTTTATTTTGGGGCAAAAATACAGAAATTCTCCTTATTTCGCGGCAAATGTCAGAAATTCCCCTTATTTTGGAGCAAAATTGAAGAACTTTCCCTTATTTGGGGGCAAAATTGCAGAAATTTCCCTTATTTTGGGGCAAAATTTTAGAAATTTCTTTTATTTTGGTACAGAATTGCAGAATTTTTTTTTATATTGTGGCAAAAAGGCTAAAATTTCCCATATTTTGGTGCAAAAAGGCTGAAATTCCCCTTATTTTGAGGTAAAATGCTGAAATTCCCCATATTTTGGGGCAAAAAGGCAGAAATTTCCCTCATTTTGGGGCAAAAAGGCACAAATTTTCATTATTTTCGCGCAAAATTGCAGAAATTTCATTTACTTCAGGGCAAAAAGTCAGAAATTCTTTTTATTTTGGGAGAAAAAGCAGAAATTTCTTTTATTTTGGTACAAAGTTGAAGAAATTTTTCATATTTTGGAATAAAATGGCAGAAATTTCCCATATTTTGGGGTAAAGGGCAGAAATTCCCCTCATTTTGAGGTAAAAAGGATGAAATTCCCCTTATTTTAGCGCAAAAAGGCAAAAATTTCCTTTACTTTGTGGCAAAAAGGCAGAAATTCTTGTTAATTGGGGCAGAAAAGCAGAAATTTTTCTTATTTGAAGGCAATAAGGCAGTAATTCCCCATATTTTGTGGCAAAATGCAGAAATTCCCCTTATTTGGAGGTAAAATGCTGAAATTCCCCTTATTTTGGGCAAAAGGCAGAAATTCCCCTTATTTTGGGGCAAAATTGCAGAAATTTCACTTATTTTAGGGCAAAAAGTCAAAAATTTGTCTTATTTTGAGGCAAAAAGCAGAAATTCTTCTAATTTTGGGGCCAAAAACAGAAATTCCCCTTATTTTGGGGTAAAATTGCAGGAATTTCAAATATTTCAGTTCAAAAAGGCAGAAATTCCACTTACTTTTAGGCAATAAGGCACAAATTATCCGTATTTTGGAGCAAAATCTCAGAAATTCCCCTTATAATGGTGCAAAAATGCAGAAATTCCCTTTATTTTGGTGTAATAAAGCAGAAATTCCCCGTGTTTTGAAGCAAAATTGCACAAATTCATCTAATTTTGAGGAAAAATGCAGAAATTCAAATTATTTTGGGGCAAAAAGACAGAAATTCTCCTTATTTCAGGGCATAACGTCAGAAATTCCCCTTATTTTGGGGCAAAATTGCAGAAATTTCCCTTATTTTGTGGCAAAATTGCCAAATTTTTTATTTTGGGCAAAATTGCAGAAATTTCACTTATTTCAGGGAAAGAAGGCAGGAATTTCTCTTATTTTGGGGCAAAAGGGAAGAAATTTCTTTTTTATTTGGTACAAAATTGCAGAAATTTTCTTTATTTTGGGGCAAAAATGCAGAAATTCCCATTATATTGTGGCAAAAAGGCAGAAATTTCCATTATTTTGGGGCAATATTGTAGAAATTTCCCTTATTTCAAGACAAAATTCAAAAATTTTTTTCATTTTGGGGCAAAAAGACAGAAATTCCGTTTATTTTTGGGTAAAAGGCAGAAATTTCACTTATTTTTAGGTAAAAAGGCAGAAATTACTCTTATTTTGGGGCTAAAATGAAGAAATTTCCCTTTTTTGTGGCAAAATTGCAGAAATTTTTCTTATTTTGGGCAAAATTGCAGAAATTTCACTTAGTTCAGGGAAAGAAGGCTGGAATTTCTCTTATTTTGGGGCAAAAAGGCAGAAATTTCTATTATTTTGGTACAAAATTGCAGAAATTTTCTTTATTTTGGGGCAAAAATGCAGAAATTCCCCTTATTTTGGGGCAAAAAGGCAGAAATTTCCCTTATTTTGGGGCAAAATTGCAGAAATTTCACTTATTTCAAGGTAAAATTCAAAAATTCCTTTTATTTTGGGGCAAAAAGACAGAAATTCCATTTATTTTTGGGTAAAAGGCAGAAATTTCACTTATTTTGAGGTAAAAAGGCAGAAATTACTCTTATTTTGGGGTTAAAATGAAGAAATTTACCTTTTTTGTGGCAAAAGGTATACATTCCCCTTATTTTCATGCCAAAAAGCAGAAATTCCCCGTATTTTGAAGAAAAGTTGCAGAAATTCTCCTAATTGTGAGGCAAAACGGCAGAAATTCCTTATATGTTGGGGCAAAAAGGCAGAAATTCTCCTTATTTTGTGGCAAAACTCAGAAATTCCACTTATTTTGGGGCAAAATTACAGAAATTTTCCTTATTTTAGGGCAAAAAGGCAGAAATTCCTAATATATTGTGGCAAAAATGCAGAAATTCCCCTTATTTTGAGGTAAAAAGGCTGAAATTCCTCTTATTTGGGGACAAAAAAAGAATTTTTCTTTATTTTATGGCAAAATTGCAGAAATTTCACTTATTTCAGGGTAATAAGTCAGAAATTCCCCTTATTTTGGGGCAAAAAAGACAGAAATTCCCTTTTTGGGGGGTAAAAAAGACAGAAATTCCAATTATTTAGAGGCAAAAGGCAGAAGTTCCTCTTAATTTGGCGCAAAAATGAAGAAATTTCCATTTTTTATGGCAAAAAGGTATGCATTCCCCGTATTTTAGGGCAAAAAGGCAGAAATTCCCTTTATTTTGAAGCAAAATTGCAGAAATTCCCCTAATTTTGGGGCAAAAGGTAGACATTTCCTTTATTTTGGGGCAAAAATCAGAAATTCCCCTTATTTTGGCGCAAAATTCCAGAAATTTCCTTTAATTTGGGGCAAAATTGCAGAAATATTTTTTATTTTGGGGCAAAAAGGCAGAAATTCCTTATATTTTGGGGAAAAAAGGCAGAAATTCCCCTTTTTTTGGGATAAAATTGCAGAAATTTCCCTTATTTGGGGGCAAAAAGGCAGAAAATCCTTTTAATTACGGGCAAAAAGGCAGAAATTCCCCGTATTTTGGAGCAAAATTGCAGAAATTCCCCTAATATCGGGGCAAAAATGCAGAAATTCCTTTTATTTGGTGCAAAAGCAGAAGTTCCCCTTATTTTCAGGAAAAAAGGCAGAAATTCCTTGTATTTTGAAGCAAAATTGCAGAAAATCCCCTAATTTTGGGGCAAAAAGGCAGAAATTCCCTTTATTGTGGGGGAAAATACAGAAATTCTCCTTATTTCGCGGCAAAAAGTCAAAAATTCCCCTTATTTTGGGGCAAAATTGAAGAACTTTCCCTTATTTTGGGGCAAAATTGCAGAAATTTCCCTTATTTTAAGGCAAAATTTTAGAAATTTCTTTTATTTTGGTACAGAATTGCAGAAATTTTTCTTATATTGTGGCAAAAAGGCTAAAATTCCCCATATTTTGGTGCAAAAAGGCTGAAATTCCCCTTATTTTGAGGTAAAATGCTGAAATTCCCCATATTTTGGGGCAAAAAGGGAGAAATTTCCCTCATTGAGGCAAAAAGGCACAAATTTTCTTTATTTTTGGGCAAAATTGCAGAAATTTCATTTATTTCAGGGCTAAAAGTCTGAAATTCCTTTTATTTTGGGACAAAAAGCAGAAATTTCTTTTATTTTGGTACAAAGTTGAAGAAATTTTTCATATTTTGGAATAAAAAGGAAGAAATTCCCCATATTTTGGGGTAAAAGGCAGAAATTCCCCTTTTTTTGAGGTAAAAAGGATGAAATTCCCCTTATTTTAGGGCAAAAAGGCAAAATTTTCCTTTACTTTGTGGCAAAAAGGCAGAGATTCTTGTTAATTGGGGCAGAAAAGCAGAAATTTTCCTTATTTGAAGGCAATAAGGCAGTAATTCCCCATATTTTGTGGCAAAAAGGCAGAAATTCCACTTAATTTCGGGCAATAAGGCAGAAATTTTCTGTATTTTGGAGCAAAATCTCAGAAATTCCCCTTATATTGGTGCAAAAATGCAGAAATTCCCTTTATTTTGGTGCAATAAGGCAGAAATTCCCCATATTTTGAAGCAAAATTGCACAATTTCCCCTGATTTTGAGGGAAAATGTAGAAATTCACATTATTTTGGGGCAAAAAGACAGAAATTCTCCTTATTTCAGGGCAAAAATTCAGAAATTCCCCTTATTTTGGGGCAAAATTCCAGAAATTTCCTTTAATTTGGGGCAAAATTGCAGAAATTTACCTTATTTTGGGGCAAAATTGCAGAAATTTACCTTATTTGGGGCAAAATTGCAGAAATTTAACTTATTTTCGTGTAAAAAGGCTGAAATTTCCTTTATTTTTGGGCAAAAAGTGAGAAATTCCCCTTATTTTGGGGCAAAATTGCAGAAATATTTCTTATTTTGGGGCAAAAAGGTAGAAATTCCTTATATTTTAGGGCAAAAAGGCAGAAATTCCCCTTTTTTGGGATAAAATTGCAGAAATTTCCCTTATTTGGGGGCAAAAAGGCAGAAAATCCTTTTAATTTTGGGCAAAAATGCAGAAATTCCCCTTATTTGGGAGCAAAATTGCAGAAATTCCCCTAATATCGTGGCAAAAATGCAGAAATTCCCTTTATTTGGTGCAAAAGCAGAAGTTCCCCTTATTTTCAGCAAAAAAGGCAGAAATTCCTTGTATTTTGAAGCAAAATTGCAGAAACTCCCCGAATTTTGTGGCAAAAAGGCAGAAATTCCCTTTATTTTGGGGCAAAAATACAGAAATTCTCCTTATTTCGCGGCAAAAAGTCAGAAATTCCCCTTATTTTGGGGCAAAATTGAAGAACTTTCCCTTATTTTGGGGCAAATTGCAGAAATTTCTTTTATTTTAAGGCAAAATTTTAGAAATTTCTTTTATTTTGGTACAGAATTGCAGAAATTTTTCTTATATTGTGGCATAAAGGCTAAAATTCCCCATATTTTGGTGCAAAAAGGCTGAAATTCCCCTTATTTTGAGGTAAAATGCTGAAATTCCCCATATTTTGGGGCAAAAAGGGAGAAATTTCCCTCATTGGGGCAAAAAGGCACAAATTTTCCTTATTTTTGGGCAAAATTGCAGAAATTTCATTTATTTCAGGGCTAAAAGTCTGAAATTCCTTTTATTTTGGGACAAAAAGCAGAAAATTCTTTTATTTTGGTACAAAGTTGAAGAAATTTTTCAAATTTTGGAATAAAAAGGAAGAAATTCCCCATATTTTGGGGTAAAAGGCAGAAATTCCCCTTATTTTGAGGTAAAAAGGATGAAATTCCCCTTATTTTAGGGCAAAAAGGCAAAATTTTCCTTTACTTTGTGGCAAAAAGGCAGAAATTCTTGTTAATTGGGGCAGAAAAGCAGAAATTTTCCTTATTTGAAGGCAATAAGGCAGTAATTCCCCATATTTTGTGGCAAAAAGGCAGAAATTCCCCTTATTTGAGGGTAAAATGCTGAAATTCCCCTTATTTTGGGCAAAAAGGCAGATATTCCCCTTATTTTGGGAAAAATTGCAGAATTTTCACTTATTTCAGGGCAAAAAGTCAGAAATTTGCCTTATTTTGTGGCAAAAAGCAGAAATTCCCCTAATTTTGGGGCCAAAAATAGAAATTCCTTTTATTTTGGGTTAAAATTACAGAAATTTCAAATATTTCAGGGCAAAAAGGCAGAAATTCCACTTAATTTCGGGCAATAAGTCAGAAATTTTCTGTATTTTGAAGCAAAATCTCAGAAATTCTCCTTATATTGGTGCAAAAATGCAGAAATTCCCTTTATTTTGTGCAATAAGGCAGAAATTCCCCGTATTTTGAAGCAAAATTGCACAAATTCCCCTAATTTTGAGGGAAAATGCAGAAATTCACATTATTTTGGGGCAAAAAGACAGAAATTCTCCTTATTTCAGGGCAAAAATTCAGAAATTCCCCTTATTTTGGGGCAAAATTCCAGAAATTTCCTTTAATTTGGGGCAAAATTGCAGAAATTTACCTTATTTTGGGGCAAAATTGCAGAAATTTCCCTTATTTGGGGCAAAATTGCAGAAATTTAACTTATTTTCGTGTAAAAAGGCTGAAATTTCCTTTATTTTTGGGCAAAAAGTGAGAAATTCCCCTTATTTTGGGGCAAAATTGCAGAAATATTTTTTATTTTGGGGCAAAAAGGTAGAAATTCCTTATATTTTAGGGCAAAAAAGCAGAAATTCCCCTTTTTTGGGATAAAATTGCAGAAATTTCCCTTATTTGGGGGCAAAAAGGCAGAAAATCCTTTTAATTTCAGGCAAAAAGGCAGAAATTCCCCTTATTTTGGAGCAAAATTGCAGAAATTCTCCTAATATCGTGGCAAAAATGCAGAAATTCCCTTTATTTGGTGCAAAAGCAGAAGTTCCCCTTATTTTCAGGAAAAAAGGCAGAAATTCCTTGTATTTTGAAGCAAAATTGCAGAAACTCCCCTAATTTTGGGGCAAAAATGCAGAAATTCCCTTTATTTTGGGGCAAAAATACAGAAATTCTCCTTATTTCGCGGCAAAAAGTCAGAAATTCCCCTTATTTTGGGGCAAAATTGAAGAACTTTCCCTTATTTTGTGGCAAAATTGCAGAAATTTCCCTTATTTTGGGGCAAAATTTTAGAAATTTCTTTTATTTTGGTACAGAATTGCAGAAATTTTTTTTATATTGTGGGAAAAAGGCTAAAATTCCCCATATTTTGGTGCAGAAAGGCTGAAATTCCCCTTATTTTGAGGTAAAATGCTGAAATTCCCCATATTTTGGGGCAAAAAGGCAGAAATTTCCCTAATTTTGGGGCAAAAAGGCACAAATTTTCCTTATTATCGGGCAAAATTGCAGAAATTTCATTTATTTCAGGGCAAAAAGTCAGAAATTCCTTTTATGTTGGGACAAAAATCAGAAATTTCTTTTATTTTGGTACAAAGTTGAAGAAATTTTTCATATTTTGGAATAAAAAGGCAGAAATTCCCCATATTTTGGGGTAAAGGGCAGAAATTCCCTTTATTTTGAGGTAAAAAGGATGAAATTCCACTTATTTTAGCACAAAAAGGCAAAAATTTCCTTTACTTTGTGGCAAAAAGGCAGAAATTCTTGTTAATTGGGGCAGAAAAGCAGAAATTTTCCTTATTTGAAGGCAATAAGGCAGTAATTCCCCATATTTTGTGGCAAAAAGGCAGAAATTCCCCTTATTTGGGGGTAAAAAGATGAAATTCCCTTTATTTTGGGAAAAATTGCAGAATTTTCACTTATTTCAGGGCAAAAAGTCAGAAATTTGCCTTATTTTGTGGCAAAAAGCAGAAATTCCCCTAATTTTGGGGCCAAAAATAGAAATTCCTTTTATTTTGGGGTAAAATTGCAGAAATTTCAAATATTTCAGTGCAAAAAGGCAGAAATTCCACTTAATTTCGGGCAATAAGGCAGAAATTTTCTGTATTTTGGAGCAAAATCTCAGAAATTCCCCTTATATTGGTGCAAAAATGCAGAAATTCCCTTTATTTTGGTGCAATAAGGCAGAAATTCCCCGTATTTTGAAGCAAAATTGCACAAATTCCCCTAATTTTGAGGGAAAATGCAGAAATTCACATTATTTTGGGGCAAAAAGACAGAAATTCTCCTTATTTCAGGGCAAAAAATCAGAAATTCCCCTTATTTTGGGGCAAAATTCCAGAAATTTACTTTAATTTGGTGCAAAATTGCAGAAATTTACCTTATTTTGGGGCAAAATTGCAGAAATTTCCCTTATTTGGGGCAAAATTGCAGAAATTTAACTTATTTTCGTGTAAAAAGCCTGAAATTTCCTTTATTTTTGGGCAAAAAGTGAGAAATTCCCCTTATTTTGGGGCAAAATTGCAGAAATATTTCTTATTTTGGGGCAAAAAGGCAGTAATTCCTTATATTTTAGGGCAAAAATGCAGAAATTCCCCTTTTTTGGGATAAAATTGCAGAAATTTCCCTTATTTGGGGGCAAAAAGGCAGAAAATCCTGTTAATTTCGGGCAAAAATGCAGAAATTCCCCGTATTTTGAAGCAAAATTGCAGAAATTCCCCTAATATCGGGGCAAAAATGCAGAAATTCCCTTTATTTGGTGCAAAAGCAGAAGTTCCCCTTATTTTCAAGGAAAAAGGCAGAAATTCCTTGTATTTTGACGCAAAATTGCAGAAACTCCCATAATTTTGGGGCAAAAAGGCAGAAATTCCCTTTATTTTCGGGCAAAAATACAGAAATTCTCCTTATTTCGCGGCAAAAAGTCAGAAATTCCCCTTATTTTGGGGCAAAATTGAAGAACTTTCTCTTATTTTGGGGCAAAATTGCAGAAATTTCCCTTATTTTTGGGTAAAATTTTAGAAATTTCTTTTATTTTGGTACAGAATTGCAGAAATTTTTTTTATATTGTGGCAAAAAGGCTAAAATTCCCCATATTTTGGTGCAGAAAGGCTGAAATTCCCCTTATTTTGAGGTAAAATGCTGAAATTCCCCATATTTTGGGGCAAAAAGGAAGAAATTTCCCTCATTTTGGGGCAAAAAGGCACAAATTTTCCTTATTTTCGGGCAAAATTGCAGAAATTTCATTTATTTCAGGGCAAAAAGTCAGAAATTCCTTTTATGTTGGGACAAAAACAGAAATTTCTTTTATTTTGGTACAAAGTTGAAGAAATTTTTCATATTTTGGAATAAAAAGGCAGAAATTCCCCATATTTTGGGGTAAAGGGCAGAAATTCCCCTTATTTTGAGGTAAAAAGGATGAAATTCCCCTTATTTTAGCACAAAAAGGCAAAAATTTTCTTTACTTTGTGGCAAAAAGGCAGAAATTCTTGTTAATTGGGGCACAAAAGCAGAAATTTTTCTTATTTGAAGGCAATAAGGCAGTAATTCCCCATATTTTGTGGCAAAATGCAGAAATTCCCGTTATTTGGAGGTAAAATGCTGAAATTCCCCTTATTTTGGGCAAAGAGGCAGAAATTCCCCTTATTTTGGGACAAAATTGCAGAAATTTCACTTTTTTCAGGGCAAAAAGTCAGAAATTTGCCTTATTTTGGGGCAAAAAGCAGAAATTCGCCTAATTTTGGGGCCAAAAATAGAAATTCCCCTTATTTTGGGGTAAAATTGCAGAATTTCAAATATTTCAGGGAAAAAGGCAGAAATACCACTTAATTTCGGGCAATAAGGCAGAAATTTTCTGTATTTTGGAGCAAAATCTCAGAAATTCCCCTTTTATAGGTGCAAAAATGCAGAAATTCCCTTTATTTTGGTGCAATAAGGCTGAAATTCCCCTTATTTGGAGGTAAAATGCTGAAATTCCCTATATTTTGGGGCAAAAAGGCAGAAATTCCCTACATTTTGGGGCAAAAGGGCACAAATTTCTCTTATTTTCGGGCAAAATTGCAGAAATTTCTTTTATTTCAGGGCAAAAAGTCAGAAATTTTTTATTATTTTGGGGCAAAAAGCAGAAATTTCTTTTATTTTGGTACATAGCTGAAGAAATTTTTTTTATTTTGGAACAAAAAGGCACAAATTCCCCACATTTTGGGGTAAAAGGCAGAAATTCCCCTTATTTTGAGGGAAAAAGGATGAAATTCCCCTTATTTTAGGGCAAAAAGGCAAAAATTTCCTTTACTTTGTGGCAAAAAGGCAGAAATTCTTGTTAATTGGAGCAGAAAAGCAGACATTTTCTTTATTTGAAGGCAATAAGGCAGTAATTCCCCATATTTTGTGGCAAAAAGGCAGAAATTCCTCTTATTTGAAGGTAAAATGCTGAAATTCCCCTTATTTTGGGCAAAAGGCAGAAATTCCCTTTATTTTGGTGCAAAATTGCAGAAATTTCACTTATTTTAGGTAAAAAAGTCAGAAATTTCCCTTATTTTGTGGCAAAAAGCAGAAATTCCCCTAATTTTGGGGCCAAGAACAGAAATTCCCCTTATTTTGGGGTAAAATTGCAGAAATTTCAAATATTTCAGTGCAAAAAGGCAGAAATTCCACTTAATTTTAGGCAATAAGGCACAAATTTTCCGTATTTTGGAGCAAAATCTCAGAAATTCCCCTTATAATGGTGCAAAAATGCAGAAATTCCCTTTATTTTGGTGTAATAAGGCAGAAATTCCCCGTGTTTTGAAGCAAAATTGCACAAATTCATCTAATTTTGAGGGAAAATGCAGAAATTCAAATTATTTTGGGGCAAAAAGACAGAAATTCTCCTTATTTCAGAGCATAACGTCAGAAATTCTCCTTATTTTGGGGCAAAATTGCAGAAATATCCCTTATTTTGTGGCAAAATTGCAGAAATTCTTCTTATTTTGTGCAAAATTGCAGAAATTTCACTTATTTCAGGGAAAGAAGTTAGGAATTTCTCTTATTTTGGGGCAAAAGGGCAGAAATTTCTTTTATTTTGGTACAAAATTGCAGAAATTTTCTTTATTTTGGGGCAAAAATGCAGAAATTCCCCTGATTTTGTGGCAAAAAGGCAGAAATTTCCCTCATTTTGTGGCAAAATTGCAGAAATTTCACTTATTTCAAGGCAAAATTCAAAAATTCCTTTTATTTTGGGTTAAAAGACAGAAATTCCATTTATTTTTGGGTAAAAAGGCAGAAATTTCACTTATTTTGAGGTATAAAAGGCAGAAATTACTCTTATTTTGGGGCTAAAATGAAGAAATTTCCCTTTTTTGTGGCAAAATTGCAGAAATTTTTCTTATTTTGGGCAAAATTGCAGAAATTTCACTTATTTCAGGGAAAGAAGGCAGGAATTTCTCTTATTTTGGGGCAAAAAAGCAGAAATTTCTTTTATTTTGGTACAAAATTGCAGAAATTTTCTTTATTTTTGGGCAAAAATGCAGAAATTCCCCTTATTTTGTGGCAAAAAGGCAGAAATTTCCCTTATTTTGGGGCAAAATTGCAGAAATTTCACTTATTTCAAGGCAAAATTCAAAAATTCCTTTTTTTTGGGGGCAAAAAGACAAAAATAAATTCCATTTATTTTTGGGTAAAAAGGCAGAAATTTCACTTATTTTGAGGTAAAAAGGCAGAAATTACTCTTATTTTGGGGTTAAAATGAAGAAATTTCCCTTTTTTGTGGCAAAAGGTATACATTCCCCTTATTTTCAGGCAAAAAAGCAGAAATTCCCCGTATTTTGAAATAAAAAGGCTGAAATTTCTCTTATTTGGGGGCAAAAAATAAGAATTTTTCCTTATTTTGTGGCAAAATTGCAGAAATTTCACTTATTTGAGGGTAATAAGTCAGAAATTCCCCTTATTTTGGGGCAAAATAGACAGAAATTCCTTTTTTTGGGGCATAAAATACAGAAATTCCACTTATTTAGAGGCAAAAGACAGAAGTTCATCTTAATTTGGTGCAAAAATGAAGACATTTCACTTTTTTATGGCAAAAAGGTATGCATTCCCCTTATTTTAGGGCAAAAAGGCAGAAATTCCCCTCATTTTGAAGCCAAATTGCAGAAATTCCCCTAATTTTGGGGCAAAAGGCAGACATTTCTTTTATTTTGGGGCTAAAATCAGAAATTCCCCTTATTTTGGGGCAAAATTCCAGAAATTTTCTTTAATTTGGGGCAAAATTGCAGAAATTTACCTTATTTTAGGGCAAAATTGCAGAAATTCCCCTTATTTTGGGGCAAAATTGCAGAAATTTCACTTATTTTAGAGCAAAAAGTCAGAAATTTGCCTTATTTTGGGGCAAAAAGCAGAAATTCCCCAAATTTTGGGGCCAAAACCAGAAATACCCCTTATTTTGGGGTATAATTGCAGAAATTTCTAATATTTCAGTGCAAAAAGGCAGAAATTCCACTTAATTTTAGGCAATAAGGCACAAATTTTCCGTATTTAAAGCAAAATCTCAGAAATTCTCCTTATAATTGTGCGAAAAGGAAATTGCCTTTATTTTGGTGTAATAAGGCAGAAATTCCCCGTGTTTTGAAGCAAAATTGCACAAATTCATCTAATTTTGAGGGAAAATGCAGAAATTCAAATTATTTTGGGGCAAAAAGACAGAAATTTTCCTTATTTCAGGGCATAACGTCAGAAATTCCCCTTGTTTTGGGTCAAAATTGCAGAAATTTCCCTTATTTTGTGGCAAAATTGCAGAAATTTTTCTTATTTTGGGCAAAATTGCAGAAATTTCACTTATTTCAAGGCAAAATTCAAAAATTCCTTTTATTTTGGGGCAAAAAGACAGAAATTCCGTTTATTTTTGGGTAAAATGCAGAAATTTCACTTATTTTGAGGTAAAAAGGCAGAAATTACTCTTATTTTGGGGCTAAAATGAAGAAATTTCTCTTTTTTGTGGCAAAATGGCAGAAATTTTTCTTATTTTGGGCAAAATTGCAGAAATTTCACTTATTTCAGGGAAAGAAGGCAGGAATTTCTCTCATTTTGGGGCAAAAAGGCAGAAATTTCTTTTATTTTGGTACAAAATTGCAGAAATTTTCTTTATTTCGTGGCAAAAATGCAGAAATTCCCCTTATTTTGTGGCAAAAAGGGAAAAATTTCCCTTATTTTGGGGCAAAATTGCAGAAATTTCACTTATTTCAAGGCAAAATTCAAAAATTCCTTTTATTTTGGGGCAAAAAGACAGAAATTCCGTTTATTTTTGGGTAAAAAGGCAGAAATTTCACTTCTTTTGAGGTAAAAAGGCAGAAATTACTCTTATTTTGGGGCTAAAATGAAGAAATATCTTTTTTTTTGGGGCAAAATTGCAGAAATTTTTCTTATTTTGGGCAAAATTGCAGAAATTTCACTTACTTCAGCGAAAGAAGGCAGGAATTTCTCTCATTTTGGGGCAAAAAGGCAGAAATTTCTTTTATTTTGGTACAAAATTGCAGAAATTTTCTTTATTTTGTGGCAAAAATGCAGAAATTCCCCTTATTTTGTGGCAAAAAGGGAAAAATTTCCCTTATTTTGGGGCAAAATTGCAGAAATTCCCTTTATTTTGGTGCAATAAGGCAGAAATTCCCCATATTTTGAAGCAAAATTGCACAAATTCCCCTAATTTTGAGGGAAAATGCAGAAATTCACATTATTTTGGGAAAAAGAAAGAAATTCTCCTTATTTCACGGCAAAAAGTCAGAAATTCCCCTTTTTTTGGGACAAAATTGCAGAAATTTTTCTTATTTTGTGACAAAATTGCAGAAATTTTTCTTATTTTGGGCAAAATTGCAGAAATTTCACTTATTTCAGGGAAAGAAGGCAGGAATTTCTCTTATTTTGGGGCAAAAAGGCAGAAATTTCTTTTATTTAGGTACAAAATTGCAGAAATTTTTTTTATTTTGAGGCAAAAATGCAGAAATTTCCCATATTTTGGGGCAGAAAGGCAGAGATTCCTCTTATTGTGAGGTAAAAAGGCTGAAATTCCTTATATTTTGGGGCAAAAACACAGAAATTCCTCTTATTTTGTGGCAAAAAGGCAGAAATTTCCTTTATTTTTGGGCAAAATTGCAGAAATTTCCCTTATTTTCAGCAAAATTTTAGAAATTTATTTTATTTTGGTACAGAATTGCAGAAATTTTTCTTATTTTGTGGCAAAAAGGCAAAAATTCCCCTTATTTTGAGGGAAAATGCTGAAATTCCCCATATTTTGGGGCAAAAAGGCAGAAATTCCCTACATTTTGGGGCAAAAAGGCACAAATTTCCCTTATTTTCGGGCAAAATTGCAGAAATTTCATTTATTTCAGGGCAAAAAGTCAGAAATTCCTTTTATTTTAGGGCAAAATGCAGAAATTCCCTTTATTTTGTGGCAAAAAGGCAGAAATTCCTGTTAATTGGGGCAGAAAAGCAGAAACTTTCTTATTTGGGGGCAATAATGCAGAAATTCCCCATATTTTGTGGCAAAAAGGCATAAATTCCCCTTATTTTGAGGTAAAAAGGATGAAATTCCCCTTATTTTAGGGCAAAAAGGCAAAAATTTCCTTTACTTTGTGACAAAATGGCAGAAATTCTTGTTAATTGGGGCAGAAAAGCAGAAATTTTCCTTATTTGAAGGCAATAAGGAAGTAATTCCCCATATTTTGTGGCAAAAAGGCAGAAATTCCCCTCATTTGGAGGTAAAATGCTGAAATTCCCCTTATTTTGGGCAAAAAGGCAGAAATTCCCCTTATTTTTGGACAAAATTGCAGAAATTTCACATATTTCAGGGCAAAAAGTCAGAAATTTGCCTTATTTTGGGGCAAAAAGAAGATATTCCCCTAATTTTGGGGCCAAAAATAGAAATTCCCCTTATTTTGGGGTAAAATTGCAGAAATTTCAAATATTTCAGGGCAAAAAGGCAGAAATTCCACTTAATTTCGGGCAATAAGGCAGAAATTTTCTGTATTTTGGAGCAAAATCTCAGAAATTCCCCTTAAATTGGTGCAAAAATGCAGAAATTCCCTTTCTTTTGGTGCAATAAGGCAGAAATTCCCCGTATTTTGAAGCAAAATTGCACTAATTCCCCTAATTTTGAGGGAAAATGCAGAAATTCACATTATTTTGGGGCAAAAAGACAGAAATTCTCCTTGTTTCACGGCAAAAAGTCAGAAATTCCTCTTATTTTGGGGCAAAATTGCATAAATTTCCCTTATTTTGTGGCAAAATTGGAGAAATTTTTCTTATTTTGGGCAAAATTGCAGAAATTTCACTTATTTCAGGGAAAGAAGGTAGGAATTTCTCTTATTTTGGGGCAAAAAGGCAGAAATTTCTTTTATTTTGGTACAAAATTGCAAAAATTTTCTTTATTTTGAGGCAAAAATGCAGAAATTCCCCATATTTTGGGGCAAAAAAGCAGAGATTCCCCTTATTATGAGGTAAAAAGGCTGAAATTCCTTTTATTTTGGGGCAAAAAGACAGAAATCCCCCTTATTTTGTGGCAAAAAGGCAGAAATTTCCCTTATATTGGGGCAAAATTGCAGAAATTTCCCTTATTTTGGGGCAAAATTTTAGAAATTTCTTTTATTTTGGTACAGAATTGCAGAAATTTTTCTTCTTTTGTGACAAAAAGGCAGAAATTCCCCATATTTTGGTGCAAAATGCTGAAATTCCCCTTATTTTGAGGTAAAATGCTTAAATTCCCCATATTTTGGAACAAAAATGCAGAAATTCCCTACATTTTGAGGCAAAAAGGCACAAATTTCCCTTATTTTCAGGCAATATTGCAGAAATTTCATTTATTTCAGGGCAAAAAGTCAGAAATTCCTTTTATTTTGGGGCAAAAAGCAGAAATTTCTTTTATTTTGGTACAAAGTTGAAGAAATTTTTCTTATTTTGGAACAAAAAGGCAGAAATTCCCCATATTTTGGGGCAAAAGGCAGAAATTCCCCTTATTTTGAGGTAAAAAGGCTGAAATGCCCCTTGTTTTGGGGCAAAAAGGCAGAAATTCACTTTATTTTCTGGCAAAAAGGCAGAAATTCCTGTTAATTTGGGCAGAAAAGCAGAAACTTTCCTTATTTGGGGGCAATAATGCAGAAATTCCCCATATTTTGTGGCAAATAGGCATAAATCCCCTTATTTTGATGTAAAAAGGATGAAATTCCCCTTATTTTAGGGCAAAAAGGCAAAATTTTCCTTTACTTTGTGGCAAAATGGCAGAAATTCTTGTTAATTGGGGCAGAAAAGCAGAAATTTTCTTTATTTGAAGGCAATAAGGCAGTAATTCCCCATATTTTGTGGCAAAAAGGCAGAAATTCCCCTCATTTGGAGGTAAAATGCTGAAATTCCCCTTATTTTGGGCAAAAAGGCAGAAATTCGCTTATTTTTGGACAAAATTGCAGAAATTTCACTTATTTCAAGGCAAAAAGTCAGAAATTTGCCTTATTTTGGGGCAAAAAGAAGATATTCCCCTAATTTTGGGGCCAAAAATAGAAATTCCCCTTATTTTGGGGTAAAATTGCAGAAATTTCAAATATTTCAGGGCAAAAAGGCAGAAATTCCACTTAATTTCGGGCAATAAGGCAGAAATTTTCTGTATTTTGGAGCAAAATCTCAGAAATTCCCCTTATATTGGCGCAAAAATGCAGAAATTCCCTTTATTTTGGTGCAATAAGGCAGAAATTCCCCGTATTTTGAAGCAAAATTGCACTAATTCCCCTAATTTTGAGGGAAAATGCAGAAATTCACATTATTTTGGGGCAAAAAGACAGAAATTCTCCTTATTTCACGGTAAAAAGTCAGAAATTCCCCTTATTTTGGGGCAAAATTGCAAAAATTTCCCTTATTTTGTGGCAAAATTGCAGAAATTTTTCTTATTTTGGGCAAAATTGCAGAAATTTCACTTATTTCAGGGAAAGAAGGCAGGAATTTCTCTTATTTTGGGGCAAAAAAGCAGAAATTTCTTTTATTTTGGTACAAAATTGCAAAAATTTTCTTTATTTTGAGGCAAAAATGCAGAAATTCCCCATATTTGGGGGCAAAAAAGCAGAGATTCCCCTTATTATGAGGTAAAAAGGCTGAAATTCCTTTTATTTTGGGAAAAAAGACAAAAATCCCCCTTATTTTGTGGAAAAAAGGCAGAAATTTCTCTTATTTTGGGGCAAAATTGCAGAAATTTCCCTTATTTTGGTGCAAAATTTTAGAAATTTCTTTTATTTTGGTACAGAATTGCAGAAATTTTTCTTCTTTTGTGGCAAAAAGGCAGAAATTCCCCATATTTTGGTGCCAAAAGGCTGAAATTCCTATTATTTTGAGGTAAAATGCTTAAATTCCCCATATTTTGGAATCAAAATGCAGAAATTCCCTACATTTTGAGGCAAAAAGGCACAAATTTCCCTTATTTTCAGGCAAAATTGCAGAAATTTCATTTATTTCAGGGCAAAAAGTCAGAAATTCCTTTTATTTTGGGGCAAAAAGCAGAAATTTCTTTTATTTTGGTACAAAGTTGAAGAAATTTTTCTTATTTTGGAACAAAAAGGCAGAAATACCCCATATTTTGGGGCAAAAGAAAGAAATTCCCCTTATTTTGAGGTAAAAAGGCTGAAATGCCCCTTGTTTTGGGGCAAAAAGGCAGAAATTCCCTTTATTTTCTGGCAAAAAGGCAGAAATTTCCATTTATTGGGGCAGAAAAGCAGAAACTTTCCTTATTTGGGGGCAATAATGCAGAGATTCCCCATATCTTGTGGCAAAAAGTCAGAAATTCCCGTTATTTGAAGGTAAAATGCTGAAATTCCCCTTATTTTGGGCAAAAGGCAGAAATTCCCATTATTTTGGGGCAAAATTGCAGAAATTTCACTTATTTTAGGGCAAAAAGTCAGAAATTTGCCTTATTTTGGGGCAAAAAGCAGAAATTCCCCTAATTTTGGGGCCAAAAACAGAAATTCCGCTTATTTTGGGGTAAAATTGCAGAAATTTCAAATATTTCAGTGCAAAAAGGCAGAATTTCCGCTTCATTTTAGACAATAAGGCACAAATTTTCCGTATTTTGGAGCAAAATCTCAGAAATTCCCCTTATAATGGTGCAAAAATGCAGAAATTCCCTTTATTTTGATGTAATAAGGCAGAAATTCCCCGTGTTTTGAAGCAAAATTGCAAATTCATCTAATTTTGAGAGAAAATGCAGAAATTCAAATTTTTTTGGGGCAAAAAGACAGAAATTCTCCTTATTTCAGGGCATAACGTCAGAAATTCCCCTTATTTTGGGGCAAAATTGCAGAAATTTTTATTATTTTGGGCAAAATTGCAGAAATTTCACTTATTTCAGGGAAAGAAGGCAGGAATTTCTCTTATTTTGGGGCAAAAGAGCAGAAATTTCTTTTATTTTGGTACAAAATTGCAGATATTTTCTTTATTTTGGGGCAAAAATGAAGAAATTCCCCTTATTTTGTGGCAAAAAGGCAGAAATTTCCCTTATTTTGGGGCAATATGGCAGAAATTTCACTTATTTCAAGGCAAAATTCAAAAATTCCTTTTATTTTGGGGCAAAAAAACAAAAATTCCGTTTATTTTTGGGTAAAAAGGCACGAATTTCACTTATTTTGAGGTAAAAAGGCAGAAATTACTCTTACTTTGGGGCTAAAATGAAGAAATTTCACTTTTTTGTGGAAAAATTGCAGAAATTTTTCTTATTTTGGGCAAAATTGCAGAAATTTCACTTATTTCAGGGAAAGAAGGCAGGAATTTCTCTCATTTTGGGGCAAAAAGGCAGAAATTTCTTTTATTTTGGTACAAAATTGCAGAGATTTTTTTATTTTGGGGCAAAAATGAAGAAATTCCCCCTTATTTTGTGGCAAAAAGGCAGAAATTTCCCTTATTTTGGGGCAAAATTGCAGAAATTCCCTTTATTTTGGTGCAATAAGGCAGAAATTCCCCGTATTTTGAAGCAAAATTGCACAAATTCCCCTAATTTTGAGGGAAAATGCAGAAATTCACATTATTTTTGGGCAAAAAGACAGAAATTCTCCTTATTTCACGGCAAAAAGTAAGAAATTCCCCTTATTTTTGGGCAAAATTGCAGAAATTTCCTTTATTTTGTGGCAAAATTGCAGAAATTTTTCTTATTTTGGGCAAAATTGCAGAAATTTCACTTATTTCATCGAAAGAAGGCAGGAATTTCTCTTATTTTGGGGCAAATAGGCAGAAATTTCTTTTATTTTGGTACAAAATTGCAGAAATTTTCTTTATTTTGGGGCAAAAATGCAAAAATTCCTCTTATTTAGTGGCAAAAAGGCAGAAATTTCCCTTATTTTGAGGCAAAATTGCAGAAATTCCTTTTATTTTGGTGCAATAAGGCAGAAATTCCCAATATTTTGAAGCAAAATTGCACAAATTCCCCTAATTTTGAGGAAAAATGCAGAAGTTCACATTATTTTGGGGCAAAAAGGCAGAAATTCTCCTTATTTCACGGCAAAAATCAGAAATTCCCCTTATTTTAAGCAAAGTTGCAGAAATTTCCCTTATTTTGTGGCAAAATTGCAGAAATTTTTCTTATTTTGGGCAAAATTGCAGAAATTTCACTTATTTCAGGGAAAGAAGGCAGGAATTTCTCTTATTTTGAGGCAAAAAGGCAGAAATTTCTTATATTTTGGTACAAAATTGCAGAAATTTTTTTTATTTTTAGGCAAAAATGCAGAAATTCCCCATATTTTGGGTCAAAAAGGAAGAGATTCCCCTTATTATGAGGTAAAAATGCTTAAATTCCTTTTATTTTGGGGCAAAAAGACAGAAATTCCCCTTATTTTGTGGCAAAAAGGCAGAAATTTCCCTTATTTTGGGGCAAAATTGCAGAAATTTTCTTTATTTTGTGGCAAAATTGCAGAAATTTTTCTTATTTTGGGCAAAATTGCAGAAATTTCACTTATTTCAGGGAAAGAAGGCAGGAATTTCTTTTATTTTGGGGCAAAAAGGCAGAAATTTCTTATATTTTGGTACAAATTGCAGAAATTTTCTATATTTTGGGACAAAAATGCAGAAATTCCCCTTATTCTGTGGCAAAAAGGCAGAAATTTCCTCTTATTTTGGGGCAAAATTGCAGAAATTTCACTTATTTCAAGGCAAAATTCCAAAAGTCCTTTTGTTTTGGGGCAAAAAGACAGAAATTCAGTTTATTTTTGGGTTAAAAAGCAGAAATTTCACTTAATTTGAGGTAAAAAGGCAGAAATTACTTTTATTTTGGGGCTAAAATGAAGAAATTTCCCTTTTTTGTGGCAAAAGGTATACATTCCCCTTATTTTCAGGCAAAAAAGCAGAAATTCCCCGTATTTTAAAGCAAAATTGCAGAAATTCCCCTAATTGTGAGGCAAAACGGCAGAAATTCCCTATATGTTGGGGCAAAAAGACAGAAATTCTCCTTATTTTGTGGCAAAACTCAGAAATTCCACTTATTTTGGGGCAAAATTCCAGAAATTTCCCTTATTTTAGGGCAAAAAAGCAGAAATTCCTAATATATTGTGGCAAAAATGCAGAAATTCCCCTTATTTTGAGGTAAAAAGGCTGAAATTCCTCTTATTTGGGGGCAAAAAGGAAGAATTTTTCTTTATTTTGGGGCAAAGTTGCAGAAATTTCACTTATTTCAGGGTAATAAGTCAGAAATTTTCCTTATTTTGGGGCAAAAAAAACAGAAATTTCTTTTGTTTTGGGGTAAAAAAGACAGAAATTCCACTTATTTAGAGGCAAAAGGCAGAAGTTCCTCTTAATTTTGCGCAAAAATGAAGAAATTTTCCTTTTTTATGGCAAAAAAATATGCATTCCCCTTATTTTCGGGCAAAAAGGCAGAAATTCCCCTTATTTTGAAGCAAAATTGCAGAAATTCCCCTAATTTTGGGGTAAAAGTCAGACATTCCCTTTATTTTGGGGCAAAAATCAGAAATTCCCCTTATTTTGGGGAAAAATTCCAGAAATTTCCTTTAATTTGGGGCAAAATTGCAGAAATTTACCTTATGTTGGTGCAAAATTGCAGAAATTTCTGATATTTGGGGCAAAATTGCAGAAATTTCACTTATTTTCAGGTAAAAAGGCTGAAATTTCCTTTATTTTATGGCAAAAAGTGAGAAATTCCCCTTATTTTGGGGCAAAATTGCAGAAATATTTCTTATTTTGGGGCAAAAAGGCAGAAACTCCTTATATTTTGGGGCAAAAAGGAAGAAATTCCCCTTATTTTGGGATAAATTTGCAGAAATTTCCCTTATTTGGAAGCGAAAAGGCAGAAAATCCTTTTAATTTCGGGCAAAAAGGCAGAAATTCCCCGTATTTTGGAGCAAAATTGCAGAATTTCCCCTAATATCGGGGCAAAAATGCAGAAATTCCCTTTATTTGGGGCAAAAGCAGAAGTTCCCCTTATTTTTGGGAAAAAAGTCAGAAATTTCTTGTATTTTGAAGCAAAATTGCAGAAACTCCCATAATTTTGGGGCAAAAAGGCAGAAATTTTCTTTATTTTCGGGCAAAAATACAGAAATTCTCCTTATTTCGCGGCAAAAAGTCAGAAATTCCCCTTATTTTGGGGCAAAATTGAAGAACTTTCCCTTATTTTGGGGCAAAATTGCAGAAATTTCCCTTATTTTGGGGCAAAATTTTAGAAATTTCTTTTATTTTGGTACATAATTGCAGAAATTTTTCTTATATTGTGGAAAAAAGGCTAAAATTCCCCATATTTTGGTGCAAAAATGCTGAAATTCCCCTTATTTTGAGGTAAAATGCTGAAATTCCCCTTATTTGGGGGCAAAAAAACCGAAATTTCCCTCATTTTCGGGCAAAAAGGCACAAATTTTCCTTATATTCGGGCAAAATTGCAGAAATTTCATTTATTTCAGGGCAAAAAGTCAGAAATTCCATTTATTTTGGGACAAAAAACAGAAATTTCTTTTATTTTGGTAAAAAGTTGAAGAAATTTTTCTTATTTTGGAACAAAAAGGCAGAAATTCATCATATTTTGGGGTAAAAGGAAGAAATTCCCCTTATTTTGAGGTAAAAAGGATGAAATTCCTCTTATTTTAGGGCAAAAAGGCAAAAATTTCCTTTACTTTGTGGCAAAAAGGCAGAAATTCTTGTTAATTGGGGTAGAAAAGCAGAAATTTTCCTTATTTGAAGGCAATAAGGCAGTAATTCCCCATATTTTGTGGCAAAAAGGCAGAAATTCCCCTCATTTGGAGGTAAAATGCTGAAATTCCCCTTATTTTGGGCAAAAAGGCAGAAATTCCCCTTATTTTTGGACAAAATTGCAGAAATTTCACTTATTTCAGGGCAAAAAGTAAGAAATTTGCCTTATTTTGGGGCAAAAAGCAAAAATTCCCCTAATTTTGGGGCCAAAAATTGAAATTCCTTTTATTTTGGGGTAAAATTGCAGAAATTTCAAATATTTCAGGGCAAAAAGGCAGAAATTCCACTTAATTTCGGGCAATAAGGCAGAAATTTTCTGTATTTTGGAGCATAATCTCAGAAATTCCCCTTATATTGGTGCAAAAATTCAGAAATTCCCTTTATTTTGGTGCAATAAGGCAGAAATTCCCCGTATTTTGAAGCAAAATTGCACTAATTCCCCTAATTTTGAGGGAAAATGGAGAAATTCACATTATTTTGGGGCAAAAAGACAGAAATTCTCCTTATTACAAAGCAAAAAGTCAGAAATTCCCTTTATTTTGGGGCAAAATTGCATAAATTTCCCTTATTTTGTGGCAAAATTGCAGAAATTTTTCTTATTTTGGGCAAAATTGCAGAAATTTCACTTATTTCAGGGAAAGAAGGCAGGAATTTCTCTTATTTGGGGCAAAAAGGCAGAAATTTCTTTTATTTTGGTACAAAATTGCAAAAATTTTCTTTATTTTGAGGCAAAAATGCAGAAATTCCCCATATTTTTGGGCAAAAAGGCAGATATTCCCTTTATTATGAGGTAAAAAGGCTGAAATTCCTTTTATTTTGGGGCAAAAAGACAAAAATTCCCCTTATTTTGTGGCAAAAAGGCAGAAATTTCCCTTATTTTGGGGCAAAATTGCAGAAATTTCCCTTATTTTGTGGCAAAATTGCAGAAATTTTTCTTATTTTGGGCAAAATTGCAGAAATTTCACTTATTTCAGGGAAAGAAGGCAGGAATTTCTCTTATTTTGGGGCAAAAATGCAGAAATTTCTTATATTTTGGTATAAAATTGCAGAAATTTTCTACATTTTGGGACAAAAATGCAGAAATTCCCCTTATTTTGTGGCAAAAAGGCAGAAATTTCCCTTATTTTGGGGCAAAATTGCAAAAATTTTCTTTATTTTGTGGCAAAATTGCAGAAATTTTTCTTATTTTGGTCAAAATTGCAGGAATTTCACTTATTTCAGGGAAAGAAGGCAGGAATTTCTCTTATTTTGGGGCAAAAAGGCAGATATTTCTTATATTTTGGTACAAAATTGCAGAAATTTTCTATATTTTGGGACAAAAATGCAGAAATTCCCCTTATATTGTGGCAAAAAGGCAGAAATTTCCCTTATTTTGGGGCAAAATTGCAGAAATTTTTCTTATTTTGTGGCAAAATTGCAGAAATTTTTCTTATTTTGGGCAAAATTGCAGAAATTTCACTTATTTCAGGGAAAGAAGGCAGGAATTTCTCTTATTTTGGGGCAAAAAGGCAGAAATTTCTTATATTTTGGTACAAAATTTCAGAAATTTTCTATGTTTTGGGACAAAATTGCAGAATTTCCCCTTATTTTGTGGAAAAAAGGCAGAAATTTCCCTTATTTTGGGGCAAAAATGCAGAAATTTCACTTATTTCAAGGCAAAATTCCAAAAGACCTTTTGTTTTGGGGCAAAACGACAGAAATTCAGTTTATTTTTGGGTTAAAAAGCAGAAATTTCAATTGATTTGAGGTAAAAAGGCAGAAATTACTCTTATTTTGGGGTTAAAATGAAGAAATTTCCCTTTTTTGTGGCAAAAGCTATACATTCCCCTTATTTTCAGGCAAAAAAGCAGAAATTCCCCGTATTTTGAAGCAAAATTGCAGAAATTCCCCTAATTGTGAGGCAAAACGGCAGAAATTCCCTATATGTTGGGGCAAAAAGACAGAAATTCTCCTTATTTTGTGGCAAAACTCAGAAATTCCACTTATTTTGGGGCAAAATTCCAGAACTTTCCCTTATTTTAGGGCAAAAAAGCAGAAATTCCTAATATATTGTGGCAAAAATGCAGAAATTCCCCTTATTTTGAGGTAAAAAGGCTGAAATTCCTCTTATTTGGGGGCAAAAAGGAAGAATTTTTCTTTATTTTGGGGCAAAGTTGCAGAAATTTCACTTATTTCAGGGTAATAAGTCAGAAATTTTCCTTATTTTGGGGCAAAAAAAACAGAAATTTCTTTTGTTTTGGGGTAAAAAAGACAGAAATTCCACTTATTTAGAGGCAAAAGGCAAAAGTTCCTCTTAATTTTGTGCAAAAATGAAGAAATTTTCCTTTTTTATGGCAAAAAAATATGCATTCCCCTTATTTTCGGGCAAAAAGGCAGAAATTCCCCTTATTTTGAAACAAAATTGCAGAAATTCCCCTAATTTTGGGGTAAAAGTCAGACATTCCCTTTATTTTGGGGCAAAAATCAGAAATTCCCCTTATTTTGGGGAAAAATTCCAGAAATTTCCTTTAATTTGGGGCAAAATTGCAGAAATTTACCTTATTTTGGTGCAAAATTGCAGAAATTTCTGATATTTGGGGCAAAATTGCAGAAATTTCACTTATTTTCAGGTAAAAAGGCTGAAATTTCCTTTATTTTTGGGCAAAAAGTGAGAAATTCCCCTTATTTTGGGGCAAAATTGCAGAAATATTTCTTATTTTGGGGCAAAAAGGCAGAAACTCCTTATATTTTGGGGCAAAAAGGAAGAAATTCCCCTTATTTTGGGATAAATTTGCAGAAATTTCCCTTATTTGGAAGCAAAAAGGCAGAAAATCCTTTTAATTTCGGGCAAAAAGGCAGAAATTCCCCGTATTTTGGAGCAAAATTGCAGAATTTCCCCTAATATCGGGGCAAAAATGCAGAAATTCCCTTTATTTGGGGCAAAAGCAGAAGTTCCCCTTATTTTCGGGAAAAAAGGCAGAAATTCCTTGTATTTTGAAGCAAAATTGCAGAAACTCCCCTAATTTTGGGGCAAAAAGGCAGAAATTCCCTTTATTTTGGGGCAAAAATACAGAAATTCTCCTTATTTCGCGGCAAAAAGTCAGAAATTCCCCTTATTTTGGGGCAAAATTGAAGAACTTTCCCTTATTTTGGGGCAAAATTGCAGAAATTTCCCTTATTTTGGGGCAAAATTTTAGAAATTTCTTTTATTTTGGTACATAATTGCAGAAATTTTTCTTATATTGTGGCAAAAAGGCTAAAATTCCCCATATTTTGGTGCAAAAATGCTGAAATTCCCCTTATTTTGAGGTAAAATGCTGAAATTCCCCTTATTTTGGGGCAAAAAGGCCGAAATTTCCCTCATTTTGGGGCAAAAAGGCACAAATTTTCCTTATATTCGGGCAAAATTGCAGAAATTTCATTTATTTCAGGGCAAAAAGTCAGAAATTCTATTTATTTTGGGACAAAAAACAGAAATTTCTTTTATTTTGGTACAATGTTGAAGAAATTTTTCTTATTTTGGAACAAAAAGGCAGAAATTCATCATATTTTGGGGTAAAAGGCAGAAATTCCCCTTATTTTGAGGTAAAAAGGATGAAATTCCTCTTATTTTAGGGCAAAAAGGCAAAAATTTCCTTTACTTTGTGGCAAAAAGGCAGAAATTCTTGTTAATTGGGGCAGAAAAGCAGAAATTTTCCTTATTTGAAGGCAATAAGGCAGTAATTCCCCATATTTTGTGGCAAAAAGGCAGAAATTCCCCTCATTTGGAGGTAAAATGCTGAAATTCCCCTTATTTTGGGCAAAAAGGCAGAAATTCCCCTTATTTTTGGACAAAATTGCAGAAATTTCACTTATTTCAGGGCAAAAAGTAAGAAATTTGCCTTATTTTGGGGCAAAAAGCAAAAATTCCCCTAATTTTGGGGCCAAAAATTGAAATTCCTTTTATTTTGGGGTAAAATTGCAGAAATTTCAAATATTTCAGGGCAAAAAGGCAGAAATTCCACTTAATTTCGGGCAATAAGGCAGAAATTTTCTGTATTTTGGAGCAAAATCTCAGAAATTCCCCTTATATTGGTGCAAAAATTCAGAAATTCCCTTTATTTTGGTGCAATAAGGCAGAAATTCCCCGTATTTTGAAGCAAAATTGCACTAATTCCCCTAATTTTGAGGGAAAATTCAGAAATTCACATTATTTTGGGGCAAAAAGACAGAAATTCTCCTTATTACACAGCAAAAAGTCAGAAATTCCCTTTATTTTGGGGCAAAATTGCATAAATTTCCCTTAATTTGTTGCAAAATTGCAGAAATTTTTCTTATTTTGGGCAAAATTGCAGAAATTTCACTTATTTCAGGGAAAGAAGGCAGGAATTTCTCTTATTTGGGGCAAAAAGGCAGAAATTTCTTTTATTTTGGTACAAAATTGCAGAGATTTTTTTATTTTGAGGCAAAAATGCAGAAATTCCCCATATTTGGGGGCAAAAAAGCAGAGATTCCCCTTATTATGAGGTAAAAAGGCTGAAATTCCTTTTATTTTGGGGCAAAAAGACAGAAATCCCCTTATTTTGTGGCAAGAAGGCAGAAATTTCCCTTATTTTCGGCAAAATTGCAGAAATTTCCCTTATTTTGGGGCAAAATTTTAGAAATTTCTTTTATTTTGGTACAGAATTGCAGAAATTTTTCTTTGTTTGTGGCAAAAAGGCAGAAATTCCCCATATTTTGGTGCAAAAAGGCTGAAATTCCCCTTATTTTGAGGTAAAATGCTGAAATTCCCCATATTTTGGGGCAAAAAGGCAGAAATTCCCTACATTTTGGGGCAAAAAGGCACAAATTTCCTTTATTTTCGGGCAAAATTGCAAAAATTTCATTTATTTCAGGGCAAAGAGTCAGAAATTCCTTTTATTTTGGGTCAAAAAGCAGAAATTTCTTTTATTTTGGTACAAAGTTGAAGAAATTTTTCTTATTTTGGAACAAAAAGGCAGAAATTCCCCATATTTTGGGGCAAAAGACAGAAATTCCCCTTATTTTGAGGTAAAAAGGCTGAAATTCCCCTTGTTTTTGGGCAAAAAGGCAGAAATTCCCTTTATTTTCTGGCAAAAAGGCAGAAATTCCCATTAGTTGGGGCAGAAAAGCAGAAACTTTTCTTATTTGGGGCAATAATGCAGAGATTCCCCATATTTTGTGGCAAAAAGGCAGAAATTCCCCTTATTTGGAGGTAAAATGCTGAAATTCCCCTTATTTGAGGCAATAGGCAGAAATTCCCCTTATTTTGGGGCAAAATTGCAGAAATTTCACTTATTTTAGGGCAAAAAGTCAGAAATTTCCCTTATTTTGGGGCAAAAAGCAGAAATTCCCCTAATTTTGGGGCCAAAAACAGAAATTCCCCTTATTTTGGGTAAAATTGCAGAAATTTCAAATATTTCAGTGCAAAAAGGCAGAAATTCCACTTAATTTTAGACAATAAGGCACAAATTTTTCGTATTTTGGAGCAAAATCTCAGAAATTCTTCTTATAATGATGCAAAAATGCAGAAATTCCCTTTATTTTGGTGTAAAAAGGCAGAAATTCCCCGTGTTTTGAAGCAAAATTGCAAATTCATCTAATTTTGAGGGAAAATACAGAAATTCAAATTATTTTGGGGCAAAAAGACAGAAATTCTCCTTATTTCAGGGCATAACTTCAGAAATTCCCCTTATTTTGGGGCAAAATTGCAGAAATTTTCCTTATTTTGTGGCAAAATTGCAGAAATTTTTCTTATTTTGGGCAAAATTGCAGAAATTTCACTTATTTCAAGGTAAGAAGTCAGGAATTTCTCTTATTTTGGGGCAAAAGGGCAGAAATTTCTTTTATTTTGGTACACAATTGCAGAAATTTTCTTTATTTTGGGGCAAAAATGAAGAAATTCCTCTTATTTTGTGGCAAAAAAACAGAAATTTCCCTTATTTTGGGGCAAAATTGCAGAAATTTCACTTATTTCAAGGCAAAATTCAAAAATTCCTTTTATTTTGGGGCAAAAAGACAGAAATTCCGTTTATTTTTGGGTAAAAAGGCAGAAATTTCACTTATTTTGAGGTAAAAAGGCAGAAATTACTCTTATTTTTGGGCTAAAATGAAGAAATTTCCCTTTTTTGTGACAAAATTGCAGAAATTTTACTTATTTCAGGGAAAGAAGGCTGGAATTTCTCTTATTTTGGGGCAAAAAGGCAGAAATTTCTTTTATTTTGGTACAAAATTGCAGAAATTTTCTTTATTTTGGGGCAAAAATGCAGAAATTCCCCTTATTTTGTGGCAAAAAGGCAGAAATTTCCCTTATTTTGGGGCAAAATTGCAGAAATTTCCTTTATTTTGGTGCAATAAGGCAGAAATTCCCCATATTTTGAAAGAAAATTGCACAAATTCCCCTAATTTTGAGGGAAAATGCAGAAATTCACATTATTTTGGGGCAAAAAGACAGAAATTCTCCTTATTTCACGGCAAAAAGTCAGAAATTCCCCTTATTTTGGGGCAAAATTGCAGAAATTTCGCTTATTTTGTGGCAAAATTGCAGAAATTTTTCTTATTTTGGGCAAAATTGCAGAAATTTCACTTATTTCAGGGAAAGAAGGCAGGAATTTCTCTTATTTTGGGACAAAAAGGCAGAAATTCCTTATATTTTGGTACAAAATTGCAGAAATTTTCTATATTTTGGGACAAAAATGCAGAAATTCCCCTTATTTTGTGGCAAAAAGGCAGAAATTTCTCTTATTTTGGGGCAAAATTGCAGAAATTTCACTTATTTCAAGGAAAAATTCAAAAAGTCCTCTTATTTTGGGGCAAAAAAACAGAAATTCAGTTTATTTTTGGGTTAAAAGGCAGAAATTTCACTTAATTTGAGGTAAAAAGGCAGAAATTACTCTTATTTTGGGGCTAAAATGAAGAAATTTTTTTTTTTTGTGGCAAAAGTTATACATTCCCCTTATTTTCAGGCAAAAAAGCAGAAATTCCCCGTATTTTGTAGCATAATTGCAGAAATTCCCCTAATTGTGAGGCAAAACGGCAGAAATTCCCTATATGTTGGGGCAAAAAGACAGAAATTCTCCTTTTTTTGTGGCAAAACTCAGAAATTCCACTTATTTTGGGGCAAAATTCCAGAAATTTCTTTTATTTTAGGGCAAAAAAGCAGAAATTCCTAATATATTGTGGCAAAAATGCAGAAATTCCCCTTATTTTGAGGTAAAAAGGCTGAAATTCCTCTTATTTGGGGGCAAAAAGGAATAATTTTTCCTTATTTTGGGGCAAAGTTACAGAAATTTCACTTATGTCAGGGTAATAAGTCAGAAATTTTCCTTATTTTGAGGCAAAAAAGACAGAAATTTTTTTTGTTTTGGGGTAAAAAAGACAGAAATTCCACTTATTTAGAGGCAAAAGCAGAAGTTCCTCTTAATTTGGGGCAAAAATGAAGACATTTCCCTTTTTTATAGCAAAAAGGTATGCATTCCCCTTATTTTCAGGCAAAAAGGCAGAAATTCCCCTTATTTTGAAGCAAAATTGCAGAAATTCCCCTAATTTTGGGGTAAAAGGCAGACATTCCCTTTATTTTGGGGCAAAAATCAGCAATTTCCCTTATTTTGGGGAAAAATTCCAGAAATTTCCTTTAATTTGGGGCAAAATTGGAGAAATTTCACTTACTTTCAGGTAAAAAGGCTGATATTTCCTTTATTTTTGGGCAAAAAGTGAGAAATTCCCCTTATTTTGCGGCAAAATTGCAGAAATATTTCTTATTTTGGGGCAAAAAGGCAGAAATTCCTTATATTTGGTGCAAAAAGGCAGAAATTCTCCTTATTTTGGGATAAAATTGCAGAAATTTCCCTTATTTGGGGGCAAAAATGCAGAAAATCCTTTTAATTTCGGGCATAAAGGCAGAAATTCCCCGTATTTTGGAGCAAAATTGCAGAAATTCCCCTAATATCGGGGCAAAAATGCAGAAATTCCCTTTATTTGGGGCAAAAGCAGAAGTTCCCCTTATTTTCGGGAAAAAAGGCAGAAATTCCTTGTATTTTGAAGCAAAATTGCAGAAACTCCCTTAATTTTGGGGCAAAAAGGCAGAAATTTCCTTTATTTTGGGGCAAAAATACAGAAATTCTCCTTATTTCGCGGCAAAAATTCAGAAATTCCCCTTATTTTGGGGCAAAATTGAAGAACTTTCCCTTATTTTCGGGAAAAATTGCAGAAATTTCCCTTATTTTGGGGCAAAATTTTAGAAATTTCTTTTATTTTGGTACAGAATTGCAGAAATTTTTTTATATTGTGGCAAAAAGGCTAAAATTCCCCATATTTTGGTGCAAAAATGCTGAAATTCCCCTTATTTTGAGGTAAAATGCTGAAATTCCCCTTATTTTGGGGCAAAAAGGCCGAAATTTCCCTCATTTTGGAGCAAAAAGGCACAAATTTTTTTTTATTTTCGGGCAAAATTGAAGAAATTTCATTTATTTCAAGGCAAAAAGTCAGAAATTCCTTTTATTTTGGAACAAAAAACAGAAATTTCTTTTATCTTGTTACAAAGTGGAAGAAATCTTTCTTATTTTGGAACAAAAAGGCAGAAATTCATCATATTTTGGAGTAAAAGGCAAAAATTCCCCTTATGTTGAGGTAAAAAGGATGAAATTCCCCTTATTTTAGGGCAAAAAGGCAAAAATATCTTTTACTTTGTGGCAAAAAAGGAGAAATTCTTGTTAATTGGGGCAGAAAAGCAGAAATTTTCCTTATTTGAAGGCAAAAAGGCAGTAATTCCCCATATTTTGTGGCAAAAAGGCAGAAATTCCCCTCATTTGGAGGTAAAATGCTGAAATTCCCCTTATTTTGGGCAAAAAGGCAGAAATTCCCCTTATTTTTGGACAAAATTGCAGAAATTTCACTTATTTCAGGGCAAAAAGTCAGAAATTTGCCTTATTTTGGGGGAAAAAACAGAAATTCCCCTAATTTTAGGGACAAAAATAGAAATTCCCCTTTTTTATGGGTAAAATTGCAGAAATTTCAAATATTTCAGGGCAAAAAGGCAGAAATTCCACTTAATGTCGGGCAATAAGGCAGAAATTTTCTGTATTTTGGAGCAAAATCTCAGAAATTCCCCTTATATTGGTGCAAAAATGCAGAAATTCCCTTTATTTTGGTGCAAAAAGGCAGAAATTCCCCGTATTTTGAAGCAAAATTGCACTAATTCCCCTAATTTTGAAGGAAAATGCAGAAATTCACATTATTTTGGGGCAAAAAGACAGAAATTCTCCATATTTCACGTCAAAAAGTCAGAAATTCCCCTTACTTTGTGGCAAAATTGCATAAATTTCCTTTATATTGTGGCAAAATTGCAGAAATTTTTCTTATTTTGGGCAAAATTGCAGAAATTTCACTTATTTCAGAAAAAGAAGGCAGGAATTTCTCTTATTTTGGGGCAAAAAGGCAGAAATTTCTTTTATTTTGTTACAAAATTGCAAAAATTTTTCTTTATTTTGAGGCAAAAATGCAGAAATTCCCCATATTTTGGGGCAAAAAGGCAGAGATTCCCCTTATTATGAGGTAAAAAGGCTGAAATTCCTTTTATTTTGGGGCAAAAAGACAGAAATCCTCCTTATTTTGTGGCAAAAAGGCAGAAATTTCCCTTATTTTGGGGCAAAATTGCAGAAATTTCTCTTATTTTGGGGCAAAATTTTAGAAATTTCTTTTATTTTGGTACAGAATTGCAGAAATTTTTCTTCTTTTGTGGCAAAAAGGCAGAAATTCCCCTTATTTGGAGGTAAAATGCTGAAATTCCCCTTATTTTGGGCAAAAGGAAGAAATTCCCTTTATTTTTGAGCAAAATTTCAGAAATTTCACTTATTTTAGTGCAAAAAGTCAGAAATTTGCCTTATTTTGAGGCAAAAAGCAGAAATTCCCCTAATTTTGGAGCCAAAAAAAGAAATTCCTTTTATTTTGGGGTAAAATTGCAAAAATTTCAAATATTTCAGTGCAAAAAGGCAGAAATTCCATTTAATTTTAGACAATAAGGCACAAATTTTCCGTATTTTGTAGCAAAATCTAAGAAACTCCCCTTATAATGGTGCAAAAATGCAGAAATATCCTTTATTTTGGTGTAATAAGGCAGAAATTCCCCGTGTTTTGAAGCAAAATTGCACAAATTCATCTAATTTTAAGGAAAATACAGAAATTCAAATTATTTTGGGGCAAAAAGACAGAAATTCTCCTTATTTCAGGGCATAACGTCAGAAATTCCCCTTATTTTGGGGCAAAATTGCAGAAATATCCCTTATTTTGTGGCAAAATTGCAGAAATTTCCTTTATTTTGGGAAAAATTGCAGAAATTTCACTTATTTCAAGGCAAAATTCAAAAATTCCTTTTATTTTGGGGCAAAAAGAAAGAAATTCCGTTTATTTTTGGGTAAAAAGGCAGAAATTTCACTTATTTTGAGGTAAAAAGTCAGAAATTACTCTTATTTTGGGGCTAAAATGAAGAAATTTCCCTTTTTTGTGGCAAAATTGCAGAAATTTTTCTTATTTTGGGCAAAATTGCAAAAATTTCACTTATTTCAGGGAAAGAAGGCAGGAATTTCTCTTATTATGAGGCAAAAAGGCAGAAATTTCTTTTATTTTGGTACAAAATTGCAGAAATTTTTTTTATTTTGGGGCAAAAATGCAGAAATTCCCCTTATTTTGTGCCAAAAAGGCAGAAATTTCCCTTATTTTGGGGCAAAATTGCAGAAATTCCTTTTATTTTGGTGCAATAAGGCAGAAATTCCCCATATTTTGAAGCAAAATTGCACAAATTTCCCTAATTTTGAGGGAAAATGCAGAAATTCACATTATTTTGGGGCAAAAAGACAGAAATTCTCCTTATTACACAGCAAAAAGTCAGAAATTCCCCTTATTTTGGGGCAAAATTGCAGAAATTTCCTTTATTTTGTGGCAAAATTTCAGAAATTTTTCTTATGTTGTGCAAAATTGCAGAAATTTCACTTATTTCAGGGAAAGAAGGCAGGAATTTCTCTTATTTTAGGGCAAAAAGGCAGAAATTTCTTTTATTTTGGTACAAAATTACAAAAATTTTCTTTATTTTGAGGCAAAAATGCAGAAATTCCCCATATTTTGGAGCAAAAAGGCAGAGATTCCCTTTATTATGAGGTAAAAAGGCTCAAATTCCTTTTATTTTGAGGCAAAAAAACAGAAATTCCCCTTATTTTGTGGCAAAAAGGCAGAAATTTCCCTTATTTTCGTGCAAAATTATAGAAATTTATTTTATTTTGGTACAGAATTGCAAAAAATTTTCTTATTTTGTGGAAAAAAGGCAGATATTCCCCATATTTTGGTGCAAAAAGTCTGAAATTCCCCTTATTTTGGGGTAAAATAATGAAACTCCCCATATTTTGGGGCAAAAAGGCAGAAATTCCCTACATTTTGGGGCAAAAAGGCACAAATTACCATTATTTTCGGGCAAAATTGCAGAAATTTCGTTTATTTCATGGCAAAAAGTCAGAAATTCTTTTTATTTTGGGGCAAAAACCAGAAATTTCTTTTATTTTGGTACAAAGTTGGAGAAATTTTTTTTATTTTGAAACAAAAAGGCAGAAATTTCCCTTATTTTGGGGCAAAAGGCAGAAAATCCCCTTATTTTGAGGTAAAAAGGATGAAATTCCCCTTATTTTAGGGCAAAAAGGCAAAATTTTCCTTTACTTTGTGGCAAAAAGGCAGAAATTCTTGTTTATTGGGGCAGAATAGCAGAAATTTTCCTAATTTGAAGGCAATAAGGCACTAATTCCCCATATTTTGTGGCAAAAAGGCAGAAATTCCATTTATTTGGAGGTAAAATGCTGAAATTCCCCTTATTTTGGGCAAAAGGCAGAAATTCCCCTTATTTTCGTGCAAAATTGCAGAAATTTCACTTATTTTAGGGCAAAAAGTCAGAAATTTGCCTTATTTTGGGGCAAAAAACAGAAATTCCCCTTATTTTGGTGTAAAATTGCAGAAATTTAAAATAATTCAGTGCAAAAAGGAAGAAATTCCACTTAATTTTAGGCAATAAGGAACAAATTTTTTGTATTTTGGAGCAAAATCTCAGAAATTCCCCTTATAATGGTGCAAAAATGCAGAAATTCCCTTTATTTTGGTGTAATAAGGCAGAAATTCCCCGTGTTTTGAAGCAACATTGCACAAATTCATCTAATTTTGAGGGAAAATGCAGAAATTCAAATTATTTTGGGGCAAAAAGACAGAAATTCTCCTTCTTTCAGGGCATAACATCAGAAATTCCCCTTATTTTGGGGCAAAATTGCAGAAATTCCCTTTATTTTGTGGCAAAAAGGCAGAAATTTCCCTTATTTTGGGGCAAAATTGCAGAAATTTCACTTATTTCAAGGCAAAATTCAAAAATTCCTTTTATTTTGGGGCAAAAAGACAGAAATTCCTTTTATTTTTGGGTAAAAAGGCAGAAATTTCACTTATTTTGAGGTAAAAAGGCAGAAATAACTCTTATTTAGGGGCTAAAATGAAGAAATTTCCCTTTTTTGTGGCAAAATTAAAGAAATTTTTTTTATTTTGGGCAAAATTGCAGAAATTTCACTTATTTCAGGGAAAGAAGGCAGGAATTTCTCTTATTTTGGGGCAAAAAGGCAGAAATTTCTTTTATTTTGGTACAAAATTGCAGAAATTTTCTTTATTTTGAGGCCAAAATGCAGAAATTCCCCATATTTTGGGGCAAAACGGCAGAGATTCCCCTTATTATGACGTAAAAAGGCTGAAATCCCTTTTATTTTGGGGCAAAAAGACAGAAATTCCCCTTATTTTGTGGCAAAAAGGAAGAAATTTCCCGTATTTTGGGGCAAAATTGCAGAAATTTTCCTTATTTTAGGGCAAAATTTTAGAAATTTCCTTTATTTTGGTACAGAATTGCAGAAATTTTTCTTATATTGTGGCAAAAAGGCAGAAATTCCCCATATTTTGGTGCAAAAAGGCTGAAATTCCCCTTATTTTGAGGTAAAATGCTGAAATTCCCCATATTTTGGGGCAAAAAGGCTGAAATTCCCTACATTTTGGGGCAAAAAGGCACAAATTTCCCTTATTTTCGGGCAAAATTGCAGAAATTTCATTTATTTCAGGGCAAAAAGTCAGAAATTCTTCTTATTTTGGGGCAAAAAGCAGAAATTTCTTTTATTTTGGTACAAAGTTGAAGAAATTTTTCTTATTTTGGAACAAAAAGGCAGAAATTCCCCATATTTTGGGGCAAAAGGCAGAAATTCCCCTTATTTTGAGGTAAAAAGGCTGAAATTCCCCTTATTTTGGGGCAAAAAGGCAGAAATTCCCTTTATTTTGTGGCAAAAAGGCAGAAATTCTCATCAATTGGGGCAGAAAAGCAAAAACTTTCCTTATTTGAGGGCAATAATGCAGATATTCCCCATATTTTGTGGCAAAAAGGCAGAAATTCCCCTTATTTGGAGGTAAAATGCTAAAATTCCCCTTATTTTGGGCAAAAGGCAGAAATTCCCATTATTTTGGGGCAAAATTGCAGAAATTTCACTTATTTTAAGGCAAAAAGTCAGAAATTTGCCTTATTTTGGGGCAAAAAGAAGATATTCCCCTAATTTTGGGGCGAAAAACAGAAATTCCCCTTATTTTGGGGTAAAATTGCAGAAATTTCAAATATTTCAGTGCAAAAAGGCAGAAATTCCACTTAATTTTAGGCAATAAGGCACAAATTTTCCATATTTTGGAGCAAAATCTCAGAAATTCCCCTTATAATGGTGCAAAAATGCAGAAATTCCATTTTTTTTGGTGTAATAAGGCAGAAATTCCCCGTGTATTGAAGCAAAATTGCACAAATTCATCTAATTTTGAGGGAAAATGCAGAAATTCAAATTATTTTGGGGCAAAAAGACAGAAATTCTCCTTATTACACAGCAAAAATTCAGAAATTCCCTTTATTTTGGGGCAAAATTGCAGAAAATTCCCTTATTTTGTGGCAAAATTGCAGAAATTTTTCTTATTTTGGGCGAAATTGCAGAAATTTCACTTATTTCAGGGAAAGAAGGCAGGAATTTCTCTTATTTTGGGGCAAAAGAGCAGAAATTTCTTTTTTTTCGTAAAAAAATGCAGAACTTTTCTTTATTTTGGGCAAAAATGCAGAAATTCCCCTTATTTTGTGGCAAAAAGGCAGAAATTACCCTTATATTGGGGCAAAATTGCAGAAATTTCACTTATTTCAAGGCAAAATTCTAAAATTCCTTTTATTTTAAGGCAAAAAGACAAAATCCGTTTATTTTTGGGTAAAAAGGCAAAAATTTCACTTATTTTGAGGTAAAAAGGCAGAAATTACTTTTATTTTGGGGCTAAAATGAAGAAATTTCCTTTTTTTGTGGCAAAATTGCAGAAATTTTTCTTATTTTGGGCAAAATTGCAGAAATTTCACTTATTTCAGGGAAGAAGGCAGGAATTTCTCTTATTTTGAGGTAAAAAGGCAGAAATCACTCTTATTTTGGGGCTAAAATGTAGAAATTTCCCTTTTTTGTGGCAAAATTGCAGAAATTTTTCTTATTTTGGGCAAAATTGCAAAAATTTCACTTATTTCAGGGAAAGAAGGCAGGAATTTCTCTTATTATGGGGCAAAAAGGCAGAAATTTCTTTTATTTTGGTACAAAATTGCAGAAATTTTCTTTATTTTGGGGCAAAAATGCAGAAATTCCCCTTATTTTGTGCCAAAAAGGCAGAAATTTCCCTTATTTTGGGGCAAAATTGCAGAAATTCCTTTTATTTTGGTGCAATAAGGCAGAAATTCCCCATATTTTGAAGCAAAATTGCACAAATTTCCCTAATTTTGAGGGAAAATGCAGAAATTCACATTATTTTGGGGCAAAAAGACAGAAATTCTTCTTATTACATAGCAAAAAGTCAGAAATTCCCCTTATTTTGGGGCAAAATTGCAGAAATTTCCTTTATTTTGTGGCAAAATTTCAGAAATTTTTCTTATTTTGTGCAAAATTGCAGAAATTTCACTTATTTCAGGGAAAGAAGGCAGGAATTTCTCTTATTTTAGGGCAAAAACGCAGAAATTTCTTTTATTTTGGTACAAAATTACAAAAATTTTCTTTATTTTGAGGCAAAAATGCAGAAATTCCCCATATTTTGGGGCAAAAAGGCAGAGATTCCCTTTATTATGAGGTAAAAAGGCTGAAATTCCTTTTATTTTGAGGCAAAAAAACAGAAATTCCCCTTATTTTGTGGCAAAAAGGCAGAAATTTCCCTTATTTTCGGGCAAAATTATAGAAATTTATTTTATTTTGGTACAGAATTGCAAAAAATTTTCTTATTTTGTGGAAAAAAGGCAGAAATTCCCCATATTTTGGTGCAAAAAGTCTGAAATTCCCCTTATTTTGGGGTAAAATAATGAAACTCCCCATATTTTGGGGCAAAAAGGCAGAAATTCCCTACATTTTGGGGCAAAAAGGCACAAATTACCATTATTTTCGGGCAAAATTGCAGAAATTTCGTTTATTTCATGGCAAAAATTCAGAAATTCTTTTTATTTTGGGGCAAAAACCAGAAATTTCTTTTATTTTGGTACAAAGTTGGAGAAATTTTTTTTTATTTTGAAACAAAAAGGCAGAAATTTCCCTTATTTTGGGGCAAAAGGCAGAAAATCCCCTTATTTTGAGGTAAAAAGGATGAAATTCCCCTAATTTTAGGGCAAAAAGGCAAAATTTTCCTTTACTTTGTGGCAAAAAGGCAGAAATTCTTGTTTATTGGGGCAGAATAGCAGAAATTTTCCTAATTTGAAGGCAATAAGGCACTAATTCCCCATATTTTGTGGCAAAAAGGCAGAAATTCCATTTATTTGGAGGTAAAATGCTGAAATTCCCCTTATTTTGGGCAAAAGGCAGAAATTCCCCTTATTTTGGTGCAAAATTGCAGAAATTTCACTTATTTTAGGGCAAAAAGTCAGAAATTTGCCTTATTTTGGGGCAAAAAACAGAAATTCCCCTTATTTTGGGGTAAAATTGCAGAAATTTAAAATAATTCAGTGCAAAAAGGAAGAAATTCCACTTAATTTTAGGCAATAAGGAACAAATTTTTTGTATTTTGGAGCAAAATCTCAGAAATTCCCGTTATAATGGTGCAAAAATGCAGAAATTCCCTTTATTTTGGTGTAATAAGGCAGAAATTCCCCGTGTTTTGAAGCAACATTGCACAAATTCATCTAATTTTGAGGGAAAATGCAGAAATTCAAATTATTTTGGGGCAAAAAGACAGAAATTCTCCTTCTTTCAGGGCATAACATCAGAAATTCCCCTTATTTTGGGGCAAAATTGCAGAAATTCCCTTTATTTTGTGGCAAAAAGGCAGAAATTTCCCTTATTTTGGGGCAAAATTGCAGAAATTTCACTTATTTCAAGGCAAAATTCAAAAATTCCTTTTATTTTGGGGCAAAAAAACAGAAATTCCTTTTATTTTTGGGTAAAAAGGCAGAAATTTCACTTATTTTGAGGTAAAAAGGCAGAAATAACTCTTATTTAGGGGCTAAAATGAAGAAATTTCCCTTTTTTGTGGCAAAATTAAAGAAATTTTTCTTATTTTGGGCAAAATTGCAGAAATTTCACTTATTTCAGGGAAAGAAGGCAGGAATTTCTCTTATTTTGGGGCAAAAAGGCAGAAACTTCTTTTATTTTGGTACAAAATTGCAGAAATTTTCTTTATTTTGAGGCCAAAATGCAGAAATTCCCCATATTTTGGGGCAAAACGGCAGAGATTCCCCTTATTATGACGTAAAAAGGCTGAAATCCCTTTTATTTTGGGGCAAAAAGACAGAAATTCCCCTTATTTTGTGGCAAAAAGGAAGAAATTTCCCGTATTTTGGGGCAAAATTGCAGAAATTTTCCTTATTTTAGGGCAAAATTTTAGAAATTTCCATTATTTTGGTACAGAATTGCAGAAATTTTTCTTATATTGTGGCAAAAAGGCAGAAATTCCCCATATTTTGGTGCAAAAAGCCTGAAATTCCCCTTATTTTGAGGTAAAATGCTGAAATTCCCCATATTTTGGGGCAAAAAGGCTGAAATTCCCTACATTTTGGGGCAAAAAGGCACAAATTTCCCTTATTTTCGGGCAAAATTGCAGAAATTTCATTTATTTCAGGGCAAAAAGTCAGAAATTCTTCTTATTTTGGGGCAAAAAGCAGAAATTTCTTTTATTTTGGTACAAAGTTGAAGAAATTTTTCTTATTTTGGAACAAAAAGGCAGAAATTCCCCATATTTTGGGGCAAAAGGCAGAAATTCCCCTTATTTTGAGGTAAAAAGGCTGAAATTCCCCTTATTTTGGGACAAAAAGGCAGAAATTCCCTTTATTTTGTGGCAAAAAGGCAAAAATTCTCATCAATTGGGGCAGAAAAGCAGAAACTTTCCTTATTTGAGGGCAATAATGCAGAAATTCCCCATATTTTGTGGCAAAAAGGCAGAAATTCCCCTTATTTGGAGGTAAAATGCTAAAATTCCCCTTATTTTGGGCAAAAGGCAGAAATTCCCATTATTTTGGGGCAAAATTGCAGAAATTTCACTTATTTTAAGGCAAAAAGTCAGAAATTTGCCTTATTTTGGGGCAAAAAGAAGAAATTCCCTTAATTTTGGGGCGAAAAACAGAAATTCCCCTTATTTTGGGGTAAAATTGCAGAAATTTCAAATATTTCAGTGCAAAAAGGCAGAAATTCCACTTAATTTTAGGCAATAAGGCACAAATTTTCCATATTTTGGAGCAAAATCTCAGAAATTCCCCTTATAATGGTGCAAAAATGCAGAAATTCCATTTTTTTGGTGTAATAAGGCAGAAATTCCCCGTGTTTTGAAGCAAAATTGCACAAATTCATCTAATTTTGAGGGAAAATGCAGAAATTCAAATTATTTTGGGGCAAAAAGACAGAAATTCTCCTTATTACACAGCAAAAAGTCAGAAATTCCCTTTATTTTGGGGCAAAATTGCAGAAAATTCCCTTATTTTGTGGCAAAATTGCAGAAATTTTTCTTATTTTGGACGAAATTGCAGAAATTTCACTTATTTCAGGGAAAGAAGGCAGGAATTTCTCTTATTTTGGGGCAAAAGAGCAGAAATTTCTTTTTTTTCGTAAAAAAATGCAGAACTTTTCTTTATTTTGGGCAAAAATGCAGAAATTCCCCTTATTTTGTGGCAAAAAGGCAGAAATTACCCTTATATTGGGGCAAAATTGCAGAAATTTCACTTATTTCAAGGCAAAATTCTAAAATTCCTTTTATTTTAAGGCAAAAAGACAGAAAATCCGTTTATTTTTGGGTAAAAAGGCAGAAATTTCACTTATTTTGAGGTAAAAAGGCAGAAATTACTTTTATTTTGGGGCTAAAATGAAGAAATTTCCTTTTTTTGTGGCAAAATTGCAGAAATTTTTTTATTTTGGGCAAAATTGCAGAAATTTCACTTATTTCAGGGAAAGAAGGCAGGAATTTCTCTTATTTTGGGGTAAAAAGGCAGAAATTTCTTTTATTTTGGTACAAAATTGCAGAAATTTTCTTTATTTTGGGGCAAAAATGCAGAAATTCCCCTTATTTTGTGGCAAAAAGGCAGAAATTTTTCTTATTTTGGGGCAAAATTGCAGAAATTCCCTTTATTTTGGTGCAATAAGGCAGAAATTCCCCATATTTTGAAGCAAAATTGCACAAATTCCCCTAATTTTGAGGGAAAATGCAGAAATTCACATTATTTTGGGGCAAAAAGAAAGAAATTCTCCTTATTTCACGGCAAAAATGCAGAAATTCCCCTTATTTTTGGGCAAAATTGCAGAAATTTCCCTTATTTTGTGGCAAAATTGCAGAAATTTTTTTATATTTTGAGCAAAATTGCAGAAATTTCACTTATTTCAGGGAAAGAAGGCAGGAATTTCTTTTATTTTGTGGCAAAAAGGCAGAAATTTCTTTTATTTTGGTACAAAATTGCAGAATTTTTTTTTATTTTGAGGCAAAAATGCAGAAATTCCCCATATTTTGAGGCAAAAAGGCATAGATTCCCTTTATTATGAGGTAAAAAGGCTGCAATTCCTTTTATTTTGGAGCAAAAAGACAGAAATTCCCCTTATTTTGTGGCAAAAAGGCTGAAATTTCCCTTATTTTGGGGCAAAATTGCAGACATTTCCCTTATTTTCGGGCAAAATTTTAGAAATTTCTTTTATTTTGGTACAGAATTGCAGAAATTTTTCTTCTCTTGTGGTAAAAAGGCAGAAATTCCCCATATTTTGGTGCAAAAAGGCTGAAATTCCCCTTATTTTGAGGTAAAATGCTAAAATTCCCCATATTTTGGGGAATAAAGGCAGAAATTCCCTACATTTTGAGGCAAAAAGGCACGAATTTCCCTTATTTTCGGGCAAAATTGCAGAAATTTCATTTATTTCAGGGCAAAAAGTCAGAAATTCCTTTTATTTTGGGGCAAAAAGCAGAAATTTCTTTTATTTTGGTAGAAAGTTCAAGAAATTTTTCTTATTTTGGAACAAAAAGGCAGAAATTCTCCATATTTTGGGGCAAAACGCAGAAATTCCCCTTATTTTGAGGTAAAAAGGCTGAAATTCCCCTTATTTTGGGGCAAAAAGGCAGAAATTCCCTTTATTTTGTGGCAAAAAGGCAGAAATTCCCATTAATTGGGGCAGAAAAGCAGAAACTTTCCTTATTTGGGGGCAAAAATGCAGAAATTCGCCATATTTTGTGGCAAAAAGGCAGAAATTCTCCTAATTTGGAGGTAAAATGCTGAAATTCCCCTTATTTTGGGCAAAAGGCAGAAATGCCCCTTATTTTGGGGCAAAAATCCAGAAATTTCACTTATTTTAGGGCAAAAAGTCAGAAATTTGCCTTATTTTGGGGCAAAAAGCAGAAATTACCCTAATTTTTGGGCCAAAAACAGAAATTCTCCTTATTTTGGGGTAAAATTGCAGAAATTTCAAATATTTCAGTGCAAAAAGGCAGAAATTCCACTTAATTTTAGGCAATAAGGCACAAATTTTCTGTATTTTGGAGCAAAATCTCAGAAATTCCCCTTATAATGGTGCAAAAATGCAGAAAATCTTTTTATTTTGGTGTAATAAGGCAGAAATTCCCCGTGTTTTGAAGCAACATTGCACAAATTCATCTAATTTTGAGGGAAAATGCAGAAATTCAAATTATTTTGGGGCAAAAAGACAGAAATTCTTTTTATTTCAGGGCATAATGTCAGAAATTCCCCTTATTTTTGGGCAAAATTGCAGAAATTTCCCTTATTTTGTGGCAAAATAGCAGAAATTTTTCTTATTTTGGGCAAAATTACAGAAATTTCACTTATTTCAGGGAAAGAAGGCAGAAATTTCCCTTATTTTGGGGCAAAATTGCAGAAATTCCTTTTATTTTGGTGCAATAAGGCAGAAATTCCCCATATTTTGAAGCAAAATTGCACAAATTCCCCTAATTTTGAGGATAAATGCAGAAATTCACATTATTTTGGTGCAGAAAGACAGAAAATCTCCTTATTTCACGGCAAAAAGTAAGAAATTCCTATTATTTTGGGGCAAAATTGCAGAAATTTCCCTTATTTTGTGGCAAAATTGCAGAAATTTTTTTTATTTTGGGCAAAATTGCAGAAATTTTACTTATTTCAGGGAAAGAAGGCAGGAATTTCTCTTATTTTGAAGAAAAAGGCAGAAATTTCTTTTATTTTGGTACAAAATTGCAGAAATTTTCTTTATTTTGGGGCAAAAATGGAGAAATTCCCCTTATTTTGTGGCAAAAAGGCAGATATTTCCCTTATTTTGGGGCAAAATTGCAGAAATTTCAATTATTTCAAGGCAAAATTCAAAAATTCCTTTTATTTTGGGGCAAAAAGACAGAAATTCCGTTTATTTTTGGGTAAAATGCAGAAATTTCACTTATTTTGAGGTAAAAAGGCAGAAATTACTCTTATTTTGGGGCTAAAATGAAGAAATTTCTTTTTTTTGGCAAAATGGCAGAAATTTTTCTTATTTTGGCCAAATTGCAGAAATTTCACTTATTTCAGGGAAAGAAGGCAGGAATTTCTCTTATTTTGGGGCAAAAAGGCAGAAATTTCTTTTATTTTGGTACAAAATTGCAGAAATTTTCTTTATTTTGGGGCAAAAATGCAAAAATTCCCCCTATTTTGTGGCAAAAAGGCAGAAATATCCCTTATTTTGGGGCAAAATTGCAGAAATTTCCTTTATTTTGGTGCAATAAGGCAGAAATTCCCCATATTTTAAAGCAAAATTGCACAAATTCCCCTAATTTTGAGGGAAAATGCAGAAATTCACATTATTTTGGGGCAAAAAGAAAGAAATTCTCCTTATTTCACGGCAAAAAGTCAGAAATTCCCCTTATTTTTGGGCAAAATTGCAGAAATTTCCCTTATTTTGTGGCAAAATTGCAGAAATTTTTTTATATTTTGAGCAAAATTGCAGAAATTTCACTTATTTCAGGGAAAGAAGGCAGGAATTTCTCTTATTTTGGGGTAAAAAGGCAGAAATTTCTTTTATTTTGGTACAAAATTGCAGAAATTTTCTTTATTTTGGGGCAAAAATGCAGAAATACCCCTTATTTTGTGGCAAAAAGGCAGAAATTTTTCTTATTTTGGGGCAAAATTGCAGAAATTCCCTTTATTTTGGTGCAATAAGGCAGAAATTCCCCATATTTTGAAGCAAAATTGCACAAATTCCCCTAATTTTGAGGGAAAATGCAGAAATTCACATTATTTTGGGGCAAAAAGAAAGAAATTGTCTTTATTTCACGGCAAAAAGTCAGAAATTCCCCTTATTTTTGGGCAAAATTGCAGAAATTTCCCTTATTTTGTGGCAAAATTGCAGAAATTTTTTTATATTTTGAGCAAAATTGCAGAAATTTCACTTATTTCAGGGAAAGAAGGCACGAATTTCTTTTATTTTGGGGCAAAAAGGCAGAAATTTCTTTTATTTTGGGGCAAAAAGGCAGAAATTTCTTTTATTTTGGTACAAAATTGCAGAAGTTTTCTTTATTTTGAGGCAAAAATGCAGAAATTCCCCATATTTTGAGGCAAAAAGGCATAGATTCTTTTTATTATGAGGTAAAAAGGCTGAAATTCCTTTTATTTTGGAGCAAAAAGACAGAAATTCCCCTTATTTTGTGGCAAAAAGGCAGAAATGTCCAATATTTTGGGGCAAAATTGCAGAAATTTCCCTTATTTTCGGGCAAAATTTTAGAAATTTCTTTTATTTTGGTACAGAATTGCAGAAATTTTTCTTCTCTTGTGGCAAAAAGGCAGAAATTCCCCATATTTTGGTGCAAAAAGGCTGAAATTCCCCTTATTTTGAGGTAAAATGCTGAAATTCCCCATATTTTGGGGCAAAAAGGCAGAAATTCCCTACATTTTGAGGCAAAAAGGCACAAATTTCCCTTATTTTCGGGCAAATTTGCAGAAATTTCATTTATTTCAGGGCAAAAAGTCAGAAATTCCTTTTATTTTGGGGCAAAAAGCAGAAATTTCTTTTATTTTGGTAGAAAGTTCAAGAAATTTTTCTTATTTTGGAACAAAAAGGCAGAAATTCTCCATATTTTGGGGCAAAACGCAGAAATTCCCCTTATTTTGAGGTAAAAAGGCTGAAATTCCCCTTATTTTGGGGCAAAAAGGCAGAAATTCCCTTTATTTTGTGGCAAAAAGGCAGAAATTCCCATTAATTGGGGCAGAAAAGCAGAAACTTTCCTTATTTGGGGGCAAAAATGCAGAAATTCCCCATATTTTGTGGCAAAAATGCAGAAATTCTCCTAATTTGGAGGTAAAATGCTGAAATTCCCCTTATTTTGGGCAAAAGGCAGAAATGCCCCTTTTTTTGGGGCAAAATTCCAGAAATTTCACTTATTTTAGGGCAAAAAGTCAGAAATTTGCCTTATTTTGGGGCAAAAAGCAGAAATTACCCTAATTTTAGGGCCAAAAACAGAAATTCCCTTTATATTGGGGTAAAATTGCAGAAATTTCAAATATTTCAGTGCAAAAAGGCAGAAATTCCACTTAATTTTAGGCAATAAGGCACAAATTTTCTGTATTTTGGAGCAAAATCTCAGAAATTCCCCTTATAATGGTGCAAAAATGCAGAAAATCTTTTTATTTTGGTGTAATACGGCAGAAATTCCCCGTGTTTTGAAGCAACATTGCACAAATTCATCTAATTTTGAGGGAAAATGCAGAAATTCAAATTATTTTGGGGCAAAAAGACAGAAATTCTTTTTATTTCAGGGCATAATGTAAGAAATTCCCCTTATTTTTGGGCAAAATTGCAATAATTTCCCTTATTTTGTGGCAAAATTGCAGAAATTTTTCTTATTTTGGGCAAAATTGCAGAAATTTCACTTATTTCAGGGAAAGAAGGCAGAAATTTCCCTTATTTTGGGGCAAAATTGCAGAAATTCCTTTTATTTTGGTGCAATAAGGCAGAAATTCCCCATATTTTGAAGCAAAATTGCACAAATTCCCCTAATTTTGAGGGTAAATGCAGAAATTCACATTATTTTGGTGCAGAAAGACAGAAATTCTTCTTATTTCACGGCAAAAAGTAAGAAATTCCTATTATTTTGGGGCAAAATTGCAGAAATTTCCCTTATTTTGTGGCAAAATTGCAGAAATTTTTCTTATTTTGGGCAAAATTGCAGAAATTTCACTTATTTCAGGGAAAGAAGGCAGGAATTTCTCTTATTTTGGGGAAAAAGGCAGAAATTTCTTTTATTTTGGTACAAAATTGCAGAAATTTTCTTTATTTTGGGGCAAAAATGCAGAAATTCCCCTTATTTTGTGGCAAAAAGGCAGATATTTCCCTTATTTTGGGGCAAAATTGCAGAAATTTCACTTATTTCAAGGCAAAATTCAAAAATTCCTTTTATTTTGGGGCAAAAAGACAGAAATTCCGTTTATTTTTGGGTAAAATGCAGAAATTTCACTTATTTTGAGGTAAAAAGGCAGAAATTACTTTTATTTTGGGGCTAAAAAGAAGAAATTTCTTTTTTTGTGGCAAAATGGCAGAAATTTTTCTTATTTTGGGCAAAATTGCAGAAATTTCACTTATTTCAGGGAAAGAAGGCAGGAATTTCTCTTATTTTGGGGCAAAAAGGCAGAAATTTCTTTTATTTTGGTACAAAATTGCAGAAATTTTCTTTATTTTGGGGCAAAAATGCAGAAATTCCCCTTATTTTGAGGCAAAAAGGCAGAAATATCCCTTATTTTGGGGCAAAATTGCAGAAATTCCCTTTATTTTGGTGCAATAAGGCACTAATTCGCTATATTTTAAAGCAAAATTGCACAAATTCCCCTAATTTTGAGGGAAAATGCAGAAATTCACATTATTTTGGGGCAAAAAAAAGAAATTCTCCTTATTTCATGGCAAAAAGTCAGAAATTTTCCTTATTTTTGGGCAAAATTGCAGAAATTTCCCTTATTTTGTGGCAAAATTGCAGAAATTTTTTTATATTTTGATCAAAATTGCAGAAATTTCACTTATTTCAGGGAAAGAAGGCAGGAATTTTTTTTATTTTGGGGCAAAAAGGCAGAAATTTCTTTTATTTTGGTAAAAAATTGCAGAAATTTTCTTTATTTTGAGGCAAAAATGCAGAAATTCCCCATATTTTGAGGCAAAAAGGCATAGATTCCCTTTATTATGAGGTAAAAAGGCTGCAATTCCTTTTATTTTGGAGCAAAAAGACAGAAATTCCCCTTATTTTGTGGCAAAAAGGCTGAAATTTCCCTATTTTGGGGCAAAATTGCAGAAATTTCCCTTATTTTCGGGCAAAATTTTAGAAATTTCTTTTATTTTGGTACAGAATTGCAGAAATTTTTCTTCTCTTGTGGCAAAAAGGCAGAAATTCCCCATATTTTGGTGCAAAAAGGCTGAAATTCCTCTTATTTTGAGGTAAAATGCTGAAATTCCCCATATTTTGGGGCAAAAAGGCAGAAATTCCCTACATTTTGAGGCAAAAAGGCACAAATTTCCCTTATTTTCGGGCAAAATTGCAGAAATTTCATTTATTTCAGGGCAAAAAGTCAGAAATTCCTTTTAATTTGGGGCAAAAAGCAGAAATTTCTTTTATTTTGGTAGAAAGTTCAAGAAATTTTTCTTATTTTGGAAGAAAAAGGCAGAAATTCTCCATATTTTGGGGCAAAACGCAGAAATTCCCCTTATTTTGAGGTAAAAAGGCTGAAATTCCCCTTATTTTGGGGCAAAAAGGCAGAAATTCCCTTTATTTTGTGGCAAAAAGGCAGAAATTCCCATTAATTGGGGCAGAAAAGCAGAAACTTTCCTTATTTGGGGGCAAAAATGCAGAAATTCCCTATATTTTGTGGCAAAAAGGCAGAAATTCTCCTAATTTGGAGGTAAAATGCTGAAATTCCTCTTATTTTGGGCAAAAGGCAGAAATGCCCCTTATTTTGGGGCAAAATTCCAGAAATTTCACTTATTTTAGGGCAAAAAGTCAGAAATTTGCCTTATTTTGGGGCAAAAAGCAGAAATTACCCTAATTTTTGGGCCAAAAACAGAAATTCCCCTTATTTTGGGGAAAATTGCAGAAATTTCAAATATTTCAGTGCAAAAAGGCAGAAATTCCACTTAATTTTAGGCAATAAGGCACAAATTTTCTGTATTTTGGAGCAAAATCTCAGAAATTCCCCTTATAATGGTGCAAAAATGCAGAAAATCTTTTTATTTTGGTGTAATAAGGCAGAAATTCCCCGTGTTTTGAAGAAACATTGCACAAATTCATCTAATTTTCAGGGAAAATGCAGAAATTCAAATTATTTTGGGGCAAAAAGACAGAAATTCTTTTTATTTCAGGGCATAATGTCAGAAATTCCCCTTATTTTTGGGCAAAATTGCAGAAATTTCCCTTATTTTGTGGCAAAATTGCAGAAATTTTTCTTATTTTGGGCAAAATTGCAGAAATTTCACTTATTTCAGGGAAAGAAGGCAGAAATTTCCCTTATTTTGTGGCAAAATTGCAGAAATTTTTCTTATTTTGGGCAAAATTGCAGAAATTTCACTTATTTCAGGGGAAGAAGGCAGGAATTTCTCTTATTTTGGGGAAAAAGGCAGAAATTTCTTTTATTTTGGTACAAAATTGCAGAAATTTTCTTTATTTTGGGGCAAAAATGCAGAAATTCCCCTTATTTTGTGGCAAAAAGGCAAATATTTCCCTTATTTTGGGGCAAAATTGCAGAAATTTCACTTATTTCAAGGCAAAATTCAAAAATTCCTTTTATTTTGGGGCAAAAAGACAGAAATTCCGTTTATTTTGGGTAAAATGCAGAAATTTCACTTATTTTGAGGTAAAAAGGCAGAAATTACTCTTATTTTGGGGCTAAAATGAAGAAATTTCTTTTTTTGTGGCAAAATGGCAGAAATTTTTCTTATTTTGGGCAAAATTGCAGAAATTTCACTTATTTCAGGGAAAGAAGGCAGGAATTTCTTATATTTTGGGGCAAAAAGGCAGAAATTTCTTTTATTTTGGTACAAAATTGCAGAAATTTTCTTTTTTTTTGGGGCAAAAATGCAGAAATTCCCCTTATTTTGTGGCAAAAATGCAGAAATATCCCTTATTTTGGGGCAAAATTGCAGAAATTCCCTTTATTTTGGTGCAATAAGGCAGAAATTCCCCATATTTTAAAGCAAAATTGCACAAATTCCCCTAATTTTGAGGGAAAATGCAGAAATTCACATTATTTTGGGGCAAAAAGAAAGAAATTCTCCTTATTTCACGGCAAAAAGTCAGAAATTCCTCTTATTTTGGGGCAAAATTGCAGAAATTTCCCTTATGTTGTGGAAAAATTGCAAAAATTTTTCTTATTTTGGGCAAAATTGCAGAAATTTCACTTATTTCAAGGCAAAATTCAAAAATTCCTTCTATTTTGAAGAAAAAGGCAGAAAATCCATTTATTTTTGGGTAAAAAGGCAGAAATTTCACTTATTTTGAGGTAAAAAGGCAGAAATTACTCTTATTTTGGGGCTAAAATGAAGAAATTTCCTTTTTTGTGGCAAAATTGCAGAAATTTTCCTTATTTTGGGCAAAATTGCAGAAATTTCACATACTTCATGGAAAGAAGGCAGGAAATTCTCTTATTTTGGGGCAAAAAGGCAGAAATTTCTTTTTTTGGTACAAAATTGCAGAAATTTTGTTTATTTTGGGGCAAAAATGCAGAAATTCCCCTTATTTTGGGGCAAAAAGGCAGAAATTTCCCTTATTTTGGGGCAAAATTGAAGAAATTCCCTTTATTTTGGTGCAATAAGGCAGAAATTCCCCATATTTTGAAGCAAAATTGCACAAATTCCCCTAATTTTGAGGGAAAATGCAAAAATTCACATTATTTTGGGGCAAAAAGACAGAAATTCTCCTTATTTCACGGCAAAATTCAGAAATTCCCTTTATTTTGGGACAAAATTGCAGAAATTTCCCACATTTTGTGGCAAAATTGCTGAAATTTTTCTTATTTTGGGCAAAATTGCATAAATTTCACTTATTTCAGGGAAATAAGGCAGGAATTTCTCTTTTTTGGGGGCAAAAAGGCAGAAATTTCTTTTATTTTGGTACAAAATTGCAGAAATTTTCTTTATTTTGAGGCAAAAATGCAGAAATTCTTCATATTTTGTGGCAAAAAAGCAGAGATTCTTTTTATTATGAGGTAAAAAGGCTGAAATTCTTTTATTTTGGGGCAAAAAGACAGAAATTCCACTTATTTTGTGGCAAAAAGGCAGAAATTTCCCTTATTTTGGGGCAAAATTGCAGACATTTCCTTATTTTTAGGCAAAATTTTAGAAATTTTTTTTTATTTTGGTACAGAATTACAGAAATTTTTCTTATTTTGTGGCAAAAATAAAGAAATTCCCCATATTTTTGGTGCAAAAAGGCTGAAATTCCCGTTATTTTGAGGTAAAATGCTGAAATTCCCCATATTTTGGGGCAAAAAGGCAGAAATTCCCTACATTTTGAGGCAAAAAGGCACAAATTTCCCTTATTTTCGGGCAAAATTGAAGAAATTTTATTTATTTCAGGGCAAAACTTCAGAAATTCCTTTTATTTTGGGGCAAAAAGGCAGAAATTCCCTTTATTTTGTGGCAAAAAGGCAGAAATTCCCATTAATTGGGGCAGAAAAGCAGAAACTTTCCTTATTTGGGGGCAATAATGCAGAAATTCCCCATATTTTGTGGCAAAGAGGCAGAAATTCCCCTAATTTGGAGGTTAAATGCTGAAATTCCCCTTATTTTGGGCAAAAGGCAGAAATTCCCCTTATTTTGGGGCAAAATTCCAGAAATTTCACTTATTTTAGGGCAAAAAGTCAGAAATTTGCCTTATTTTGGGGCAAAAAGCAGAAATTCCCCTAATTTTGGGGCGAAAAACAGAAATTCCCCTTAATTTGGGGTAAAATTGCAGAAATTTCAAATATTTCAGTGCAAAAAGGCAGAAATTCCACTTAATTTTAGGCAATAAGGCACAAATTTTCCGTATTTTGGAGCAAAATCTCAGAAATTCCCCTTATAATGGTGCAAAAATGCAGAAAATCTTTTTATTTTGGTGTAATAAGGCATAAATTCCCTGTGTTTTGAAGCAAAATTGCACAAATTCATCTAATTTTGAGGGAAAATGCAGAAATTCAAATTATTTTGGGGAAAAAAGACAAAAGTTCTCCTTATTTCAGGGCATAACGTCAGAAATTCCCCTTATTTTGGGGCAAAATTGCAGAAATTTCCCTTATTTTGTGGCAAAATTGCAGAAATTTTTCTTATTTTGGGCAAAATTGCAGAAATTTCACTTATTTCAGGGAAAGAAGGCAGGAATTTCTCTTATTTTGGGGCAAAAAGGCAGAAATTTCTTTTTTTGGTACAAAATTGCAGAAATTTTCTGTATTTTGGGGCAAAAATGCAGAAATTCCCCTTATTTTGTGGAAAAAAGGCAGAAATTTCCATTATTTTGGGGCAAAATTGCAGAAATTTCACTTATTTCAAAACAAAATTCAAAAATTCCTTTTATTTTTTTGGGCAAAAAGACAGAAATTCCGTTTATTTTGGGGTAAAAAGGCAGAAATTTCACTTATTTTGAGGTAAAAAGGCAGAAATTACTCTTATTTTGGGGCTAAAATGAAGAAATTTCCTTTTCTTGTGGCAAAATTGCAGAAATTTTTCTTATTTTGGGCAAAAGTGCAGAAATTTCACTTATTTCAGGGAAAGAAGGCAGGAATTTCTCTTATTTTAAGGCAAAAAGGCAGAAATTTCTTTTATTTTGTTACAAAATTGCAGAAATTTTCATTATTTTGGGGCAAAAATGCAGAAATTCCCCTTATTTTGTGGCAAAAAGGCAGAAATTTCCCTTATTTTGGGGCAAAATTGCAGAAATTCCCTTTATTTTGGTGCAATAAGGCAGAAATTCTCCCTCCATATTTTGAAGCAAAATTGCACAAATTCCCCTAATTATAAGGGAAAATGCAGAAATTCACATTATTTTGGGGCAAAAAGAAAGAAATTCTCCTTATTTCACGGCAAAAAGTCAGAAATTCCCCTTATTTTGGGGAAAAATTGCAGAAATTTCCCTTATTTTGTGGCAAAATTGCAGAAATTTCACTTATTTCAGGGAAAGAAGGCAGGAATTTCTCTTATTTTGGGGCAAAAAGGCAGAAATTTCTTTTATTTTGGTACAAAATTGCAGAAATTTTCTTTATTTTGAGGCAAAAATGCAGAAATTCCCCATATTTTGGGGCAAAAAGGCAGAGATTCCCTTTATTATGAGGTTAAAAGGCTGAAATTCCTTTTATTTTGGGGCAAAAAGACAGAAATTCCCCTTATTTTGTGGCAAAAAGGCAGAAATTCCCATTATTTGGAGGAAAAATGCTGAAATTCCCATTATTTTAAGCAAAAGAAAGAAATTCCCCTTATTTTGGGGCAAAATTGCAGAAATTTCACTTATTTTAGGGCAAAAAGTCAGAAATTTCCCTTATTTTGGGGCAAAAAGCAGAAATTCCCCTAATTTTGGGGCCAAAAATAGAAATTCCCCTTATTTTGGGGTAAAATTGCAGAAATTTCAAATATTTCAGTGCAAAAAGGCAGAAATTCCACTTAATTTTAGGCAATAAGGCAGAAATTTTCCGTATTTTGGAGCAATATCTCAGAAATTCCCCTTATATTGGTGCAAAAATGCAGAAATTCCTTTTATTTTGGTGTAATAAGGCAGAAATTCCCCGTGTTTTGAAGCAAAATTGCACAAATTCATCTAATTTTGAGGTAAAATGCAGAAATTCAAATTATTTTGGGGCAAAAAGACAGAAATTCTCCTTATTTCAGGGCAAAACGTCAGAAATTCCCCTTATTTTGGGGCAAAATTGCAGAAATATCCCTTATTTTGTTGCAAAATTGCAGAAATTTTTCTTATTTTGGGCAAAATTGCAGAAATTTCACTTATTTCAGGATAAGAAGGTAGGAATTTCTCTTATTTTGGGGCAGAAGGGCAGAAATTTCTTTTATTTTGGTACAAAATTGCAAAAATTATCTTTATTTTGGGGCAAAAATGCAGAAATTCCCCTTATTTTTTGGCAAAAAGGCAGAAACTTCCCTTATTTTGGGACAAAATTGCAGAAATTTCAATTATTTCAAGGCAAAATTCAAAAATTCCTTTTATTTTGGGGCAAAAAGACAGAAATTCCGTTTATTTTTGGGTAAAAAGGCAGAAATTTCACTATTTTGAGGTAAAAAGGCAGAAATTACTCTTATTTTGGGGCTAAAATGAAGGAATTTATCTTTTTTGTGGCAAAAGGTATACATTCCCCTTATTTTCAGGCAAAAAAGCAGAAATTCCTCTTATTTTGAAGCAAAATTGCAGAAATTCCCCTAATTGTGAGGCAAAACGGCTGAAATTCCCTATATGTTGGGGCAAAAAGACAGAAATTCTCATTATTTTGTGGCAAAACTCAAAAATTCCCCTTATTTTGAGGTAAAAAGCCTGAAATTCCTTTTATTTGGGGGCAAAAAGGAGGAATTTTTCCACATTTTTGGGCAAAATTGCAGAAACTTCACTTATTTCAGGGTAATAAGTCAGAAATTCCTTTTATTTTGGGGCAAAAAAGATAGAAATTCCCTTTGTTTTTGGGTAAAAAAGACAGAAATTCCACTTATTTAGATGCAAAAGGCAGAAGTTCCTTTTAATTTGGTGCAAAAATGAAGAAATTTCCCTTTTTTATAGCAAAAAGGTATGCATTCCCCTTATTTTCGGGCAAAAAGGCAGAAATTCCTTTTATTTTTAAGCAAAATTGCAGAAATTTCCCTAATTTTGTGGCAAAAGGCAGACATTCCCTTTATTTTGGGGCAAAAATCAGAAATTCCCCTTATTTTGAGGCGAAATTCCAGAAATTTCCTTTAATTTGGGGCAAAATTGCAGAAATTTACCTCATTTTAGGGCAAAATTGCAGAAATTCCCTTTATTTTGGTGCAATAAGGCAGAAATTCCCCATATTTTGAAGCAAAATTGCACAAATTCCCCTAATTTTGAGAGAAAATGCAGAAATTCACATTATTTGGGGGCAAAAAGAAAGAAATTCTCCTTATTTCACGGCAAAAAGTCAGAAATTCCCCTTACTTTGGGGCAAAATTGCAGAAATTTCCCTTATTTTGTGGCAAAATTGCAGAAATTTTTCTTATTTTGGGCAAAATTGCAGAAATTTCACTTATTTCAGGGAAAGAAGGCAGGAATTTCTCTTATTTTGGGGCAAAAAGGCAGAAATTTCTTTTATTTTGGTACAAAATTGCAGAAATTTTCTTTATTTTGAGGCAAAAATGCAGAAATTCCCCATATTTTGGGGCAAAAAGGCAGAGATTCCCTTTATTATGAGGTAAAAAGGCTGAAATTCCTTTTATTTTGGGGCAAAAAGACAGAAATTCCCCTTATTTTGTGGCAAAAAGGCAGAAATTCCCATTATTTGGAGGAAAAATGCTGAAATTCCCATTATTTTAAGCAAAAGAAAGAAATTCCCCTTATTTTGGAGCAAAATTGCAGAAATTTCACTTATTTTAGGGCAAAAAGTCAGAAATTTCCCTTATTTTGGGGCAAAAAGCAGAAATTCCCCTAATTTTGGGGCCAAAAATAGAAATTCACCTTATTTTCAGGTAAAATTGCAGAAATTTCAAATATTTCAGTGCAAAAAGGCAGAAATTCCACTTAATTTTAGGCAATAAGGCAGAAATTTTCCATATTTTGGAGCAATATCTCAGAAATTCCCCTTATATTGGTGCAAAAATGCAGAAATTCCTTTTATTTTGGTGTAATAAGGCAAAAATTCCCTGTGTTTTGAAGCAAAATTGCACAAATTCATCTAATTTTGAGGTAAAATGCGGAAATTCAAATTATTTTGGGGCAAAAAGACAGAAATTCTCCTTATTTCAGGGCAAAACGTCAGAAATTCCTCTTATTTTGGGGCAAAATTGCAGAAATATCCCTTATTTTGTTGCAAAATTGCAGAAATTTATCTTATTTTGGGCAAAATTGCAGAAATTTCACTTATTTCAGGAAAAGAAGGTAGGAATTTCTGTTATTTTTGGGCAAAAGGGCAGAAATTTCTTGTATTTTGGTACAAAATTGCAGAAATTTTCTTTATTTTGGGGTAAAAATGAAGAAATTCCCCTGATTTTGTGGCAAAAAGGCAGAAATTTCCCTTATTTTGGGGCAAAATTGCAAAAATTTCACTTATTTCAAGGCAAAATTCAAAAATTCCTTTTATTTTGGGGCAAAAAGACAGAAATTCCGTTTATTTTTGGGTAAAAAGGCAGAAATTTCACTTATTTTGAGGTAAAAAGGCAGAAATTACTTTTATTTTGGGGCTAAAAATGAAGAAATTTTTTTTTTGTGGCGAAATTGCAAAAATTTCTCTTATTTTGGAAAAAATTGCAGAAATTTCACTTATTTCAGGGAAAGAAGGCAGGAATTTCTATTATTTTGGGGCAAAAAGGCAGAAATTTCTTTTATTTTGGTACAAAATTGCAGAAATTTTCTTTATTTTGGGGCAAAAATGCAGAAATTCCCCTTATTTTTTGGCAAAAAAACAAAAATTTCCCTTATTTTGGGGCAAAATTACAAAAATTTCACTTATTTCAAGGCAAAATTCAAAAATTCCTTTTATTTTGGGGCAAAAAGACAGAAATTCCTTTTTTTGGGTAAAAAGGCAGAAATTTCACTTATTTTGAGGTAAAAAGGCGGAAATTACTCTCATTTTGGGGCTAAAATGAAGGAATTTACCTTTTTTGTGGCAAAAGGTATACATTCCCCTTATTTTCAGGCAAAAAAGCAGAAATTCCTCGTATTTTGAAGCAAAATTGCAGAAATTCCCCTAATTGTGATGCAAAAAACCTGAAATTCCCTATATGTTGGGGCAAAAATACAGAAATTCTCCTTATTTTGTGGCAAAACTCAGAAATTCCCCTTATTTTGAGGTAAAAAGGCTGAAATTCCTCTTATTTGGGGGCAAAAAGGAGGAATTTTTCCATATTTTTGGACAAAATTGCAGAAATTTCACTTATTTCAGGGTAATAAGTCAGAAATTCCACTTATTTTGGGGCAAAAAAGACAGACATTCCCTTTGTTTTTGGGTAAAAAAGACAGAAATTCCACTTATTTAGACGCAAAAGGCAGAAGTTCCTCTTAATTTGGCGCAAAAATGAAGAAATTTCCCTTTTTTATGGCAAAAAGGTATGCATTCCCCTTATTTTCGGGCAAAAAAGCAGAAATTCCTTTTATTTTGAAGCAAAATTGCAGAAATTTCCCTAATTTTGTGGCAAAAGGCAGACATTCCCTTTATTTTGGGGCAAAAATCAGAAATTCCCCTTATTTTGAGGCGAAATTCCAGAAATTTCCTTTAATTTGGGGCAAAATTGCAGAAATTTCTTTATTTTCAGGTAAAAAGTCTGAAATTTCCTTTATTTTGGGGCAAAAAGTGAGAAATTCCCCTTATTTTGTGGCAAAATTGCAGAAATATTTGTTATTTTGGGGCAAAATTTAGAAATTCTTCTTATTTTGGGGTAAAATTGCAGAAATTTCTTTTATTTGGGGGCAAAAAGGCAGAAAATCCTTTTAATTTTGGGCAAAAATGGATAAATTTCCCGTATTTTGCAGCAAAATTGTAGAAATTCCCCTATTATTGGGGCAAAAATGCAGAAATTCCCTTTATTTGGGGCAAAGCAGAAGTTTCCCTTATTTTCGGAAAAAAAGGCAGAAATTCCTTGTATTTTGAAGCAAAATTACAGAAACTCCCCTAATTTTGGGGCAAAAAGGCAGAGATTCCCTTTATTTTGGGGCAAAAATACAGAAATTCTCCTTATTTCGTGGCAAAAAGTCAGAAATTCCCCTTATTTTGGGGCAAAATTGAAGAACTTTCCCTTATTTTGGGGAATAATTGCAGAAATTTCCCTTATTTTGGGGCAAAATTTTAGAAATTTCTTTTATTTTGGTACAGAATTGCAGAAATTTTTCTTATATTGTGGCAAAAGGCTAAAATTCCACATATTTTGGTGCAAAAAGGCTGAAATTAATCTTATTTTGAGGTAAAATGCTGAAATTCCCCATATTTTGGCGCAAAAAAGCAGAAATTTCCCTCATTTTGGGACAAAAAGGCACAAATTTTCCTTACTTTCAGGCAAAATTGAAGAAATTTCATTTATTTCAGAGCAAAAAGTCAAAAATTCCTTTTATTTTGGGACAAAAAGCAGAAATTTCTTTTATTTTGGTACAAAGTTGAAGAAATTTTTCTTATTTTGGAACAAAAAGGCAGAAATTCCCCATATTTTGGGGTAAAAGGCAGAAATTCCCCTTATTTTGAGGTAAAAAGAATGAAATTCCCCTTATTTTAGGGCAAAAAGGCAAAAATTTCCTTTACTTTGTGGCAAAAAGGAAGAAATTCTTGTTAATTGGGGCAGAAAAGCAGAAATTTTCCTCATTTGAAAGGCAATAAGGCAGTAATTCCCCATATTTAGTGGCAAAAACGCAGAAATTCCCCTTATTTGGAGGTAAAATGCTGAAATTCCCCTTATTTTGGGCAAAAAGGCAGAAATTCCCCTTATTTTGGGACAAAATTGCAGAAATTTCACTTATTTCAGGGCAAAAAGTCAGAAATTTGCCTTATTTTGGGGCAAAAAGCAGAAATTCCCCTAATTTTGGGGCCAAAAATACAAATTCCCCTTATTTTTGGGTAAAATTGCAGAAATTTAAAATATTTCAGGGCAAAAAGGCAGAAATTCCACTTAATTTCAGGCAATAATGCAGAAATTTTCTGTATTTTGGAGCAAAATCTCAGAAATTCCCCTTATATTGGTGCAAAAATGCAGAAATTCCCTTTACTTTGGTGCAATAAGGCAGAAATTCCCCGTGTTTTGAAGCAAAATTGCACAAATTCCACTAATTTTGAGGGAAAATGGAGAAATTCACATTATTTTTGGGCAAAAAGACAGAAATTCTCCTTATTACACTGCAAAAAGTCAGAAATTCCCCTTATTTTGGGGCAAAATTGCAGAAATTTCCCTTATTTTGGGGCAAAATTTTAGAAATTTCTTTTATATTGGTACAGAATTGCAGAAATTTTTCTTCTTTTGTGGCAAAAAGGCAGAAATTTCCCATATTTTGGTGCAAAAAGGCTGAAATTCCCCTTATTTTGAGGTAAAATGCTGAAATTCCCCATATTTTGGGGCAAAAAGGCAGAAATTCCCTACATTTTGGGGCAAAAAGGCACAAATTTCCCTTATTTTTGGGCAAAATTGCAGAAATTTCATTTATTTGAGGGCAAAAAGTCAGAAATTCCTTTTATTTTGGGGCAAAAAGCAGAAATTTCTTTTATTTTGGTACAAAGTTGAAGAAATTTTTCTTATTTTGGAACAAAAAGGAAGAAATTCTCCATATTTTGGGGCAAAAGGCAGAAATTCCCCTTATTTTGAGGTAAAAAGGCTGAAATTCCCCTTTTTTTGGGGCAAAAAGGCAGAAATTCCCCTTATTTTGTGGCAAAACTCACACATTCTTCTTATTTTGAGGTAAAAAGGCTGAAATTCCTCTTATTTGGGGGCAAAAAAGAAAAATTTTTCCTTATTTTGGGGCAAAATTGCCGAAATTTCACTTATTTCAGGGTAATAAGTCAGAAATTCCCCTTATTTTGGGGCAAAAAAGACAGAAATTCCCTTTGTTTTTGGGTAAAAAAGACAGAAATTCCACTTATTTAGACGCAAAAGGCAGAAGTTCCACTTAATTTGGCGCAAAAATGAAGAAATTTCCCTTTTTTATGGCAAAAAGGTATGCATTCCCCTTATTTTCGGGCAAAAAGGCAGAAATTCCTCTTATTTTGAAGCAAAATTGCAGAAATTCCCCTAATTTTGGGGCAAAAGGCAGACATTTCCTTTATTTTTGGGCAAAAATCAGAAATTTCCCTTATTTTGAGGCGAAATTCCAGAAATTTCCTTTAATTTGGGGCAAAATTGCAGACATTTACCTCATTTTGGGGCAAAATTGCAGAAATTTCCCTTATTTGGGGCAAAATTGCAGAAATTTCACTTATTTTCAGGTAAAAAGGCTGAAATTTCCTTTATTTTGGGCAAAAAGTGAGAAATTCCCCTTATTTTGGGGCAAAATTGCAGAAATATTTCTTATTTTGGGGCAAAAAGGCAGAAATTCCCCTTATTTTGGGGTAAAATTTCAAAAATTTTCTTATTTGGAGGCAAAAAGGCAGAAAATCATTTTAATTTCGGGCAAAAATGCACAAATTCCCCGTATTTTGCAGCAAAATTGCAGAAATTCCGCTAATATCGGGGCAAAAATGCAGAAATTCCCTTTATTTGGGGCAAAAGCAGAAGTTCCCCTTATTTTCGGGAAAAAAGGCAGAAATTCCTTGTATTTTGAAGCAAAATTGAAGAAACTCCCCTAATTTTGGGGCAAAAAGGCAGAAATTCCCTTTATTTTGGGGCAAAAATACAGAAATCTCCTTATTTCGCGGCAAAAAGTCAGAAATTCCCCTTATTTTGAGGCAAAATTGCAGAAATTTTTCTTATTTTGGGGCATAATTTTAGAAATTTCTTTTATTTTGGTACAAAATTGCAGAAATTTTTTTTATATTGTGGCAAAAAGGCTAAAATTCCCCATATTTTGGTGCAAAAAGGCTGAAATTCTTCTTATTTTGAGGTAAAATGCTGAAATTACCCATATTTTGGGGCAAAAAGGCAGAAATTTCCCTCATTTTGGAGCAAAAAGGCACAAATTTTCCTTATTTTCGGGCAAAATTGAAGAAATTTCATTTATTTCAGGGCAAAAATTCAAAAATTCCTTTTATTTTGGGACAAAAAGCAGAAATTTCTTTTATTTTGGTACAAAGTTGAAGAAATTTTTCTTATTTTGGAACAAAAAAGCAGAAATTCCCCATATTTTGGGGTAAAAGGCAGAAATTCCCCTTATTTTGAGGTAAAAAGGATGAAATTCCCCTTATTTTAGGGCAAAAAGGCAAAAATTTCCTTTACTTTGTGGCAAAAAGGCAGAAATTCTTGTTAATTGTGGCAGAAAAGCAGAAATTTTCTTTATTTGAAGGCAATAAGGCAGTAATTCCCCATATTTAGTGGCAAAAAGGCAGAAATTCCACTTATTTGGAGGTAAAATGCTGAAATTCCCCTTATTTTGGGCAAAAAGGCAGAAATTCCCTTTATTTAGGGACAAAATTGCAGAAATTTCACTTATTTCAGGGCAAAAAGTCAGAAATTTGCCTTATTTTGGGGCAAAAAGCAGAAATTCCCCTAATTTTGTGGCAAAAAATAGAAATTCGCCTTATTTTGGGGTAAAATTGCAGAAATTTCAAATATTTCAGGGCAAAAAGCAGAAATTCCACTTAATTTCGGGCAATAAGGCAGAATTTTCTGTATTTTGCAGCAAAATCTCAGAAATTCCCCTTATATTGGTGCAAAAATGCAGAAATTCCCTTTATTTTGGTGCAATAAGGCAGAAATTCCCTGTATTTTGAAGCAAAATTGCACAAATTCCCCTAATTTTGAGGGAAAATGCAGAAATTCACATTATTTTGGGGCAAAAAGACAGAAATTCTCCTTATTTCACGGCAAAAATTTAGAAATTCCCCTTATTTTGGGGCAAAATTGCAAAAATTTTCCTTATTTTGTGGCAAAATTGCAGAAAATTTTCTTATTTTGGGCAAAATTGCAGAAATTTGACTTATTTCAGGGAAAGAAGGCAGGAATTTCTCTTATTTTGGGGCAAAAAGGCAGAAATTTCTTTTATTTTGGATCAAAATTGCAAAAATTTTCTTTATTTTGAGGCAAAAATGCAGAAATTCCCCATATTTTGGGGCAAAAAGGCAGTGATTCCCCTTATTATGAGGTAAAAAGGCTGAAATTTCTTTTATTTTGGGGCAAAAAGAAAGAATTTCCCCTTATTTTTTGGCAAAAATGCAGAAATTTCCCTTATTTTGGGGCAAAATTGGAGAAATTTCCCTTATTTTGGGGCAAAATTTTAGAAATTTCTTTTATTTTGGTAAAGACTTGCAGAATTTTTTTTTTATTTTGTGGCAAAAAGGCAGAAATTCCTTATATTTTGGTGCAAAAAGGCTGAAATTCCCCTTATTTTGCGGTAAAATGCTGAAATTCCCCATATTTTGGGGCAAAAAGGCTGAAATTTCCCTTATCTTGAGGTAAAATGCTGAAATTCCTTATATTTTGGGGCAAAAAGGCAGAAATTCCCTACATTTTGGGGCAAAAAGGCACAAATTTCCCTTATTTTCGGGCAAAATTGCAGATATTTCATTTATTTCAGGGCAAAAAGTCAGAAATTCCTTTTATTTTGGGGCAAAAAGCAGAAATTTCTTTTATTTTGGTACAAAGTTGAAGAAATTTTTCTTATTTTGGAACAAAAAGGCAGGAATTCCCAATATTATGGGGCAAAAGGCAGAAATTCCTTGTATTTTGAGGTAAACAGGCTGAAATTCCCCTTATTTTGGGGCAAAAAGGCAGAAATTCCCTTTATTTTGTGGCAAAAAGGCAGAATTCCCATTAATTGGGGCAGAAAAGCAGAACGTTCCTTATTTGGGGGCAATAATGCAGAAATTCCCCATATTTTGTGGCAAAAAGGAAGAAATTCCCCTTATTTGGAGGTAAAATGCTGAAATTCTTCTTATTTTAGCAAAAGGCAGAAATTCCCCTTATTTTGGGGCAAAATTGCAAAAATTTTACTTATTTTAGTGCAAAACGTCAGAAATTTCCCTTATTTTGGGGCAAAAAGCAGAAATTCCCCTAATTTTGGGGCCAAAAACAGAAATTCTTCTTATTTTGGGGTAAAATTGGAGAAATTTCAAATATTTCAGGGCAAAAAGGCAGAAATTCCACTTAATTTTAGGCAATAAGTCAGAAATTTTCCGTATTTTGGAGCAAAATTTCAGAAATTCCCCTTACAATGGTGCAAAAATGCAGAAATTCCCTTTATATTTGTGTAATAAGGCAGAAATTCCCCGTGTTTTGAAGCAAAAGTGCACAAATTCATCTAATTTTGAGTGAAAATGCAGAAAATCAAATTATTCTGGGGCAAAAAGGCAGAAATTCTCCTTATTTCAGGGCATAACATCAGAAATTCCCCTTATTTTGGAACAAAATTGCAGAAATTTCCCTTATTTTGTGGCAAAATTATAGAAATTTTTCTTATTTTTGGCAAAATTGCAGAAATTTCACGTATTTCAGGGAGAGAAGGCAGGAATTACTGTTATTTTAGAGCAAAAGTGCAGAAATTTCTTTTTTTTGGTACAAAATTGCAGAAATTTTCTTTATTTTGGGGCAAAAATGCAGAAATTCTTCTTATTTTGTGGCAAAAAGGCAGAAATTTCCCTTATTTTGGGGAAAAATTGCAGAAATTTCAATTATTTCAAGGAAAAATTCAAAAATTTCTTTTATTTTGAGGCAAAAAGAAAGAAATTTCGTTTATTTTTGGGTAAAAAGGCAGAAATTTCACTTATTTTGAGGTAAAAAAGGCAGAAATTTCTCTTATTTTGGGGCTAAAATGAAGAAATTTCCATTTTTTGTGGCAAAATTGCAGAAATTTTCCTTATTTTGGGCAAAATTGCAGAAATTATACTTATTTCAGAGAAAGAAGGCAGGAATTTCTCTTACTTTAGGGCAAAAAGGCAGAAATTTCTTTTATTTTGTTACAAAATTGAAGAAATTTTCTTTATTTTGGGGCAAAAATGCAGAAATTCCTCTTATTTTGTGGGAAAAAGGCAGAAATTTCCCTTATTTTGGGGCAAAATTGCAGAAATTCCCTTTATTTTGGTGCAATAAGGGAGAAATTCCCCGTATTTTGAAGCAAAATTGCACAAATTCCCTTAATTTTTAGGGAAAATGCAGAAATTCACATTATTTTGGGGCAAAAAGACAGAAATTCTCCTTATTTCACGGCAAAAAGTCAGAATTTCCGCTTATTTTGGGGCAAAATTGCAGAAATTTCCCTTATTTTATGTCAAAATTGCAGAATTTTTTTTATATTGGGAAAAATTGCAGAAATTTCACTTATTTCAGGGAAAGAAGGCAGGAATTTCTCTTATTTTGGGGCAAAAAGGCAGAAATTTCTTTTATTTTGGTACAAAATTGCAGAAATTTTCTTTATTTTGAGGCAAAAATGCAAAAATTCCCCATATTATGGGGCAAAAAGGCAGAGATTCCCCTTATTATGAGGTAAAAATGTTGATATTCCTTTTATTTTGGGGCAAAAAGACAGAAATTCCCCTTATTTTGTGGCAAAAAGGCAGAAATTTCCCTTATTTTGGTACAGAATTGCAGAAATTTTTCTTATTTTGTGGCAAGAAGGCAGAAATTCCCCATATTTTGGTGCAAAAAGTCTGAAATTCCCCTTAATTTGAGTTAAAATGCTGAAATTCCCCATATTTTGGGGCAAAAAGGCAGAAACTCCCTACATTTTGGGGCAAAAAGGCACAAATTTCCCTTATTTTCGGGCAAAATTGCAGAAATTTCATTTATTTCAGGGCAAAAAGTCAGAAATTTCTTTTATTTTGGGGCAAAAAGCAGAAATTTCTTTTATTTTGGTACAAAGTTGAAGAAATTTTTCTTATTTTGGAACAAAAAGGCAGAAATTCCCCATATTTTGGGGCAAAAGGCAGAAATTCCCCATATTTTGAGGTAAAAAGGCGGAAATTCCTCTTATTTTGGGGCAAAAAGGCAGAAATTCCCTTTATTTTGTGGCAAAAATGCAGAAATTCTGATTAATTGGGGCAGAAAAGCAGAAACTTTCTTTATTTGGGGGCAATAATGCAGAAATTCCCCATATTTTGTGGCAAAAAGTCAGAAATTCCCCTTATTTGGAGGTAAAATGATGAAATTCCCCTTATTTTGGGCAAAAGGCAGAAATTCCCCTTGTTTTGGGGCAAAATGCAGAAATTTCACTTATTTTAGGGCAAAAAGACAGAAATTTGCCTTATTTTGTGGCAAAAAGCAGAAATTCCCCTAATTGTGAGGCAAAACGGAAGAAATTCTCTATATGTTGGGGCAAAAAGACAGAAATTCTTTTTATTTTGTGGCAAAACTCAGAAATTCCACATATTTTTGGGCAAAATTCCAGAAATTTCCTTTATTTTAGGGCAAAAAGGCAGAAATTCCTAATATATTGTGGCAAAAATGCAGAAATTCCCCTTATTTTGAGGTAAAAAGGCTGAAATTCCTCTTATTTGGGGGCAAAAAGGAAGAATTTTTCTTTATTTTGGAAAAAAATTGCAGAAATTTCACTTATTTCAGGGTAATAAATCAGAAATTCCCCTTATTTTGGGCCAAAATTACAGAAATTCCCTTTGTTTTGGGGTAAAAAAGACAGAAATTCCACTTATTTAGAGGCAAAAGGCAGAAGTTCCTCTTAATTTGGCGCAAAAATGAAGAAATTTTCCTTTTTTATGGAAAAAAGGTATGCATTTTCCTTATTTTCGGGCAAAAAGGCAGAAATTCCCCTGATTTTGAAGCAAAATTGCAGAAATTCCCCTAATTTTGGGGCAAAAGGCAGACATTCCCTTTATTTTGGGGCAAAAATCAGAAATTCCCCTTATTATGGGGCAAAATTCCAGAAATTTCCTTTAATTTGGGGCAAAATTGCAGAAATTTCCCTTATTTGGGGCAAAATTGCAGAAATTTCACTTATTTTCAGGTAAAAAGGCTGAAATTTCCTTTATTTTTGGGAAAAAAGTTAGAAATTTCTTTTATTTTGGGGCAAAATTGCAGAAATATTTCTTATTTTGGGGCAAAAAGGCAGAAATTCCTTATATTTTGAAGCAAAAAGGCAGAAATTCCCCTTATTTTGGGATAAAATTACAGAAATTTCCCTTATTTGGGGGCAAAAAGGCAGAAAATCCTTTATTTTCGGGCAAAAAGGCAGAAATTCCCCGTATTTTAGAGCAAAATTGCAGAAATTCCCCTAATATCGGGGCAAAAATGCAGAAATTCCCTTTATTTGGGGCAAAAGCAAAAGTTCCCCTTATTTTCGGGAAAAAAGGCAGAAATTCCTTGTATTTTGAAGCAAAATTGCAGAAACTCCCCTAATTTTGGGGCAAAAAGGCAGAAATTCCCTTTATTTTGGGGCAAAAATACAGAAATTCTCCTTATTTTGCGGCAAAAAGTCAGAAATTCCCCTTAATTTGGGGCAAAATTGAAGAACTTTCCCTTATTTTGGGGCAAAATTGCAGAAATTTCCCTTATTTTGGGGCAAAATTTTAGAAATTTCTTTTATTTTGGTACAGAATTGCAGAAATTTTTTCTTATATTGTGGCAAAAAGGCTAAAATTCCCCATATTTTGGTGCAAAAACGCTGAAATTCCCCTTATTTTGAGGTAAAATGCTGAAATTCCACATATTTTGGGGCAAAAAGGCAGAAATTTCCCTCATTTTGGGGCAAAAAGGCACAAATTTTGCTTATTTTCGGGCAAATTGCAGAAATTTCATTTATTTCAGGGCAAAAAGTCAGAAATTCCTTTTATTTTGAGACAAAAAGCAGAAATTTCTTTTATTTTGGTACAAAGTTGAAGAAATTTTTCTTATTTTAGAACAAAAGGCAGAAATTCCCCATATTTTGGGGTAAAAGGCAGAAATTCCCCTTATTTTGAGGTAAAAAGGATGAAATTCACTTTATTTTAGGGCAAAAAGGCAAAAATTTCCTTTACTTTATGGCAAAAAGGCAGAAATTCCCCTTATTTGGAGGTAAAATGCTGAAATTCCCCTTATTTTGGGCAAAAAGGCAGAAATTCCCCTTGTTTTGGGACAAAATTGCAGAAATTTCGCTTATTTCAGGGCAAAAAATCAGAAATTTCCCTTATTTTGTGGCAAAATTGCAGAAATTTTTCTTATTTTGGGCAAAATTGCAGAAATTCACCTTATTTTGTGGCAAAAAGGCAGAAATTTTTCTTATTTTGGGCAAAATTGCAGAAATTTCACTTATTTCAGGGAAAGAAGGCAGAAATTTCTCTTATTTTGGGGCAAAAGGGCAGAAATTTCTTTTATTTTGGTACAAAATTGCAGAAATTTTCTTTATTTTGGGGCAAAAATGCAGAAATTCACCTTATTTTGTGGCAAAAAGGCAGAAATTTTTCTTATTTTAGGGGAAAATTGCAGAAATTTCACTTATTTCAAGGCAAAATTCAAAAATTCCTTTTATTTTTGGGCAAAAAGACAGAAATTCCGTTTATTTTTAGGTAAAAAGGCAGAAATTTCACTTATTTTGAGGTAAAAAGGGAGAAATTACTTTTATTTTGTGGCTAAAATGAAGAAATTTCCCTTTTTTGTGGCAAAATTGCAGAAAATTTTTTTATTTTGGGCAAAATTGCAGAAATTTCACTTATATCAGGGAAAGAAGGCAGGAATTTCTTTTATGTTGGGGCAAAAAAACAGAAATTTTGTTTATTTTGGTACAAAATTGCAGAAATTTTCTTTATTTTGGGCAAAAATGCAGAAATTCCCATTATTTTGTGGCAAAAAGGCAGAAATTTCCCTAATTTTGGGGCAAAATTGCAGAAATTTCACTTATTTCAAGGCAAAATTCAAAATTCCTTTTATTTTTGGGCAAAAAGACAGAAATTCAGTTTATTTTTGGGTAAAAAGGCAGAAATTTCACTTATTTTGAGGTAAAAAGGCAAAAATTACTCTTATTTTGGGGCTAAAATTAAGAAATTTCCCTTTTTTGTGGCAAAATTGCAGAAATTTTTCTTATTTTGGGCAAAATTGCAGAAATTTCACTTATTTCAGGGAAAGAAAGCATGAATTTCTCTTATTTTGGGGAAAACGGCAGAAATTTCTTTTATTTTGCTACAAAATTGCAGAAATTTTCTTTATTTTGGGGCAATAATGCAGAAATTTTCCTTATTTTGGGGCAAAAAGGCAGAGATTCCCCTTATTATGAGGTAAAAAGGCTGAAATTCCTTTTATTTTGGGGCAAAAATACTGAAATTCCCCTTATTTTGTGGCAAAAAGGCAGAAACTTCCCTTATTTTGGAGCAAAATTGTAGAAATTTCCATTATTTTCGAGCAAAATTTTAGAAATTTATTTTATTTTGGTACAGAATTGCAGAAATTTTTTTTATTTTGTGGCAAAAAGGCAGAAATTCCCCATATTTTGGGGCAAAAAGGCTGAAATTCCCCTTATTTTGAAGTAAAATGCTGAAATTCCTCATATTTTGGGGCAAAAAGGCAGAAATTACCTACATTTTGGGGCAAAAAGACAGAAATTTCCCTTATTTTGCGGCAAAATTGCAGAAATTTCATTTATTTCAGGGCAAAAAGTCAGAAATTCCTTTTATTTTGGGGCAAAAGGCAGGAATTCCCTTTATTTTGTGGCAAAAAGGCAGAAATTCCCATTAATTGGGGCAGAAAAGCAGAAACTTTCCTTATTTGGGGGCAATAATGCAGAAATTCCCCATATTTTGTGGCAAAAATGCAGAAATTCCCCTTATTTGGAGGTAAAATGCTGAAAATCTTCTTATTTTGGGCAAAAGGCAGTAATTCCCCTTATTTTGGGGCAAAATTGCAGAAATTTCACTTATTTTAGGGCAAAAAGTCAGAAATTTGCCTTATTTTGGGGCAAAAAGCAGAAATTCCCCTAATTTTGGGGCCAAAAACAGAAATTCCCCTTATTTTGGGGTAAAATTGCAGAAATTTCAAACATTTCAGTGCAAAAAGGCAGAAATTCCACTTAATTTTAGGCAATAAGGCAGAAATTTTCTGTATTTTGGAGCAATATCTCAGAAATTCCCCTTATATTGGTGCAAAAATGCAGAAATTCCCTTTATTTTGGTGTAAAAAGGCAGAAATACCCCGTGTTTTGAAGCAAAATTGCACAAATTCATCTAATTTTGAGGGAAAATGCAGAAATTCAAATTATTTTGGGGAAAAAAGACAGAAATTCTCTGTATTTCAGGGCAAAACGTCAGAAATTCCTCTTATTTTGGGGCAAAATTGCAGAAATATCCCTTATTTTGTTGCAAAATTGCAGAAATTTTTCTTATTTTGGGCAAAATTGCAAAAATTTCACTTATTTCAGGAAAAGAAGGTAGGAATTTCTTTTATTTTGAAGCAAAAAGGCAGAAATTTCTTTTATTTTTGTACAAAATTGTAGAAATTTTCTTTATTTTGGGGCAAAAATGCAGAAATTCCCCATATTTTTTGGGAAAAAGGCAGAAATTTCCCTTATTTTGGGGTAAAATTGCAGAAAGTCCCTTTATTTTGGTGCAATAAGGCAGAAAATCCCAATATTTTGAGGCAAAATTGCACAAATTCCCCTAATTTTGAAGGAAAATGCAGAAATTCACATTATTTTGGGGCAAAAAAGACAGAAATTCTCCTTATTTCACGTCAAAAAGTCAGAAATTCCCCTTATTTTGGGGCAAAATTGCAGAAATTTCTCTTATTTTGTGGCAAAATTGCAGAAATTTTTCTTATTTTGGGCAAAATTGCAGAAATTTCACTTATTTCAGAGAAAGAAGGCAGGAATTTCTCTTATTTTGGGCAAAAAGGTAGAAATTTCTTTTATTTTGGTACAAAATTGCAGAAATTTTCTTTATTTTGAGGCAAAAATGCAGAAATTTCCCATATTTTGGGGCAAAAAGGCAGAGATTCCCCTTATTATGAGGTAAAAAGGCTGAAATTCCTTTTATTTTGGGGCAAAAATACAGAAATTCCCCTTATTTTGTTGCAAAAAGGCAGAAATTTCCCTTATTTTGGGGCAAAATAGCAGAAATTTCCCTTATTTTTGGGCAAAATTTTAGAAATTTATTTTATTTTGGTACAGAATTGCAGAAATTTTTCTTATTTTGTGGCAAAAAGGCAGAAATTCCCCATATTTTGGTGCAAAAAGGCTGAAATTCCTCTTATTTCGAGGTAAAATGTTGAAATTCCCCATATTTTGGGGCAAAAAGGCAGAAATTACCTACATTTTGGGGCAAAAAGGCACAAATTTCCCTTATTTTCGGGCAAAATTGCAGAAATTTCTTTTATTTCAGGGCAAAAAGGCTGAAATTCCTTTTATTTTGGGGCAAAAAGGCAGAAATTCCCTTTATTTTGTGGCAAAAAGGCAGAAATTCCCATTAATTGGGGCAGAAAAGCAGAAACTTTCCTTATTTGGGGGCAATAATGCAGAAATTCCCCATATTTTGTAGCAAATAGGCAGAAATTCCCTTTATTTGGAGGTAAAATGCTGAAATTCCCCTTATTTTGGGCAAAAGGCAGAAATTCCCCTTATTTTGCGGCAAAATTACAAAAATTTCACTTATTTTATGGCAAAAAGTCAGAAATTTGCCTTATTTTGGGGCAAAAAGCAGAAATTACCCTAATTTTGGGGCCAAAAACAGAAATTCCTATTATTTTGGGGTAAAATTGCAGAAATTTCAAATATTTCAGTGCAAAAAGGCAGAAATTCCACTTAATTTTAGGCAATAAGGCACAAATTTTTCGTATTTTGGAGCAAAATCTCAGAAATTCCCTTTATAATGGTGCAAAAATGCAGAAATTCCCTTTATTTTGGTGTAATAAGGTAGAAATTCCCCGTGTTTTGAAGCAAAATTGCACAAATTCATCTAATTTTGAGGGAAAACGCAGAAAATCAAATTATTTTGGGGCAAAAAGACAGAAATTCTCTTTATTTCAGGGCATAACGTCAGAAATTCCCCTTATTTTGGGGCAAAATTGCAGAAATTTCCCTTATTTTGTGGCAAAATTGCAGAAATTTTTTTTTTTTAGTCAAAATTGCAGAAATTTCACTTATTTCCGGGAAAGAAGGCAGAAATTTCTCTTATTTTGGGGCAAAAGGGCAGAAATTTCTTTTATTTTGGTAAAAAATTGCAGAAATTTTCTTTATTTTGGGGCAAAAATGCAGAAATTCACCTTATTTTGTGACAAAAAAAAAAGACATTTCCCTTATTTTAGGGCAAAATTGCAGAAATTTCACTTATTTCAAGGCAAAATTCAAAAATTCCTTTAATTTTGGGGCAAAAATACAGAAATTCCGTTTATTTTTAGGTAAAAATGCAGAAAATTCACTTATTTTAAGGTAAAAAGGCAGAAATTACTCTTATTTTGGGGCTAAAATGAAGAAATTTCCTTTTTTTGTGGCAAAATTGCAGAAATTTTTCTTATTTTGGGCAAAATTGCAGAAATTTCACTTATTTCAGAGAAAGAAGGCAGGAATTTCTCTTATTTTGGGGCAAAAAGTCAGAAATGTCTTTTATTTTGGTACAAAATTGCAGAAATTTTCTTTATTTTGGGGCAAAAATGCAGAAATTCCCTTTATTTCGTGGCAATAAGGCAGAAATTTCCCTTATTTTGGGCAAAATTGCAGAAATTCCCTTTATTTTGGTGCAATAAGGCAGAAATTCCCTAAATTTTGAAGCAAAATTGCACAAATTCCCCTAATTTTGAGGGAAAATGCAGAAATTAACATTATTTTGGGGCAAAAAGACAGAAATTCTTTTTATTTCACGGCAAAATGTCAGAAATTCCCCTTATTTTGGGGTAAAATTGCAGAAATTTCCCTTATTTTGTGGCAAAATTGCAGAAATTTTTCTTATTTTGGGCAAAATTGCAGAAATTTCACTTATTTCAGGGAAAGAAGGCAGTAATTTCTCTTACTTTGGGGCAAAAATGCAGAAATTTCTTTTATTTTGGTACAAAATTGCAGAAATTTTCTTTATTTTGAGGCCAAAATGCAGAAATTCCCCATATTTTGGGACAAAAAGGCAGAGATTCCCCTTATTATGAGGTAAAAAGGCTGAAATTCCTTTGATTTTGGGGCAAAAAGACAGAAATTCCCCTTATTTTGTGGCAAAAAGGCAGAAATTTCCCTTATTTTGGGGCTAAATTGCAGAAATTTCCCTTATTTTTAGGCAAAATATTAGAAATTTCTTTTATTTTGGTACAGAATTGCAGAAATTTTTCTTATTTTGTGGCAAAAAGGCAGAAATTCCCCATATTTTAGTTCAAAAAGGCTGAAATTCCCCTTATTTTGAGGTAAAATGCTGAAATTCCCCATATTTTGGGGCAAAAAGGCAGAAATTCCCCTCATTTTGTGGCAAAAAGGCACAAATTTCCCTTATTTTCGGGCAAAATTGCAGAAATTTTATTTATTCCAGGGCAAAATGTCAGAAATTCTTTTTATTTTGGGGCAAAAAGCAGAAATTTCTTTTATTTTGGTACAAAGTTGAAAAAATTTATCTTATTTTGGAACAAAAAGGCAGAAATTCCCCATATTTTGGGGCAAAAGGCAGAAATTTCCGTTATTTTGAGGTAAAAACCCTGAAGTTCCCCTTATTTTGGGGCAAAAAGGCAGAAATTTCCTTTATTTTGTGGCAAAAAGGCACAAATTCCCATTAATTGGGGCAGAAAAGCAGAAACATTCTTTATTTGGGGGCAATAATGCAGAAATTCCCCATATTTTGTGGCAAAAAGGCAGAAATTCCCCTTATTTGGAGGTAAAATGCTGAAATTCCCCTTATTTTGGGCAAAAAGCAGAAATTCCCCTTATTTTGGGGCAAAATTGCAGAAATTTCACTTATTTTAGGGCAAAAAGTCAGAAATTTGCCTTATTTTGGGGCAAAAAGCAGAAATTCCCCTAATTGTGAGGCAAAACGGCAGAAATTCCCTATATGTTGGGGCAAAAAGACAGAAATTCTCCTTATTTTGGGGCTAAACTCAGAAATTCCACTTATTTTGGGGCAAAATTCCAGAAATTTCCCTTCTTTTGGGGCAAAATTGCAGAAATTTCACTTATTTGGGGGCAAAATTGCAGAAATTTGACTTATTTCAGGGAAGAAAAGCAGAAATTTTCTTATTTTGTAGAAAAAAGGCAGAAATTCCTAATATATTGTGGCAAAAATGCAGAAATTCCCCTTATTTTGAAGTAAAAAGGCTGAAATTCCTCTTATTTGGGGGCAAAAAGGAAGAATTTTTCCTTATTTTGGGGCAAAATTGCAGAAATTTCACTTATTTCAGGGTAATAAGTCAGAAATTCCCCTTATTTTGGGGCAAAAAAGACAGAAATTCCCTTTGTTTTTGGGTAAAAAAGACAGAAATTCCATTTATTTAGAGGCAAAATGCAGATTTTCCTCTTAATTCGGCGCAAAAATGAAGAAATTTCCCTTTTTTATGGCAAAAAAGTATGCATTTTTCTTCTTTTCTGGCAAAAAGGCAGAAATTCCCCTTATTTTGAAGCAAAATTGCAGAAATTCCTATAATTTTGTGGCAGAAGGCAGACATTCCCTTTATTTTAGGGCAAAAATCAGAAATTTCCCTTATTTTGGGGCAAAATTGCAATAATTTCACTTATTTTAGGGCAAAAAGTCAGAAATTTCCCTTATTTTGGTGCAAAATTGCAGAAATTTCCCTTATTTGGGGCAAAATTGCAGAAATTTGACTTATTTTCAGGTAAAAAGGCTGAAATTTCCTTTATTTTTGAGAAAAATATTAGAAATTTCTTTTACTTTGGGGCAAAATTGCAAAATATTTCTTATTTTGGGGCAAAAAGGCAGAAATTCCTTATATTTTGAAGCAAAAAGTCAGAAATTCCCCTTATTTTGGAATAAAATTGCAGAAATTTCCCTTATTTGGAAGCAAAAGGGCAGAAAATCCTTTTAATTTCGGGCAAAAAGGCAGAAATTCCCCGTATTTTAGAGCAAAATTGCAGAAATTCCCCTAATATCGGGGCAAAAATGCAGAAATTCCCTTTATTTGGGGCAAAAGCAAAAGTTTCCCATATTTTCGGGAAAAAAGGCAGAAATTCCTTGTATTTTGAAGCAAAATTGCAGAAACTCCCCTAATTTTGGGGCAAAAAGGCAGAAATTCCTTTTATTTTGGGGCAAAAATACAGAAATTCTCCTTATTTCGCAGCAAAATGTCAGAAATTCCCCTTATTTTGGGGCAAAATTGAAGAACTTTCCCTTATTTTGGGGCAAAATTACAGAAATTTCCTTTATTTTGGGGCAAAATTTTAGAAATTTCTTTTATTTTGGTAGAGAATTGCAGAAATTTTTCTCATATTGTGGCAAAAAGGCTAAAATTTTCCATATTTTGGTGCAAAAAGGCTGAAATTCCCCTTATTTTGAGGTAAAATACTGAAATTCCCCATATTTTGGGGCAAAAAGGCAGAAATTTCCCTCATTTTGGGGCAAACAGGCACAAATTTTCCTTATTTTCGGGCAAAATTGCAGAAATTTCATTTATTTCAGGGCAAAAATTTAGAAATTTCTTTTATTTTGGGACAAAAAGCAGAAATTTCTTTTATTTTGGTACAAAGTTGAAGAAATTTTTCTTATTTTGGAACAAAAAGATAGAAATTCCCAATATTTTGGGGTAAAAGGCAGAAATTCCCCTTATTTGGAGGTAAAATGGTGAAATTACCCTTATTTTGGGAAAAAAGGCAGAAATTCCCCTTATTTTGGGACAAAATTGCAGAAATTTCACTTATTTCATGGCAAAAAGTCAGAAATTTGCCTTATTTTGGGCAAAAAGCAGAAATTCCCCTAATTTTGGGGCTAAAAATAGAAATTCCCCTTATTTTGGGGTAAAATTGCAGAAATTTCAAATATTTCAGGGCAAAAAGGCAGAAATTCAACTTAATTTCGGGCAATAAGGCAGAAATTTTCTGTATTTTGGAGCAAAATCTCAGAAATTCCCTTTATATTGGTGCAAAAATGCAGAAATTTCCTTTATTTTGGTGCAATAAGGCAGAAATTCCCCGTATTTTAAAGCAAAATTGCACAAATTCCCCTAATTTTGAGGGAAAATGCAGAAATTCACATTATTTTGGGGCAAAAAGACAGAACTTCTCCTTATTTCACGGCAAAAAGTCAGAAATTCCCCTTATTTTGGGACAAAATTGCAAAAATTTCCCTTATTTTGTGGCAAAATTGCAGAATTTTTTTTTATTTTAGGCAAAATTGCAGAAATTTCACTTATTTCAGGGAAAGAAGGCAGGAATTTCTCTTATTTTGGGGCAAAATGCAGAAATTTCTTTTTTTTCGTACAAAATTGCAGAAATTTTCTTTATTTTGAGGCAAAAAGGCAGAAATTCCCCATATTTTGGGTCAAAAAGGCAGAGATTCTCCTTATTATGAGGTAAAAACGCTGAAATTCCTTTTATTTTGGCGCAAAAAGACAGAAATTCTCCTTATTTTGTGGAAGAAAGGCAGAAATTTCCCTTATTTTGGGGCAAAATTACAAAAATTTCCCTTATTTTCGGGCAAAATTTTAGAAATTTCTTTTATTTTGGTACAGATTTGCAGAAATTTTTCTTATTTTGTGGCAAAAAGGCAGAAATTCCCCATATTTTGGTGCAAAAAGGCGGAAATTCCCCTTATTTTGAGGTAAAATGCTGAAATTCCCCATAATTTGGGGCAAAAAGGCAGAAATTCCCTACATTTTGGGGCAAAAAGGCAGAAATTTCCCTTACTTTGGGGCAAAATTGCAGAAATTTCATTTATTTCAGGGCAAAGAGTCAGAAATTCCTTTTATTTTGGAGAAAAAAGCAGAAATTTCTTTTATGTTGGTACAAAGTTGAAGAAATTTTTCTTATTTTGGAACAAAATGGCAGAAATTCGCCATATTTTCAGGCAAAAGGCAGAAATTTTCCTTATTTTGAGGTAAAAAGGCTGAAATGCCCCTTATATTGGGGCAAAAAGGCAAAAATTCCCTTTATTTTGTGGCAAAAAGGCAGAAATTCCCATTAATTGGGGCAGAAAAGCAAAAACTTTGTTTATTTGGGGGCAATAATGCAGAAATTCCCCATATTTTGTGGCAAAAAGGCAGAAATTCCCCTTATTTGGAGGTAAAATGCTGAAATTCCCCTTATTTTGGGCAAAAGGCAGAAATTCCCCTTATTTTGGGGCAAAATTGCAAAAATTTCACTAATTTTAGGGCAAAAAGTCAGAAATTTCCCTTATTTGGTGCAAAATTGCAGAAATTTTACTTATTTTCAGGTAAAAAGGCTGAAATTTCCTTTATTTTTGGGAAAAAAGTGAGAAATTCCTTTTATTTTGGGGGAAAATTGCAGAAATATTTCTTATTTTGGGGCAAAATGGCAGAAATTCCTTATATTTTGGGGCAAAAAGGCAGAAATTCCTCTTATTTTGGAATAAAATTGCAGAAATTTCCCTTATTTGGGGGCAAAAAGGCAGAAAATCCTTTTAATTTCGGGCAAAAAGGCAGAAATTCTCCGTATTTAAAAGCAAAATTGCAGAAATTCCGCTAATATCGGGGCAAAAATGCAGAAATTCCCTTTATTTGGGGCAAAAGCAAAAGTTTCCCATATTTTCGGGAAAAAAGGCAGAAATTCCTTGTATTTTGAAGCAAAATTGCAGAAACTCCCCTAATTTTGGGGCAAAAAGGCAGAAATTCCTTTTATTTTGGGGCAAAAATACAGAAATTCTCCTTATTTCGCAGCAAAATGTCAGAAATTCCCCTTATTTTGGGGCAAAATTGAAGAACTTTCCCTTATTTTGGGGCAAAATTACAGAAATTTCCCTTATTTTGGGGCAAAATTTTAGAAATTTCTTTTATTTTGGTAGAGAATTGCAGAAATTTTTCTCATATTGTGGCAAAAAGGCTGAAATTTCCCTTATTTTGAGGTAAAATACTGAAATTCCCCATATTTTGGGACAAAAAGGCAGAAATTTCCCTCATTTTGGGGCAAAAAGGCACAAATTTTCCTTATTTTCGGGCAAAATTGCAGAAATTTCATTTATTTCAGGGCAAAAATTTAGAAATTTCTTTTATTTTGGGACAAAAAGCAGAAATTTCTTTTATTTTGGTACAAAGTTGAAGAAATTTTTCTTATTTTGGAACAAAAAGATAGAAATTCCCCATATTTTGGGGTAAAAGGCAGAAATTCCCCTTATTTGGAGGTAAAATGGTGAAATTACCCTTATTTTGGGAAAAAAGGCAGAAATTCCCCTTATTTTGGGACAAAATTGCAGAAATTTCACTTATTTCATAGCAAAAAGTCAGAAATTTGCCTTATTTTGGGCAAAAAGCAGAAATTCCCCTAATTTTGGGGCTAAAAATAGAAATTCCCCTTATTTTGGGGTAAAATTGCAGAAATTTCAAATATTTCAGGGCAAAAAGGCAGAAATTCAACTTAATTTCGGGCAATAAGGCAGAAATTTTCTGTATTTTGGAGCAAAATCTCAGAAATTCCCTTTATATTGGTGCAAAAATGCAGAAATTTCCTTTATTTTGGTGCAATAAGGCAGAAATTCCCCGTATTTTAAAGCAAAATTGCACAAATTCCCCTAATTTTGAGGGAAAATGCAGAAATTCACATTATTTTGGGGCAAAAAGACAGAACTTCTCCTTATTTCACGGCAAAAAGTCAGAAATTCCCCTTATTTTGGGACAAAATTGCAAAAATTTCCCTTATTTTGTGGCAAAATTGCAGAAATTCCCATTAATTGGGGCAGAAAAGCAGAAACTTTCCTTATTTGGGGGCAATAATACAGAAATTCCCCATATTTTGTGGCAAAAAGGCAGAAATTCCCCTTATTTGGAGGTAAAATGCTGAAAATCCCCTTATTTTGGGCAAAAGGCAGAAATTCCCCTTATTTTGCGGCAAAATTGCAGAAATTTCACTTATTTTAGGGCAAAAAGTCAGAAATTTGCCTTATTTTGGGGCAAAAACAGAAATTCCCCTAATTTTGGGGCCAAAAACAGAAATTCCCCTTATTTTGGGGTAAAATTGCAGAAATTTCAAACATTTCAGTGCAAAAAGGCAGAAATTCCACTTAATTTTAGGCAATAAGGCAGAAATTTTCCGTATTTTGGAGCAATATCTAAGAAATTCCCCTTATATTGGTGCAAAAATGCAGAAATTCCCTTTACTTTGGTGTAATAAGGCAGAAATTCCCCGTGTTTTGAAGCAAAATTGCACAAATTCATCTAATTTTGAGAGAAAATGCAGAAATTCAAATTATTTTGGGGCAAAAAGACAGAAATTCTCCGTATTTCAGGGCAAAACGTCAGAAATTCCTCTTATTTTGTGACAAAATTGCAGAAATATCCCTTATTTTGTTGCAAAATTGCAGAAATTCCCTAATATCGGGGCAAAAATGCAGAAATTCCCTTTATTTGGGGCAAAAGCAAAAGTTTCCCAAATTTTCGGGAAAAAAGGCAGAAATTCCTTGTATTTTGAAGCAAAATTGCAGAAACTCCCCTAATTTTGGGGCAAAAAGGCAGAAATTCCCTTTATTTTGGAGCAAAAATACAGAAATTCTCCTTATTTCGCGGAAAAAAGTCAGAAATTCCCCTTATTTTGGGGCAAAATTGAAGAACTTTCCCTTATTTTGGGGCAAAATTACAGAAATTTCCCTTATTTGGGGCAAAATTTTAGAAATTTCTTTTATTTTGATACAGAATTGCAGAAATTTTTCTTATATTGTGGCAAATATGCTAAAATTCCCCATATTTTGGTGCAAAAAGGCTGAAATTCCCCTTATTTTGAGGTAAAATGCTGAAATTCACCATATTTTGGGGCAAAAAGTCAGAAATTTCACTCATTTTGGGGCAAAAAGGCACAAATTTTCCTTATTTTCGGGCAAAATTGCAGAAATTTCATTTATTTCAGGGCAAAAATTCAGAAATTTCTTATATTTTTGGACAAAAAGCAGAAATTTCTTTTATTTTGGTACAAAGTTGAAGAAATTTTTCTAATTTTGGAACAAAAAGATAGAAATTCCCCATATTATGGGGTAAAAGGCAGAAATTTACCTTATTTTGAGGTAAAAAGGATGAAATTCCCCTCATTTTAGGGCAAAAAGGCAAAAATTTCATTTACTTTGTGGCAAAAAGGCAGAAATTCTTGTTAATTGGGGCAGAAAAGCAGAAATTTTCCTTATTTGAAAGCAATAAGGCAGTAATTCCCCATATTTTGTGGCAAAAAGGCCGAAATTCCACTTATTTGGAGGTAAAATGCTGAAATTCCCCTTATTTTGGGCAAAAAGGCAGAAATTCCCCTTATTTTGGGACAAAATTGCAGAAATTTCACTTATTTCAGGGCAAAAAGTCAGAAATTTGCCTTATTTTGGGCAAAAAGCAGAAATTCCCCTAATTTTGGGGCTAAAAATAGAAATTCCCCTTATTTTGGGGTAAAATTGCAGAAATTTCAAATATTTCAGGGCAAAAAGGCAGAAATTCCACTTAATTTCGGGCAATAAGGCAGAAATTTTCTGTATTTTGGAGCAAAATCTCAGAAATTCCACTTTATATTGGTGCAAAAATTCAGAAATTCCCTTTATTTTGGTGCAATAAGGCAGAAATTCCCCGTATTTTGAAGCAAAATTGCACAAATTCCCCTAATTTTGAGGGAAAATGCAGAAATTCACATTATTTTGGGGCAAAAAGACAGAAATTCTCCTTATTTCACGGCAAAATCAGAAATTCCCCTTATTTTGAGGCAAATTTGCAAAAATTTCCCTTATTTTGTGGCATAATTGCAGAAATTTTTGTTATTTTGGGCAAAATTGCAGAAATTTCACTTATTTCAGGGAAAAAAAGGCAGGAATTTCTCTTATTTTGGGGCAAAATGCAGAAATTTCTTTTTTTTCGTACAAAATTGCAGAAATTTTCTTTATTTTGAGGCAAAAAGGCAGAAATTCCCCATATTTTGGGTCAAAAAGGCAGAGATTCTCCTTATTATGAGGTAAAAAGGCTGAAATTCCTTTTATTTTGGCGCAAAAAGACAGAAATTCTCCTTATTTTGTGGAAGAAAGGCAGAAATTTCCCTTATTTTGGGGCAAAATTACAAAAATTTCCCTTATTTTCGGGCAAAATTTTAGAAATTTCTTTTATTTTGGTACAGATTTGCAGAAATTTTTCTTATTTTTTGGCAAAAAGGCAGAAATTCCCTACATTTTGGGGCAAAAAGGCAGAAATTTCCCTTACTTTGGGGCAAAATTGCAGAAATTTCATTTATTTCAGGGCAAAGAGTCAGAAATTCCTTTTATTTTGGAGAAAAAAGCAGAAATTTCTTTTATGTTGGTACAAAGTTGAAGAAATTTTTCTTATTTTGGAACAAAATGGCAGAAATTCGCCATATTTTCAGGCAAAAGGCAGAAATTTTCCTTATTTTGAGGTAAAAAGGCTGAAATGTCCCTTATATTGGGGCAAAAAGGCAAAAATTCCCTTTATTTTGTGGCAAAAAGGCAGAAATTCCCATTAATTGGGGCAGAAAAGCAAAAACTTTGTTTATTTGGGGGCAATAATGCAGAAATTCCCCATATTTTGTGGCAAAAAGGCAGAAATTCCCCTTATTTGGAGGTAAAATGCTGAAATTCCCCTTATTTTGGGCAAAAGGCAGAAATTCCCCTTATTTTGGGGCAAAATTGCAAAAATTTCACTAATTTTAGGGCAAAAAGTCAGAAATTTCCCTTATTTGGTGCAAAATTGCAGAAATTTTACTTATTTTCAGGTAAAAAGGCTGAAATTTCCTTTATTTTTGGGAAAAAAGTGAGAAATTCCTTTTATTTTGGGGGAAAATTGCAGAAATATTTCTTATTTTGGGGCAAAAAGGCAGAAATTCCTTATATTTTGGGGCAAAAAGGCAGAAATTCCTCTTATTTTGGAATAAAATTGCAGAAATTTCCCTTATTTGGGGGCAAAAAGGCAGAAAATCCTTTTAATTTCGGGCAAAAAGGCAGAAATTCTCCGTATTTAAAAGCAAAATTGCAGAAATTCCGCTAATATCGGGGCAAAAATGCAGAAATTCCCTTTATTTGGGGCAAAAGCAAAAGTTTCCCATATTTTCGGGAAAAAAGGCAGAAATTCCTTGTATTTTGAAGCAAAATTGCAGAAACTCCCCTAATTTTGGGGCAAAAAGGCAGAAATTCCTTTTATTTTGGGGCAAAAATACAGAAATTCTCCTTATTTCGCAGCAAAATGTCAGAAATTCCCCTTATTTTGGGGCAAAATTGAAGAACTTTCCCTTATTTTGGGGCAAAATTACAGAAATTTCCCTTATTTTGGGGCAAAATTTTAGAAATTTCTTTTATTTTGGTAGAGAATTGCAGAAATTTTTCTCATATTGTGGCAAAAAGGCTAAAATTCCCCATATTTTGGTGCAAAAAGGCTGAAATTCCCCTTATTTTGAGGTAAAATACTGAAATTCCCCATATTTTGGGACAAAAAGGCAGAAATTTCCCTCATTTTGGGGCAAAAAGGCACAAATTTTCCTTATTTTCGGGCAAAATTGCAGAAATTTCATTTATTTCAGGGCAAAAATTTAGAAATTTCTTTTATTTTGGGACAAAAAGCAGAAATTTCTTTTATTTTGGTACAAAGTTGAAGAAATTTTTCTTATTTTGGAACAAAAAGATAGAAATTCCCCATATTTTGGGGTAAAAGGCAGAAATTCCCCTTATTTGGAGGTAAAATGGTGAAATTACCCTTATTTTGGGAAAAAAGGCAGAAATTCCCCTTATTTTGGGACAAAATTGCAGAAATTTCACTTATTTCATGGCAAAAAGTCAGAAATTTGCCTTATTTTGGGCAAAAAGCAGAAATTCCCCTAATTTTGGGGCTAAAAATAGAAATTCCCCTTATTTTGGGGTAAAATTGCAGAAATTTCAAATATTTCAGGGCAAAAAGGCAGAAATTCAACTTAATTTCGGGCAATAAGGCAGAAATTTTCTGTATTTTGGAGCAAAATCTCAGAAATTCCCTTTATATTGGTGCAAAAATGCAGAAATTTCCTATATTTTGGTGCAATAAGGCAGAAATTCCCCGTATTTTAAAGCAAAATTGCACAAATTCCCCTAATTTTGAGGGAAAATGCAGAAATTCACATTATTTTGGGGCAAAAAGACAGAACTTCTCCTTATTTCACGGCAAAAAGTCAGAAATTCCCCTTATTTTGGGACAAAATTGCAAAAATTTCCCTTATTTTGTGGCAAAATTGCAGAAATTCCCATTAATTGAGGCAGAAAAGCAGAAACTTTCCTTATTTGGGGGCAATAATACAGAAATTCCCCATATTTTGTGGCAAAAAGGCAGAAATTCCCCTTATTTGGAGGTAAAATGCTGAAAATCCCCTTATTTTGGGCAAAAGGCAGAAATTCCCCTTATTTTGCGGCAAAATTGCAGAAATTTCACTTATTTTAGGGCAAAAAGTCAGAAATTTGCCTTATTTTGGGGCAAAAACAGAAATTCCCCTAATTTTGGGGCCAAAAACAGAAATTCCCCTTATTTTGGGGTAAAATTGCAGAAATTTCAAACATTTCAGTGCAAAAAGGCAGAAATTCCACTTAATTTTAGGCAATAAGGCAGAAATTTTCCGTATTTTGGAGCAATATCTAAGAAATTCCCCTTATATTGGTGCAAAAATGCAGAAATTCCCTTTACTTTGGTGTAATAAGGCAGAAATTCCCCGTGTTTTGAAGCAAAATTGCACAAATTCATCTAATTTTGAGAGAAAATGCAGAAATTCAAATTATTTTGGGGCAAAAAGACAGAAATTCTCCGTATTTCAGGGCAAAACGTCAGAAATTCCTCTTATTTTGTGACAAAATTGCAGAAATATCCCTTATTTTGTTGCAAAATTGCAGAAATTCCCTAATATCGGGGCAAAAATGCAGAAATTCCCTTTATTTGGGGCAAAAGCAAAAGTTTCCCAAATTTTCGGGAAAAAAGGCAGAAATTCCTTGTATTTTGAAGCAAAATTGCAGAAACTCCCCTAATTTTGGGGCAAAAAGGCAGAAATTCCCTTTATTTTGGAGCAAAAATACAGAAATTCTCCTTATTTCGCGGAAAAAAGTCAGAAATTCCCCTTATTTTGGGGCAAAATTGAAGAACTTTCCCTTATTTTGGGGCAAAATTACAGAAATTTCCCTTATTTGGGGCAAAATTTTAGAAATTTCTTTTATTTTGATACAGAATTGCAGAAATTTTTCTTATATTGTGGCAAATATGCTAAAATTCCCCATATTTTGGTGCAAAAAGGCTGAAATTCCCCTTATTTTGAGGTAAAATGCTGAAATTCACCATATTTTGGGGCAAAAAGGCAGAAATTTCACTCATTTTGGGGCAAAAAGGCACAAATTTTCCTTATTTTCGGGCAAAATTGCAGAAATTTCATTTATTTCAGGGCAAAAATTCAGAAATTTCTTATATTTTTGGACAAAAAGCAGAAATTTCTTTTATTTTGGTACAAAGTTGAAGAAATTTTTCTAATTTTGGAACAAAAAGATAGAAATTCCCCATATTATGGGGTAAAAGGCAGAAATTTACCTTATTTTGAGGTAAAAAGGATGAAATTCCCCTCATTTTAGGGCAAAAAGGCAAAAATTTCATTTACTTTGTGGCAAAAAGGCAGAAATTCTTGTTAATTGGGGCAGAAAAGCAGAAATTTTCCTTATTTGAAAGCAATAAGGCAGTAATTCCCCATATTTTGTGGCAAAAAGGCAGAAATTCCACTTATTTGGAGGTAAAATGCTGAAATTCCCCTTATTTTGGGCAAAAAGGCAGAAATTCCCCTTATTTTGGGACAAAATTGCAGAAATTTCACTTATTTCAGGGCAAAAAGTCAGAAATTTGCCTTATTTTGGGCAAAAAGCAGAAATTCCCCTAATTTTGGGGCTAAAAATAGAAATTCCCCTTATTTTGGGGTAAAATTGCAGAAATTTCAAATATTTCAGGGCAAAAAGGCAGAAATTCCACTTAATTTCGGGCAATAAGGCAGAAATTTTCTGTATTTTGGAGCAAAATCTCAGAAATTCCACTTTATATTGGTGCAAAAATTCAGAAATTCCCTTTATTTTGGTGCAATAAGGCAGAAATTCCCCGTATTTTGAAGCAAAATTGCACAAATTCCCCTAATTTTGAGGGAAAATGCAGAAATTCACATTATTTTGGGGCAAAAAGACAGAAATTCTCCTTATTTCACGGCAAAATCAGAAATTCCCCTTATTTTGAGGCAAATTTGCAAAAATTTCCCTTATTTTGTGGCATAATTGCAGAAATTTTTGTTATTTTGGGCAAAATTGCAGAAATTTCACTTATTTCAGGGAAAAAAAGGCAGGAATTTCTCTTATTTTGGGGCAAAAAGGCAGAAAATTCTTTTATTTTGGTTCAAAATTGCAAAAATCTTCTTTATTTTGAGGTAAAAATGCAGAAATTCCCCATATTTTGGGGCAAAAAGGCAGAGATTCCCCTTATTATGAGGTAAAAAGGCTGAAATTCCTTTTATTTTGGGGCAAAAAGACAGAAATTCCCCTTATTTTGTGGCAAAAAGGCAGAAATTTTCCTTATTTTGGGGCAAAATTGCAGAAATTTTCCATATTTTCAGGCAAAATTTTAGAAATTTCTTTTATTTTGGTACAGAATTGGAGAAATTTTTCTTATTTTGTGGCAAAAAGGCAGAAATTCCCCATATTTTGGTTGAAAAAGGCTGAAATTCCCCTTATTTTGAGGTAAAATGCTGAAATTCCCCATATTTTGGGGCAAAAGGCAGAAATTCCCTACATTTTGGAGCAAAGAGGCACAAATTTCCCTTATTTTCAGGCAAAATTGCATAAATTTCATTTATTTCAGGGAAAAAAGTCAAAAATTCCTTTTATTTTGGGGCAAAAAATGAAATTTCTTTTATTTTGGTACAAAGTTGAAGAAATTTTTCTTATTTTGGAACAAAAAGGCAGAAATTCCCCATATTTTGGGGCAAAAGGCAGAAATTCCCCTTATTTTTAGGTAAAAAGGATGAAATTCCCCTTATTTTAGGGCCAAAAGGCAAAAATTTCCTTTACTTTGTGGCAAAAAGGCAGAAATTCTTGTTAATTGGGGCAGAAAAAAAGAAATTTTCCTTATTTGAAGGTAATAAGGCAGTAATTCCCCATATTTTGTTGCAAAAAGGCAGAAATTCCCTTTATTTGGAGGTAAAATGGTGAAATTCCCCTTATTTTGGGCAAAAAGGCGGAAATTCCCCTTATTTTGGGGCAAAAATTGCAAAAATTTCACATATTTTAGGGCAAAAAGTCAGAAATTTCCCTTATTTTGGGGCAAAAAGCAGAAATTCTCCTAATTTTGGGGCCAAAAACAGAAATTCCCATTATTTTGGGGTAAAATTGCAGAAATTTTAAATATTTCAGTGCAAAAAGGCAGAAATTCCACTTAATTTTAGGCAATAAGGCACAAATTTTCCGTATTTTTGAGCAAAATCTCAGAAATTCCCCTTATAATGGTGCAAAAATGCAGAAATTCCCTTTATTTTGGTGTAATAAGGCAGAAATTCCCTGTGTTTTGAAGCAAAATTGCACAAATTCATCTAATTTTGAGGGAAAATGCAGAAATTCAAATTATTTTATGGCAAAAAGACGGAAATTCTCCTTATTTCAGGGAATAACGTCAGAAATTCCTCTTATTTTGGGGCAAAATTGCAGAAATTTCCCTTATTTTGTGGCAAAATTGCAGAAATTTTTCTTATTTTGGGCAAAATTGCAGAAATTTCACTTATTTCAGGGACAGAAGGCAGAAATTTCTCTTATTTTGGGGCAAAAAGGCAGAAATTTCTTTTTTTTGGTACAAAATTGCAGAAATTTTCTTTTTTTTGGGGGCAAAAATGCAAAAATTCCCCATATTTTGGGGTAAAAAGGCAGAGATTCCCCTTATTATGAGGTAAAAACGCTGAAATTCCTTTTATTTTGGGGCAAAAAGACAGAAATTCCCCTTATTTTGTGGCAAAAAGGAAGAAATTTCCCTTATTTTGGGGCAAAATTGCAGAATTTTTTTTTTTCGGCACAATTTTAGAAATTTCTTTTATTTTGGTACAGAATTGCAGAAATTTTTCTTATTTTGTGGCAAAAATGCAGAAATTCCCCATATTTTGGTGCAAAAAGGCTGAAATTCCCCTTATTTTGAGGTAAAATGCTGAAATTCACCATATTTTGGGGCAAAAAGGCAGAAATTCCCTACATTTTGTGGCAAAAATGTACAAATGTCCCTTATTTTGGAGCAAAATTGCAGAAATTTCATTTATTTCAGGGCAAAAAGTCAGAAATTCCTTTTATTTTGGGGCAAAAAGCAGAAATTTCTTTTATTTTGGTACAAAGTTGAAGAAATTTTTCTTATTTTGGAACAAAAAGGCAGAAATTCCCCATATTTTAAGGCAAAAGGCAAAAATTCCCCTTATTTTGAGGTAAAAAGGCTGAAATTCCCCTTATTTTTGGGCAAAAAGGCAGAAATTCACTTTATTTTGTGGCAAAAAGGCAGAAATTTCCATTAATTGGGGCAGAAAAGCAGAAACATTCCTAATTTGGGGGCAATAATGCAGAAATTCCCCATGTTTTGTGGCAAAAAGGCAGAAATTCCCCTTATTTGGAGGTAAAATGCTGAAATTCCCCTTATTTTGGGCAAAAGGCAGAAATTCCCATTTTGGGGCAAAATTGCAGAAATTTCACTTATTTTAGGGCAAAAAGTCAGAAATTTGCCTTATTTTGGGGCAAAACAGAAATTCCCCTAATTTTGGGGCCAAAAACAGAAATTCCCCTTATTTTGGGGTAAAATTGCAGAAATTTTAAATATTTCAGTGCAAAAAGGCAGAAATTCCACTTATTTTTAGGCAATAAGGCAGAAATTTACCGTATTTTGGAGCAAAATCTCAGAAATTTTCATTATATTGGTGCAAAAATGCAGAAATTCCCTTTATTTTGGTGTAATAAGGCCGAAATTCCCTGTGTTTTGAAGCAAAATTGCACAAATTAATCTAATTTTGAATGAAAACGCAGAAAATCAAATTATTTTGGGGCAAAAAGACAGAAATTCTCCTTATTTCAGAGCATAACGTCAGAAATTCCCCCTTTTTTGGGGCAAAATTACAGAAGTTTTCCTTATTTTGGCCAAAATTGCAGAAATTTCATTTATTTCAGGAAAAGAAGGTAGGAATTTCTCATATTTTGGGGCAAAATGGCAGAAATTTCTTTTATTTTGGTACAAAATTGCAGAAATTTTCTTTATTTTGGGGCAAAATGCAGAAATTCTACTTATTTTGTGGCAAAAAGGCAGAAATTTCCCTTATTTTGTGGCAAAATTGCAGAAATTTCACTTATTTTAAGGCAAAATTCAAAAATTCCTTTTATTTTGGGGCAAAAGACAGAAATTTCGTTTATTTTTGGGTAAAAAGGCAGAAATTTCACTTATTTTGAGGTAAAAAGGCAGAAATTACTCTTATTTTGGGGCTAAAATAAAGAAATTTCCCTTTTTTGTGGCAAATTTGCAGAAATTTTTCTTATTTTGTGCAAAATTGCAGAAATTTCACTTATTTCAGGGAAAGAAGGCAGGAATTTCTTTTATTTTGGGGCAAAAAGGCAGAAATATCATTTATTTTGGTACAAAATTGCAGAAATTTTCTTTATTTTGGGACAAAAATGCAGAAATTACCCTTATTTTGTGGCAAAAAGGCAGAAATTTCCCTTATTTTGAAGCAAAATTGCAGAAATTTCTTTAATTTCAAGGAAAAATTCAAAAATTCCTTTTATTTTGGGGCAAAAAGACAGAAATTCCGTTTATTTTTGGGTAAAAAGGAAGAAATTTCACTTATTTTGAGGTAAAAAGGCAGAAATTACTCTTATTTTGGGGCTAAAATTAAGAAATTTCCCTTTTTTTTTGTGGCAAAAGGTATACATTCCCCTTATTTTCAGGCAAAAACGCAGAAATTCCCCGTATTTTGAAGTAAAATTGCAGAAATTCCCCTAATTGTGAGGCAAAACGGCTGAAATTCCCTATATGTTGGGGCAAAAAGACAGAAATTCTCCTTATTTTGTGGCAAAACTCAGAAATTCCACTTATTTTGGGGCAAAATTCCAGAAATTTCCCTTATTTTAGTGCACAAAGGCAGAAATTCCTAATATATTGTGGCAAAAACGCAGAAAATCCCCTTATTTTGAGGTAAGAAGGCTGAAATACCTCTTATTTGGCAGCAAAAAGGAAGAATTTTTCTTTATTTTGGGGCAAAATTGCAGAAATTTCACTTATTTCAGGGTAATAAGTCAAAAATTCCCCTTATTTTGGGGCAAAAAATACAGAAATTCCCTTTGTTTTGGCGTAAAAAAGAAAGAAATTCCACTTATTTAGAGGCAAAAGGCAGAAGTTCCTTTTAATTTGGCGCAAAAATGAAGAAATTTCCCTTTTTTATGGCAAAAAGATATGCATTTTCCTAATTTCCGGGAAAAAAGGCAGAAATTCCCCTTATTTTGAAGCAAAATTGCAGAAATTCCCCTAATTTTGGGGCAAAAGGCAGACATTCCCTATATTTTGTGCAAAAATCAGAAATTCCCCTTATTTTGGGGCAAAATTGCAGAAATTTCCTTTAATTTGGGGCAAAATTGCAGAAATTTACCTTATTTTGGGGCAAAATTGCAGAAATTTCCCTTATTTGAAGCAAAATTGCAGAAATTTGACTTATTTTCAGGTAAAAAGGCTGAAATTTCCTTTATTTTTGGGCAAAAAGTGAGAAATTCCTTTTATTTTCGGGCAAAATTGCAGAAATGTTTCTTATTTTGGGGCAAAAAGGCAGAAATTCCTTATATTTTGGGTCTAAAAGGCAAAAATTCCCCTTATTTTGGGATAAAATTGCAGAAATTTCCCTTATTTGGGGGCAAAAAGGCAGAAAATCCTTTTAATTTTGGGCAAAAAGGCAGAAATTCCCCGTATTTTGGAGCAAAATTGCAGAAATTCCCCTAATATCGGGGCAAAAATGCAGAAATTCCCTTTATTTGGGGCAAAAGCAGAAGTTCCCCTTATTTTTGGGAAAAGAGGCAGAAATTCCTTGTATTTTGAAGCAAAATTGCAGAAACTCCCCTAATTTTGGGGCAAAAAGGCAGAAATTCCCTTTATTTTGGGGCAAAAATACAGAAATTCTCCTTATTTTGCGGCAAAAAGTCAGAAATTCCCCTTATTTTGGGGCAAAATTGAAGAACTTTCCCTTATTTGGGGCAAAATTGTAGAAATTTCCCTTATTTTGGGGCAAAATTTTAGAAATTTCTTTTATTTTGGTACAGAATTGCAGAAATTTTTTTTATATTGTGGCAAAAAGGCTAAAATTCCCCATAATTTGGTGCAAAAAACTGAAATTCCCCTTATTTTGAGGTTAAAGGCTTAAATTCCCCATATTTTGGGACTAAAAGGCAGAAATTTCCCTCATTTTGGGGCAAAAAGGCACAAATTTTACTTATTTTCGGGCAAAATTGCAGAAATTTCATTTATTTCAGGGCAAAAAGTCAGAAATTCCTTTTATTTTGGGACAAAAAGCAGAAATTTCTTTTATTTTGGTACAAAGTTGAAGAAATTTTTCTTATTTTGGAACAAAAAGGCAGAAATTCCCCATATTTTGGAGTAAAAGGTAGAAATTCCTCTTATTTTGAGGTAAAAATGATGAAATTCCCCTTATTTTAGGGCAAAAAGGCAAAAATTTCCTTTACTTTGTGGCAAAAAGGCAGAAATTCTTGTTAATTGGGGCACAAAAGCAGAAATTTTCCTTATTTGAAGGCAATAAGGCAGTAATTTCACATATTTTGTGGCAAAAAGGCAGAAATTCCCCTTATTTGGAGGTAAAATGCTGAAATTCTCTTTATTTTGGGCAAAAAGGCAGAAATTCCCCTTATTTTGGGACAAAATTGCAGAAATTTCACTTATTTCAGGGCAAAAAGTCAGAAATTTGCCTTATTTTGGGGCAAAAAGCAGAAATTCCCCTAATTTTGGGGCTAAAAATAGAAATTTCCCTTATTTTGGGGTAAAATTGGAGAAATTTCAAATATTTCAGGGCAAAAAGGCAGAAATTCCACTTAATTTCGGGCAATAAGGCAGAAATTTTCTGTATTTTGGAACAAAATCTCAGGAAATCCCCTTATATTGGTGCAAAAATGCAGAAATTCCCTTTATTTTGGTGCAATAAGACAGAAATTCCCCGTATTTTGAAGCAAAATTGCACAAATTCCCCTAATTTTGAGGGAAAATGCAGAAATTCACATAATTTTGGGGCAAAAAGACAGAAATTCTCCTTATTTCACGGCAAAAAGTCAGAAATTCCCCTTATTTTGGGGCAAAATTGCAAAAATTTCCCTTATTTTGTGGCAAAATTGCAGAAATTTTTCTTATTTTGGGCAAAATTGCAGAAATTTCACTTATTTCAGGGAAAGAAGGCAGGAATTTTTCTTATTTTGGGGTAAAAAGGCAGAAATTTCATTTATTTTGGTACAAAATTGCAAAAATTTTCTTTATTTTGAGGCAAAAATGCAGAAATTCCCCATATTTTGGGGCAAAAAGGCAGAGATTCCCCTTATTATGAGGTAAAAAGGCTGAAATTACTTTTATTTTGGGGCAAAAAGACAGAAATTCCCCTTATTTTGTGGCAAAAAGGCAGAAGTTTCCCTTATTTTGGGGCAAAAATCCAGAAATTTCCCTTATTTTGGGGCAAAATTGCAGAAATTTCCCTTATTTTCGGGCAAAATTTTAGAAATTTCTTTTATTTTGGTACAGAATTGCAGAAATTTTTCTTATTTTGTGGCAAAAGGCAGAAATTCCCCATATTTTGGTGCAAAAAGGCTGAAATTCCTCTTTTTGAGGTAAAATGCTGAAATTCCCCATATTTTGGGGCAAAAAGGCAGAAATTCCCTACATTTTGGGGCAAAAAGTCACAAATTTCCCTTATTTTCGGGCAAAATTGCAGAAATTTCAATTATTTCAGGGCAAAAAGTCAGAAATTCTTTTTATTTTGGGGCAAAAAGCAGAAATTTCTTTTATTTTGGTACAAAGGTGAAGAAATTTTTCTTATTTTAGAACAAAAAGGCAGAAATTCTCCATATTTGGGGGCAAAAGGCAGAAATTCCTCTTATTTTGAGGTAAAAAGGCTGAAATTCTCCTTATTTTGTGGCAAAAAGGCAGAAATTCCCTTTATTTTGTGGCAAAAAGGTAGAAATTCCCATTAATTTGGGCAGAAAAGCAGAAACTTTCCTTATTTGGGGGCTATAATGCAGAAATTCCCCATATTTTGTGGCAAAAAAGCAGAAATTCCCCTTAATTGAAGGTAAAATGCTGAAATTCCCCTTATTTTGGGCAAAAGGCAGAAATTCCCCTTATTTTGGGGCAAAATTGCAGAAATTTCAATTATTTTAGGGAAAAAAGTCAGAAATTTGCCTTATTTTGTGGCAAAAAGCAGAAATTCCCCTAATTTTGGGGCCAAACACAGAAATTACCCTTATTTTAGGGTAAAATTGCAGAAATTTCAAATATTTCAGTGCAAAAAGGCAGAAATTCCACTTAATTTTCGGCAATAAGGCACAAATTTCCTGTATTTTGGAGCAAAATCTCAGAAATTCCCTTTATATTGGTGCAAAAATGCAGAAATTCCTTTTATTTTGGTGTAATAAGGCAGAAATTCCCCGTGTTTTGAAGCAAAATTGCACAAATTCATCTAATTTTGAGGGAAAATGCAGAAATTCAAATTATTTTGGGGCAAAAAGACAGAAATTCTCCTTATTTCAGGGCATAACGTCAGAAATTCCTTTTATTTTGGGGCAAAATTGCAGAAATTTCCCTTATTTTGTGGCAAAATTGGAGACATTTTTCTTATTTTGGGCAAAATTGCAGAAATTTCACTTATTTCAGGGAAAGAAGGCAGGAATTGCTCGTTTTTTGTGGCAAAAGGGCAGAAATTTCTTTTTTTTTTTGTACAAAATTCCAGAAATTTTCTTTATTTTGGGGCAAAAATGCAGAAATTCCCCTTATTTTGTGGCAAAAAGGCAGAAATTTCTCTTATTTTGGGGCAAAATTGCAGAAATTTCACTTATTTCAAGGAAAAATTCAAAAATTCCTTTTATTTTGGGGCAAAAAGACAGAAATTGCGTTTATTTTTGGGTAAAAAGGCAGAAATTTCACTTATTTTGAGGTAAAAAGGCAGAAATTACTCTTATTTTGGGGCTAAAATGAAGAAATTTATTTTTTTTGTGGCAAAATTGCAAAAATTTTTCTTATTTTGGGCAAAATCGCAGAAATTTCACTTATTTCAGGGAAAGAAGGAAGGAATTTCTCTTATTTTGGGGCAAAAAGGCAGAAATTTCTTTTATTTTGGTACAACATTGCAGAAATTTTCTTTATTTTGGGGCAAAAATGCAGAAATTCCCCTTATTTTGTGGCAAAAAGGCAGAAATTTTCCTTATTTTGGGGCAAAATTTCAGAAATTTTTCTTATTTTGGGCAAAATTGCAGAAAATTCACTTATTTCAGGGAAAGAAGGCAGGAATTTCTCTTATTTTGGGGCAAAAAGGCAGAAATTTCTTTTATTTTGGTACAAAATTGCAAAAATTTTCTTTATTTTGAGGCAAAAATGCAGAAATTCCTTATATTTTGGGGCAAAAAAGCAGAGATTCCCCTTATTATGAGGTAAAAAGGCTGAAATTCCTTTTATTTTGGGGCAAAAAGACAGAAATTCCCCTTATTTTGTGGCAAAAAGGAAGAAATTTCCCGTATTTTGGGGCAAAATTGCAGAAATTTCCTTTATTTTCGGGCAAAATTTTAGAAATTTCTTTTATTTTGGTACAGAATTGCAGAAATTTTTCTTATTTTGTGGCAAAAATTCAGAAATTCCCCATATTTTGGTGCAAAAAGGCTGAAATTCCCTTTATTTTGAGGTAAAATGATGAAATTCCCCATATTTTGGGGCAAAAAGGCAGAAATTCCCTACATTTTGTGGCAAAAAAGCACAAATTTCCTTTTTTTTGGGCAAAATTGCAGAAATTTCATTTATTTCAGGGCAAAAAGTCAGAAATTCCTTTTATTTTGGGGCAAAAAGCAGAAATTTCTTTTATTTTGGTACAAAGGTGAAGAAATTTTTCTTATTTTGGAACAAAAAGGCAGAAATTCCCTATATTTTGGGGCAAAAGGTAGAAATTCCCCTTATTTTGAGATAAAAAGGCTGAAATTCTCCTTATTTTGGGGCAAAAAGGCAGAAATTCCCTTTATTTTGTGGCAAAAAGGCAGAAATTCCCATTAATTGGGGCAGAAAAGCAGAAAATTTCCTTATTTGGGGGCAATAATGCAGAAATTCCCCATATTTTGTGGCAAAAAGGCAGAAATTCCCCTTATTTGGAGGTAAAATGCTGAAAATCCCCTTATTTTGGGCAAAAGGCAGAAATTCCCCTTATTTTGCGGCAAAATTGCAGAAATTTCACTTATTTTAGGGCAAAAAGTCAGAAATTTGCCTTATTTTTGGGCAAAAAGCAGAAATTCTCCTAATTTTGGGGCCAAAAACAGAAATTCCCCTTATTTTAGAGTATAATTGCAGAAATTTCAAATATTTCAGTGCAAAATGGCAGAAATTCCACTTAATTTTAGGCAATAAGGCACAAATTTTCTGTATTTTGGAGCAAAATCTCAGAAGTTCTCCTTATATTGGTGCAAAAATGCAGAAATTCCCTTTATTTTCGTGTAATAAGGCAGAAATTCCCCGTGTTTTGAAGCAAAATTGCACAAATTCATCTAATTTTGAGGAATAATGCAAAAATTCAAATTATTTTGGGGCAAAAAGACAGAAATTCTCTTTATTTCAGGGCATAACGTCAGAAATTCCCCTTATTTTGGGGTAAAATTGCAGAAATTTCCCTTATTTTGTGGCAAAATTGCAGAAATTTTTCTTATTTTGGGCAAAATTGCAGAAATTTCAATTATTTCAGGGAAAGAACTTAGGAAATTCTCTTATTTTGGGGCAAAAGGGCAGAAATTTCTTTTATTTTGGTACAAAATTGCAGAAATTTTCTTTATTTTGGGGCAAAAATGCAGAAATTCCCCTTATTTGTGGCAAAAAGGCAAAAATTTCCCTTATTTTGGGGCAAAATTGCAGAAATTTCACTTATTTCAAGGCAAAATTCAAAAATTCCTTTTATTTTGGGGCAAAAAGACAGAAATTCCGTTTATTTTTGGGTAAAAAGGCAGAAATTTCACTTATTTTAAGGTAAAAAGAAAGAAATTACTCTTATTTTGGGGCTAAAATGAAGAAATTTTCCTTTTTTGTGGCAAAATTGCAAAAATTTTTCTTATTTTGGGCAAAATTGCAGAAATTTCACTTATTTCAGGGAAAAAAGGAAGGAATTTCTCTTATTTTGGGGCAAAAAGGCAGAAATTTCTTTACTTTTGGTACAACATTGCAGAAATTTTCTTTATTTTGGGGCAAAAATGCAGAAATTCCCCTTTTTTTGTGGTAAAAAGGCAGAAATTTCCCTTATTTTGGGGCAAAATTTCAGAAATTTTTCTTATTTTGGGCAAAATTGCAGAAATTTCACTTATTTCAGGGAAAGAAAACAGGAATTTCTCTTACTTTGGGGCAAAAAAGCAGAAATTTCTTTTATTTTGGTACAAAATTGCAAAAATTTTCTTTATTTTGAGGCAAAAATGCAGAAATTCCCCATATTTTGGGGCAAAAAGGCAGAGATTCCCCATATTATGAGGTAAAAAGGCTGACATACCTTTTATTTTGGGGCAAAAAGACAGAAATTCCCCTTATTTTGTGGCAAAAAGGCAGAAATTTCCCTTATTTTGGGGCAAAATTGCAGAAATTTTCCTTATTTTGGGGCAAAATTGCAGAAATTCTTTTTATTTTGGTGCAATAAGGCAGAAATTCCCCATATTTTTAAGCAAAATTGAAAAAATTCCCCTAATTTTGAGGGATAATGCAGAAATTCACATTATTTTGGGGCAAAAAGTCAGAAATTCTCCTTATTTCATGGCAAAAAGTCAGAAATTCCCTTTATTTTGGGGCAAAATTGCAGAAATTTCCCTTATTTTGTGGCAAAATTGCAAAAATTTTTCTTATTTTGGGCAAAATTGCAGAAATTTCACTTATTTCAGGGAAAGAAGGCAGGAATTTCTCTTATTTTGGGGCAAAAAGGGAGAAATTTCTTTTATTTTGGTACAAAATTGCAGAAATTTTCTTTATTTTGGGGCAAAAATGCAGAAATTCCCCTTATTTTGTGGCAAAAAGGCAAAAATTTCCCTTATTTTGGGGCAAAATTGCAGAAATTTCACTTATTTCAAGGCAAAATTCAAAAATTCCTTTTATTTTGGGGCAAAAAGACAGAAATTCCGTTTATTTTTGGGTAAAAAGGCAGAAATTTCACTTATTTTAAGGTAAAAAGAAAGAAATTACTCTTATTTTGGGGCTAAAATGAAGAAATTTTCCTTTTTTGTGGCAAAATTGCAAAAATTTTTCTTATTTTGGGCAAAATTGCAGAAATTTCACTTATTTCAGGGAAAAAAGGAAGGAATTTCTCTTATTTTGGGGCAAAAAGGCAGAAATTTCTTTACTTTTGGTACAACATTACAGAAATTTTCTTTATTTTGGGGCAAAAATGCAGAAATTCCCCTTATTTTGTGGTAAAAAGGCAGAAATTTCCCTTATTTTGGGGCAAAATTTCAGAAATTTTTCTTATTTTGGGCAAAATTGCAGAAATTTCACTTATTTCAGGGAAAGAAAACAGGAATTTCTCTTACTTTGGGGCAAAAAAGCAGAAATTTCTTTTATTTTGGTACAAAATTACAAAAATTTTCTTTATTTTGAGGCAAAAATGCAGAAATTCCCCATATTTTGGGGCAAAAAGGCAGAGATTCCCCATATTATGAGGTAAAAAGGCTGACATTCCTTTTATTTTGGGGCAAAAAGACAGAAATTCCCCTTATTTTGTGGCAAAAAGGCAGAAATTTCCCTTATTTTGGGGCAAAATTGCAGAAATTCTTTTTATTTTGGTGCAATAAGGCAGAAATTCCCCATATTTTGAAGCAAAATTGAAAAAATTCCCCTAATTTTGAGGGATAATGCAGAAATTCACCTTATTTTGGGGCAAAAAGTCAGAAATTCTCCTTATTTCATGGCAAAAAGTCAGAAATTCCCTTTATTTTGGGGCAAAATTGCAGAAATTTCCCTTATTTTGTGGCAAAATTGCAAAAATTTTTCTTATTTTGGGCAAAATTGCAGAAATTTCACTTATTTCAGGGAAAGAAGGCAGGAATTTCTCTTATTTTGGGGCAAAAAGGCAGAAATTTCTTTTATTTTGGTACAAAATTGCAGAAATTTTTTTTATTTTGAGGCAAAAATGCAGAAATTCCCCATATTTTGGGGCAAAAAAAACAGAGATTCCCCTTATTATTAGGTAAAAAGGCTGAAATTTCTTTTATTTTGGGGCAAAAAGACAGAAATTCCCCTTATTTTGCGGCAAAAAGGCAGAAATTTCCCTTATTTTGGGGCAAAATTGCAGAAATTTCCCTTATTTTCAGGCAAAATTTTAGAAATTTCTTTTATTTTGGTACAGAATTGCAGAAATTTTTCTTATTTTGTTCCTAAAAGGCAGAAATTCCCCATATTTTGGTGCAAAAAGGCTGAAATTCCCCTTATTTTGAGGTAAAATGCTGAAATTCCCCATATTTTGGGGCAAAAAGGCAGAAATTCCCTACATTTTGGGGCAAAAAGGCACAAATTTCCCTCATTTTCGGTCAAAATTGCAGAAATTTCATTTATTTCAGGGCAAAAAGTCAGATATTCCTTTTATTTTGGGGCAAAAAGCAGAAATTTCTTTTATATTGGTACAAAATTGAAAAAATTTTCCTTATTTTGAAACAAAAAAGCAGAAATTCCCTATATTTTGGGGTAAAAGGCAGAAATTCCCCTTATTTTGAGGTAAAAAGGTTGAAATTCCCTTTATTTTAGGGCAAAAAGGCAAAAATTTTCTTTACTTTGTGGCAAAAATGCAGAAATTCTTGTTAATTCGGGCAGAAAAGTAGAAATTTTCCTTATTTGAAAGCAATAATGCAGAAATACCAAATATTTTGCGGCAAAAAGGCAGAAATTCCCCTTATTTGGAGGTAAAATGATGAAATTCCCCTTATTTTGGGCAAAAAGGCAGAAATTTCCCTTAATTTGGGGCAAAATTGAACACATTTCACATATTTTAGGGCAAAAAGCAGAAATTCTCCTAATTTTGGGGCCAAAAACAGAAATTCCCTTTATTTTGGGGTAAAATTGCAGAAATTTCAAATATTTCAGGGCAAAAAGGCAGAAATTCCACTTAATTTCGGGCAATAAGGCAGAAATTTTCTGTATTTTGAGCAAAATCTAAGAAATTCCTTTTATATTGGTGCAAAAATGCAGAAATTCCCTTTATTTTGGTGCAATAAGGCTAAAATTACCCATATTTTGAAGCAAAATTGCACAAATTCCCCTAATTTTGAGAGAAAATGCAGAAATTTACATTATTTTGGGGCAAAAGGACAGAAATTCTCCTTATTTCACGGCAAAAATTTAGAAATTCCCATTATTTTGGGGCAAAATTGCAGAAATTTCCCTTATTTTGTTGCAAAATTGCAAAAATTTTTCTTATTTTGGTACAAAATTGCAGAAATTTTCTTTATTTTGAGGCAAAAATGCAGAAATTCCCCATATTTTGGGGCAAAAATGCAGAGATTCCCCTTATTATGAGGTAAAAAGGCTGAAATTCCTTTTATTTTGGGGCAAAAAGACAGAAATTTCCCTTATTTTGTGGCAAAATTGCAGAAATTCCCCTTATTTTGTGGCAAAAAGGCAGAAATTTCCCTTATTTTGGGGCAAAATTGCAGAAATTTCACTTATTTCAAGGCAAAATTCAAAAATTCCTTTTATTTTGGAGCAAAAAGACATTAATTCCGTTTATTTTTGGGTAAAAAGGCAGAAATTTCACTTATTTTGAGGTAAAAAGGCAGAAATTACTCTTATTTTGGGGCTAAAATGAAGAAATGTCCCTTTTTTGTGGCAAAATTGCAGAAATTTCACTTATTTCAGGAAATGAAGGCAGGAATTTCTCTTATTTTGGTGCAAAAAGGCAGAAATTTCTTTTATTTTGGTACAACATTGCAGAAATTTTCTTTATTTTGGGGCAAAAATGCAGAAATTCCCTTTGTTTTGTGGCAAAAAGACAGAACTTTCCTTTATTTTGGGGAAAAATTGCAGAAATTCCCTTTATTTTGGTGCAAGAAGGCAGAAATTTCCCATATTTTGAAGCAAAATTGCACAAATTCCCTTAATTTTGAGGGAAAGTGAAGAAATTCACATTATTTTGGGGCAAAAAGACAGAAATTCTCCTTATTTCATGGCAAAAAGTCAGAAATTCCCCTTATTTTTGGGCAAAATTGCAGAAATTTCCCTTATTTTGTAACAAAATTGCAGAAATTTTTCTTATTTTGGGCAAAATTGCAGAAATTTCACTTATTTCAGGGAAAGAAGTCAGGAATTTCTCTTATTTTGGGGCAAAAAGTCAAAAATTTCTTTTATTTTGGTACAAAATTGCAGAAATTTTCTTTATTTTGAGGCAAAAATGCAGAAATTCCCCATATTTTTGGGCAAAAAGGCAGAGATTCCCCTTATTATGAGGTAAAAAGGCTTAAAATCCTTTTATTTTGAGGCAAAAAGACAGAAATTCCCCTTAATTTGTGGCAAAAAGGCAGAAATTTCCCTTATTTTGGGGAAAAATTGCAGAAATTTCCCTTATTTTGGGGAAAAATTTTAGAAATTTCTTTTATTTTGGTACAGAATTGCAGAAATTTTTCTTATTTTTTGGCAAAAAGGCAGAAATTCCCTATATTTTGGTGCAAAAAGGCTGAAATTCCCCTTATTTTGAGGTAAAATGCTGAAATTCCCCATATTTTGGAGCAAAAAGGCAGAAATTTCTCTTATTTTGAGGCAAAATTGCAGAAATTTCACTTATTTCAGGGTAATAAGTCAGAATTTTTTTTTTATTTTCGGGCAAAAAAGACAGAAATTCCTTTTGTTTTGGGGCAAAACTCAGAAATTCCACTTATTTTGAAGCAAAATTCCAGAAATTACCCCTTATTTTGGGGCAAAATTGCAATAATTTCACTTATTTTGGGGCAAAATTGCAGAAATTTCACTTATTTCAGGGGAAAAAAGCAGAAATTTTTTATTTTGGGGCAAAAAGGCAGAAATTTCTTTTATTTTGGTACAAAATTGCAGAAATTATTCTTATTTTGGGCAAAAATAAGAAATTTCCCATATTTTAGTGCAAAAATGCAGAAATTCCCCTTATTTTGAGGTAAAAAGCCTGAAATTCCTTTTATTTGGGGGCAAAAATTAAGAAATTCCCATTATTTTGGGGCAAAAAGCAGACATTTCCCTTATTTTGGAAAAAAATTTTAGAAATTTAACTTATTTCAGGGCAAAAATTAAGAAATTTTCCTTATTTTGGGTCAAAAAGGCAGAAATTCCCCTTATTTACAGGTAAAAAAGCTGAAATTCCCCTTATTTGGGGGCAAAAATGCAGGAATTTACCTTTTTTTGTGGCAAAATTGCAAAAATTTCACTTACTTCAGGGTAATAAATCAGAAATTTTCCATATTTTGGGCAAAAAAGACAGAAATTCCCTTTGTTTTGGGGGAGAAATACAGAAATTCCACTTATTTAGAGGCAAAAAAGCAGAAATTCCCCTTATTTTGGAGCAAAAATGAAGAAATTTTCCTTTTTATGGCAAAAAGGTATGCATTCTTCTTATTTTCGGGCAAAAAGGCAGAAATTCCCCGTATTTTGCAGCAAAATTGCAGAAATTCCCCTAATTGTGGGGCAAAAAAGTAGAAATTCCCTATATGTTGGGGCAAAACGACAGAAATTCTCCTTATTTTGGGGCAAAATACAGAAATTCCACTTATTTTGGGGCAAAATTCCAGAAATTTCCCTTATTTTTGGACAAAATTACAGAAATTTAACTTATTTTGGGGCAAAATTGAAGAAATTTCACTTATTTCAGGGAAAAAAGGCAGAAATTTTCCTTATTTTGTGGCAAAAAGGCAGAAATTCCAAATATTTTTTGGCAAAAATGCAGAAATTCCTGTTATTTTGAGGTAAAAAGGCTGAAATTTTCCTTATTTGGGGGCAAAAAGGCAGAAATTTCCCTTATTATGGGGCAAAATTGCAGAAATTTCACTTATTTCAGGGTAATAAGTCAGAAATTTTCCTTATTTTGGGGCAAAAAATACAGAAATTCCCATTGTTTTGGGGGAAAAAGACAGCAATTCCTCTTATTTAGAGGCAAAAAAGCAGAAATTCCCCTTATTTTAAAGCAAAATTGCCGAAATTTTCCTTTTTTATGGCAAAAAGTTATGCATTCTTCTTATTTTCGGGCAAAAAGGGAGAAATTCCCCGTATTTTGCAGCAAAATATCAGAAATTCCTCTAATTGTGGGGCAAAAAGGCAGAAATTCCCTATATGTTGGGGCAAAAATACAGAAATTCTCCTTATTTTGGGGCAAAACTCAGGAATTCCACTTATTTTGAAGGAAAATTCCAGAAATTTCCCTTATTTTGGGCAAAATTGCAGAAATTTCACTCATTTTGGGGCAAAATTGCAGAAGTTTCAATTATTTCTGGGAAAAAAAGGAGAAATTTTCTTATTTTGGGGCAAAAAAAACAGAAATTTCTTTTATTATGGTACAAAATAGCAGAAATTTTTCTTATTTTTGGCAAAAAGGCAGAAATTTCCCATATTTTGGGTCAAAAATGCAGAAATTCCCCTTATTTTGAGGTAAAAAGGCTGAAATTCCCCTTATTTGGGGGCAAAAATTAAGAAATTCCCCTTGTTTTGGAACAAAAAGCAGACATTTCCATTATTTTGTGGAAAAAATTTAGAAATTTAACTAATTTCAGGGCAAAAAGTCAGAAATTTTCCTTAATTTGGGGTAAAAAGGCAGAAATTCTTAATATTTTGTGGCTAAAATACAGATATTCCTATTATTTTGAGGTAAAAAGGCTGAAATTCCCCTTTTTTGGGGCCAAAAGGCAGAAATTTCCCTTATTTTGGCGTAAAATTGCAGAAATATTACTTACTTCAGGGTAATAAGTCAAAAATTTTCACTATTTTGGGGCAAAGAAGACAGAAATTCCCTTTGTTTTAGGGGAGAAAGACAGAAATTCCACTTATTTATAGGCAAAAAAGCAGAAATTTCCCTTATTTTGGAGCAAAAATGAAGAAATTTCACTTTTTATGGCAAAAAGGTATGCATTCTTCTTATTTTTCGGCAAAAAGGCAGAAATTCCCCGTATTTTGCAGCAAAATTGCAGAAATTCCCCTAATTGTGGGGCAAAAAGGCAGAAATTCCCTATATGTTGGGGCAAAAAGACAGAAATTCCCCTTATTTGGGGGCAAAAAGGCAGAAATTTCCCTTATTTTGAGGCAAAATTGCAGAAATTTCACTTATTTCAGGGTAATAAGTAAGAAATTTTCCTAATTTTGGGGCAAAAAAAGACAGAAATTCCCTTTGTTTTGGGGGAAAAAAAGAGAAATTCCACTTATTTAGAGGCAAAAAAGCAGAAATTCCCCTTATTTCGGAGCAAAAATGAAGAAATTTCCATTTTTTGTGGCAAAAGGTATACATTCCCCTTATTTTCGGGCTAAAAAGCAGAAATTCCCCGTATTTTGGAGCAAAATTGCAGAAATTCCCCTAATTGTTGGGCAAAAAGGCAGAAATTCCTTATATGTTAGGGCAAAAAGACAGAAATTCTCCTTATTTTGAGGCAAAACTCAGAAATTCCACTTATTTTGGGGCAAAATTCCAGAAATTTCCCTTATTTGGGGCAAAATTACAGAAATTTAACTTTTTTTGGGGCAAAATTGCAGAAATTTCACTTATTTCATGGGAAAAAGCAGAAATTACCTTATTTTGGGGCAAAAACTTAGAAATTTCAAATATTTTGGAGCAAAAATGCAAAAATTCCCTTTATTTTGAGGTAAAAAGGCTGAAATTCCCCGTATTTGGTGGCAAAAGGCAGAAATTTCCCTTATTTTGGAGCAAAATTGCAGAAATTTTACTTATGTCAGGGTAATAAGTCAGTAATTTTCCTTATTTTGGGGCAAAAAAGACAGAAATACCTTTGTTTTGGGGGAAAAAGACAGAAATTCCACTTATTTAAAGGCAAAAATGCAGATTCCCCTTATTATGGAGCAAAAATGAAGAAATTTCCTTTATTTATGGCAAAAAGGTATGCATTCTTCTTATTTTCGTACAAAAAGGAAGAAAATTCCCGTATTTTGGAGCAAAATTGCAAAATTCCCCTAATTGTTGGGCAAAAAAGCAGAAATTCCGTATATGTTGGGGCAAAAAGACAGAAATTCTCCTTATTTTGGGGCAAAACTCAGAAATTCCACTTATTTTGAAGCAAAATTCCAGAAATTTCCCTCATTTTGGGGCAAAATTGCAATAATGTCAATTATTTTGGAGCAAAATTGCAGAAATTTCACTTATTTCAGGGGGAAAAAGCAGAAATTTTTTTATTTTGTGGCAAAAAGGCAGAAATTTCTTTTATTTTGGTACAAAATTGCAGAAATTTTTCTTATTTTGGGGCAAAAAGGCAGAAATTTCCCATATTTTGGGGCAAAAATGCAGAAATTCCCCTTATTTTGAGGTAAAAAGGCTGAAATTCCCCTTATTTTGGGGCAAAACTTAAGAAATTCTCATTATTTTGGGGCAAAAAGTAGACATTTCTCTTATTTTGGGAAAAAATTTTAGAAATTTAACTTATTTCAGGGCAAAAATTTAGAAATTTTCCTTATTTTGGGGCAAAAAGGCAGAAATTCCTAATATTTTTGGCAAAAATGCAGAAATTCCCTTTATTTAGAGGTAAAAAGGCTGAAATTCCCCTTATTTGGGGGCAAAAAAGCAGAAATTTCCCTTATTTTGCAGCAAAATTGCAGAAATTTCACTTACTTCAGGGTAATAAGTCAGAAATTTTCCTTATTTTGGGGCAAAAAAGTCAGAAATTCCCTTTGTTTTGGGGGAGAAAGACAGAAATTCCACTTATTTAGAGGCAAAAAATCAGAAATTCTCCTTATTTTGGAGCATAAATGAAGAAATTTCCCTTTTTATGACATAAAGGTATGCATTCTTCTTATTTTCAGGCAAAAAGGCAGAAATTCCCTGTATTTTGCATAAAAATGCAGAAATTCCCCTAACTGTCGGGCAAAAAGGCAGAAATTCCTTATATGTTGGGGCAAATAGACAGAAATTCTCCTTATTTTGGGGCAAAACTCAAAAATTCCACTTATTTTGAGCAAAATTTCAGAAATTTCCTTTATTTTGGGGCTAAATTACAGAAATTTAACTTATTTTGGGGCAAAATTGCAGAAATTTCACTTATTTCAGGGAAAAAAAGCAGAAATTTTCCTTATTTTGGGGCAAAAAGGCAGAAATTCCTAATATTTTTGGCAAAAATGCAGAAATTCTTTTATTTTGAGGTAAAAAGGCTGAAATTCCTCTTATTTGGGGGCAAAAAGGCAGAAATTTCCCTTATTTTGGGGCAAAATTGCAGAAATTTCACTTATTTCAGGGTAATAATTCAGAAATTTTCCTTATTTTGGGGCAAAAAATACAGAAATTCCCTTTGTTTTGGGGAAAAAAACAGAAATTCCACTTATTTAGAGACAAAGCAGCAGAAATTTTCCTTATTTTGGAGCAAAATTGCAGAAATTTCCCTTTTTTATGGCAAAAAGTTATGCATTCTTCTTATTTTCGGGCAAAAAAACAGAAATTCCCCGTATTTTGGAGCAAAATTGCCGAAATTCCCCTAATTGTGGGGCAAGAAGGCAGAAATTCCCTATATGTTGGGGCAAAAAGACAGAAGTTCTCCTTATTTTAGGGCAAAACACAGAAATTCCACTTATTTTGGGGGAAAATTCCAGAAATTTCCCTTATTTTGGGGCAAAATTGCAGAAATTTCACTCATTTTGGGGCAAAATTGCAGAAATTTCAATTATTTCAGGGAAAAAAAGCAGAAATTTTCTTATTTTGGGGCAAATACAGAAATTTCTTTTATTATGGTACAAAATAGCAGAATTTTTTCTTATTTTGAACAAAAAGGCAGAAACTTCCCATATTTTGGGTCAAAAATGCAGAAATTCCCCTTATTTTGAGGTAAAAAGGTAGAAATTCATTTTATTTGGGGGCAAAAAGTAATAAATTCCCTTTATTTTGGAACAAAAAGCAGACATTTCCATTATTTTGGGGAAAAATTAAGAAATATAACTTATTTCAGGGCAAAAAGTCAGAAATTTTCCTTATTTTCGGGCAAAAAGGCAGAAATTCTTAATCGTTTGTGGCAAAAATACAGAAATTCCTATTATTTTGAGGTAAAAAGCCTGAAATTCCCTTATTTGGGGCCCAAAAGGCAGAAATTTCCCTTACTTTGGGGCAAAATTGCAGAAATTTCACTTACTTCAGGGTAATAAGTCAGAAATTTTCCTTATTTTGGGGCAAAAAAGACAGAAATTCCCTTTGTTTTGGGGGAAAAAGACAGAAATTCCACATATTTTTAGGCAAAAAAGCAGAAATTCCCCTTATTTTGGAGCAAAAATGAAGAAATTTTCCTTTTTTGTGGCAAAAGTTATACATTCCACTTTTTTTCGGGCTAAAAAGCAGAAATTCCCTGTATTTTGGAGCAAAATTGCAGAAATTCCCCTAATTGTGGGGCAAAAAGTCAGAAATTCCCTATATGTCAGGGCAAAAAGACAGAAATTCTCCTTATTTTGGGGCAAAACTCAGAATTTCCACTTATTTTGGGGCAAAATTCCAGAAAATTCCCTTATTTTCGGGCAAAATTGCAGAAATTTCACTTATTTTGAGGCAAAATTGCAGAAATTTCACATATTTCAGAAAAAAAAGCAGAAATTTTCTTATTTTGGGGCAAAAAGGCAGAAATTTCTTTTATTTTGGTACAAAATTGCAGAAATTTTTCTTCTTTTCGGACAAAAAGGCAGAAATTTTCCTTATTTTGGGGCAAAAAATGCAGAAATTTCCCTTATTTTGAGGTAAAAAGACTGAAATTCCCCTTATTTGGCAGCAAAAAGGCAGAAATTTCTCTTATTTTGGGGCAAAATTGCAGAAATTTCACTTATTTCAGGGAAATAAGTCAGAAATTTTCCTTATTTTGGGGCAAAAAAGACTGAAATTCCCTTTGATTTGGGGTAAAAATACAGAAATTCCACATATTTAGAGGCAAAAAAGCAGAAATTCCTCTTATTTTGGAGCAAAAATGAAGAAATTTCCTTTTTTTATGGAAAAAAAGTATGCATTCTTCTTATTTTCATGCAAAAAGGCAGAAATTCCCCAATTTTAAAGCAAAATTGCAGAAATTCCTATAATTGTGAGGCAAAAAGTCAGAAATTCCCAATATGTTGGGGAAAAAAGACAGAAATTCTCCTTATTTTGGGGCAAAACTCAGAAATTCCACTTATTTTGGTGCAAAATTCCAGAAATTTTCCATATTTTGGGGTAAAATTGCAGAAATTTCACTTATTTTGGGGCAAAATTGCAGAAATTTTAATTATTTCAGGGATAAAAAGCAGAAATTTTCTTATTTTGGGGCAAAAAAAAGAAATTTCTTTTATTTCGGTACAAAATTGCAGACATTTTTCTTATTTTGGGCAAAAAGGCAGAAATTTCCCATATTTTGGGTCAAAAATGCAGAAATTTCCCTTATTTTTTGGTAAAAAGGCTGAAATTCCCCTTATTTGGGGGCAAAAAGTAAGAAATTCCTTTTTTTGGGGCAAAAAGCAGACATTTCCCTTATTTTGGGAAAAAAATTTTAGAAATTTAACTTATTTCAGAGCAAAAAGTCAGAATTTTTTTTTATTTTGGTGCAAAAAGGCAGATATTCCTAATATTTTGTGGCAAAAATGCAGAAATTCCTTTTATTTTGAGGTAAAAAGGCTGAAATTCCCCTTATTTGGGGGCAAAAAGGCAGAAATTTCCCTTATTTTGGGGTAAAATTGCAGAAATTTCACTTACTTCAGGGTAATATGTAAGAAATTTTCCTTATTTTGTGGCAAAAAAGACAGAAATTCCCTGTGTTTTGGGGGAGAAAGACAGAAATTCCACTTATTTAGAGGCAAAAAGCAGAAATTCCCCTTATTTTGGAGCAAAAATGAAGAAATTTCTCTTTTTTATGGCAAAAAGGTATGCAGTCTTCTTATTTTGGACAAAAAAACTGAAAATCCCCGTATTTTGGAGCAAAATTACAGAAATTCCTCTAATTGTGGGGTAAAAAGGCAGAAATTCCCTATATGTTGGGGCAAAAAGACAGAAATTCTCCTTATTTTGGGGTAAAACTCAGAAATTACACTTAATTTGGGGCAAAATTCCAGAAATTTCCCTTATTTTGGGGCAAAATTGCAGAAAGTTCACTTATTTCGTGGCAAAATTGCAGAAATTTTACTTATTTCAGAAAAAAAAGCAGAAATTTTCTTATTTTGTTGCAAAAATGCAGAATTTTTTTTTATTTTGGTACAAAATTGCAGTAATTTTTCTTATTTTGAGACAAAAAGGCAGAAATTTTCCATATTTTGGGGCAAAAATGCAGAAATTCCCATTATTTGGAGTTAAAGAGACTGAAATTCCCCTTATTTGAGGGCAAAAAGGCAGAAATTTCCCTTATTTTGAGGCAAAATTGCAGAAATTTCACTTATTTCAGGGTAATAAGTCAGAAATTTTCTTTATTTTGGGGAAAAAAGACAGAAATTCTTTTTGTTTTGGGGGAAAAAGACAGAAATTCCACTTATTTAGAGGCAAAAAAGCAGAAATTCTCCTTATTTTGGAGCATAAATGAAGAAATTTCCCTTTTTATGACATAAAGGTATGCATTCTTCTTATTTTCAGGCAAAAAGGCAGAAATTCCACGTATTTTGCAGCAAAAATGCAGAAATTCCCCTAATTGTCGGGCAAAAAGGCAGAAATTCCCTATATGTTGGGGCAAATAGACAGAAATTCTTTTTATTTTTGGGCAAAACTCAAAAATTCCACTTATTTTTGGGCAAAATTTCAGAAATTTCCCTTATTTTGGGGCTAAATTACAGAAATTTAACTTATTTTGGGGCAAAATTGCAGAAATTTCACTTATTTCAGGGAAAAAAAGCAGAAATTTTCCTTATTTTGTGGCAAAAAGGCAGAAATTCCTAATATTTTGTGGCAAAAATGCAGAAATTCCCCTTATTTTGAGGTAAAAAGGCTGAAATTCCTCTTATTTGGGGGCAAAAAGGCAGAAATTTCTCTTATTTTGGGGCAAAATTGCAGAAATTTCACTTATTTCAGGGTAATAAGTCAGAAATTTTCCTTATTTTGGGGCTAAAAATACAGAAATTCCCTTTGTTTTGGGGGAAAAAACAGAAATTCCACTTATTTATAGGCAAAACAGCAGAAATTCCCCTTATTTTGGAGCAAAATTGCAGAAATTTCCCTTTTTTATGGCAAAAAGTTATGCATTCTTCTTATTTTCGGGCAAAAAAACAGAAATTCCCCGTATTTTGGAGCAAAAATTGCAGAAATTCCCCTAATTGTGGGGCAAAAAGGCAGAAATTCCCTATATGTTGGGGCAAAAAGACAGAAGTTCTCCTTATTTTAGGGCAAAACACAGAAATTCCACTTATTTTGGGGGAAAATTCCAGTAATTTCCCTTATTTTGGGGCAAAATTGCAGAAATTTCACTCATTTTGGGGCAAAATTGCAGAAATTTCAATTATTTCAGGGAAAAAAAGCAGAAATTTTCTTATTTTGGGGCAAATACAGAAATTTCTTTTATTATGGTACAAAATAGCAGAATTTTTTCTTATTTTGAACAAAAAGGCAAAAATTTCCCATATTTTGGGTCAAAAATGCAGAAATTCCCTCTTATTTTGAGGTAAAAAGGCTGAAATTCCTTTTATTTGGGGGCAAAAAGTAAGAAATTCCCTTTATTTTGAACAAAAAGCAGATATTTCCATTATTTTGGGGAAAAAATTAAGAAATACATCTTATTTCAGGGCAAAAATCAGAAATTTTCCTTATTTTCGGGCAAAAAGGCTGAAATTCTTAATCGTTTGTGGCAAAAATACAGAAATTCCTATTATTTTGAGGTAAAAAGCCTGAAATTCCCTTATTTGGGGGCCAAAAGACAGAAATTTCCCTTACTTTGGGGCAAAATTGCAGAAATTTCACTTACTTCAGGGTAATAAGTCAGAAATTTTCCTTATTTTGGGGCAAAAAAGACAGAAATTCCCTTTGTTTTGGGGGAAAAAGACAGAAATTCCACTTATTTATAGGCAAAAAAGCAGAAATTCCCCTTATTTTGGAGCAAAAATGAGGAAATTTCCCTTTTTTTTGGCAAAAGGTATACATTCCACTTTTTTTCGGGCTAAAAAGCAGAAATTCCCCGTATTTTGGAGCAAAATTGCAGAAATTCCCCTAATTGTGGGGCAAAAAGGCAGAAATTCCCTATATGTTAGGGCAAAAAGACAGAAATTCTCCTTATTTTGAGGCAAAACTCAGAAATTCCACTTATTTTGGGGCAAAATTCCAGAAAATTCCCTTATTTTCGGGCAAAATTGCAGAAATTTCATTAATTTTGGGGCAAAATTGCAGAAATTTCACTTATTTCATGGAGAAAAGCAGAAATTTTCTTATTTTGGGGCAAGAAATGCAGAAATTTCCTATATTTTGGTGCAAAAATGCAGAAATTCCCCTTATTTTGAAATAAAAAGTCTGAAATTCCCCGTATTTGGGGGCAAAAAGGCAGAAATTTCCCTTATTTTTGGGCAAAATTGCAGAAATTTCACTTATTTCAGGGTAATAAGTCAGAAATTGTTTTTATTTTGGAGCAAAAAGGACAGAAATTCCCTTTGTCTTGGGGGAAAAAGACAGAAATTCCACTTATTTAGAGGAAAAAAAGCAGAAATTCCCCTTATTTTGGAGCAAAAATGAAGAAATTTCCCTTTTTTATGGCAAAAAGGTATGCATTCTTCTTTTTTCGTACAAAAAGGCAGAAATTCCCTGTATTTTGAAGCAAAATTGCAGAAATTCCTCTAATTGTTAGGCCAAAAATTAGAAATTCCCTATATGTTGGGGCAAAAAGACAGAAATTCTCCTCATTTTGGGTCAAAACTCAGAAATTACACTTATTTTGGGGCAAAATTAGAGAAATTTCCCTTATTTTGGGGCAAAATTGCAGAAATTTCACTTATTTCAGGAGAAAAAGGAGAAATTTTTTTTATTTTGGGGCAAAAAGTCAGAAATTTCCCATATTTTGGGGCAAAAATGCAGAAATTCCCCTTATTTTGGAGCAAAAATGAAGAAATTTCCCTTTTTATGGCAAAATGTATGCATTCTTCTTATTTTCGGGAAAGAAAGGCAGAAATTCCTCGTATTTTGGAGCAAAATTACAGAAATTCCCCTAATTGTTTGGCAAAAAGGCAGAAATTCCCTATATGTTGGGGCAAAAATACAGAAATTCTCCTTATTTTGAGGCAAAACTCAGAAATTCCACTTATTTTGGGGCAAAATTCCAGAAATTTCCCTTATTTTGGGGCAAAATTGCAGAAATTTCAGTTATTTCGGGGCAAAATTGCAGAAATTTCATTTATTTCATGGAAAAAAAGCAGAATTTTTCTTATTTTGGGCAAAAAGGCAGAAATTTTTCATATTTTGGGGCAAGAATGCAGAAATTCCCCTTATTTTGAGGTAAAAAGGCTGAAATTCCCATTATTTGGGGGCCAAAAGTAAGAAATTCCCATTATTTTGGGGCAAAAAGCAGACATTTCCCTTATTTTGGGGAAAAAATTTTAGAAATTTAACTAATTTCAGTGCAAAATTCAGAAATTTTCCTTATTTTGGGGCAAAAAGGCAGAAATTCCCAATATTTTGTGGGAAGAATGCAGAAATTCCCCTTATTTTGAGGTAAAAAGGCTGAAATTCTCCTTATTTGGGGGCAAAAAGGCAGAAATTTCCCTTATTTTGGGGCAAAATTGCAGAAACTTCACTTACTTCAGGGTAATAAGTCAGAAATTTTCCTTGTTTTGGGGCAAAAAAGACAGAAATTCCCTTTGTTTTGGGGGAAAAAGACAGAAATTCCACTTATTTAGAGGCAAAAAAGCAGAAATTCCCCTTCTATTGGAGCAAAATTGCAGAAATTTTCCTTTTTTATGGCAAAAATGTATGCATTCTTCTTATTTTCAGGCAAAAAGGCAGAAATTCCCCGTATTTTGGAGCAAAATTGCAGAAATTCCCCTAATTGTGAAGCAAAAAGGCAGAAATTCCCTATATGTTGGGGCAAAAAGACAGAAATTCTTCTTATTTTGGGGCAAAACTCAGAAATTCCAATTATTTTGGGGCAAAATTCCAAAAATTTCCCTTATTTTGGCGCAAAATTGCAGAAATTTCACTTATTTTGGGGCAAAATTGCAGAAATTTCACTTATTTCATGGAAAAAAGCAGAAATTTTCTTATTTTGGGGCAAAAAGGCAGAAATTTCCCATATTTTGGGGAAAAAATGCAGAAATTCACCTTATTTTGAGGTAGAAAGGCTGAAGTTCCCCTTATTTGGGGGCAAAAATGCAGAAATTTCCCTTATTTTGGGGCAAAATTGCAGAAATTTCACATATTTCAGTGTAATAAGTCAGAAATTTTCCTTATTTTGGGAATAAAAAGACAGAAATTCTTTTTGTTTTGGGGGAAAAGGAAAGAAATTCCACTTATTGGGAGGCAAAAAAGCAGAAATTCCCCATAATTAGAGGTAATAAGGCTGAAATTTTCCTTATTTGGGAGCAAAAGGCAGAAATTTCCCCTTATTTTGGGGCAAAATTGCAGAAATTTCACTTATTTCAGGGAAATAAGTCAGAAATTTTCCTTATTTTGGGGCAAAAAAGACAGAAATTCCTTTTGTTTTGGGGGAAAAAGACAGAAATTCCACTAATTTAGAGGCAAAAAAGCAGAAATTCCCCTTATTTTGGAGCAAAAATGAAGAAATTTCCCTTTTTATGGCAAAAAGGTATGCATTCTTCTTATTTTCGGGCAAAAAGGCAGAAATTCCCCGTATTTTGGAGCAAAATTACAGAAATTCCCCTAATTGTGGGGCAAAAAGGCAGAAATTCCCTATATGTTGGGGTAAAAATACAGAAACTTTCCTTATTTTGAGGCAAAACTCAGAAATTCCACTTATTTTGGGGCAAAATTCCAGAAATTTCCCTTATTTTGGGGCAAAATTGCAGAAATTTCACTTATTTCAGGGTAATAAGTCAGAAATTGTTTTTATTTTGGAGCAAAAAGGACAGAAATTCCCTTTGTCTTGGGGGAAAAAGACAGAAATTCCACTTATTTAGAGGAAAAAAAGCAGAAATTCCCCTTATTTTGGAGCAAAAATGAAGAAATTTCCCTTTTTTATGGCAAAAAGGTATGCATTCTTCTTTTTTCGTACAAAAAGGCAGAAATTCCCTGTATTTTGAAGCAAAATTGCAGAAATTCCTCTAATTGTTAGGCCAAAAATTAGAAATTCCCTATATGTTGGGGCAAAAAACAGAAATTCTCCTCATTTTGGGTCAAAACTTAGAAATTACACTTATTTTGGGGCAAAATTCCAGAAATTTCCCTTATTTTGGGGCAAAATTGCAGAAATTTCACTTATTTCAGGAGAAAAAGGAGAAATTTTTTTATTTTGGGGCAAAAAGGCAGAAATTTCCCATATTTTGGGGCAAAAATGCAGAAATTCCCCTTATTTTGGAGCAAAAATGAAGAAATTTCCCTTTTTATGGCAAAAGGTATGCATTCTTCTTATTTTCGGGAAAGAAAGGCAGAAATTCCTCGTATTTTGGAGCAAAATTACAGAAATTCCCCTAATTGTGGGGCAAAAAGGCAGAAATTCCCTATATGTTGGGGCAAAAATACAGAAATTCTCCTTATTTTGAGGCAAAACTCAGAAATTCCACTTATTTTGGGGCAAAATTCCAGAAATTTCCCTTATTTTGGGGCAAAATTGCAGAAATTTCACTTATTTTGGGGCAAAATTGCAGGAATTTCACTTATTTCATGGAAAAAAGCAGAATTTTTCTTATTTTGGGCAAAAAGGCAGAAATTTCCCATATTTTGCGGCAAGAATGCAGAAATTCCCCTTATTTTGATGTAAAAAGACTGAAATTCCCATTATTTGGGGGCAAAATGTAAGAAATTCCCATTATTTTTGGGCAAAAATGAGACATTTCCCTTATTTTGGGGAAAAATTTTAGAAATTTAACTTATTTCAGTGCAAAAAGTCAGAAATTTTCCTTATTTTGGGGCAAAAAGTCAGAAATTCCCAATATTTTGTGGCAAGAATGCAGAAATTTTCCTTATTTTGAGGTAAAAAGGCTGAAATTCCCCTTATTTGGGGGCAAAAAGGCAGAAATTTCCCTTATTTTGGGGCAAAATTGCAGAAACTTCACTTACTTCAGGGTAATAAGTCAGAAATTTTCCTTGTTTTGGGCCAAAAAAGACAGAAATTCCCTTTGTTTTGGGAGATAAAGACAGAAATTCCACTTATTTAGAGGCAAAAAAGCAGAAATTCCCCTTATATTGGAGCAAAATTGCAGAAATTTTCCTTTTTTATGGCAAAAATGTATGCATTCTTCTTATTTTTAGGCAAAAAGTCAGAAATTCCTTGTATTTTTGAGGCAAAATTGCAGAAATTCCCCTAATTGTGAAGTCAAAAGGCAGAAATTCCCTATATGTTGGGGCAAAAAGACAGAAATTCTCCTTATTTTGGGGCAAAACTCAGAAATTCCACTTATTTTGGGTCAAAATTCCAGAAATTTCCCTTATTTTGGCGCAAAATTGCAGAAATTTCACTTATTTTGGGGCAAAATTGCAGAAATTTCACTTATTTCATGGAAAAAAGCAGAAATTTTCTTATTTTAGGGCAAAAAGGAAGAAATTTCCCATATTTTGGGGAAAAAATGCAGAAATTCCCCTTATTTCGAGGAAAAAAGGCTGAAGTTCCCCGTATTTGGGGGCAAAAAGGCAGAAATTTCCCTTATTTTGGGGCAAAATTGCAGAAATTTCACTTATTTCAGGGTAATAAGTCAGAGATTGTTTATATTTTGGAGCAAAAAAGACAGAAATTCCCTTTGTTTTGGGAGAAAAAGACAGAAATTCCACTTATTTAGAGGAAAAGAAGCAGAAATTCCCCTTATTTTGGAGCAAAAATGACGAAATTTCCCTTTTTTATGGCAAAAAGTTATGCATTCTTCTTATTTTCGGGCAAAAAGGCAGAAATTACCCGTATTTTGGAGCAAAATTGCAGAAATTCCCCTAATTGTGGGGCAAAAAGGCAGAAATTCCCTATATGTTGGGGCAAAAAGGCAGAAATTCTCCTTATTTTGAGGCAAATCTCAGAAATTCCACTTATTTTGGGGCAAAATTCCAGAAATTTCCCTTATTTTGGGGCAAAATTCCAGAAATTTCACTTATTTTGGGGTAAAATTGCAGAAATTTCACTTATTTCATGGAAAAAAGCAGAATTTTTCTTATTTTGGGCAAAAAGGCAGAAATTTCCCATATTTTGGGGCAAGAATGCAGAAATTCCCCTTATTTTGAGGTAAAAATGCTTAAATTCCCATTATTTGGGGGCAAAAAGTAAGAAATTTTCATTATTTTGGGGCAAAAAGCAGACATTTACCTTATTTTGGGGAAAAATTTTAGAAATTTAACTTATTTCAGTGCAAAAAGTCCGAAATTTTCTTTATTTTGGGGCAAAAAGGCAGAAATTCCCAATATTTTGTGGCAAGAATGCAGAAATTCCCCTTATTTTGAGGTAAAAAGGCTGAAATTCCCCTTATTTGGGGGCAAAAAGGCAGAAATTTCCCTTATTTTGGGGCAAAATTGCAGAAACTTCACTTACTTCAGGGTAATAAGTCAGAAATTTTCCTTGTTTTGGGGCAAAAAAGACAGAAATTCCCTTTGTTTTGGAGGGAAAATACAGAAATTCCACTTATTTAGAGGCAAAAAAGCAGAAATTCCCCTTATATTGGAGCAAAATTGCAGAAATTTTCCTTTTTTATGGCAAAAATGTATGCATTCTTCTTATTTTTAGGCAAAAAGTCAGAAATTCCCCGTATTTTGGATCAAAATTGCAGAAATTCCTGTAATTGTGAAGCAAAAAGGCAGATTCCCTATATGTTGGGGCAAAAAGACAGAAATTCTCCTCATTTTGGGGCAAAACTCAGAAATTCCACTTATTTTGGGGCAAAATTCCAGAAATTTCCCTTATTTTGGCGCAAAATTGCAGAAATTTCACTTATTTTGGGGCAAAATTGCAGAAATTTCACTTATTTCATGGAAAAAAGCAGAAATTTTCTTATTTTGGGGCAAAAAGGCAGAAATTTCCCATATTTTGGGGAAAAAATGCAGAAATTCCCCTTATTTTGAGGTAAAAAGGCTGAAGTTCCCCGTATTTGGGGGCAAAAAGGCAGAAATTTCCCTTATTTTGGGGCAAAATTGCAGAAATTTCACATATTTCAGTGTAATAAGTCAGAAATTTTCCTTATTTTGGGAATAAAAAGACAGAAATTCTTTTTGTTTTGGGGGAAAAGGAAAGAAATTCCACTTACTGGGAGGCAAAAAAGCAGAAATTCCCCATAGTTAGAGGTAATAAGGCTGAAATTTTCCTTATTTGGGGGCAAAAGGCAGAAATTTCCCCTTATTTTGGGGCAAAATTGCAGAAATTTCACTTATTTCAGGGTAATAAGTCAGAAATTTTCCTTATTTTGGAGCAAAAAAGACAGAAATTCCCTTTGTTTTGGGGGAAAAAGACAGAAATTCCACTAATTTAGAGGCAAAAAGGCAGAAATTCCCCATATTTTGGAGCAAAATTGCAGAAATTCCCCTAATTTTGGGGCAAAAAGGCAGAAATTCCCTATATGTTGGGGCAAAAAGGCAGAAATTCTCCTTATTTTGAGGCAAAACTCAGAAATTCCACTTATTTTGGGGCAAAATTCCAGAAATTTCCGTATTTGGGGGCAAAATTGCAGAAATTTCATTAATTTTGGGGAAAAATTGCAGAAATTTCACTTATTTCATGGAAAAAGGAGAAATTTTCTTTATTTGGGGCAAAAAGGCAGAAATTTCCAATATTTTGGTGCAAAAATGCAGAAATTCACTTATTTTGAAATAAAAAGTCTGAAATTCCCCGTATTTGGGGGCAAAAAGGCAGAAATTACCCTTATTTTGGAGCAAAATTGCAGAAATTCCCCTAATTTTGGGGCAAAAAGGCAGAAATTCCCTATATGTTGGGGCAAAAAGGCAGAAATTCTCCTTATTTTGAGGCAAAACTCAGAAATTCCACTTATTTTGGGGCAAAATTCCAGAAATTTCCGTATTTGGGGGCAAAATTGCAGAAATTTCATTAATTTTGGGGAAAAATTGCAGAAATTTCACTTATTTCATGGAAAAAGGAGAAATTTTCTTTATTTGGGGCAAAAAGGCAGAAATTTCCAATATTTTGGTGCAAAAATGCAGAAATTCACTTATTTTGAAATAAAAAGTCTGAAATTCCCCGTATTTGGGGGCAAAAAGGCAGAAATTACCCTTATTTTGGGGCAAAATTGCAGAAATTTCACTTATTTCAGGGTAATAAGTCAGAGATTGTTTATATTTTGGAGCAAAAAAGACAGAAATTCCCTTTGTTTTGGGAGAAAAAGACAGAAATTCCACTTATTTAGAGGAAAAGAAGCAGAAATTCCCCTTATTTTGGAGCAAAAATGACGAAATTTCCCTTTTTTATGGCAAAAAGTTATGCATTCTTCTTATTTTCGGGCAAAAAGGCAGAAATTACCCGTATTTTGGAGCAAAATTGCAGAAATTCCCCTAATTGTGGGGCAAAAAGGCAGAAATTCCCTATATGTTGGGGCAAAAAGGCAGAAATTCTCCTTATTTTGAGGCAAAACTCAGAAATTCCACTTATTTTGGGGCAAAATTCCAGAAATTTCCGTATTTGGGGGCAAAATTGCAGAAATTTCATTAATTTTGGGGAAAAATTGCAGAAATTTCACTTATTTCATGGAAAAAGGAGAAATTTTCTTTATTTGGGGCAAAAAGGCAGAAATTTCCAATATTTTGGTGCAAAAATGCAGAAATTCACTTATTTTGAAATAAAAAGTCTGAAATTCCCCGTATTTGGGGGCAAAAAGGCAGAAATTACCCTTATTTTGGGGCAAAATTGCAGAAATTTCACTTATTTCAGGGTAATAAGTCAGAGATTGTTTATATTTTGGAGCAAAAAAGACAGAAATTCCCTTTGTTTTGGGAGAAAAAGACAGAAATTCCACTTATTTAGAGGAAAAGAAGCAGAAATTCCCCTTATTTTGGAGCAAAAATGACGAAATTTCCCTTTTTTATGGCAAAAAGTTATGCATTCTTCTTATTTTCGGGCAAAAAGGCAGAAATTACCCGTATTTTGGAGCAAAATTGCAGAAATTCCCCTAATTGTGGGGCAAAAAGGCAGAAATTCCCTATATGTTGGGGCAAAAAGGCAGAAATTCTCCTTATTTTGAGGCAAATCTCAGAAATTCCACTTATTTTGGGGCAAAATTCCAGAAATTTCCCTTATTTTGGGGCAAAATTCCAGAAATTTCACTTATTTTGGGGCAAAATTGCAGAAATTTCACTTATTTCATGGAAAAAAGCAGAAATTTTCTTATTTTGGGGCAAAAAGGCAGAAATTTCCCATATTTTGGGGCAAGAATGCAGAAATTCCCCTTATTTTGAGGTAAAAATGCTTAAATTCCCATTATTTGGGGGCAAAAAGTAAGAAATTTTCATTATTTTGGGGCAAAAAGCAGACATTTACCTTATTTTGGGGAAAAATTTTAGAAATTTAACTTATTTCAGTGCAAAAAGTCCGAAATTTTCTTTATTTTGGGGCAAAAAGGCAGAAATTCCCAATATTTTGTGGCAAGAATGCAGAAATTCCCCTTATTTTGAGGTAAAAAGGCTGAAATTCCCCTTATTTGGGGGCAAAAAGGCAGAAATTTCCCTTATTTTGGGGCAAAATTGCAGAAACTTCACTTACTTCAGGGTAATAAGTCAGAAATTTTCCTTGTTTTGGGGCAAAAAAGACAGAAATTCCCTTTGTTTTGGAGGGAAAATACAGAAATTCCACTTATTTAGAGGCAAAAAAGCAGAAATTCCCCTTATATTGGAGCAAAATTGCAGAAATTTTCCTTTTTTATGGCAAAAATGTATGCATTCTTCTTATTTTTAGGCAAAAAGTCAGAAATTCCCCGTATTTTGGATCAAAATTGCAGAAATTCCTGTAATTGTGAAGCAAAAAGGCAGATTCCCTATATGTTGGGGCAAAAAGACAGAAATTCTCCTCATTTTGGGGCAAAACTCAGAAATTCCACTTATTTTGGGGCAAAATTCCAGAAATTTCCCTTATTTTGGCGCAAAATTGCAGAAATTTCACTTATTTTGGGGCAAAATTGCAGAAATTTCACTTATTTCATGGAAAAAAGCAGAAATTTTCTTATTTTGGGGCAAAAAGGCAGAAATTTCCCATATTTTGGGGAAAAAATGCAGAAATTCCCCTTATTTTGAGGTAAAAAGGCTGAAGTTCCCCGTATTTGGGGGCAAAAAGGCAGAAATTTCCCTTATTTTGGGGCAAAATTGCAGAAATTTCACATATTTCAGTGTAATAAGTCAGAAATTTTCCTTATTTTGGGAATAAAAAGACAGAAATTCTTTTTGTTTTGGGGGAAAAGGAAAGAAATTCCACTTACTGGGAGGCAAAAAAGCAGAAATTCCCCATAGTTAGAGGTAATAAGGCTGAAATTTTCCTTATTTGGGGGCAAAAGGCAGAAATTTCCCCTTATTTCGGGGCAAAATTGCAGAAATTTCACTTATTTCAGGGTAATAAGTCAGAAATTTTCCTTATTTTGGGGCAAAAAAGACAGAAATTCCCTTTGTTTTGAGGGAAAAAGACAGAAATTCCACTAATTTAGAGGCGAAAAAGGAGAAATTCCCCTTATTTTGGAGCAAAAATGAAGAAATTTCCCTTTTTATGGCAAAAAGGTATGCATTCTTCTTATTTTCGGGCAAAAAGGCAGAAATTCCCTGTATTTTGGAGCAAAATTACAGAAATTCCCCTAATTGTGGGGCAAAAAGGCAGAAATTCCCTATATGTTGGGGCAAAAATACAGAAATTCTCCTTATTTTGAGGCAAAACTAAGAAATTCCACTTATTTTGGGGCAAAATTCCAGAAATTTCCGTTATTTTGGGGCAAAATTGCAGAAATTTCAATTATTTCATGGAAAAAAAGCAGAATTTTTCTTATTTTGGGCAAAAGGCAGAAATTTCCCATATTTTGGGGCAAGAATGCAGAAATTTCTCTTATTTTGAGGTAAAAAGGCTGAAATTCCCATTATTTGGGTGCAAAAAGTAAGAAATTCCCATTATTTTGGGGCAAAAAGCAGACATTTCCCTTATTTTGCGGAAAAATTTTAGAAATTTAACTTATTTCAGTGCAAAAAGTCAGAAATTTTCCTTATTTTGGGGCATAAAGGAAGAAAATCCCAATATTTTGTGGCAAGAATGCAGAAATTCCCCTTATTTTGAGGTAAAAAGGCTGAAATTCCCCTTATTTGGGGGCAAAAAGGCAGAAATTTCCCTTATTTTGGGGCAAAATTGCAGAAACTTCACTAACTTCAGGGTAATAAGTCAGAAATTTTCCTTGTTTTGGGGCAAAAAAGACAGAAATTCCCTTTCTTTTGGGGGAAAAAGACAGAAATTCCACTTATTTAGGGGCAAAAAAGCAGAAATTACCCTTATATTGGAGCAAAATTGCAGAAATTTACCTTTTTTATGGCAAAAAGGTATGCATTCTTCTTATTTTCGGGCAAAAAGGCAGAAGTTCCCCGTATTTTGGAGCAAAATTGCAGAAATTCCCCTAATTGTGAAGCAAAAAGGCAAAATTCTCTATATGTTGGGGCAAAAAGACAGAAATTCTCCTTATTTTGGGGCAAAACTCAGAAATTCCACTTATTTTGGGGCAAAATTCCAGAAATTTCCCTTATTTTGGGGCAAAATTGCAAATTTCACTTATTTTGGGGCAAAATTGCAGAAATTTCACTCATTTCATGGAAAAAAGCAGAAATTTTCTTATTTTGGGGCAAAAAGGCAGAAATTTCCCATATTTTGGGGAAAAAATGCAGAAATTCCCCTTATTTTGAGGTAAAAAGGCTGAAGATCCCCGTATTTGGGGGCAAAAAGGCAGAAATTTCCCTTATTTTGGGGCAAAATTGCAGAAATTTCACTTATTTCAGTGTAATAAGTCAGAAATTTTCCTTATTTTAGGAATAAAAAGACAGAAATTCTTTTTGTTTTGGGGGAAAAGGAAAGAAATTCCACTTATTGTAAGGCAAAAAAGCAAAAATTCCCCATATTTAGAGATAATAAGGCTGAAATTTTCTTTATTTGAGGGCAAAAGGCAGAAATTTCCCCTTATTTTTGGGCAAAATTGCAGAAATTTCACTTATTTCAGGGTAATAAGTCAGAAATTTTCCTTATTTTGGGGCAAAAAAGACAGAAATTCCCTTTGTTTTGGGGGGAAAAGACAGAAATTCCACTTATTTAGAGACAAAAAAGCAGAAATTCCCCTTATTTTGGAGCAAAATTGCAGAAATTTCCTTTTTATGGCAAAAAGGTATGCATTCTTCTTATTTTCGGGCAAAAAGGCAGAAATTCCCCATATTTTGGAGCAAAATTGCAGAAATTCCCCTAATTGTGGGGCAAAAAGGCAGAAATTCCCTATATGTTGGGGCAAAAAGACAGAAATTCTCCTTATTTTGGGGCAAAACACAGAAATTCCACTTATTTTGGGGGAAAATTCCAGAAATTTCCCTTATTTTGGGTCAAAATTGCAGAAATTTCACTCATTTTGGGGCAAAATTGCAGAAATTTCAATTATTTCAGGGCAAAGAAGCAGAAATTTCTTTTATTATGGTACAAAATAGCAGAAATTTTTCTTATTTTGTGCAAAAAGGCAGAAATTTCACATATTTTGGGTCAAAAATGCAGAAATTCTCCTTTTTTTGAGGTAAAAAGGCTGAAAATCCCCTTATTTGGGGGGAAAAGTAAGAAATTCCCCTTATTTTGGGGCAAAAAGCAGACATTTCCATTATTTTGGGGAAAAAAAATTAGAAATTTAACTTATTTCAGGGCAAAAAGTCAGAAATTTTCCTTATTTTGGGGCAAAAAGGCAGAAATTCTTAATCGTTTGTGGCAAAAATACAGAAATTCCTATTATTTTGAGGTAAAAAGGCTGAAATTCTTCATATTTGGGTGCCAAAAGGCAGAAATTTCCATTATTTTGGGGCAAAATTTCAGAAATTATACTTACTTCAGGGTAATAAGTCAGAAATTTTCCTTATTTTGTGGCAAAAAAGACAGAAATTCCCTTTGTTTTGGGGGAAAAAGACAGAAATTCCACTAATTTAGAGGCAAAAAAGCAGAAATTCCCCTTATTTTGGAGCAAAAATAAAGAAATTTCCCTTCCTATGGGAAAAAGGTATGCATTCTTCTTATTTTCGGGCAAAAAGGCAGAAATTCCCTGTATTTTGAAGCAAAATTGCAGAAATTCCTCTAATTGTTAGGCCAAAAATTAGAAATTCCCTATATGTTGGGGCAAAAAGACAGAAATTCTCCTCATTTTGGGTCAAAACTCAGAAATTACACTTATTTTGGGGCAAAATTCGAGAAATTTCCCTTATTTTGGGGCAAAATTGCAGAAATTTCACTTATTTCAGGAGAAAAAGGAGAAATTTTTTTATTTTGGGGCAAAAAGTCAGAAATTTCCCATATTTTGGGGCAAAAATGCAGAAATTCCCCTTATTTTGGAGCAAAAATGAAGAAATTTCCCTTTTTATGGCAAAAGGTATGCATTCTTCTTATTTTCGGGAAAGAAAGGCAGAAATTCCTCGTATTTTGGAGCAAAATTACAGAAATTCCCCTAATTGTTTGGCAAAAAGGCAGAAATTCCCTATATGTTGGGGCAAAAATACAGAAATTCTCCTTATTTTGAGGCAAAACTCAGAAATTCCACTTATTTTGGGGCAAAATTCCAGAAATTTCCCTTATTTTGGGGCAAAATTGCAGAAATTTCAGTTATTTCGGGGCAAAATTGCAGAAATTTCATTTATTTCATGGAAAAAAAGCAGAATTTTTCTTATTTTGGGCAAAAAGGCAGAAATTTTTCATATTTTGGGGCAAGAATGCAGAAATTCCCCTTATTTTGAGGTAAAAAGGCTGAAATTCCCATTATTTGGGGGCCAAAAGTAAGAAATTCCCATTATTTTGGGGCAAAAAGCAGACATTTCCCTTATTTTGGGGAAAAAATTTTAGAAATTTAACTAATTTCAGTGCAAAATTCAGAAATTTTCCTTATTTTGGGGCAAAAAGGCAGAAATTCCCAATATTTTGTGGGAAGAATGCAGAAATTCCCCTTATTTTGAGGTAAAAAGGCTGAAATTCTCCTTATTTGGGGGCAAAAAGGCAGAAATTTCCCTTATTTTGGGGCAAAATTGCAGAAACTTCACTTACTTCAGGGTAATAAGTCAGAAATTTTCCTTGTTTTGGGGCAAAAAAGACAGAAATTCCCTTTGTTTTGGGGGAAAAAGACAGAAATTCCACTTATTTAGAGGCAAAAAAGCAGAAATTCCCCTTCTATTGGAGCAAAATTGCAGAAATTTTCCTTTTTTATGGCAAAAATGTATGCATTCTTCTTATTTTCAGGCAAAAAGGCAGAAATTCCCCGTATTTTGGAGCAAAATTGCAGAAATTCCCCTAATTGTGAAGCAAAAAGGCAGAAATTCCCTATATGTTGGGGCAAAAAGACAGAAATTCTCCTTATTTTGGGGCAAAACTCAGAAATTCCAATTATTTTGGGGCAAAATTCCAAAAATTTCCCTTATTTTGTCGCAAAATTGCAGAAATTTCACTTATTTTGGGGCAAAATTGCAGAAATTTTACTTATTTCATGGAAAAAAGCAGAAATTTTCTTATTTTGGGGCAAAAAGGCAGAAATTTCCCATATTTTGGGGAAAAAATGCAGAAATTCCCCTTATTTTGAGGTAGAAAGGCTGAAGTTCCCCGTATTTGGGGGCAAAAAGGCAGAAATTTCCCTTATTTTGGGGCAAAATTGCAGAAATTTCACATATTTCAGTGTAATAAGTCAGAAATTTTCCTTATTTTGGGAATAAAAAGACAGAAATTCTTTTTGTTTTGGGGGAAAAGGAAAGAAATTCCACTTATTGGGAGGCAAAAAAGCAGAAATTCCCCATAATTAGAGGTAATAAGGCTGAAATTTTCCTTATTTGGGAGCAAAAGGCAGAAATTTCCCCTTATTTTGGGGCAAAATTGCAGAAATTTCACTTATTTCAGGGAAATAAGTCAGAAATTTTCCTTATTTTGGGGCAAAAAAGACAGAAATTCCTTTTGTTTTGGGGGAAAAAGACAGAAATTCCACTAATTTAGAGGCAAAAAAGCAGAAATTCCCCTTATTTTGGAGCAAAAATGAAGAAATTTCCCTTTTTATGGCAAAAAGGTATGCATTCTTCTTATTTTCGGGCAAAAAGGCAGAAATTCCCCGTATTTTGGAGCAAAATTACAGAAATTCCCCTAATTGTGGGGCAAAAAGGCAGAAATTCCCTATATGTTGGGGTAAAAATACAGAAATTTTCCTTATTTTGAGGCAAAACTCAGAAATTCCACTTATTTTGGGGCAAAATTCCAGAAATTTCCCTTATTTTGGGGCAAAATTGCAGAAATTTCACTTATTTCAGGGTAATAAGTCAGAAATTGTTTTTATTTTGGAGCAAAAAGGACAGAAATTCCCTTTGTCTTGGGGGAAAAAGACAGAAATTCCACTTATTTAGAGGAAAAAAAGCAGAAATTCCCCTTATTTTGGAGCAAAAATGAAGAAATTTCCCTTTTTTATGGCAAAAAGGTATGCATTCTTCTTTTTTCGTACAAAAAGGCAGAAATTCCCTGTATTTTGAAGCAAAATTGCAGAAATTCCTCTAATTGTTAGGCCAAAAATTAGAAATTCCCTATATGTTGGGGCAAAAAACAGAAATTCTCCTCATTTTGGGTCAAAACTTAGAAATTACACTTATTTTGGGGCAAAATTCCAGAAATTTCCCTTATTTTGGGGCAAAATTGCAGAAATTTCACTTATTTCAGGAGAAAAAGGAGAAATTTTTTTATTTTGGGGCAAAAATGCAGAAATTCCCCTTATTTTGGAGCAAAAATGAAGAAATTTCCCTTTTTATGGCAAAAGGTATGCATTCTTCTTATTTTCGGGAAAGAAAGGCAGAAATTCCTCGTATTTTGGAGCAAAATTACAGAAATTCCCCTAATTGTGGGGCAAAAAGGCAGAAATTCCCTATATGTTGGGGCAAAAATACAGAAATTCTCCTTATTTTGAGGCAAAACTCAGAAATTCCACTTATTTTGGGGCAAAATTCCAGAAATTTCCCTTATTTTGGGGCAAAATTGCAGAAATTTCACTTATTTTGGGGCAAAATTGCAGGAATTTCACTTATTTCATGGAAAAAAGCAGAATTTTTCTTATTTTGGGCAAATAGGCAGAAATTTCCCATATTTTGCGGCAAGAATGCAGAAATTCCCCTTATTTTGATGTAAAAAGACTGAAATTCCCATTATTTGGGGGCAAAATGTAAGAAATTCCCATTATTTTTGGGCAAAAATGAGACATTTCCCTTATTTTGGGGAAAAATTTTAGAAATTTAACTTATTTCAGTGCAAAAAGTCAGAAATTTTCCTTATTTTGGGGCAAAAAGTCAGAAATTCCCAATATTTTGTGGCAAGAATGCAGAAATTTTCCTTATTTTGAGGTAAAAAGGCTGAAATTCCCCTTATTTGGGGGCAAAAAGGCAGAAATTTCCCTTATTTTGGGGCAAAATTGCAGAAACTTCACTTACTTCAGGGTAATAAGTCAGAAATTTTCCTTGTTTTGGGCCAAAAAAGACAGAAATTCCCTTTGTTTTGGGAGATAAAGACAGAAATTCCACTTATTTAGAGGCAAAAAAGCAGAAATTCCCCTTATATTGGAGCAAAATTGCAGAAATTTTCCTTTTTTATGGCAAAAATGTATGCATTCTTCTTATTTTTAGGCAAAAAGTCAGAAATTCCTTGTATTTTTGAGGCAAAATTGCAGAAATTCCCCTAATTGTGAAGTCAAAAGGCAGAAATTCCCTATATGTTGGGGCAAAAAGACAGAAATTCTCCTTATTTTGGGGCAAAACTCAGAAATTCCACTTATTTTGGGTCAAAATTCCAGAAATTTCCCTTATTTTGGCGCAAAATTGCAGAAATTTCACTTATTTTGGGGCAAAATTGCAGAAATTTCACTTATTTCATGGAAAAAAGCAGAAATTTTCTTATTTTAGGGCAAAAAGGAAGAAATTTCCCATATTTTGGGGAAAAAATGCAGAAATTCCCCTTATTTCGAGGAAAAAAGGCTGAAGTTCCCCGTATTTGGGGGCAAAAAGGCAGAAATTTCCCTTATTTTGGGGCAAAATTGCAGAAATTTCACTTATTTCAGTGTAATAAGGCAGAAATTTCCTTATTTTGGGAATAAAAAGACAGAAATTCTTTTTGTTTTGGGGGAAAAGGAAAGAAATTCCACTTATTGGGAGGCAAAAAAGCAGAAATTCCCCATATTTAGAGGTAATAAGGCTGAAATTTTCCTTATTTGGGGGCAAAAGGCAGAAATTTCCCCTTATTTTGGGGCAAAATTGCAGAAATTTCACTTATTTCAGGGTAATAAGTCAGAAATTTTCCTTATTTTGGAGCAAAAAAGACAGAAATTCCCTTTGTTTTGGGGGAAAAAGACAGAAATTTCACTAATTTAGAGGCAAAAAGGCAGAAATTCCCCATATTTTGGAGCAAAATTGCAGAAATTCCCCTAATTTTGGGGCAAAAAGGCAGAAATTCCCTATATGTTGGGGCAAAAAGGCAGAAATTCTCCTTATTTTGAGGCAAAACTCAGAAATTCCACTTATTTTGGGGCAAAATTCCAGAAATTTCCGTATTTGGGGGCAAAATTGCAGAAATTTCATTAATTTTGGGGAAAAATTGCAGAAATTTCACTTATTTCATGGAAAAAGGAGAAATTTTCTTAATTTGGGGCAAAAAGGCAGAAATTTCCAATATTTTGGTGCAAAAATGCAGAAATTCACTTATTTTGAAATAAAAAGTCTGAAATTCCCCGTATTTGGGGGCAAAAAGGCAGAAATTACCCTTATTTTGGGGCAAAATTGCAGAAATTTCACTTATTTCAGGGTAATAAGTCAGAGATTGTTTATATTTTGGAGCAAAAAAGACAGAAATTCCCTTTGTTTTGGGAGAAAAAGACAGAAATTCCACTTATTTAGAGGAAAAGAAGCAGAAATTCCCCTTATTTTGGAGCAAAAATGACGAAATTTCCCTTTTTTATGGCAAAAAGTTATGCATTCTTCTTATTTTCGGGCAAAAAGGCAGAAATTACCCGTATTTTGGAGCAAAATTGCAGAAATTCCCCTAATTGTGGGGCAAAAAGGCAGAAATTCCCTATATGTTGGGGCAAAAAGGCAGAAATTCTCCTTATTTTGAGGCAAATCTCAGAAATTCCACTTATTTTGGGGCAAAATTCCAGAAATTTCCCTTATTTTGGGGCAAAATTCCAGAAATTTCACTTATTTTGGGGTAAAATTGCAGAAATTTCACTTATTTCATGGAAAAAAGCAGAATTTTTCTTATTTTGGGCAAAAAGGCAGAAATTTCCCATATTTTGGGGCAAGAATGCAGAAATTCCCCTTATTTTGAGGTAAAAATGCTTAAATTCCCATTATTTGGGGGCAAAAAGTAAGAAATTTTCATTATTTTGGGGCAAAAAGCAGACATTTACCTTATTTTGGGGAAAAATTTTAGAAATTTAACTTATTTCAGTGCAAAAAGTCAGAAATTTTCTTTATTTTGGGGCAAAAAGGCAGAAATTCCCAATATTTTGTGGCAAGAATGCAGAAATTCCCCTTATTTTGAGGTAAAAAGGCTGAAATTCCCCTTATTTGGGGGCAAAAAGGCAGAAATTTCCCTTATTTTGGGGCAAAATTGCAGAAACTTCACTTACTTCAGGGTAATAAGTCAGAAATTTTCCTTGTTTTGGGGCAAAAAAGACAGAAATTCCCTTTGTTTTGGAGGGAAAATACAGAAATTCCACTTATTTAGAGGCAAAAAAGCAGAAATTCCCCTTATATTGGAGCAAAATTGCAGAAATTTTCCTTTTTTATGGCAAAAATGTATGCATTCTTCTTATTTTTAGGCAAAAAGTCAGAAATTCCCCGTATTTTGGATCAAAATTGCAGAAATTCCTGTAATTGTGAAGCAAAAAGGCAGATTCCCTATATGTTGGGGCAAAAAGACAGAAATTCTCCTCATTTTGGGGCAAAACTCAGAAATTCCACTTATTTTGGGGCAAAATTCCAGAAATTTCCCTTATTTTGGCGCAAAATTGCAGAAATTTCACTTATTTTGGGGCAAAATTGCAGAAATTTCACTTATTTCATGGAAAAAAGCAGAAATTTTCTTATTTTGGGGCAAAAAGGCAGAAATTTCCCATATTTTGGGGAAAAAATGCAGAAATTCCCCTTATTTTGAGGTAAAAAGGCTGAAGTTCCCCGTATTTGGGGGCAAAAAGGCAGAAATTTCCCTTATTTTGGGGCAAAATTGCAGAAATTTCACATATTTCAGTGTAATAAGTCAGAAATTTTCCTTATTTTGGGAATAAAAAGACAGAAATTCTTTTTGTTTTGGGGGAAAAGGAAAGAAATTCCACTTACTGGGAGGCAAAAAAGCAGAAATTCCCCATAGTTAGAGGTAATAAGGCTGAAATTTTCCTTATTTGGGGGCAAAAGGCAGAAATTTCCCCTTATTTCGGGGCAAAATTGCAGAAATTTCACTTATTTCAGGGTAATAAGTCAGAAATTTTCCTTATTTTGGGGCAAAAAAGACAGAAATTCCCTTTGTTTTGGGGGAAAAAGACAGAAATTCCACTAATTTAGAGGCGAAAAAGGAGAAATTCCCCTTATTTTGGAGCAAAAATGAAGAAATTTCCCTTTTTATGGCAAAAAGGTATGCATTCTTCTTATTTTCGGGCAAAAAGGCAGAAATTCCCTGTATTTTGGAGCAAAATTAAAGAAATTCCCCTAATTGTGGGGCAAAAAGGCAGAAATTCCCTATATGTTGGGGCAAAAATACAGAAATTCTCCTTATTTTGAGGCAAAACTAAGAAATTCCACTTATTTTGGGGCAAAATTCCAGAAATTTCCGTTATTTTGGGGCAAAATTGCAGAAATTTCACTTATTTCATGGAAAAAAAGCAGAATTTTTCTTATTTTGGGCAAAAGGCAGAAATTTCCCATATTTTGGGGCAAGAATGCAGAAATTTCTCTTATTTTGAGGTAAAAAGGCTGAAATTCCCATTATTTGGGTGCAAAAAGTAAGAAATTCCCATTATTTTGGGGCAAAAAGCAGACATTTCCCTTATTTTGCGGAAAAATTTTAGAAATTTAACTTATTTCAGTGCAAAAAGTCAGAAATTTTCCTTATTTTGGGGCATAAAGGAAGAAAATCCCAATATTTTGTGGCAAGAATGCAGAAATTCCCGTTATTTTGAGGTAAAAAGGCTGAAATTCCCCTTATTTGGGGGCAAAAAGGCAGAAATTTCCCTTATTTTGGGGCAAAATTGCAGAAACTTCACTTACTTCAGGGTAATAAGTCAGAAATTTTCCTTGTTTTGGGCCAAAAAAGACAGAAATTCCCTTTGTTTTGGGAGATAAAGACAGAAATTCCACTTATTTAGAGGCAAAAAAGCAGAAATTCCCCTTATTTTGGAGCAAAAATGAAGAAATTTCCCTTTTTATGGCAAAAAAGTATGCATTCTTCTTACTTTCGGCAAAAAGGCAGAAATTCCTAGTATTTTAGAGCAAAATTGCAGAAATTCCCCTAATTGTGGGGCAAAAAGGCAGAAATTCCCTATATGTTGGGGCAAAAAGGTAGAAATTCTTATTTTGGGGCAAAACTCAGAAATTCCACTTATTTTGGGGCAAAATTCCAGAAATTTCCCTTATTTTGTGGCAAAAAGGCAGAAATTCCTAATATTTTGTGGCAAAAATGCAGAAATTCCCCTTATTTTGGGGTAAAAAGGCTGAAATTCCCCTCATTTGGGGGCAAAAAAGCATGAATTTTTTCTTATTTTGGGGCAAATTTGCAGAAATTTCACTTATTTCAGGGTAATAATCAGAAATATTCTTTATTTTGGGCCAAAAAGAACAGAAATTCCCTTTGTTTTGGGGGAAAAAGACAGAAATTCTACTTATTTAGAAGCAAAAAACAGAAATTCCCCTTATTTTGGAGCAAAAATGAAGAAGTTTCATTTTTTATAGCAAAAAGTTATGCATTCTTCTTATTTTCCAGCAAAAAGGTATAAATTTTCTGTATTTTGGAGCAAAATTGCAGAAATTCCTCTAATTGTGGGGCAAAAAGGCAGAAATTCCCTATATGTTGGGGCAAAATGAAAGAAATTCTCCTTATTTTGGGGCAAAACTCAGAAATTCCACTTATGTTGGGGCAAAATTCCAGAAATTTCCCTTATTTTGTGGCAAAATTGCAGAAATTTCACTTATTTTGGGGCAAAATTGTAGAAATTTCACTTATTTCAGAAAAAAAAAGCAGAAATTTTCTTATTTTGGGGCAAAAAGGCAGAAATTTCTTTTATCTTGGTACAAAATTTCAGAAATTTTTCTTATTTTGGGGCAAAAATGCAGAAATTTCCGATATTTTGGGGAAAAATGCAGAAATTCCCATTATCTTGAGGTAAAAAGGCTGAAATTCCCCTTATTTGGGGGCAAAAAGGCAGAAATTTCCCTTATTTTGAAGCAAAATTTCAGAAATTTCACTTATTTCAGGGTAATAAGTAAGAAATTTTCCTTATTTTGGGGCAAAAAAGACAGAAATTTCCTTCGTTTTTAGGGGAAAAATACAGAAATTCCACATTTTTGGAGGCAAAAAAGCAGAAATTCCTTTTATTTTGGAGCAAAAATGAAGAAATTTCCCTTTTTTGTGGCAAAAGGTATACATTCCCCTTATTTTCAGGCTAAAAAGCAGAGATTCCTTTTATTTTGGAGCAAAATTGCAGAAATTCCCCTAATTGTGGGGCAAAAAGGCAGAAATTCCCTATATGTTAGGGCAAAAAGACAGAAATTCTCCTTATTTTGGGGCAAAACTCTGAAATTCCACTAATTTTGGGGCAAAATTCCAGAAATTTACCTTATTTTGGGGCAAAATTGCAGAAATTTCACTTATATTGGGGCAAAATTGCAGAAATTTCACTTATTTTGGGGCAAAATTGCAGAAATTTCACTTATTTCAGGGAAAAAAGGCAGAAATTTTCCTTATTTTTGGGCAAAATGCAGAAATTCCTAATATTTTGTGACAAAAATGCAGAAATTCGCCTTATTTTGAGGTAAAAAGGCTGAAATTTCCCTTATTTGGGAGCAAAAAGGCAGAAATTTCTTTTATTTTGGGGCAAAATTTCAGAAATTTCACTTATTAGAGGGTTATAAGTCAGAAATTTTCCTTAATTTGGAGCAAAAAAGACAGAAATTCTCTTTGTTTTGGGGGAATAAGACAAAAATTCCACTTATTTAGAGGCAAAAAAGCAGCAATTCCCCTTATTTTGGAGCAAAATTGCAGAAATTTCCCTTTTTTATGGCAAAAAGGTATGCATTCTCCTTATTTTCGGGCAAAAGGCAGAAATTCCTCGTATTTTGGAGCAAAATTGCAGAAATTCCCCTAATTTTGGGGCAAAAAGGCAGAAATTCCCTAAATGTTGGGGCAAAAAGACAGAAAGTCTCCTTATTTAAGGGCAAAACTCAGAATTTCCACTTATTTTGGGGCATAATTCCAGAAATTTCCCTTATTTTGGGGCAAAATTGCAGAAATTTCACTTATTTTGGGGCAAAATATCAGAAATTTCACTTATTTCATGGAAAAAAACAGAAATTTTCTTATTTTGGCGCAAAAGGCAGAAATTTCCCATTATTTGGGGCAAAAATGCAGAAATTCCTTTTATTTTGAGGTAAAAAGGCTGAAATTCCCCTTATTTGGGGGCAAAAAGGCAGAAATTTCCCTTTGTTTTCGGGGAGAAAAAGAGAAATTCCACTAATTTAGAGGCAAAAAAGCAGAAATTCCTCTTATTTTGGAGCAAAAATGAAGAAATTTCCCTTTTTATGGCAAAAAGGTATGCATTCTTCTTATTTTCGGGCAAAAAGGCAGAAATTCCTCGTATTATAGAGCAAAATTGCAGAAATTCTCCTAATTGTGGGGCAAAAAGGCAGAAATTCCCTATATGTTGGGGCAAAAAGGCAGAAATTCTCTTTATTTTGGGGCAAAACTCAGAAATTCCACTTATTTTGGGGCAAAATTCCAGAAATTTCCCTTATTTTGGGGCAAAATTGCAGAAATTTCACTTATTTCAGGGTAATAAGTCAGAAATTGTTTTTATTTTGGAGCAAAAAGGACAGAAATTCCCTTTGTCTTGGGGGAAAAAGACAGAAATTCCACTTATTTAGAGGAAAAAAAGCAGAAATTCCCCTTATTTTGGAGCAAAAATGAAGAAATTTCCCTTTTTTATGGCAAAAAGGTATGCATTCTTCTTTTTTCGTACAAAAAGGCAGAAATTCCCTGTATTTTGAAGCAAAATTGCAGAAATTCCTCTAATTGTTAGGCCAAAAATTAGAAATTCCCTATATGTTGGGGCAAAAAACAGAAATTCTCCTCATTTTGGGTCAAAACTTAGAAATTACACTTATTTTGGGGCAAAATTCCAGAAATTTCCCTTATTTTGGGGCAAAATTGCAGAAATTTCACTTATTTCAGGAGAAAAAGGAGAAATTTTTTTATTTTGGGGCAAAAATGCAGAAATTCCCCTTATTTTGGAGCAAAAATGAAGAAATTTCCCTTTTTATGGCAAAAGGTATGCATTCTTCTTATTTTCGGGAAAGAAAGGCAGAAATTCCTCGTATTTTGGAGCAAAATTACAGAAATTCCCCTAATTGTGGGGCAAAAAGGCAGAAATTCCCTATATGTTGGGGCAAAAATACAGAAATTCTCCTTATTTTGAGGCAAAACTCAGAAATTCCACTTATTTTGGGGCAAAATTCCAGAAATTTCCCTTATTTTGGGGCAAAATTGCAGAAATTTCACTTATTTTGGGGCAAAATTGCAGGAATTTCACTTATTTCATGGAAAAAAGCAGAATTTTTCTTATTTTGGGCAAATAGGCAGAAATTTCCCATATTTTGCGGCAAGAATGCAGAAATTCCCCTTATTTTGATGTAAAAAGACTGAAATTCCCATTATTTGGGGGCAAAATGTAAGAAATTCCCATTATTTTTGGGCAAAAATGAGACATTTCCCTTATTTTGGGGAAAAATTTTAGAAATTTAACTTATTTCAGTGCAAAAAGTCAGAAATTTTCCTTATTTTGGGGCAAAAAGTCAGAAATTCCCAATATTTTGTGGCAAGAATGCAGAAATTTTCCTTATTTTGAGGTAAAAAGGCTGAAATTCCCCTTATTTGGGGGCAAAAAGGCAGAAATTTCCCTTATTTTGGGGCAAAATTGCAGAAACTTCACTTACTTCAGGGTAATAAGTCAGAAATTTTCCTTGTTTTGGGCCAAAAAAGACAGAAATTCCCTTTGTTTTGGGAGATAAAGACAGAAATTCCACTTATTTAGAGGCAAAAAAGCAGAAATTCCCCTTATATTGGAGCAAAATTGCAGAAATTTTCCTTTTTTATGGCAAAAATGTATGCATTCTTCTTATTTTTAGGCAAAAAGTCAGAAATTCCTTGTATTTTTGAGGCAAAATTGCAGAAATTCCCCTAATTGTGAAGTCAAAAGGCAGAAATTCCCTATATGTTGGGGCAAAAAGACAGAAATTCTCCTTATTTTGGGGCAAAACTCAGAAATTCCACTTATTTTGGGTCAAAATTCCAGAAATTTCCCTTATTTTGGCGCAAAATTGCAGAAATTTCACTTATTTTGGGGCAAAATTGCAGAAATTTCACTTATTTCATGGAAAAAAGCAGAAATTTTCTTATTTTAGGGCAAAAAGGAAGAAATTTCCCATATTTTGGGGAAAAAATGCAGAAATTCCCCTTATTTCGAGGAAAAAAGGCTGAAGTTCCCCGTATTTGGGGGCAAAAAGGCAGAAATTTCCCTTATTTTGGGGCAAAATTGCAGAAATTTCACTTATTTCAGTGTAATAAGGCAGAAATTTCCTTATTTTGGGAATAAAAAGACAGAAATTCTTTTTGTTTTGGGGGAAAAGGAAAGAAATTCCACTTATTGGGAGGCAAAAAAGCAGAAATTCCCCATATTTAGAGGTAATAAGGCTGAAATTTTCCTTATTTGGGGGCAAAAGGCAGAAATTTCCCCTTATTTTGGGGCAAAATTGCAGAAATTTCACTTATTTCAGGGTAATAAGTCAGAAATTTTCCTTATTTTGGAGCAAAAAAGACAGAAATTCCCTTTGTTTTGGGGGAAAAAGACAGAAATTTCACTAATTTAGAGGCAAAAAGGCAGAAATTCCCCATATTTTGGAGCAAAATTGCAGAAATTCCCCTAATTTTGGGGCAAAAAGGCAGAAATTCCCTATATGTTGGGGCAAAAAGGCAGAAATTCTCCTTATTTTGAGGCAAAACTCAGAAATTCCACTTATTTTGGGGCAAAATTCCAGAAATTTCCGTATTTGGGGGCAAAATTGCAGAAATTTCATTAATTTTGGGGAAAAATTGCAGAAATTTCACTTATTTCATGGAAAAAGGAGAAATTTTCTTAATTTGGGGCAAAAAGGCAGAAATTTCCAATATTTTGGTGCAAAAATGCAGAAATTCACTTATTTTGAAATAAAAAGTCTGAAATTCCCCGTATTTGGGGGCAAAAAGGCAGAAATTACCCTTATTTTGGGGCAAAATTGCAGAAATTTCACTTATTTCAGGGTAATAAGTCAGAGATTGTTTATATTTTGGAGCAAAAAAGACAGAAATTCCCTTTGTTTTGGGAGAAAAAGACAGAAATTCCACTTATTTAGAGGAAAAGAAGCAGAAATTCCCCTTATTTTGGAGCAAAAATGACGAAATTTCCCTTTTTTATGGCAAAAAGTTATGCATTCTTCTTATTTTCGGGCAAAAAGGCAGAAATTACCCGTATTTTGGAGCAAAATTGCAGAAATTCCCCTAATTGTGGGGCAAAAAGGCAGAAATTCCCTATATGTTGGGGCAAAAAGGCAGAAATTCTCCTTATTTTGAGGCAAATCTCAGAAATTCCACTTATTTTGGGGCAAAATTCCAGAAATTTCCCTTATTTTGGGGCAAAATTCCAGAAATTTCACTTATTTTGGGGTAAAATTGCAGAAATTTCACTTATTTCATGGAAAAAAGCAGAATTTTTCTTATTTTGGGCAAAAAGGCAGAAATTTCCCATATTTTGGGGCAAGAATGCAGAAATTCCCCTTATTTTGAGGTAAAAATGCTTAAATTCCCATTATTTGGGGGCAAAAAGTAAGAAATTTTCATTATTTTGGGGCAAAAAGCAGACATTTACCTTATTTTGGGGAAAAATTTTAGAAATTTAACTTATTTCAGTGCAAAAAGTCAGAAATTTTCTTTATTTTGGGGCAAAAAGGCAGAAATTCCCAATATTTTGTGGCAAGAATGCAGAAATTCCCCTTATTTTGAGGTAAAAAGGCTGAAATTCCCCTTATTTGGGGGCAAAAAGGCAGAAATTTCCCTTATTTTGGGGCAAAATTGCAGAAACTTCACTTACTTCAGGGTAATAAGTCAGAAATTTTCCTTGTTTTGGGGCAAAAAAGACAGAAATTCCCTTTGTTTTGGAGGGAAAATACAGAAATTCCACTTATTTAGAGGCAAAAAAGCAGAAATTCCCCTTATATTGGAGCAAAATTGCAGAAATTTTCCTTTTTTATGGCAAAAATGTATGCATTCTTCTTATTTTTAGGCAAAAAGTCAGAAATTCCCCGTATTTTGGATCAAAATTGCAGAAATTCCTGTAATTGTGAAGCAAAAAGGCAGATTCCCTATATGTTGGGGCAAAAAGACAGAAATTCTCCTCATTTTGGGGCAAAACTCAGAAATTCCACTTATTTTGGGGCAAAATTCCAGAAATTTCCCTTATTTTGGCGCAAAATTGCAGAAATTTCACTTATTTTGGGGCAAAATTGCAGAAATTTCACTTATTTCATGGAAAAAAGCAGAAATTTTCTTATTTTGGGGCAAAAAGGCAGAAATTTCCCATATTTTGGGGAAAAAATGCAGAAATTCCCCTTATTTTGAGGTAAAAAGGCTGAAGTTCCCCGTATTTGGGGGCAAAAAGGCAGAAATTTCCCTTATTTTGGGGCAAAATTGCAGAAATTTCACATATTTCAGTGTAATAAGTCAGAAATTTTCCTTATTTTGGGAATAAAAAGACAGAAATTCTTTTTGTTTTGGGGGAAAAGGAAAGAAATTCCACTTACTGGGAGGCAAAAAAGCAGAAATTCCCCATAGTTAGAGGTAATAAGGCTGAAATTTTCCTTATTTGGGGGCAAAAGGCAGAAATTTCCCCTTATTTCGGGGCAAAATTGCAGAAATTTCACTTATTTCAGGGTAATAAGTCAGAAATTTTCCTTATTTTGGGGCAAAAAAGACAGAAATTCCCTTTGTTTTGGGGGAAAAAGACAGAAATTCCACTAATTTAGAGGCGAAAAAGGAGAAATTCCCCTTATTTTGGAGCAAAAATGAAGAAATTTCCCTTTTTATGGCAAAAAGGTATGCATTCTTCTTATTTTCGGGCAAAAAGGCAGAAATTCCCTGTATTTTGGAGCAAAATTAAAGAAATTCCCCTAATTGTGGGGCAAAAAGGCAGAAATTCCCTATATGTTGGGGCAAAAATACAGAAATTCTCCTTATTTTGAGGCAAAACTAAGAAATTCCACTTATTTTGGGGCAAAATTCCAGAAATTTCCGTTATTTTGGGGCAAAATTGCAGAAATTTCACTTATTTCATGGAAAAAAAGCAGAATTTTTCTTATTTTGGGCAAAAGGCAGAAATTTCCCATATTTTGGGGCAAGAATGCAGAAATTTCTCTTATTTTGAGGTAAAAAGGCTGAAATTCCCATTATTTGGGTGCAAAAAGTAAGAAATTCCCATTATTTTGGGGCAAAAAGCAGACATTTCCCTTATTTTGCGGAAAAATTTTAGAAATTTAACTTATTTCAGTGCAAAAAGTCAGAAATTTTCCTTATTTTGGGGCATAAAGGAAGAAAATCCCAATATTTTGTGGCAAGAATGCAGAAATTCCCGTTATTTTGAGGTAAAAAGGCTGAAATTCCCCTTATTTGGGGGCAAAAAGGCAGAAATTTCCCTTATTTTGGGGCAAAATTGCAGAAACTTCACTTACTTCAGGGTAATAAGTCAGAAATTTTCCTTGTTTTGGGCCAAAAAAGACAGAAATTCCCTTTGTTTTGGGAGATAAAGACAGAAATTCCACTTATTTAGAGGCAAAAAAGCAGAAATTCCCCTTATATTGGAGCAAAATTGCAGAAATTTTCCTTTTTTATGGCAAAAATGTATGCATTCTTCTTATTTTTAGGCAAAAAGTCAGAAATTCCTTGTATTTTTGAGGCAAAATTGCAGAAATTCCCCTAATTGTGAAGTCAAAAGGCAGAAATTCCCTATATGTTGGGGCAAAAAGACAGAAATTCTCCTTATTTTGGGGCAAAACTCAGAAATTCCACTTATTTTGGGTCAAAATTCCAGAAATTTCCCTTATTTTGGCGCAAAATTGCAGAAATTTCACTTATTTTGGGGCAAAATTGCAGAAATTTCACTTATTTCATGGAAAAAAGCAGAAATTTTCTTATTTTAGGGCAAAAAGGAAGAAATTTCCCATATTTTGGGGAAAAAATGCAGAAATTCCCCTTATTTCGAGGAAAAAAGGCTGAAGTTCCCCGTATTTGGGGGCAAAAAGGCAGAAATTTCCCTTATTTTGGGGCAAAATTGCAGAAATTTCACTTATTTCAGTGTAATAAGGCAGAAATTTCCTTATTTTGGGAATAAAAAGACAGAAATTCTTTTTGTTTTGGGGGAAAAGGAAAGAAATTCCACTTATTGGGAGGCAAAAAAGCAGAAATTCCCCATATTTAGAGGTAATAAGGCTGAAATTTTCCTTATTTGGGGGCAAAAGGCAGAAATTTCCCCTTATTTTGGGGCAAAATTGCAGAAATTTCACTTATTTCAGGGTAATAAGTCAGAAATTTTCCTTATTTTGGAGCAAAAAAGACAGAAATTCCCTTTGTTTTGGGGGAAAAAGACAGAAATTTCACTAATTTAGAGGCAAAAAGGCAGAAATTCCCCATATTTTGGAGCAAAATTGCAGAAATTCCCCTAATTTTGGGGCAAAAAGGCAGAAATTCCCTATATGTTGGGGCAAAAAGGCAGAAATTCTCCTTATTTTGAGGCAAAACTCAGAAATTCCACTTATTTTGGGGCAAAATTCCAGAAATTTCCGTATTTGGGGGCAAAATTGCAGAAATTTCATTAATTTTGGGGAAAAATTGCAGAAATTTCACTTATTTCATGGAAAAAGGAGAAATTTTCTTAATTTGGGGCAAAAAGGCAGAAATTTCCAATATTTTGGTGCAAAAATGCAGAAATTCACTTATTTTGAAATAAAAAGTCTGAAATTCCCCGTATTTGGGGGCAAAAAGGCAGAAATTACCCTTATTTTGGGGCAAAATTGCAGAAATTTCACTTATTTCAGGGTAATAAGTCAGAGATTGTTTATATTTTGGAGCAAAAAAGACAGAAATTCCCTTTGTTTTGGGAGAAAAAGACAGAAATTCCACTTATTTAGAGGAAAAGAAGCAGAAATTCCCCTTATTTTGGAGCAAAAATGACGAAATTTCCCTTTTTTATGGCAAAAAGTTATGCATTCTTCTTATTTTCGGGCAAAAAGGCAGAAATTACCCGTATTTTGGAGCAAAATTGCAGAAATTCCCCTAATTGTGGGGCAAAAAGGCAGAAATTCCCTATATGTTGGGGCAAAAAGGCAGAAATTCTCCTTATTTTGAGGCAAATCTCAGAAATTCCACTTATTTTGGGGCAAAATTCCAGAAATTTCCCTTATTTTGGGGCAAAATTCCAGAAATTTCACTTATTTTGGGGTAAAATTGCAGAAATTTCACTTATTTCATGGAAAAAAGCAGAATTTTTCTTATTTTGGGAAAAAGGCAGAAATTTCCCATATTTTGGGGCAAGAATGCAGAAATTCCCCTTATTTTGAGGTAAAAATGCTTAAATTCCCATTATTTGGGGGCAAAAAGTAAGAAATTTTCATTATTTTGGGGCAAAAAGCAGACATTTACCTTATTTTGGGGAAAAATTTTAGAAATTTAACTTATTTCAGTGCAAAAAGTCCGAAATTTTCTTTATTTTGGGGCAAAAAGGCAGAAATTCCCAATATTTTGTGGCAAGAATGCAGAAATTCCCCTTATTTTGAGGTAAAAAGGCTGAAATTCCCCTTATTTGGGGGCAAAAAGGCAGAAATTTGCCTTATTTTGGGGCAAAATTGCAGAAACTTCACTTACTTCAGGGTAATAAGTCAGAAATTTTCCTTGTTTTGGGGCAAAAAAGACAGAAATTCCCTTTGTTTTGGAGGGAAAATACAGAAATTCCACTTATTTAGAGGCAAAAAAGCAGAAATTCCCCTTATATTGGAGCAAAATTGCAGAAATTTTCCTTTTTTATGGCAAAAATGTATGCATTCTTCTTATTTTTAGGCAAAAAGTCAGAAATTCCCCGTATTTTGGATCAAAATTGCAGAAATTCCTGTAATTGTGAAGCAAAAAGGCAGATTCCCTATATGTTGGGGCAAAAAGACAGAAATTCTCCTCATTTTGGGGCAAAACTCAGAAATTCCACTTATTTTGGGGCAAAATTCCAGAAATTTCCCTTATTTTGGCGCAAAATTGCAGAAATTTCACTTATTTTGGGGCAAAATTGCAGAAATTTCACTTATTTCATGGAAAAAAGCAGAAATTTTCTTATTTTGGGGCAAAAAGGCAGAAATTTCCCATATTTTGGGGAAAAAATGCAGAAATTCCCCTTATTTTGAGGTAAAAAGGCTGAAGATCCCCGTATTTGGGGGCAAAAAGGCAGAAATTTCCCTTATTTTGGGGCAAAATTGCAGAAATTTCACTTATTTCAGTGTAATAAGTCAGAAATTTTCCTTATTTTAGGAATAAAAAGACAGAAATTCTTTTTGTTTTGGGGGAAAAGGAAAGAAATTCCACTTATTGGAAGGCAAAAAAGCAAAAATTCCCCATATTTAGAGATAATAAGGCTGAAATTTTCTTTATTTGAGGGCAAAAGGCAGAAATTTCCCCTTATTTTTGGGCAAAATTGCAGAAATTTCACTTATTTCAGGGTAATAAGTCAGAAATTTTCCTTATTTTGGGGCAAAAAAGACAGAAATTCCCTTTGTTTTGGGGGGAAAAGACAGAAATTCCACTTATTTAGAGACAAAAAAGCAGAAATTCCCCTTATTTTGGAGCAAAATTGCAGAAATTTCCTTTTTATGGCAAAAAGGTATGCATTCTTCTTATTTTCGGGCAAAAAGGCAGAAATTCCCCATATTTTGGAGCAAAATTGCAGAAATTCCCCTAATTGTGGGGCAAAAAGGCAGAAATTCCCTATATGTTGGGGCAAAAAGACAGAAATTCTCCTTATTTTGGGGCAAAACACAGAAATTCCACTTATTTTGGGGGAAAATTCCAGAAATTTCCCTTATTTTGGGTCAAAATTGCAGAAATTTCACTCATTTTGGGGCAAAATTGCAGAAATTTCAATTATTTCAGGGCAAAGAAGCAGAAATTTCTTTTATTATGGTACAAAATAGCAGAAATTTTTCTTATTTTGTGCAAAAAGGCAGAAATTTCACATATTTTGGGTCAAAAATGCAGAAATTCTCCTTTTTTTGAGGTAAAAAGGCTGAAAATCCCCTTATTTGGGGGGAAAAGTAAGAAATTCCCCTTATTTTGGGGCAAAAAGCAGACATTTCCATTATTTTGGGGAAAAAAAATTAGAAATTTAACTTATTTCAGGGCAAAAAGTCAGAAATTTTCCTTATTTTGGGGCAAAAAGGCAGAAATTCTTAATCGTTTGTGGCAAAAATACAGAAATTCCTATTATTTTGAGGTAAAAAGGCTGAAATTCTTCATATTTGGGTGCCAAAAGGCAGAAATTTCCATTATTTTGGGGCAAAATTTCAGAAATTATACTTACTTCAGGGTAATAAGTCAGAAATTTTCCTTATTTTGGGGCAAAAAAGACAGAAATTCCCTTTGTTTTGGGGGAAAAAGACAGAAATTCCACTAATTTAGAGGCAAAAAAGCAGAAATTCCCCTTATTTTGGAGCAAAAATAAAGAAATTTCCCTTCTTATGGGAAAAAGGTATGCATTCTTCTTATTTTCGGGCAAAAAGGCAGAAATTCCCTGTATTTTGAAGCAAAATTGCAGAAATTCCTCTAATTGTTAGGCCAAAAATTAGAAATTCCCTATATGTTGGGGCAAAAAGACAGAAATTCTCCTCATTTTGGGTCAAAACTCAGAAATTACACTTATTTTGGGGCAAAATTCGAGAAATTTCCCTTATTTTGGGGCAAAATTGCAGAAATTTCACTTATTTCAGGAGAAAAAGGAGAAATTTTTTTATTTTGGGGCAAAAAGTCAGAAATTTCCCATATTTTGGGGCAAAAATGCAGAAATTCCCCTTATTTTGGAGCAAAAATGAAGAAATTTCCCTTTTTATGGCAAAAGGTATGCATTCTTCTTATTTTCGGGAAAGAAAGGCAGAAATTCCTCGTATTTTGGAGCAAAATTACAGAAATTCCCCTAATTGTTTGGCAAAAAGGCAGAAATTCCCTATATGTTGGGGCAAAAATACAGAAATTCTCCTTATTTTGAGGCAAAACTCAGAAATTCCACTTATTTTGGGGCAAAATTCCAGAAATTTCCCTTATTTTGGGGCAAAATTGCAGAAATTTCAGTTATTTCGGGGCAAAATTGCAGAAATTTCATTTATTTCATGGAAAAAAAGCAGAATTTTTCTTATTTTGGGCAAAAAGGCAGAAATTTTTCATATTTTGGGGCAAGAATGCAGAAATTCCCCTTATTTTGAGGTAAAAAGGCTGAAATTCCCATTATTTGGGGGCCAAAAGTAAGAAATTCCCATTATTTTGGGGCAAAAAGCAGACATTTCCCTTATTTTGGGGAAAAAATTTTAGAAATTTAACTAATTTCAGTGCAAAATTCAGAAATTTTCCTTATTTTGGGGCAAAAAGGCAGAAATTCCCAATATTTTGTGGGAAGAATGCAGAAATTCCCCTTATTTTGAGGTAAAAAGGCTGAAATTCTCCTTATTTGGGGGCAAAAAGGCAGAAATTTCCCTTATTTTGGGGCAAAATTGCAGAAACTTCACTTACTTCAGGGTAATAAGTCAGAAATTTTCCTTGTTTTGGGGCAAAAAAGACAGAAATTCCCTTTGTTTTGGGGGAAAAAGACAGAAATTCCACTTATTTAGAGGCAAAAAAGCAGAAATTCCCCTTCTATTGGAGCAAAATTGCAGAAATTTTCCTTTTTTATGGCAAAAATGTATGCATTCTTCTTATTTTCAGGCAAAAAGGCAGAAATTCCCCGTATTTTGGAGCAAAATTGCAGAAATTCCCCTAATTGTGAAGCAAAAAGGCAGAAATTCCCTATATGTTGGGGCAAAAAGACAGAAATTCTCCTTATTTTGGGGCAAAACTCAGAAATTCCAATTATTTTGGGGCAAAATTCCAAAAATTTCCCTTATTTTGTCGCAAAATTGCAGAAATTTCACTTATTTTGGGGCAAAATTGCAGAAATTTCACTTATTTCATGGAAAAAAGCAGAAATTTTCTTATTTTGGGGCAAAAAGGCAGAAATTTCCCATATTTTGGGGAAAAAATGCAGAAATTCCCCTTATTTTGAGGTAGAAAGGCTGAAGTTCCCCGTATTTGGGGGCAAAAAGGCAGAAATTTCCCTTATTTTGGGGCAAAATTGCAGAAATTTCACATATTTCAGTGTAATAAGTCAGAAATTTTCCTTATTTTGGGAATAAAAAGACAGAAATTCTTTTTGTTTTGGGGGAAAAGGAAAGAAATTCCACTTATTGGGAGGCAAAAAAGCAGAAATTCCCCATAATTAGAGGTAATAAGGCTGAAATTTTCCTTATTTGGGAGCAAAAGGCAGAAATTTCCCCTTATTTTGGGGCAAAATTGCAGAAATTTCACTTATTTCAGGGAAATAAGTCAGAAATTTTCCTTATTTTGGGGCAAAAAAGACAGAAATTCCTTTTGTTTTGGGGGAAAAAGACAGAAATTCCACTAATTTAGAGGCAAAAAAGCAGAAATTCCCCTTATTTTGGAGCAAAAATGAAGAAATTTCCCTTTTTATGGCAAAAAGGTATGCATTCTTCTTATTTTCGGGCAAAAAGGCAGAAATTCCCCGTATTTTGGAGCAAAATTACAGAAATTCCCCTAATTGTGGGGCAAAAAGGCAGAAATTCCCTATATGTTGGGGTAAAAATACAGAAATTTTCCTTATTTTGAGGCAAAACTCAGAAATTCCACTTATTTTGGGGCAAAATTCCAGAAATTTCCCTTATTTTGGGGCAAAATTGCAGAAATTTCACTTATTTCAGGGTAATAAGTCAGAAATTGTTTTTATTTTGGAGCAAAAAGGACAGAAATTCCCTTTGTCTTGGGGGAAAAAGACAGAAATTCCACTTATTTAGAGGAAAAAAAGCAGAAATTCCCCTTATTTTGGAGCAAAAATGAAGAAATTTCCCTTTTTTATGGCAAAAAGGTATGCATTCTTCTTTTTTCGTACAAAAAGGCAGAAATTCCCTGTATTTTGAAGCAAAATTGCAGAAATTCCTCTAATTGTTAGGCCAAAAATTAGAAATTCCCTATATGGTGGGGCAAAAAACAGAAATTCTCCTCATTTTGGGTCAAAACTTAGAAATTACACTTATTTTGGGGCAAAATTCCAAAATTTCCCTTATTTTGGGGCAAAATTGCAGAAATTTCACTTATTTCAGGAGAAAAAGGAGAAATTTTTTTATTTTGGGGCAAAAATGCAGAAATTCCCCTTATTTTGGAGCAAAAATGAAGAAATTTCCCTTTTTATGGCAAAAGGTATGCATTCTTCTTATTTTCGGGAAAGAAAGGCAGAAATTCCTCGTATTTTGGAGCAAAATTACAGAAATTCCCCTAATTGTGGGGCAAAAAGGCAGAAATTCCCTATATGTTGGGGCAAAAATACAGAAATTCTCCTTATTTTGAGGCAAAACTCAGAAATTCCACTTATTTTGGGGCAAAATTCCAGAAATTTCCCTTATTTTGGGGCAAAATTGCAGAAATTTCACTTATTTTGGGGCAAAATTGCAGGAATTTCACTTATTTCATGGAAAAAAGCAGAATTTTTCTTATTTTGGGCAAAAAGGCAGAAATTTCCCATATTTTGCGGCAAGAATGCAGAAATTCCCCTTATTTTGATGTAAAAAGACTGAAATTCCCATTATTTGGGGGCAAAATGTAAGAAATTCCCATTATTTTTGGGCAAAAATGAGACATTTCCCTTATTTTGGGGAAAAATTTTAGAAATTTAACTTATTTCAGTGCAAAAAGTCAGAAATTTTCCTTATTTTGGGGCAAAAAGTCAGAAATTCCCAATATTTTGTGGCAAGAATGCAGAAATTTTCCTTATTTTGAGGTAAAAAGGCTGAAATTCCCCTTATTTGGGGGCAAAAAGGCAGAAATTTCCCTTATTTTGGGGCAAAATTGCAGAAACTTCACTTACTTCAGGGTAATAAGTCAGAAATTTTCCTTGTTTTGGGCCAAAAAAGACAGAAATTCCCTTTGTTTTGGGAGATAAAGACAGAAATTCCACTTATTTAGAGGCAAAAAAGCAGAAATTCCCCTTATATTGGAGCAAAATTGCAGAAATTTTCCTTTTTTATGGCAAAAATGTATGCATTCTTCTTATTTTTAGGCAAAAAGTCAGAAATTCCTTGTATTTTTGAGGCAAAATTGCAGAAATTCCCCTAATTGTGAAGTCAAAAGGCAGAAATTCCCTATATGTTGGGGCAAAAAGACAGAAATTCTCCTTATTTTGGGGCAAAACTCAGAAATTCCACTTATTTTGGGTCAAAATTCCAGAAATTTCCCTTATTTTGGCGCAAAATTGCAGAAATTTCACTTATTTTGGGGCAAAATTGCAGAAATTTCACTTATTTCATGGAAAAAAGCAGAAATTTTCTTATTTTAGGGCAAAAAGGAAGAAATTTCCCATATTTTGGGGAAAAAATGCAGAAATTCCCCTTATTTCGAGGAAAAAAGGCTGAAGTTCCCCGTATTTGGGGGCAAAAAGGCAGAAATTTCCCTTATTTTGGGGCAAAATTGCAGAAATTTCACTTATTTCAGTGTAATAAGGCAGAAATTTCCTTATTTTGGGAATAAAAAGACAGAAATTCTTTTTGTTTTGGGGGAAAAGGAAAGAAATTCCACTTATTGGGAGGCAAAAAAGCAGAAATTCCCCATATTTAGAGGTAATAAGGCTGAAATTTTCCTTATTTGGGGGCAAAAGGCAGAAATTTCCCCTTATTTTGGGGCAAAATTGCAGAAATTTCACTTATTTCAGGGTAATAAGTCAGAAATTTTCCTTATTTTGGAGCAAAAAAGACAGAAATTCCCTTTGTTTTGGGGGAAAAAGACAGAAATTTCACTAATTTAGAGGCAAAAAGGCAGAAATTCCCCATATTTTGGAGCAAAATTGCAGAAATTCCCCTAATTTTGGGGCAAAAAGGCAGAAATTCCCTATATGTTGGGGCAAAAAGGCAGAAATTCTCCTTATTTTGAGGCAAAACTCAGAAATTCCACTTATTTTGGGGCAAAATTCCAGAAATTTCCGTATTTGGGGGCAAAATTGCAGAAATTTCATTAATTTTGGGGAAAAATTGCAGAAATTTCACTTATTTCATGGAAAAAGGAGAAATTTTCTTAATTTGGGGCAAAAAGGCAGAAATTTCCAATATTTAGGTGCAAAAATGCAGAAATTCACTTATTTTGAAATAAAAAGTCTGAAATTCCCCGTATTTGGGGGCAAAAAGGCAGAAATTACCCTTATTTTGGGGCAAAATTGCAGAAATTTCACTTATTTCAGGGTAATAAGTCAGAGATTGTTTATATTTTGGAGCAAAAAAGACAGAAATTCCCTTTTTTTTTGGGAGAAAAAGACAGAAATTCCACTTATTTAGAGGAAAAGAAGCAGAAATTCCCCTTATTTTGGAGCAAAAATGACGAAATTTCCCTTTTTTATGGCAAAAAGTTATGCATTCTTCTTATTTTCGGGCAAAAAGGCAGAAATTACCCGTATTTTGGAGCAAAATTGCAGAAATTCCCCTAATTGTGGGGCAAAAAGGCAGAAATTCCCTATATGTTGGGGCAAAAAGGCAGAAATTCTCCTTATTTTGAGGCAAATCTCAGAAATTCCACTTATTTTGGGGCAAAATTCCAGAAATTTCCCTTATTTTGGGGCAAAATTCCAGAAATTTCACTTATTTTGGGGTAAAATTGCAGAAATTTCACTTATTTCATGGAAAAAAGCAGAATTTTTCTTATTTTGGGCAAAAAGGCAGAAATTTCCCATATTTTGGGGCAAGAATGCAGAAATTCCCCTTATTTTGAGGTAAAAATGCTTAAATTCCCATTATTTGGGGGCAAAAAGTAAGAAATTTTCATTATTTTGGGGCAAAAAGCAGACATTTACCTTATTTTGGGGAAAAATTTTAGAAATTTAACTTATTTCAGTGCAAAAAGTCCGAAATTTTCTTTATTTTGGGGCAAAAAGGCAGAAATTCCCAATATTTTGTGGCAAGAATGCAGAAATTCCCCTTATTTTGAGGTAAAAAGGCTGAAATTCCCCTTATTTGGGGGCAAAAAGGCAGAAATTTCCCTTATTTTGGGGCAAAATTGCAGAAACTTCACTTACTTCAGGGTAATAAGTCAGAAATTTTCCTTGTTTTGGGGCAAAAAAGACAGAAATTCCCTTTGTTTTGGAGGGAAAATACAGAAATTCCACTTATTTAGAGGCAAAAAAGCAGAAATTCCCCTTATATTGGAGCAAAATTGCAGAAATTTTCCTTTTTTATGGCAAAAATGTATGCATTCTTCTTATTTTTAGGCAAAAAGTCAGAAATTCCCCGTATTTTGGATCAAAATTGCAGAAATTCCTGTAATTGTGAAGCAAAAAGGCAGATTCCCTATATGTTGGGGCAAAAAGACAGAAATTCTCCTCATTTTGGGGCAAAACTCAGAAATTCCACTTATTTTGGGGCAAAATTCCAGAAATTTCCCTTATTTTGGCGCAAAATTGCAGAAATTTCACTTATTTTGGGGCAAAATTGCAGAAATTTCACTTATTTCATGGAAAAAAGCAGAAATTTTCTTATTTTGGGGCAAAAAGGCAGAAATTTCCCATATTTTGGGGAAAAAATGCAGAAATTCCCCTTATTTTGAGGTAAAAAGGCTGAAGTTCCCCGTATTTGGGGGCAAAAAGGCAGAAATTTCCCTTATTTTGGGGCAAAATTGCAGAAATTTCACATATTTCAGTGTAATAAGTCAGAAATTTTCCTTATTTTGGGAATAAAAAGACAGAAATTCTTTTTGTTTTGGGGGAAAAGGAAAGAAATTCCACTTACTGGGAGGCAAAAAAGCAGAAATTCCCCATAGTTAGAGGTAATAAGGCTGAAATTTTCCTTATTTGGGGGCAAAAGGCAGAAATTTCCCCTTATTTCGGGGCAAAATTGCAGAAATTTCACTTATTTCAGGGTAATAAGTCAGAAATTTTCCTTATTTTGGGGCAAAAAAGACAGAAATTCCCTTTGTTTTGGGGGAAAAAGACAGAAATTCCACTAATTTAGAGGCGAAAAAGGAGAAATTCCCCTTATTTTGGAGCAAAAATGAAGAAATTTCCCTTTTTATGGCAAAAAGGTATGCATTCTTCTTATTTTCGGGCAAAAAGGCAGAAATTCCCTGTATTTTGGAGCAAAATTACAGAAATTCCCCTAATTGTGGGGCAAAAAGGCAGAAATTCCCTATATGTTGGGGCAAAAATACAGAAATTCTCCTTATTTTGAGGCAAAACTAAGAAATTCCACTTATTTTGGGGCAAAATTCCAGAAATTTCCGTTATTTTGGGGCAAAATTGCAGAAATTTCACTTATTTCATGGAAAAAAAGCAGAATTTTTCTTATTTTGGGCAAAAGGCAGAAATTTCCCATATTTTGGGGCAAGAATGCAGAAATTTCTCTTATTTTGAGGTAAAAAGGCTGAAATTCCCATTATTTGGGTGCAAAAAGTAAGAAATTCCCATTATTTTGGGGCAAAAAGCAGACATTTCCCTTATTTTGCGGAAAAATTTTAGAAATTTAACTTATTTCAGTGCAAAAAGTCAGAAATTTTCCTTATTTTGGGGCATAAAGGAAGAAAATCCCAATATTTTGTGGCAAGAATGCAGAAATTCCCGTTATTTTGAGGTAAAAAGGCTGAAATTCCCCTTATTTGGGGGCAAAAAGGCAGAAATTTCCCTTATTTTGGGGCAAAATTGCAGAAACTTCACTAACTTCAGGGTAATAAGTCAGAAATTTTCCTTGTTTTGGGGCAAAAAACAGAAATTCCCTTTGTTTTGGGGGAAAAAGACAGAAATTCCACTTATTTAGGGGCAAAAAAGCAGAAATTACCCTTATATTGGAGCAAAATTGCAGAAATTTACCTTTTTTATGGCAAAAAGGTATGCATTCTTCTTATTTTCGGGCAAAAAGGCAGAAGTTCCCCGTATTTTGGAGCAAAATTGCAGAAATTCCCCTAATTGTGAAGCAAAAAGGCAAAATTCTCTATATGTTGGGGCAAAAAGACAGAAATTCTCCTTATTTTGGGGCAAAACTCAGAAATTCCACTTATTTTGGGGCAAAATTCCAGAAATTTCCCTTATTTTGGGGCAAAATTGCAAATTTCACTTATTTTGGGGCAAAATTGCAGAAATTTCACTCATTTCATGGAAAAAAGCAGAAATTTTCTTATTTTGGGGCAAAAAGGCAGAAATTTCCCATATTTTGGGGAAAAAATGCAGAAATTCCCCTTATTTTGAGGTAAAAAGGCTGAAGATCCCCGTATTTAGGGGCAAAAAGGGAGAAATTTCCCTTATTTTGGGGCAAAATTGCAGAAATTTCACTTATTTCAGTGTAATAAGTCAGAAATTTTCCTTATTTTAGGAATAAAAAGACAGAAATTCTTTTTGTTTTGGGGGAAAAGGAAAGAAATTCCACTTATTGGAAGGCAAAAAAGCAAAAATTCCCCATATTTAGAGATAATAAGGCTGAAATTTTCTTTATTTGAGGGCAAAAGGCAGAAATTTCCCCTTATTTTTGTGCAAAATTGCAGAAATTTCACTTATTTCAGGGTAATAAGTCAGAAATTTTCCTTATTTTGGGGCAAAAAAGACAGAAATTCCCTTTGTTTTGGGGGGAAAAGACAGAAATTCCACTTATTTAGAGACAAAAAAGCAGAAATTCCCCTTATTTTGGAGCAAAATTGCAGAAATTTCCTTTTTATGGCAAAAAGGTATGCATTCTTCTTATTTTCGGGCAAAAAGGCAGAAATTCCCCATATTTTGGAGCAAAATTGCAGAAATTCCCCTAATTGTGGGGCAAAAAGGCAGAAATTCCCTATATGTTGGGGCAAAAAGACAGAAATTCTCCTTATTTTGGGGCAAAACACAGAAATTCCACTTATTTTGGGGGAAAATTCCAGAAATTTCCCTTATTTTGGGTCAAAATTGCAGAAATTTCACTCATTTTGGGGCAAAATTGCAGAAATTTCAATTATTTCAGGGCAAAGAAGCAGAAATTTCTTTTATTATGGTACAAAATAGCAGAAATTTTTCTTATTTTGTGCAAAAAGGCAGAAATTTCACATATTTTGGGTCAAAAATGCAGAAATTCTCCTTTTTTTGAGGTAAAAAGGCTGAAAATCCCCTTATTTGGGGGGAAAAGTAAGAAATTCCCCTTATTTTGGGGCAAAAAGCAGACATTTCCATTATTTTGGGGAAAAAAAATTAGAAATTTAACTTATTTCAGGGCAAAAAGTCAGAAATTTTCCTTATTTTGGGGCAAAAAGGCAGAAATTCTTAATCGTTTGTGGCAAAAATACAGAAATTCCTATTATTTTGAGGTAAAAAGGCTGAAATTCTTCATATTTGGGTGCCAAAAGGCAGAAATTTCCATTATTTTGGGGCAAAATTTCAGAAATTATACTTACTTCAGGGTAATAAGTCAGAAATTTTCCTTATTTTGGGGCAAAAAAGACAGAAATTCCCTTTGTTTTGGGGGAAAAAGACAGAAATTCCACTAATTTAGAGGCAAAAAAGCAGAAATTCCCCTTATTTTGGAGCAAAAATAAAGAAATTTCCCTTCTTATGGGAAAAAGGTATGCATTCTTCTTATTTTCGGGCAAAAAGGCAGAAATTCTCTGTATTTTGGAGCAAAATTACAGAAATTCTTCTAATTGTGGGGCAAAAAGGCAGAAATTCCATATATGTTGGGGCAAAAAGACAGAAATTCTCCTTATTTTGGGTCAAAACTCAGAAATTCCACTTATTTTGGGGCAAAATTCCAATAATTTCACTTATTTTGAGGCAAAATTGCAGAAATTTCACTTATTTCAGGGTAATAAAACAGAAATTTTCCTTATTTTGGGGCAAAATAGACAGATATTCCCTTTGTTTTGGGGGAAAAAGACAGAAATTCCACTTATTTAGAGGCATAAAAGCAGAAATTCCCCTTATTTTGGAGCAAAAGTGAAGAAATTTCCCTTTTTTATGGCAAAAAAGTATGCATTCTTATTATTTTCGGGCAAAAAGACAGAAATTCCTTGTATTTTGGGGCAAAAATGCAGAAATTCCCCTTATTTTGAGGTTAAAAGGCTGAAATTACTCCTATTTGAGGGCAAAAAGGCAGAAATTTCCCTAATTTTGAGGAAAAATTGCAGAAATTTAACTTATTTCAGGGTAATAATTCAGAAATTTTCCTTATTTTGCGGCAAAAAAGACAGAAATTCCCTTTGTTTTGGGGGAAAAAGACAGAAATTCCACTTATTTATAGGCAAAAAAGCAGAAATTCCCCCTTATTTTGGAGCAAAAATGAAGAAATTTCCCTTTTTTTGTGGCAAAAGGTATACATTCCACTTATTTTGGGCTAAAAGCAGAAATTCCCCGTATTTTGGAGCAAAATTGCAGAAATTCCGCTAATTGTGGTGCAAAAAGGCAGAAATTCCCTATATGTAAGGGCAAAAAGACAGAAATTCTCCTTATTTTGGGGCAAAAGTCAGAAATTCCACTCATTTTGGGGCAAAATTCCAGAAAATTCCTTTATTTTCGGGCAAAATTGCAGCAGTTTCACTTATTTTGGGGCAAAATTGCAGAAATTTCACTTATTTCAGAAAAAAGCAGAAATTTTCTTATTTTGAGGAAAAAAGGCAGAATTTTTTTTTTATTTTGGTACAAAATTGCAGAAATTTTTCTTATTTTGGGGCCAAGAGGCAGATATTTCCCATATTTTGGGGCATAAATGCAGAAATTCCCTTTATTTTGAGGAAAAAAGGCTCAAATTCCCCTAATTTGGAGGCAAAAAGGCAGAAATTTCTCTTATTTTGGGGCAAAATTGCAGAAACATCATTTATTTCAGGGTAATAAGTAAGAAATTTTCCTTATTTTTGGGCAAAAAAGACAGAAATTCTCTTTGTTTTGGGAGAAAAAGACAGAAATTCCACTTATTTAGAGGCAAAACAGCAGAAATTCCCCTTATTTTGGAGCAAAAATGAAGAAATTTCCCTTTATTATGGCAAAAAGTTATGCATTCTTTTTATTTTCGGGCAAAAAGGCAGAAATTCCCCGTATTTTGGAGCAAAATTTCAGAAATTCCCCTAATTGTTGGGCAAAAGGCAGAAATTTTCTATATGTTGGGGCAAAAAGACAGAAATTCTCCTTATTTTGGGGCAAAACTCAGAAATTTCACTTATTTTGGGGCAAAATTCCAGAAATTTCCCTTATTTTGGGGCAAAATTGCAGAAATTTCAATTATTTTGGGGCGAAATTGCAGAAATTTCACTTATTTCAGGGAAAAAATGCAGAAATTTTATTTTGAGGCAAAAAGGCAGAAATTTCTTTTATTTTGGTACAAAATTGCAGAAATTTTTCTTATTTTGGGCAAAAAGGCAGAAATTTCCCATATTTTGGGGCAAAAATGCAAAACTTCCTTTTATTTTGAGGTAAAAAGAATGAAATTCCTCTTATTTGGGGTCAAAAAGTAAGAAATTCCCATTATTTTGGTCCCAAAAGCAGACATTTCTCTTATTTTCGGGAAAAATTTTAGGAATTTAACTTATTTCAGGGAAAAAAGTCAGAAATTTTCCTTATTTTGGGGCAGAAAGGCAGAAATTCCTAATATTTTGTGGCAAAAATGCAGGAATTCCCCTTATTTTGAGGTAAAAAAGCTGAAATTCCCCTTTTTTGGGGACAAAAAGGCAGAAATTTCCTTTATTTGGGGCAAAATTGCAGAAATTTCATTTACTTCAAAGTAATAAGTCAGAAATTTTCCTTATTTTGGGGTAAAAAAGACAGAAATTCCCTTTGTTTTGGGGGAGAAAAAGAGAAATTCCACTAATTTAAATGCAAAAAAGCAGAAATTCCCCTTATTTTGGAGCAAAAATGAAGAAATTTCCCTTTTTATGGCAAAAAGGTATGCATTCTTCTTATTTTCGGGCAAAAAGGCAGAAATTCCTCGTATTATAGAGCAAAATTGCAGAAATTCTCCTAATTGTGGGGCAAAAAGGCAGAAATTCCCTATATGTTGGTGCAAAAAGGCAGAAATTCTCTTTATTTTGGGGCAAAACTCAGAAATTCCACTTATTTTGGGACAAAATAGAAATTTTCATTATTTTGGGGCAAAAAGGCAGAAATTCCTAATATTTTGTGGCAAAAATGCAGAAATTCCCCTTATTTCGAGGTAAAAAGGCTAAAATTCCTTTTATTTGGGGGCAAAAAAGCAGAAATTTTTTCTTATTTCGGGGCAAAATTGCAGAAATTTCACTTATTTCAGGGTAATAATCAGAAATATTCCTTATTTTGGGCCAAAAAGACAGAAATTCCCTTTGTTTTGGGGGAAAAAGACAGAAATTCTACTTATTCAGAAGCAAAAAAGCAGAAATTCCCCTTATTTTGGAGCAAAAATGAAGAAATTTCCCTTTTTTATAGCAAAAAGTTATGCATTCTTCTTATTTTCCAGCAAAAAGGCAGAAATTTTCTGTATTTTGGAGCAAAATTGCAGAAATTCCCCTAATTGTGGGGCAAAAAGGCAGAAATTCCCTATATGTTGCGGCAAAAAGACAGAAATTCTCCTTATTTTGGGGCAAAACTCAGAAATTCCACTTATTTTGGGGCAAAATTCCAGAAATTTCCTATATTTTGGGGCAAAATTGCAGAAATTTCACTTATTTTGGGGCAAAATTGTAGAAATTTCACTTATTTCAGAAAAAAAAGCAGAAATTTTCTTATTTTGGGGCAAAAAAGCAGAAATTTCTTTTATCTTGGTACAAAATTGCAGAAATTTTTTTATTTTGGGGCAAAAAGTCAGAAATTTCCGATATTTTGGGGCAAAAATGCTGAAATTCCCATTATCTTGAGGTAAAAAGGCTGAAATTCCTCTTATTTGGGGGCAAAAAGGCAGAAATTTCCCTTATTTTGAAGGAAAATTTCAGAAAGTTCACTTACTTCAGGGTAATAAGTCAGAAATTTTCCTTATTTTGGGGCATAAAAGACAGAAATTTCCTTTGTTTTTAGGGGAAAAAGACAGAAATTCCACATTTTTGGAGGCAAAAAAGCAGAAATTTCTATTATTTTAGAGCAAAAATGAAGAAATTTCCCTTTTTTTGTGGCAAAAGGTATACGTTCCCCTTATTTTCAGGCTAAAAAGCAGAAATTCCCTTTATTTTGGAGCAAAATTGCAGAAATTCCCCTAATTGTGGGGCAAAAAGGCAGAAATTCCCTATATGTTAGCGCAAAAAGACAACAATTCTCCTTATTTTGGGGCAAAACTCTGAAATTCCACTTATTTTGGGGCAAAATTCCAGAAATTTCCCTTATTTTGGGTCAAAATTGCAGAAATTTTCACTTATTTTGGGGCAAAATTGCAGAAATTTCACTAATTTTGGGGCAAAATTGCAGAAATTTCACTTATTTCAGGGAAAATAGGCAGAAATTTTCCTTATTTTTGGGCAAAATGCAGATATTCCTAATATTTTCTGACAAAAATGCAGAAATTCCTTTTACTTTGAGGTAGAAAGGCTGAAATTCCCCTTATTTGGGGGCAAAAAGGCAGAAATTCCCTATATGTTCGGGCAAAAAGGCAGAAATTCTCTTTATTTTGGGGCAAAACTCAGAAATTCCACTTATTTTGGGGCAAAATAGAAATTTTCATTATTTTGGGGCAAAAAGGCAGAAATTCCTAATATTTTGTGGCAAAAATGCAAAATTTCCCTTTATTTCGAGGTAAAAAGGCTAAAATTCCTTTTATTTGGGGGCAAAAAAGCAGAAATTTTTTCTTATTTCGGGGCAAAATTGCAGAAATTTCACTTATTTCAGGGTAATAATCAGAAATATTCCTTATTTTGGGGCAAAAAGACAGAAATTCCCTTTGTTTTGGGGGAAAAAGACAGAAATTCTACTTATTCAGAAGCAAAAAAGCAGAAATTCCCCTTATTTTGGAGCAAAAATGAAGAAATTTCCCTTTTTTATAGCAAAAAGTTATGCATTCTTCTTATTTTCCAGCAAAAAGGCAGAAATTTTCCGTATTTTGGAGCAAAATTTCAGAAATTCCCCTAATTATGAGGCAAAAAGGCAGAAATTCCCTATATGTTGGGGCAAAAAGACAGAAATTCTCCTTATTTTGGGGCAAAACTCAGAAATTCCACTTATTTTGGGGCAAAATTCCAGAAATTTCCTTTATTTTGGGGCAAAATTGCAGAAATTTCACTTATTTTGGGGCAAAATTGTAGAAATTTCACTTATTTCAGAAAAAAAAGCAGAAATTTTCTTATTTTGGGGCAAAAAGGCAGAAATTGCTTTTATCTTGGTACAAAATTGCAGAAATTTTTTTATTTTGGGGCAAAAAGTCAGAAATTTCCGATATTTTGGGGCAAAAATGCAGAAATTCCCATTATCTTGAGGTAAAAAGGCTGAAATTCCCCTTATTTGGGGGCAAAAAGGCAGAAATTTTCCTTATTTTGAAGGAAAATTTCAGAAATTTCACTTACTTCAGGGTAATAAGTCAGAAATTTTCCTTATTTTGGGGCAAAAAAGACAGAAATTTCCTTTGTTTTTAGGGGAAAAAGACAGAAATTCCACATTTTTGGAGGCAAAAAAGCAGAAATTTCTATTATTTTGGAGCAAAAATGAAGAAATTTCCCTTTTTTTGTGGCAAAAGGTATACATTCCCCTTATTTTCAGGCTAAAAAGCAGAAATTCCCTTTATTTTGGAGCAAAATTGCAGAAATTCCCCTAATTGTGGGGCAAAAAGGCAGAAATTCCCTATATGTTAGCGCAAAAAGACAACAATTCTCTTTATTTTGGGGCAAAACTCTGAAATTCCACTTATTTTGGGGCAAAATTCCAGAAATTTCCCTTATTTTGGGTCAAAATTGCAGAAATTTTCACTTATTTTGGGGCAAAATTGCAGAAATTTCACTTATTTTGGGGCAAAATTGCAGAAATTTCACTTATTTCAGGGAAAATAGGCAGAAATTTTCTTTATTTTTGGGCAAAATGCAGAAATTCCTAATATTTTGTGACAAAAATGCAGAAATTACCCTTATTTTGAGGTAGAAAGGCTGAAATTCCCCTTATTTGGGGGGAAAAAGGCAGAAATTTCTATTATTTTGGGGCAAAATTGCAGAAATTTCACTTATTTCAGAAAAAAGCAGAAATTTTCTTATTTTCGGGCAAAAAGGCAGAAATTTCTTATATTTTGGTACAAAATTGCAGAAATTTTTCTTATTTTGGGGCAAAAAGGCAAAGATTTCCCATATTTTAGGGCAAAAATGCAGAAATTCCCCTTATTTTGAGGTAAAAAGGCTGAAATTCCCCTTATTTGGGGGCAAAAAGGCAGAGATTTCTATAATTTTGGTACAAAATTGCAGAAATTTTTCTTATTTTGGGCAAAATCAGAAATTTCCCGTATTTTGGGGCTAAAATGCAGAAATTCCCATTATTTTGAGGTAAAATGGCTGAAATTCCCCTTATTTGGGGGCAAAAAGTAAGAAATTCCCCTTATTTTGGGGCAAAAAGCAGACATTTCCCATATTTTGGGGAAAAATTTTAGAAATTTAACTTATTTCAGGGCAAAAAGTCAGAAATTTTTCTTATTTTGGGGCACAAAGGCAGAAATTCCTAATATTTTGTGGCAAAAATGCAGAAATTCCTTTTATTTTGAGCTAAAAAGGCTGAAATTCCCCTTATTTGGGGGCAAAAAGGCAGAAATTTCCCTTATTTTGGGGCAAAATTGAAGAAATTTCACTTATTTCAGGGTAATAAGTCAGAAATTTTTCTTATTTTGAAGCAAAAAAACAAAAATTCCCTTTGTTTTGTGGGAAAAAGACAGAAATTTTACTTATTTAGAGGCAAAAATGCAGAAATTCCCCTTATTTTGGAGCAAAAATGAGGAGATTTCCATTTTTTATGGCAAAAAGGTATGCATTCCTCTTATTTTCAGGCAAAAAGGCAGAAATTCCCCGTATTTTGGAGCAAAATTGAAGAAATTCCTCTAATTTTGGGGCAAAATGGCAGAAATTCCCTATATGTTGGGGCAAAAAGACAGAAATTCCCCTTATTTTGGAGCAAAAATGAAGAAATTTCCCTTTTTTATGGCAAAAAGGTATGCATTCCTCTTATTTTCAGGCAAAAAGGCAGAAATTCCCTGTATTTTGGAGCAAAATTGAAGAAATTCTCCTAATTGTGGGGCAAAAAGGCAGAAATTCCCTATATGTTGGGGCAAAAAGACAGAAATTCTCCTTATTTAGGAGAAAAACTCAGAAATTTCAATTATTTTTAGGCAAAATTGCAGAAATTTCACTTATTTCAGAAAAAAAGCAGAAATTTTCTTATTTTGGGGCAAAAAAGCAGAAATTTCTTTTATTTTGGTACAAAATTGCAGAAATTTTTCTTATTTTGGGGCAAAAAAGCAGAAATTTCCCATATTTTGGGGCAAAAATGCAGAAATTCCCCTTATGTTGAGGTAAAATTGCTGAAATTCTCCTTATTTGGGGGCAAAAAGGCAGAAATTTCTCTTATTTTGAGGCAAAATTGCAGAAATTTCACTTATTTCAGGGTAATAAGTCAGAAATTTTTTTTTTATTTTGGGACAAAAAAGACAGAAATTCCCTTTGTTTTGGGGAGAAAAGAGAGTAATTCCACTTATTTAGATGCACAAAAGCAGAAATTCCCCTTATTGTGGAGCAAAATTGCAGAAATTTCCCTATTTTGTGGCAAAAAGGTATGCATTCTTCTTATTTTGGACACAAAGGCAGAAATTCCCTGTATTTTGGGGCAAAATTGCAGAAATTCCCCTAATTGTGGGGCAAAAAGGCTGAAATTCCCTATATGTTGGGGCAAAAAGACAGAAATTCTCCTTATTTTGGGGCAAAACTCAGAAATTCCACTTATTTTGGGGCAAAATTGCAGAAATTTCACTTACTTCAAAGTAATAAGTCAGAAATTTTCCTTATTTTGGGGTAAAAAAAACAGAAATTCCCTTTGTTTTGGGGGAGAAAGAGAGAAATTCCACTAATTTAGAGGCAAAAAAGCAGAAATTCCCCTTATTTTGGAGCAAAAATGAAGAAATTTCCCTTTTTATGGCAAAAAAGTATGCATTCTTCTTACTTTCGGCAAAAAGGCAGAAATTCCTAGTATTTTAGAGCAAAATTGCAGAAATTCCCCTAATTGTGGGGCAAAAAGGCAGAAATTCCCTATATGTTGGGGCAAAAAAATAGAAATTCTTATTTTGGGGCAAAACTCAGAAATTCCACTTGTTTTGGGGCAAAATTCCAGAAATTTCCCTTATTTTGTGGCAAAAAGGCAGAAATTTCTAATATTTTGTGGCAAAAATGCAGAAATTCCCCTTATTTTGGGGTAAAAAGTCTGAAATTCCCCTCATTTGGGGGCAAAAAAGCATAAATTTTTTCTTATTTTTGGGCAAATTTGCAGAAATTTCACTTATTTCAGGGTAATAATCAGAAATATTCCTTATTTTGGGACAAAAAGGACAGAAATTCCCTTTGTTTTGGGGGAAAAAGACAGAAATTCTACTTATTTAGAAGCAAAAAACAGAAATTCCCCTTATTTTGGAGCAAAAATTAAGAAATTTCCCTTTTTTTGGCAAAAAGGTATGCATTCTTCTTATTTTCGGGCAAAAAGGCAGAAATTCCTCGTATTTTAGAGCAAAATTGCAGAAATTCCTCTAATTGTGGGGCAAAAAGTCAGAAATTCACTATATGTTGGGGCAAAAAGGCAGAAATTCTCCTTACTTTGGGGCAAAACTCAGAAATTCCACTTATTTTGGGGGCAAAATTCCAGAAATTTCCCTTTATTTTGGAGCAAAAAGGTAGAAATTCCTAATATTTTGTGGCAAAAATGCAGAAATTCCCCTTATTTTGAGGTAAAAAGGCTGAAATTCCCCTTATTTGGGGGCAAAAAAGCACAAATTTTCTTTTATTTTGGGGCAAAATTGCAGAAATTTCACTTATTTCAGGGTAATAATCAGAAATATTCTTTATTATGGGGCAAAATGGACAGAAATTCCCTTTGTTTTGGGGGAAAAAGACAGAAATTCTGCTTATTTAGAAGCAAAAAAGCAGAAATTCCCATTATTTTGGAACAAAAATGAAGAAATTTACCTTTTTTATGGCAAAAAGTTATGCATTCTTATTATTTTCCAGCCAAAAGGCAGAAATTTTCCGTATTTTGGAGCAAAACTGCAGTAATTCCCCTAATTGTGGGGCAAAAAGGCAGAAATTCCCTATATGTTGCGGCAAAAAGACAGAAATTCTCCTTATTTTGGGGCAAAACTCAGAAATTCCACTTATTTTTGGGCAAAATTCCAGAAATTTCTTTTATTTTGTGGCAAAATTGCAGAAATTTCACTTATTTTGGGGCAAAATTGCAGAAATTTCACTTATTTCAGAAAAAAAAAGCAGAAATTTTCTTATTTTGGGGCAAAAAGGCAGAAATTTCTTTTATCTTGGTACAAAATTGCAGAAATTTTTCTTATTTTGGGTCAAAAAGGCAGAAATTTCTCATATTTTGGGGAAAAAATGCAGAATTTCCCATTATCTTGAGGTAAAAAGGCTGAAATTCCCCTTATTTGGGGGCAAAAGGGCAGAAATTTCCCTTATTTTGGGGCAAAATTTCAGAAATTTCACTTATTTCAGGGTAATAAGTCAGAAATTTTCCTTATTTTGGGGCAAAAAAGACAGAAATTCCCTTTGTTTTTAGGGGAAAAAGACAGAAATTCCACATTTTTGGAGGCAAAAAAGCAGAAATTCCTTTTATTTTGGAGCAAAAATGAATTTTTCTTTTTTGTGGCAAAAGGTATACATTCTCCTTATTTTCAGGCTAAAAAGCAGAAATTCCCTTTATTTTTGAGCAAAATTGCAGAAATTCCCCTAATTGTGGGGCAAAAAGGCAGAAATTGCCTATATGTTGGGGCAAAAAGACAGAAATTCTCCTTATTTTGGGGCAAAACTCAGAAATTGCACGTATTTTGGGGCAAAATTCCAGAAATTTCCCTAATTTTGGGGCAAAATTGCAGAAATTTCAGTTATTTTGGGGCAAAATTGCAGAAATTTCACTTATTTCAGAGAAAAAAAACAGAAATTTTCCTTATTTTGTGCAAAATGCAGAAATTCCTAATATTTTGTGGCAAAAATGCAGAAATTCCCCTTATTTTGAGGTAAAAAGGCTGAAATTCCCCTTATTTGGGGGCAAAAAGGCAGAAATTTCTCTTATTTTGGGGCAAAATTGCAGAAATTTCACTTATTTCAGTGTAATAAGTCAGAAATTTTCCTTATTTTGGAGCCAAAAAGACAGAAATTCTCTTTGTTTTGCGGGAAAAAGACAGAAATTCCACTTATTTAGAGGCAAAAAAGCAGAAATTCCCCTTATTTTGGAGCAAAATTGCAGAAATTTCCCTTTTTTATGGCAAAAAGGTATGCATTCTTTTTATTTTTGGGCAAAAAGGCAGAAATTCCCTGTAATTTGGAGCAAAATTTCAGAAATTCCCATAATTGTGGGGCAAAAAGTCAGAAATTCCCTATATTTTGGGGCAAAAATCAGAAATTCTCTATATTTTGGGGCAAAACTCAGAAATTCCACTTATTTTGGAGAACAATTCCAGAAATTTCTTTTATTTTGTGGCATAATTGCAGAAATTTCATTTATTTTGGGGCAAAATTGCAGAAATTTCACTTATTTCATGGATAAAAGAAGAAATTTTCTTTTTTTTTGAGGCAAAAAGTCAGAAATTTCCCATATTTTGGTGCAAAAATGCAGAAATTCCCCTTATTTTGAGGTAAAAAGGCTGAAATTTCCTGTATTTGGGGGCAAAAAGGCAGAAATTTCCCTTATTTTAAGGCAAAATTGCAGAAATTTCACTTATTTCAGGAAAAAAGCAGAAATTTTCTTATTTTGGGGCAAAAAGGCAGAAATTTTTTTATTTTGGTACAAAATTGCAGAAATTTTTCTTATTTTGGGGCCAAAAGGCAGAAATTTCCCATATTTTGGGGCAAAAATGCAGAAATTCCCCTTATTTTGAGGGAAATAGGCTAAAATTTCCCTTACTTGGAGGCAAAAAGGCAGAAATTTCTCTTATTTTGGGGCAAAATTGCAGAAACATCACTTATTTCAGGGTAATAATTCAGAAATTTTCCTTATTTTGGGGCAAAAAAGACAGAAATTCCCTTTGTTTTGGGGAAAAAAGACATAAATTCCACTTATTTAAAGGCAAAAAAGCAGAAATTGCCCTTATTTTGGAGCAAAATTTCAGATATTTCCCTTTTTTATGGCAAAAAGGTATGCATTCTTTTTATTTTCGTGCAAAAAGGCAGAAATTCCTCGTATTTTGGAGCAAAATTTCAGAAATTCCCCTAATTGTGGCGCAAAAAGGCAGAAATTCCCTATATGTTGGGGCAAAAAGACAGAAATTCTCATTATATTGGGGCAAAACTCAGAAATTCCACTTATTTTGGGGCAAAATTCCAGAAATTTCCCTTATTTTGGGGCAAAATTGCAGAAATTTCACTTATTTTGGGGCAAATTACAGAAATTTCACTTATTTCAAGGATAAAATGAAGAATTTTTCTTATTTGGAGGCAAAAACGTAGAAATTTCTTTTATTTTGGTACAAAATTGCAGAAATTTTTCTTATTTTGGGCAAAAAGGCAGAAATTTCCCATATTTTGGGGCAAAAATGCAGAAATTCCTTTTATTTTGAGGTAAAAAGGCTGAAATTCCTATTATTTGGGGGCAAAAAGTAAGAAATTCCCATTATTTTGGTGCCAAAAGCAGACATTTCCCTTGTTTTTGGGAACAATTTTAGAAATTTAACTTATTTCAGGGCAAAAAGTCAGAAATTTTCCTTATTTTGGGCCAGAAAGGCAGAAATTCCTAATATTTTGTGGCAAAATGCAGAAATTCCCCTTATTTTGAGGTAAAAAGGCTGAAATTCCCCTTATTTGGGGGCAAAAAGTCAGAAATTTCCCTTATTTTGGGGCAAAATTGCAGAAATTTCACTTACTTCAAAGTAATAAGTCTGAAATTTTTTTATTTTGGGGTAAAAAAGACAGAAATTCCTTTTGTTTTGGGGGAGAAAGACAGAAATTCCACTTATTTAGAGGCAAAAAAGCAGAAATTCCCCTTATTTTGGGGCAAAAATGAAGAAATTTCCATTTTTTATGGCATAAAGGTATGCATTCTTATTATTTTCGGGCAAAAAGGCAGAAATTCCCCGTATTTTGGAGCAAAATTGCAGAAATTCCCCTAATTGTGGGGCAAAGAGGCAGAAATTTTCTATATGTTGGGGCAAAAAGACAGAAATTCTCCTTATTGTGGGGCAAAACTCAGAAATTTCACTTATTTTGGGGCAAAATTGCAGAAATTTCACTTATTTCAGAAAAAAGCAGAAATTTTCTTATTTTCGGGCAAAAAGGCAGAAATTTCTTATATTTTGGTACAAAATTGCAGAAATTTTTCTTATTTTGGGGCAAAAAGGCAAAGATTTCCCATATTTTAGGGCAAAAATGCAGAAATTCCCCTTATTTTGAGGTAAAAAGGCTGAAATTCCCCTTATTTGGGGGCAAAAAGGCAGAGATTTCTATAATTTTGGTACAAAATTGCAGAAATTTTTCTTATTTTGGGCAAAATCAGAAATTTCCCATATTTTGGGGCTAAAATGCAGAAATTCCCATTATTTTGAGGTAAAATGGCTGAAATTCCCCTTATTTGGGGGCAAAAAGTAAGAAATTCCCCTTATTTTGGGGCAAAAAGCAGACATTTCCCATATTTTGGGGAAAAATTTTAGAAATTTAACTTATTTCAGGGCAAAAAGTCAGAAATTTTTCTTATTTTGGGGCACAAAGGCAGAAATTCCTAATATTTTGTGGCAAAAATGCAGAAATTCCTTTTATTTTGAGCTAAAAAGGCTGAAATTCCCCTTATTTGGGGGCAAAAAGGGAGAAATTTCCCTTATTTTGGGGCAAAATTGAAGAAATTTCACTTATTTCAGGGTAATAAGTCAGAAATTTTTCTTATTTTGAAGTAAAAAAACAAAAATTCCCTTTGTTTTGTGGGAAAAAGACAGAAATTTTACTTATTTAGAGGCAAAAATGCAGAAATTCCCCTTATTTTGGAGCAAAAATGAGATTTCCCTTTTTTATGGCAAAAAGGTATGCATTCCTCTTATTTTCAGGCAAAAAGGCAGAAATTCCCCGTATTTTGGAGCAAAATTGAAGAAATTCCTCTAATTTTGGGGCAAAATGGCAGAAATTCCCTATATGTTGGGGCAAAAAGACAGAAATTCCCCTTATTTTGGAGCAAAAATGAAGAAATTTCCCTTTTTTATGGCAAAAAGGTATGCATTCCTCTTATTTTCAGGCAAAAAGGCAGAAATTCCCTGTATTTTGGAGCAAAATTGAAGAAATTCTCCTAATTGTGGGGCAAAAAGGCAGAAATTCCCTATATGTTGGGGCAAAAAGACAGAAATTCTCCTTATTTAGGAGAAAAACTCAGAAATTTCAATTATTTTTAGGCAAAATTGCAGAAAATTCACTTATTTCAGAAAAAAAGCAGAAATTTTCTTATTTTGGGGCAAAAAAGCAGAAATTTCTTTTATTTTGGTACAAAATTGCAGAAATTTTTCTTATTTTGGGGCAAAAAGGCAGAAATTTCGCATATTTTGGGGCAAAAATGCAGAAATTCCTCTTATGTTGAGGTAAAAATGCTGAAATTCTCCTTATTTGGGGGCAAAAAGGCAGAAATTTCTCTTATTTTGAGGCAAAGTTGCAGAAATTTCACTTATTTCAGGTTAATAAGTCAGAAATTTTTTTTTTATTTTGGGACAAAAAAGACAGAAATTCCCTTTGTTTTGGGGAGAAAAGAGAGTAATTCCACTTATTTAGAGGCACAAAAGCAGAAATTCCCCTTATTGTGGAGCAAAATTGCAGAAATTTCCCTATTTTGTGGCAAAAAGATATGCATTCTTCTTATTTTGGACACAAAGGCAGAAATTCCCTGTATTTTGGGGCAAAATTGCAGAAATTCCCCTAATTGTGGGGCAAAAAGGCTGAAATTCCCTATATGTTGGGGCAAAAAGACAGAAATTCTCCTTATTTTGGGGCAAAACTCAGAAATTCCACTTATTTTGGGGCAAAATTGCAGAAATTTCACTTACTTCAAAGTAATAAGTCATAAATTTTCCTTATTTTGGGGTAAAAAAAACAGAAATTCCCTTTGTTTTGGGGGAGAAAGAGAGAAATTCCACTAATTTAGAGGCAAAAAAGCAGAAATTCCCCTTATTTTGGAGCAAAAATGAAGAAATTTCCCTTTTTATGGCAAAAAAGTATGCATTCTTCTTACTTTCGGCAAAAAGGCAGAAATTCCTAGTATTTTAGAGCAAAATTGCAGAAATTCCCCTAATTGTGGGGCAAAAAGGCAGAAATTCCCTATATGTTGGGGCAAAAAGGTAGAAATTCTTATTTTGGGGCAAAACTCAGAAATTCCACTTATTTTGGGGCAAAATTCCAGAAATTTCCCTTATTTTGTGGCAAAAAGGCAGAAATTCCTAATATTTTGTGGCAAAAATGCAGAAATTCCCCTTATTTTGGGGTAAAAAGGCTGAAATTCCCCTCATTTGGGGGCAAAAAAGCATGAATTTTTTCTTATTTTGGGGCAAATTTGCAGAAATTTCACTTATTTCAGGGTAATAATCAGAAATATTCTTTATTTTGGGCCAAAAAGGACAGAAATTCCCTTTGTTTTGGGGGAAAAAGACAGAAATTCTACTTATTTAGAAGCAAAAAACAGAAATTCCCCTTATTTTGGAGCAAAAATGAAGAAGTTTCATTTTTTATAGCAAAAAGTTATGCATTCTTCTTATTTTCCAGCAAAAAGGTATAAATTTTCTGTATTTTGGAGCAAAATTGCAGAAATTCCTCTAATTGTGGGGCAAAAAGGCAGAAATTCCCTATATGTTGGGGCAAAATGAAAGAAATTCTCCTTATTTTGGGGCAAAACTCAGAAATTCCACTTATTTTGGGGCAAAATTCCAGAAATTTCCCTTATTTTGTGGCAAAATTGCAGAAATTTCACTTATTTTGGGGCAAAATTGTAGAAATTTCACTTATTTCAGAAAAAAAAAGCAGAAATTTTCTTATTTTGGGGCAAAAAGGCAGAAATTTCTTTTATCTTGGTACAAAATTTCAGAAATTTTTCTTATTTTGGGGCAAAAATGCAGAAATTTCCGATATTTTGGGGAAAAATGCAGAAATTCCCATTATCTTGAGGTAAAAAGGCTGAAATTCCCCTTATTTGGGGGCAAAAAGGAAGAAATTTCCCTTATTTTGAAGCAAAATTTCAGAAATTTCACTTATTTCAGGGTAATAAGTAAGAAATTTTCCTTATTTTGGGGCAAAAAAGACAGAAATTTCCTTCGTTTTTAGGGGAAAAATACAGAAATTCCACATTTTTGGAGGCAAAAAAGCAGAAATTCCTTTTATTTTGGAGCAAAAATGAAGAAATTTCCCTTTTTTGTGGCAAAAGGTATACATTCCCCTTATTTTCAGGCTAAAAAGCAGAGATTCCTTTTATTTTGGAGCAAAATTGCAGAAATTCCCCTAATTGTGGGGCAAAAAGGCAGAAATTCCCTATATGTTAGGGCAAAAAGACAGAAATTCTCCTTATTTTGGGGCAAAACTCTGAAATTCCACTAATTTTGGGGCAAAATTCCAGAAATTTACCTTATTTTGGGGCAAAATTGCAGAAATTTCACTTATATTGGGGCAAAATTGCAGAAATTTCACTTATTTTGGGGCAAAATTGCAGAAATTTCACTTATTTCAGGGAAAAAAGGCAGAAATTTTCCTTATTTTTGGGCAAAATGCAGAAATTCCTAATATTTTGTGACAAAAATGCAGAAATTCGCCTTATTTTGAGGTAAAAAGGCTGAAATTTCCCTTATTTGGGAGCAAAAAGGCAGAAATTTCTTTTATTTTGGGGCAAAATTTCAGAAATTTCACTTATTAGAGGGTTATAAGTCAGAAATTTTCCTTAATTTGGAGCAAAAAAGACAGAAATTCTCTTTGTTTTGGGGGAATAAGACAAAAATTCCACTTATTTAGAGGCAAAAAAGCAGCAATTCCCCTTATTTTGGAGCAAAATTGCAGAAATTTCCCTTTTTTATGGCAAAAAGGTATGCATTCTCCTTATTTTCGGGCAAAAGGCAGAAATTCCTCGTATTTTGGAGCAAAATTGCAGAAATTCCCCTAATTTTGGGGCAAAAAGGCAGAAATTCCCTAAATGTTGGGGCAAAAAGACAGAAAGTCTCCTTATTTAAGGGCAAAACTCAGAATTTCCACTTATTTTGGGGCATAATTCCAGAAATTTCCCTTATTTTGGGGCAAAATTGCAGAAATTTCACTTATTTTGGGGCAAAATATCAGAAATTTCACTTATTTCATGGAAAAAAACAGAAATTTTCTTATTTTGGCGCAAAAGGCAGAAATTTCCCATTATTTGGGGCAAAAATGCAGAAATTCCTTTTATTTTGAGGTAAAAAGGCTGAAATTCCCCTTATTTGGGGGCAAAAAGGCAGAAATTTCCCTTTGTTTTCGGGGAGAAAAAGAGAAATTCCACTAATTTAGAGGCAAAAAAGCAGAAATTCCTCTTATTTTGGAGCAAAAATGAAGAAATTTCCCTTTTTATGGCAAAAAGGTATGCATTCTTCTTATTTTCGGGCAAAAAGGCAGAAATTCCTCGTATTATAGAGCAAAATTGCAGAAATTCTCCTAATTGTGGGGCAAAAAGGCAGAAATTCCCTATATGTTGGGGCAAAAAGGCAGAAATTCTCTTTATTTTGGGGCAAAACTCAGAAATTCCACTTATTTTGGGGCAAAATAGAAATTTTCATTATTTTGGGGCAAAAAGGCAGAAATTCCTAATATTTTGTGGCAAAAATGCAGAATTTCCCCTTATTTCGAGGTAAAAAGGCTAAAATTCCTTTTATTTGGGGGCAAAAATCCAGAAATTTTTCCTTATTTCGGGGCAAAATTGCAGAAATTTCACTTATTTCAGGGTAATAATCAGAAATATTCCTTATTTTGGGGCAAAAAGACAGAAATTCCCTTTGTTTTGGGGGAAAAAGACAGAAATTCTACTTATTCAGAAGCAAAAAAGCAGAAATTCCCCTTATTTTGGAGCAAAAATGAAGAAATTTCCCTTTTTTAATAGCAAAAAGTTATGCATTCTTCTTATTTTCCAGCAAAAAGGCAGAAATTTTCCGTATTTTGGAGCAAAATTGCAGAAATTCCCCTAATTGTGGGGCAAAAAGGCAGAAATTCCCTATATGTTGGGGCAAAAAGACAGAAATTCTCCTTATTTTGGGGCAAAACTCAGAAATTCCACTTATTTTGGGGCAAAATTCCAGAAATTTCCTTTATTTTGGGGCAAAATTGCAGAAATTTCACTTATTTTGGGGCAAAATTGTAGAAATTTCACTTATTTCAGAAAAAAAAGCAGAAATTTTCTTATTTTGGGGCAAAAAAGCAGAAATTTCTTTTATCTTGTTACAAAATTGCAGAATTTTTTTTATTTTGGGGCAAAAAGTCAGAAATTTCCAATATTTTGGGGCAAAAATGCAGAAATTCCCATTATCTTGAGGTAAAAAGGCTGAAATTCCTCTTATTTGGGGGCAAAAAGGCAGAAATTTCCCTTATTTTGAAGGAAAATTTCAGAAATTTCACTTACTTCAGGGTAATAAGTCAGAAATTTTCCTTATTTTGGGGCAAAAAAGACAGAAATTTCCTTTGTTTTTAGGGGAAAAAGACAGAAATTTCACATTTTTGGAGGCAAAAAAGCAGAAATTTCTATTATTTTGGAGCAAAAATGAAGAAATTTCCCTTTTTTTGTGGCAAAAGGTATACATTCCCCTTATTTTCAGGCTAAAAAGCAGAAATTCCCTTTATTTTGGAGCAAAATTGCAGAAATTCCCCTAATTGTGGGGCAAAAAGGCAGAAATTCCCTATATGTTAGCGCAAAAAGACAACAATTCTCCTTATTTTGGGGCAAAACTCTGAAATTCCACTTATTTTGGGGCAAAATTCCAGAAATTTCCCTTATTTTGGGTCAAAATTGCAGAAATTTTCACTTATTTTGGGGCAAAATTGCAGAAATTTCACTAATTTTGGGGCAAAATTGCAGAAATTTCACTTATTTCAGGGAAAATAGGCAGAAATTTTCCTTATTTTTGGGCAAAATGCAGAAATTCCTAATATTTTGTGACAAAAATGCAGAAATTCCCCTTATTTTGAGGTAGAAAGGCTGAAATTCCCCTTATTTGGGGGCAAAAAGGCAGAAATTTCTATTATTTTGGGGAAAATTGAGAAATTTCACTTATTTCAGGGTAATAAGTCAGAAATTTTCCTTATTTTGGGGCAAAAAAGACAGAAATTCTCTTTGTTTTGGGGGAATAAGACAAAAATTCCACTTATTTAGAGGCAAAAAAGCAGCAATTCCCCTTATTTTGGAGCAAAATTGCAGAAATTTCCCTTTTTTATGGCAAAAAGTTATGCATTCTCCTTATTTTCGGGCAAAAGGCAGAAATTCCTCGTATTTTGGAGCAAAATTGCAGAAATTCCCTTAATTTTGGGGCAAAAAGGCAGAAATTCCCTAAATGTTGGGGCAAAAAGACAGAAAGTCTCCTTATTTAAGGGCAAAACTCAGAATTTCCACTTATTTTGGGGCATAATTCCAGAAATTTCCCTTATTTTGGGGCAAAATTGCAGAAATTTCACTTATTTTGGGGCAAAATATCAGAAATTTCACTTATTTCATGGAAAAAAACAGAAATTTTCTTATTTTGGCGCAAAAGGCAGAAATTTCCCATTATTTGGGGCAAAAATGCAGAAATTCCTTTTATTTTGAGGTAAAAAGGCTGAAATTCCCCTTATTTGGGGGCAAAAAGGCAGAAATTTCCCTTTGTTTTCGGGGAGAAAAAGAGAAATTCCACTAATTTAGAGGCAAAAAAGCAGAAATTCCCCTTATTTTGGAGCAAAAATGAAGAAATTTCCCTTTTTATGGCAAAAAAGTATGCATTCTTCTTACTTTCGGCAAAAAGGCAGAAATTCCTAGTATTTTAGAGCAAAATTGCAGAAATTCCCCTAATTGTGGGGCAAAAAGGCAGAAATTCCCTATATGTTGGGGCAAAAAGGTAGAAATTCTTATTTTGGGGCAAAACTCAGAAATTCCACTTATTTTGGGGCAAAATTCCAGAAATTTCCCTTATTTTGTGGCAAAAAGGCAGAAATTCCTAATATTTTGTGGCAAAAATGCAGAAATTCCCCTTATTTTGGGGTAAAAAGGCTGAAATTCCCCTCATTTGGGGGCAAAAAAGCATGAATTTTTTCTTATTTTGGGGCAAATTTGCAGAAATTTCACTTATTTCAGGGTAATAATCAGAAATATTCTTTATTTTGGGCCAAAAAGAACAGAAATTCCCTTTGTTTTGGGGGAAAAAGACAGAAATTCTACTTATTTAGAAGCAAAAAACAGAAATTCCCCTTATTTTGGAGCAAAAATGAAGAAGTTTCATTTTTTATAGCAAAAAGTTATGCATTCTTCTTATTTTCCAGCAAAAAGGTATAAATTTTCTGTATTTTGGAGCAAAATTGCAGAAATTCCTCTAATTGTGGGGCAAAAAGGCAGAAATTCCCTATATGTTGGGGCAAAATGAAAGAAATTCTCCTTATTTTGGGGCAAAACTCAGAAATTCCACTTATGTTGGGGCAAAATTCCAGAAATTTCCCTTATTTTGTGGCAAAATTGCAGAAATTTCACTTATTTTGGGGCAAAATTGTAGAAATTTCACTTATTTCAGAAAAAAAAAGCAGAAATTTTCTTATTTTGGGGCAAAAAGGCAGAAATTTCTTTTATCTTGGTACAAAATTTCAGAAATTTTTCTTATTTTGGGGCAAAAATGCAGAAATTTCCGATATTTTGGGGAAAAATGCAGAAATTCCCATTATCTTGAGGTAAAAAGGCTGAAATTCCCCTTATTTGGGGGCAAAAAGGCAGAAATTTCCCTTATTTTGAAGCAAAATTTCAGAAATTTCACTTATTTCAGGGTAATAAGTAAGAAATTTTCCTTATTTTGGGGCAAAAAAGACAGAAATTTCCTTCGTTTTTAGGGGAAAAATACAGAAATTCCACATTTTTGGAGGCAAAAAAGCAGAAATTCCTTTTATTTTGGAGCAAAAATGAAGAAATTTCCCTTTTTTGTGGCAAAAGGTATACATTCCCCTTATTTTCAGGCTAAAAAGCAGAGATTCCTTTTATTTTGGAGCAAAATTGCAGAAATTCCCCTAATTGTGGGGCAAAAAGGCAGAAATTCCCTATATGTTAGGGCAAAAAGACAGAAATTCTCCTTATTTTGGGGCAAAACTCTGAAATTCCACTAATTTTGGGGCAAAATTCCAGAAATTTACCTTATTTTGGGGCAAAATTGCAGAAATTTCACTTATATTGGGGCAAAATTGCAGAAATTTCACTTATTTTGGGGCAAAATTGCAGAAATTTCACTTATTTCAGGGAAAAAAGGCAGAAATTTTCCTTATTTTTGGGCAAAATGCAGAAATTCCTAATATTTTGTGACAAAAATGCAGAAATTCGCCTTATTTTGAGGTAAAAAGGCTGAAATTTCCCTTATTTGGGAGCAAAAAGGCAGAAATTTCTTTTATTTTGGGGCAAAATTTCAGAAATTTCACTTATTAGAGGGTTATAAGTCAGAAATTTTCCTTAATTTGGAGCAAAAAAGACAGAAATTCTCTTTGTTTTGGGGGAATAAGACAAAAATTCCACTTATTTAGAGGCAAAAAAGCAGCAATTCCCCTTATTTTGGAGCAAAATTGCAGAAATTTCCCTTTTTTATGGCAAAAAGGTATGCATTCTCCTTATTTTCGGGCAAAAGGCAGAAATTCCTCGTATTTTGGAGCAAAATTGCAGAAATTCCCCTAATTTTGGGGCAAAAAGGCAGAAATTCCCTAAATGTTGGGGCAAAAAGACAGAAAGTCTCCTTATTTAAGGGCAAAACTCAGAATTTCCACTTATTTTGGGGCATAATTCCAGAAATTTCCCTTATTTTGGGGCAAAATTGCAGAAATTTCACTTATTTTGGGGCAAAATATCAGAAATTTCACTTATTTCATGGAAAAAAACAGAAATTTTCTTATTTTGGCGCAAAAGGCAGAAATTTCCCATTATTTGGGGCAAAAATGCAGAAATTCCTTTTATTTTGAGGTAAAAAGGCTGAAATTCCCCTTATTTGGGGGCAAAAAGGCAGAAATTTCCCTTTGTTTTCGGGGAGAAAAAGAGAAATTCCACTAATTTAGAGGCAAAAAAGCAGAAATTCCTCTTATTTTGGAGCAAAAATGAAGAAATTTCCCTTTTTATGGCAAAAAGGTATGCATTCTTCTTATTTTCGGGCAAAAAGGCAGAAATTCCTCGTATTATAGAGCAAAATTGCAGAAATTCTCCTAATTGTGGGGCAAAAAGGCAGAAATTCCCTATATGTTGGGGCAAAAAGGCAGAAATTCTCTTTATTTTGGGGCAAAACTCAGAAATTCCACTTATTTTGGGGCAAAATAGAAATTTTCATTATTTTGGGGCAAAAAGGCAGAAATTCCTAATATTTTGTGGCAAAAATGCAGAATTTCCCCTTATTTCGAGGTAAAAAGGCTAAAATTCCTTTTATTTGGGGGCAAAAATCCAGAAATTTTTCCTTATTTCGGGGCAAAATTGCAGAAATTTCACTTATTTCAGGGTAATAATCAGAAATATTCCTTATTTTGGGGCAAAAAGACAGAAATTCCCTTTGTTTTGGGGGAAAAAGACAGAAATTCTACTTATTCAGAAGCAAAAAAGCAGAAATTCCCCTTATTTTGGAGCAAAAATGAAGAAATTTCCCTTTTTTAATAGCAAAAAGTTATGCATTCTTCTTATTTTCCAGCAAAAAGGCAGAAATTTTCCGTATTTTGGAGCAAAATTGCAGAAATTCCCCTAATTGTGGGGCAAAAAGGCAGAAATTCCCTATATGTTGGGGCAAAAAGACAGAAATTCTCCTTATTTTGGGGCAAAACTCAGAAATTCCACTTATTTTGGGGCAAAATTCCAGAAATTTCCTTTATTTTGGGGCAAAATTGCAGAAATTTCACTTATTTTGGGGCAAAATTGTAGAAATTTCACTTATTTCAGAAAAAAAAGCAGAAATTTTCTTATTTTGGGGCAAAAAAGCAGAAATTTCTTTTATCTTGTTACAAAATTGCAGAATTTTTTTTATTTTGGGGCAAAAAGTCAGAAATTTCCAATATTTTGGGGCAAAAATGCAGAAATTCCCATTATCTTGAGGTAAAAAGGCTGAAATTCCTCTTATTTGGGGGCAAAAAGGCAGAAATTTCCCTTATTTTGAAGGAAAATTTCAGAAATTTCACTTACTTCAGGGTAATAAGTCAGAAATTTTCCTTATTTTGGGGCAAAAAAGACAGAAATTTCCTTTGTTTTTAGGGGAAAAAGACAGAAATTTCACATTTTTGGAGGCAAAAAAGCAGAAATTTCTATTATTTTGGAGCAAAAATGAAGAAATTTCCCTTTTTTTGTGGCAAAAGGTATACATTCCCCTTATTTTCAGGCTAAAAAGCAGAAATTCCCTTTATTTTGGAGCAAAATTGCAGAAATTCCCCTAATTGTGGGGCAAAAAGGCAGAAATTCCCTATATGTTAGCGCAAAAAGACAACAATTCTCCTTATTTTGGGGCAAAACTCTGAAATTCCACTTATTTTGGGGCAAAATTCCAGAAATTTCCCTTATTTTGGGTCAAAATTGCAGAAATTTTCACTTATTTTGGGGCAAAATTGCAGAAATTTCACTAATTTTGGGGCAAAATTGCAGAAATTTCACTTATTTCAGGGAAAATAGGCAGAAATTTTCCTTATTTTTGGGCAAAATGCAGAAATTCCTAATATTTTGTGACAAAAATGCAGAAATTCCCCTTATTTTGAGGTAGAAAGGCTGAAATTCCCCTTATTTGGGGGCAAAAAGGCAGAAATTTCTATTATTTTGGGGAAAATTGAGAAATTTCACTTATTTCAGGGTAATAAGTCAGAAATTTTCCTTATTTTGGGGCAAAAAAGACAGAAATTCTCTTTGTTTTGGGGGAATAAGACAAAAATTCCACTTATTTAGAGGCAAAAAAGCAGCAATTCCCCTTATTTTGGAGCAAAATTGCAGAAATTTCCCTTTTTTATGGCAAAAAGTTATGCATTCTCCTTATTTTCGGGCAAAAGGCAGAAATTCCTCGTATTTTGGAGCAAAATTGCAGAAATTCCCTTAATTTTGGGGCAAAAAGGCAGAAATTCCCTAAATGTTGGGGCAAAAAGACAGAAAGTCTCCTTATTTAAGGGCAAAACTCAGAATTTCCACTTATTTTGGGGCATAATTCCAGAAATTTCCCTTATTTTGGGGCAAAATTGCAGAAATTTCACTTATTTTGGGGCAAAATATCAGAAATTTCACTTATTTCATGGAAAAAAACAGAAATTTTCTTATTTTGGCGCAAAAGGCAGAAATTTCCCATTATTTGGGGCAAAAATGCAGAAATTCCTTTTATTTTGAGGTAAAAAGGCTGAAATTCCCCTTATTTGGGGGCAAAAAGGCAGAAATTTCCCTTTGTTTTCGGGGAGAAAAAGAGAAATTCCACTAATTTAGAGGCAAAAAAGCAGAAATTCCCCTTATTTTGGAGCAAAAATGAAGAAATTTCCCTTTTTATGGCAAAAAAGTATGCATTCTTCTTACTTTCGGCAAAAAGGCAGAAATTCCTAGTATTTTAGAGCAAAATTGCAGAAATTCCCCTAATTGTGGGGCAAAAAGGCAGAAATTCCCTATATGTTGGGGCAAAAAGGTAGAAATTCTTATTTTGGGGCAAAACTCAGAAATTCCACTTATTTTGGGGCAAAATTCCAGAAATTTCCCTTATTTTGTGGCAAAAAGGCAGAAATTCCTAATATTTTGTGGCAAAAATGCAGAAATTCCCCTTATTTTGGGGTAAAAAGGCTGAAATTCCCCTCATTTGGGGGCAAAAAAGCATGAATTTTTTCTTATTTTGGGGCAAATTTGCAGAAATTTCACTTATTTCAGGGTAATAATCAGAAATATTCTTTATTTTGGGCCAAAAAGGACAGAAATTCCCTTTGTTTTGGGGGAAAAAGACAGAAATTCTACTTATTTAGAAGCAAAAAACAGAAATTCCCCTTATTTTGGAGCAAAAATGAAGAAGTTTCATTTTTTATAGCAAAAAGTTATGCATTCTTCTTATTTTCCAGCAAAAAGGTATAAATTTTCTGTATTTTGGAGCAAAATTGCAGAAATTCCTCTAATTGTGGGGCAAAAAGGCAGAAATTCCCTATATGTTGGGGCAAAATGAAAGAAATTCTCCTTATTTTGGGGCAAAACTCAGAAATTCCACTTATGTTGGGGCAAAATTCCAGAAATTTCCCTTATTTTGTGGCAAAATTGCAGAAATTTCACTTATTTTGGGGCAAAATTGTAGAAATTTCACTTATTTCAGAAAAAAAAAGCAGAAATTTTCTTATTTTGGGGCAAAAAGGCAGAAATTTCTTTTATCTTGGTACAAAATTTCAGAAATTTTTCTTATTTTGGGGCAAAAATGCAGAAATTTCCGATATTTTGGGGAAAAATGCAGAAATTCCCATTATCTTGAGGTAAAAAGGCTGAAATTCCCCTTATTTGGGGGCAAAAAGGCAGAAATTTCCCTTATTTTGAAGCAAAATTTCAGAAATTTCACTTATTTCAGGGTAATAAGTAAGAAATTTTCCTTATTTTGGGGCAAAAAAGACAGAAATTTCCTTCGTTTTTAGGGGAAAAATACAGAAATTCCACATTTTTGGAGGCAAAAAAGCAGAAATTCCTTTTATTTTGGAGCAAAAATGAAGAAATTTCCCTTTTTTGTGGCAAAAGGTATACATTCCCCTTATTTTCAGGCTAAAAAGCAGAGATTCCTTTTATTTTGGAGCAAAATTGCAGAAATTCCCCTAATTGTGGGGCAAAAAGGCAGAAATTCCCTATATGTTAGGGCAAAAAGACAGAAATTCTCCTTATTTTGGGGCAAAACTCTGAAATTCCACTAATTTTGGGGCAAAATTCCAGAAATTTACCTTATTTTGGGGCAAAATTGCAGAAATTTCACTTATATTGGGGCAAAATTGCAGAAATTTCACTTATTTTGGGGCAAAATTGCAGAAATTTCACTTATTTCAGGGAAAAAAGGCAGAAATTTTCCTTATTTTTGGGCAAAATGCAGAAATTCCTAATATTTTGTGACAAAAATGCAGAAATTCGCCTTATTTTGAGGTAAAAAGGCTGAAATTTCCCTTATTTGGGAGCAAAAAGGCAGAAATTTCTTTTATTTTGGGGCAAAATTTCAGAAATTTCACTTATTAGAGGGTTATAAGTCAGAAATTTTCCTTAATTTGGAGCAAAAAAGACAGAAATTCTCTTTGTTTTGGGGGAATAAGACAAAAATTCCACTTATTTAGAGGCAAAAAAGCAGCAATTCCCCTTATTTTGGAGCAAAATTGCAGAAATTTCCCTTTTTTATGGCAAAAAGGTATGCATTCTCCTTATTTTCGGGCAAAAGGCAGAAATTCCTCGTATTTTGGAGCAAAATTGCAGAAATTCCCCTAATTTTGGGGCAAAAAGGCAGAAATTCCCTAAATGTTGGGGCAAAAAGACAGAAAGTCTCCTTATTTAAGGGCAAAACTCAGAATTTCCACTTATTTTGGGGCATAATTCCAGAAATTTCCCTTATTTTGGGGCAAAATTGCAGAAATTTCACTTATTTTGGGGCAAAATATCAGAAATTTCACTTATTTCATGGAAAAAAACAGAAATTTTCTTATTTTGGCGCAAAAGGCAGAAATTTCCCATTATTTGGGGCAAAAATGCAGAAATTCCTTTTATTTTGAGGTAAAAAGGCTGAAATTCCCCTTATTTGGGGGCAAAAAGGCAGAAATTTCCCTTTGTTTTCGGGGAGAAAAAGAGAAATTCCACTAATTTAGAGGCAAAAAAGCAGAAATTCCTCTTATTTTGGAGCAAAAATGAAGAAATTTCCCTTTTTATGGCAAAAAGGTATGCATTCTTCTTATTTTCGGGCAAAAAGGCAGAAATTCCTCGTATTATAGAGCAAAATTGCAGAAATTCTCCTAATTGTGGGGCAAAAAGGCAGAAATTCCCTATATGTTGGGGCAAAAAGGCAGAAATTCTCTTTATTTTGGGGCAAAACTCAGAAATTCCACTTATTTTGGGGCAAAATAGAAATTTTCATTATTTTGGGGCAAAAAGGCAGAAATTCCTAATATTTTGTGGCAAAAATGCAGAATTTCCCCTTATTTCGAGGTAAAAAGGCTAAAATTCCTTTTATTTGGGGGCAAAAATCCAGAAATTTTTCCTTATTTCGGGGCAAAATTGCAGAAATTTCACTTATTTCAGGGTAATAATCAGAAATATTCCTTATTTTGGGGCAAAAAGACAGAAATTCCCTTTGTTTTGGGGGAAAAAGACAGAAATTCTACTTATTCAGAAGCAAAAAAGCAGAAATTCCCCTTATTTTGGAGCAAAAATGAAGAAATTTCCCTTTTTTAATAGCAAAAAGTTATGCATTCTTCTTATTTTCCAGCAAAAAGGCAGAAATTTTCCGTATTTTGGAGCAAAATTGCAGAAATTCCCCTAATTGTGGGGCAAAAAGGCAGAAATTCCCTATATGTTGGGGCAAAAAGACAGAAATTCTCCTTATTTTGGGGCAAAACTCAGAAATTCCACTTATTTTGGGGCAAAATTCCAGAAATTTCCTTTATTTTGGGGCAAAATTGCAGAAATTTCACTTATTTTGGGGCAAAATTGTAGAAATTTCACTTATTTCAGAAAAAAAAGCAGAAATTTTCTTATTTTGGGGCAAAAAAGCAGAAATTTCTTTTATCTTGTTACAAAATTGCAGAAATTTTTTTATTTTGGGGCAAAAAGTCAGAAATTTCCAATATTTTGGGGCAAAAATGCAGAAATTCCCATTATCTTGAGGTAAAAAGGCTGAAATTCCTCTTATTTGGGGGCAAAAAGGCAGAAATTTCCCTTATTTTGAAGGAAAATTTCAGAAATTTCACTTACTTCAGGGTAATAAGTCAGAAATTTTCCTTATTTTGGGGCAAAAAAGACAGAAATTTCCTTTGTTTTTAGGGGAAAAAGACAGAAATTTCACATTTTTGGAGGCAAAAAAGCAGAAATTTCTATTATTTTGGAGCAAAAATGAAGAAATTTCCCTTTTTTTGTGGCAAAAGGTATACATTCCCCTTATTTTCAGGCTAAAAAGCAGAAATTCCCTTTATTTTGGAGCAAAATTGCAGAAATTCCCCTAATTGTGGGGCAAAAAGGCAGAAATTCCCTATATGTTAGCGCAAAAAGACAACAATTCTCCTTATTTTGGGGCAAAACTCTGAAATTCCACTTATTTTGGGGCAAAATTCCAGAAATTTCCCTTATTTTGGGTCAAAATTGCAGAAATTTTCACTTATTTTGGGGCAAAATTGCAGAAATTTCACTAATTTTGGGGCAAAATTGCAGAAATTTCACTTATTTCAGGGAAAATAGGCAGAAATTTTCCTTATTTTTGGGCAAAATGCAGAAATTCCTAATATTTTGTGACAAAAATGCAGAAATTCCCCTTATTTTGAGGTAGAAAGGCTGAAATTCCCCTTATTTGGGGGCAAAAAGGCAGAAATTCCCTATATGTTGGGGCAAAAAAGCAGAAATTCTCTTTATTTTGGGGCAAAACTCAGAAATTCCACTTATTTTGGGACAAAATAGAAATTTTCATTATTTTGGGGCAAAAAGGCAGAAATTCCTAATATTTTGTTGCAAAAATGCAGAAATTCCCCTTATTTCGAGGTAAAAAGGCTAAAATTCCTTTTATTTGGGGGCAAAAAAGCAGAAATTTTTTCTTATTTCGGGGCAAAATTGCAGAAATTTCACTCATTTCAGGGTAATAATCAGAAATATTCCTTATTTTGGGGCAAAAAGACAGAAATTCCCTTTGTTTTGGGGGAAAAAGACAGAAATTCTACTTATTCAGAAGCAAAAAAGCAGAAATTCCCCTTATTTTGGAGGAAAAATGAAGAAATTTCCCTTTTTTATAGCAAAAAGTTATGCATTCTTCTTATTTTCCAGCAAAAAGGCAGAAATTTTCCGTATTTTGGAGCAAAATTGCAGAAATTCCCCTAATTGTGGGGCAAAAAGGCAAAAATTCCTTATATGATGGGGCAAAAAGACAGAAATTCTCCTTATTTTGGGGCAAAACTCAGAAATTCCACTTATTTTGGGGCAAAATTCCAGAAATTTCCTTTATTTTGGGGCAAAATTGCAAAAATTTCACTTATTTTGGGGCAAAATTGTAGTAATTTCACTTATTTCTGAAAAAAAAGCAGAAATTTTCTTATTTTGGGGCAAAAAAGCAGAAATTTCTTTTATCTTGGTACAAAATTGCAGAAATTTTTTTATTTTGGGGCAAAAAGTCAGAAATTTTCGATATTTTGGGGCAAAAATGCAGAAATTCCCATTATCTTGAGGTAAAAAGGCTGAAATTCCTCTTATTTGGGGGCAAAAAGGCAGAAATTTCCCTTATTTTGAAGGAAAATTTCAGAAATTTCACTTACTTCAGGGTAATAAGTCAGAAATTTTCCTTATTTTGGGGCAAAAAAGACAGAAATTTCCTTTGTTTTTAGGGGAAAAAGACAGAAATTTCACATTTTTGGAGGCAGAAAAGCAGAAATTTCTATTATTTTGGAGCAAAAATGAAGAAATTTCCCTTTTTTTGTGGCAAAAGGTATACATTCCCCTTATTTTCAGGCTAAAAAGCAGAAATTCCCTTTATTTTGGAGCAAAATTGCAGAAATTCCCCTAATTGTGGGGCAAAAGGCAGAAATTCCCTATATGTTAGCGCAAAAAGACAACAATTCTCCTTATTTTGGGGCAAAACTCTGAAATTCCACTTATTTTGGGGCAAAATTCCAGAAATTTCCCTTATTTTGGGTCAAAATTGCAGAAATTTTCACTTATTTTGGGGCAAAATTGCAGAAATTTTACTAATTTTGTGGCAAAATTGCAGAAATTTCACTTATTTCAGGGAAAATAGGCAGAAATTTTCCTTATTTTTGGGCAAAATGCAGAAATTCCTAATATTTTGTGACAAAAATGCAGAAATTCCCCTTTTTTTGAGGTAGAAAGGCTGAAATTCCCCTTATTTGGGGGCAAAAAAGCAGAAATTCCCTATATGTTGGGGCAAAAAAGCAGAAATTCTCTTTATTTTGGGGCAAAACTCAGAAATTCCACTTATTTTAGGACAAAATAGAAATTTTCATTATTTTGGGGCAAAAAGGCAGAAATTCCTAATATTTTGTTGCAAAAATGCAGAAATTCCCCTTATTTCGAGGTAAAAAGGCTAAAATTCCTTTTATTTGGGGGCAAAAAAGCAGAAATTTTTTCTTATTTCGGGGCAAAATTGCAGAAATTTCACTCATTTCAGGGTAATAATCAGAAATATTCCTTATTTTGGGGCAAAAAGACAGAAATTCCCTTTGTTTTGGGGGAAAAAGACAGAAATTCTACTTATTCAGAAGCAAAAAAGCAGAAATTCCCCTTATTTTGGAGCAAAAATGAAGAAATTTCCCTTTTTTATAGCAAAAAGTTATGCATTCTTCTTATTTTCCAGCAAAAAGGCAGAAATTTTCCGTATTTTGGAGCAAAATTGCAGAAATTCCCCTAATTGTGGGGCAAAAAGGCAAAAATTCCCTATATGATGGGGCAAAAATACAGAAATTCTTCTTATTTTGGGGCAAAACTCAGAAATTCCACTTATTTTGGGGCAAAATTCCAGAAATTTCCTTTATTTTGGGGCAAAATTGCAGAAATTTCACTTATTTTGGGGCAAAATTGTAGTAATTTCACTTATTTCTGAAAAAAAAGCATAAATTTTCTTATTTTGGGGCAAAAAAGCAGAAATTTCTTTTATCTTGGTACAAAATTGCAGAAATTTTTTTATTTTGGGGCAAAAAGTCAGAAATTTTCGATATTTTGGGGCAAAAATGCAGAAATTCCCATTATCTTGAGGTAAAAAGGCTGAAATTCCTCTTATTTGGGGGCAAAAAGGCAGAAATTTTCCTTATTTTGAAGGAAAATTTCAGAAATTTCACTTACTTCAGGGTAATAAGTCAGAAATTTTCCTTATTTTGGGGCAAAAAAGACAGAAATTTCCTTTGTTTTTAGGGGAAAAAGACAGAAATTCCACATTTTTGGAGGCAAAAAAGCAGAAATTTCTATTATTTTGGAGCAAAAATGAAGAAATTTCCCTTTTTTTGTGGCAAAAGGTATACATTCCCCTTATTTTCAGGCTAAAAAGCAGAAATTCCCTTTATTTTGGAGCAAAATTGCAGAAATTCCCCTAATTGTGGGGCAAAAAGGCAGAAATTCCCTATATGTTAGCGCAAAAAGACAACAATTCTCCTTATTTTGGGGCAAAACTCTGAAATTCCACTTATTTTGGGGCAAAATTCCAGAAATTTCCCTTATTTTGGGTCAAAATTGCAGAAATTTTCACTTATTTTGGGGCAAAATTGCAGAAATTTCACTAATTTTGGGGCAAAATTGCAGAAATTTCACTTATTTCAGGGAAAATAGGCAGAAATTTTCCTTATTTTTGGGCAAAATGCAGAAATTCCTAATATTTTGTGACAAAAATGCAGAAATTCCCCTTATTTTGAGGTAGAAAGGCTGAAATTCCCCTTATTTGGGGGCAAAAAGGCAGAAATTTCTATTATTTTGGGGAAAATTGCAGAAATTTCACTTATTTCAGGGTAATAAGTCAAAAATTTTTCTTATTTTGCGGCAAAAAAGACAGAAATTTTTTTTCTTTTGTGGGAAAAAGACAGAAATTTTACTTATTTAGAGGCAAAAAAGCAGAAATTCCTCTTATTTTGGAGCAAAAATGAGGAAATTTCCATTTTTTATGGCAAAAAGTAATGCATTCTTCTTATTTTCAGGCAAAAAGGCAGAAATTCCCCGTATTTTGTGGCAAAATTCCAGAAATTTCCCTTATTTTGGGGCAAAATTGCAGAAATTTCACTTATTTTGGGGCAAAATTGCAGAAATTTCACTTATTTCTGGGAAAAAAAGCAGAATTTGTCTCATTTTGGGGCAAAAAGGCAGTAATTTCTCATATTTTGTGGCAAATAAGCAGATATTCCCCTTATTTTGGAGCAAAAATAAAGAAATTTCCCTTTTTTATGCCAAAAAAAATGCATTCTTCTTATTTTCGGGCAAAAATGCAGAAAGTCACCGTATTTTACAGCAAAATTGCAGAAATTCCCCTAATTGTGGGGCAAAAAGGCAGAAATTCCCTATATGTTGGGTCAAAAAGACAGAAATTCTCCTTATTTTGGGGCAAAACTCAGAAATTCCACTTATTTTGGGGCAAAATTCCAGAAATTTCTCTTCTTTTGGTACAAAAAGGCAGAAATTCCTAATATTTTGTAGCAAAAATGCCGAAATTCCCTTTATTTTGAGGTAAAAAGGCTGACAATCCCCTTATTTGGGGGCAAAAAAGCAGAAATTTTCTCTCATTTTGGGGCAAAATTGCAGAAATTTCACTTATTTCAGGGTAATAATCAGAAATATTCCTTATTTTGGGGCAAAAAGGACAGATATTCCCTTTGTTTTGGGGGAAAAAGATAGAAATTCTACTTATTTAGAAGCAAAAAAGCAGAAATTCCCCTTATTTTGGAGCAAAAATGAAAAAATTTCCCTTTTTTATGGCAAAAAGTTATGCATTCTTCTTATTTTCCAGCAAAAAGGCAGAAATTTTCCGTATTTTGGAGCAAAATTGCAGAAATTCCCCTAATTGTGGGGCAAAAAGGCAGAAATTCCCTATATGTTGGGGCAAAAAGACAGAAATCCTCTTTATTTTGGGGCAAAACTCAGAAATTCCACTTATTTTGGGGCAAAATTCCAGAAATTTCCTTTATTTTGGGGCAAAATTGCAGAAATTTCACTTATTTCAGGAAAAAAAGCAGAAATTTTCTTATTTTGGGGCAAAAAGGCAGAAATTTCTTTTCTCTTGGTAGAAAATTGCAGACATTTTTCTTATTTTGGGGCAAAAAGGCAGAAATATCCCATATTTTGGGGCAAAAATGCAGAAATTATCATTATCTTGAGGTAAAAAGGCTGAAATTCCCCTTATTTGGGGGGAAAAAGGCAGAAATTTCCCTTATTTTGGGGCAAAATTTCAGAAATTTCACTTATTTCAGGGTAATAAGTCAGAAATTTTCTTAATTTTGGGGCAAAAAAGACAGAAATTCCCTTTGTTTTTAGGGGAAAAAGACAGAAATTCCACATTTTTGAAGGCAAAAAAGCAGAAATTTCTTTTATTTTGGAGCAAAAATGAAGAAATTTCCCTTTTTTGTGGCAAAAGGTATACATTCCCCTTATTTTCAGGCTAAAAAGCAGAAATTCCCTTTATTTTGGAGCAAAATTGCAGAAATTCCCCTAATTGTGGGGCAAAAAGGCAGAAATTCCCTATATGTTAGGGCAAAAAGTCAGAAATTCTCTTTATTTTGGGGCAAAACTCTGAAATTCCACTTATTTTGGAGCAAAATTCCAGAAATTTCCCTTATTTTCGGGCAAAATTGCAGAAATTTCATTTATTTTTGGGCAAAATTGCAGAAATTTCACTTATTTCAGGGAAAAAAGCAGAAATTTTTTTTATTTTTGGGCAAAATGCAGAAATTCCTAATATTTTGTGGCAAAAATGCAGAAATTCCTTTTATTTTGAGGTAAAAAAGGCTGAAATTCCCCTTATTCGGGGGCAAAAAGGCAGAAATTTCTCATATTTTGGGGCAAAATTGCAGAAATTTCACTTATTTCAGGGTAATAAGTCAGAAATTTTCCTTATTTTGGGGCAAACAGGACAGAAATTCTCTTTGTTTTGGGGGAAAAAGACTGAAATTCCACTTATTTAGAGGCAAAAAAGCAGAAATTCCCCTTATTTTGGAGCAAAATTGCAGAAATTTCCCTTTTTTATTGCAAAAAGTTATGCATTCTTTTTATTTTCGGGCAAAAAGGCAGAAATTCCACGTTATTTTGGAGCAAAATTGCAGAAATTCCCCTATTTGTGGGGCAAAAAGGCAGAAATTCCCTATATGTTGGGGCAAAAAGACAGAAATTCTCCTTATTTTGAAGCAAAACTCAGAATTTCCACTTATTTTGGGGCAAAATTCCAGAAATTTCCCTTATTTTGGGGCAAAATTGCAGAAATTTCACTTATTTCAGGAAAAAAAAGCAGAAATTTTCTTATTTTGGGGCAAAAAGGCAGAAATTTCTTTCATCTTGGTTCAAAATTGCAGAAATTTTTCTTATTTAAGGCAAAAAGGCAGAAATATCCCATATTTTGGGGCAAAATGCAGAAATTATCATTATCTTGAGGTAAAAAGGCTGAAATTCCCCTTATTTGGGGGCAAAAAGGCAGAAATTTCCCTTATTTTGGGGCAAAATTTCAGAAATTTCACTTATTTCAGGGTAATAAGTCAGAAATTTTCTTTATTTTTGGGCAAAAAGACAGAAATTCCCTTTGTTTTTAGGGGAAAAAGAGAGAAATTCAACATTTTTGAAGGTAAAAAAGCAGAAATTCCTTTTATTTTAAAGCAAAAATGAAGAAATTTCCCTTTTTTGTGGCAAAAGGTATACATCCCCCTTATTTTCAGGCTAAAAAGCAGAAATTCCCTTTATTTTGGAGCAAAATTGCAGAAATTCCCTTAATTGTGTGGCAAAAGGGCAGAAATTCCCTATATGTTAGGGCAAAAAGACAGAAATTCTCCTTATTTTGGGGCAAAACAATGAAATTCCACTTATTTTAAGGAAAAATTCCAGAAGTTTCCCTTATTTTGGGGCAAAATTGCAGAAATTTCACTTATTTTGGGGCAAAATTGCAGAAATTTCACTTACTTCAGGGAAAAAAGGCAGAATTTTTTTTTATTTTTTGGAAAAATGCAGAAATTCCTAATATTTTGTGGCAAAAATGCAGAAAGTCCCTTTATTTTGAGGTAAAAAGGCTGAAATTCCCCTTATTCGGGGGCAAAAAGGCAGAAATTTCTCTTATTTTGGGGCAAAGTTGCAGAAATTTCACTTATTTCAGGGTAATAAGTCAGAAATTTTCCTTATTTTGGGGCAAAAAGACAGAAATTCTCTTTATTTTGGAGCAAAACTCAGAAATTCCAATTATTTTGGGGCAAAATTCCAGAAATTTCTTTTATTTTGTGGCAAAATTGCAGAAATTTCACTTATTTTTTGGCAAAAGTGCAGAAATTTCACTTATTTCATGGAAAAAAGCAGATATTTTCTTATTTTGGGACAAAAAGGCAGAAATTTCCCATATTTTGGGGCAAAAATGCAGAAATTCCCCTTATTTTGAGGTAAAAAGTCTTAAATTCCCCGTATTTGGGGGCATAAAGGCAGAAATTTTCCTTATTTTGGGGCAAAATTGCAGAAATTTCACTTATTTCAGAAAAAAAGCAGAATTTTTTTTTTATTTTGGGGCAAAAAGGCACAAATTTCTTTTATTTTTGTACAAAATTGCAGAAATTTTTCTTATTTTGGGGCAAAAAGGCAGAAATTTCCCATATTTTGGGGCAAAAATGCAGAAATTCCCCTTATTTTGAGGTAAAAAGGCTGAAATTCCCCTTATTTGGGGGCAAAAAGGAAGAAATTTCCCATATTTTGGGGCAAAAATGCAGAAATTTCCATTATTTTGGGCAAAAAGGCAGAAATTTACCATATTTTGATGCAAAAATGCAGAAATTTCCATTATTTTGAGGTAAAAAGGCTGAAATTCCCCTTATTTGGGGGCAAAAAGTAAGAAATTCCCTTTATTTTGGGGCGAAAAGCAGACATTTCCCATATTTTGGGGAAAAATTTTAGAAATTTAACTTATTTCAGGGCAAAAAGTCAGAAATTTTCCTTATTTTGTGGGAAAAAGGCAGAAATTCCTAATATTTTGTGGCAAAAATGCAGAAATTCCTATTATTTTGAGGTACAAAAGCTGAAATTCCCCTTATTTGGGGGCACAAAGGCAGAAATTTCCCTTATTTTGGGGCAAAATTGAAGAAATTTCACTTATTTCAGGGTAATAAGTCAGAAATTTTTCTTATTTTGAAGCAAAAAGACAGAAATTTTACTTATATAAAGGCAAAAAAGCAGAAATTCCCCTTATTTTGGAGCAAAATTGCAGAAATTTCTCTTTTTTGTTTCAAAAAGGTATGCATTCTTCTTATTTTGGACACAAAGGCAGAAATTTCCTGTATTTTGGAGCAAAATTGCAGAAATTCCCCTAATTGTGGGGCAAAAAGGCTGAAATTCCCTATAAGTTGGGGCAAAAAGACAGAAATTCTTTTTATTTGGGGGCAAAACTCAGAAATTCCACTTATTTTGGGGCAAAATTGCAGAAATTTCCCTTATTTTGGGGGCAGAATTGCAAAAATTTTACTTATTTTGGGGCAAAATTGCAGAAATTTCACGTATTTCAGGGAAAAAAAGCAGAAATTTTCTTATTTTGGGGCAAAAGAGAAGAAATTTCTCATATTTTGTGGCAAAAATGCAGAAATTCCCCTTATTTTGAGGTAAAAAAGCTGAAATTCCCCTTATTTGGGTGCAAAAAGGCAGAATTTTCTTTTATTTTGAGAAAAAATTGCAGAAATTTCACTTATTTCAGGGTAATAAGTCAGAAATTTTCCTTATTTTGGGGCCAAAAAACAGAAAATCCCTTTGTTTTGGGGGGAAAAGACAGAAATTCCACTTATTTAGAGGCAAAAAAGCAGAAATTCTTCTTATTTTGGAACAAAAATTAAGAAATTTCACTTTTTTATGGCAAAAAGTTATGCATTCTTCTTATTTACGGACAAAAAGGAAGAAATTTCCTGTATTTTGCAGCAAAATTGCAGAAATTCCTCTAATTGTGGCTAGAAAACGCAGAAATTCCCTATATGTTGGGGCAAAAAGACAGAAATTCTCCTTATTTTGGGGCAAAACTAAGAAATTTCACTTATTTTGGGGCAAAATTGCAGAAATTTCACTTATTTCAGAAATAAAGCAGAAATTTTCATATTTTGGATCAAAAAGGCAGAAATTGCTTTTATTTTGGTACAAAATTGCAGAAATTTTTCTTCTTTTGGGGCAAAAGGCAAAAATTCTTAATATTTTGTGGCAAAAATGCAGAAATTCCCCTTATTTTGAGGTAAAAAGGCTGAAATTCCCCTTATTTGGGGGCAAAAAGGCAGAAATTTCTTTTATTTTGGTACAAAATTGCAAAAATTTTTCTTATTTTGGGCAAAATCAGAAATTTCCCATATTTTGGGGCAAAAATGCAGAAATTCCCCTTATTTTGAGGTAAAAAGGCTGAAATTCCCCTTATTTGGGGGCAAAAAGTAAGAAATTCCTCTTATTTTTGGGCAAAAAGCAGACATTTCACTTATTTTGGGGAAAATTTTAGAAATTTAACTTATTTCTGTGCAAAAAGTCAGAAATTATCCTCATTTTTGGGCACAAAGGCAGAAATTCCTAATATTTTGTGGCAAAAATGCAGAAATTCCCCTTATTTTGAGGTAAAAAGGCTGAAATTCCCCTTATTTGGGGGCAAAAAGGCAGAAATTTCCCTTATTTTGAAGCAAAATTGCAGAAATTTAACTTATTTCAGGGTAATAAGTCAAAAATTTTTCTTTCTTTGCAGCAAAAACACAAAAATTCCCTTTGTTTTGTGGGAAAAAGACAGAAATTTTACTTATTTAGAGGCAAAAAAGCAGAAATTCTCCTTATTTTGAAGCAAAAATGAAGAAATTTTTCTTTTTTATGGAAAAAAAGGAATGCATTCTTCTTATTTTCAGGCAAAAAGGCAGAAATTCCCCGTATTTTGGAGCAAAATTGCAGAAATTCCCCTATTTGTGAGGCAAAAAGGCAGAAATTCCCTATATGTTGGGGTAAAAAGACAGAATTTCTTTTTATTTTGGGGCAAAACTCAGAAATTCCACTTATTTTGGGGCAAAAATGCAGAAATTTCCCTTATTTTGGGGCAAAATTGCAGAAATTTCTCTTATTTTGGGGCAAAATTGCAGAAATTTCACTTATTTTAGGGTAATAAGTAAGAAATTTTCCTTATTTTGGGGCATAAAAGACAGAAATTCCCTTTGTTTTGGGGGGAAAAGACAGAAATTTTACTTATTTAGATGCAAAAAAGCAGAAATTCCCCTTATTTTGGAGTAAAAATGAAGAAATTTCCATTTTTAAGGCAAAAAGAAATGCATTCTTCTTATTTTCAGGCAAAAAGGTTGAAATTCCTCGTATTTTGGAGCAAAATTGCAGAAATTCCCCTATTTGTGGGGAAAAAAGGCAGAAATTTCCTATATATTGGGGCAAAATTACAGAAATTCACCTTATTTTGGGGCAAAACTCAGAAATTCCACTTATTTTGGGGCAAAATTTCAGAAATTTCCCTTATTTTGGGGCAAAATTGCAGAATGTTCACTTATTTTGGAGCAAAATTGCATAAATATCACTTATTTCAGAAAAAATAAGCAGAATTTATCTTATTTCGGGGCAAAATGGCAGAAATTTCTCATATTTTGTGGCAAAAAAGCAGAAATTCCCCTTATTTTGAAGCAAAAATGAAGAAATTTCCCTTTTTTATTCCAAAAAGGAGTGCATTCTTCTTATTTTCGGGCAAAAAGGCAGAAATTCACCGTATTTTATAGCAAAATTGCAGAAATTCCCCGAATTGTGGGGCAAAAATGCAGAAATTCCCCGAATTGTGGGGCAAAAATGCAGAAATTCCCTATATGTTGGGTCAAAAAGACAGAAATTCTCTTTATTTTGGGGCAAAACTCAGAAATTCCACTTATTTTGTGGCAAAATTCCAGAAATTTCCTTTCTTTTGGGGCAAAAAGGCAGAAATTCCTAATATTTTGTAGCAAAAATGCCGAAATTCCCCTTATTTTGAGGTAAAAATGCTGAAATTCCCTTTATTTGGGGGCAAAAAGTCAGAAATTTCCATTATTTTGGGGCAAAATTGCAGAAATTTCACTTACTTCAAAGTAATATGTCAGAAATTTTATTTATTTTGGGGCAAAAAAGACAGAAATTCTTTTTGTTTTGGGAGAGAAATACAGAAATTCCAATTATTTAGTGGCAAAAAGCAGAAATTCCCCTTATTTTGGAGCAAAAATTAAGAAATTTCCCTTTTTATGGCAAAAAGGTATGCATTTTTCTTATTTTCGGGCAAAAAGGCAGAAATTCCTCGTATTTTAGAGCAAAATTGCAGAAATTCCCGTAATTGTGGGGCAAAAAGTCAGAAATTCACTATATGTTGGGGCAAAAAGGCAGAAATTCTCCTTACTTTGGGGCAAAACTCAGAAATTCCACTTATTTTGGGGGCAAAATTCCAGAAATTTCCCTTTATTTTGGAGCAAAAAGGTAGAAATTCCTAATATTTTGTGGCAAAAATGCAGAAATTCCCCTTATTTTGAGGTAAAAAGGCTGAAATTCCCCTTATTTGGGGGCAAAAAAGCAGAAATTTTCTCTTATTTTGGGGCAAAATTGCAGAAATTTCACTTATTTCAGGGTAATAATCAGAAATATTCTTTATTATGGGGCAAAATGGACAGAAATTCCCTTTGTTTTGGGGGAAAAAGACAGAAATTTTGCTTATTTAGAAGCAAAAAAGCAGAAATTCCCATTATTTTGGAACAAAAATGAAGAAATTTACCTTTTTTATGGCAAAAAGTTATGCATTCTTATTATTTTCCAGCCAAAAGGCAGAAATTTTCCGTATTTTGGAGCAAAATTGCAGTAATTCCCCTAATTGTGGGGCAAAAAGGCAGAAATTCCCTATATGTTGCGGCAAAAAGACAGAAATTCTCCTTATTTTGGGGCAAAACTCAGAAATTCCACTTATTTTTGGGCAAAATTCCAGAAATTTCTTTTATTTTGTGGCAAAATTGCAGAAATTTCACTTATTTTGGGGCAAAATTGCAGAAATTTCACTTATTTCAGGAAAAAAAAGCAGAAATTTTCTTATTTTGGGGCAAAAAGGCAGAAATTTCTTTTATCTTGGTACAAAATTGCAGAAATTTTTCTTATTTTGGGTCAAAATGGTTGAAATTCCTCATATTTTGGGGAAAAAATGCAGAATTTCCCATTATCTTGAGGTAAAAAGGCTGAAATTCCCCTTATTTGGGGGCAAAAAGGCAGAAATTTCCCTTATTTTGGGGCAAAATTTCAGAAATTTCACTTATTTCAGGGTAATAAGTCAGAAATTTTCCTTATTTTGGGGCAAAAAAGACAGAAATTCCCTTTGTTTTTAGGGGAAAAAGACAGAAATTCCACATTTTTGGAAGCAAAAAAGCAGAAATTCCTTTTATTTTTGAGCAAAAATGAATTTTTCTTTTTTGTGGCAAAAGGTATACATTCTCCTTATTTTCAGGCTAAAAAGCAGAAATTCCCTTTATTTTTGAGCAAAATTGCAGAAATTCTCTTAATTGTGGGGCAAAAAGGCAGAAATTGCCTATATGTTGGGGCAAAAAGACAGAAATTCTCCTTATTTTGGGGCAAAACTCAGAAATTGCACGTATTTTGGGGCAAAATTCCAGAAATTTCCCTAATTTTGGGGCAAAATTGAAGAAATTTCAGTTATTTTGGGGCAAAATTGCAGAAATTTCACTTATTTCAGAGAAAAAAAACAGAAATTTTCCTTATTTTGTGCAAAATGCAGAAATTCCTAATATTTTGTGGCAAAAATGCAGAAATTCCCCTTATTTTGAGGTAAAAAGGCTGAAATTCCTCTTATTTGGGGGCAAAAAGGCAGAAATTTCTCTTATTTTGGGGCAAAATTGCAGAAATTTCACTTATTTCAGGGTAATAAGTCAGAAATTTTTCTTATTTTGGAGCAAAAAAGACAGAAATTCTCTTTGTTTTGCGGGAAAAGGACAGAAATTCCACTTATTTAGAGGCAAAAAAGCAGAAATTCCTATTATTTTGGAGCAAAATTGCAGAAATTTCCCTTTTTTATGGCAAAAAGGTATGCATTCTTTTTATTTTTGGGCAAAAAGGCAGAAATTCCCTGTAATTTGGAGCAAAATTTCAGAAATTCCCATAATTGTGGGGCAAAAAGTCAGAAATTCCCTATATTTTGGGGCAAAAATCAGAAATTCTCTTTATTTTGGGGCAAAACTCAGAAATTCCACTTATTTTGGAGCATAATTCCAGAAATTTCTTTTATTTTGTGGCAAAATTGCAGAAATTTCACTTATTTTGGGGCAAAATTGCAGAAATTTCACTTATTTCATGGAAAAAAGAAGAAATTTTCTTATTTTTGAGGCAAAAAGTCAGAAATTTCCCATATTTTGGTGCAGAAATGCAGAAATTCCCCTTATTTTGAGGTAAAAATGCTGAAATTCCCCGTATTTGGGGGCAAAAAGGCAGAAATTTCCCTTATTTTGGGGCAAAATTGCAGAAATTTCACTTATTTCAGAAAAAAAGCAGAAATTTTCTTATTTTGGGGCAAAAGGCAGAAATTTTTTTATTTTGGTACAAAATTGCAGAAATTTTTCTTATTTTGGGGCCAAAAGGCAGAAATTTCCCATATTTTGGGGCAAAAATGCAGAAATTCCCCTTATTTTGAAGGAAATAGGCTAAAATTTCCCTTACTTGGAGGCAAAAAGGCAGAAATTTCTCTTATTTTGGGGCAAAATTGCAGAAACATCACTTATTTCAGGGTAATAATTCAGAAATTTTCCTTATTTTGGGGCAAAAAAGACAGAAATTCCCTTTGTTTTGGGGAAAAAAGACATAAATTCCACTTATTTAAAGGCAAAAAAGCAGAAATTGCCCTTATTTTGGAACAAAATTTCAGAAATTTCCCTTTTTTATGGCAAAAAGGTATGCATTCTTTTTATTTTCGGGCAAAAAAGGCAGAAATTCCTCGTATTTTGGAGCAAAATTTCAGAAATTCCCCTAATTGTGGGACAAAAAGGCAGAAATTCCCTATATGTTGGGGCAAAAAGACAGAAATTCTCATTATTTTGGGGCAAAACTCAGAAATTCCACTTATTTTGGGGCAAAATTCCAGAAATTTCCCTTATTTTGGGGCAAAATTGCAGAAATTTCACTTATTTTGGGGCAAATTGCAGAAATTTCACTTATTTCAAGGATAAAATGAAGAATTTTTCTTATTTGGAGGCAAAAACGTAGAAATTTCTTTTATTTTGGTACAAAATTGCAGAAATTTTTCTTATTTTGGGCAAAAAGGCAGAAATTTCCCATATTTTGGGGTAAAAATGCAGAAATTCCTTTTATTTTGAGGTAAAAAGGCTGAAATTCCTATTATTTGGGGGCAAAAGTAAGAAATTCCCATTAATTTGGTGCCAAAAGCAGACATTTCCCTTGTTTTTGGGAAAAATTTTAGAAATTTAACTTATTTCAGGGCAAAAAGTCAGAAATTTTCCTTATTTTGGGGCAGAAAGGCAGAAATTCCTAATATTTTGTGGCAAAATGCAGAAATTCCCCTTATTTTGAGGTAAAAAGGCTGAAATTCCCCTTATTTGGGGGCAAAAAGTCAGAAATTTCCCTTATTTTGGGGCAAAATTGCAGAAATTTCACTTACTTCAAAGTAATAAGTCAGAAATTTTCCTTATTTTGGGGTAAAAAAGACAGAAATTCCTTTTGTTTTGGGGGAGAAAGACAGAAATTCCACTTATTTAGAGGCAAAAAAGCAGAAATTCCCCTTATTTTGGGGCAAAAATGAAGAAATTTCCATTTTTTATTGCATAAAGGTATGCATTCTTATTATTTTCGGGCAAAAAGGCAGAAATTCCCCGTATTTTGGAGCAAAATTGCAGAAATTCCCCTAATTGTGGGGCAAAGAGGCAGAAATTTTCTATATGTTGGGGCAAAAAGACAGAAATTCTCCTTATTGTGGGGCAAAACTCAGAAATTTCACTTATTTTTGGGGCAAAATTGCAGAAATTTCACTTATTTCAGAAAAAAAGCAGAAATTTTCTTATTTTCGGGCAAAAAGGCAGAAATTTCTTTCATTTTGGTACAAAATTGAAGAAATTTTTCTTATTTTGGGGCAAAAAAGCAGAAATTTCCCATATTTTAGGGCAAAAATGCAGAAATTCCCCTTATTTTGAGGTAAAAAGGCTGAAATTCCCCTTATTAGGGGGCAAAAAGGCAGAGATTTCTATAATTTTGGTACAAAATTGCAGAAATTTTTCTTATTTTGGGCCAAAAAGCAGAAATTTCCCATATTTTGGGGCTAAAATGCAGAAATTCCCCTTATTTTGAGGTAAAAAGGCTGAAATTCCCCTTATTTGGGGGCAAAAAGTAAGAAATTCCCCTTATTTTGGGGCAAAAAGCAGACATTTCCCATATTTTGGGGAAAAATTTTAGAAATTTAACTTATTTCAGGGCAAAAAGTCAGAAATTTTTCATATTTTGGGGCACAAAGGCAGAAATTCCTAATATTTTGTGGCAAAAATGCAGAAATTCCTTTTATTTTGAGGTAAAAAGGCTGAAATTCCCCTTATTTGGGGGCAAAAAGGCAGAAATTTCCCTTATTTTGGGGCAAAATTGAAGAAATTTCACTTATTTCAGGGTAATAAGTCAGAAATTTTTCTTATTTTGAAGCAAAAAGACAAAAATTCCCTTTGTTTTGTGGGAAAAAGACAGAAATTTTACTTATTTAGAGGCAAAAATGCAGAAATTCCCCTTATTTTGGAGCAAAAATGAGGAGATTTCCCTTTTTTATGGCAAAAAGGTATGCATTCCTCTTATTTTCAGGCAAAAAGGCAGAAATTCCCCGTATTTTGGAGCAAAATTGAAGAAATTCCTCTAATTTTGGGGCAAAATGGCAGAAATTCCCTATATGTTGGGGCAAAAAGACAGAAATTCCCCTTATTTTGGAGCAAAAATGAAGAAATTTCCCTTTTTTATGGCAAAAAGGTATGCATTTCTCTTATTTTCAGGCAAAAAGGAAGAAATTCCCTGTATTTTGGAGCAAAATTGAAGAAATGCTCCTAATTGTGGGGCAAAAAGGCAGAAATTCCCTATATGTTGGGGCAAAAAGACAGAAATTCTCCTTATTTAGGAGAAAAACTCAGAAATTTCAATTATTTTGAGGCAAAATTGCAGAAATTTCACTTATTTCAGAAAAAAAGCAGAAATTTTCTTATTTTGGGGCAAAAAAGCAGAAATTTCTTTTATTTTGGTACAAAATTGCAGAAATTTTTCTTATTTTGGGGCAAAAAGGCAGAAATTTCCCATATTTTGGGGCAAAAATGCAGAAATTCCCTCTTATGTTGAGGTAAAAATGCTGAAATTCTCCTTATTTGGGGGCAAAAAGGCAGAAATTTCTCTTATTTTGAGGCAAAATTGCAGAAATTTCACTTATTTCAGGGTAATAAGTCAGAAATTTTTTTTTTATTTTGGGACAAAAAAGACAGAAATTCCCTTTGTTTTGGGGAGAAAAGAGAGTAATTCCACTTATTTAGAGGCAAAAATGCAGAAATTCCCCTTATTGTGGAGCAAAATTGCAGAAATTTCCCTATTTTGTGGCAAAAAGGTATGCATTCTTCTTATTTTGGACACAAAGGCAGAAATTCCCTGTATTTTGGGGCACAATTGCAGAAATTCCCCTAATTGTGGTGCAAAAAGGCAGAAATTCCCTATATGTTGTGGCAAAAAGACAGAAATTCTCCTTATTTTGGGGCAAAACTCAGAAATTCCACTTATTTTGGGGCAAAATTCCAGAAATTTCCCTTATTTTGGGGCAAAATTGCAGAAATTTCACTTATTTTGGGGCAAATTGCAGAAATTTCACTTATTTCAAGGATAAAATGAAGAATTTTTCTTTTTTGGAGGCAAAAACGTAGAAATTTCTTTTATTTTGGTACAAAATTGCAGAAATTTTTCGTATTTTGGGCAAAAAGGCAGAAATTTTCCATATTTTGGGGCAAAAATGCAAAAATTCCTTTTATTTTGAGGTAAAAAGGCTGAAATTCCTATTATTTGGGGGCAAAAAGTAAGAAATTCCCATTATTTTTGTGCCAAAAGTAGATATTTCCCTTGTTTTTGGGAAAAATTTTAGAAATTTAACTTATTTCAGGGCAAAAAGTCAGAAATTTTCCTTATTTTGGGGCAGAAAGGCAGAAATTCCTAATATTTTGTGTCAAAATGCAGAAATTCCCCTTATTTTGAGGTAAAAAGGCTGAAATTCCCCTTATTTGGGGGCAAAAAGTCAGAAATTTCCCTTATTTTGGGGCAAAATTGCAGAAATTTCACTTACTTCAAAGTAATAAGTCAGAAATTTTCCTTATTTTGGGGTAAAAAAGACAGAAATTCCTTTTGTTTTGGGGGAGAAAGACAGAAATTCCTCTTATTTAGAGGCAAAAAAGCAGAAATTCCACTTATTTTGGAGCAAAAATGAAGAAATTTCCATTTTTTATGGCAAAAAGGTATGCATTCTTCTTATTTTCGGGCAAAAAGGCAGAAATTCCCCGTATTTTGGAGCAAAATTGCAGAAATTCCCCTAATTGTGGGGCCAAGAGGCAGAAATTTTCTATATGTTGGGGCAAAAAGACAGAAATTCTCCTTATTGTGGGGCAAAACTCAGAAATTTCACTTATTTTTGGGGCAAAATTGCAGAAATTTCACTTATTTCAGAAAAAAAGCAGAAATTTTCTTATTTTCGGGCAAAAAGGCAGAAATTTCTTTCATTTTGGTACAAAATTGAAGAAATTTTTCTTATTTTGGGGCAAAAAGGCAGAAATTTCCCATATTTTAGGGCAAAAATGCAGAAATTCCCCTTATTTTGAGGTAAAAAGGCTGAAATTCCCCTTATTAGGGGGCAAAAAGGCAGAGATTTCTATAATTTTGGTACAAAATTGCAGAAATTTTTCTTATTTTGGGCCAAAAAGCAGAAATTTCCCATATTTTGGGGCTAAAATGCAGAAATTCCCCTTATTTTGATGTAAAAAGGCTGAAATTCCCCTTATTTGGGGGCAAAAAGTAAGAAATTCCCCTTATTTTGGGGCAAAAAGCAGACATTTCCCATATTTTGGGGAAAAATTTTAGAAATTTAACTTATTTCAGGGCAAAAAGTCAGAAATTTTTCTTATTTTGGGGCACAAAGACAGAAATTCCTAATATTTTGTGGCATAAATGCAGAAATTCCTTTTATTTTGAGGTAAAAAGGCTGAAATTCCCCTTATTTGGGGGCAAAAAGGCAGAAATTTCCCTTATTTTGGGGCAAAATTGAAGAAATTTCACTTATTTCAGGGTAATAAGTCAGAAATTTTTCTTATTTTGAAGCAAAAAGACAAAAATTCCCTTTTTTTTGTGGGAAAAAGTCAGAAATTTTACTTATTTAGAGGCAAAAATGCAGAAATTCCCCTTATTTTGGAGCAAAAATGAGGAGATTTCCCTTTTTTATGGCAAAAAGGTATGCATTCCTCTTATTTTCAGGCAAAAAGGCAGAAATTCCCCGTATTTTGGAGCAAAATTGAAGAAATTCCTCTAATTTTGGGGCAAAATGGCAGAAATTCCCTATATGTTGCGGCAAAAAGACAGAAATTCCCCTTATTTTGGAGCAAAAATGAAGAAATTTCCCTTTTTTATGGCAAAAAGGTATGCATTCCTCTTATTTTCAGGCAAAAAGGAAGAAATTCCCTGTATTTTGGAGCAAAATTGAAGAAATGCTCCTAATTGTGGGGCAAAAAGGCAGAAATTCCCTATATGTTGGGGCAAAAAGACAGAAATTCTCCTTATTTAGGAGAAAAACTCAGAAATTTCAATTATTTTGAGGCAAAATTGCAGAAATTTCACTTATTTCAGAAAAAAAGCAGAAATTTTCTTATTTTGGGGCAAAAAAGCAGAAATTTCTTTTATTTTGGTACAAAATTGCAGAAATTTTTCTTATTTTGGGGCAAAAAGACAGAAATTTTCCATATTTTGGGGCAAAAATGCAGAAATTCCCTCTTATGTTGAGGTAAAAATGCTGAAATTCTCTTTATTTGGGGGCAAAAAGGCAGAAATTTCTCTTATTTTGAGGCAAAATTGCAGAAATTTCACTTATTTCAGGGTAATAAGTCAGAAATTTTTTTTTTTATTTTGGGACAAAAAAGACAGAAATTCCCTTTGTTTTGGGGAGAAAAGAGAGTAATTCCACTTATTTAGAGGCAAAAAAGCAGAAATTCCCCTTATTGTGGAGCAAAATTGCAGAAATTTCCCTATTTTGTGGCAAAAAGGTATGCATTCTTCTTATTTTGGACACAAAGGCAGAAATTCCCTGTATTTTGGGGCAAAATTGCAGAAATTCCCCTAATTGTGGGGCAAAAAGGCAGAAATTCCCTATATGTTGGGGCAAAAAGACAGAAATTCTCATTATTTTGGGGCAAAACTCAGAAATTCCACTTATTTTGGGGCAAAATTCCAGAAATTTTCCTTATTTTGGGGCAAAATTGCAGAAATTTCACTTATTTTGGGGCAAATTGCAGAAATTTCACTTATTTCAAGGATAAAATGAAGAATTTTTCTTATTTGGAGGCAAAAACGTAGAAATTTCTTTTATTTTGGTACAAAATTGCAGAAATTTTTCTTATTTTGGGCAAAAAGGCAGAAATTTCCCATATTTTGGGGCAAAAATGCAGAAATTCCTTTTATTTTGGGGTAAAAAGGCTGAAATTCCTATTATTTGGGGGCAAAAAGTAAGAAATTCCCATTATTTTGGTGCCAAAAGTAGATATTTCCCTTGTTTTGGGAAAAATTTTAGAAATTTAACTTATTTCAGGGCAAAAAGTCAGAAATTTTCCTTATTTTGGGGCAGAAAGGCAGAAATTCCTAAAATTTTGTGTCAAAATGCAGAAATTCCCCTTATTTTGAGGTAAAAAGGCTGAAATTCCCCTTATTTGGGGGCAAAAAGTCAGAAATTTCCCTTATTTTGGGGCAAAATTGCAGAAATTTCACTTACTTCAAAGTAATAAGTCAGAAATTTTCCTTATTTTGGGGTAAAAAAGACAGAAATTCCTTTTGTTTTGGGGGAGAAAGACAGAAATTCCTCTTATTTAGAGGCAAAAAAGCAGAAATTCCACTTATTTTGGAGCAAAAATGAAGAAATTTCCATTTTTTATGGCAAAAAGGTATGCATTCTTCTTATTTTCGGGCAAAAAGGCAGAAATTCCCCGTATTTTGGAGCAAAATTGCAGAAATTCCCCTAATTGTGGGGCCAAGAGGCAGAAATTTTCTATATGTTGGGGCAAAAAGACAGAAATTCTCCTTATTGTGGGGCAAAACTCAGAAATTTCACTTATTTTGGGGCAAAATTGCAGAAATTTCACTTATTTCAGAGAAAAGCAGAAATTTTCTTATTTTGGGTCAAAAAGGCAGAAATTTCTTTTATTTTGGTACAAAATTGCGGAAATTTTTCTTATTTTGGGGCAAAAAGGCAGAAATTCCTAATATTTTGTGGCAAAAAAGCAGAAATTCCCCTTATTTTGAGTTAAAAAGGCTGAAATTCCCCTTATTTGGGGGCAAAAAGGCAGAAATTTCTTTTATTTTGGTACAAAATTGCAGAAATTTTTCTTATTTTGGGCAAAATGCAGAAATTTCCCATATTTTGGGGAAAAATGCAGAAATTCCCATTATTTTAAGGTAAAAAGGCTGAAATTCCCCTTATTTAGGGGCAAAAGGTAAGAAATTCCTCTTATTTTGTGGCAAAAAGCAGACATTTCCCTTATTTTGGGGAAAATTTTAGAAATTTATTTCATTTCAGGGCAAAAAGTCAGAAATTTTCCTTATTTTGAGGCAGAAAGGCAGAAATTTCTAATATTTTGTGGCAAAAATGCAGAAATTCCCCTTATTTTGAGGCAAAAAGGCTGAAATTCCCCTTATTTGGGGGAAAAAAGGCAGAAATTTCCTTTATTTTGGGGCAAAATTGCAGAAATTTCACTTATTTCAGGATAATAAGTCAAAAATTTTTCTTATTTTGCGGCAAAAAAGACAGAAATTCCCATTGTTTTGTGGGAAAAAGACAGAAATTTTACTTATTTCGAGGCAATAAAGCAGAAATTTCCCATATTTTGGAGCAAAAATGAAGAAATTTATCTTTTTTATGGCAAAAAGGAATGCATTCTTCTTATTTTCAGGCAAAAAGGCAGAAATTCCCCGTATTTTGCAGCAAAATTGCAGAAATTCCTTTAATTGTGGGGCAAAAATGCAGAAATTCCCTATATGTTTGGGCAAAAAGACAGAAATTCTCCTTATTTTGGGGTAAAACTCTAAAATTCCACTTATTTTGGGGCAAAATTCCAGAAATTTCCCTTATTTTGGGGCAAAATTGCAGAAATTTCACTTATATTGGGGCAAAATTGCAGAAATTTCACTTATTTCAGGGAAAAAAATTAGAATTTTTCTTATTGTGGGGCAAAAAGGCAGAAATTTCTCATATGTTGTGGCAAAAATGCAGAAATTCCCCTTATTTTGAGGTAAAAAGGCTGAAAATCCTCTTATTTGGGAGCAAAAATGCAGAAATTTCCCTTATTTTGGGGTAAAATTGCAGAAATTTCACTTATTTCAGGGTAATAAGTCAGAAATTTTTCTTGTTTTGGGGCAAAAATTACAGAAATTCCCTTTGTTTTGGGGAGAAAAGACAGAAATTCCACTTATTTTGAGGCAAAAAAGCAGAAATTCCCCTTATTTTGGAGCAAAAATGAAGAAATTTCCCTTTTTTATGGCAAAAAGGTATGCATTCTTCTTATTTTCTACAAAAAGGAAGAAATTTCCTGTATTTTGGAGCAAAATTGCAGAAATTCCCCTAAATGTGGGGCCAAAAGGCAGAAATTCCCTATATGTTGGGGCAAAAAGACAGAATTTCTCCTTATTTTGGGGCAAAACTCAGAAATTTCACATATTTTGGGGCAATATTCCAGAAATTTTTCTTATTTTGGAGAAAAATTGCAGAAATTTCACTTATATTGGGGAAAAACTGCAAAAATTTCTCTTATTTTGGGGCAAAATTGCAGAAATTTCACTTATTTCAGGGAAAAAAAGCAGAAATTTTCTTATTTTGGGGCAAAAAGGCAGAAATTTCTCATATTTTGTGGCAAAAATGCAGAAATTCCCCTTATTTTGAGGTAAAAAAGCTGGAATTCCCCTTATTTGGGTGCAAAAAGGCAGAAATTTCTTTTTTTTTGGAAAAAATTGCAGAAATTTCACTTATTTCAGGGTAATAAGTCAGAAATTTTTCTTATTTTGCGGCAAAAAAGACAGAAATTCTTTTTGTTTTGTGGGAAAAAGACAGAAATATTACTTATTTAGAGGCAATAAAGCAGAAATTCCCCTTAATTTGGAGCAAAAATGAAGAAATTTCCCTTTTTTATGGCAAAAAGGAATGCATTCTTATTTTCAGGCAAAAAGGCAGAAATTTCCCGTATTTTGGAGCAAAATTGCAGAAATTCCCCTAAATGTGGGGCCAAAAGGCAGAAATTCCCTATATGTTGGGGCAAAAAGACAGAAATTCTTCTTATTATGGGGCAAAACTCAGAAATTTCACATATTTTGGGGCAAAATTCCAGAAATTTTTCTTGTTTTGGAGAAAAATTGCAGAAATTTCACTTATTTTAGGGCAAAATTGCAGAAATTTCACTTATTTCAGGGAAGAAAGGCAGAAATTTTCCTTATTTTGGGGCAAAAAGGCAGAAATTCCTAATATTTTGTGGCAAAAATGCAGAAATTCCCCTTATTTTGAGGTAAAAAGTCTGAAATTCCCCTTATTTAGGGGCAGAAAGGCAGAAATTTCTCTTATTTTGGGGCAAAATTGATGAAATTTCACTATTTTCAGTGTAATAAGTCAGAAATTTTGCTTATTTTGGGGCAAAAATGACCGAAATTTTCTTTGTCTTGAGGGAAAAAGACAGAAATTCCACTTATTTTGAGGCAAAAAAGCAGAAATTCCCCTTATTTTGGAGCAAAAATGAAGAAATTTCCTTTTTTGTGGCAAAAGGTATACATTCCCCTTATTTTCGGGCTAAAAAGCAGAAATTCCCCGTATTTTTGAGCAAAATTGTAGAAATTCCCCTAATTGTGGTGCAAAAAGGCAGAATTTCCCTATATGTTAGGGCAAAGAGACAGAAATTCTCCTTATTTTGGGGCCAAACTCAGAAATTCCACTTATTTTGGGGCAAAATTCCAGAAATTTCCCTTAATTTGGGGCAAAATTGGAGAAATTTCCCTCATTTTGGGGCAAAATTTCAGAAATTTCACTTATTTCAGGGTAATAAGTCAGAAATTTTCTTTATTTTGGGGCCAAAAAGACAGAAATTCTCTTTTTTGGGGGGGGAAAAGAGAGAAATTTTACTTATTTGGAGGCAAAAAAGCAGAAATTCCCCTTATTTTGGAGCAAAATTGCAGAAATTTCTCTTTTTTATGGCAAAAAGGTATGCATTCTTCTTATTTTCGGGCAAAAAGGCAGAAATTCCCCGTATTTTGGAGCAAAATTGCAGAAATTCCCCTAATTGTGGGGCAAAAAGGCTAAATTTCCCTATATGTTGGGGCAAAAAGACAGAAATTCTTCTTATTTTGGGGCAAAACTCAAAAATTCCACTTATTTTTGGGCAAAATTCCAGAAATTTCCCTTATTTTGGGGCAAAATTGCAGAAATTTCACTTATTTTGGGGCAAAATTGCAGAAATTTCACTTATTTCAGAAAAAAAAGCAGAAATTTTCTTATTTTGGGGCAAAAAGGCAGAAATTAATAATATTTTGTTGCAAAAATGCAGAAATTCCCCTTATTTTGAGGTAAAAAGGCTGAAATTCCCCTTATTTGGGAGCAAAAAGGCAAAATTTTTTTTTTTATTTTGGGGCAAAATTGCAGAAATTTCACTTATTTCAGGGTAGTAAGTCAGAAATTTTCCTTATTTTGGGGCAAAAAAGAAAGGAATTCCTTTTGTTTTGGGGGAAAAAGACAGAAATTCCACTTATTTAGAGGCAAAAATGCAGAAATTTTCCTTATTTTGGAGCAAAAATGAAGAAATTTCCCATTTTTATGGCAAAAAGGTATGCATTCTTCTTATTTTCGGGCAAAAAGGCAGTAATTCCCTGTATTTTGGAGCAAAATTGAAGAAATTCGCTAATTGTTTGGCAAAAAGGCAGAAATTCTCTATATGTTGGGGCAAAAAGACAGAAATTCTTATTATTTTGGGGCAAAACTCAGAAATTCCACTTATTTTGGGTCAAAATTCCAGAAATTTCCCTTAATTTGGGGCAAAATTTCAGAAATTTCACTTATTTTGGGGCAAAATTGCAGAAATTTCACTTATTTTGGGGCAAAATTGCAGAAATTTCACTTATTTCAGATAAAAGGCAGAAATTTTCCTTATTTTGGGAACAAAGGCAGAAATTCCTAATATTTTGTGACAAAAATGCAGAAATTCTTCTTTTTTTGAGGTAAAAATGCTGAAATTCCCCTCATTTGGGGGCAAAAAAGCAGAAATTTCCTTAATTTTGAGGCAAAATTGCAGAAATTTCACTTTTTTCAGGGAAAAAAAGCAGAAATTTTCTTACTTTGGGGCAAAAAGGCAGAAATTCCTAATATTTTGAGGCATAAATGCAGAAATTCCCCTTATTTTGAGGTAAAAAGGCTGAAATTCCCCTTATTTGGAGGCAATAAGGCAAAAATTTCTTTTATTTTGGGGCAAAATTGCAGAAATTTCACTTATTTCAGGGTAATAAGTCAGAAATTTTCTTTATTTTGGGGCAAAAAAGACAGGAATTCCCGTTGTTTTGGGGGAAAAATACAGAAATTCCACTTATTTAGAGGCAAAAAAGCAGAAATTCCCCTTATTTTGGAGCAAAAATGAAGAAATTTCCTTTTTATGGCAAAAATGTTTGGATTCTTCTTATTTTTGGGCAAAAAGGCAGAAATTCCCCATATTTTGGAGCAAAATTGCAGAAATTCCCCCAATTGTGGGGCAAAAAGGCAGAAATTCTCTATATGTTGGGGCAAAAAGACAGAAATTCTTTTTATTTTGGGGTAAAACTCAGAAATTCCACATATTTTGGGGCAAAATGCAGAAATTTCACTTATTTTGGGGCAAAATGCAGAAATTTCACTTATTTCAGGAAAAAAAGGCAGAAATTTTCCTTATATTGAGGCAAAAAGGCAGAAATTCCTAATATTTTGTAGCAAAAATGCAGAAATTCCCCTTATTTCGAGGTAAAAAGGCTGAAATTCCCTTTATTTGGTAGCAAAAAAGTAGAAATTTCCCTTATTTTGAGGCAAAATTGCAGAAATTTCACTTACTTCAGAGTATTAAGTCAGAATTTTTCCTTATTTTGGGGCAAAAAAGACAGAAATTCCCTTTGTATTGGGGGAAAAAAACAAAAATTCCACTTATTTAGAGGCAAAAATGCAGAAAATCCCCTTATTTTGGAGCAAAAATGAAGAAATTTCCCTTTTTTATGGCAAGAAGGTATGCATTCTTCTTATTTTCAAGCAAAAAGGCAGAAATTTCCCGTATTTTGGAGCAAAATTGCAGAAATTCCCCTAATTCTGGGGCAAAAGGCAGAAATTGCCTATATGTTGGGGCAAAACTCAGAAATTCCACTTATTTAGGGGCAAAATTCCAGAAATTTCCCTTATTTTGGGGCAAAATTGCAGAAATTTCACTTATTTTGGGGCAAAATTGCAGAAATTTCACTTATTTCAGGGAAAAAAAAGCAGAAATTTTCTTCTTTTGGGGCAAAAAGGCAGAAATTAATAATATTTTGTGGCAAAAATGCAGAAATTCCCCTTATTTTGAGGTAAAAAGGCTGAAATTCCCCTTATTTTGGGGCAAAAAAGAAAAAATTTCCTTTATTTTGGGGCAAAATTGAAGAAATTTCACATATTTCAGGGTAGTCAGTCAGAAATTTTCCTTATTTTGGGGCAAAAAAGACAGGAATTCCCTTTGTTTTGGGGGAAAAAGACAGAAATTCCACTTATTTAGAGGCAAAAAAGCGGAAATTCCCCTTAATTTGGAGCAAAAATGAAGAAATTTCACTTTTTTATGGCAAAAAGGTATGCATTCTTTTTATTTTCGGGCAAAAAGGCAGAAATTCCATGTATTTTGGAGCAAAATTGCAGAAATTCCCCTAATTGTGGGGCAAAAATGCAGAAAATCTCTATATGTTGGGGCAAAAAGACAGAAATTCTCTATATTTTGAGGCAAAACTCAGAAATTCCACTTATTTTGGGGCAAAATTCCAGAAATTTTCCTTATTTAGGGGCAAAATTGCAGAAATTTCACTTATTTTGGGGCAAATATGCAGAAATTTCACTTATTTTGGGGCAAAATTGCAGAAATTTCACTTATTTCAGGGAAAAAAGGCAGAAATTTTCCTTATTTTGGGGCAAAAAGGCAGAAATTCCTAATATTTTGTTGCAAAAATGCAGAAATTCCCCTTATTTCGAGGTAAAAAGTCTGAAATTCCCCTTATTTGGGGGCAAAAAGGCAGAAATTTCCCTTATTTTGGGACAAAATTGCAGAAATTTCACTTACTTCAGGGTAAAAAGTCAGAATTTTTCCTTATTTTGGCGCAAAAAAGACAGAAATTCCCTTTGTTTTGGGGGAAAAAGACAGAAATTCCACTTAATTAGAGGCAAAAAAGCAGAAATTCCCCTTATTTTGGAGCAAAAATGAAGAAATTCCCCTAATTGTGGGGCAAAAAGGCAGAAATTGCCTATATGTTGGGGCAAAAAGATAGAAATTCTCCTTATTTTGGTGCAAAACTCAGAAATTAAACTTATTTTTGGGCAAAATTCCAGAAATTTCCCTTATTTTGTGGCAAAATTGCAGACATTTCACTTATTTTGGGGCAAAATTGCAGAAATTTCACTTATTTCAGGAAAAAAAAGCAGAAATTTTCTTATTTTAGGGTAAAACGGCAGAAATTCCTAATATTTTGTGGCATAAATGCAGAAATTCCCCTTATTTTGAGGTAAAAAGGCTGAAATTCCTTTTATTTGGGGGCAATAAGGCAAAAATTTCCTTTATTTTGGGGCAAAATTGCAGAAATTTTACTTATTTAAGGGTAATAAGTCAGAAATTTTCTTTATTTTGGGGCAAAAAAGACAGAAATTCCCTGTGTTTTGGGGGAAAAAGACAGAAATTCCACTTATTTAGAGGCAAAAAAGCAGAAATTCCCCTTATTTTGGAGCAAAAATGAAGAAATTTACTTTTTATGGCAAAAAGGTATGCATTCTTCTTATTTTCGGGCAAAAAGGCAGAAATTCCCCGTATTTTGGAGCAAAATTGCAGAAATTCCCCTAATAGTGGGGCAAAAAGGCAGAAAATCTCTATATGTTGGGGAAAAAAAAAGAAATTCTTTTTATTTTGGGGCAAAACTCAGAAATTCCACTTATTTAGGGGCAAAATTCCAGAAATTTCCCTTATTTTGGGACAAAATTGCAGAAATTTCACTTATTTTGGGGCAAAATTGCAGAAATTTTACTTATTTCAGGGAAAAAAGGAGAAATTTTCTTATTTTGGGCAAAAGAGCAGAAATTCCTAATATTTTGTGGCAAAAATACAGAAATTACCTCATTTTGAGGTAAAAAGGCTGAAATTCCCCTTATTTGGGGGCAAAAAGGCAGAATTTTCCCTTATTTTGGGGCAAAATTGCAGAAATTTCACTTACTTCAGGGTAATAAGTCAGAATTTTTCCTTATTTTGGTGCAAAAATACAAAAAATCCCTTTGTTTTGGGGGAAAAAAACAGAAATTCCACTTATTTAGAGGCAAAAAAGCAGAAATTCCTTTTTTTGGAGCAAAAATGAAGGAATTTCTTTTTTATGGCAAAAAGGTATGCATTCTTCTTATTTTCGGGCAAAATGGCTGAAATTCCCCGTATTTTGGAGCAAAATTGCAGAAATTCCCCTAAATGTGGGGCCAAAATGCAGAAATTCCCTATATGTTGGGGCAAAAAGACAGAATTTCTCCTTATTTTGGGGCAAAACTCAGAAATTTCACATATTTTGGGGCAAAATTCCAGAAATTTTTCTTATTTTGGAGAAAAATTGCAGAAATTTCACTTATTTTGGGGCAAAATTGCAAAAATTTCTCTTATTTTAGGGCAAAATTGCAGAAATTTCACTTATTTCAGGGAAAAAAAGCAAAAATTTTCTTATTTTGGGGCAAAAAGGCAGAAATTTCTCATATTTTGTGGCAAAAATGCAGAAATTCCCCTTATTTTGAGGTAAAAAAGCTGGAATTCCACTTATTTGGGTGCAAAAAGGCAGAAATTTCTTTTTTTTTTTGGGAAAAAATTGCAGAAATTTCACTTATTTCAGGGTAATAAGTCAGAAATTTTTCTTATTTTGCGGCAAAAAGACAGAAATTCTTTTTGTTTTGTGGGAAAAAGACAGTAATTTTACTTATTAAGAGGCAATAAAGCAGAAATTCCCCTTATTTTGGAGCAAAAATGAAGAAATTTCCCTTTTTTATGGCAAAAAGGAATGCATTCTTCTTATTTTCAGGCAAAAAGGCAGAAATTTCCCATATTTTGGAGCAAAATTGCAGAAATTCCCCTAAATGTGGGGCCAAAAGGCAGAAATTCCCTATATGTTGGGGCAAAAAGACAGAAATTCTTCTTATTATGGGGCAAAACTCAGAAATTTCACATATTTTGGGGCAAAATTCCAGAAATTTTTCTTATTTTGGAGAAAAATTGCAGAAATTTCACTTATTTTAGGGCAAAATTGCAGAAATTTCACTTATTTCAGGGAAGAAAGGCAGAAATTTTCTATATTTTGGGGCAAAAAGGCAGAAATTCCTAATATTTTGTGGCAAAAATGCAGAAATTCCCCTTATTTTGAGGTAAAAAGGCTGAAATTCCCCTTATTTAGGGGCAGAAAGGCAGAAATTTCTCTTATTTTGGGGCAAAATTGATGAAATTTCACTATTTTCAGTGTAATAAGTCAGAAATTTTGCTTATTTTGTGGCAAAAATGACAGAAATTTTCTTTGTTTTGAGGGAAAAAGACAGAAATTCCACTTATTTAGAGGCAAAAAAGCAGAAATTCCCCTTATTTTGGAGCAAAAATGAAGAAATTTCCCTTTTTTGTGGCAAAAGGTATACATTCCCCTTATTTTCGGGCTAAAAAGCAGAAATTCCCCGTATTTTGGAGCAAAATTGTAGAAATTCCCCTAATTGTGGTGCAAAAAGGCAGAAATTCCCTATATGTTAGGGCAAAGAGACAGAAATTCTCCTTATTTTGGGGCAAAACTTAGAAATTCCACTTATTTTGGGGCAAAATTCCAGAAATTTCCCTTATTTTGGGGCAAAATTGGAGAAATTTCCCTCATTTTGGGGCAAAATTTCAGAAATTTCACTTATTTCAGGGTAATAAGTCAGAAATTTTCTTTATTTTGGGGCCAAAAAGACAGAAATTCCCTTTTTTTGGGGGGGAAAAGAGAGAAATTTTACTTATTTAGAGGCAAAAAAGCAGAAATTCCCCTTATTTTGGAGCAAAATTGCAGAAATTTCTCTTTTTTATGGCAAAAAGGTATGCATTCTTCTTATTTTCGGGCAAAAAGGCAGAAATTCCCCGTATTTTGGAGCAAAATTGCAGAAATTCCCCTAATTGTGGGGCAAAAAGGCAAAATTTCCCTATATGTTGGGGCAAAAAGACAGAAATTCTCCTTATTTTGGGGCAAAACTCAAAAATTCCACTTATTTTTGGGCAAAATTCCAGAAATTTCCCTTATTTTGGGGCAAAATTGCAGAAATTTCACTTATTTTGGGGCAAAATTGCAGAAATTTCACTTATTTCAGAAAAAAAAGCAGAAATTTTCTTATTTTGGGGCAAAAAGGCAGAAATTAATAATATTTTGTTGCAAAAATGCAGAAATTCCCCTTATTTTGAGGTAAAAAGGCTGAAATTCCCCTTATTTGGGGGCAAGAGGCAAAAAATTTTTTTTATTTTGGGGCAAAATTGCAGAAATTTCACTTATTTCAGGGTAGTAAGTCAGAAATTTTCCTTATTTTGGGGCAAAAAAGAAAGGAATTCCTTTTGTTTTGGGGGGAAAAGACAGAAATTCCACTTATTTAGAGGCAAAAATGCAGAAATTTTTCTTATTTTGGAGCAAAAATGAAGAAATTCCCTATTTTTATGGCAAAAAGGTATGCATTCTTCTTATTTTCGGGCAAAAAGGCAGTAATTCCCTGTATTTTGGAGCAAAATTGCAGAAATTCCCCTAATTGTTTGGCAAAAAGGCAGAAATTCTCTATATGTTGGGGCAAAAAGACAGAAATTCTTCTTATTTTAGGGCAAAACTCAGAAATTCCACTTATTTTGGGGCAAAATTCCAGAAATTTTCCCTTAATTTGGGGCAAAATTGCAGAAATTTCACTTATTTTGGGGCAAAATTGCAGAAATTTCACTTATTTTGGGGCAAAATTGCAGAAATTTCACTTATTTAAGAAAAAAGGCAGAAGTTTTCCTTATTTTGGGAAAAAAGGCAGAAATTCCTAATATTTTGTGACAAAAATGCAGAAATTCTTCTTTTTTTGAGGTAAAAAGGCTGAAATTCCCCTTATTTGGGGGCAAAAAGGCAGAAATTTCCCTAATTTTGAGGCAAAATTGCAGAAATTTCACTTATTTCAGGGAAAAAAAGCAGAAATTTTCTTATTTTGGGGCAAAAAGGCAGAAATTCCTAATATTTTGAGGCATAAATGCAGAAATTCCCCGTATTTTGAGGTAAAAAGGCTGAAATTCCCCTTATTTGGGGGCAATAAGGCAAAAATTTCTTTTATTTTGGGGCAAAATTGCAGAAATTTCACTTATTTCAGGGTAATAAGTTAGAAATTTTCTTTATTTTGGGGCAAAAAAGATAGGAATTCTGTTTGTTTTGGGGGAAAAATACAGAAATTCCACTTATTTAGAGGCACAAAAGCAGAAATTCCCCTTATTTTGGAGCAAAAATGAAGAAATTTCCTTTTTATGGCAAAAATGTTTGCATTCTTCTTATTTTTGGGCAAAAAGGCAGAAATTCCCCATATTTTGGAGCAAAATTGCAGAAATTCCCCCAATTGTGGGGCAAAAAGGCAGAAATTCTCTATATGTTGGGGCAAAAAGACAGAAATTCTTCTTATTTTGGGGCAAAACTCAGAAATTCCACTTATTTTGGGGCAAAATGCAGAAATTTCACTTATTTTGGGGCAAAATGCAGAAATTTCACTTATTTCAGAAAAAAAGGCAGAAATTTTCCTTATATTGAGGCAAAAAGGCAGAAATTCCTAATATTTTGTAGCAAAATGTAGAAATTCCCCTTATTTCGAGGTAAATAGGCTGAAATTCCCTTTATTTGGTAGCAAAAAAGTAGAAATTTCCCTTATTTTGGGGCAAAATTGCAGAAATTTCACTTACTTCAGAGTAATAAGTCAGAATTTTTCCTTATTTTTGGGCAAAAAAGACAGGAATTCCCTTTGTTTTGGGGGAAAAAGACAGAAATTCCACTTATTTAGAGGCAAAAAAGCAGAAATTCCCTTTATTTAGGAGCAAAAATGAAGAAATTTCCCTTTTTTTAAGGCAAAAAGGTATGCATTCTTTTTATTTTCGGGCAAAAAGGCAGAAATTCCATGTATTTTGGAGCAAAATTGCAGAAATTCCCCTAATTGTGGGGCAAAAATGCAAAAAATCTCTATATGTTGGGGCAAAAAGACAGAAATTCTCTATATTTTGATGCAAAACTCAGAAATTCCACTTATTTTGGGGCAAAATTCCAGAAATTTTCCATATTTTGGGGCAAAATTGCAGAAATTTCACTTATTTTGGGGCAAATATGCAGAAATTTCACTTATTTTGGGGCAAAATTGCAGAAATTTCACTTATTTCAGGGAAAAAAGGCAGAAATTTTCCTTATTTTGGGGCAAAAAGGCAGAAATTCCTAATATTTTGTTGCAAAAATGCAGAAATTCCCCTTATTTCGAGGTAAAAAGCTGAAATTCCCCTTATTTGCGGGCAAAAAAGTAGAAATTTCCCTTATTTTGGGGAAAAATTACAGAAATTTCACTTACTTCAGGGTAATAAGTCAGAATTTTTCCTTATTTTGGGGCAAAAAAGACAGAAATTCTCTTTATTTTGGGGGAAATAGACAGAAATTCCACTTATTTAGAGGCAAAAAAGCAGAAATTCCTTTTATTTTGGAGCAAAAATGAAGAAATTTCCCATTTTTTGGCAAAAAGGTATTCATTCTTCTTATTTTCGGGCAAAAAGGCAGAAATTACCAGTATTTTGGAGCAAAATTACAGATATTTCCCTAATTGTGTAGCAAAAAACAGAAATTCTCTATATGTTGGGGCAAAAATACAAAAATTCTCTTTATTTTGGGGAAAAACACAAAAATTCCACTTATTTTGGGGCAAAATTCCAGAAATTTCCCTTATTTTGGTGCAAAATTGCAAAAATTTTACTTACTTCAGGTTAATAAGTCAGAATTTTTCCTTATTTTGGGGCAAAGAAGACAGAAATTCCCTTTGTTTTGGGGGAAAAAGACAGAAATTCCACTTATTTAGAGGCAAAAAAGCAGAAATTCCCCTTAATTTGGAGCAAAAATGAAGAAATTTCCCTTTTTTTATGGCAAAAAGGTATGCATTCCTCTTATTTTCGTGCAAAAAGGCAGAAATTCCACGTATTTTGGAGCAAAATTGAAGAAATTCCCCTAATTGTGGGGCAAAAAGGCAGAAATTGCCTATATGTTGGGGCAAAAAACAGAAATTCTCCTTATTTTGGGGCAAAACTCAGAAATTCCACTTATTTTGGGGCAAAATTCCAGAAATTTCCATAATTTTTGGGGCAAAATTTCAGAAATTTCACTTATTTTGGGGCAAAATTGCAAAATTTCACTTATTTCAGAGAAAAAAAAGCAGAAATTTTCTTATTTTGGGGCAAAAGGCAGAAATTCCTAATATTTTGTGGCAAAAATGCAGAAATTCCCTTTATTTTGAGGTAAAAAGGCTGAAATTCCCTTTATTTGGGGGCAAAAAGGCAAAAATTTCCTTTATTTTGGGGCAAAATTGCAGAAATTTCACTTATTTCAGGGTAATAAGTCAGAAAATTTCCTTATTTTGGGGCAAAAAAGACAGGAATTCCCTTTGTTTTGGGGGAAAAAGACAGAAATTCCACTTATTTAGAGGCAAAAAAGCAGAAATTCCCCTTATTTTGGAGCAAAAATGAAGAAATTTCCCTTTTTTATGGCAAAAAGTTATGCATTCTTCTTATTTTCGGGCAAAAAGGCAGAAACTCCCCGTATTTAGAGCAAAATTGCAGAAATTTCTTTAATTGTGGGACAAAAATGCAGAAATTCTCTATGTATTGGGGCAAAAAGACAGAAATTCTCCTTATTTTGTGTCAAAACTCAGAAATTCCACTTATTTTAGGGCAAAATTCCAGAAATTTTCTTTAATTTGGGGCAAAATTGCAGAAATTTCACTTATTTTTGGGCAAAATTGCAGAAATTTCACTTATTTTGGGGCAAAATTGCAGAAATTTAACTTATTTCAGAGAAAAAAGACAGAAATTTTTCTTATTTTGGGGCAAAAAGGCAGAAATTCCTAATATTTTGTGACAAAAATGCAGAAATTCTCCTTATTTTGAGGTAAAAAGGCTGAAATTCCCCTACTTTGGAGGCAAAAAGGCAGAAATTTTCCTAATTTTGGGGCAAAATTTCAGAAATTTCACTTACTTCAGGGTAATAAGTCAGAATTTTTCCTTATTTTGGGGCAAAAAAGACAGGAATTCCCTTTGTTTTGGGGGAAAAAGACAGAAATTCCACTTATTTAGAGGCAAAAAAGCAGAAATTCCCCTTATTTTGGAGCAAAAATGAAGAAATTTCCTTTTTTTATGGCAAAAAGTTATGCATTCTTCTTATTTTCGGGCAAAAAGGCAGAAATTCCCCGTATTTTGGAGCAAAATTGCAGAAATTTCTTTAATTGTGGGACAAAAATGCACAAATTCTCTATATATTGGGGCAAAAAGACAGAAATTCTCCTTATTTTGTGTCAAAACTCAGAAATTCCACTTATTTTGGGGCAAAATTCCAGAAATTTCCTTTAATTTGGGGCAAAATTGCAGAAATTTCACTTATTTTTGGGCAAAATTGCAGAAATTTCACTTATTTTGGGGCAAAATTGCAGAAATTTCACTTATTTCAGAGAAAAAAGACAGAAATTTTTCTTATTTTGGGGCAAAAAGGCAGAAATTCCTAATATTTTGTGACAAAAATGCAGAAATTCTCCTTATTTTGAGGTAAAAAGGCTGAAATTCCCCTAATTTGGAGGCAAAAAGGCAGAAATTTCCCTAATTTTGGGGCAAAATTTCAGAAATTTCACTTACTTCAGGGTAATAAGTCAGAATTTTTCCTTATTTTGGGGCAAAAATGAAAGAAATTCCCTTTGTCTTGGGGGAAAAGACAGAAATTCCACTTATTTAAAGGCCAAAATGCAGAAATTCCTCTTATTTTGGAGCAAAAATGAAGAAATTTCCCTTTTTTATGGCAAAAAGTTATGCATTCTTTTTATTTTCGGGCAAAAAGGCAGAAATTCCCCGTATTTTGAGCATAATTGCAGAAATTCCCCTAATTGTGGGGCAAAAATGCCGAAAATCTCTCTATGTTGGGGCAAAAAGACAGAAATTCTCCTTATTTTGGGGTAAAACTAAGAAATTCCACTTATTTTGGGGCAAAATTCCAGAAATTTTCCTTATTTTGGGGCAAAATTGCAGAAATTTCAATTATTTTGGGGCAAATATGAAGAAATTTTAATTATTTTGTGGCAAAATTGCAGAATTTTCACATATTATAGGGAAAAAAGGCATAAATTTTCTTTATTTTTGGGCAAAAAGGCAGAAATTCCTAATATTTTGTGGCAAAAATGCAGAAATTCCCCTTATTTCGAGGTAAAAAGGCTGAAATTCCCCTTATTTGGGGGCAAAAAGGCAAAAATTTCCCTTATTTTGGGGCAAAATTGCAGAAATTTCACTTACTTCAGGGTAATAAGTCAGAATTTTTCCTTATTTTGGGGCAAAAAGACAGAAATTCCCTTTATTTTGGGGGAAAAAAACAGAAATTCCACTTATTTAGAGGCAAAAAAGCAGAAATTCCCCTTTTTGGAGCAAAAATGAAGAAATTTCCCTTTTTTATGGCAAAAAGGTATGCATTCTTCTTATTTTCGGGCAAAAGACAGAAATTCCCCATATTTTGGAGCAAAATTGAAGAAATTCCCCTAATTGTGGGGCCAAAAGGCAGAAATTGCCTATGTGTTGGGGCAAAAAGACAGAAATTCTCCTTATTTTGGGGGAAAACTCAGAAATTCCACTTATTTTGGGGCAAAATTCCAGAAATTTCCCTTATTTTGGGGCACAATTGCAGACATTTCACTTATTTTAGGGCAAAATTGCAGAAATTTCACTTATTTAAGGAAAAAAAAAGCAGAAATTTTCTTATTTTGGGGCAAAAAGGCAGAAATTCCTAATATTTTTAGGCATAAATGCAGAAATTCCCCTTATTTTGAGGTAAAAAGGCTGAAATTCCCCTTATTTGGGGGCAAAAAGGCAAAAATTTCCTTTATTTTCGTTCAAAATTTCAGAAATTTCACTTATTTAAGGGTTATAAGTCAGAAATTTTCTTTATTTTGGGACAAAAAAGACAGGAATTCCCTTTGCCTTGGGGGAAAAAGACAGAAATTCCACTTATTTAGAGGCAAAAAAGAAGAAATTCCCCTTATTTTGGAGCAAAAATGAAGAAATTTCCCTTTTTTATGGCAAAAGGGTATGCATTCTTCTTATTATCGGGCAAAAAAGCAAAAATTCCCCGTATTTTTGAGCAAAATTGCAGAAATTCCCCTAATTGTGGGGCAAAAATGCAGAAAATCTCTATATGTTGGGGCCAAAAGACCGAAATTCTCTTTATTTTAGGGCAAAACTAAGAAATTCCACTTATTTTGGGGCAAAATTACAGAAATTTTCCTTTTTTGGGGGCAAAATTGCAGAAATTTCACTTATTTTGGGGCAAATTTGCAGAAATTTTACATATTTTGTAACAAAATTGCAGAAATTTCACTTATTTCAGGGAAAAAATGCAGAAATTTTCCTTATTTTGGAGCAAAATGGCAGAAATTCCTAATATTTTGTGGCAAAAATGCAGAAATTCCCCTTATTTCGAGGTAAAAAGGCTGAAATTCCCCTTATTTGGGGGCAAAAGGCAGAAATTTCCCTTTTTTTGGGGCAAAATTGCAGAAATATCACTTACTTCAGGGTAATAAGTCAGAATTTTTCCTTATTTTGGGGCAAAAAACACAGAAATTCCCTTTGTTTTGAGGAAAAAAGAAAGAAATTCCACTTATTTAGAGGCAAAAAAGCAGTAATTCCCCTTTTTGGAGCAAAAATGAAGAAATTTTCTTTTTTTATGGCAAAAAGGTATGCATTCTTCTTATTTTCAAGCAAAAAGGCAGAAATTCCCTGTATTTTGGAGCAAAATTGCAGAAATTCCCCTAATTGTGGGGCAAAAAGGGAGAAATTGCCTATATGTTGGGGCAAAAAAACAGAAATTCTCCTTATTTTGGGGCAAAACTCAGAAATTCCACTTATTTTGGGGCAAAATTCCAGAAATTTCCCTTATTTTGGGGCAAAATTGCAGAAATTTCACTTATTTTGGGGCAAATTTGCAGAAATTTCACTTATTTTGGGGCAAAACTGCAGAAATTTCACTTATTTCAGTGAAAAAAGGCAGAAATTTTTCTTATTTTGGGGCAAAAAGGCAGAAATTCCTAATATTTTGTGGCAAAAATGCAGAAATTCCCCATATTTCGAGGTAAAAAGTCTGAAATTCCACTTATTTGGGGGCAAAAAGGCAGAAATTTTTCTTATTTTGGGGCAAAATTGCAGAAATTTCACTTACTTCAGGGTAATAAGTCAGAATTTTTCTTTATTTTGGGGCAAAAAAGACAGAAATTTCCTTCGTTTTGGGGGAAAAATACAGAAATTCCACTTATTTAGAGGCAAAAAAGCAGAAATTACCCTTATTTTTGAGCAAAAATGAAGAAATTTCCTGTTTATGGCAAAAAGATATGCATTCTTTTTACTTTCGGGCAAAAAGGCAGAAATTCCCTGTATTTTGGAGCAAAATTGCAGAAATTCCCCTAATTTTGGGGCAAAAAGGCAGAAATTCTTTATATGTTGGGGCCAAAAGACAGAATTTCTCCTTATTTTGGGGCAAAACTCAGTAATTCCACTTAGTTTGGGTCAAAATTCCAGAAATTTTCCTTATTTTGGGGCAAAATTGCAGAAATTTCACTTATTTTGGGGCAAAATTGCATAAATTTCACTTATTTCAGGGAAAAAAAGCAGAAATTTTTTTATTTTGGGGCAAAAAGGCAGAAATTCCTAATATTTTGTGGCAAAAATGCAGAAATTCCCTTTATTTGGAGGTAAAAAGGCTGAAATTCTCTTTATTTGGGGGCAAAAAGGCAAAAATTTCCTTTATTTTGGGGCAAAATTGCAGAAATTTCACTTATTTCAGGGTAATAAGTCAGAAAATTTCCTTATTTTGGGGCAAAAAAGACAGGAATTCCCTTTGTTTTGGGGGAAAAAGACAGAAATTCCACTTATTTAGAGGCAAAAAAGCAGAAATTCCCCTTATTTTGGAGCAAAAATGAAGAAATTTCCCTTTTTTATGGCAAAAAGGTATGCATTCTTTATATTTTCAGGCAAAAAGGCAGATATTCCCCGTATTTTGGAGCAAAATTGAAGAAATTCCCCTAATTTTTGGGCAAAAAGGCAGAAATTGCCTATATGTTGGGGCAAAAAGACAGAAATTTTCTTTATTTTGGGGCAAAACTCAGAAATTCCACTTATTTTGGGGCAAAATTCCAGAAATTTTCCTTATTTTGGGGCAAAATTGCAGAAATTTCACTTATTTTGTGGCAAAATTGCAGAAATTTCACTTATTTCAGAGAAAAAAGGCAGAAATTTTCCTTATTTTGGGGCAAAAAGCAGATATTCCTAATATTTTTTGGCAAAAATGCAGAAGTTCCCCTTATTTTGAGGTAAAAAGGCTGAAATTCGCATTATTTTGAGGCAAAAAGGCAGAAATTTCCCTAATTTTGGAGCAAAAGTACAGGAATTTCACTTACTTCAGGGTAATAAGTCAGAATTTTTCCTTATTTTGGAGCAAAAAGACAGAAATTCCCTTTGTTTTGGGAGAAAAAGACAGAAATTCCACTTATTTAGAGGCAAAAAAGCAGAAATTTTCGGTATTTTGGAGCAAAATTGCAGAAATTCCCCTAATTGTGGGGCAAAAAGGCAGAAATTGCCTATATGTTGGGGCAAAAAGACAGAAATTCTCCATTTTTTGGGGCAAAACTCAGAAATTCCACTTATTTTGTGGCAAAATTGCAGAAATTTCCCTTATTTTGGGGCAAAATTGCAGAAATTTCACTTATTTTGGGCAAAAAGGCAGAAATTTCATTTATTTCAGGGAAAAAAGGCAAAAATTTTCCTTATTTTGGGGCAAAAAGTCATAAATTCCTAATATTTTGTGGTAAAAATGCAGAAATTCCCCTTATTTTGAGGTAAAAAGACTGAAATTCCCCTTATTTGGGGGCAAAAAGGCAGAAATTTCCCTTATTTTGGGGCAAAATTGAAGAAATTTCACTTACTACAGGGTAATAAGTCAGAATTTTTCCTTATTTTAGGGCAAAAAAGACAGAAATTCCTTTAGTTTTGAGGGAAAAAGACAGAAATTCTCCTTATTTAGAGGCAAAAAAATAGAAATTCCCTTTATTTTGAAGCAAAATAGAAGAAATTACATTTTTGATGGTAAAAAGGTATGCATTCTTCTTATTTTCGGGCAAAAAGGCAGAAATTCCCCGTCTTTTGGAGCAAAATTGCTGAAATTCCCCTAATTGTGGGGCAAAAAAGCAGAAATTTCCTATATGTTGGGGCAAAAAGACAGAAATTCTCCTTATTTTGAAGCAAAACTCAGAAATTCCTCTTATTTTGAAGCAAAATTCCAGAAATTTCCCATATTTTAGGACAAAATTGCAGAAATTTCACTTATTTTGGGGCAAAATTGCAGAAATTTCAATTATTTCATGGAAAAAAAGCAGAAATTTTCTTATTTTGGGGCAAAAAGGCAGAAATTCCTAATATTTTGTTGCAAAAATGCGGAAATTCCCCTTATTTTGAGGTAAAAAGGCTGAAATTCCCCTTATTTGGGGGCAAAAATGCAGAAATTCCCCTTATTTTGAGGTAAAAAGGCTGAAATTCCCCTTATTTGCGGGCAAAAAGGTAGATAGAAATTTCCCTTATTTTGGGGCAAAATTGCAGAAATTTCACTTACTTCAGGGTAATAAGTCAGAATTTTTCCTTATTTTGGGGCAAAAAAGACAGAAATTTTCTTTATTTTGGGGGAAATAGACAGAAATTCCACTTATTTAGAGGCAAAAAAGCAGAAATTCCTTTTATTTTGGAGCAAAAATGAAGAAATTTCCCATTTTTTGGCAAAAAGTTATTCATTCTTCTTATTTTCGGGCAAAAAGGCAGAAATTACCCGTATTTTGGAGCAAAATTACAGATATTTCCCTAATTGTGTAGCAAAAAACAGAAATTCTCTATATGTTGGGGCAAAAATACAGAAATTCTCTTTATTTTGGGGAAAAACACAAAAATTCCACTTATTTTGGGGCAAAATTCCAGAAATTTCCCTTATTTTGGTGCAAAATTGCAGAAATTTTACTTACTTCAGGTTAATAAGTCAGAATTTTCCCTTATTTTGGGGCAAAAAAGACAGAAATTCCCTTTGTTTTGGGGGAAAAAGACAGAAATTCCACTTATTTAGAGGCAAAAAAGCAGAAATTCCCCTTATTTTGGAGCAAAAATGAAGAAATTTACTTTTTATGGCAAAAAGGTATGCATTCTTCTTATTTTCGGGCAAAAAGGCAGAAATTCCCCGTATTTTGGAGCAAAATTGCAGAAATTCCCCTAATAGTGGGGCAAAAAGGCAGAAAATCTCTATATGTTGGGGAAAAAAAAGAAATTCTTTTTATTTTGGGGCAAAACTCAGAAATTCCACTTATTTAGGGGCAAAATTCCAGAAATTTCCCTTATTTTGGGACAAAATTGCAGAAATTTCACTTATTTTGGGGCAAAATTGCAGAAATTTCACTTATTTCAGGGAAAAAAGGAGAAATTTTCTTATTTTGGGGCAAAAAGGCAGAAATACCTAATATTTTGTGGCAAAAATGGAGAAATTCACCTTATTTTGAGGTAAAAAGGCTGAAATTCCCCTTATTTGGGGGCAAAAAGGCAGAATTTTCCCTTATTTTGGGGCAAAATTGCAGAAATTTCACTTACTTCAGGGTAATAAGTCAGAATTTTTCCTTATTTTGGTGCAAAAATACAAAAAAATCCCTTTGTTTTGGGGGAAAAAACAGAAATTCTACTTATTTAGAGGCAAAAAAGCAGAAATTCCTTTTTTTGGAGCAAAAATGAAGGAATTTCTTTTTTATGGCAAAAAGGTATGCATTCTTCTTATTTTCGGGCAAAAAGGCTGAAATTCCCCGTATTTTGGAGGAAAATTGCAGAAATTCCCCTAAATGTGGGGCCAAAAGGCAGAAATTCCCTATATGTTGGGGCAAAAAGACAGAATTTCTCCTTATTTTGGGGCAAAACTCAGAAATGTCACATATTTTGGGGCAAAATTCCAGAAATTTTTCTTATTTTGGAGAAAAATTGCAGAAATTTCACTTATTTTGGGGCAAAATTGCAAAAATTTCTCTTATTTTGGGGCAAAATTGCAGAAATTTCACGTATTTCAGGGAAAAAAAGCATAAATTTTCTTATTTTGGGGCAAGAAGCCAGAAATTTCTCATATTTTGTGGCAAAAATGCAGAAATTCCCCTTATTTTGAGGTAAAAAAGCTGGAATTCCCCTTATTTGGGTGCAAAAAGGCAGAAATTTCTTTTTTTTTTGGGAAAAAAATGCAGAAATTTCACTTATTTCAGGGTAATAAGTCAGACATTTTTCTTATTTTGCGGCAAAAAAGACTGAAATTCTTTTTGTTTTGTGGGAAAAAGAAAGAAAATTTACTTATTTAGAGGCAATAAAGCAGAAATTCCCCTTATTTTGGAGCAAAAATGAAGAAATTTCCCTTTTTTATGGCAAAAAGGAATGCATTCTTCTTATTTTCAGGCAAAAAGGCAGAAATTTCCCGTATTTTGGAGCAAAATTGCAGCAATTCCCTTAAATGTGGGGCCAAAACGCAGAAATTCCCTATATGTTGGGGCAAAAAGACAGAAATTCTTCTTATTATGGGGCAAAACTCAGAAATTTCACATATTTTGGGGCAAAATTCCAGAAATTTTTCTTATTTTGGAGAAAAATTGCAGAAATTTCACTTATTTTAGGGCAAAATTGCAGAAATTTCACTTATTTCAGGGAAGAAAGGCAGAAATTTTCCTGATTTTGGGGCAAAAAGGCAGAAATTCCTAATATTATGTGGCAAAAATGCAGAAATTCCCCTTATTTTGAGGTAAAAAGGCTGAAATTTCCCTTATTTAGGGGCAGAAAGGCAGAAATTTCTCTTATTTTGGGGCAAAATTGATGAAATTTCACTATTTTCAGTGTAATAAGTCAGAAATTTTGCTTATTTTGGGGCAAAAATGACAGAAATTTTCTTTGTTTTGAGGGAAAAAGACAGAAATTCCACTTATTTAGAGGCAAAAAAGCAGAAATTCCCCTTATTTTGGAGCAAAAATGAAGAAATTTCCCTTTTTTGTGGCAAAAGGTATAAATTCCCCTTATTTTCAGGCTAAAAAGCAGAAATTCCCCGTATTTTGGAGCAAAATTGTAGAAATTCCCCTAATTGTGGTGCAAAAAGGCAGAAATTCCCTATATGTTAGGGCAAAGAGACAGAAATTCTCCTTATTTTGGGGCAAAACTCAGAAATTCCACTTATTTTGGGGCAAAATTCCAGAAATTTCCCTTATTTTGGGGCAAAATTGGAGAAATTTCCCTCATTTTGGGGAAAAATTTCAGAAATTTCACTTATTTCAGGGTAATAAGTCAGAAATTTTCTTTATTTTGGGGCCAAAAAGACAGAAATTCCCTTTTTTTGGGGGGAAAAGAGAGAAATTTTACTTATTTAGAGGCAAAAAAGCAGAAATTCCCCTTATTTTGGAGCAAAATTGCAGAAATTTCTCTTTTTTATGGCAAAAAGGTATGCATTCTTCTTATTTTCGGGCAAAAAGGCAGAAATTCCCCGTACTTTGGAGCAAAATTGCAGAAATTCCCCTAATTGTGGGGCAAAAAGGCAAAATTTCCCTATATGTTGGGGCAAAAAGACAGAAATTCTCCTTATTTTGGGGCAAAACTCAAAAATTCCACTTATTTTTGGCCAAATTCCAGAAATTTCCCTTATTTTGGGGCAAAATTGCAGAAATTTCACTTATTTTGGGGCAAATTTGCAGAAATTTCACTTATTTTGGGGCAAAACTGCAGAAATTTCACTTATTTCAGTGAAAAAAGGCAGAAATTTTCCTTATTTTGGGGCAAAAAGGCAGAAATTCCTAATATTTTGTGGCAAAAATGCAGAAATTCCCCATATTTCGAGGTAAAAAGGCTGAAATTCCACTTATTTGGGGGCAAAAAGGCAGAAATTTTTCTTATTTTGGGGCAAAATTGCAGAAATTTCACTTACTTCAGGGTAATAAGTCAGAATTTTTCTTTATTTTGGGGAAAAAAAGACAGAAATTTCCTTCGTTTTGGGGGAAAAATACAGAAATTCCACTTATTTAGAGGCAAAAAAGCAGAAATTACCCTTATTTTTGAGCAAAAATGAAGAAATTTCCTTTTTATGGCAAAAAGATATGCATTCTTCTTACTTTCGGGCAAAAAGGCAGAAATTCCCTGTATTTTGGAGCAAAATTGCAGAAATTCCCCTAATTGTGGGGCAAAAAGGCAGAAATTCTTTATATGTTGGGGCCAAAAGACAGAATTTCTCCTTATTTTGGGGCAAAACTCAGTAATTCCACTTAGTTTGGGTCAAAATTCCAGAAATTTCCCTTATTTTGGGGCAAAATTGCAGAAATTTCACTTATTTCAGGGAAAAAAAGCAGAAATTTTTTTATTTTGGGGCAAAAAGGCAGAAATTAATAATATTTTGTGGCAAAAATGCAGAAATTCTCTTTATTTTGAGGTAAAAAGGCTGAAATTCCCCTTATTTGTGGGCAAAAAGGCAGAAATTTCTCTTATTTTGAGGCAAAATTGCAGAAATTTCACTTACTTCAGGGTAATAAGTCAGAATTTTTCCGTATTTTGGGGCAAAAATACAAAAATTCCCTTTGTTTTGGGAAAAAAAGACAGAAATTCCACTTATTTAGAGGCAAAAAAGCAGAAATTCCCCTTATTATGGAGCAAAAATGAAGAAATTTCCCTTTTTTATGGCAAAAAGTTATGCATTCTTTATATTTTCAGGCAAAAAGGCAGATATTCCCCGTATTTTGGAGCAAAATTGAAGAAATTCCCCTAATTTTTGGGCAAAAAGGCAGAAATTGCCTATATGTTGGGGCAAAAAGACAGAAATTTTCTTTATTTTGGGGCAAAACTCAGAAATTCTACTTATTTTGGGGCAAAATTCCAGAAATTTTCCTTATTTTGGGGCAAAATTGCAGAAATTTCACTTATTTTGGGGCAAAATTGCAGAAATTTCACTTATTTTGGGGCAAAATTGCAGAAATTTCACTTATTTCAGGGAAAAAAAGCAGAAATATTCTTATTTTGGGGCAAAAAGGCAGAAATTCCTAATATTTTGTGGCAAAAATGCAGAAATTCCCCTTATTTTAAGGTAAAAAGACTGAAATTCCCCTTATTTGGGGGCAAAAAGGCAGAAATTTCCCTTATTTTGGGGCAAAATTGAAGAAATTTCACTTACTACAGGGTAATAAGTCAGAATTTTTCCTTATTTTAGGGCAAAAAAGACAGAAATTCCCTTTGTTTTGAGGGAAAAAGACAGAAATTCCACTTATTTAGAGGCAAAAAAATAGAAATTCCCTTTATTTTGAGGCAAAATAGAAGAAATTACATTTTTGATGGCAAAAAGGTATGCATTCTTCTTATTTTCGGGCAAAAAGGCAGAAATTCCCCGTCTTTTGGAGCAAAATTGCTGAAATTCCCCTAATTGTGGGGCAAAAAGGCAGAAATTTCCTATATGTTGGGGCAAAAAGACAGAAATTCTCCTTATTTTGAAGCAAAACTCAGAAATTCCTCTTATTTTGAAGCAAAATTCCAGAAATTTCCCTTATTTTAGGACAAAATTGCAGAAATTTCACTTATTTTGGGGCAAAATTGCAGAAATTTCAATTATTTCATGGAAAAAAAGCAGAAATTTTCTTATTTTGGGGCAAAAAGGAAGAAATTCCTAATATTTTGTGGCAAAAATGCGGAAATTCCCCTTATTTTGAGGTAAAAAGGCTGAAATTCCCCTTATTTGGGGGCAAAAATGCAGAAATTCCCCTTATTTTGAGGTAAAAAGGCTGAAATTCCCCTTATTTGGGGGCAAAAAGGCAGAAATTTCCCTTATTTTGGGGCAAAATTGCAGAAATTTCACTTACTTCAGGGTAATAAGTCAGAATTTTTCCTTATTTTGGGCCAAAAAAGACAGATATTCTCTTTATTTTGGGGGAAATAGACAGAAATTCCACTTATTTAGAGGCAAAAAAGCAGAAATTCCTTTTATTTTGGAGCAAAAATGAAGAAATTTCCCATTTTTTGGCAAAAAGCTATTTATTCTTCTTATTTTCGGGCAAAAAGGCAGAAATTACCCGTATTTTGCAGCAAAATTACAGAAATTTCCCTAATTGTGTGGCAAAAAAACAGAAATTCTCTATATGTTTGGGCAAAAATACAGAAATTCTCTTTATTTTGGGGAAAAACACAAAAATTCCACTTGTTTTGGGGCAAAATTCCAGAAATTTCCCTTATTTTGGTGCAAAATTGCAGAAATTTTACTTACTTCAGGTTAATAAGTCAGAATTTTTCCTTATTTTGGGGCAAAAAAGACAGAAATTCCCTTTGTTTTGGGGGAAAAAGACAAAAATTCCACTTATTTAGAGGCCAAAAAGCAGAAATTCCCCTTAATTTGGAGTAAAAATGAAGAAATTTCCCTTTTTTATGGCAAAAAGGTATGCATTCTTCTTATTTTCGTGCAAAAAGGGAGAAATTCCACGTATTTTGGAGCAAAATTGCAGAAATTACCCTAATTGTGTGGCAAAAAAACAGAAATTCTATGTTGGCGCAAAAAGACAGAAATTCTCCTTATTTTGGGGCAAAACTCAGAAATTCCACTTATTTTGGGGCAAAATTCCAGAAATTTCCCTTATTTTGGAGCAAAATTGCAGAAATTTCACTTATTTTGGGGCAAAGTTGCAAAATTTCACTTATTTCAGAGTAAAAAAGCAGAAATTTTCTTATTTTGGGGCAAAAAGGCAGAAATTCCTAATATTTTGTGGCAAAAATGCAGAAATTCCCCTTATTTTGAGGTAAAAAGGCTGAAATTCCCTTTATTTGAGGGCAAAAGGCAAAAATTTCCTTTATTTTGGGGCAAAATTGCCGAAATTTCACTTATTTCAGGGTAATAAGTCAGAAATTTTCCTTATTTTGGGGCAAAAAATACAGGAATTCCCTTTGTTTTGGGGGAAAAATACAGAAATTCCACTTATTTAGAGGCAAAAAAGCAGAAATTCCCCTTTTTGGAGCAAAAATGAAGAAATTTTCTTTTTTCATGGCAAAAAGGTATGCATTCTTCTTATTTTCAAGCAAAAAGGCAGAAATTCTCCGTATTTTGGAGCAAAATTGCAGAAATTCCCCTAATTGTGGGGCAAAAAGGCAGAAATTGCCTATATGTTGGGGCAAAAAAACAGAAATTCTCCTTATTATGGGGCATAACTCAGAAATTCCACTTATTTTGGGGCAAAATTCCAGAAATTTCCCTTATTTTGGGGCAAAATTGCAGACATTTCACTTATTTTGGGGCAAAATTGCAGAAATTTCACTTATTTCAGGGAAAAAAAGCAGAAATTTTCTTATTTTGGGGCAAAAAGGCAGAAATTCCTAATATTTTGTGGCAAAAATGCAGAAATTCCCCTTATTTTAAGGTAAAAAGACTGAAATTCCCCTTATTTGGGGGCAAAAATGCAGAAATTTCCCTTATTTTGGGGCAAAATTGAAGAAATTTCACTTACTACAGGGTAATAAGTCAGAATTTTTCCTTATTTTAGGGCAAAAAAGACAGAAATTCCCTTTGTTTTGAGGGAAAAAGACAGAAATTCCACTTATTTAGAGGCAAAAAAGCAGAAATTCCTTTTATTTGGAGCAAAAATGAAGAAATTTCCTTTTTTTATGGCAAAAAGATATGCATTCTTCCTATTTTCGGGCAAAAAGGCAGAAATTGCCCGTATTTTGGAGCTAAATTGCAGAAATTCCCCTAATTGTGGGGCAAAAAGGCAGACATTCCCTATATGTTGGGGCAAAAAGACAGAAATTCTCCTTATTTTGGGGCAAAACTCAGAAATTCCACTTATTTTGGGGCAAAATTCCAGAAATTTCCCTTATTTTGGGGCAAAATTGCAGAAATTTCACTTATTTTGGGGCAAAATTGCAGAAAATTCACTTATTTCAGGGAAAAAAGGCAGTTTTCTTATTTTGAAGCCAAAAGTCAGAAATTCCTAATATTTTGTGGCAAAAATGCAGAAATTCCCCTTATTTTGAGGTAAAAAGGCTGAAATTCCCCTTATTTGGGGGAAAAAGGCAGAAATTTCCCTTATTTTAGGGCAAAATTGCAGAAATTTCACTTAATTCAGGGTAAGAAGTCAGAATTTTTCCTTATTTTGGGACAAAAAAAAAGTAATTCCCTTTGTTTTTGAGGAAAAAGACAGAAATTCCACTTATTTAGAGGCAAAAAAGCAGAAATTCCCCTTATTTTGTAGCAAAAATGAAGAAATTTCCCTATTTCATGGCAAAAAGGTATGCATTCTTCATATTTTCAAGGAAAAAAGGCAGAAATTCCCCATATTTTGGAGCAAAATTGCAGAAATTTCCCTAATTGTGGGGCAAAATGCAGAAATTCTCTATATGTTAGGGCAAAAATACAGAAATTCTCCTTATTTTGGGGCAAAACTCTGAAATTCCACTTAGTTTGGGGGAAAATTCCAGATATTTCCCTTATTTTGGGGCAAAATTGCAGAAATTTCATTTTTTTTGGGGGCAAAATTGCAGAAATTTCACTTATTTTGTGGCAAAATTGCAGAAATTTCACTTATTTCAGGAAAAAAAGGCAGAAATTTTCCTTATTTTGGGGCAAAAATGCAGAAATTCCTAATATTTTGTGGCAAAAATGCAGAAATTCTCATTATTTTGAGATAAAAAGGCTGAAATTCCCCTTATTTGGGGGCAAAAAGGCAGAAATTTTTCATATTTTGGGGCAAAATTGCAGAAATTTCACTTACTTCAGGGTAATAAGTCAGAATTTTTCCTTATTTTGGTGCAAAAAATACAGAAATTCTCTTTGTTTTGGGGGAAAAAGACAGAAATTCCACTTATTTAGAGGCAAAAAATAAGAAATTCCTTTTATTTGGAGCAAAAATGAAGAAATTTCCCTTTTTTATGGCAAAAAGATATGCATTCTTCCTATTTTCGGGCAAAAAGGCAGAAATTGCCCGTATTTTGGAGCTAAATTGCAGAAATTCCCCTAATTGTGCTGCAAAAAAGCAGAAATTCCCTATATGTTGGGGCAAAAAGACAGAAATTCTCCTTATTTTGGGGCAAAACTCAGAAATTCCACTTATTTTGGGGCAAAATTCCAGAAATTTCCCTTCTTTTGGGGCAAAATTGCAGAAATTTCACTTATTTTGGGGCAAAATTGCAGAAAATTCACTTATTTCAGGGAAAAAAGGCAGTTTTCTTATTTTGAAGCCAAAAGTCAGAAATTCCTAATATTTTGTGGCAAAAATGCAGAAATTCCCCTTATTTTGAGGTAAAAAGGCTGAAATTCCCCTTATTTGGGAAAAAAAGGCAGAAATTTCCCTTATTTTAGGGCAAAATTGCAGAAATTTCACTTAATTCAGGGTAAGAAGTCAGAATTTTTCCTTATTTTGGGACAAAAAAAAAGGAATTCCCTTTGTTTTTGAGGAAAAAGACAGAAATTCCACTTATTTAGAGGCAAAAAAGCAGAAATTCCCCTTATTTTGTAGCAAAAATGAAGAAATTTCCCTATTTCATGGCAAAAAGGTATGCATTCTTCATATTTTCAAGGAAAAAAGGCAGAAATTCCCCATATTTTGGAGCAAAATTGCAGAAATTTCCCTAATTGTGGGGCAAAATGCAGAAATTCTCTATATGTTAGGGCAAAAATACAGAAATTCTCCTTATTTTGGGGCAAAACTCTGAAATTCCACTTAGTTTGGGGGAAAATTCCAGAAATTTCCCTTATTTTGGGGCAAAATTGCAGAAATTTCATTTTTTTGGGGGCAAAATTGCAGAAATTTCACTTATTTTGTGGCAAAATTGCAGAAATTTCACTTATTTCAGGAAAAAAAAGGCAGAAATTTTCCTTATTTTGGGGCAAAAATGCAGAAATTCCTAATATTTTGTGGCAAAAATGCAGAAATTCCCATTATTTTGAGATAAAAAGGCTGAAATTCCCCTTATTTGGGGGCAAAAAGGCAGAAATTTTTCATATTTTGGGGCAAAATTGCAGAAATTTCACTTACTTCAGGGTAATAAGTCAGAATTTTTCCTTATTTTGGTGCAAAAAATACAGAAATTCTCTTTGTTTTGGGGGAAAAAGACAGAAATTCCACTTATTTAGAGGCAAAAAAGAAGAAATTCCTTTTATTTGGAGCAAAAATGAAGAAATTTCCCTTTTTTATGGCAAAAAGATATGCATTCTTCCTATTTTCGGGCAAAAAGGCAGAAATTGCCCGTATTTTTGAGCTAAAATGCAGAAATTCCCCTAATTGTGCTGCAAAAAAGCAGAAATTCCCTATATGTTGGGGCAAAAAGACAGAAATTCTCCTTATTTTGGGGCAAAACTCAGAAATTCCACTTATTTTGGGGCAAAATTCCAGAAATTTCCCTTCTTTTGGGGCAAAATTGCAGAAATTTCACTTATTTTGGGGCAAAATTGCAGAAAATTCACTTATTTCAGGGAAAAAAGGCAATTTTCTTATTTTGAAGCCAAAAGTCAGAAATTCCTAATATTTTGTGGCAAAAATGCAGAAATTCCCCTTATTTTGAGTTAAAAAGGCTGAAATTCCCCTTATTTGGGGGAAAAAGGCAGAAATTTCCCTTATTTTAGGGCAAAATTGCAGAAATTTCACTTATTTTGGGGCAAAATTGCAGAAATTTCACTTATTTCAGGGAAAAAAAGCAGAAATTTTTTTATTTTGTAGCAAAAAGGCAGTAATTCCTAATATTTTGTGGCAAAAATGCAGAAATTCCCCTTATTTTGAGGTAAAAAGGCTGAATTTTCCCTTATTTTGGAGAAAGGCAGAAATTTCCCTTATTTTGAGGCAAAATTGCAGAAATTTCACTTACTTCAGGGTAATAAGTCAGAATTTTTCCTTATTTTGGGGCAAAAAAAAGGAATTCCCTTTGTTTTTGAGGAAAAAGACAGAAATTCCACTTATTTAGAGGCAAAAAAGCAGAAATTCCCCTTATTTTGTAGCAAAAATGAAGAAATTTCCCTATTTCATGGCAAAAAGGTATGCATTTTTCATATTTTCAAGGAAGAAAGGCAGAAATTCCCCATATTTTGGAGCAAAATTGCAGAAATTTCCCTAATTGTGGGGCAAAAAGGCAGAAATTCTCTATATGTTAGGGCAAAAATACAAAAATTCTCCTTATTTTGGGGCAAAACTCTGAAATTCCACTTAGTTTGGGGCAAAATTCCAGAAATTTCCCTTATTTTGGGACAAAATTGCAGAAATTTCATTTTTTTGGGGGCAAAATTGCAGAAATTTCACTTATTTTGTGGCAAAATTGCAGAAATTTCACTTATTTCAGGAAAAAAAGGCAGAAATTTTCCTTATTTTGGGGCAAAAATGCAGAAATTCCTAATATTTTGTGGCAAAAATGCAGAAATTCCCATTATTTTGAGATAAAAAGGCTGAAATTCCCCTTATTTGGGAGCAAAAAGGCAGAAATTTTTCATATTTTGGGGCAAAATTGCAGAAATTTCACTTACTTCAGGGTAATAAGTCAGAATTTTTCCTTATTTTGGTGCAAAAAATACAGAAATTCCCTTTGTTTTGGGGGAAAAAGACAGAAATTCCACTTATTTAGAGGCAAAAAAGAAGAAATTCCTTTTATTTGGAGCAAAAATGAAGAAATTTCCCTTTTTTATGGCAAAAAGATATGCATTCTTCCTATTTTCGGGCAAAAAGGAAGAAATTCCCCGTATTTTGGAGCTAAATTGCAGAAATTCCCCTAATTGTGCTGCAAAAAAGCAGACATTCCCTATATGTTGTGGCAAAAAGACAGAAATTCTCCTTATTTTGGGGCAAAACTCAGAAATTGCACTTAATTTGGGGCAAAATTCCAGAAATTTCCCTTCTTTTGGGGCAAAATTGCAGAAATTTCACTTATTTTGGGGCAAAATTGCAGAAATTTGACTTATTTCAGGGAAAAAAAGCAGAATTTTTTTTATTTTGTAGCAAAAAGGCAGTAATTCTTAATATTTTGTGGCAAAAATGCAGAATTTCCCCTTATTTTGAGGTAAAAAGGCTGAAATTCTTCTTATTTGCGGGCAAAAAGGCAGAAATTTCCCTTATTTTGGGGCAAAATTGCAGAAATTCCCCTAATTGTGGGGCAAAAGGGCAGAAATTCTCTATATGTTGGGGCAAAAATACAGAAATTCTCCTTATTTTGGGGCAAAACTCAGAAATTCCACTTATTTTGGGGCAAAAGTCTAGAAATTTCCTTTATTTTGGGGCAAAATTGCAGAAATTTCCTATATATTGGGGCAAAATTGGAGAAATTTCACTTATTTTGGGGCAAAATTGCAGAAATTTTACTTATTTCAGGGAAAAAAGGAAGAAATTTTCCTAATTTTGTGGCAAAAAGGCAGAAATTCCTAATATTTTGTGGCAAAAATGCAGAAATTCCCCTTATTTTGAGGTAAAAAGGCTGAAATTCCCCTTATTTGGGGGCAAAAAGGCAGAAATTTCCCTTATTTTGAGGCAAAATTGCAGAAATTTCACTTATTTCAGAATAATAAGTCAGAAGTTTTCCTTATTTTGGGGCAAAAAAGACAGGAATTCCCTTTGTTTTGGGGTAAAAAACAGAAATTCCACATATTTAGAGGCAAAAAAGCAGAAATTCCCCTTATTTTGGAGCAAAAATTAAGAAATTTCACTTTTTTATGCCAAAAAGGTATGCATTCTTCTTTTTTTCCGGCAAAAAGGCTGAAATTCCCTGTTTTTTGGAGCATAATTGCAGAAATTCCCCTAATTGTGGGGCAAAAAGGCAGAAATTCTCTATATGTTAGGGCAAAAAGACAGAAATTCTCTTTATTTTGTGGCAAAACTCAGAAATTTAACTTATTTTGGGGCAAAATTCCAGAAATTTCCCTTATTTTGGGGCAAAATTGCAGAAATTTCACTTATTTTGGGGCAATATTGCAGAAATTTTACTTATTTCAGTAAAAAAAGGCTGAAATTTTCCTTATTTTGGGGCAAAAAGCAGAAATTCCTAATATTTTGTGGCAAAAATGCAGAAATTCCCCTTATTTTGAGGTAAAAAGCATGAAATTCCCGTTATTTGGGGGCAAAAAGGCAGAAATTTCCCATATTTTGGGGCAAAATTGCAGAAATTTCACTTACTTCAGGGTAATAAGTCAGATTTTTTTTCTTATTTTGGGGCAAAAAAGACAGAAATTCCCTTTGTTTTGGGGGAAAAAGACAGAAATTCCACTTATTTAGAGGCAAAAAAGCAGAAATTCCTCTTATTTTGGAGCAAAAATCAAGAAATTTCCATTTTTTATGGCAAAAAGGTATGCATTCTTCTTATTTTCGGGCAAAAAGGCAGAAATTACCCTTATTTTGTAGCAAAATTGCAGAAATTCCCCTAATAGTTGGGCAAAAAGGCAGAAATTGCCTATATGTTAGGGCAAAAAGACAGAAATTCCCCTTATTTTGGAGCAAATCTCAGAAATTCCACTTATTTTGGGGCAAAATTCCAGAAATTTCCTTTATTTTGGGGCAAAATTGGAGAAATTTCACTTATTTTGGGGCAAAATTGCAGAAATTTCACTTATTACAGGGAAAAAAAGCAGAAGCTTTCTTATTTTGAAGCAAAAAGTCAGAAATTCCTAATATATTGTGGCAAAAATGCAGAAATTCCCCTTATTTTGAGGTAAAAAGGCTGAAATTACTCTTATTTGGGGGAAAAAAGGCAGAAATTTCCCTTATTTTGTGGCAAACTTGCAGAAATTTCACTTACTTCAGGGTAAGAAGTCAGAATTTTTCCTTATTTTGGGGCAAAAAAGACAGGAATTCCCTTTGTTTTGGGGGAAAAGACAGAAATTCCACTTATTTAGAGGCAATAAAGCAGAAATTCCCTTTATTTTGGAGCAAAAATGAAGAAATTTCCCTATTTTATGGCAAAAAAATATGCATTCTTCTTATTTTCAGGCAAAAAGGCAGAAATTCCACGTATTTTGGAGCAAAATTGCAGCAATTTCCCTAATTGTTGGGCAAAAAGGCAGAAATTCCATATATGTTAGGGCAAAAAGACAGAAATTCTCCTTATTTTGGAGCAAAACTCTGAAATTCCACTTATTTTGGGGCAAAATTCCAGAAATTTCCCTTATTTTTGGGCATAATTGCAGAAATTTCCCTTATTTTGGGGCAAAATTGCAGAAATTTCACTTATTTTGTGGCAAAATTGCAGAAATTTCACTTATTTAGGGAAAAAAGGCAGAAATTTTCCATTTTTTTATGGCAAAAAGGCAGAAATTTCTAATATTTTGTGGCAAAAAGGCAGAAATTCTCTATATGTTGGGTCAAAAATACAGAAATTCTCCTTATTTTGGGGCAAAACTCAGAAATTCCACTTATTTTGGTGCAAAATTCCAGAAATTTTCTTTATTTTGGGGCGAAATTGCAGAAATTTCCCTTATTTTTGGGCAAAATTGGAGAAATTTCACATATTTTGGGGCAAAATTGCAGAAATTTTACTTATTTCAAGGAAAAAAGGCAGAAATTTTCTTTATTTTGGGGCAAAAAAGAAAGGAATTCCTTTTGTTTTAGGGGAAAAAGACAGAAATTCCACTTATTTAGAGGCAAAAAAGCAGACATTCCCCTTATTTTGAAGCAAAAATGAAGAAATTTCCCTTTTTTATGGTAAAAAAGTATGCATTCTTCTTATTTTCGGGCAAAAAGGCAGAAATTCCCCGTATTTTGTAGCAAAATTGCAGAAATTCCCGTTCTTGTGGGGCAAAAATGCAGAAATTGCCTATATGTTGGGGCAAAAAGACAGAAATTCTCCTTATTTTGGAGCAACACTCAGAAATTCCAATTATTTTGGGACAAAATTGCAGAAATTTCCCTAATTGTGGGGCAAAAAGGCAGAAATTCCATATATGTAAAGGCAAAAAGACAGAAATTCTCCTTATTTTGGAGCAAAACTCTGAAATTCCACTTATTTTGGGGAAAAATTCCAGAAATTTCCCTTATTTTGGGGCAAAATTGCAGAAATTTCCCTTATTTTGGGGCAAAATTGCAGAAATTTCACATATTTTGTGGCAAAAATGCAGAAATTCCCATTATTTTGAGGTTAAAAGGCTGAAATTCCCCTTATTTGGGGGCAAAAAGGCAGAAATTTTTCATATTTTGGGGCAAAATTGCAGAAATTTCACTTACTTCAGGGTAATAAGTCAGAATTTTTCCTTATTTTGAGGCAAAAAATACAGAAATTCCCTTTGTTTTGGGAGAAAAAGACAGAAATTCCACATATTTAGAGGCAAAAAAGCAGAAATTCCCCCTATTTTGGAGCAAAAATGAAGAAATTTCCCTTTTTTATGGCAAAAAGATATTTATTCTTCTTATTTTCGGGCAAAAAGGCAGAAATTCCCCGTGTTTTGGAGCTAAATTGCAGAAATTCCCCTAATTGTGGGGCAAAAAGGCAGAAATTCCCTACATGTTGGGGCAAAAAGACAGAAATTCTCCTTATTTTGGGGCAAAACTCAGAAATTCCACTTATTTTGGGGCAAAATTCCAGAAATTTCCCTTCTTTTGGGGCCAAATTGCAGAAATTTCACTTATTTTGTGGCAAAATTGCAGAAATTTGACTTATTTCAGGGAAGAAAAGCAGAAATTTTCTTATTTTGTAGAAAAAAGGCAGTAATTCCTAATATTTTGTGGCAAAAATGCAGAAATTCCCCTTATTTTGAGGTAAAAAGGCTTAAATTCTTCGTATTTGGGGGCAAAAAGTCAGAAATTTCCCTTATTTTGGGGCAAAATTGCAGAAATTCCCCTAATTGTGGGGCAAAAAGGCAGAAATTCTCTATATGTTGGGTCAAAAATACAGAAATTCTCCTTATTTTGGGGCAAAACTCAGAAATTCCACTTATTTTGGTGCAAAATTCCAGAAATTTCCTTTATTTTGGGGCAAAATTGCAGAAATTTCCCTTATTTTGGGGCAAAATTGGAGAAATTTCACATATTTTGGGGCAAAATTGCAGAAATTTTACTTATTTCAAGGAAAAAAGGCAGAAATTTTCTTTATTTTGGGGCAAAAAAGAAAGGAATTCCTTTTGTTTTGGGGTAAAAAGACAGAAATTCAACTTATTTAGAGGCAAAAAAGCAGAAATTCCCCTTATTTTGAAGCAAAAATGAAGAAATTTCCCTTTTTTATGGTAAAAAAGTATGCATTCTTCTTATTTTCGGGCAAAAAAGCAGAAATTCCCAGTATTTTGTAGCAAAATTGCAGAAATTCCCCTACTTGTGAGGCAAAAAGGCAGAAATTGCCTATATGTTGGGGCAAAAAGACAGAAATTCTCCTTATTTTGGGGCAAAACTCAGAAATTCCACTTATTTTGGGGCAAAATTGCAGAAATTTACCTAATTGTGGGGCAAAAAGGCAGAAATTCCATATATGTTAGGGGAAAAAGACAGAAATTCTCCTTATTTTGGAGCAAAACTCTGAAATTCCACTTATTTTGGGGCAAAATTCCAGAAATTTCTCTTATTTTGGGGCAAAATTGCAGGAATTTCCCTTATTTTGGGGCAAAATTGCAGAAATTTCACTTATTTTGTGGCAAAAATGCAGAAATTCCCATTATTTTGAGGTAAAAAGGCTGAAATTCCCCTTATTTGGGGGCAAAAATGCAGAAATTTTTCATATTTTGGGGCAAAATTCCAGAAATTTCACTTACTTCAGGGTAATAAGCAGAATTTTTCTTATTTTGAGGCAAAAAATACAGAAATTCTTTTTTTTTGGGAGAAAAAACAGAAATTCCACATATTTAGAGGCAAAAAAGCAGAAATTCCCCTTATTTTGGAGCAAAAATGAAGAAATTTTCCTTTTTTATGGCAAAAAGATATGCATTCTTCTTATTTTCAGGCAAAAAGGCAGAAATTCCCCGTATTTTGGAGCTAAATTGCAGAAATTCCCCTAATTGTGGGGCAAAAAGGCAGAAATTCCCTATATGTTGGGGCAAAAAGACAGAAATTCTCCTTGTTTTAGGGCAAAACTCAGAAATTCCACTTATTTTGGGGCAAAATTCCAGAAATTTCCCTTCTTTTGAGGCAAAATTGAAGAAATTTCACTTATTTTGGGGCAATATTGCAGAAATTTGACTTATTTCAGGGAAGAAAAGCAGAAATTTTCTTATTTTGTAAAAAAAAGGCAGCAATTCCTAATATTTTGTGGCAAAAATGCAGAAATTCCCCTTATTTTGTAGCAAAAATGAAGAAATTTCCCTATTTCATGGCAAAAAGGTATGCATTCTTCATATTTTCAAGGAAAAAAGGCAGAAATTCCCCATATTTTGGAGCAAAATTGCAGAAATTTCCCTAATTGTGGGGCAAAGAGGCAGAAATTCTCTATATGTTAGGGCAAAAATACAGAAATTCTCCTTATTTTGGGGCAAAACTCTGAAATTCCACTTAGTTTGGGGGAAAATTCTAGAAATTTCCCTTATTTTGGGGCAAAATTGCAGAAATTTCATTTTTTTGGGGCAAAATTGCAGAAATTTCACTTATTTTGTGGCAAAATTGCAGAAATTTCACTTATTTCAGGAAAAAAAGGCAGAAATTTTCCTTATTTTGGGGCAAAAATGCAGAAATTCCTAATATTTTGTGGCAAAAATGCAGAAATTCCCATTATTTTGAGATAAAAAGGCTGAAATTCCCCTTATTTGGGGGCAAAAAGGCAGAAATTTTTCATATTTTGGGGCAAAATTGCAGAAATTTCACTTACTTCAGGGTAATAAGTCAGAATTTTTCCTTATTTTGGTGCAAAAAATACAGAAATTCTCTTTGTTTTGGGGGAAAAAGACAGAAATTCCACTTATTTAGAGGCAAAAAATAAGAAATTCCTTTTATTTGGAGCAAAAATGAAGAAATTTCCCTTTTTTATGGCAAAAAGATATGCATTCTTCCTATTTTCGGGCAAAAAGGCAGAAATTGCCCGTATTTTGGAGCTAAATTGCAGAAATTCCCCTAATTGTGCTGCAAAAAAGCAGAAATTCCCTATATGTTGGGGCAAAAAGACAGAAATTCTCCTTATTTTGGGGCAAAACTCAGAAATTCCACTTATTTTGGGGCAAAATTCCAGAAATTTCCCTTCTTTTGGGGCAAAATTGCAGAAATTTCACTTATTTTGGGGCAAAATTGCAGAAAATTCACTTATTTCAGGGAAAAAAAGGCAGTTTTCTTATTTTGAAGCCAAAAGTCAGAAATTCCTAATATTTTGTGGCAAAAATGCAGAAATTCCCCTTTTTTTGAGGTAAAAAGGCTGAATTTTCCCTTATTTTGGAGAAAAAGGCCGAAATTTCCATTATTTTGAGGCAAAATTGCAGAAATTTCACTTACTTCAGGGTAATAAGTCAGAATTTTTCCTTATTTTGGGGCAAAAAAAAGGAATTCCCTTTGTTTTTGAGGAAAAAGACAGAAATTCCACTTATTTAGAGGCAAAAAAGCAGAAATTCCCCTTATTTTGTAGCAAAAATGAAGAAATTTCCCTATTTCATGGCAAAAAGGTATGCATTTTTCATATTTTCAAGGAAAAAAGGCAGAAATTCCCCATATTTTGGAGCAAAATTGCAGAAATTTCCCTAATTGTGGGGAAAAAGGCAGAAATTCTCTATATGTTAGGGCAAAAATACAGAAATTCTCCTTATTTTGGGGCAAAACTCTGAAATTCCACTTAGTTTGGGGCAAAATTCCAGAAATTTCCCTTATTTTGGGACAAAATTGCAGAAATTTCATTTTTTTGGGGGCAAAATTGCAGAAATTTCACTTATTTTGTGGCAAAATTGCAGAAATTTCACTTATTTCAGGCAAAAAAGGCAGAAATTTTCCTTATTTTGGGGCAAAAATGCAGAAATTCCTAATATTTTGTGGCAAAAATGCAGAAATTCCCATTATTTTGAGATAAAAAGGCTGAAATTCCCCTTATTTGGGAGCAAAAAGGCAGAAATTTTTCATATTTTGGGGCAAAATTGCAGAAATTTCACTTACTTCAGGGTAATAAGTCAGAATTTTTCCTTATTTTGGTGCAAAAAATACAGAAATTCCCTTTGTTTTGGGGGAAAAAGACAGAAATTCCACTTATTTAGAGGCAAAAAAGAAGAAATTCCTTTTATTTGGAGCAAAAATGAAGAAATTTCCCTTTTTTATGGCAAAAAGATATGCATTCTTCCTATTTTCGGGCAAAAAGGAAGAAATTCCCCGTATTTTGGAGCTAAATTGCAGAAATTCCCCTAATTGTGCTGCAAAAAAGCAGAAATTCCCTATATGTTGGGGCAAAAAGACAGAAATTCTCCTTATTTTGGGGCAAAACTTAGAAATTCCACTTATTTTGGGGCAAAATTGCAGAAATTTGACTTATTTCAGGGAAAAAAAGAAGAAATTTTCTTATTTTGTAGCAAAAAGGCAGTAATTCCTAATATTTTGTGGCAAAAATGCAGAAATTCCTCTTATTTTGAGGTAAAAAGGCTGAATTTCCCCTTATTTGGAAGAAAAAGGCAGAAATTTCCCTTAATCTGAGGCAAAATTGCAGAAATTTCACTTACTTCAGGGTAATAAGTCAGAATTTTTCCTTATTTTGGGGCAAAAAAAAGGAATTCCCTTTGTTTTTGAGGAAAAAGACAGAAATTCCACTTATTTAGAGGCAAAAAAGCAGAAATTCCCCTTATTTTATAGCAAAAAATGAAGAAATTTCCCTATTTTATGTCAAAAAGGTATGCATTCTTCATATTTTCAAGGAAAAAAGGCAGAAATTCCCCGTATTTTGGAGCAAAATTGCAGAAATTTCCCTAATTGTGGGGCAAAATGGCAGAAATTCCCTATATGTTAGGGCAAAAATACAGAAATTCTCCTTATTTTGGGGCAAAACTCTGAAATTCCACTTAGTTTGGGGCAAAATTCCAGAAATTTCCCTTATTTTGGGGCAAAATTGCAGAAATTTCACTTATTTTGGGGTAAAATTGCAGAAATTTCACTTATTTTGTGGCAAAATTGCAGAAATTTCACTTATTTCAGGGAAAAAAGGCAAAAATTTTCCTTATTTTGGGGCAAAAATGCAGAAATTCCTAATATTTTGTGGCAAAAATCAGAAATTCTCATTATTTTGAGATAAAAAGGCTGAAATTCCCCTTATTTGGGGGCAAAAAGGAAAAATTTTTTCATATTTTGGGGCAAAATTGCAGAAATTTCACTTACTTCAGGGTAATAAGTCAGAATTTTTCCTTATTTTGGTGCAAAAAATACAGAAATTCCCTTTGTTTTTGGGGAAAAGACAGAAATTCCACTTATTTAGAGGCAAAAAAGCAGAAATTCCTTTTATTTGGAGCAAAAATGAAGAAATTTCCCTTTTTTATGGCAAAAAGATATGCATTCTTCCTATTTTCGGGCAAAAAGGCAGAAATTGCCCGTATTTTGGAGCTAAATTGCAGAAATTCCCCTAATTGTGGGGCAAAAAGGCAGACATTCCCTATATGTTGGGGCAAAAAGACAGAAATTCTCCTTATTTTGGGGCAAAACTCAGAAATTGCACTTAATTTGGGGCAAAATTCCAGAAATTTCCCTTCTTTTGGGGCAAAATTGCAGAAATTTCACTTATTTTGGGGCAAAATTGCAGAAATTTGACTTATTTCAGGGAAAAAAAGCAGAAATTTTTTTATTTTGTAGCAAAAAGGCAGTAATTCTTAATATTTTGTGGCAAAAATGCAGAAATTCCCCTTATTTTGAGGTAAAAAGGCTGAAATTCTTCTTATTTGCGGGCAAAAAGGCAGAAATTTCCCTTATTTTGGGGCAAAATTGCAGAAATTCCCCTAATTGTGGGGCAAAAAGGCAGAAATTCTCTATATGTTGGGGCAAAAATACAGAAATTCTCCTTATTTTGGGGCAAAACTCAGAAATTCCACTTATTTTGGGGCAAAAGTCTAGAAATTTCCTTTATTTTGGGGCAAAATTGCAGAAATTTCCTATATATTGGGGCAAAATTGGAGAAATTTCACTTATTTTGGGGCAAAATTGCAGAAATTTTACTTATTTCAGGGAAAAAAGGCAGAAATTTTCCTAATTTTGTGGCAAAAAGGCAGAAATTCCTAATATTTTGTGGCAAAAATGCAGAAATTCCCCTTATTTTGAGGTAAAAAGGCTGAAATTCCCCTTATTTGGGGGCAAAAAGGCAGAAATTTCCCTTATTTTGAGGCAAAATTGCAGAAATTTCACTTATTTCAGAATAATAAGTCAGAAGTTTTCCTTATTTTGGGGCAAAAAAGACAGGAATTCCCTTTGTTTTGGGGTAAAAAACAGAAATTCCACATATTTAGAGGCAAAAAAGCAGAAATTCCCCTTATTTTGGAGCAAAAATTAAGAAATTTCACTTTTTTATGCCAAAAAGGTATGCATTCTTCTTTTTTTCCGGCAAAAAGGCTGAAATTCCCTGTTTTTTGGAGCATAATTGCAGAAATTCCCCTAATTGTGGGGCAGAAAGGCAGAAATTCTCTATATGTTAGGGCAAAAAGACAGAAATTCTCTTTATTTTGTGGCAAAACTCAGAAATTCCACATATTTTGAGGCAAAATTCCAGAAATATCCCTTATTTTGGGGCAAAATTGCAGAAATTTCACTTATTTTGGGGCAAAATTGCAGAAATTTTACTTATTTCAGTAAAAAAAGGCAGAAATTTTCCTTATTTTGGGGCAAAAAGCAGAATTTCCTAATATTTTGTGGCAAAAATGCAGAAATTCCCCTTATTTTGAGGTAAAAAGCCTGAAATTCCCGTTATTTGGGGGCAAAAAGGCAGAAATTTCCCATATTTTGGGGCAAAATTGCAGAAATTTCACTTACTTCAGGGTAATAAGTCAGATTTTTTTTCTTATTTTGGGGCAAAAAAGACAGAAATTCCCTTTGTTTTGGGGGAAAAAGACAGAAATTCCACTTATTTAGAGGCAAAAAAGCAGAAATTCCTCTTATTTTGGAGCAAAAATCAAGAAATTTCCATTTTTTATGGCAAAAAGGTATGCATTCTTCTTATTTTCGGGCAAAAAGGCAGAAATTACCCTTATTTTGTAGCAAAATTGCAGAAATTCCCCTAATTGTTGGGCAAATGGCAGAAATTGCCTATATGTTAGGGCAAAAAGACAGAAATTCCCCTTATTTTGGAGCAAATCTCAGAAATTCCACTTATTTTGGGGCAAAATTCCAGAAATTTCCTTTATTTTGGGGCAAAATTGGAGAAATTTCACTTATTTTGGGGCAAAATTGCAGAAATTTCACTTATTACAGGGAAAAAAAGCAGAAGCTTTCTTATTTTGAAGCAAAAAGTCAGAAATTCCTAATATATTGTGGCAAAAATGCAGAAATTCCCCTTATTTTGAGGTAAAAAGGCTGAAATTACCCTTATTTGGGGGAAAAAAGGCAGAAATTTCCCTTATTTTGGGGCAAAATTGCAGAAATTTCACTTACTTCAGGGTAAGAAGTCAGAATTTTTCCTTATTTTGGGGCAAAAAAGACAGGAATTCCCTTTGTTTTGGGGGAAAAGACAGAAATTCCACTTATTTAGAGGCAATAAAGCAGAAATTCCCTTTATTTTGGAGCAAAAATGAAGAAATTTCCCTATTTTGTGGCAAAAAAATATGCATTCTTCTTATTTTCAGGCAAAAAGGCAGAAATTCCACGTATTTTGGAGCAAAATTGCAGCAATTTCCCTAATTGTTGGGCAAAAAGGCAGAAATTCCATATATGTTAGGGCAAAAAAACAGAAATTCTCCTTATTTTGGAGCAAAACTCTGAAATTCCACTTACTTTGGGGCAAAATTCCAGAAATTTCCCTTATTTTTGGGCATAATTGCAGAAATTTCCCTTATTTTGGGGCAAAATTGCAGAAATTTCACTTATTTTGTGGCAAAATTGCAGAAATTTCACTTATTTAGGGAAAAAAGGCAGAAATTTTCCATTTTTTATGGCAAAAAGGCAGAAATTTCTAATATTTTGTGGCAAAAAGGCAGAAATTCTCTATATGTTGGGTCAAAAATACAGAAATTCTCCTTATTTTGGGGCAAAACTCAGAAATTCCACTTATTTTGGTGCAAAATTCCAGAAATTTTCTTTATTTTGGTGCGAAATTGCAGAAATTTCCCTTATTTTTGGGCAAAATTGGAGAAATTTCACATATTTTGGGGCAAAATTGCAGAAATTTTACTTATTTCAAGGAAAAAAGGCAGAAATTTTCTTTATTTTGGGGCAAAAAAGAAAGGAATTCCTTTTGTTTTAGGGGAAAAAGACAGAAATTCCACTTATTTAGAGGCAAAAAAGCAGAAATTCCCCTTATTTTGAAGCAAAAATTAAGAAATTTCCCTTTTTTATGGTAAAAAAGTATGCATTCTTCTTATTTTCGATCAAAAAGGCAGAAATTCCCCGTATTTTGTAACAAAATTGCAGAAATTCCCCTAATTGTGGGGCAAAAATGCAGAAATTGCCTATATGTTGGGGCAAAAAGACAGAAATTCTCCTTATTTTGGAGCAAAACTCAGAAATTCCAATTATTTTGGGGCAAAATTGCAGAAATTTCCCTAATTGTGGGGCAAAAAGGCAGAAATTCCCTATATGTTGGGGCAAAAAGACAGAAATTCTCCTTATTTTAGGGCAAAATTCAGAAATTCCACTTATTTTGGAGCAAAATTCCAGAAATTTCCCTTCTTTTGAGGCAAAATTGAAGAAATTTCACTTATTTTTGGGCAAAATTGCAGAAATTTGGCTTATTTCAGGGAAGAAAAGCAGAAATTTTCTTATTTTGTAAAAGAAGGCAGTAATTCCTAATATTTTGTGGAAAAATGCAGAAATTCCCCTTATTTTGAAGTAAAAAGGCTTAAATTCTTCTTACTTGGGGGCAAAAATCAGAAATTTCCCTTATTTTGGGGCAAAATTGCAGAAATTCCCCTAATTGTGGGGCAAAAAGGCAGAAATTCTCTATATGTTGGGTCAAAAATACAGAAATTCTCCTTATTTTGGGGCAAAACTCAGAAATTCCACTTATTTTGGTGCAAAATTCCAGAAATTTCCTTTATTTTGGGGCGAAAATGCAGAAATTTCCCTTATTTTGGGGCAAAATTGGAGAAATTTCACATATTTTGGGGCAAAATTGCAGAAATTTTACTTATTTCAAGGAAAAAAGGCAGAAATTTTCTTTATTTTGGGGCAAAAAAGAAAGGAATTCCTTTTGTTTTGGGGTAAAAAGACAGAAATTCAACTTATTTAGAGGCAAAAAAGCAGAAATTCCCCTTATTTTGAAGCAAAAATGAAGAAATTTCCCTTTTTTATGGTAAAAAAGTATGCATTCTTCTTATTTTCGGGCAAAAAAGCAGAAATTCCCCGTATTTTGTAGCAAAATTGCAGAAATTCCCCTACTTGTGGGCCAAAAAGGCAGAAATTGCCTATATGTTGGGGCAAAAAGACAGAAATTCTCCTTATTTTGGAGCAAAACTCAGAAATTCCATATATTTTGGGGCAAAATTGCAGAAATTTCCCTAATTGTAGGGCAAAAAGGCAGAAATTCCATATATGTTAGGGGAAAAAGACAGAAATTCTCCTTATTTTGGAGCAAAACTCTGAAATTCCACTTATTTTGGGGCAAAATTCCAGAAATTTCTCTTATTTGGGGCAAAATTGCAGGAATTTCCCTTATTTTGGGGCAAAATTGCAGAAATTTCACTTATTTTGTGGCAAAAATGCAGAAATTCTCATTATTTTGAGGTAAAAAGGCTGAAATTCCCCTTATTTGGGGGCAAAAATGCAGAAATTTTTCATATTTTGGGGCAAAATTGCAGAAATTTCACTTACTTCAGGGTAATAAGTCAGAATTTTTCTTATTTTGAGGCAAAAAATACAGAAATTCCCATTTTTTGGGAGAAAAAGACAGAAATTCCACTTATTAGGGGCAAAAAAGCAGAAATTCCCCTTATTTTGGAGCAAAAATGAAGAAATTTCCCTTTTTTATGGCAAAAAGATATGCATTCTTCTTATTTTCAGGCAAAAAGGCAGAAATTCCCCGTATTTTGGAGCTAAATTGCAGAAATTCCCCTAATTGTGGGGCAAAAAGGCAGAAATTCCCTATATGTTGGGGCAAAAAGACAGAAATTCTCCTTATTTTAGGGCAAAACTCAGAAATTCCACTTATTTTGGGGCAAAATTCCAGAAATTTCCCTTCTCTTGAGGCAAAATTGAAGAAATTTCACTTATTTTGGGGCAATATTGCAGAAATTTGACTTATTTCAGGGAAGAAAAGCAGAAATTTTCTTATTTTGTAAAAAAAAGGCAGCAATTCCTAATATTTTGTGGCAAAAATGCAGAAATTCCCCTTATTTTGAGGTATAAAGGCTTAAATTCTTCCTATTTGGGGGCAAAAATCAGAAATTTCCCTTATTTTGGGGCAAAATTGCAGAAATTCCCCTAATTGTGGGGCAAAAAGGCAGAAATTCTCTATATGTTGGGTCAAAAATACAGAAATTCTCCTTATTTTGGGGCAAAACTCAGAAATTCCACTTATTTTGGTGCAAAATTCCAAAAATTTCCATTATTTTGGGGCGAAATTGCAGAAATTTCTCTTATTTTGGGGCAAAATTGGAGAAATTTCACATCTTTTGGGGCAAAATTGCAGAAATTTGACGTATTTCAAGGAATAAAGGCAGAAATTTTCTTTATTTTGGGGCAAAAAAGAAAGGAATTCCTTTTGTTTTAGGGGAAAAAGACAGAAATTCCACTTTAGAGGCAAAAAAGCAGAAATTCCCCTTATTTTGAAGCAAAAATGAAGAAATTTCCCTTTTTTATGGTAAAAAAGTATGCATTCTTCTTATTTTCGATCAAAAAGGCAGAAATTCCCCGTATTTTGTAGCAAAATTGCAGAAATTCCCCTAATTGTGGGGCAAAAATGCAGAAATTGCCTATATGTTGGGGCAAAAAGACAGAAATTCTCCTTATTTTGGAGCAAAACTCAGAAATTCCAATTATTTTGGGGCAAAATTGCAGAAATTTCCCTAATTGTGGGGCAAAAAGGCAGAAATTCCCTATATGTTGGGGCAAAAAGACAGAAATTCTCCTTATTTTAGGGCAAAATTCAGAAATTCCACTTATTTTGGAGCAAAATTCCAGAAATTTCCCTTCTTTTGAGGCAAAATTGAAGAAATTTCACTTATTTTTGGTCAAAATTGCAGAAATTTGGCTTATTTCAGGGAAGAAAAGCAGAAATTTTCTTATTTTGTAAAAGAAGGCAGTAATTCCTAATATTTTGTGGAAAAATGCAGAAATTCCCCTTATTTTGAAGTAAAAAGGCTTAAATTCTTCTTACTTCGGGGCAAAAATCAGAAATTTCCCTTATTTTGGGGCAAAATTGCAGAAATTCCCCTAATTGTGGGGCAAAAAGGCAGAAATTCTCTATATGTTGGGTCAAAAATACAGAAATTCTCCTTATTTTGGGGCAAAACTCAGAAATTCCACTTATTTTGGTGCAAAATTCCAGAAATTTCCTTTATTTTGGGGCAAAAATGCAGAAATTTCCCTTATTTTGGGGCAAAATTGGAGAAATTTCACATATTTTGGGGCAAAATTGCAGAAATTTTACATATTTCAAGGAAAAAAGGCAGAAATTTTCTTTATTTGGGGCAAAAAAGAAAGGAATTCCTTTTGTTTTGGGGTAAAAAGACAGAAATTCAACTCATTTAGAGGCAAAAAAGCAGAAATTCCCCTTATTTTGAAGCAAAAATGAACAAATTTCCCTTTTTTATGGTAAAAAAGTATGCATTCTTCTTATTTTCGGGCAAAAAAGCAGAAATTCCCCGTATTTTGTAGCAAAATTGCAGAAATTCCCCTACTTGTGGGGCAAAAAGGCAGAAATTGCCTATATGTTGGGGCAAAAAGACAGAAATTCTCCTTATTTTGGGGCAAAACTCAGAAATTCCACTTATTTTGGGGCAAAATTGCAGAAATTTACCTAATTGTGGGGCAAAAAGGCAGAAATTCCATATATGTTAGGGGAAAAAGACAGAAATTCTCCTTATTTTGGAGCAAAACTCTGAAATTCCACTTATTTTGGGGCAAAATTCCAGAAATTTCTCTTATTTGGGGCAAAATTGCAGGAATTTCCCTTATTTTGGGGCAAAATTGCAGAAATTTCACTTATTTTGTGGCAAAAATGCAGAAATTCCCATTATTTTGAGGTAAAAAGGCTGAAATTCCCCTTATTTGGGGGCAAAAATGCAGAAATTTTTCATATTTTGGGGCAAAATTGCAGAAATTTCACTTACTTCAGGGTAATAAGTCAGAATTTTTCTTATTTTGAGGCAAGAAATACAGAAATTCCCATTTTTTGGGAGAAAAAGACAGAAATTCCACATATTTAGAGGCAAAAAAGCAGAAATTCATCTTATTTTGGAGAAAAAATGAAGAAATTTCCCTTTTTTATGGCAAAAAGATATGCATTCTTCTTATTTTCAGGCAAAAAGGCAGAAATTCCCCGTATTTTGGAGCTAAATTGCAGAAATTCCCCTAATTGTGGGGCAAAAAGGCAGAAATTCCCTATATGTTGGGGCAAAAAGACAGAAATTCTCTTTATTTTAGGGCAAAACTCAGAAATTCCACTTATTTTGGGGCAAAATTCCAGAAATTTCCCTTCTCTTGAGGCAAAATTGAAGAAATTTCACTTATTTTGGGGCAATATTGCAGAAATTTGACTTATTTCAGGGAAGAAAAGCAGAAATTTTCTTATTTTGTAAAAAAAAGGCAGCAATACCTAATATTTTGTGGCAAAAATGCAGAAATTCCCCTTATTTTGAGGTAAAAAGGCTTAAATTCTTCTTATTTGGGGGCAAAAATCAGAAATTTCCCTTATTTTGGGGCAAAATTGCAGAAATTCCCCTAATTGTGGGGCAAAAAGGCAGAAATTCTCTATATGTTGGGTCAAAAATTCAGAAATTCTCCTTATTTTGGGGCAAAACTCAGAAATTCCACTTATTTTGGTGCAAAATTCCAGAAATTTCCATTATTTTGGGGCGAAATTGCAGAAATTTCCCTTATTTTGGGGCAAAATTGGAGAAATTTCACATCTTTTGGGGCAAAATTGCAGAAATTTGACGTATTTCAAGGAAAAAAGGCAGAAATTTTCTTTATTTTGGGGCAAAAAAGAAAGGAATTCTTTTTCTTTTAGGGGAAAAAGACAGAAATTCCACTTATTTAGAGGCAAAAAAGCAGAAATTCCCCTTATTTTGAAGCAAAAATGAAGAAATTTTACTTTTTTATGGCAAAAAGATATGCATTCTTCTTATTTTCGGGCAAAAAGGCAGAAATTCCCCGTATTTTGGAGCTAAATTGCAGAAATTCCCCTAATTGTGGGGCAAAAATGCAGAAATTGCCTATATGTTGGGGCAAAAAGACAGAAATTCTCCTTATTTTGGAGCAAAACTCAGAAATTCCAATTATTTTGGGGCAAAATTGCAGAAATTTCCCTAATTGTGGGGCAAAAAGGCAGAAATTCCCTATATGTTGGGGCAAAAAGACAGAAATTCTCCTTATTTTAGGGCAAAATTCAGAACTTCCACTTATTTTGGAGCAAAATACCAGAAATTTCCCTTCTTTTGAGGCAAAATTGAAGAAATTTCACTTATTTTTGGGCAAAATTTCAGAAATTTGGCTTATTTCAGGGAAGAAAAGCAGAAATTTTCTTATTTTATAAAAAAAAGGCAGTAATTCCTAATATTTTGTGGAAAAATGCAGAAATTCCCCTTATTTTGAAGTAAAAAGGCTTAAATTCTTCTTACTTGGGGGCAAAAATCAGAAATTTCCCTTATTTTGGGGCAAAATTGCAGAAATTCCCCTAATTGTGGGGCAAAAAGGCAGAAATTCTCTATATGTTGGGTCAAAAATACAGAAATTCTCCTTATTTTGGGGCAAAACTCAGAAATTCCACTTATTTTGGTGCAAAATTCCAGAAATTTCCTTTATTTTGGGGCAAAATTGCAGAAATTTCCCTTATTTTGGGGCAAAATTGGAGAAATTTCACATATTTTGGGGCAAAATTGCAGAAATTTTACTTATTTCAAGGAAAAAAGGCAGAAATTTTCTTTATTTTGGGGCAAAAAAGAAAGGAATTCCTTTTGTTTTAGGGGAAAAAGACAGAAATTCCACTTATTTAGAGGCAAAAAAGCAGAAATTCTCCTTATTTTGAAGCAAAAATGAAGAAATTTCCCTTTTTTATGGTAAAAAAGTATGCATTCTTCTTATTTTCGATCAAAAAGCCAGAAATTCCCCGTATTTTGTAGCAAAATTGCATAAATTCCCCTAATTGTGGGGCAAAAATTCAGAAATTGCCTATATGTTGGGGCAAAAAGACAGAAATTCTCCTTATTTTGGAGCAAAACTCAGAAATTCCAATTATTTTGGGGCAATATTGCAGAAATTTCCCTAATTGTGGGGCAAAAATGCAGAAATTCCATATATGTTAGGGCAAAAAGACAGAAATTCTCCTTATTTTGGAGCAAAACTCTGAAATTCCACTTATTTTGGGGAAAAATTCCAGAAATTTCCCTTATTTTGGGGAAAAATTGCAGAAATTTCCCTTATTTTTGGGCAAAATTGCAGAAATTTCACTTATTTTGTGGCAAAATTGCTGAAATTTCACTTATTTCAGGGAAAAAAGGCAGAAATTTTCCTTATTTTATGGCCAAAAGGCTGAAATTTCTAATATTTTGTGGCAAAAATGCAGAAATTCCCATTATTTTGAGGTAAAAAGGCTGAAATTCCCCTTATTTGGGGGCAAAAAGGCAGAAACTTTTCATATTTTGAGGCAAAAGTGCAGAAATTTCACTTACTTCAGGGTAATAAGTTCCAATTTTTCTTTATTTTGAGGCAAAAAATACAGAAATTCTCTTTGTTTTGGGAGAAAAAGACAGAAATTCCACATATTTAGAGGCAAAAAAGCAGAAATTCCCCTTATTTTGGAGCAAAAATGAAGAAATTTCCCTTTTTTATGGCAAAAAGATATGCATTCTATATATTTTCGGGCAGAAAGGCAGAAATTCCCCGTATTTTTGAGCTAAATTGCAGAAATTCCCCTAATTGTGGGAAAAAAGGCAGAAATTCCCTATATGTAGAGGCAAAAAGACAGAAATTCTCCTTATTTTGTGGCAAAACTCAGAAATTCCACTTATTTTCGGGCAAAATTCCAGAAATTTCCCTTTTTTGGGGCCATAATTGCAGAAATTTCACTTATTTTGGGGCAAAATTGCAGAAATTTGACTTATTTCAGGGAAGAAATGCAGAAATTTTCTTATTTTGTAGAAAAAAAAGAGTAATTCCTAATATTTTGTGGGAAAAATGCAGAAATTCTTCTTATTTTGAGGTAAAAAGGCTGAAATTCTTCGTATTTGGGGGCAAATTCAGAAATTTCCCTTATTTTGGGTCAAAATTGCAGAAACTCCCCTAATGTGGGGCAAAAAGGCAGAAATTCCCCTTATTTTGGGTCAAAATTGCAGAAACTCCCCTATTTGTGGGGCAAAAAAACAGAAATTCTCTATATGTTTGGTCAAAAATACAGAAATTCTCCTCATTTTGGGGCAAAACTCAGAAATTCCACTTATTTTGGTGCAAAATTCCAGAAATTTTCTTTATTTGGGGGCGAAATTGCAGAAATTTCCCTTATTTTGGGGCAAAATTGGAGAAACTTCACATATTTTGGGGCAAAATTGCAGAAATTTTACTTATTTCAAGGATAAAAGGCAGAAATTTTCTTTATTTTGGGGCAAAAAAGAAAGGAATTCCTTTTGTTTTAGGGGAAAAAGACAAAAATTCCACATATTTAGAGGCAAAAAAGCAGAAATTCCCCTTATTTGAAGCAAAAATGAAGAAATTTCCCTTTTTTATGGTAAAAAAGTATGCATTCTTCTTATTTTCGGGCAAAAAGGCAGAAATTCCCCGTATTTTGTAGCAAAATTGCAGAAATTCCCCTAATTGTGGGGCAAAAATGCAGAAATTGCCTATATGTTGGGGCAAAAAGACAGAAATTCTCCTTATTTTGGAGCAAAACTTAGAAATTCCAATTATTTTGGGCAAAATTGCAGAAATTTCCCTAATTGTGGGGCAAAAAGGCAGAAATTCCATATATGTTAGGGCAAAAAGACAGAAATTCTCCTTCTTTTGGAGCAAAACTCTGAAATTCCACTTATTTTGGGGCAAAATTCCAGAAATTTCCCTTATTTTAGGGCAAAATTGCAGAAATTTCTCTTATTTTGGGGCAAAATTGCAGAAATTTCACATATTTTGTGGCATAATTGCAGAAATTTCACTTATTTCAGGGAAAAAAGGCAGAAATTTTCCTTATTTTATGGAAAATGCAGAAATTTCTAATATTTTGTGGCAAAAATGCAGAAATTCCCATTATTTTGAGGTTAAAATTCTGAAATTCCCCTTATTTGGGGGCAAAAAGGCAAAAATTTTTCATAATTTGGGGCAAAATTGCAGAAATTTCACTTACTTCAGGGTAATAAGTAAGAATTTTTCCCTATTTTGAGGCAAAAAATACAGAAATTCCCTTTGTTTTGGGAGAAAAAGACAGAAATTCCACATATTTAGAGGCAAAAAGCAGAAATTCCCCTTATTTTGGAGCAAAAATGAAGAAATTTCCCTTTTTTATGGCAAAAAGATATGCATTCTTCTTATTTTCGGGCAAAAAGGCAGAAATTCCCCGTATTTTGGAGCTAAATTGCAGAAATTCCCCTAATTGTGGGGCAATAAGGCAGAAATTCCCTATATGTTGGGGCAAAAAGACAGAAATTCTCCTTATTTTGGGGCAAAACTCAGAAATTCCACTTATTTTGGGGCAAAATTCCAGAAATTTCCCTTCTTTTGGGGCAAAATTGCAGAAATTTGACTTATTTCAGGGAAGAAAAGCAGAAATTTTCTTATTTTGTAGAAAAAAGGCAGTAATTCCTAATATTTTGTGGCAAAAATGCAGAAATTCCCTTTATTTTGAGGTAAAAAGGCTTAAATTCTTATTTGGGGGCAAAAAGTCAGAAATTTCCCTTATTTTGGGGCAAAATTGCAGAAATTTCCCTAATTGTGGGGCAAAAAGGCAGAAATTCTCTATATGTTGGGTCAAAAATACAGAAATTCTATTTATTTTGGGGCAAAACTCAGAAATTCCACTTATTTTGGTGCAAAATTTCAGAAATTTCCTTTATTTTGGGGCGAAATTGCAGAAATTTCCCTTATTTTGGGGCAAAATTGGAGAAATTTCACATATTTTGGGGCAAAATTGCAGAAATTTTACTTGTTTCAAGGGAAAAATGCAGCAATTTTCTTTATTGTGGGGCTAAAAAGAAAGGAATTCCTTTTGTTTTGGGGTAAAAAGACAGAAATTCCACTTATTTAGAGGCAAAAAAGCAGAAATTCCCCTTATTTTGAAGCAAAAATGAAGAAATTTCCCTTTTTTATGGTAAAAAAGGATGCATTCTTCTTATTTTCGGGCAAAAAAGCAGAAATTCCACGTATTTTGTAGCAAAATTGCAGAAATTCCCCTACTTGTGGGGCAAAAAGGCAGAAATTGCCTATATGTTGGGGCAAAAAGACAGAAATTCTCCTTATTTTGGAGCAAAACTCAGAAATTCCACTTATTTTGGGGCAAAATTGTAGAAATTTCCCTAATTGTGGGGCAAAAAGGGCAGAAATTCCATATATGTTAGGGGAAAAATACAGAAATTCTCTTATTTTGGAGCAAAACTCTGAAATTCCACTTATTTTGGGGCAAAATTCCAGAAATTTCCCTTATTTTGGGGCAAAATTGCAGGAATTTCCCTTATTTTGGGGCAAAATTGCAGAAATTTCACTTATTTTGTGGCAAAAATGCAGAAATTCCCATTATTTTGAGGTAAAAAGGCTGAAATTCCCCTTATTTGTGCGCAAAAATGCAGAAATTTTCATATTTTGGGGCAAAATTGCAGAAATTTTACTTACTTCAGGGTAATAAGTCAGAATTTTTCTTATTTTGAGGCAAAAAATACAGAAATTCCCTTTTTTGGGGAGAAAAAGACAGAAATTCCACATATTTAAAGGCAAAAAAGCAGAAATTCCCCTTATTTTGGAGCAAAAATGAAGAAATTTCCCTTTTTTATGGCAAAAAGATATGCATTCTTCTTATTTTCGGGCAAAAAGGCAGAAATTCCCCGTATTTTGGAGCAAAATTGCAGAAATTCCCCTAATTGTGGGGCAAAAATGCAGAAATTGCCTATATGTTGGGGCAAAAAGACAGAAATTCTCCTTATTTGTGGGCAAAACTCAGAAATTCCACTTATTTTGGGGCAAAATTTTAGAAATTTCCCTTATTTTGGGGCAAAATTGCAGAAATTTCACTTATTTTGGGGCAAAATTGCAGAAATTTTACTTATTTCAGTAAAAAAAGGCAGAAATTTTCCTTATTTTGGGGCAAAAAGCAGAAATTCCTAATATTTTGTGGCAAAAATGCAGAAATTCCCCTTATTTTGAGGTAAAAAGCCTGAAATTCCCGTTATTTGGGGGCAAAAAGGCAGAAATTTCCCATATTTTGGGGCAAAATTGCAGAAATTTCACTTACTTCAGGGTAATAAGTCAGAATTTTTTCTTATTTTGGGGCAAAAAAGACAGAAATTCCCTTTGTTTTGGGGGGAAAAGACAGAAATTCCACTTATTTAGAGGCAAAAAAGCAGAAATTCCCCTATTTTTGGAGCAAAAATCAAGAAATTTCCATTTTTTATGGCAAAAAGGTATGCATTCTTCTTATTTTCGGGCAAAAAGGAAGAAATTACCCTTATTTTGTAGCAAAAATGCAGAAATTCCCCTTATTTTGAGGTAAAAAGGCTGAAATTCTTCATATTTTGGGGCAAAAAGTCAGAAATTTCCCTTATTTTGGGGCAAAATTGCAGAAATTCCCCTAATTGTGGGGCAAAAAGGCAGAAATTCTCTATATGTTGGGTCAAAAATACAGAAATTCTCCTTAGTTTGGGGCAAAACTCAGAAATTCCACTTATTTTGGTGCAAAATTCCAGAAATTTCCTTTATTTTGGGGCGAAAATGCAGAAATTTCCCTTATTTTGGGGCAAAATTGGAGAAATTTCACATATTTTGGGGCAAAATTGCAGAAATTTTACTTATTTCAAGGAAAAAAGGCAGAAATTTTCTTTATTTTGGGGCAAAAAAGAAAGGAATTCCTTTTGTTTTGGGGTAAAAAGACAGAAATTCAACTTATTTAGAGGCAAAAAAGCAGAAATTCCCCTTATTTTGAAGCAAAAATGAAGAAATTTCCCTTTTTTATGGTAAAAAAGTATGCATTCTTCTTATTTTCGGGCAAAAAAGCAGAAATTCCCCGTATTTTGTAGCAAAATTGCAGAAATTCCCCTACTTGTGGGGCAAAAAGGCAGAAATTGCCTATATGTTGGGGCAAAAAGACAGAAATTCTCCTTATTTTGGGGCAAAACTCAGAAATTCCACTTATTTTGGGGCAAAATTGCAGAAATTTACCTAATTGTGGTGCAAAAAGGCAGAAATTCCATATATGTTAGGGGAAAAAGACAGAAATTCTCCTTATTTTGGAGCAAAACTCTGAAATTCCACTTATTTTGGGGAAAAATTCCAGAAATTTCCCTTATTTTGGGGCAAAATTGCAGAAATTTCCCTTATTTTGGGGCAAAATTGCAGAAATTTCCCTTATTTTGGGGCAAAATTGGAGAAATTTCACATATTTTGGGGCAAAATTGCAGAAATTTTACTTATTTCAAAGAAAAAAGGCAGAAATTTTCTTTATTTTGGGGCAAAAAAGAAAGGAATTCTTTTTGTTTTGGGGTAAAAAGACAGAAATTCAACTTATTTAGAGGCAAAAAAGCAGAAATTCCCCTTATTTTGAAGCAAAAATGAAGAAATTTCCCTTTTTTATAATAAAAAAGTATGCATTCTTCTTATTTTCGGGCAAAAAAGCAGAAATTCCCCGTATTTTGTAGCAAAATTGCAGAAATTCCCCTACTTGTGGGGCAAAAAGGCAGAAATTGCCTATATGTTGGGGCAAAAAGACAGAAATTCTCCTTATTTTGGGGCAAAACTCAGAAATTCCACTTATTTTGGGGCAAAATTGCAGAAATTTACCTAATTGTGGGGCAAAAAGGCAGAAATTCCATATATGTTAGGGGAAAAAGACAGAAATTCTCCTTATTTTGGAGCAAAACTCTGAAATTCCACTTATTTTGGGGCAAAATTCCAGAAATTTCCCTTCTTTTGGGGCCAAATTGCAGAAATTTCACTTATTTGTGGCAAAATTGCAGAAATTTGACTTATTTCAGGGAAGAAAAGCAGAAATTTTCTTATTTTGTAGAAAAAAGGCAGTAATTCCTAATATTTTGTGGCAAAAATGCAGAAATTCCCCTTATTTTGAGGTAAAAAGGCTTAAATTCTTCGTATTTGGGGGCAAAAAGTCAGACATTTCCCTTATTTTGGGGCAAAATTGCAGAAATTCCCCAAATTGTGGGGCAAAAAGGCAGAAATTCTCTATATGTTGTGTCAAAAATACAGAAATTCTCCTTATTTTGGGGCAAAACTCAGAAATTCCACTTATTTTGGTGCAAAATTCCATAAATTTCCTTTATTTTGGGGCAAAATTGCAGAAATTTCCCTTATTTTGGGGCAAAATTTTAGAAATTTCACATATTTTGGGGCAAAATTGCAGAAATTTTCTTTATTTTGGGGCAAAAAAGAAAGGAATTCTTTTTGTTTTGGGGTAAAAAGACAGAAATTCAACTTATTTAGAGGCAAAAAAGCAGAAATTCCCCTTATTTTGAAGCAAAAATGAAGAAATTTCCCTTTTTTATAATAAAAAAGTATGCATTCTTCTTATTTTCGGGCAAAAAAGCAGAAATTCCCCGTATTTTGTAGCAAAATTGCAGAAATTCCCCTACTTGTGGGGCAAAAAGGCAGAAATTGCCTATATGTTGGGGCAAAAAGACAGAAATTCTCCTTATTTTGGGGCAAAACTCGGAAATTCCACTTATTTTGGGGCAAAATTGCAGAAATTTACCTAATTGTGGGGCAAAAAGGCAGAAATTCCATATATGTTAGGGGAAAAAGACAGAAATTCTCCTTATTTTGGAGCAAAACTCTGAAATTCCACTTATTTTGGGGCAAAATTTCAGAAATTTCTCTTATTTTGGGGCAAAATTGCAGGAATTTCCCTTATTTTGGGGCAAAATTGCAGAAATTTCACTTATTTTGTGGCAAAAATGCAGAAATTCCCATTATTTTGAGGTAAAAAGGCTGAAATTCCCCTTATTTGGGGGCAAAAATGCAGAAATTTTTCATATTTTGGGGCAAAATTCTAGAAATTTCACTTACTTCAGGGTAATAAGTCAGAATTTTTCTTATTTTGAGGCAAAAAATACAGAAATTCCCTTTTTTTGGGAGAAAAAGACAGAAATTCCACATATTTAGAGGCAAAAAAGCAGAAATTCCCCTTATTTTGGAGCAAAAATGAAGAAATTTCCCTTTTTTATGGCAAAAAGATATGCATTCTTCTTATTTTCAGGCAAAAAGGCAGAAATTCCCCGTATCTTTGAGCTAAATTGCAGAAATTCCCCTAATTGTGGGGCAATAAGGCAGAAATTCCCTATATGTTGGGTCAAAAATACAGAAATTCTCCTTATTTTGGGGCAAAACTCAGAAATTCCACTTATTTTGGTGCAAAATTCCAGAAATTTCCTTTATTTAGGGGTGAAAATGCAGAAATTTCCCTTATTTTAGGGCAAAATTGGAGAAATTTCACATCTTTTGGGGCAAAATTGCAGAAATTTTACGTATTTCAAGGAAAAAAGGCAGAAATTTTCTGTATTTTGGGGCAAAAAAGAAAGGAATTCTTTTTGTTTAAGGGGAAAAAGACAGAAATTCCACTTATTTAGAGGCAAAAAAGCAGAAATTCCCCTTATTTTGAAGCAAAAATGAAGAAATTTTACTTTTTTATGGCAAAAAGATATGCATTCTTCTTATTTTCGGGCAAAAAGGCAGAAATTCCCCGTATTTTGGAGCTAAATGCAGAAATTCCCCTAATTGTGGGGCAAAAAGGCAGAAATTCCCTATATGTTGGGGCAAAAAGACAGAAATTCTCCTTATTTTGAAGCAAAACTCAGAAATTCCACTTATTTTGGGGCAAAATTCCAGAAATTTCCCTTCTTTTGGGGCCAAATTGCAGAAATTTCACTTATTTTGTGGCATAATTGCAGAAATTTGACTTATTTCAGGGAAGAAAAGCAGAAATTTTCTTATTTTGTAGAAAAAAGGCAGTAATTCCTATTATTTTGTGGCAAAAATGCAGAAATTCCCTATATTTTGAGGTAAAAAGGCTTAAATTCTTCGTATTTGGGGGCAAAAGGTCAGAAATTTCACTTATTTTGGGGCAAAATTGCAGAAATTCCCCTAATTGTGGGGCAAAAAGGCAGAAATTCTCTATATGTCAGGTCAAAAATACAGAAATTCTCCTTATTTTGGGGCAAAACTCAGAAATTCCACTTATTTTGGTGCAAAATTCCATAAATTTCCTCTATTTTGGGGCGAAATTGCAGAAATTTCCCTTATTTTGGGGAAAAATTGGAGAAATTTCACATATTTTGGGGAAAAATTGAAGAAATTTTACTTATTTCAAGGAAAAAAGGCAGAAATTTTCTTTATTTTGGGGCAAAAAAGAAAGGAATTCCTTTTGTTTTGGGGTAAAAAGACAGAAATTCAACTTATTTAGAGGCAAAAAAGCAGAAATTCCCCTTATTTTGAAGCAAAAATGAAGAAATTTCCCTTTTTTATGGTAAAAAAGTATGCATTCTTCTTATTTTCGGGCAAAAAAGCAGAAATTCCCCGTATTTTGTAGCAAAATTGCAGAAATTCCCCTACTTGTGGGGCAAAAAGGCAGAAATTGCCTATATGTTTGGGCAAAAAGACAGAAATTCTCCTTATTTTGGAGCAAAACTCAGAAATTCCACATATTTTGGGGCAAAATTGCAGAAATTTCCCTAATTGTGGGGCAAAAAGGCAGAAATTCCATATATGTTAGGGGAAAAATACAGAAATTCTCTTATTTTGGAGCAAAACTCTGAAATTCCACTTATTTTGGGGCAAAATTCCAGAAATTTCTCTTATTTGGGGCAAAATTGCAGGAATTTCCCTTATTTTGGGGAAAAATTGCAGAAATTTCACTTATTTTGTGGCAAAAATGCAGAAATTCCCATTATTTTGAGGTAAAAAGGCTGAAATTCCCCTTATTTGGGGGCAAAAATGCAGAAATTTTTCATATTTTGGGGCAAAATTGCAGAAATTTCACTTACTTCAGGGTAATAAGTCAGAATTTTTCTTATTTTGATGCAAAAAATACAGAAATTCCCATTTTTTGGGAGAAAAAGACAGAAATTCCACATATTTAGAGGCAAAAAAGCAGAAATTCCCCTTATTTTGGAGCAAAAATGAAGAAATTTCCCTTTTTTATGGCAAAAAGATATGCATTCTTCTTATTTTCAGGCAAAAAGGCAGAAATTCCCCGTATTTTGGAGCTAAATTGCAGAAATTCCCCTAATTGTGGGGCAAAAAGGCAGAAATTCTCTATATGTTGGGTCAAAAATACAGAAATTCTCCTTATTTTGGGGCAAAACTCAGAAATTCCACTTATTTTGGTGCAAAATTCCAGAAATTTCCTTTATTTTGGGGCGAAATTGCAGAAATTTCCCTTATTTTGGGGCAAAATTGAAGAAATTTCACATCTTTTGGGGCAAAATTGCAGAAATTTTACGTATTTCAAGAAAAAAAGGCAGAAATTTTCTTTATTTTGGGGCAAAAAAGAAAGGAATTCCTTTTGTTTTAGGGGAAAAATACAGAAATTCCACTTATTTAGAGGCAAAAAAGCAGAAATTCCCCTTATTTTTAAGCAAAAATGAAGAAATTTCCCTTTTTTATGGTAAAAAAGTATGCATTCTTCTTATTTTCGATCAAAAAGGCAGAAATTCCCCGTATTTTGTAGCGAAATTGCAGAAATTCCCCTAATTGTGGGGCAAAAATTCAGAAATTGCCTATATGTTGGGGCAAAAAGACAGAAATTCTCCTTATTTTGGAGCAAAACTCAGAAATTCCAATTATTTTGGGGCAAAATTGCAGAAATTTCCCTAATTGTGGGGCAAAAAGGCAGAAATTCCCTATATGTTGAGGCAAAAAGACAGAAATTCTCCTTATTTTAGGGCAAAATTCAGAAATTCCACTTATTTTGGGGCAAAATTCCAGAAATTTCCCTTCTTTTGAGGCAAAATTGAAGAAATTTCACTCATTTTTGGGCAAAATTGCAGAAATTTGACTTATTTCAGGGAAGAAAAGCAGAAATTTTCTTATTTTGTAAAAAAAAAGGCAGTAATTCCTAATATTTTGTGGAAAAATGCAGAAATTCCCCTTATTTTGAAGTAAAAAGGCTTAAATTCTTCTTACTTGGGGGCAAAAATCAGAAATTTCCCTTATTTTGGGGCAAAATTGCAGAAATTCCCCTAATTGTGGGGCAAAAAGGCAGAAATTCTCTATATGTTGGGCCAAATATACAGAAATTCTCCATATTTTGGGGCAAAACTCAGAAATTCCACTTATTTTGGTGCAAAATTCCAGAAATTTCCTTTATTTTGGGGCAAAATTGCAGAAATTTCCCTTATTTTGGGGCAAAATTTTAGAAATTTCACATATTTTGGGGCAAAATTGCAGAAATTTTACTTATTTCAAGGATAAAAGGCAGAAATTTTCTTTATTTTGGGGCAAAAAAGAAAGGAATTCCTTTTGTTTTAGGGGAAAAAGACAGAAATTCCACTTATTTAGAGGCAAAAAAGCAGAAATTCTCCTTATTTTGAAGCAAAAATGAAGAAATTTCCCTTTTTTATGGTAAAAAAGTATGCATTCTTCTTATTTTCGATCAAAAAGGCAGAAATTCCCCGTATTTTGTAGCAAAATTGCAGAAATTCCCCTAATTGTGGGGCAAAAATTCAGAAATTGCCTATATGTTGGGGCAAAAAGACAGAAATTCTCCTTATTTTGGAGCAAAACTCAGAGATTCCAATTATTTTGGGGCAAAATTGATGAAATTTCCCTAATTGTGGGGCAAAAAGGCAGAAATTCCATATATGTTAGGGCAAAAAGACAGAAATTCTCCTTATTTTGGAGCAAAACTCTGAAATTCCACTTATTTTGGGGCAAAATTCCAGAAATTTCCCTTATTTTGGGGAAAAATTGCAGAAATTTCCCTTATTTTGGGGCAAAATTGCAGAAATTTCACTTATTTTGTGGCAAAATTGCTGAAATTTCACTTATTTCAGGGAAAAAAGGCAGAAATTTTCCTTATTTTATGGCCAAAAGGCTGAAATTTCTAATATTTTGTGGCAAAAATGCAGAAATTCCCATTATTTTGAGGTAAAAAGGCTGAAATTCCCCTTATTTGGGGGCAAAAAGGCAGAAACTTTTCATATTTTGAGGCAAAATTGCAGAAATTTCACTTACTTCAGGGTAATAAGTTCCAATTTTTCTTTATTTTGAGGCAAAAAATACAGAAATTCCCTTTGTTTTGGGAGAAAAAGACAGAAATTCCACATATTTAGAGGCAAAAAAGCAGAAATTCCCCTTATTTTGGAGCAAAAATGAAGAAATTTCCCTTTTTTATGGCAAAAAGATATGCATTCTATATATTTTCGGGCAGAAAGGCAGAAATTCCCCGTATTTTGGAGCTAAATTGCAGAAATTCCCCTAATTGTGGGAAAAAAGGCAGAAATTCCCTATATGTAGGGGCAAAAAGACAGAAATTCTCCTTATTTTGGGGCAAAACTCAGAAATTCCACTTATTTTGGTGCAAAATTCCAGAAATTTCCCTTCTTTTGGGGCAAAATTGCAGAAATTTGACTTATTTCAGGGAAGAAAAGCAGAAATTTTCTTATTTTGTAAAAAAAAAGGCAGTAATTCCTAATATTTTGTGGCAAAAATGCAGAAATTCCCCTTATTTTGAGGTAAAAAGGCTTAAATTCTTATTTGGGGGCAAAAAGTTAGAAATTTCCTTTATTTTGGGGCAAAATTGCAGAAATTCCCCTAATTGTGGGGCAAAAAGGCAGAAATTCTCTATATGTTGGGTCAAAAATACAGAAATTCTATTTATTTTGGGGCAAAACTCAGAAATTCCACTTATTTTGGTGCAAAATTCCAGAAATTTCCTTTATTTTGGGGCGAAATTGCAGAAATTTCCCTTATTTTGGGGCAAAATTGGAGAAATTTCACATATTTTGGGGCAAAATTGCAGAAATTTCACTTATTTCAAGGAAAAAAGGCAGAAATTTTCTTTATTTTGGGGCTAAAAAGAAAGGAATTCCTTTTGTTTTGGGGTAAAAAGACAGAAATTCCACTTATTTAGAGGCAAAAAAGCAGAAATTCCCCTTATTTTGAAGCAAAAATGAAGAAATTTCCCTTTTTTATGGTAAAAAAGGATGCATTCTTCTTATTTTCGGGCAAAAAAGCAGAAATTCCACGTATTTTGTAGCAAAAATTGCAGAAATTCCCCTACTTGTCGTGCAAAAAGGCAGAAATTGCCTATATGTTGGGGCAAAAAGACAGAAATTCTCCTTATTTTGGAGCAAAACTCAGAAATTCCACTTATTTTGGGGCAAAATTGCAGAAATTTCCCTAATTGTGGGGCAAAAAGGGCAGAAATTCTATATATGTTAGGGGAAAAATACAGAAATTCTCCTTATTTTGGAGCAAAACTCTGAAATTCCACTTATTTTGGGGCAAAATTCCAGAAATTTCCCTTATTTTGGGGCAAAATTGCAGGAATTTCCCTTATATTGGGGCAAAATTGCAGAAATTTCACTTATTTTGTGGCAAAAATGCAGAAATTCCCATTATTTTGAGGTAAAAAGGCTGAAATTCCCCTTATTTGTGCGCAAAAATGCAGAAAATTTCATATTTTGGGGCAAAATTGCAGAAATTTCACTTACTTCAGGGTAATAAGTCAGAATTTTTCTTATTTTGAGGCAAAAAATACAGAAATTCCCTTTTTTGGGGAGAAAAAGACAGAAATTCCACATATTTAGAGGCAAAAAAGCAGAAACTCCCCTTATTTTGGAGCAAAAATGAAGAAATTTCCCTTTTTTATGGCAAAAAGATATGCATTCTTCTTATTTTCGGGCAAAAAGGCAGAAATTCCCCGTATTTTGGAGCAAAATTGCAGAAATTCCCCTAATTGTGGGGCAAAAATGCAGAAATTGCCTATATGTTGGGGCAAAAAGACAGAAATTCTCCTTATTTGTGGGCAAAACTCAGAAATTCCACTTATTTTGGGGCAAAATTCCAGAAATTTCCCTTATTTTGGGGCAAAATTGCAGGAATTTCCCTTATTTTGGGGCAAAATTGCAGAAATTTCACTTATTTTGTGGCAAAAATGCAGAAATTCCCATTATTTTGAGGTAAAAAGGCTGAAATTCCCCTTATTTGTGGGCAAAAACGCAGAAATTTTCATATTTTGGGGCAAAATTGCAGAAATTTCACTTACTTCAGGGTAATAAGTCAGAATTTTTCTTATTTTGAGGCAAAAAATACAGAAATTCCCTTTGTTTTGGGAGAAAAAGACAGAAATTCCACGTATTTAGTGGCAAAAAAGCAGAAATTCCTTTTATTTTGGAGCAAAAATGAAGAAATTTCCCTTTTTTATGGCAAAAAGATATGCATTCTTCATATTTTCGGGCAAAAAGGCAGAAATTCCCCGTAATTTGGAGCTAAATTGCAGAAATTCCCCTAATTGTGGGAAAAACGGCAGAAATTCCCTATATATTGGGGCAAAAAGACAGAAATTCTCCTTATTTTGTGGCAAAACTCAGAAATTCCACTTATTTTGGGACAAAATTCCAGAAATTTCCCTTCTTTTGGGGCAAAATTGCAGAAATTTCACTTATTTTGTGGCAAAATTGCAGAAATTTGACTTATTTCAGGGAAGAAAAGCAGAAATTTTCTTATTTTGTAGAAAAAATGCAGTAATTCCTAATATTTTGTGGGAAAAATGCAGAAATTCCCCTTATTTTGAGGTAAAAAGGCTGAAATTCTTCTTATTTGGGGGCAAAAAGTCAGAAATTTCCCTTATTTTGGAGCAAAATTGCAGAATTTCCCCTAATTGTGGGGCATAAAGGAAGAAATTCTCTATATGTTTGGTCAAAAATACAGAAATTCTCCTTATTTTGGGGCAAAACTCAAAAATTCCACTTATTTTGGTGCAAAATTCCAGAAATTTTCTTTATTTTGGGGCAAAATTACAGAAATTTCTCTTATTTTGGGGCCAAATTGTAGAAATTTCACATATTTTGGGGAAAAATTGCAGAAATTTTACTTATTTCATAGAAAAAAAAGCAGAAATTTTCTTTATTTTGGGGCAAAAAAGAAAGGAATTCCTTTTGTTTTAGGGGAAAAAGACAGAAATTCCACTTATTTAGAGGTAAAAAAGCAGAAATTCCTCTTATTTAGAAGCAAAAATGAAGAAATTTCCCTTTTTTATGGTAAAAAATTATGCATTCTTCTTATTTTTGGGCAAAAAGGCAGAAATTCCCCGTATTTTGTAGCAAAATTGCAGAAATTCCTCTAATTTTGGCGCAAAAAGTCAGAAATTGCCTGTATGTTGGGGCAGAAAGACAGAAATTCTCCTTATTTTGGAGCAAAACTCAGAAATTCCACTTATTTTGGGGCAAAATTGCAGAAATTTCACTTATTTTTTGGCAAAATTGCAGAAATTTCACTTATTTCAAGGAAAAAAGGCAGAAATTATCCTTATTTTATGGCATAAAGGCAGAAATTTCTAATATTTTGTGGCAAAAATGCAGACATTCCCATTATTTTGAGGTAAAAAGGCTGAAATTTCCCTTATTTGGGGGCAAAAAGGCAGAAATTTTTCATATTTTGGGGCAAAATTGCAGAAATTTCACTTACTTCAGGGTAATAAGTCAGAATTTTTCCTTATTTTGAGGCAAAAAATAAAGAAATTCCCTTTGTTTTGGGAGAAAGAGACAGAAATTCCACATATTTAGAGGCAAAAAAGCAGAAATTCCTTTTATTTTGGAGCAAAAATGAAGAAATTTCCATTTTTTATGGCAAAAAGATATGCATTCTTTTATTTTCGGGCAAAAAGGCAGAAATTCCCCGTATTTTTGAGCTAAATTGCAGAAATTCCCCTAATTGTGGGGGAAAAAGGCAGAAATTCCCTATATGTTGGAACAAAAAGACAGAAATTCTCCTTATTTTGGGGCAAAACTCAGAAATTCTACTTATTTTAGGGCTAATTCCAGAAATTTCCCTTCTTTTAGAGCAAAATTGCAGAAATTTCACTTATTTTGGGGCAAAATTTCAGAAATTACTTATTTCTGGGAAAAATAGCAGAAATTTTCTTATTTTGTAGAAAAAAGGCAGTAATTCCTAATACTTTGTGGCAAAAATGCACAAATTCCCCTTATTTTGAGGTAAAAAGGCTGAAATTCTTCTTATTTGGGGGCAAAAAGGCAGAAATTTTCCTTATTTTGGGGCCAAATTGCAGAAATTCCCCTAATTGTGGTGCAAAAAGGTAGAAATTCTCTATATGTTGGGTCAAAAATACAGAAATTCTCCTTATTTTGGGGCAAAACTCAGAAATTCCACTTATTTTGGTGCAAAATTCCAGAAATTTCCTTTATTTTGGGGCAAAATTGCAGAAATTTCCTTTATTTTGGGGCAAAATTGGAGAAATTTCACATATTTTGGGGCAAAATTGCAGAAATTTTACTTATTTCAAGGAAAAAAGGCAGAAATTTTCTTTATTTTGGGGCAAAAAAGAAAGGAATTCCTTTTGTTTTAGGGGAAAAAGACAGAAATTCCACTTATTTAGAGGCAAAAAAGCAGAAATTCCTCTTATTTTGAAGCAAAAATGAAGAAATTTCTCTTTTTTATGGTAAAAAAGTATGCATTCTTCTTATTTTCGGGCAAAAAGGCAGAAATTCCCCGTATTTTGTAGCAAAATTGCAGAAATTCCTCTAATTTTGGCGCAAAAAGTCAGAAATTGCCTATATGTTGGGGCAAAAAGACAGAAATTCTCCTTATTTTGGAGCAAAACTAAGAAATTCCACTTATTTTGGAGCAAAATTCTAGAAATTTCCCTTATTTGGGGGCAAAATTGGAGAATTTTCTCTTATTTTGGGGCAAAATTGCAGAAATTTCACTTATTTCAGGGAAAAAAGGCAGAAGTTTTCTTATTTTGAAGCAAAAATCAGAAATTCTTATTATTTTGTGGCAAAATGCAAAAATTCCCCTTATTTTGAGGTAAAAAGGCTGAAGTTCCCCTTATTTGGGAAATAAAGGCAGAAATTTCCTTTATTTTGGGGCAAAATTACAGAAATTTCACTTACTTCAGGGTAATAAGTCAGAATTTTACCTTATTATGGGGCAAAAAAGACAGGAATTCCCTTTGTTTTGGGAAAAAAAGACAGAAATTCCACTTATTTAGAGGCAAAAAAGCAGAAATTCCCCTTATTTTGTAGCAAAAATGAAGGAATTTAAATATTTAATGCAAAAAAATATGCATTCTTATTTTCAGGCAAAAAGGCAGAAATTCTCCGTATTTTGGCGCAAAATTGCAGAAATTTCCCTAACTGTGGGGCAAAAAGGCAGAAATTCCATATATGTTAGGGCAAAAAGACAGAAATTCTCCTTATTTTGGAGCAAAACTCTGAAATTCCACTTATTTTGGGGCAAAATTCCAGAAATTTCCCTTATTTTGGGGCAAAATTGCAGAAACTTCACTTATTTCAAGGTAATAAATCAGAAATTTCTTTATTTTAGGGCAAAAAAGACAGAAATTCCCTTTGTTTTGGGGGAAAAAAGACAGAAATTCCTCTATTTAGACGCATAAAAGCAGAAATTTCCCTTATTTTGGAGCAAAAATGAAGAAATTTACCTTTTTTATGGCAAAAATATATCCATTCTTCTTATTTTCGGGAAAAATGGCAGAAATCCCCGTATTTGGAAGCAAAATTGCAGGAATTATCCTAATTGTGGGGCAAAAAGGCAGAAATTCTCTTTATGTTGGGGAAAAACACAGAAATTCTCCTTATTTTGGGGCAAAACTCAGAAATTCCACTTATTTTGTGGCAAAATTCCAGAAATTTCCCATATTTTGGGGCAAAATTGGAGAAATTTCACTTATTTTGGGGCAAAATTGCAGAAATATCACTTATTTCAGGGAAAAAAAGCAGAAGTTTTCTTATTTTGAAGCAAAAAGTCAGAAATACCTAATATTTTGTGGCAAAAATGCAGAAATTCCCCTTATTTTGAGGTAAAAAGTCTTAAATTCCCCTTATTTGGGGGAAAAAAGGCAGAAATTTCCCTTATTTTGGGGCAAAATTGCAGAAATTTCACTTGTTTTGGGGCAAAATTGCAGAAATTTGACTTAATTCAGGGAAAAAATGCAGAAATTTTCTTATTTTGTAGAAAAAAGGCAGTAATTCCTAATATTTTGTGGCAAAAATGCAGAAATTCCCCTTATTTTGAGGTAAAATGGCTGAAATTCTTCTTATTTGGGGGCAAAAAGGCAGAAATTTCCCTTATTTTGGGGCAAAATTGCAGAAATTCCCCTAATTGTGTGGCAAAAAGGCAGAAATTCTCTATATGTTGGGTCAAAAATACAGAAATTCTCCTTATTTTAGGGCAAAACTCAGAAATTCCACTTATTATGGGTCAAAATTGCAGAAATTTCACTTATTTCAGGGTAATAACTCAGAATTTTTTTTTATTTTGGGGCAAAAAAGACAGTAATTCCCTTTGTTTTGGGGGAAAAAGACAGAAATTCCACTTATTTAGAGGCAAAATCGCAGAAATTCCCATTATTTTGGAGCAAAAATGAAGTAATTTCTCTATTTTATGGCAAAAAGATATGCATTCTTCTTAATTTCGGGCAATAAGGCAGAAATTCCCCCTATTTGGAGCAAAATTGCAGAAATTCCCCTAATTGTGGGGCAAAAAGGCAGAAATTCTCTATATGTTGGGGCAAAAAGACAGAAAGTCTCCTTATTTTAGGGAAAAACTCAGAAATTCCACTTATTTTGGGGCAAATTTCCAGAAATTTTATTTTGGGGCAAAATTCCAGAAATTTCACTTATTTTGGGGAAAAATTGCAGAAATTTCACTTATTTTGGCGCAAAATTGCAGAAATTTCACTCATTTCAGGGAAAAAGGGCAGAAATTTTTCTAATTTTTGGGGCAAAAAGGCAGAAATTCCTAATATATTGTGGCAAAAATGCAGAAATTCCCCTTATTTTGAGGTAAAAAGGCTGAAATTCCCCTTATTTGGGGGCCAAAAGGCAGAAATTTCCCTTATTTTGGGGCAAAATTGCAGAGTTTTCACTTACTTCATGGTAATACGTCAGAGATTTTTTTATTTTGAGGCCAAAAAGACAGAAATTCTCCTTATTTTGGGTTAAACTCAGAAATTCCACTTACTTTGGGGCAAAATTCCAGAAATTTCCCTTATTTTGGGGCAAAATTGCAGAAATTTCACTTATTTCAGGGTAATAAGTCAGAAATTTCCTTATTTTGGGGCAAAACTCAGAAATTCCCCTTATTTGGGGGCAAAAAGGCAGAAATTTCCCTTATTTTGGGGCAAAATTGCAGAAATTTCACTTATTTCAGGGTAATAAGTCAGAAATTTTTCTTATTTTGGGGCAAAAAACATGAATAACCTTTTTTTTTGAAGGAAAAAGACAGAAATTCCACTTATTTAGAGGCAAAGACGCAGAAATTCCCCTTATTTTGGAGCAAAAAATAAGAAATTTCCCTATTTATGGCAAAAAGGTATGCATTCTTCTTATTTTCAGGCAAAAAGGCAGAAATTCCCTGTATTTTGGAGCAAAAGTGCAGAAATTCCCCTAATTGTGGGGCAAAAAGGCAGAAATTCCCTATATGTTAGGGCAAAAAGACAGAAATTCTCCTTATATTCGAGCAAAACTCTGAAATACCACTTATTTTGGGGCAAAATTCCAGAAATTTCCCTTATTTTAGTGCAAAATTGCACAACTTTCCCTCATTTTGGGGCAAAATTGCAGAAATTTCACATATTTCAGGGGAAAAAGGGCAGAAATTTTCCTTATTTTGAGGCAAAAAGGCAGAAATTCCTAATATTTTTGTGGCAAAAATGCAGAAATTTCCCTTATTTTAGGTCAAAATTGCAGAAATTTCCATTATTTTTGGGGAAAATTGGAGAAATTTCACTTATTTTGGGGCAAAATTGCAGAAACTTTACTTATTTCAGGGAAAAAAGGCAGAAATTTTCCTTATTTTTGGGCAAAAATGAAATGAATTCCCTTTGTTTTGGGGGAAAAAGACAGAAATTCCACTTATTTAGAGGCAAAAAAGCAGAAATTCCCATTATTTTGGAACAAAAATTAAGAAATTTTCCTTTTTTATGTCAAAAAGGTATGCATTCTTCTTATTTTCGGGCAAAAAGGCAGAAATTCCACGTATTTTGGAGCAAAATTGCAGAAATTCCCCTAATTGTGGGGCAAAAAGGCAGAAATTCTCTCTATGTTGGCGCAAATAGACAGAAATTCTTTTTATTTTGGGGCAAAACTCAGAAATTCCACATATTTTGGGGCAAAATTCCAGAAATTTCCCTTATTTTGGGGCAACATTGCAGAAATTTCACATATTTGGGGGCAAAATTGCAGAAATTTCATTTATTTCAGGGGAAAAAGGCAGAAATTTTCCTTATTTTGGGGCAAAAAGTCAGAAATTCCTAATATTTTGTGGCAAAAATGCAGAAATTCCCCTCATTTTGAGGTAAAAAGGCTGAAATTCCCCTTATTTGGGGGCAAAAAGGCAGAAATTTCCCTTATTTTGGGGCAAAATTGCAGAAATTTCACTTATTTCAAGGTAATAAATCAGAAATTTCTTTATTTTAGGGCAAAAAAGACAGAAATTCCCTTTGTTTTGGGGGAAAAAGACAGAAATTCCACTTATTTAGACACATAAAAGCAGAAATTTCCCTTATTTTGGAACCAAAATGAAGAAATTTACCTTTTTTATGGCAAAAATATATCCATTCTTCTTATTTTCGGGCAAAGTGGCAGAAATCCCCGTATTTGGAAGCAAAATTGCAGAAATTCCCCTAATTTTGGGGCAAAAAGGCAGAAATTCTCTTTATGTTGGGGAAAAAAACAGAAATTCTCCTTATTTTGGGGCAAAACTCAGAAATTCCACTTATTTTGGGGCAAAATTCCAGAATTTCCCTTATTTTAGGGCAAAATTGCAGAAATTTCCATTATTTTTGGGCAAAATTGGAGAAATTTCACTTATTTTGGGGCAAAATTGCAGAAATTTTACTTATTTCAGGGAAAAAAAGGCAGAAATTTTCCTTATTTTTGGGCAAAAATGAAAGAAATTCCTTTTGTTTTGGGGAAAAAGACAGAAATTCCACTTATTTAGAGGCAAAATAACAAAATTCCCCTTATTTTGGAGCAAAAATGAGGAAATATCCCTTTTTTATGGCAAAAAGTTATGCATTCTTCTTATTTTCGGGCAAAAAGGAAGAAATTCCGCGTATTTTGGAGAAAAATTGCAGAAATTCCACTAATTGTGGGGCAAAAAGGCAGAAATTCTCTATATGTTGGGGAAAAATACAGAAATTCTCCTTATTTTGGGGCAAAACTCAGAAATTCCAATTATTTTGGGGCAAAATTCCAGAAATTTCCCTTCTTTTGTGGCAAAATTGCAGAAATTTCCCATATTTTGAAGCAAAATTGCAGAAATTTCACTTATTTTGTGGCAAAATTGCAGAAATTTTACTTATTTCAGGGAAAAAAGGCAGAAATTTTCCTTATTTTGGGGCAAAAAGGCAGAAATTCCTAATATTTTGTGGCAAAAATGCAGAAATTCCCCTTATTTTGAGGTAAAAAGGCTGAAATTCCCCTTATTTGGGGGCAAAAAGGCAGAAATTTCCCTTAATTTGGGGCAAAATTGCAGAAATTTCACTTACTTCAGGGTAAGAAGTCAGAAATTTTTTTTATTTTGGGACAAAAAAGACAGAAATTCCCTTTGTTTTGGGGGAAAAAGACAGAAATTCCACTTATTTAGAGGCAAAAAAGCAGAAATTCCCTTTATTTTGGAGCAAAAATTAAGAAATTTTCCATTTTTATGTCAAAAAGGTATGCATTCTTCTTATTTTCGGGCAAAAAGGCAGAAATTCCACGTATTTTGGAGCAAAATTGCAGAAATTCCCCTAATTGTGGGGCAAAAAGGCAGAAATTCCATATATGTTGGGGCAAATAGACAGAAATTCTTTTTATTTTGGGGCAAAACTCAGAAATTCCACTTATTTTGGAACAATATTCCAGAAATTTCCCTTATTTTGGGGCAAAATTGCAGAAATTTCACTTATTTCAGGGAAAAATGCAGTAATTTTCCCATTTTGGGGCAAAGAGGCAGAAATTCCTAATATTTTGTGGCAAAAATGCAGAAATTTCCCTTATTTTGAGGTAAAAAGGCTGAAATTCTTCTTATTTGGGGGCAAAAAGGCAGAAATTTCCTTTATTTTCAGGCAAAATTGCAGAAATTCCCCTAATTATGGGGCAAAAAGGCAGAAATTCTCTATATGTTGGGGCAAAAAGACAGAAATTCTCCTTATTTTGGGGCAAAACTCAGAAATTCCACTTATTTTGAGGCAAAATTCCAGAAATTTCCCTTATTTTGGAGCAAAATTACAGAAATTTCACTTATTTCAGGGAAAAAAAGCAGAAATTTTCTTATTTTGGGGCAAAAAGGCAGAAATTCCTAATATTTTGTGTCAAAAATGCAGAAATTTCCCTTATTTTGAGGTAAAAAGGCTGAAATTCTTCTTATTTGGGGGAAAAAAGGCAGAAATTTCCCTTATTTTCGGGTAAAATTGCAGAAATTCCCCTAATTATGGGGCAAAAAGGAAGAAATTCTGTATATGTTGGGGCAAAAAACAGAAATTCTCCTTATTTTGGGGAAAAACTCAGAAATTCCACTTATTTTGGGGCAAAATTCCAGAAATTTCCATTATTTTGGGGCAAAATTGCAGAAATTTCTCTTATTTTGGGGCAAAATTGGAGAAATTTCACTTATTTTGGGGCAAAATTGCAGAAATTTCACTTATTTCAGGGAAAAAAGGCAGAAATTTTCCTTATTTTGGGGCAAAAAAGACAGGAATTTTCTTTGTTTCGGGGGAAAAAGACAGAAATTCCACTTATTTAGAGACAAAAAAGCAGAAATTCCTCTTATTTTGGAGCAAAAATGAAGAAATTTCTCTTTTTTATGGAAAAAAGGTATGCATTCTTCTTATTTTCGGGCAAAAAACAGAAATTCCATGTATTTTGGAGCAAAATTGCAGAAATTCTCCTAATGTGAGGCAAAAAGGCAGAAATTCTCTATATGTTGGCGCAAAAAGACAGAAATTCTTTTTATTTTAGGGCAAAACTCAAAAATTCCACTTATTTTGGGGCAAAATTCCAGAAATTTCCTTTATTTTGGGGCAAAATTGAAGAAATTTCCCTTATTTTGGGGCAAAATTGCAAAAATTTCACTTATTTTGTGGCAAAATTTCAGAAATTCCCATTATTTTGAGGTAAAAAGTCTGAAATTCCCCTTATTTGGGAGCAAAAAGGCAGAAATTTTTCATATTTTGGGGCAAAATTGCAGAATTTTCACTAACTTCAGGGTAATAAGTCAAAATTTTTTTTTATTTTGGGGCCAAAAAGACAGAAATTCCCTTTGTTTTGGGAGAAAAAGACAGAAATTCCACATATTTAGAGGCAAAAAAGCAGAAATTCCCCTTATTTTGGAGCAAAAATAAAGAAATTTCCCTTTTTTATGGCAAAAAAGTATGCATTCTTCTTATTTTCGGTCAAAAAGGCAGAAATTCCCCGTATTTTGGAGCAAAATTGCAGAAATTCCCCTAAATGTGGGGCAAAAAGGCAGAATTTCCTATATGTTAGGGCAAAAATACAGAAATTCTCCTTATTTTGGGGCAAAACTCAGAAATTCCACTTATTTTGGGGCAAAATTCCAGAAATTTGCCTTATTTTGTGGCAAAATTGCAGAAATTGCCCTTATTTTGGGGCAAAATTGGAGAAATTCCACTTATTTTGGGGCAAAATTGCAGAAATTTTACTTATTTCAGGGCAAAAAGGCAGAAATTTTTAATATTTTGTGGCAAAAATGCAGAAATTCCCCTCATTTTGAGGTAAAAAGGCTGAAATTCCTCTTATTTGGGGGCAAAAAGGCAGAAATTTTCCTTATTTTGGGTCAAAATGGGAGAAATTTCACTTATTTTGGGGCAAAATTGCAGAAATTTCACTTATTTCAGGGAAAAAAGGCAGAAATTTTCCTTATTTTGGGGCAAAATAGACAGGAATTTTCTTTGTTTTGGTGGAAAAAGACAGAAATTCCACTTATTTAGAGCCAAAAAAGCAGAAATTCCTCTTATTTTCGAGCAAAAATGAAGAAATTTCCCTTTTTTATGGCAAAAAGGTATGCATTCTTCTTATTTTCGGGCAAAAAGGCAGAAATTCCACGTATTTTGGAGCAAAATTGCAGAAATTCCCCTAATTGTGGGGCAAAAAGGCAGAAATTCCATATATGTTGGGGCAAATAGACAGAAATTCTCTTTATTTTGGGGCAAAACTCAGAAATTCCACTTATTTTGGGGCAAAATTCCAGAAATTTCCCTTATTTTGGGGCAAAATTGCAGAAATTTCAAATATTTTGGGGCAAAATTGCAGAAATTTCACTTATTTCAGGGGAAAAAGGCAGAAATTTTCCTTATTTTGGGGCAAAAAGGCAGAAATTCCTAATATTTTGTGGCAAAAATGCAGAAATTCTCCTCATTTTGAGGTAAAAATGCTGAAATTCCCCTTATTTGGGGGCAAAAAGGCAGAAATTTCCCTTAATTTGGGGCAAAATTGCAGAAATTTCACTTACTTCAGGGTAATAAGTCAGAAATTTTTTTAATTTTGGGGCAAAAAAGACAGAAATTCCCTTTGTTTTGGGGGAAAAAGACAGAAATTCCACTTATTTAGAGGCAAAAAAGCAGAAATTCCCCTTATTTTGGAGCAAAAATTAAGAAATTTTCCTTTTTTTATGTCAAAAAGGTATGCATTCTTCTTATTTTCGGGCAAAAAGGCAGAAATTCCACGTATTTTGGAACAAAATTGCAGAAATTCCTCTAATTGTGGGGCAAAAAGGCAGAAATTCCATATATGTTGGGGCAAATAGACAGAAATTCTATTTATTTTGGGGCAAAACTCAGAAATTCCACTTATTTTGAGGAAAAATCCAGAAATTTCCCTTATTTTGGGGCAATATTGCAGAAATTTCACTTATTTCAGGGGAAAAAAGGACAAATTTTCTTATTTTGGGGCAAAAAGGCAGAAATTCCTAATATTTTGTGGCAAAAATGCGGAAATTCCCCTTATTTTGAGGTAAAAAGGCTGAAATTCCCCTTATTTGGGGGCAAAAATGCAGAAATTCCCCTTATTTTGAGGTAAAAAGGCTGATATTTTCCTTATTTGGGGGCAAAAAGGCAGAAATTTTTCATATTTTTGGCCAAAATTGCAGAATTTTCACTAACTTCAGGGTAATAAGTCAGAAATTTTTTTTTATTTTGGGGCCAAAAAGAAAGAAATTCCCTTTGTTTTGGGGGAAAAAGACAGAAATTCCACATATTTAGAGGCAAAATGCAGAAATTCCCCTTATTTTTGAGCAAAAGGGAAGAAATTTTCCTTTTTTATGGCAAAAAAGTATGCATTCTTATTTTCGGTCAAAAAGGCAGAAATTCCCCGTATTTTGTAGCAAAATTGCAGAAATTCCCCTAAATGTGGGGCAAAAAGGCAGAATTCCCTATATGTTAGGGCAAAAATACAGAAATTCTCCTTATTTTGGGGCAAAACTATAAAATTCCACTTATTTTGGTTCAAAATTCCAGAAATTTCCCTTATTTTTTGGCAAAATTGCAGAAATTTCCCTTATTCAGGGCAAAATTGGAGAAATTTCACTTATTTTGGGGCAAAATTGAAGAAATTTTACTTATTTCAGGGCAAAAAGGCAGAAATTCCTAATATTTTGTGGAAAAATGCAGAAATTTCCCTCATTTTGAGGTAAAAAGGCTGAAATTCCCCTTATTTGAGGGCAAAAAGGCAGAAATTTTCCTTATTTTGGGTCAAAATTGGAGAAATTCCCCTTATTTTGGAGCAAAAATTAAGAAATTTTCCTTTTTTATGTCAAAAAGGTATGCATTCTTCTTATTTTCGGGCAAAAAGGCAGAAATTCCACGTATTTTGGAGCAAAATTGCAGAAATTCCTCTAATTGTGGGGCAAAAAGGCAGAAATTCCATATATGTTGGGGCAAATAGACAGAAATTCTATTTATTTTGGGGCAAAACTCAGAAATTCCACTTATTTTGAGGAAAAATCCAGAAATTTCCCTTATTTTGGGGCAAAATTGCAGAAATTTCACTTATTTCAGGGAAAAAAAGGACAAATTTTCTTATTTTGGGGCAAAAAGGCAGAAATTCCTAATATTTTGTGGCAAAAATGCGGAAATTCCCCTTATTTTGAGGTAAAAAGGCTGAAATTCCCCTTATTTGGGGGCAAAAATGCAGAAATTCCCCTTATTTTGAGGTAAAAAGGCTGATATTTTCCTTATTTGGGGGCAAAAAGACAGAAATTTTTCATATTTTTGGCCAAAATTGCAGAATTTTCACTAACTTCAGGGTAATAAGTCAAAAAATTTTTTTTATTTTGGGGCCAAAAAGAAAGAAATTCCCTTTGTTTTGGGGGAAAAAGACAGAAATTCCACATATTTAGAGGCAAAATGCAGAAATTCCCCTTATTTTTGAGCAAAAGGGAAGAAATTTCCCTTTTTTATGGCAAAAATGTATGCATTCTTCTTATTTTCGGTCAAAAAGGCAGAAATTCCCCGTATTTTGTAGCAAAATTGCAGAAATTCCCCTAAATGTGGGGCAAAAAGGCAGAATTCCCTATATGTTAGGGCAAAAATACAGAAATTCTCCTTATTTTGGGGCAAAACTATAAAATTCCACTTATTTTGGTGCAAAATTCCAGAAATTTCCCTTATTTTTTGGCAAAATTGCAGAAATTTCCCTTATTCAGGGCAAAATTGGAGAAATTTCACTTATTTTGGGGCAAAATTGAAGAAATTTTACTTATTTCAGGGCAAAAAGGCAGAAATTCCTAATATTTTGTGGAAAAATGCAGAAATTTCCCTCATTTTGAGGTAAAAAGGCTGAAATTCCCCTTATTTGAGGGCAAAAAGGCAGAAATTTTCCTTATTTTGGGTCAAAATTGGAGAAATTTCACTTATTTTGGGGCAAAATTGCAGAAATTTCACTTATTTCAAAGAAGAAAGGCAGAAATTTTTCTTATTTTGGGGCAAAAAAGACAGGAATTTTCTTTGTTTTGGTGGAAAAAGACAGAAATTCCACTTATTTAGAGACAAAAAAGCAGAAATTCCCCTTATTTTTGAGCAAAAATGAAGAAATTTCCCCTTTTTATGGCAAAAAGGTATGCATTCTTATTTTCGGGCAAAAAGGCAGAAATTCCCCGTATTTTGGAGCAAAATTGCAGAAATTCACCTAATTGTGGGGCAAAAATGCAGAAATTCTCTCTATGTTGGGGCAAAGAGACAGAAATTCTCTTTATTTTGGGGCAAAACTAAGAAAATCCACTTATTTTGCGGCAAAATTCCAGAAATTTCCCTTCTTTTGTGGCAAAATTGCAGAATTTTCCCATATTTTGAAGCAAAATTGCAGAAATTTCACTTATTTTGTGGCAAAATTGCAGAAATTTTACTTATTTCAGGGAAAAAGGCAGAAATTCTCCTTATTTTGTGGCAAAAAGGCAGAAATTCCTAATATTTTGTGGCAAAAATGTAGAAATTCCCCTTATTTTGAGGTAAAAAGGCTGAAATTCCCCTTATTTGGGGGCAAAAAGGCAGAAATTTCCCTTAATATGGGGCAAAATTGCAGAAATTTCACTTACTTCAGGGTAATGAGTCAGAAATTTTTCTTATTTTGGGGCAAAAAAAGACAGAAATTACCTTTGTTTTGGGGGAAAAAGACAGAAATTCCACTTATTTAGAGGCAAAAAAGCAGAAATTCCCCTTATTTTTGAGCAAAAATTAAGAAATTTTCCTTTTTTATGTCAAAAAATATGCATTCTTCTTATTTTCGGGCAAAAAGGCAGAAATTCCACGTATTTTGGAGCAAAATTGCAGAAATTCCCCTAATTGTGGGGCAAAAAGGCAGAAATTCCATATATGTTGGGGCAAATAGACAGAAATTCTCTTTATTTTGGGGCAAAACTCAGAAATTCCACTTATTTTGAGGAAAAATCCAGAAATTTCCCTTATTTTGGGGCAATATTGCAGAAATTTCACTTATTTCAGGGGAAAAAAGGACAAATTTTCTTATTTTGGGGCAAAAAGGCAGAAATTCCTAATATTTTGTGGCAAAAATGCGGAAATTCCCCTTATTTTGAGGTAAAAAGGCTGAAATTCCCCTTATTTGGGGGCAAAAATGCAGAAATTCCCCTTATTTTGAGGTAAAAAGGCTGATATTTTCCTTATTTGGGGGCAAAAAGGCAGAAATTTTTCATATTTTTGGCCAAAATTGCAGAATTTTCACTAACTTCAGGGTAATAAGTCAGAAATTTTATTTTATTTTGGGGCCAAAAAGAAAGAAATTCCCTTTGTTTTGGGGGAAAAAGACAGAAATTCCACATATTTAGAGGCAAAATGCAGAAATTCCCCTTATTTTTGAGCAAAAGGGAAGAAAGTTCCCTTTTTTATGGCAAAAAAGTATGCATTCTTCTTATTTTCGGTCAAAAAGGCAGAAATTCCCCGTATTTTGTAGCAAAATTGCAGAAATTCCCCTAAATGTGGGGCAAAAAGGCAGAATTCCCTATATGTTAGGGCAAAAATACAGAAATTCTCCTTATTTTGGGGCAAAACTATAAAATTCCACTTATTTTGGTTCAAAATTCCAGAAATTTCCCTTATTTTTTGGCAAAATTGCAGAAATTTCCCTTATTCAGGGCAAAATTGGAGAAATTTCACTTATTTTGGGGCAAAATTGAAGAAATTTTACTTATTTCAGGGCAAAAAGGCAGAAATTCCTAATATTTTGTGGAAAAATGCAGAAATTTCCCTCATTTTGAGGTAAAAAGGCTGAAATTCCCCTTATTTGAGGGCAAAAAGGCAGAAATTTTCCTTATTTTGGGTCAAAATTGGAGAAATTCCCCTTATTTTGGAGCAAAAATTAAGAAATTTTCCTTTTTTATGTCAAAAAGGTATGCATTCTTCTTATTTTCGGGCAAAAAGGCAGTAATTCCACGTATTTTGGAGCAAAATTGCAGAAATTCCTCTAATTGTGGGGCAAAAAGGCAGAAATTCCATATATGTTGGGGCAAATAGACAGAAATTCTATTTATTTTGGGGCAAAACTCAGAAATTCCACTTATTTTGAGGAAAAATCCAGAAATTTCCCTTATTTTGGGGCAAAATTGCAGAAATTTCACTTATTTCAGGGAAAAAAAGGACAAATTTTCTTATTTTGGGGCAAAAAGGCAGAAATTCCTAATATTTTGTGGCAAAAATGCGGAAATTCCCCTTATTTTGAGGTAAAAAGGCTGAAATTCCCCTTATTTGGGGGCAAAAATGCAGAAATTCCCCTTATTTTGAGGTAAAAAGGCTGATATTTTCCTTATTTGGGGGCAAAAAGGCAGAAATTTTTCATATTTTTGGCCAAAATTGCAGAATTTTCACTAACTTCAGGGTAATAAGTCAGAATTTTTTTTTTATTTTGGGGCCAAAAAGAAAGAAATTCCCTTTGTTTTGGGGGAAAAAGACAGAAATTCCACATATTTAGAGGCAAAATGCAGAAATTCCCCTTATTTTTGAGCAAAAGGGAAGAAATTTCCCTTTTTTATGGCAAAAAAGTATGCATTCTTCTTATTTTCGGTCAAAAAGGCAGAAATTCCCCGTATTTTGTAGCAAAATTGCAGAAATTCCCCTAAATGTGGGGCAAAAAGGCAGAATTCCCTATATGTTAGGGCAAAAATACAGAAATTCTCCTTATTTTGGGGCAAAACTATAAAATTCCACTTATTTTGGTGCAAAATTCCAGAAATTTCCCTTATTTTTTGGCAAAATTGCAGAAATTTCCCTTATTCAGGGCAAAATCGGAGAAATTTCACTTATTTTGGGGCAAAATTGAAGAAATTTTACTTATTTCAGGGCAAAAAGGCAGAAATTCCTAATATTTTGTGGAAAAATGCAGAAATTTCCCTCATTTTGAGGTAAAAAGGCTGAAATTCCCCTTATTTGGGGGCAAAAAGGCAGAAATTTTCCTTATTTTGGGTCAAAATTGGAGAAATTTCACTTATTTTGGGGCAAAATTGCAGAAATTTCACTTATTTCAAAGAAGAAAGGCATAAATTTTTCTTATTTTGGGGCAAAAAAGACAGGAATTTTCTTTGTTTTGGTGGAAAAAGACAGAAATTCCACTTATTTAGAGACAAAAAAGCAGAAATTCCCCTTATTTTTGAGCAAAAATGAAGAAATTTCCCTTTTTTATGGCAAAAAGGTATGCATTCTTATTTTCGGGCAAAAAGGCAGAAATTCCCCGTATTTTGGAGCAAAATTGCAGAAATTCACCTAATTGTGGGGCAAAAATGCAGAAATTCTCTCTATGTTGGCGCAAAGAGACAGAAATTCTCTTTATTTTGGGGCAAAACTAAGAAAATCCACTTATTTTGCGGCAAAATTCCAGAAATTTCCCTTCTTTTGTGGCAAAATTGCAGAATTTTCCCATATTTTGAAGCAAAATTGCAGAAATTTCACTTATTTTGTGGCAAAATTGCAGAAATTTTACTTATTTCAGGGAAAAAAGGCAGAAATTCTCCTTATTTTGGGGCAAAAAGGCAGAAATTCCTAATATTTTGTGGCAAAAATGTAGAAATTCCCCTTATTTTGAGGTAAAAAGGCTGAAATTCCACTTATTTGGGGGCAAAAAGGCAGAAATTTCCCTTAATATGGGGCAAAATTGCAGAAATTTCACTTACTTCAGGGTAATAAGTCAGAAATTTTTCTTATTTTGGGGCAAAAAAAGACAGAAATTACCTTTGTTTTGGGGGAAAAAGACAGAAATTCCACTTATTTAGAGGCAAAAAAGCAGAAATTCCCCTTATTTTTGAGCAAAAATTAAGAAATTTTCCTTTTTTATGTCAAAAAATATGCATTCTTCTTATTTTCGGGCAAAAAGGCAGAAATTCCACGTATTTTGGAGCAAAATTGCAGAAATTCCCCTAATTGTGGGGCAAAAAGGCAGAAATTCCATATATGTTGGGGCAAATAGACAGAAATTCTCTTTATTTTGGGGCAAAACTCAGAAATTCCACTTATTTTGAGGCAAAATTCCAGAAATTTCCCTTATTTTGGGGCAAAATTGCAGAAATTTCACTTATTTCAGGGAAAAAAAGCAGAAATTTTCTTATTTTGGGGCAAAAAGGCAGAAATTCCTAATATTTTGTCGCAAAAATGCAGAAATTTCCCTTATTTTGAGGTAAAAAGGCTGAAATTCTTCTTATTTGGGGGAAAAAAGGCAGAAATTTCCCTTATTTTCGGGCAAAATTGCAGAAATTCCCCTAATTATCTGGCAAAAGGGCAGAAATTCTCTATATGTTGGGGCAAAAAGACAGAAATTCTCCTTATTTTGGGGAAAAACTCAGAAATTCCAATTATTTTGGTGCAAAATTCTAGAAATTTCCCTTATTTTGGGGCAAAATTGCAGAAATTTCCCTTATTTTGTGGCAAAATTGGAGAAATTTCACTTATTTTGAGGCAAAATTGCAGAAATTTCACTTATTTCAGGGAAAAAAGGCAGAAATTTTCCTTATTTTGGGGCAAAAAGACAGGAATTTTCTTTGTTTTGGGGGAAAAAGACAGAAATTCCACTTATTTAGAGCCAAAAAAGCAGAAATTCCCCTTAGTTTGGTGCAAAAATGAAGAAATTTCTCTTTTTTATGGAAAAAAGGTATGCATTCTTCTTATTTTCGGCCAAAAGGCAGAAATTCCATGTATTTTGGAGCAGAATTGGAGAAATTCTCCTAATGTGAGGCAAAAAGGCAGAAATTCTCTATATGTTGGCGCAAAAAGGCAGAAATTCTCCTTATTTTAGGGCAAAACTCAGAATTAAACTTATTTTGGGGAAAATTCCAGAAATTTCCTTTATTTTGGGGCAAAATTGCAGAAATTTCCTTTATTTTGTGGCAAAATTGCAAAAATTTCACATATTTTGTGGCAAAATTGCAGAAATTCCCATTATTTTGAGGTAAAAAGTCTGAAATTCCCATTTTTTGGGGGCAAAAAGGCAGAAATTTTTCATATTTTAGGGGAAAATTGCAGAATTTTCACTAACTTCAGGGTAATAAGTCAGAAATTTTTTTTATTTTGGGGCCAAAAAGACAGAAATTCCCTTTGTTTTGGGGGAAAAAGACAGAAATTCCACATATTTAGAGGCAAAAAAGCAGAAATTCCCCTTATTTTGGAGCAAAAATGAAGAAATTTCCCTTTTTTATGGCAAAAAAGTATGCATTCTTCTTATTTTCGGTCAAAAAGGCCGAAATTCCCCGTATTTTGGAGCAAAATTGCAGAAATACCCCTAAATGTGGGGCAAAAAGGCAGAATTCCCTATATGTTAGGGCAAAAATACAGAAATTCTCCTTATTTTGGGGCAAAACTCAGAAATTCCACTTATTTTGGGGCAAAATTCCAGAAATTTCCCTTATTTTGTGGAAAAATTGCAAAAATTTCCCTTATTTTGGGGCAAAATTGGAGAAATTTCACTTATTTTGGGGCAAATTTGAAGAAATTTTACTTATTTCAGGGCAAAAAGGCAGAAATTCCTAATATTTTGTGGCAAAAATGCAGAAATACCCCTCATTTTCAGGTAAAAAGGCAGAAATTCCCCTTATTTGGGGGCAAAAAGGCAGAAATTTTCCTTATTTTGGGTCAAAATGGGAGAAATTTCACTTATTTTGGGGCAAAATTGCAGAAATTTAACTTATTTCAGGGAAAAAAGGCAGAAATTTTCCTTATTTTGGGGCAAAAAAGACAAGAATTTTCTTTGTTTTGGTGGAAAAAGACAGAAATTCCACTTATTTAGAGCCAAAAAAGCAGAAATTCCTCTTATTTTCGAGCAAAAATGAAGAAATTTCTCTTTTTTATGGCAAAAAGGTATGCATTCTTCTTATTTTCGGGCAAAAAGGCAGAAATTCCTTGTATTTTGGAGCAAAATTGCAGAAATTTCCCTAATTGTGTGGCAAAAATGCAGAAATTCTCATTATGTTGGCGCAAAAAGAAAGAAATTCTCTTTATTTTGGGGCAAAACTCAGAAATTCCACTTATTTTGGGGCAGAATTCCAGAAATTTCCCTTATTTTGGGGCAAAATTGCATTAATTTCACTTATTTTGGGGCAAAATTGCAAAAATTTCACATATTTCAGGGGAAAAAGGCAGAAATTTTCCTTATTTTGGGGCAAAAAGGCAGAAATTCCTAATATTTTGTGGCAAAAATGCAGAAATTCCCCTCATTTTGAGGTAAAAAGGCTGAAATTCTCCTTATTTGGGGGCAAAAAGACACAAATTTCCCTTAATTTGGGGCAAAATTGCAGAATTTTCACCTACTTCAGGGTAATAAGTCAGAAATTTTTTTTATTTTGGGGCAAAAAAGACAGAAATTCCCTTTGTTTTGGGGGAAAAAGGCAGAAATTCCACTTATTTAGAGGCAAAAAAGCAGAAATTCCACTTATTTTGGAGCAAAAATTAAGAAATTTTCCTTTTTTATGTCAAAAAGGTATGCATTCTTCTTATTTTCGGGCAAAAAGGCAGAAATTCCACGTATTTTGGAGCAAAATTGCAGAAATTCCCCTAATTGTGGGGCAAAAGGCAGAAATTCCATATATGTTGGGGCAAATAGACAGAAATTCTCTTTATTTTGGGGCAAAACTCAGAAATTCCACTTATTTTGGAACAATATTCCAGAAATTTCCCTTATTTTGGGGCAAAATTGCAGAAATTTCACTTATTTCAGGGAAAAAAATGCAGAAATTTTCTCATTTTGGGGCAAAAAGGCAGAAATTCCTAATATTTTGGGGCAAAAATGCAGAAATTTCCCTTATTTTGAGGTAAAAAGGCTGAAATTCTTCTTATTTGGAGGAAAAAAGGCAGAAATTTCCCTTATTTTCGGGCAAAATTGCAGAAATTCCCCTAATTGTGGGGAAAAAAGGCAGAAATTCCCTATATGTTGGGGCAAAAAGACAGAAATTCTCCTTATTTTGGGGCAAAACTCAAAAATTCCACTTATTTTGGGGCAAAATTCAAGAAATTTCCCTTCTATTGGGGCAAAATTGCAGAAATTTCACTTATTTTGGGGCAAAATTGCAGAAATTTGACTTATTTCAGAGAAAAAAAGCAGAAATTTTCTTATTTTGTAGCAAAAAGGCAGTAATTCCTAATATTTTGTGGCAAAAATGCAGAAGTTCCCCTTATTTGGAGGTAAAAAGGCTAAAATTCTTCTTATTTGGGGGCAAAAAGGCAGAAATTTCCCTTATTTTGGGGCAAAATTGCAGAAATTCCCCTAATTGTTGAGCAAAAAGGCAGAAATTCTCTATATGTTGGGGCAAAAAGACAGAAATTCTCCTTATTTTGGGGCAAAACTCAGAAATTCCACTTATTTTGGGCAAAATTCCAGAAATTTCCTTGTTTTTAGGGCAAAATTGCAGAAATATCCCTTATTTTGGGGCAAAATTGGAGAAATTTCACTTATTTTGGGGCAAAATTGCAGAAATTTTACTTATTTCAGGGAAAAAAGACAGAAATTTTCCGTATTTTGGGGCAAAAAAGAAAGGAATTCCTTTTGTTTTGGGGGAAAAAGACAGAAAGTCCACTTATTTAGAGGCAAAAGAGCAAAAATTCCCCTTATTTTGGAACAAAAATGAAGAAATTTCCCTTTTTTATGGCAAAAGGTATGCATTCTTCTTATTTTCGGGAAAAAAAGGCAGAAATTCCCCGTGTTTTGGAGCAAAATTGCAGAAATTCCCCTAATTGTAGGGCAAAAACGCAGAAATTCTCTATGTGTTGGGGCAAAAAGACAGAAATTTTCCTTATTTTGGGGCAAAACTCAGAAATTCCACTTATTTTGGGGCAAAATTCCAGAAATTTTTCTTCTTTTGGTGCAAATTTGCAGAAATTTCACTTATATTGGGGCAAAATTGCAAAAATTTCACTTATTTTCGGGCAAAATTGCAGAAATTTCACTTATTTCAGGGAAAAAAGGCAGAAATTTTTTTTATTTTGGGGCAAAAATGCAGAAATTCCTAATATTTTGTGGCAAAAATGCAGAAAATCCCCTTATTTTGAGGTAAAAAAGCTGAAATTCCCCTTATTTTGGGGCAAAAAGACAGAAATTTCCCTTAATTTGGGGCAAAATTGAAGAAATTTCACTTACTTCAGGGTAATAAGTCAGAATTTTTTTTTTATTTTGGGGCAAAAAAGACAGAAATTCCCTTTGTTTTGGGGGAAAAAGACAGAAATTCCACTTATTTAGAGGCAAAAAAGCAGAAATTTTCCTTATTTTGGAGCAAAAATTAAGAAATTTCCCTTTTTTATGGCAAAAAGGTATGCATTCTTCTTATTTTCGGGCAAAAAGGCAGAAATTCCACGTATTTTGGAGCAAAAGTGCAGAAATTCCCCTAATTGTGGGGCAAAAAGGCAGAAATTCCCTATATGTTAGGGCAAAAAGACAGAAATTCTCCTTATTTTCGAGCAAAACTCTGAAATACCACTTATTTTGGGGCAAAATTCCATAAATTTCCCTTATTTTGGGGCAAAATTGCAGAAATTTCCCTTATTTTGGGGCAAAATTGCAGAAATTTCACTTATTTTGTGGCAAAATTGCACAAATTTAACTTATTTCAGGGAAAAAAGGCAGAAATTTTTCTTATTTTAGGGCAAAAAGGCAGAAATTCCTAATATTTATTGGCAAAAGTTCAGAAATTCCCATTATTTTGAGCTAAAAATGCTGAAATTCCCCTTATATGGGGGCAAGAAGGCAGAAATTTTTCATATTTTGGGGCAATATTGCAGAAATTTCACTTACTTCAGGGTAATAAGTCAGAATTTTTCCTTATTTTGGGGCAAAAAATACTAATATTCCCTTTTTTTGGGGGTGAAAAATACAGAAATTCCACTTATTTAGAAGCAAAAAAGCAGAAATTCCCCTTATTTTGGAGCAAAAATGAAGAAATTTCCCTTTTTTTATAGCAAAAAGTTATGCATTCTTCTTATTTTCGGGCAAAAAGGTAGATATTCCCCGTATTTTGGAGCTAAATTGCAGAAATTCCCCTAATTGTGGGGAAAAAAGGCAGAAATTCCCTATATGTTGGGGCAAAAAGACAGAAATTCTCCTTATTTTGGGGCAAAACTCAAAAATTCCACTTATTTTGGGGCAAAATTCAAGAAAGTTCCCTTCTTTTGGGGCAAAATTGCAGAAATTTCACTTATTTTGGTGCAAAATTGCAGAAATTTGAATTATTTCAGGGGAAAAAAGCAGAATTTTTTTTATTTTGTAGCAAAAAGGCAGTAATTCCTAATATTTTGTGGCAAAAATGCAGAAATTCCCCTTATTTGGAGGTAAAAAGGCTAAAATTCTTCTTATTTGGGGGCAAAAATCAGAAATTTCCCTTATTTTGGGGCAAAATTGCAGAAATTCCCCTAATTGTTGAGCAAAAAGGCAGAAATTCTCTATATGTTGGGGCAAAAAGACAGAAATTCTCCTTATTTTGGGGCAAAACTCAGAAATTCCACTTATTTTGGGCAAAATTCCAGAAATTTCCTTGTTTTTAGGGCAAAATTGCAGAAATATCCCTTATTTTGGGGCAAAATTGGAGAAATTTCACTTATTTTGGGGCAAAATTGCAGAAATTTTACTTATTTCAGGGAAAAAAGACAGAAATTTTCCGTATTTTGGGGCAAAAAAGAAAGGAATTCCTTTTGTTTTGGGGGAAAAAGACAGAAAGTCCACTTATTTAGAGGCAAAAGAGCAAAAATTCCCCTTATTTTGGAACAAAAATGAAGAAATTTCCCTTTTTTATGGCAAAAGGTATGCATTCTTCTTATTTTCGGGAAAAAAAGGCAGAAATTCCCCGTGTTTTGGAGCAAAATTGCAGAAATTCCCCTAATTGTAGGGCAAAAACGCAGAAATTCTCTATGTGTTGGGGCAAAAAGACAGAAATTTTCCTTATTTTGGGGAAAAACTCAGAAATTCCACTTATTTTGGGGCAAAATTCCAGAAATTTTTCTTCTTTTGGTGCAAATTTGCAGAAATTTCACTTATTTTGGGGCAAAATTGCAAAAATTTCACTTATTTTCGGGCAAAATTGCAGAAATTTCACTTATTTCAGGGAAAAAAGGCAGAAATTTTTTTTATTTTGGGGCAAAAATGCAGAAATTCCTAATATTTTGTGGCAAAAATGCAGAAATTCCCCTTATTTTGAGGTAAAAAAGCTGAAATTCCCCTTATTTTGGGGCAAAAAGGCAGAAATTTCCCTTAATTTGGGGCAAAATTGAAGAAATTTCACTTACTTCAGGGTAATAAGTCAGAATTTTTTTTTTATTTTGGGGCAAAAAAGACAGAAATTCCCTTTGTTTTGGGGGAAAAAGACAGAAATTCCACTTATTTAGAGGCAAAAAAGCAGAAATTTTCCTTATTTTGGAGCAAAAATTAAGAAATTTCCCTTTTTTATGGCAAAAAGGTATGCATTCTTCTTATTTTCGGGCAAAAAGGCAGAAATTCCACGTATTTTGGAGCAAAAGTGCAGAAATTCCCCTAATTGTGGGGCAAAAATGCAGAAATTCCCTATATGTTAGGGCAAAAAGACAGAAATTCTCCTTATTTTCGAGCAAAACTCTGAAATACCACTTATTTTGGGGCAAAATTCCATAAATTTCCCTTATTTTGGGGCAAAATTGCAGAAATTTCCCTTATTTTGGGGCAAAATTGCAGAAATTTCACTTATTTTGTGGCAAAATTGCACAAATTTAACTTATTTCAGGGAAAAAAGGCAGAAATTTTTCTTATTTTAGGGCAAAAAGGCAGAAATTCCTAATATTTATTGGCAAAAGTTCAGAAATTCCCATTATTTTGAGCTAAAAATGCTGAAATTCCCCTTATATGGGGGCAAAAAGGCAGAAATTTTTCATATTTTGGGGCAATATTGCAGAAATTTCACTTACTTCAGGGTAATAAGTCAGAATTTTTCCTTATTTTGGGGCAAAAAATACTAATATTCCCTTTTTTTGGAGGTGAAAAATACAGAAATTCCACTTATTTAGAAGCAAAAAAGCAGAAATTCCCCTTATTTTGGAGCAAAAATGAAGAAATTTCCCTTTTTTTATAGCAAAAAGTTATGCATTCTTCTTATTTTCGGGCAAAAAGGTAGATATTCCCCGTATTTTGGAGCTAAATTGCAGAAATTCCCCTAATTGTGGGGAAAAAAGGCAGAAATTCCCTATATGTTGGGGCAAAAAGACAGAAATTCTCCTTATTTTGGGGCAAAACTCAAAAATTCCACTTATTTTGGGGCAAAATTCAAGAAAGTTCCCTTCTTTTGGGGCAAAATTGCAGAAATTTCACTTATTTTGGTGCAAAATTGCAGAAATTTGACTTATTTCAGGGGAAAAAAGCAGAATTTTTTTTTATTTTGTAGCAAAAAGGCAGTAATTCCTAATATTTTGTGGCAAAAATGCAGAAATTCCCCTTATTTGGAGGTAAAAAGGCTAAAATTCTTCTTATTTGGGGGCAAAAATCAGAAATTTCCCTTATTTTGGGGCAAAATTGCAGAAATTCCCCTAATTGTTGAGCAAAAAGGCAGAAATTCTCTATATGTTGGGGCAAAAAGACAGAAATTCTCCTTATTTTGGGGCAAAACTCAGAAATTCCACTTATTTTGGGCAAAATTCCAGAAATTTCCTTGTTTTTAGGGCAAAATTGCAGAAATTTCCCTTATTTTGGGGCAAAATTGGAGAAATTTCACTTATTTTGGGGCAAAATTGCAGAAATTTTACTTATTTCAGGGAAAAAAGACAGAAATTTTCCGTATTTTGGGGCAAAAAAGAAAGGAATTCCTTTTGTTTTGGGGGAAAAAGACAGAAATTCCACTTATTTAGAGGCAAAAGAGTAAAAATTCCCCTTATTTTGGAACAAAAATGAAGAAATTTCCCTTTTTTATGGCAAAAAGGTATGCATTCTTCTTATTTTCGGGAAAAAAGGCAGAAATTCCCCGTATTTTGGAGCAAATTTGCAGAAATTCCCCTAATTGTGGGGCAAAAACGCAGAAATTCTCTATGTGTTGGGGCAAAAAGACAGAAATTTTCCTTATTTTGGGGCAAAACTCAGAAATTCCACTTATTTTGAGGCAAAAATCCAGAAATTTTTCTTCTTTTGTTGCAAAATTGCAGAAATTTCACTTATTTTGGGGCAAAATTGCAAAAATTAAACTTATTTTCGGGCAAAATTGCAGAAATTTCACTTATTTCAGGGAAAAAAGGCAGAAATTTTTTTTGGGGGGGCAAAATGCAGAAATTCCTAATATTTTGTGGCAAAAATGCAGAAATTCCCCTTATTTTGAGGTAAAAAAGCTGAAATTCCCCTTATTTTAGGGCAAAAAGGCAGAAATTTCCCTTAATTTGGGGCAAAATTGCAGAAATTTCACTTACTTCAGGGTAATAAGTCAGAATTTTTTTTTATTTTGGGGCAAAAAAGACAGAAATTCCCTTTGTTTTGGGGGAAAAAGACAGAAATTCCACTTATTTAGAGGCAAAAAAGCAGAAATTCTCCTTATTTTGGAGCAAAAATTAAGAAATTTCCCTTTTTTATGGCAAAAAGGTATGCATTCTTCTTATTTTCGGGCAAAAAGTCAGAAATTCCAGGTATTTTGGAGCAAAATTGCAGAAATTCCCCTAATTGTGGGGCAAAAAGGCAGAAATTCCCTATATGTTGGGGCAAAAATACAGAAATTCTCCTTATTTTGGGGTAAAACTCAGAAATTCCACTTATTTTGAGGTAAAATTCCAGAAATTTCCATTATTTTGGGGCAAAATTGCAGAAATTTCACTTATTTCAGGGGAAAAAAGCAGAAATTTTTTATTTTGGGGCAAAAAGGCAGAAATTCCTAATATTTTGTGGCAAAAATGCAGAAATTCCCCTTATTTTGAGGTAAAAAGGCTGAAATTCTTCTTATTTGGGGGCAAAAAAGCAGAAATTTCACTTATTTTCGGGCAAAATTGCAGAAATTCCCCTAATTATGGGGCAAAAAGGCAGAAATTCTGTATACGTTGGGGCAAAAAGACAGAAATTCTCCTTATTTTGGAGAAAACTCAGAAATTCCACTTATTTTGGGGCAAAATTCCAGATATTTTCCTTATTTTGAGGCAAAATTGCAGAAATTTCTCAAATTTTGGGGCAAAATTGGAGAAATTTCACTTATTTTGGGGCAAAATTGCAGAAATTTCACTTATTTCAGGGAAAATAGACAGAAATTTTTCTTATTTTGGGGCAAAAAATACAGGAATTTTCTTTGTTTTGGTGGAAAAAGACAGAAATTCTACTTATTTAGAGCCAAAAAAGCAGAAATTCCCCTTATTTTCGAGCAAAAATGAAGAAATTTCCCTTTTTTATGGCAAAAAGGTATGCATTCTTCTTATTTTCGGGCAAAAGGGCAGAAATTCCTGTATTTTGGAGCAAAATTGCAGAAATTCCCCTAATTGTGTGGCAAAAAAACAGAAATTCTATGTTGGCGCAAAAAGACAGAAATTCTCTTTATTTTGGGGCAAAACTCAGAAATTCCATTATTTTGGGGCAAAATTCCAGAAATTTCCCTTATTTTGGGGCAAAATTGCAAAAATTTCACTTATTTTGGGGCAAAATTGCAGAAATTTCACTTATTTCAGGGGAAAAAGGCAGAAATTTTCCTTATTTTGAGGCAAAAAGGCAGAAATTCCTAATATTTTTGTGGCAAAAATGCAGAAATTCCCCTCATTTTGAGGTAAAAAGGCTGAAATTCCCCTTATTTGGGGGCAAAAAGACAGAAATTTCCCTTATTTTGGGGCAAAATTGCAGAAATTTCACTTATTTCAAGGTAATAAATCAAAAATTTCCTTATTTTAGGGCAAAAAAGACAGAAATTCCCTTTGTTTTGGGGGAAAAAGACAGAAATTCCACTTATTTAGAGGCAAAAAAGCAGAAATTTTCCTTATTTTGGAGCAAAAATTAAGAAATTTCCCTTTTTTATGGCAAAAAGGTATGCATTCTTCTTATTTTCGGGCAAAAAGGCAGAAATTCCACGTATTTTGGAGCAAAAGTGCAGAAATTCCCCTAATTGTGGGGCAAAAAGGCAGAAATTCCCTATATGTTAGGGCAAAAAGACAGAAATTCTCCTTATTTTCGAGCAAAACTCTGAAATACCACTTATTTTGGGGCAAAATTCCATAAATTTCCCTTATTTTGGGGCAAAATTGCAGAAATTTCCCTTATTTTGGGGCAAAATTGCAGAAATTTCACTTATTTTGTGGCAAAATTGCACAAATTTAACTTATTTCAGGGAAAAAAGGCAGAAATTTTTCTTATTTTAGGGCAAAAAGGCAGAAATTCCTAATATTTATTGGCAAAAGTTCAGAAATTCCCATTATTTTGAGCTAAAAATGCTGAAATTCCCCTTATATGGGGGCAAAAAGGCAGAAATTTTTCATATTTTGGGGCAATATTGCAGAAATTTCACTTACTTCAGGGTAATAAGTCAGAATTTTTCCTTATTTTGGGGCAAAAAATACTAATATTCCCTTTTTTTGGAGGTGAAAAATACAGAAATTCCACTTATTTAGAAGCAAAAAAGCAGAAATTCCCCTTATTTTGGAGCAAAAATGAAGAAATTTCCCTTTTTTTATAGCAAAAAGTTATGCATTCTTCTTATTTTCGGGCAAAAAGGTAGATATTCCCCGTATTTTGGAGCTAAATTGCAGAAATTCCCCTAATTGTGGGGAAAAAAGGCAGAAATTCCCTATATGTTGGGGCAAAAAGACAGAAATTCTCCTTATTTTGGGGCAAAACTCAAAAATTCCACTTATTTTGGGGCAAAATTCAAGAAAGTTCCCTTCTTTTGGGGCAAAATTGCAGAAATTTCACTTATTTTGGTGCAAAATTGCAGAAATTTGACTTATTTCAGGGGAAAAAAGCAGAATTTTTTTTTATTTTGTAGCAAAAAGGCAGTAATTCCTAATATTTTGTGGCAAAAATGCAGAAATTCCCCTTATTTGGAGGTAAAAAGGCTAAAATTCTTCTTATTTGGGGGCAAAAATCAGAAATTTCCCTTATTTTGGGGCAAAATTGCAGAAATTCCCCTAATTGTTGAGCAAAAAGGCAGAAATTCTCTATATGTTGGGGCAAAAAGACAGAAATTCTCCTTATTTTGGGGCAAAACTCAGAAATTCCACTTATTTTGGGCAAAATTCCAGAAATTTCCTTGTTTTTAGGGCAAAATTGCAGAAATTTCCCTTATTTTGGGGCAAAATTGGAGAAATTTCACTTATTTTGGGGCAAAATTGCAGAAATTTTACTTATTTCAGGGAAAAAAGACAGAAATTTTCCGTATTTTGGGGCAAAAAAGAAAGGAATTCCTTTTGTTTTGGGGGAAAAAGACAGAAATTCCACTTATTTAGAGGCAAAAGAGTAAAAATTCCCCTTATTTTGGAACAAAAATGAAGAAATTTCCCTTTTTTATGGCAAAAAGGTATGCATTCTTCTTATTTTCGGGAAAAAAGGCAGAAATTCCCCGTATTTTGGAGCAAATTTGCAGAAATTCCCCTAATTGTGGGGGAAAAACGCAGAAATTCTCTATGTGTTGGGGCAAAAAGACAGAAATTTTCCTTATTTTGGGGCAAAACTCAGAAATTCCACTTATTTTGAGGCAAAAATCCAGAAATTTTTCTTCTTTTGTTGCAAAATTGCAGAAATTTCACTTATTTTGGGGCAAAATTGCAAAAATTAAACTTATTTTCGGGCAAAATTGCAGAAATTTCACTTATTTCAGGGAAAAAAGGCAGAAATTTTTTTTGGGGGGGCAAAATGCAGAAATTCCTAATATTTTGTGGCAAAAATGCAGAAATTCCCCTTATTTTGAGGTAAAAAAGCTGAAATTCCCCTTATTTTAGGGCAAAAAGGCAGAAATTTCCCTTAATTTGGGGCAAAATTGCAGAAATTTCACTTACTTCAGGGTAATAAGTCAGAATTTTTTTTTATTTTGGGGCAAAAAAGACAGAAATTCCCTTTGTTTTGGGGGAAAAAGACAGAAATTCCACTTATTTAGAGGCAAAAAAGCAGAAATTCTCCTTATTTTGGAGCAAAAATTAAGAAATTTCCCTTTTTTATGGCAAAAAGGTATGCATTCTTCTTATTTTCGGGCAAAAAGTCAGAAATTCCAGGTATTTTGGAGCAAAATTGCAGAAATTCCCCTAATTGTGGGGCAAAAAGGCAGAAATTCCCTATATGTTGGGGCAAAAATACAGAAATTCTCCTTATTTTGGGGTAAAACTCAGAAATTCCACTTATTTTGAGGTAAAATTCCAGAAATTTCCATTATTTTGGGGCAAAATTGCAGAAATTTCACTTATTTCAGGGGAAAAAAGCAGAAATTTTTTATTTTGGGGCAAAAAGGCAGAAATTCCTAATATTTTGTGGCAAAAATGCAGAAATTCCCCTTATTTTGAGGTAAAAAGGCTGAAATTCTTCTTATTTGGGGGCAAAAAAGCAGAAATTTCACTTATTTTCGGGCAAAATTGCAGAAATTCCCCTAATTATGGGGCAAAAAGGCAGAAATTCTGTATACGTTGGGGCAAAAAGACAGAAATTCTCCTTATTTTGGAGAAAACTCAGAAATTCCACTTATTTTGGGGCAAAATTCCAGATATTTTCCTTATTTTGAGGCAAAATTGCAGAAATTTCTCAAATTTTGGGGCAAAATTGGAGAAATTTCACTTATTTTGGGGCAAAATTGCAGAAATTTCACTTATTTCAGGGAAAATAGACAGAAATTTTTCTTATTTTGGGGCAAAAAATACAGGAATTTTCTTTGTTTTGGTGGAAAAAGACAGAAATTCTACTTATTTAGAGCCAAAAAAGCAGAAATTCCCCTTATTTTCGAGCAAAAATGAAGAAATTTCCCTTTTTTATGGCAAAAAGGTATGCATTCTTCTTATTTTCGGGCAAAAGGGCAGAAATTCCTGTATTTTGGAGCAAAATTGCAGAAATTCCCCTAATTGTGTGGCAAAAAAACAGAAATTCTATGTTGGCGCAAAAAGACAGAAATTCTCTTTATTTTGGGGCAAAACTCAGAAATTCCATTATTTTGGGGCAAAATTCCAGAAATTTCCCTTATTTTGGGGCAAAATTGCAAAAATTTCACTTATTTTGGGGCAAAATTGCAGAAATTTCACTTATTTCAGGGGAAAAAGGCAGAAATTTTCCTTATTTTGAGGCAAAAAGGCAGAAATTCCTAATATTTTTGTGGCAAAAATGCAGAAATTCCCCTCATTTTGAGGTAAAAAGGCTGAAATTCCCCTTATTTGGGGGCAAAAAGACAGAAATTTCCCTTATTTTGGGGCAAAATTGCAGAAATTTCACTTATTTCAAGGTAATAAATCAAAAATTTCCTTATTTTAGGGCAAAAAAGACAGAAATTCCCTTTGTTTTGGGGGAAAAAGACAGAAATTCCACTTATTTAGAGGCAAAAAAGCAGAAATTTTCCTTATTTTGGAGCAAAAATTAAGAAATTTCCCTTTTTTATGGCAAAAAGGTATGCATTCTTCTTATTTTCGGGCAAAAAGGCAGAAATTCCACGTATTTTGGAGCAAAAGTGCAGAAATTCCCCTAATTGTGGGGCAAAAAGGCAGAAATTCCCTATATGTTAGGGCAAAAAGACAGAAATTCTCCTTATTTTCGAGCAAAACTCTGAAATACCACTTATTTTGGGGCAAAATTCCATAAATTTCCCTTATTTTGGGGCAAAATTGCAGAAATTTCCCTTATTTTGGGGCAAAATTGCAGAAATTTCACTTATTTTGTGGCAAAATTGCACAAATTTAACTTATTTCAGGGAAAAAAGGCAGAAATTTTTCTTATTTTAGGGCAAAAAGGCAGAAATTCCTAATATTTATTGGCAAAAGTTCAGAAATTCCCATTATTTTGAGCTAAAAATGCTGAAATTCCCCTTATATGGGGGCAAAAAGGCAGAAATTTTTCATATTTTGGGGCAATATTGCAGAAATTTCACTTACTTCAGGGTAATAAGTCAGAATTTTTCCTTATTTTGGGGCAAAAAATACTAATATTCCCTTTTTTGGGGGGTGAAAAATACAGAAATTCCACTTATTTAGAAGCAAAAAAGCAGAAATTCCCCTTATTTTGGAGCAAAAATGAAGAAATTTCCCTTTTTTTATGGCAAAAAGTTATGCATTCTTCTTATTTTCGGGCAAAAAGGTAGATATTCCCCGTATTTTGGAGCTAAATTGCAGAAATTCCCCTAATTGTGGGGAAAAAAGGCAGAAATTCCCTATATGTTGGGGCAAAAAGACAGAAATTCTCCTTATTTTGGGGCAAAACTCAAAAATTCCACTTATTTTGGGGCAAAATTCAAGAAAGTTCCCTTCTTTTGGGGCAAAATTGCAGAAATTTCACTTATTTTGGTGCAAAATTGCAGAAATTTGACTTATTTCAGGGGAAAAAAGCAGAATTTTTTTTATTTTGTAGCAAAAAGGCAGTAATTCCTAATATTTTGTGGCAAAAATGCAGAAATTCCCCTTATTTGGAGGTAAAAAGGCTAAAATTCTTCTTATTTGGGGGCAAAAATCAGAAATTTCCCTTATTTTGGGGCAAAATTGCAGAAATTCCCCTAATTGTTGAGCAAAAAGGCAGAAATTCTCTATATGTTGGGGCAAAAAGACAGAAATTCTCCTTATTTTGGGGCAAAACTCAGAAATTCCACTTATTTTGGGCAAAATTCCAGAAATTTCCTTGTTTTTAGGGCAAAATTGCAGAAATTTCCCTTATTTTGGGGCAAAATTGGAGAAATTTCACTTATTTTGGGGCAAAATTGCAGAAATTTTACTTATTTCAGGGAAAAAAGACAGAAATTTTCCGTATTTTGGGGCAAAAAAGAAAGGAATTCCTTTTGTTTTGGGGGAAAAAGACAGAAATTCCACTTATTTAGAGGCAAAAGAGTAAAAATTCCCCTTATTTTGGAACAAAAATGAAGAAATTTCCCTTTTTTATGGCAAAAAGGTATGCATTCTTCTTATTTTCGGGAAAAAAGGCAGAAATTCCCCGTATTTTGGAGCAAATTTGCAGAAATTCCCCTAATTGTGGGGCAAAAACGCAGAAATTCTCTATGTGTTGGGGCAAAAAGACAGAAATTTTCCTTATTTTGGGGCAAAACTCAGAAATTCCACTTATTTTGAGGCAAAAATCCAGAAATTTTTCTTCTTTTGTTGCAAAATTGCAGAAATTTCACTTATTTTGGGGCAAAATTGCAAAAATTAAACTTATTTTCGGGCAAAATTGCAGAAATTTCACTTATTTCAGGGAAAAAAGGCAGAAATATTTTTTTGGGGGGGCAAAATGCAGAAATTCCTAATATTTTGTGGCAAAAATGCAGAAATTCCCCTTATTTTGAGGTAAAAAAGCTGAAATTCCCCTTATTTTAGGGCAAAAAGGCAGAAATTTCCCTTAATTTGGGGCAAAATTGCAGAAATTTCACTTACTTCAGGGTAATAAGTCAGAATTTTTTTTTATTTTGGGGCAAAAAAGACAGAAATTCCCTTTGTTTTGGGGGAAAAAGACAGAAATTCCACTTATTTAGAGGCAAAAAAGCAGAAATTCTCCTTATTTTGGAGCAAAAATTAAGAAATTTCCCTTTTTTATGGCAAAAAGGTATGCATTCTTCTTATTTTCGGGCAAAAAGTCAGAAATTCCAGGTATTTTGGAGCAAAATTGCAGAAATTCCCCTAATTGTGGGGCAAAAAGGCAGAAATTCCCTATATGTTGGGGCAAAAATACAGAAATTCTCCTTATTTTGGGGTAAAACTCAGAAATTCCACTTATTTTGAGGTAAAATTCCAGAAATTTCCATTATTTTGGGGCAAAATTGCAGAAATTTCACTTATTTCAGGGGAAAAAAGCAGAAATTTTTTATTTTGGGGCAAAAAGGCAGAAATTCCTAATATTTTGTGGCAAAAATGCAGAAATTCCCCTTATTTTGAGGTAAAAAGGCTGAAATTCTTCTTATTTGGGGGCAAAAAAGCAGAAATTTCACTTATTTTCGGGCAAAATTGCAGAAATTCCCCTAATTATGGGGCAAAAAGGCAGAAATTCTGTATACGTTGGGGCAAAAAGACAGAAATTCTCCTTATTTTGGAGAAAACTCAGAAATTCCACTTATTTTGGGGCAAAATTCCAGATATTTTCCTTATTTTGAGGCAAAATTGCAGAAATTTCTCAAATTTTGGGGCAAAATTGGAGAAATTTCACTTATTTTGGGGCAAAATTGCAGAAATTTCACTTATTTCAGGGAAAATAGACAGAAATTTTTCTTATTTTGGGGCAAAAAATACAGGAATTTTCTTTGTTTTGGTGGAAAAAGACAGAAATTCTACTTATTTAGAGCCAAAAAAGCAGAAATTCCCCTTATTTTCGAGCAAAAATGAAGAAATTTCCCTTTTTTATGGCAAAAAGGTATGCATTCTTCTTATTTTCGGGCAAAAGGGCAGAAATTCCTGTATTTTGGAGCAAAATTGCAGAAATTCCCCTAATTGTGTGGCAAAAAACAGAAATTCTATGTTGGCGCAAAAAGACAGAAATTCTCTTTATTTTGGGGCAAAACTCAGAAATTCCATTATTTTGGGGCAAAATTCCAGAAATTTCCCTTATTTTGGGGCAAAATTGCAAAAATTTCACTTATTTTGGGGCAAAATTGCAGAAATTTCACTTATTTCAGGGGAAAAAGGCAGAAATTTTCCTTATTTTGAGGCAAAAAGGCAGAAATTCCTAATATTTTTGTGGCAAAAATGCAGAAATTCCCCTCATTTTGAGGTAAAAAGGCTGAAATTCCCCTTATTTGGGGGCAAAAAGACAGAAATTTCCCTTATTTTGGGGCAAAATTGCAGAAATTTCACTTATTTCAAGGTAATAAATCAAAAATTTCCTTATTTTAGGGCAAAAAAGACAGAAATTCCCTTTGTTTTGGGGGAAAAAGACAGAAATTCCACTTATTTAGAGGCAAAAAAGCAGAAATTTTCCTTATTTTGGAGCAAAAATTAAGAAATTTCCCTTTTTTATGGCAAAAAGGTATGCATTCTTCTTATTTTCGGGCAAAAAGGCAGAAATTCCACGTATTTTGGAGCAAAAGTGCAGAAATTCCCCTAATTGTGGGGCAAAAAAGCAGAAATTCCCTATATGTTAGGGCAAAAAGACAGAAATTCTCCTTATTTTCGAGCAAAACTCTGAAATACCACTTATTTTGGGGCAAAATTCCATAAATTTCCCTTATTTTGGGGCAAAATTGCAGAAATTTCCCTTATTTTGGGGCAAAATTGCAGAAATTTCACTTATTTTGTGGCAAAATTGCACAAATTTAACTTATTTCAGGGAAAAAAGGCAGAAATTTTTCTTATTTTAGGGCAAAAAGGCAGAAATTCCTAATATTTATTGGCAAAAGTTCAGAAATTCCCATTATTTTGAGCTAAAAATGCTGAAATTCCCCTTATATGGGGGCAAAAAGGCAGAAATTTTTCATATTTTGGGGCAATATTGCAGAAATTTCACTTACTTCAGGGTAATAAGTCAGAATTTTTCCTTATTTTGGGGCAAAAAATACTAATATTCCCTTTTTTGGGGGGTGAAAAATACAGAAATTCCACTTATTTAGAAGCAAAAAAGCAGAAATTCCCCTTATTTTGGAGCAAAAATGAAGAAATTTCCCTTTTTTTATGGCAAAAAGTTATGCATTCTTCTTATTTTCGGGCAAAAAGGTAGATATTCCCCGTATTTTGGAGCTAAATTGCAGAAATTCCCCTAATTGTGGGGAAAAAAGGCAGAAATTCCCTATATGTTGGGGCAAAAAGACAGAAATTCTCCTTATTTTGGGGCAAAACTCAAAAATTCCACTTATTTTGGGGCAAAATTCAAGAAAGTTCCCTTCTTTTGGGGCAAAATTGCAGAAATTTCACTTATTTTGGTGCAAAATTGCAGAAATTTGACTTATTTCAGGGGAAAAAAGCAGAATTTTTTTTATTTTGTAGCAAAAAGGCAGTAATTCCTAATATTTTGTGGCAAAAATGCAGAAATTCCCCTTATTTGGAGGTAAAAAGGCTAAAATTCTTCTTATTTGGGGGCAAAAATCAGAAATTTCCCTTATTTTGGGGCAAAATTGCAGAAATTCCCCTAATTGTTGAGCAAAAAGGCAGAAATTCTCTATATGTTGGGGCAAAAAGACAGAAATTCTCCTTATTTTGGGGCAAAACTCAGAAATTCCACTTATTTTGGGCAAAATTCCAGAAATTTCCTTGTTTTTAGGGCAAAATTGCAGAAATTTCCCTTATTTTGGGGCAAAATTGGAGAAATTTCACTTATTTTGGGGCAAAATTGCAGAAATTTTACTTATTTCAGGGAAAAAAGACAGAAATTTTCCGTATTTTGGGGCAAAAAAGAAAGGAATTCCTTTTGTTTTGGGGGAAAAAGACAGAAATTCCACTTACTTAGAGGCAAAAGAGTAAAAATTCCCCTTATTTTGGAACAAAAATGAAGAAATTTCCCTTTTTTATGTCAAAAAGGTATGCATTCTTCTTATTTTCGGGAAAAAAGGCAGAAATTCCCCGTATTTTGGAGCAAATTTGCAGAAATTCCCCTAATTGTGGGGCAAAAACGCAGAAATTCTCTATGTGTTGGGGCAAAAAGACAGAAATTTTCCTTATTTTGGGGCAAAACTCAGAAATTCCACTTATTTTGAGGCAAAAATCCAGAAATTTTTCTTCTTTTGTTGCAAAATTGCAGAAATTTCACTTATTTTGGGGCAAAATTGCAAAAATTAAACTTATTTTCGGGCAAAATTGCAGAAATTTCACTTATTTCAGGGAAAAAAGGCAGAAATTTTTTTTGGGGGGGCAAAATGCAGAAATTCCTAATATTTTGTGGCAAAAATGCAGAAATTCCCCTTATTTTGAGGTAAAAAAGCTGAAATTCCCCTTATTTTAGGGCAAAAAGGCAGAAATTTCCCTTAATTTGGGGCAAAATTGCAGAAATTTCACTTACTTCAGGGTAATAAGTCAGAATTTTTTTTTATTTTGGGGCAAAAAAGACAGAAAATTCCCTTTGTTTTGGGGGAAAAAGACAGAAATTCCACTTATTTAGAGGCAAAAAAGCAGAAATTCTCCTTATTTTGGAGCAAAAATTAAGAAATTTCCCTTTTTTATGGCAAAAAGGTATGCATTCTTCTTATTTTCGGGCAAAAAGTCAGAAATTCCACGTATTTTGGAGCAAAATTGCAGAAATTCCCCTAATTGTGGGGCAAAAAGGCAGAAATTCCCTATATGTTGGGGCAAAAATACAGAAATTCTCCTTATTTTGGGGTAAAACTCAGAAATTCCACTTATTTTGAGGTAAAATTCCAGAAATTTCCATTATTTTGGGGCAAAATTGCAGAATTTTCACTTATTTCAGGGGAAAAAAGCAGAAATTTTTTATTTTGGGGCAAAAAGGCAGAAATTCCTAATATTTTGTGGCAAAAATGCAGAAATTCCCCTTATTTTGAGGTAAAAAGGCTGAAATTCTTCTTATTTGGGGGCAAAAAAGCAGAAATTTCACTTATTTTCGGGCAAAATTGCAGAAATTCCCCTAATTATGGGGCAAAAAGGCAGAAATTCTGTATACGTTGGGGCAAAAAGACAGAAATTCTCCTTATTTTGGAGAAAACTCAGAAATTCCACTTATTTTGGGGCAAAATTCCAGATATTTTCCTTATTTTGAGGCAAAATTGCAGAAATTTCTCAAATTTTGGGGCAAAATTGGAGAAATTTCACTTATTTTGGGGCAAAATTGCAGAAATTTCACTTATTTCAGGGAAAATAGACAGAAATTTTTCTTATTTTGGGGCAAAAAATACAGGAATTTTCTTTGTTTTTGTGGAAAAAGACAGAAATTCTACCTATTTAGAGCCAAAAAAGCAGAAATTCCCCTTATTTTCGAGCAAAAATGAAGAAATTTCCCTTTTTTATGGCAAAAAGGTATGCATTCTTCTTATTTTCGGGCAAAAGGGCAGAAATTCCTGTATTTTGGAGCAAAATTGCAGAAATTCCCCTAATTGTGTGGCAAAAAAACAGAAATTCTATGTTGGCGCAAAAAGACAGAAATTCTCTTTATTTTGGGGCAAAACTCAGAAATTCCATTATTTTGGGGCAAAATTCCAGAAATTTCCCTTATTTTGGGGCAAAATTGCAAAAATTTCACTTATTTTGGGGCAAAATTGCAGAAATTTCACTTATTTCAGGGGAAAAAGGCAGAAATTTTCCTTATTTTGAGGCAAAAAGGCAGAAATTCCTAATATTTTTGTGGCAAAAATGCAGAAATTCCCCTCATTTTGAGGTAAAAAGGCTGAAATTCCCCTTATTTGGGGGCAAAAAGACAGAAATTTCCCTTATTTTGGGGCAAAATTGCAGAAATTTCACTTATTTCAAGGTAATAAATCAAAAATTTCCTTATTTTAGGGCAAAAAAGACAGAAATTCCCTTTGTTTTGGGGGAAAAAGACAGAAATTCCACTTATTTAGATGCATAAAAGCAGAAATTTCCCTTATTGTGGAGCAAAAATGAAGAAATTTCCCTTTTTTATGGCAAAAATATATGCATTCTTCTTATTTTCGGGCAAAAAGGCAGAAATCCCCGTATTTTGAAGCAAAATTGCAGAAATTCCCCGAATTGTGGGGCAAAAAGACAGAAATTCTCTTTATGTTGGGGCAAAAAGACAGAAATTCTCTATATTTTGGGGCAAAACTCAGAAATTCCACTTATTTTGGGGCAAAATTCCAGAAATTTCCCTTATTTTACGGGAAAATTGAATAAATTTCCATTATTTTGGGGCAAAATTGGAGAAATTTCACTTATTTTGGAGCAAAATTGCAGAAATTTTACTTATTTCAGGGAAAAAAGGCAGAAATTTTCTTTATTTTGGGGCAAAAAAGAAAGGAATTCCTTTTGTTTTGGGGGAAAAAGACAGAAATTCCACTTATTTAGAGGCAAAAAAGCAGAAATTCCCCTTATTTTGGAGCAAAAAATGAAGAAATTTCACTTTTTTATGGCAAAAAGTTATGCATTCTTCTTATTTTCGGGCAAAAAGGCAGAAATTCCCCGTATTTTGGAGCAAAATTGCAGAAATTCCCCTAATTGTGGGGCAAAAAGGCAGAAATTGCCTATATGTTGGGGCAAAAAGACAGAAATTCTCCTTATTTTAAGGCAAAACTCAGAAATTCCACTTATTTTGGGGCAAAATTCCAGAAATTTCCCTTCTTTTGTTGCAAAATTGCAGAAATTTCCCATATTTTGGAGCAAAATTGGAGAAATTTCACTTATTTTGTGGCAAAATTGCAGAAATTTCACTTATTTCAGGGAAAAAAGACAGAAATTTTCCTTATTTTGGGGCAAAAAGACAGGAATTTTCTTTGTTTGGGTGGAAAAAGACAGAAATTCCACTTATTTAGAGCCAAAAAAGCAGAAATTCCCCTTTTTTTCGAGCAAAAATTAAAAAATTTCCCTTTTTTATGGCAAAAAGTTATGCATTCTTCTTATTTTCGGGCAAAAAGGCAGAAATTCCCCTTATTTTGGAGCAAAATTGCAGAAATTCCCCTAATTGTGGGGCAAAAAGGCAGAAATTCTCTCTATGTTGGCGCAAATAGACAGAAATTCTCTTTATTTTGGGGCAAAACTCAGAAATTCCACATATTTTGGGGCAAAATTCCAGAAATTTCCCTTATTTTGGGGCAACATTGCAGAAATTTCACATATTTGGGGGCAAAATTGCAGAAATTTCATTTATTTCAGGGGAAAAAGGCAGAAATTTTCCTTATTTTGGGGCAAAAAGTCAGAAATTCCTAATATTTTGTGGCAAAAATGCAGAAATTCCCCTCATTTTGAGGTAAAAAGGCTGAAATTCCCCTTATTTGGGGGCAAAAAGGCAGAAATTTCCCTTATTTTGGGGCAAAATTGCAGAAATTTCACTTATTTCAAGGTAATAAATCAGAAATTTCCTTATTTTAGGGCAAAAAAGACAGAAATTCCCTTTGTTTTGGGGGAAAAAGACAGAAATTCCACTTATTTAGACGCATAAAAGCAGAAATTTTCTTTATTTTGGAGCAAAAATGAAGAAATTTCCCTTTTTTATGGCAAAAATATATCCATTCTTCTTATTTTCGGGCAAAATGGCAGAAATCCCCGTATTTGGAAGCAAAATTGCAGAAATTCCCCTAATTTTGGGGCAAAAAGGCAGAAATTCTCTTTATGTTGGGGCAAAAAGACAGAAATTCTCCTGATTTTGGGGCAAAACTCAGAAATTCCACTTATTTTGGGGCAAAATTCCAGAAATTCCACTTAATTTGGGACAATATTCCAGAAATTTCCCTTATTTTGGGGCAAAATTGCAGAAATTTCACTTATTTCAGGGAAAAATGCAGAAATTTTCTCATTTTAGGGCAAAGAGGCAGAAATTCCTAATATTTTGTGGCAAAAATGCAGAAATTTCCCTTATTTTGAGGTAAAAAGGCTGAAATTCTTCTTATTTGGGGGCAAAAAGGCAGAAATTTCCCTTATTTTCAGGCAAAATTGCAGAAATTCCCCTAATTATGGGGCAAAAAGGCAGAAATTCTCTATATGTTGGGGCAAAAAGACAGAAATTCTCCTTATTTTGGGGCAAAACTCAGAAATTCCACTTATTTTGAGGCAAAATTCCAGAAATTTCCATTATTTTGGGGCAAAATTGCAGAAATTTCACTTATTTCAGGGAAAAAAAGCAGAAATTTTCTTATTTTGGGGCAAAAAGGCAGAAATTCCTAATATTTTGTGGCAAAAATGCAGAAATTTCCCTTATTTTTAGGTAAAAAGGCTGAAATTCTTCTTATTTGGGGGAAAAAGGCAGAAATTTCCCTTATTTTCGGGCAAAATTGCAGAAATTCCCCTAATTATGGGGCCAAAAGGCAGAAATTCTTTATATGTTTGGGCAAAAAGACAGAAATTCTCCTTATTTTGGGGAAAAACTCAGAAATTCCACTTATTTTGGTGCAAAATTCCAGAAATTTCCCTTATTTTGGGGCAAAATTGCAGAAATTTCTCTTATTTTGGGGCAAAATTGGAGAAATTTCACTTATTTTGGGGAAAAATTGCAGAAATTTCACTTATTTCAGGGAAAAAAGGCAGAAATTTTCCTTATTTTGGGGCAAAAAAGACAGGAATTTTCTTTGTTTCGGGGGAAAAAGACAGAAATTTTACTTATTTAGAGCCAAAAAAGCAGATATTCCTCTTATTTTGGAGCAAAAATGAAGAAATTTCTCTTTTTTATGGAAAAAAGGTATGCATTCTTCTTATTTTCGGGCAAAAGGCAGAAATTCCATGTATTTTGGAGCAAAATTGCAAAAATTCTCCTAATGTGAGGCAAAAAGGCAGAAATTCTCTATATGTTGGCGCAAAAAGACAGAAATTCTTTATATTTTAGGGCAAAACTCAGAAATTCCACTTATTTTGGGGCAAAATTCCAGAAATTTCCTTTATTTTGGGGAAAAATTGCAGAAATTTCCCTTATTTTGGGGCAAAATTGCAAAAATTTCACTTATTTTGTGGCAAAATTGCAGAAATTCCCATTATTTTGAGGTAAAAAGTCTGAAATTCCCCTTATTTGGGAGGAAAAAGGCAGAAATTTTTCATATTTTGGGGCAAAATTGCAGAATTTTCACTAATTTCAGGGTAATAAGTCAGAAATTTTTTTTATTTTTGGGCAAAAAAGAAAGAAATTCCCTTTGTTTTGGGAGAAAAAGACAGAAATTCCACTTATTTAGAGGCAAAAAAGCAGAAATTCCCCTTATTTTGGAGCAAAAATTAAGAAATTTTCCTTTTTTATGTCAAAAAGGTATGCATTCTTCTTATTTTCGGGCAAAGAGGCAGAAATTCCACGTATTTTGGAGCAAAATTGCAGAAATTCCCCTAATTGTGGGGCAAAAAGGCAGAAATTCCATATATGTTGGGGTAAATAGACAGAAATTCTATTTATTTTGGGGCAAAACTCAGAAATTCCACTTATTTTGAGGAAAAATCCAGAAATTTCCCTTATTTTGGGGCAAAATTGCAGAAATTTCACTTATTTCAAAGAAAAAAGGCAGAAATTTTTTTTGGGGGGCAAAATGCAGAAATTCCTAATATTTTGTGGCAAAAATGCAGAAATTCCCCTTATTTTGAGGTAAAAAAGCTGAAATTCCCCTTATTTTAGGGCAAAAAGGCAGAAATTTCCCTTAATTTGGGGCAAAATTGCAGAAATTTCACTTACTTCAGGGTAATAAGTCAGAATTTTTTTTTATTTTGGGGCAAAAAAGACAGAAATTCCCTTTGTTTTGGGGGAAAAAGACAGAAATTCCACTTATTTAGAGGCAAAAAAGCAGAAATTCTCCTTATTTTGGAGCAAAAATTAAGAAATTTCCCTTTTTTATGGCAAAAAGGTATGCATTCTTCTTATTTTCGGGCAAAAAGTCAGAAATTCCACGTATTTTGGAGCAAAATTGCAGAAATTCCCCTAATTGTGGGGCAAAAAGGCAGAAATTCCCTATATGTTGGGGCAAAAATACAGAAATTCTCCTTATTTTGGGGTAAAACTCAGAAATTCCACTTATTTTGAGGCAAAATTCCAGAAATTTCTATTATTTTGGGGCAAAATTGCAGAAATTTCACTTATTTCAGGGAAAAAAAGCAGAAATTTTTTTATTTTGGGGCAAAAAGGCAGAAATTCCTAATATTTTGTGGCAAAAATGCAGAAATTTCCCTTATTTTTAGGTAAAAAGGCTGAAATTCTTCTTTTTTGGGGGAAAAAGGCAGAAATTTCCCTTATTTTCGGGCAAAATTGCAGAAATTCCCCTAATTATGGGGCCAAAAGGCAGAAATTCTTTATATGTTTGGGCAAAAAGACAGAAATTCTCCTTATTTTGGGGAAAAACTCAGAAATTCCACTTATTTTGGTGCAAAATTCCAGAAATTTCCCTTATTTTGGGGCAAAATTGCAGAAATTTCTCTTATTTTGGGGCAAAATTGGAGAAATTTCACTTATTTTGAGGAAAAATTGCAGAAATTTCACTTATTTCAGGGAAAAAAGGCAGAAATTTTCCTTATTTTGGGGCAAAAAAGACAGGAATTTTCTTTGTTTCGGGGGAAAAAGACAGAAATTCCACTTATTTAGAGCCAAAAAAGCAGATATTCCTCTTATTTTGGAGCAAAAATGAAGAAATTTCTCTTTTTTATGGAAAAAAGGTATGCATTCTTCTTATTTTCGGGCAAAAGGCAGAAATTCCATGTATTTTGGAGCAAAATTGCAAAAATTCTCCTAATGTGAGGCAAAAAGGCAGAAATTCTCTATATGTTGGCGCAAAAAGACAGAAATTCTTTATATTTTAGGGCAAAACTCAGAAATTCCACTTATTTTGGGGCAAAATTCCAGAAATTTCCTTTATTTTGGGGAAAAATTGCAGAAATTTCCCTTATTTTGGGGCAAAATTGCAAAAATTTCACTTATTTTGTGGCAAAATTGCAGAAATTCCCATTATTTTGAGGTAAAAAGTCTGAAATTCCCCTTATTTGGGAGGAAAAAGGCAGAAATTTTTCATATTTTGGGGCAAAATTGCAGAATTTTCACTAATTTCAGGGTAATAAGTCAGAAATTTTTTTTATTTTTGGGCAAAAAAGAAAGAAATTCCCTTTGTTTTGGGAGAAAAAGACAGAAATTCCACTTATTTAGAGGCAAAAAAGCAGAAATTCCCCTTATTTTGGAGCAAAAATTAAGAAATTTTCCTTTTTTATGTCAAAAAGGTATGCATTCTTCTTATTTTCGGGCAAAGAGGCAGAAATTCCACGTATTTTGGAGCAAAATTGCAGAAATTCCCCTAATTGTGGGGCAAAAAGGCAGAAATTCCATATATGTTGGGGTAAATAGACAGAAATTCTATTTATTTTGGGGCAAAACTCAGAAATTCCACTTATTTTGAGGAAAAATCCAGAAATTTCCCTTATTTTGGGGCAAAATTGCAGAAATTTCACTTATTTCAAAGAAAAAAGGCAGAAATTTTTTTTGGGGGGCAAAATGCAGAAATTCCTAATATTTTGTGGCAAAAATGCAGAAATTCCCCTTATTTTGAGGTAAAAAAGCTGAAATTCCCCTTATTTTAGGGCAAAAAGGCAGAAATTTCCCTTAATTTGGGGCAAAATTGCAGAAATTTCACTTACTTCAGGGTAATAAGTCAGAATTTTTTTTTATTTTGGGGCAAAAAAGACAGAAATTCCCTTTGTTTTGGGGGAAAAAGACAGAAATTCCACTTATTTAGAGGCAAAAAAGCAGAAATTCTCCTTATTTTGGAGCAAAAATTAAGAAATTTCCCTTTTTTATGGCAAAAAGGTATGCATTCTTCTTATTTTCGGGCAAAAAGTCAGAAATTCCACGTATTTTGGAGCAAAATTGCAGAAATTCCCCTAATTGTGGGGCAAAAAGGCAGAAATTCCCTATATGTTGGGGCAAAAATACAGAAATTCTCCTTAATTTGGGGTAAAACTCAGAAATTCCACTTATTTTGAGGTAAAATTCCAGAAATTTCCATTATTTTGGGGCAAAATTGCAGAAATTTCACTTATTTCAGGGGAAAAAAGCAGAAATTTTTTATTTTGGGGCAAAAAGGCAGAAATTCCTAATATTTTGTGGCAAAAATGCAGAAATTCCCCTTATTTTGAGGTAAAAAGGCTGAAATTCTTCTTATTTGGGGGCAAAAAAGCAGAAATTTCACTTATTTTCGGGCAAAATTGCAGAAATTCCCCTAATTATGGGGCAAAAAGGCAGAAATTCTCTATATGTTGGGGCAAAAAGACAGAAATTCTCCTTATTTTTGAGAAAACTCAGAAATTCCACTTACTTTTGGGGCAAAATTCCAGATATTTTCCTTATTTTGAGGCAAAATTGCAGAAATTTCTCTTATTTTGGGGCAAAATTGGAGAAATTTCACTTATTTTGGGGCAAAATTGCAGAAATTTCACTTATTTCAGGGAAAATAGGCAGAAACTTTTCTTATTTTGGGGCAAAAAATACAGGAATTTTCTTTGTTTTGGTGGAAAAAGACAGAAATTCTACTTATTTAGAGCCAAAAAAGCAGAAATTCCCCTTATTTTCGAGCAAAAATGAAGAAATTTCCCCTTTTTATGGCAAAAAGGTATGCATTCTTCTTATTTTCGGGCAAAAGGGCAGAAATTCCTGTATTTTGGAGCAAAATTGCAGAAATTCCCCTAATTGTGTGGCAAAAAAACAGAAATTCTATGTTGGCGCAAAAAGACAGAAATTCTCTTTATTTTGGGGCAAAACTCAGAAATTCCATTATTTTGGGGCAAAATTCCAGAAATTTCCCTTATTTTGGGGCAAAATTGCAAAAATTTCACTTATTTTGGGGCAAAATTGCAGAAATTTCACTTATTTCAGGGGAAAAAGGCAGAAATTTTCCTTATTTTGAGGCAAAAAGGCAGAAATTCCTAATATTTTTGTGGCAAAAATGCAGAAATTCCCCTCATTTTGAGGTAAAAAGGCTGAAATTCCCCTTATTTGGGGGCAAAAAGACAGAAATTTCCCTTATTTTGGGGCAAAATTGCAGAAATTTCACTTATTTCAAGGTAATAAATCAGAAATTTTCTTATTTTGGGGCAAAAAAGAAAGAAATTCTCTTTGTTTTGGGGGAAAAAGACAGAAATTCCACTTATTTAGACGCATAAAAGCAGAAATTTTCTTTATTTTGGAGCAAAAATGAAGAAATTTCCCTTTTTTATGGCAAAAATATATGCATTCTTCTTATTTTCGGGCAAAAAGGCAGAAATCCCCGTATTTTGAAGCAAAATTGCAGAAATTCCCCGAATTGTGGGGCAAAAAGGCAAAATTCTCTTTATGTTGGGGCAAAAAGACAGAAATTCTCTTTATTTTGGGGCAAAACTCAGAAATTCCACTTATTTTGGGGCAAAATTCCAGAAATTTCCCTTATTTTACGTGAAAATTGAATAAATTTCCATTATTTTGGGGCAAAATTAGAGAAATTTCACTTATTTTGGAGCAAAATTGCAGAAATTTTACTTATTTCATGGAAAAAAGGCAGAAATTTTCTTTATTTTGGGGCAAAAAAGAAAGGAATTCCTTTTGTTTTGGGGGAAAAAGACAGAAATTCCACTTATTTAGAAGCAAAAAAGCAGAAATTCCCCTTATTTTGGAGCAAAAATGAAGAAATTTCACTTTTTTATGGCAAAAAGGTATGCATTCTTCTTATTTTCGGGCAAAAAGGCAGAAATTCCCCGTATTTTGGAGCAAAATTGCAGAAATTCCCCTAATTGTGGGGCAAAAAGGCAGAAATTGCCTATATGTTGGGGCAAAAAGACAGAAATTCTCCTTATTTTAAGGCAAAACTCAGAAATTCCACTTATTTTGGGGCAAAATTCCAGAAATTTCCCTTCTTTTATTGCAAAATTGCAGAAATTTCCCTTATTTTGGAGCAAAATTTGAGAAATTTCACTTATTTTGTGGCAAAATTGCAGAAATTTCACTTATTTCAGGGAAAAAAGACAGAAATTTTCCTTATTTTGGGGCAAAAAGACAGGAATTTTCTTTGTTTGGGTGGAAAAAGACAGAAATTCCACTAATTTAGAGCCAAAAAAGCAGAAATTCCCCTTTTTTTCGAACAAAAATTAAAAAATTTCCCTTTTTTATGGCAAAAAGTTATGCATTCTTCTTATTTTCGGGCAAAAAGGCAGAAATTCCCCTTATTTTGGAGCAAAATTGCAGAAATTCCCCTAATTGTGGGGCAAAAAGGCAGAAATTCTCTCTATGTTGGCGCAAATAGACAGAAATTCTCTTTATTTTGGGGCAAAACTCAGAAATTCCACATATTTTGGGGCAACATTGCAGAAATTTCACATATTTGGGGGCAAAATTGCAGAAATTTCATTTATTTCAGGGGAAAAAGGCAGAAATTTTCCTTATTTTGGGGCAAAAAGTCAGAAATTCCTAATATTTTGTGGCAAAAATGCAGAAATTCCCCTCATTTTGAGGTAAAAAGGCTGAAATTCCCCTTATTTGGGGGCAAAAAGGCAGAAATTTCCCTTATTTTGGGGCAAAATTGCAGAAATTTCACTTATTTCAAAGTAATAAATCAGAAATTTCCTTATTTTAGGGCAAAAAAGACAGAAATTCCCTTTGTTTTGGGGGAAAAAGACAGAAATTCCACTTATTTAGACGCATAAAAGCAGAAATTTTCTTTATTTTGGAGCAAAAATGAAGAAATTTCCCTTTTTTATGGCAAAAATATATCCATTCTTCTTATTTTCGGGCAAAATGGCAGAAATCCCCGTATTTGGAAGCAAAATTGCAGAAATTCCCCTAATTTTGGGGCAAAAAGGCAGAAATTCTCTTTATGTTTGGGCAAAAAGACAGAAATTCTCCTTATTTTGGGGCAAAACTCAGAAATTCCACTTATTTTGGGGCAAAATTCCAGAAATTCCACTTAATTTGGGACAATATTCCAGAAATTTCCCTTATTTTGGGGCAAAATTGCAGAAATTTCACTTATTTCAGGGAAAAATGCAGAAATTTTCTCATTTTGGGGCAAAGAGGCAGAAATTCCTAATATTTTGTGGCAAAAATGCAGAAATTTCCCTTATTTTGAGGTAAAAACGCTGAAATTCTTCTTATTTGGGGGCAAAAAGGCAGAAATTTCCCTTATTTTCAGGCAAAATTGCAGAAATTCCCCTAATTATGGGGCAAAAAGGCAGAAATTCTCTATATGTTGGGGCAAAAAGACAGAAATTCTCCTTATTTTGGGGCAAAACTCAGAAATTCCACTTATTTTGAGGCAAAATTCCAGAAATTTCCATTATTTTGGGGCAAAATTGCAGAAATTTCACTTATTTCAGGGAAAAAAAGCAGAAATTTTCTTATTTTGGGGCAAAAAGGCAAAAATTCCTAATATTTTGTGGCAAAAATGCAGAAATTTCCCTTATTTTTAGGTAAAAAGGCTGAAATTCTTCTTATTTGGGGGAAAAAGGCAGAAATTTCCCTTATTTTCGGGCAAAATTGCAGAAATTCCCCTAATTATGGGGCCAAAAGGCAGAAATTCTTTATATGTTTGGGCAAAAAGACAGAAATTCTCCTTATTTTGGGGAAAAACTCAGAAATTCCACTTATTTTGGTGCAAAATTCCAGAAATTTCCCTTATTTTGGGGCAAAATTGCAGAAATTTCTCTTATTTTGGGGCAAAATTGGAGAAATTTCACTTATTTTGGGGAAAAATTGCAGAAATTTCACTTATTTCAGGGAAAAAAGGCAGAAATTTTCCTTATTTTGGGGCAAAAAAGACAGGAATTTTCTTTGTTTCGGGGGAAAAGAACAGAAATTCCACTTATTTAGATGCATAAAAGCAGAAATTTTCTTTATTTTGGAGCAAAAATGAAGAAATTTCCCTTTTTTATGGCAAAAATATATGCATTCTTCTTATTTTCGGGCAAAAAGGCAGAAATTCCCCGTAATTTGGAGCAAAATTGTAGAAATTGCGTTAATTGTGGGGCAAAAAGGCTGAAATTCCCTATATGTTGGGGCCAAAAGACAGAAATTTTCCTTATTTTGGGGCAAAACTCAGAAATTCCAAAAAATTTTGGGGCAAAAATCTAGAAATTTCCCTTATTTTGGGGCAAAATTGCAGAAATTTCACTTATTTAAGGATAATAAGTCAGAAATTTTTCCTATTTTGGGGCAAAAAGATATGAATAACCTTTGTTTTGGAAGAAAAAGACAGAAATTCCACTTATTTAGAGGCAAAAAAGCAGAAATTCCCCTTGTTTTGGAGCAAAAATGAAGACATTTCCCTTTTTTATGTCAAAAACGTATGCATTCTTCTTATTTTCGGGCAAAAAGGCAGAAATTCCCCGTATTTTGGAGCAAAATTGCAGAAATCCCCCTAATTGTGGGGCAAAAAGCAGAAATTCTCCTTATTTTGGGGCAAAACTCAGAAATTCCACTTATTTTGGGGCAAAATTCCAGAAATTTCCTTTATTTTGGGGCAAAATTGCAGAAATTTCCCTTATTTTTGGGCAAAATTGCAGAAATTTCACTTATTTCATGGAAAAAAGGCAGAAATTTTCCTTATTACAGGGCAATAGGCAGAAATTCCTAATATTTTGTGGCAAAAATGTAGAAATTCCCCTTATTTTGAGGTAAAAAGGCTGAAATTCCTCTTATTTGGGGGCAAAAATGCAGAAATTTCCCATATTTTGGGGAAAAATGCAGAAATTTCACTTACTTCAGGGAAATAAGTCACAATTTTTCTTTTTTTTGGGGCGAAAAAGAGAGAAATTCCCTTTGTTTTGGGGGAAAAAGAGAGAAATTCCACTTATTTAGAGGCAAAAAGCAGAAATTCCCCTTATTTTGGAGCAAAAATGAAGAAATTTCCCTTTTTTATGGCAAAAAGGTATGCATTCTTCTTATTTTCGGGCAAAAAGGCAGAAATACCCCGTATTTTGGAGTAAAATTGCAGAAATTCCCATAATTGTGGGGTAAAAAGCAGAAATTCCCTATATGTTAGGGCAAAGAGACAGAAATTCTCCTTAATTTGGGGCAAAACTCAGAAATTCCACTTATTTTGGGGCAAAATTCCAGAAATTTCCCTTATTTTGGGGCAAAATTGCAGAAATTTCACTTATTTTGGGGCAAAGTTGCAGAAATTTCACTTATTTCAGGGGAAAAAGGCAGAAATTTTTCTTATTTTGGAGCAAAATGCAGAAATTCCTAATATTTTGTGGCAAAAATGCAGAAATTCCCCTCATTTTGAGGTAAAAAGGCTGAAATTCCCCTTATTTGGGGGCAAAAAGGCAGAAATTTTCTTTATTTTGGGGCAAAATTGCAGAAATTTCACTTATTTCAAGGTAATAAATCAGAAATTTTCTTATTTTGGGGCAAAAAGGACAGAAATTCTCTTTGTTTTGGGGGAAAAAGACAGAAATTCCACTTATTTAGATGCATAAAAGCAGAAATTTTCTTTATTTTGGAGCAAAAATGAAGAAATTTCCCTTTTTTATGGCAAAAATATATGCATTCTTCTTATTTTTGGGCAAAAAGGCAGAAATTCCCCGTAATTTGGAGCAAAATTGCAGAAATTGCCTTAATTGTGGGGCAAAAAGGCTGAAGTTCCCTATATGTTGGGGCCAAAAGACAGAAATTCTCCTTATTTTGGGGCAAAACACAGAAATTCCACAAATTTTGGGGCAAAAATCCAGAAATTTCCCTTATTTTGGGGCAAAATTGCAGAAATTTCACTTATTTAAGGATAATAAGTCAGAAATTTTTCCTATTTTGGGGCAAAAATATATGAATAACCTTTGTTTTGGAAGAAAAAGACAGAAATTCCACTTATTTAGAGGCAAAAAAGCAGAAATTCCCCTTATTTTGGAGCAAAAATGAAGACATTTCCCTTTTTTATGGCAAAAAGGTATGCATTCTCCTTATTTTCGGGCAAAAAGGCAGAAATTCCCCGTATTTTGGAGCAAAATTGCAGAAATCCCCCTAATTGTGGGGCAAAAAGCAGAAATTCTCCTTATTTTGGGGCAAAACTCAGAAATTCCACTTATTTTGGGGCAAAATTCCAGAAATTTCCCTTATTTTGGGGCAAAATTCCAGAAATTTCCCTTATTTTTGGGCAAAATTGCAGAAATTTCACTTATTTTTTGCAAAATTGCAGAAATTTCACTTATTTCATGGAAAAAAGGCAGAAATTTTCTTTATTACAGGGCAATAGGCAGAAATTCCTAATATTTTGTGGCAAAAATGTAGAAATTCCCCTTATTTTGAGGTAAAAAGGCTGAAATTCCACTTATTTGGTGGCAAAAATGCAGAAATATCCCATATTTTGAGGAAAAATTGCAGAAATTTCACTTACTTCAGGGTAATAAGTCAGAATTTTTCTTTATTTTGGGGCAAAAAAGAGAGAAATTCCCTTTGTTTTGGGGGAAAAAGACAAAAATTCCACTTATTTAGAGGCAAAAAAGCAGAAATTCCCCTTATTTTGGAGCAAAAATGAAGAAATTTCCCTTTATTATGGCAAAAAGGTATGCATTCTTCTTATTTTCGGGCAAAAAGGCAGAAATTCCCCGTATTTTGGAGCAAAATTGCAGAAATTCCCCTAATTGTGGGGCAAAAAGCAGAAATTCCCTATATGGTAGGCCAAAAAGACAGAAATTCTCTTTATTTTGAGGCAAAACTCAGAAATTCCACTTATTTTGGGGCAAAATTCCAGAAATTTCCCTTATTTTGGGGCAAAATTGCAGAAATTTCCCTTATTTTTGGGCAAAATTGCAGAAATTTCACTTATTTTTGGGCAAAATTGCAGTAATTTCACTTATTTCAGGGAAAAAGGCAGAAATTTTTCTAATTTTTGGGGCAAAAAGGCAGAAATTCTTAATATTTTGTGGCAAAAATGCAGAAGTTCCCATTATTTTGAGGTAAAAAGTCTGAAATTCCCCTTTTTTGGGAGCAAAAAAGCAGAAATTTCCCTTATTTTGGGGCAAAATTGCAGAATTTTCACTTACTTCAGGGTAATAAGTCAGAAATTTTTTTTATTTTGGGGCCAAAAAGACAGAAATTCCCTTTGTTTTGGGGGAAAAAGACAGAAACTCCACATATTTAGAGGCAAAATGCAGAAATTCCCCTTATTTTGGAGCAAAAATGAAGAAATTTCCCTTTTTTATGGCAAAAAGGTATGCATTCTTCTTATTTTCGTTCAAAAAGGCAGAAATTCCCCGTATTTTGGAGCAAAATTGCAGAAATTCCCCTAAATGTAGGGCAAAAAGGCAGAATTCCCTATATGTTAGGGCAAAAAGACAGAAATTCTCCTTATTTTGGGGCAAAACTCAGAAATTCCACTTATTTTGGGGCAAAATTCCAGAAATTTCCCTTATTTTGGGGCAAAATTGCAGAAATTTCACTTATTTTGGGGCAAAGTTGCAGAAATTTCACTTATTTCAGGGGGAAAAGGCAGAAATTTTCCTTATTTTGGAGCAAAATGGAGAAATTCCTAATATTTTGTGGCAAAAATGCAGAAATTCCCCTCATTTTGAGGTAAAAAGGCTGAAATTCCCCTTATTTGGGGGAAAAAAGGCAGAAATTTTCTTTATTTTGGGGCAAAATTGCAGAAATTTCACTTATTTCAAGGTAATAAATCAGAAATTTTCTTATTTTGGGGCAAAAAAGAAAGAAATTCTCTTTGTTTTGGAAGAAAAAACAGAAATTCCACTTATTTAGACGCATAAAAGCAGAAATTTTCTTTATTTTGGAGCAAAAATGAAGAAATTTCCCTTTTTTATGGCAAAAATATATGCATTCTTCTTATTTTCGGGCAAAAAGGCAGAAATTCCCCGTAATTTGGAGCAAAATTGCAGAAATTGCCTTAATTGTGGGGCAAATAGGCTGAAATTCCCTATATGTTGGGGCCAAAAGACAGAAATTCTCCTTATTTTGGGGCAAAACTCAGAAATTCCACAAATTTTGGGGCAAAAATCCAGAAATTTCTCTTATTTTGGGGCAAAATTGCAGAAATTTCACTTATTTAAGGATAATAAGTCAGAAATTTTTCCTATTTTGGGGCAAAAATATATGAATAACCTTTGTTTTGGAAGAAAAAGACATATATTCCACTTATTTAGAGGCAAAAATGCAGAAATTCCCCTTATTTTGGAGCAAAAATGAAGACATTTCCCTTTTTTATGGCAAAAAGTTATGCATTCTCCTTATTTTCGGGAAAAAAGGCAGAAATTCCCCGATTTGGGAGCAAAATTGCAGAAATCCCCCTAATTGTGGGGCAAAAAGCAGAAATTCTCCTTATTTTGGGGCAAAACTCAGAAATTCCACTTATTTTGGGGCAAAATTCCAGAAATTTCCCTTATTTTGGGGCAAAATTGCAGAAATTTCCCTTATTTTTGGGCAAAATTGCAGAAATTTCACTTATTTTTTGCAAAATTGCAGAAATTTCACTTATTTCATGGAAAAAAGGCAGAAATTTTCCTTATTTCAGGGCAAAAAGGCAGAAATTCCTAATATTTTGTGGCAAAAAATGTAGAAATTCCCATTATTTTGAGGTAAAAAGGCTGAAATTCCTCTTATTTGGGGGCAAAAATGCAGAAATTTCCCATAGTTTGGGGAAAAAAATGCAGAAATTTCACTTACTTCAGGGTAATAAGTCAGAATTTTTCTTTATTTTGGGGCGAAAAAGAGAGAAATTCCCTTTGTTTTGGGGGAAAAAGAGAGAAATTCCACTTATTTAGAGGCAAAAAAGCAGAAATTGCCCTTATTTTGGAGCAAAAATGAAGAAATTTCCCTTTTTTATGGCAAAAAGGTATGCATTCTTCTTATTTTCGGGCAAAAAGGCAGAAATTCCCCGTATTTTGGAGCAAAATTGCAGAAATTCCCCTAATTGTTGGGCAAAAAGCTGAAAATCCCTATATGATAGGCCAAAAAAGACAGAAATTCTCCTTATTTTGAGGCAAAACTCAGAAATTCCACTTATTTTGGGGCAAAATTCCAGAAATTTCCCTTATTTTAGGGCAAAATTGCAGAAATTTCCCTTATTTTTGGGCAATTGCAGAAATTTCACTTATTTTTGGGCAAAATTGCAGAAATTTCACTTATTTCAGGGAAAAAAGGCAGAAATTTTTCTAATTTTTGTGGTAAAAATGCAGAAATTCCTAATATTTTGTGGCAAAAATGCAGAAATTCCCATTATTTTGAGGTAAAAATTCTGAAATTCCCCTTTTTTGGGGAGAAAAAAGGCAGAAATTTCCCTTATTTTGGGGCAAAATTGCAGAATTTTCACTTACTTCAGGGTAATAAGTCAGAAATTTTTTTTATCTTGGGGCCAAAAAGACAGAAATTCCCTTTGTTTTGGGGGAAAAAGACAGAAACTCCACATATTTAGAGGCAAAATGCAGAAATTCCCCTTATTTTGGAGCAAAAATGAAGAAATTTCCCTTTTTTATGGCAAAAAGGTATGCATTCTTCTTATTTTCGTCAAAAAGGCAGAAATTCCCCGTATTTTGGAGCAAAATTGCAGAAATTCCCCTAAATGTGGGGCAAAAAGGCAGAATTTCCTATATGTTAGGGCAAAAAGACAGAAATTCTCCTTATTTTGGGGCAAAACTCAGAAATTCCACTTATTTTGGGGCAAAATTCCAGAAATTTCCCTTATTTTGGGGCAAAATTGCAGAAATTATCTTATTTTGGGGCAAAGTTGCAGAAATTTCACTTATTTCAGGGGAAAAAGGCAGAAATTTTCCTTATTTTGGAGCAAAATGCAGAAATTCCTAATATTTTGTGGCAAAAATGCAGAAATTCCCCTCATTTTGAGGTAAAAAGGCTGAAATTCCCCTTATTTGGGGGCAAAAAGGCAGAAATTTTCTTTATTTTGGGGCAAAATTGCAGAAATTTCACTTATTTCAAGGTAATAAATCAGAAATTTTCTTATTTTGGGGCAAAAAAGACAGAAATTCTCTTTGTTTTGGGGGAAAAAGACAGAAATTCCACTTATTTAGATGCATAAAAGCAGAAATTTGCTTTATTTTGGAACAAAAATGAAGAAATTTCCCTTTTTTATGGCAAAAATATATCCATTCTTCTTATTTTCGGGCAAAAAGGCAGAAATTCCCCGTAATTTGGAGCAAAATTGCAAAAATTGCCTTAATTGTGGGGCAAAAAGGCTGAAGTTCCCTATATGTTGGGGCCAAAAGACAGAAATTCTCCTTATTTTGGGGCAAAACTCAGAAATTCCACAAATTTTGGGGCAAAAATCCAATAATTTCGCTTATTTTGGGGCAAAATTGCAGAAATTTCACTTATTTAAGGATAATAAGTCAGAAATTTTTCCTATTTTGGGGCAAAAAGTTTTGAATAACCTTTGTTTTGGAAGAAAAAGACAGAAATTCCACTTATTTAGAGGCAAAAAAGCAGAAATTCCCCTTATTTTGGAGCAAAAATGAAGACATTTCCCTTTTTTATGGCAAAAAGGTATGCATTCTCCTTATTTTCGGGCAAAAAGGCAGAAATTCCCCGTATTTTGGAGCAAAATTGCAGAAATCCCCCTAATTGTGGGGCAAAAAGCAGAAATTCTCCTTATTTTGGGGCAAAACTCAGAAATTCCACTTATTTTGGGGCAAAATTCCAGAAATTTCCCTTATTTTGGGGCAAAATTGCAGAAATTTCCATTATTTTTGGGCAAAATTGCAGAAATTTCACTTATTTTTTGCAAAATTGCAGAAATTTCACTTATTTCATGGAAAAAAGGCAGAAATTTTCCTTATTACAGGGCAATAGGCAGAAATTCCTAATATTTTGTGGCAAAAATGTAGAAATTCCCCTTATTTTGAGGTAAAAAGGCTGAAATTCCTCTTATTTGGGGGCAAAAATGCAGAAATTTCCCATATTTTGGGGAAAAAATGCAGAAATTTCACTTACTTCAGGGTAATAAGTCAGAATTTTTTTTTATTTTTGGGCAAAAAAGAAAGAAATTCCCTTTGTTTTGGGGGAAAAAGAGAGAAATTCCACTTATTTAGAGGCAAAAAAGCAGAAATTCCCCTTATTTTGGAGCAAAAATGAAGAAATTTCCCTTTTTTATGGCAAAAAGGTATGCATTCTTCTTATTTTCGGGCAAAAAGGCAGAAATTCCCCGTATTTTGGAGCAAAATTGCAGAAATTCCCCTAATTGTGGGGCAAAAAGCAGAAATTCCCTATATGATAGGCCAAAAAGACAGAAATTCTCCTTATTTTGAGGCAAAACTCAGAAATTCTACTTATTTTGGGGCAAAAATCCAGAAATTTTCCTTATTTTGGGGCAAAATTGCAGAAATTTCCCTTATTTTTGGGCAAAATTGCAGAAATTTCACTTATTTTTGGGCAAAATTGCAGAAATTTCACTTATTTCAGGGAAAAAAGGCAGAAATTTTTCTAATTTTTGGGGTAAAAAGGCAGAAATTCCTAATATTTTGTGGCAAAAATGCAGAAATTCCCATTATTTTGAGGTAAAAATTCTGAAATTCCCCTTTTTTTGGGAGAAAAAAGGCAGAAATTTCCCTTATTTTGGGGCAAAATTGAAGAATTTTCACTTACTTCAGGGTAATAAGTCAGAAATTTTTTTTATTTTGGGGCCAAAAAGACAGAAATTCCCTTTGTTTGGGGGGAAAAAGACAGAAACTCCACATATTTAGAGGCAAAATGCAGAAATTCCCTTTATTTTGGAGCAAAAATGAAGAAATTTCCCTTTTTTATGGCAAAAAGGTATGCATTCTTCTTATTTTCGTTCAAAAAGGCAGAAATTCCCCGTATTTTGGAGCAAAATTGCAGAAATTCCCCTAAATGTGGGGCAAAAAGGCAGAATTCCCTATATGTTAGGGCAAAAATACAGAAATTCTCCTTATTTTGGGGAAAACTCAGAAATTCCACTTATTTTGGGGCAAAATTCCAGAAATTTCCCTTATTTTGGGGCAAAATTGCAGAAATTTCACTTATTTTGGGGCAAAGTTGCAGAAATTTCACTTATTTCAGGGGATAAAGGCAGAAATTTTCCTTATTTGGAGCAAAATGCAGAAATTCCTAATATTTTGTGGCAAAAATGCAGAAATTCCCCTCATTTTGAGGTAAAAAGGCTGAAATTCCCCTTATTTGGGGGCAAAAAGGCAGAAATTTTCTTTATTTTGGGGCAAAATTGCAGAAATTTCACTTATTTCAAGGTAATAAATCAGAAATTTTCTTATTTTGGGGCAAAAAAGAAAGAAATTCTCTTTGTTTTGGGGGAAAAAGACAGAAATTCCACTTATTTAGACGCATAAAAGCAGAAATTTTCTTTATTTTGGAGCAAAAATGAAGAAATTTCCCTTTTTTATGGCAAAAATATATGCATTCTTCTTATTTTCGGGCAAAAAGGCAGAAATTCCCCGTAATTTGGAGCAAAATTGCAGAAATTGCCTTAATTGTGGGGCAAAAAGGCTGAAATTCCCAATATGTTGGGGCCAAAAGACAGAAATTCTCCTTATTTTGGGGCAAAACTCAGAAATTCCACAAATTTTGGGGCAAAAATCCAGAAATTTCCCTTATTTTGGGGCAAAATTGCAGAAATTTCACTTATTTAAGGATAATAAGTCAGAAATTTTTCCTATTTTGGGGCAAAAAGATATGAATAACCTTTGTTTTGGAAGAAAATGACAGAAATTCCACTTATTTAGAGGCAAAAAAGCAGAAATTCCCCTTATTTTGGAGCAAAAATGAAGACATTTCACTTTTTTATGGCAAAAAGGTATGCATTCTTCTTATTTTCGGGCAAAAAGGCAGAAATTCCCCGTATTTTGGAGCAAAATTGCAGAAATTCCCCTAATTGTGGGGCAAAAAGCAGAAATTCCCTATATGATAGGCCAAAAAGACAGAAATTCTCCTTATTTTGAGGCAAAACTCAGAAATTCTACTTATTTTGGGGCAAAATTCCAGAAATTTCCCTTATTTTGGGGCAAAATTGCAGAAATTTCCCTTATTTTTGGGCAAAATTGCAGAAATTTCACTTATTTTTTGGCAAAATTGCAGAAATTTCACTTATTTCAGAGAAAAAAGGCAGAAATTTTTCTAATTTTTGGGGTAAAAAGGCAGAAATTCCTAATATTTTGTGGCAAAAATGCAGAAATTCCCATTATTTTGAGGTAAAAATTCTGAAATTCCCCTTTTTTGGGAGAAAAAAGGCAGAAATTTCCCTTATTTTGGGGCAAAATTGAAGAATTTTCACTTACTTCAGGGTAATAAGTCAGAAATTTTTTTTATTTTGGGGCCAAAAAGACAGAAATTCCCTTTGTTTTGGGGGAAAAAGACAGAAACTCCACATATTTAGAGGCAAAATGCAGAAATTCCCTTTATTTTGGAGCAAAAATGAAGAAATTTCCCTTTTTTATGGCAAAAAGGTATGCATTCTTCTTATTTTCGTTCAAAAAGGCAGAAATTCCCCGTATTTTGGAGCAAAATTGCAGAAATTCCCCTAAATGTGGGGCAAAAAGGCAGAATTCCCTATATGTTAGGGCAAAAAGACAGAAATTCTCCTTATTTTGGGGCAAAACTCAGAAATTCCACTTATTTTGGGGCAAAATTCCAGAAATTTCCCTTATTTTGGGGCAAAATTGCAGAAATTTCACTTATTTTGGGGCAAAATTGCAGAAATTTCACTTATTTCAGGGGAAAAAGGCAGAAATTTTCCTTATTTTGGAGCAAAATGCAGAAATTCCTAATATTTTGTGGCAAAAATGCAGAAATTCCCCTCATTTTGAGGTAAAAAGGCTGAAATTCCCCTTACTTGGGGGCAAAAAGGCAGAAATTTTCTTTATTTTGGGGCAAAATTGCAGAAATTTCACTTATTTCAAGGTAATAAATCAGAAATTTTCTTATTTTGGGGCAAAAAAGACAGAAATTCTCTTTGTTTTGGGGGAAAAAGACAGAAATTCCACTTATTTAGACGCATAAAAGCAGAAATTTTCTTTATTTTGGAGCAAAAATGAAGACATTTCCCTTTTTTATGGCAAAAATATATGCATTCTTCTTATTTTCGGGCAAAAAGGAAGAAATTCCCCGTAATTTGGAGCAAAATTGCAGAAATTGCCTTAATTGTGGGGCAAAAAGGCTGAAGTTCCCTATATGTTGGGGCCAAAAGACCGAAATTCTCCTTATTTTGGGGTAAAACTCAGAAATTCCACAAATTTTGGGGCAAAAATCCAGAAATTTCCCTTATTTTGGGGCAAAATTGCAGAAATTTCACTTATTTAAGGATAATATGTTAGAAATTTTTCCTATTTTTGGGCAAAAAGATATGAATAACCTTTGTTTTGGAAGAAAAAGACAGAAATTCCACTTATTTAGAGGCAAAAAAGCAGAAATTCCCCTTATTTTGGAGCAAAAATGAAGACATTTCCCTTTTTTATGGCAAAAAGGTATGAATTCTTCTTATTTTCGTTCAAAAAGGCAGAAATTCCCCGTATTTTGGAGCAAAATTGCAGAAATTCCCCTAAATGTGGGGCAAAAAGGCAGAATTCCCTATATGTTAGGGCAAAAAGACAGAAATTCTCTTTATTTTGGGGAAAAACTCAGAAATTCCACTTATTTTGGGGCAAAATTCCAGAAATTTCCCTTATTTTGGGGCAAAATTGCAGAAATTTCACTTATTTTGGGGCAAAGTTGCAGAAATTTCACTTATTTCAGGGGAAAAAGGCAGAAATTTTCCTTATTTTGGAGCAAAATGCAGAAATTCCTAATATTTTGTGGCAAAAATGCAGAAATTCCCCTCATTTTGAGGTAAAAAGGCTGAAATTCCCCTTAATTGGGGGCAAAAAGGCAGAAATTTTCTTTATTTTGGGGCAAAATTGCAGAAATTTCACTTATTTCAAGGAAATAAATCAGAAATTTTCTTATTTTGGGGCAAAAAAGAAAGAAATTCTCTTTGTTTTGGTGGAAAAAGACAGAAATTCCACTTATTTAGACGCATAAAAGCAGAAATTTTCTTTATTTTGGAGCAAAAATGAAGAAATTTCCCTTTTTTATGGCAAAAATATATGCATTCTTCTTATTTTCGGGCAAAAAGGCAGAAATTCCCCGTAATTTGGAGCAAAATTGCAGAAATTGCCTTAATTGTGGGGCAAAAAGGCTGAAATTCCCTATATGTTGGGGCCAAAAGACAGAAATTCTCCTTATTTTGGGGCAAAACTCAGAAATTCCACAAATTTTAGGGAAAAAATCCAGAAATTTCCCTTATTTTGGGGCAAAATTGCAGAAATTTCACTTATTTTAGGATAATAAGTCAGAAATTTTTCCTATTTTGGGGCAAAAAGATATGAATAACCTTTGTTTTGGAAGAAAAAGACAGAAATTCCACTTATTTAGAGGCAAATAAGCAGAAATTCCCCTTATTTTGGAGCAAAAATGAAGACATTTCACTTTTTTATGGCAAAAAGGTATGCATTCTCCTTATTTTCGGGCAAAAAGGCAGAAATTCCCCGTATTTTGGAGCAAAATTGCAGAAATCCCCCTAATTGTGGGGCAAAAAGCAGAAATTCTCCTCATTTTGGGGCAAAACTCAGAAATTCCACTTATTTTGGGGCAAAATTCCAGAAATTTCCCTTATTTTGGGGCAAAATTGCAGAAATTTCCCTTATTTTTGGGCAAAATTGCAGAAATTCCCCTAAATGTGGGGCAAAAAGGCAGAATTCCCTATATGTTAGGGCAAAAAGACAGAAATTCTCCTTATTTTGGGGCAAAACTCAGAAATTCCACTTATTTTGGGGCAAAATTCCAGAAATTTTCCTTATTTTGGGGCAAAATTGCAGAAATTTCACTTATTTTGGGGCAAAGTTGCAGAAATTTCACTTATTTCAGGGGAAAAAGGCAGAAATTTTCCTTATTTTGGAGCAAAATGCAGAAATTCCTAATATTTTGTGGCAAAAATGCAGAAATTCCCCTCATTTTGAGGTAAAAAGGCTGAAATTCCCCTTATTTGGGGGCAAAAAGGCAGAAATTTTCTTTATTTTGGGGCAAAATTGCAGAAATTTCACTTATTTCAAGGTAATAAATCAGAAATTTTCTTATTTTGGGGCAAAAAAGAAAGAAATTCTCTTTGTTTTGGGGGAAAAAGGCAGAAATTCCACTTATTTAGACGCATAAAAGCAGAAATTTTCTTTATTTTGGAGCAAAAATGAAGAAATTTCCCTTTTTTATGGCAAAAATATATGCATTCTTCTTATTTTCGGGCAAAAAGGCAGAAATTCCCCGTAATTTGGAGCAAAATTGCAGAAATTGCCTTAATTGTGGGGCAAAAAGGCTGAAATTCCCTATATGTTGGGGCCAAAATACAGAAATTCTCCTTATTATGGGGCAAAACTCAGAAATTCCACAAATTTTGGGGCAAAAATCCAGAAATTTCTCTTATTTTGGGGCAAAATTGCAGAAATTTCACTTATTTAAGGATAATAAGTCAGAAATTTTTCCTATTTTGGGTCAAAAAGATATGAATAACCTTTGTTTTGGAAGAAAAAGACAGAAATTCCACTTATTTAGAGGCAAAAAAGCAGAAATTCCCCTTATTTTGGAGCAAAAATGAAGACATTTCCCTTTTTTATGGCAAAAAGGTATGCATTCTCCTTATTTTCGGGCAAAAAGGCAGAAATTCCCCGTATTTTGGAGCAAAATTGCAGAAATCCCCCTAATTGTGGGGCAAAAAGCAGAAATTCTCCTTATTTTGGGGCAAAACTCAGAAATTCCACTTATTTTGGGGCAAAATTGCAGAAATTTCCCTTATTTTGGGGCAAAATTGCAGAAATTTCCCTTATTTTTGGGCAAAATTGCAGAAATTTCACTTATTTCAGGGAAAAAAGGCAGAAATTTTTCTAATTTTTGGGGTAAAAAGGCAGAAATTCCTAATATTTTGTGGCAAAAATGCAGAAATTCCCATTATTTTGAGGTAAAAATTCTGAAATTCCCCTTTTTTTGGGAGAAAAAAGGCAGAAATTTCCCTTATTTTGGGGCAAAATTGAAGAATTTTCACTTACTTCAGGGTAATAAGTCAGAAATTTTTTTTATTTTGGGGCCAAAAAGACAGAAATTCCCTTTGTTTTGGGGGAAAAAGACAGAAACTCCACATATTTAGAGGCAAAATGCAGAAATTCCCTTTATTTTGGAGCAAAAATGAAGAAATTTCCCTTTTTTATGGCAAAAATATATGCATTCTTCTTATTTTCGTTCAAAAAGGCAGAAATTCCCCGTATTTTGGAGCAAAATTGCAGAAATTCCCCTAAATGTGGGGCAAAAAGGCAGAATTCCCTATATGTTAGGGCAAAAAGACAGAAATTCTCCTTATTTTGGGGCAAAACTCAGAAATTCCACTTATTTTGGGGCAAAATTCCAGAAATTTCCCTTATTTTGGGGCAAAATTGCAGAAATTTCACTTATTTTGGGGCAAAGTTGCAGAAATTTCACTTATTTCAGGGGATAAAGGCAGAAATTTTCCTTATTTTGGAGCAAAATGCAGAAATTTCTAATATTTTGTGGTAAAAATGCAGAAATTCCCCTCATTTTGAGGTAAAAAGGCTGAAATTCCCCTTATTTGGGGGCAAAAAGGCAGAAATTTTCTTTATTTTGGGGCAAAATTGCAGAAATTTCACTTATTTCAAGGTAATAAATCAGAAATTTTCTTATTTTGGGGCAAAAAAGAAAGAAATTCTCTTTGTTTTGGGGGAAAAAGACAGAAATTCCACTTATTTAGACGCATAAAAGCAGAAATTTTCTTTATTTTGGAGCAAAAATGAGGAAATTTCCCTTTTTTATGGCAAAAATATATGCATTCTTCTTATTTTCGTGCAAAAAGGCAGAAATTCCCCGTAATTTGGAGCAAAATTGCAGAAATTGCCTTAATTGTGGGGCAAAAAGGCTGAAATTCCCTATATGTTGGGGCCAAAAGACAGAAATTCTCCTTATTTTGGGGCAAAACTCAGAAATTCCACAAATTTTGGGGCAAAAATCCAGAAATTTCCCTTATTTTGTGGCAAAATTGCAGAAATTTCACTTATTTAAGGATAATAAGTCAGAAATTTTTCCTATTTTGGGGCAAAAAGATATGAATAACATTTGTTTTGGAAGAAAAAGACAGAAATTCCACTTATTTAGAGGCAAAAAAGCAGAAATTCCCCTTATTTTGGAGCAAAAATGAAGACATTTCACTTTTTTATGGCAAAAAGGTATGCATTCTCCTTATTTTCGGGCAAAAAGGCAGAAATTCCCCGTATTTTGGAGCAAAATTGCAGAAATCACCCTAATTGTGGGGCAAAAAGCAGAAATTCTCCTTATTTTGGGGCAAAACTCAGAAATTCCACTTGTTTTGGGGCAAAATTTCAGAAATTTCCCTTATTTTGGGGCAAAATTGCAGAAATTTCCCTTATTTTTGGGCAAAATTGCAGAAATTTCACTTATTTTTTGCAAAATTGCAGAAATTTCACTTATTTCATGGAAAAAAGGCAGAAATTTTCCTTATTTCAGGGCAAAAAGGCAGAAATTCCTAATATTTTGTGGCAAAAATGTAGAAATTCCCCTTATTTTGAGGTAAAAAAGCTGAAATTCCTCTTATTTGGGGGCAAAAATGCAGAAATTTCCCATATTTTGGGGAAAAATTGCAGAAATTTCACTTACTTCAGGGTAATAAGTCAGAATTTTTCTTTATTTTGGGGCGAAAAAGAGAGAAATTCCCTTTGTTTTGGGGGAAAAACAGAGAAATTCCACTTATTTAGGGCAAAAAAGCAGAAATTCCCCTTATTTTGGAGCAAAAATGAAGATATTTCCCTTTTTTATGGCAAAAAGGTATGCATTCTTCTTATTTTCGGGCAAAAAGGCAGAAATTCCCCGTATTTTGGAACAAAATTTCAGAAATTCTTCTAATTGTGGGGCAAAAAGCAGAAATTCCCTATATGTTAGGGCAAAAAGACAGAAATTCTCCTTATTTTGAGGCAAAACTCAGAAATTCCACTTATTTTGGGGCAAAATTCCAGAAATTTCCCTTATTTTGGGGCAAAATTGCAGAAATTTCCCTTATTTTTGGGCAAAATTGCAGAAATTTCACTTATTTTTGGGCAAAATTGCAGAAATTTCACTTATTTCAGGGAAAAAAGGCAGAAATTTTTCTAATTTTTGGGGCAAAAAGGCAGAAATTCCTAATATTTCGTGGCAAAAATGCAGAAATTCTCATTATTTTGAGGTAAAAATCTGAAATTCCCCTTTTTTGGGAGCAAAAAGGCAGAAATTTCCCTTATTTTGGGGCAAAATTGCAGAATTTTCACTTACTTCAGGGTAATAAGTCAGAAATTTTTTTTATTTTGGGTCCAAAAAGAGAGAAATTCCCTTTGTTTTGGGGGAAAAAGACAGAAATTCCACATATTTAGAGGCAAAATGCAGAAATTCCCCTTATTTTGGAGCAAAAATGAAGAAATTTCCCTTTTTTATGGCAAAAAGGTATGCAATCTTCTGATTTTTGTTCAAAAAGGCAGAAATTCCCCGTATTTTGGAGCAAAATTGCAGAAATTCCCCTAAATGTGGGGCAAATAGGCAGAATTCCCTATATGTTAGGGCAAAAAGACAGAAATTCTCCTTATTTTGGGGCAAAACTCAGAAATTCCACTAATTTCCCTTATTTTGGGGCAAAATTGCAGAAATTTCACTTATTTTGGGGCAAAATTGCAGAAATTTCACTTATTTCAGGGGAAAAAGGCAGAAATTTTCCTTATTTTGGAGCAAAATGCAGAAATTCCTAATATTTTGTGGCAAAAATGCAGAAATTCCCCTCATTTTGAGGTAAAAAGGCTGAAATTCCCCTTACTTGGGGGCAAAAAGGCAGAAATTTTCTTTATTTTGGGGCAAAATTGCAGAAATTTCACTTATTTCAAGGTAATAAATCAGAAATTTTCTTATTTTGGGGCAAAAAAGACAGAAATTCTCTTTGTTTTGGGGGAAAAGACAGAAATTCCACTTATTTAGACGCATAAAAGCAGAAATTTTCTTTATTTTGGAGCAAAAATGAAGACATTTCCCTTTTTTATGGCAAAAATATATGCATTCTTATTATTTTCGGGCAAAAAGGAAGAAATTCCCCGTAATTTGGAGCAAAATTGCAGAAATTGCCTTAATTGTGGGGCAAAAAGGCTGAAGTTCCCTATATGTTGGGGCCAACAGACAGAAATTCTCCTTATTTTGGGGTAAAACTCAGAAATTCCACAAATTTTGGGGCAAAAATCCAGAAATTTCCCTTATTTTGGGGCAAAATTGCAGAAATTTCACTTATTTAAAGATAATATGTTAGAAATTTTTCCTATTTTTGGGCAAAAAGATATGAATAACCTTTGTTTTGGAAGAAAAAGACAGAAATTCCACTTCTTTAGAGGCAAAAAAGCAGAAATTCCCCTTATTTTGGAGCAAAAATGAAGACATTTCCCTTTTTTATGGCAAAAAGGTATGCATTCTCCTTATTTTCAGGCAAAAAGGTAGAAATTCCCCATATTTTGGAGCAAAATTGCAGAAATCCCGCTATTTGTGGGGCAAAAAGCAGAAATTCTCCTTATTTTGGGGCAAAACTCAGAAATTCCACTTATTTTGGGGCAAAATTCCAGAAATTTCCCTTATTTTGGGGCAAAATTGCAGAAATTTCCCTTATTTTTGGGCAAAATTGCAGAAATTTCACTTATTTTTTGCAAAATTGCAGAAATTTCACTTATTTCATGGAAAAAATTAAGAAATTTTCCTTATTTCGGGGCAAAAAGACAGAAATTCCTAATATTTTGTGGCAAAAATGTAGAAATTCCCCTTATTTTGAGGTATAAAGGCTGAAATTCCTCTTATTTGGGGGCAAAAATGCAGAAATTTCCCATATTTTGGGGAAAAATTGCAGAAATTTCACTTACTTCAGGGTAATAAATCAGAATTTTTCTTTATTTTGGGGCCAAAAATACAGAAATTCCCTTTGTTTTGGGGGAAAATACAGAAATTCCACTTATTTAGAGGCAAAATGCAGAAATTCCCCTTATTTTGGAGCAAAAATGAAGAAATTTCCCTTTTTTATGGCAAAAAGGTATGCATTCTTCTTATTTTCGGGCAAAAAGGCAGAAATTCCCCGTATTTTGGAGCAAAATTGCAGAAATTCCCCTAATTGTGGGGCAAAAAGCAGAAATTCCCTATATGTTAGGGCAAAAAGACAGAAATTCTCCTTATTTTGAGGCAAAACTCAGAAATTCCACTTATTTTGGGGCAAAATTCCAGAAATTTCCCTTATCTTGGGGCAAAATTGCAGAAATTTCCTATATTTTTGGGCAAAATTGCAGAAATTTCACTTATTTTGGGGCAAAATTGCAGAAATTTCACTTATTTCAGGGGAAAAAGGCAGAAATTTTCATTATTTTGGAGCAAAATGCAGAAATTCCTAATATTTTGTGGCAAAAATGCAGAAATTCCCCTCATTTTGAGGTAAAAAGGCTGAAATTCCTCTTATTTGGGGGCAAAAAGGCAGAAATTTTCTTTATTTTGGGGCAAAATTGCAGAAATTTCACTTATTTCAAGTTAATAAATCAGAAATTTTCTTATTTTGGGGCAAAAAAAGACAGAAATTCTCTTTGTTTTGGGGGAAAAAGACAGAAATTCCACTTATTTAGACGCATAAAAGCAGAAATTTTCTTTATTTTGGAGCAAAAATGAAGAAATTTCCCTTTTTTATGGCAAAAATATATGCATTCTTCTTATTTTCGGGCAAAAAGGCGAAAATTCCCCGTAATTTGGAGCAAAATTGCAGAAATTGCCTTAATTGTGGGGCAAAAAGGCTGATATTCCCTATATGTTGGGGCCAAAAGACAGAAATTCTCCTTATTTTGGGGCAAAACTCAGAAATTCCACAAATTTTGGGGCAAAAATCCAGAAATTTCCCTTATTTTGGGGCAAAATTGCAGAAATTTCACTTATTTAAGGATAATAAGTCAGAAATTTTTTCCCATTTTGGGGCAAAAAGATATGAATAACCTTTGTTTTGGAAGAAAAAGACAGAAATTCCACTTATTTAGAGGCAAAAAAGCAGAAATTCCCATTATTTTGGAGCAAAAATGAAGACATTTCCCTTTTTTATGGCAAAAAGTTATGCATTCTCCTTATTTTCGGGCAAAAAGGCAGAAATTCCCCGTATTTTGGAGCAAAATTGCAGAAATCCCCCTAATTGTGGGGCAAAAAGCAGAAATTCTCCTTATTTTGTGGCAAAACTCAGAAATTCCACTTATTTTGGGGCAAAATTCCAGAAATTTCCCTTATTTTGGGGCAAAATTGCAGAAATTTCCCTTATTTTTGGGCAAAATTGCAGAAATTTCACTTATTTTTTGCAAAATTGCAGAAATTTCACTTATTTCATGGAAAAAAGGCAGAAATTTTCCTTATTTCAGGGCAAAAAGGCAAAAATTCCTAATATTTTGTGGCAAAAATGTAGAAATTCCCCTTATTTTGAGGTAAAAAGGCTGAAATTCCTCTTATTTGGGGGCAAAAATGCAGAAATTTCCCATATTTTGGGGAAAAATTTCAGAAATTTCACTTACTTCAGGGTAATAAGTCAGAATTTTTCTTTATTTTGGGGCAAAAAAAAAATTCCCTTTGTTTTGGGGGAAAAAGACAGAAATTCCACTTATTTGGAGGCAAAATGCAGAAATTCCCCTTATTTTGGAGCAAAAATGAAGAAATTTCCCTTTTTATGGCAAAAAGGTATGCATTCTTCTTATTTTCGTTCAAAAAGGCAGAAATTCCTTGTATTTTGGAGCAAAATTGCAGAAATTCCCCTAAATGTGGGGCAAAAAGGCAGAATTCCCTATATGTTAGGGCAAAAAGACAGAAATTCTCCTTATTTTGGGGCAAAACTCAGAAATTCCACTTATTTTGGGGCAAAATTCCAGAAATTTCCCTTATTTTGGGGCAAAATTGCAGAAATTTTACTTATTTTGGGGCAAAATTGCAGAAATTTCACTTATTTCAGGGGAAAAAAAGAGAAATTTTCCTTATTTTGGAGCAAAATGCAGAAATTCCTAATATTTTGTGGCAAAAATGCAGAAATTCCCCTCATTTTGAGGTAAAAAGGCTGAAATTCCAATTATTTGGGGGCAAAAAGGCAGAAATTTTCTTTATTTTGGGGCAAAATTGCAGAAATTTCACTTATTTCAAGGTAATAAATCAGAAATTTTCTTTTTTTGGGGCAAAAAAGACAGAAATTCTCTTTGTTTTGGGGGAAAAAGACAGAAATTCCACTTATTTAGACGCATAAAAGCAGAAATTTTCTTTATTTTGGAGCAAAAATGAAGAAATTTCCATTTTTTATGGCAAAAATATATGCATTCTTCTTATTTTCGGGCAAAAAGGCAGAAATTCCCCGTAATTTGGAGCAAAATTGCAGAAATTGCCTTAATTGTGGGGCAAAAAGGCTGAAATTCCCTATATGTTGGGGCCAAAAGACAGAAATTCTCCTTATTTTGGGGCAAAACTCAGAAATTCCACAAATTTTGGGGCAAAAATTAAGAAATTTTCCTTATTTTGGGGCAAAATTGCAGAAATTTCACTTATTTACGGATAATATGTCAGAAATTTTTCCTATTTTGGGGCAAAAAGATATGAATAACCTTTGTGTTGGAAGAAAAAGACAGAAATTCCACTTATTTAGAGGCAAAAAAGCAAAAATTCCCCTTATTTTGGAGCAAAAATGAAGACATTTCCCTTTTTTATGGCAAAAAGGTATGCATTCTCCTTATTTTCGGGCAAAAAGGCAGAAATTCCCCGTATTTTGGAGCAAAATTGCAGAAATCCCGCTATTTGTGGGGCAAAAAGCAGAAATTCTCCTTATTTTGGTGCAAAACTCAGAAATTCCTCTTATGTTGGGGCAAAATTCCAGAAATTTTCCTTATTTTAGGGCAAAATTGCAGAAATTTCCCTTATTTTTGGGCAAAATTGCAGAAATTTCACTTATTTTTTGCAAAATTGTAGAAATTTCACTTATGTCATGGAAAAAAGGCAGAAATTTTCCTTAGTTCAGGGCAAAAAGACAGAAATTCCTAATATTTTGTGGCAAAAATGTAGAAATTCCCCTTATTTAGAGGTAAAAAGGCTGAAATTCCTCTTATTTGGGGGCAAAAATGCAGAAATTTCCCATATTTTGGAGAAAAATTGCAGAAATTTCACTTACTTCAGGGTAATAAGTCAGAATTTTTCTTTATTTTCGGGCAAAAAAGACAGAAATTCCCTTTGTTTTGGGGGAAAAAGACAGAAATTCCACTTATTTAGAGGCAAAATGCAGAAATTCCCCTTATTTTGGAGCAAAAATGAAGAAATTTCCCTTATTTATGGCAAAAAGGTATGCATTCTTCTTATTTTTGTTCAAAAAGGAAGAAATTCCCCGTATTTTGGAGCAAAATTCCAGAAATTCCCCTAAATGTGGGGCAAAAAGGCAGAATTCCCTATATGTTAGGGCAAAAAGAAAGAAATTCTCCTTATTTTGGGGCAAAACTCAGAAATTCCACTTATATTGGGGCAAAATTCCAGAAATTTCCCTTATTTTGGGGCAAAATTGCAGAAATTTCACTTATTTTGGGGCAAAATTGCAGAAATTTCACTTATTTTGGGGCAAAATTGCAGAAATTTCACTTATTTTGGGGCAAAATTGCAGAAATTTCACTTATTTCAGGGGAAAAAGGCAGAAATTTTCCTTATTTTGTAGCAAAATGCAGAAATTCCTAATATTTTGTGGCAAAAATGCAGAAATTCCCCTCATTTTGAGGTAAAAAGGCTGAAATTCCCCTTATTTGGGGGCAAAAAGGCAGAAATTTTCTTTATTTTGGGGCAAAATTGCAGAAATTTCACTTATTTCAAGGTAATAAATCAGAAATTTTCTTATTTTGGGGCAAAAAAAGACAGAAATTCTCTTTGTTTTGGGGGAAAAAGACAGAAATTCCACTTATTTAGACGCATAAAAGCAGAAATTTTCTTTATTTTGGAGCAAAAATGAAGAAATTTCCCTTTTTTATGGCAAAAATATATGCATTCTTCTTATTTTCGGGCAAAAAGGCAAAAATTCCCCGTAATTTGGAGCAAAATTGCAGAAATTGCCTTAATTGTGGGGCAAAAAGGCTGATATTCCCTATATGTTGGGGCCAAAAGACAGAAATTCTCCTTATTTTGGGGCAAAACTCAGAAATTCCACAAATTTTGGGGCAAAAATCCAGAAATTTCCCTTATTTTGGGGCAAAATTGCAGAAATTTCACTTATTTAAGGATAATAATAAGTCAGAAATTTTTTCCCATTTTGGGGCAAAAAGATATGAATAACCTTTGTTTTGGAAGAAAAAGACAGAAATTCCACTTATTTAGAGGCAAAAAAGCAGAAATTCCCATTATTTTGGAGCAAAAATGAAGACATTTCCCTTTTTTATGGCAAAAAGGTATGCATTCTCCTTATTTTCGGGCAAAAAGGCAGAAATTCCCCGTATTTTGGAGCAAAATTTCAGAAATCCCCCTAATTGTGGGGCAAAAAGCAGAAATTCTCCTTATTTTGGGGCAAAACTCAGAAATTCCACTTATTTTGGGGCAAAATTCCAGAAATTTCCCTTATTTTGGGGCAAAATTGCAGAAATTTCCCTTATTTTTGGGCAAAATTGCAGAAATTTCACTTATTTTTTGCAAAATTGCAGAAATTTCACTTATTTCATGGAAAAAAGGCAGAAATTTTCCTTATTTCAGGGCAAAAAGGCAAAAATTCCTAATATTTTGTGGCAAAAATGTAGAAATTCCCCTTATTTTGAGGTAAAAAGGCTGAAATTCCTCTTATTTGGGGGCAAAAAAGCAGAAATTTCCCATATTTTGGGGAAAAATTTCAGAAATTTCACTTACTTCAGGGTAATAAGTCAGAATTTTTCTTTATTTTGGGGCAAAAAAAAAATTCCCTTTGTTTTGGGGGAAAAAGACAGAAATTCCACTTATTTAGAGGCAAAATGCAGAAATTCCCCTTATTTTGGAGCAAAAATGAAGAAATTTCCCTTTTTATGGCAAAAAGGTATGCATTCTTCTTATTTTCATTCAAAAAGGCAGAAATTCCTTGTATTTTGGAGCAAAATTGCAGAAATTCCCCTAAATGTGGGGCAAAAAGGCAGAATTCCCTATATGTTAGGGCAAAAAGACAGAAATTCTCTTTATTTTGGGGCAAAACTCAGAAATTCCACTTATTTTGGGGCAAAATTCCAGAAATTTCCCTTATTTTGGGGCAAAATTGCAGAAATTTCACTTATTTTGGGGCAAAATTGCAGAAATTTCACTTATTTCAGGGGAAAAAAACAGAAATTTTCCTTATTTTGGAGCAAAATGCAGAAATTCCTAATATTTTGTGGCAAAAATGCAGAAATTCCCCTCATTTTGAGGTAAAAAGGCTAAAATTCCACTTATTTGGGGGCAAAAAGGCAGAAATTTTCTTTATTTTGGGGCAAAATTGCAGAAATTTCACTTATTTCAAGGTAATAAATCAGAAATTTTCTTATTTTGTGGCAAAAAAGACAGAAATTCTCTTTGTTTTGGGGGAAAAAGACAGAAATTCCACTTATTTAGACGCATAAAAGCAGAAATTTTCTTTATTTTGGAGCAAAAATGAAGAAATTTCCATTTTTTATGGCAAAAATATATGCATTCTTCTTATTTTCGGGCAAAAAGGCAGAAATTCCCCGTAATTTGGAGCAAAATTGCAGAAATTGCCTTAATTGTGGGGCAAAAAGGCTGAAATTCCCTATATGTTGGGGCCAAAAGACAGAAATTCTCCTTATTTTGGGGCAAAACTCAGAAATTCCACAAATTTTGGGGCAAAAATCCAGAAATTTTCCTTATTTTGAGGCAAAATTGCAGAAATTTCACTTATTTACGGATAATATGTCAGAAATTTTTCCTATTTTGGGGCAAAAAATATGAATAACCTTTGTGTTGGAAGAAAAAGACAGAAATTCCACTTATTTAGAGGCAAAAAAGCAAAAATTCCCCTTATTTTGGAGCAAAAATGAAGACATTTCCCTTTTTTATGGCAAAAAGGTATGCATTCTCCTTATTTTCGGGCAAAAAGGCAGAAATTCCCCGTATTTTGGAGCAAAATTGCAGAAATCCCGCTATTTGTGGGGCAAAAAGCAGAAATTCTCCTTATTTTGGGGCAAAACTCAGAAATTCCTCTTATGTTGGGGCAAAATTCCAGAAATTTTCCTTATTTTAGGGCAAAATTGCAGAAATTTCCCTTATTTTTGGGCAAAATTGCAGAAATTTCACTTATTTTTTGCAAAATTGTAGAAATTTCACTTATTTCATGGAAAAAAGGCAGAAATTTTCCTTAGTTCAGGGCAAAAAGACAGAAATTCCTAATATTTTGTGGCAAAAATGTAGAAATTCCCCTTATTTAGAGGTAAAAAGGCTGAAATTCCTCTTATTTGGGGGCAAAAATGCAGAAATTTCCCATATTTTGGAGAAAAATTGCAGAAATTTCACTTACTTCAGGGTAATAAGTCAGAATTTTTCTTTATTTTCGGGCAAAAAAGACAGAAATTCCCTTTGTTTTGGGGGAAAAAGACAGAAATTCCACTTATTTAGAGGCAAAATGCAGAAATTCCCCTTATTTTGGAGCAAAAATGAAGAAATTTCCCTTATTTATGGCAAAAAGGTATGCATTCTTCTTATTTTTGTTCAAAAAGGAAGAAATTCCCCGTATTTTGGAGCAAAATTCCAGAAATTCCCCTAAATGTGGGGCAAAAAGGCAGAATTCCCTATATGTTAGGGCAAAAAGAAAGAAATTCTCCTTATTTTGGGGCAAAACTCAGAAATTCCACTTATATTGGGGCAAAATTCCAGAAATTTCCCTTATTTTGGGGCAAAATTGCAGAAATTTCACTTATTTTGGGGCAAAATTGCAGAAATTTCACTTATTTTGGGGCAAAATTGCAGAAATTTCACTTATTTTGGGGCAAAATTGCAGAAATTTCACTTATTTCAGGGGAAAAAGGCAGAAATTTTCCTTATTTTGTAGCAAAATGCAGAAATTCCTAATATTTTGTGGCAAAAATGCAGAAATTCCCCTCATTTTGAGGTAAAAAGGCTGAAATTCCCCTTATTTGGGGGCAAAAAGGCAGAAATTTTCTTTATTTTGGGGCAAAATTGCAGAAATTTCACTTATTTCAAGGTAATAAATCAGAAATTTTCTTATTTTGGGGCAAAAAAAGACAGAAATTCTCTTTGTTTTGGGGGAAAAAGACAGAAATTCCACTTATTTAGACGCATAAAAGCAGAAATTTTCTTTATTTTGGAGCAAAAATGAAGAAATTTCCCTTTTTTATGGCAAAAATATATGCATTCTTCTTATTTTCGGGCAAAAAGGCAAAAATTCCCCGTAATTTGGAGCAAAATTGCAGAAATTGCCTTAATTGTGGGGCAAAAAGGCTGATATTCCCTATATGTTGGGGCCAAAAGACAGAAATTCTCCTTATTTTGGGGCAAAACTCAGAAATTCCACAAATTTTGGGGCAAAAATCCAGAAATTTCCCTTATTTTGGGGCAAAATTGCAGAAATTTCACTTATTTAAGGATAATAATAAGTCAGAAATTTTTTCCCATTTTGGGGCAAAAAGATATGAATAACCTTTGTTTTGGAAGAAAAAGACAGAAATTCCACTTATTTAGAGGCAAAAAAGCAGAAATTCCCATTATTTTGGAGCAAAAATGAAGACATTTCCCTTTTTTATGGCAAAAAGTTATGCATTCTCCTTATTTTCGGGCAAAAAGGCAGAAATTCCCCGTATTTTGGAGCAAAATTTCAGAAATCCCCCTAATTGTGGGGCAAAAAGCAGAAATTCTCCTTATTTTGGGGCAAAACTCAGAAATTCCACTTATTTTGGGGCAAAATTCCAGAAATTTCCCTTATTTTGGGGCAAAATTGCAGAAATTTCCCTTATTTTTGGGCAAAATTGCAGAAATTTCACTTATTTTTTGCAAAATTGCAGAAATTTCACTTATTTCATGGAAAAAAGGCAGAAATTTTCCTTATTTCAGGGCAAAAAGGCAAAAATTCCTAATATTTTGTGGCAAAAATGTAGAAATTCCCCTTATTTTGAGGTAAAAAGGCTGAAATTCCTCTTATTTGGGGGCAAAAAAGCAGAAATTTCCCATATTTTGGGGAAAAATTTCAGAAATTTCACTTACTTCAGGGTAATAAGTCAGAATTTTTCTTTATTTTGGGGCAAAAAAAAAATTCCCTTTGTTTTGGGGGAAAAAGACAGAAATTCCACTTATTTAGAGGCAAAATGCAGAAATTCCCCTTATTTTGGAGCAAAAATGAAGAAATTTCCCTTTTTATGGCAAAAAGGTATGCATTCTTCTTATTTTCATTCAAAAAGGCAGAAATTCCTTGTATTTTGGAGCAAAATTGCAGAAATTCCCCTAAATGTGGGGCAAAAAGGCAGAATTCCCTATATGTTAGGGCAAAAAGACAGAAATTCTCTTTATTTTGGGGCAAAACTCAGAAATTCCACTTATTTTGGGGCAAAATTCCAGAAATTTCCCTTATTTTGGGGCAAAATTGCAGAAATTTCACTTATTTTGGGGCAAAATTGCAGAAATTTCACTCATTTCAGGGGAAAAAAACAGAAATTTTCCTTATTTTGGAGCAAAATGCAGAAATTCCTAATATTTTGTGGCAAAAATGCAGAAATTCCCCTCATTTTGAGGTAAAAAGGCTAAAATTCCACTTATTTGGGGGCAAAAAGGCAGAAATTTTCTTTATTTTGGGGCAAAATTGCAGAAATTTCACTTATTTCAAGGTAATAAATCAGAAATTTTCTTATTTTGTGGCAAAAAAGACAGAAATTCTCTTTGTTTTGGGGGAAAAAGACAGAAATTCCACTTATTTAGACGCATAAAAGCAGAAATTTTCTTTATTTTGGAGCAAAAATGAAGAAATTTCCATTTTTTATGGCAAAAATATATGCATTCTTCTTATTTTCGGGCAAAAAGGCAGAAATTCCCCGTAATTTGGAGCAAAATTGCAGAAATTGCCTTAATTGTGGGGCAAAAAGGCTGAAATTTCCTATATGTTGGGGCCAAAAGACAGAAATTCTCCTTATTTTGGGGCAAAACTCAGAAATTCCACAAATTTTGGGGCAAAAATCCAGAAATTTTCCTTATTTTGGGGCAAAATTGCAGAAATTTCACTTATTTACGGATAATATGTCAGAAATTTTTCCTATTTTGGGGCAAAAAGATATGAATAACCTTTGTGTTGGAAGAAAAAGACAGAAATTCCACTTATTTAGAGGCAAAAAAGCAAAAATTCCCCTTATTTTGGAGCAAAAATGAAGACATTTCCCTTTTTTATGGCAAAAAGGTATGCATTCTCCTTATTTTCGGGCAAAAAGGCAGAAATTCCCCGTATTTTGGAGCAAAATTGCAGAAATCCCGCTATTTGTGGGGTAAAAAGCAGAAATTCTCCTTATTTTGGGGCAAAATTCAGAAATTCCTCTTATGTTGGGGCAAAATTCCAGAAATTTTCCTTATTTTAGGGCAAAATTGCAGAAATTTCCCTTATTTTTGGGCAAAATTCCAGAAATTTCACTTATTTTTTGCAAAATTGTAGAAATTTCACTTATTTCATGGAAAAAAGGCAGAAATTTTCCTTAGTTCAGGGCAAAAAGACAGAAATTCCTAATATTTTGTGGCAAAAATGTAGAAATTCCCCTTATTTAGAGGTAAAAAGGCTGAAATTCCTCTTATTTGGGGGCAAAAATGCAGAAATTTCCCATATTTTGGAGAAAAATTGCAGAAATTTCACTTACTTCAGGGTAATAAGTCAGAATTTTTCTTTATTTTCGGGCAAAAAAGACAGAAATTCCCTTTGTTTTGGGGGAAAAAGACAGAAATTCCACTTATTTAGAGGCAAAATGCAGAAATTCCCCTTATTTTGGAGCAAAAATGAAGAAATTTCCCTTATTTATGGCAAAAAGGTATGCATTCTTCTTATTTTTGTTCAAAAAGGAAGAAATTCCCCGTATTTTGGAGCAAAATTCCAGAAATTCCCCTAAATGTGGGGCAAAAAGGCAGAATTCCCTATATGTTAGGGCAAAAAGAAAGAAATTCTCCTTATTTTGGGGCAAAACTCAGAAATTCCACTTATATTGGGGCAAAATTCCAGAAATTTCCCTTATTTTGGGGCAAAATTGCAGAAATTTCACTTATTTTGGGGCAAAATTGCAGAAATTTCACTTATTTTGGGGCAAAATTGCAGAAATTTCACTTATTTTGGGGCAAAATTGCAGAAATTTCACTTATTTCAGGGGAAAAAGGCAGAAATTTTCCTTATTTTGTAGCAAAATGCAGAAATTCCTAATATTTTGTGGCAAAAATGCAGAAATTCCCCTCATTTTGAGGTAAAAAGGCTGAAATTCCCCTTATTTGGGGGCAAAAAGGCAGAAATTTTCTTTATTTTGGGGCAAAATTGCAGAAATTTCACTTATTTCAAGGTAATAAATCAGAAATTTTCTTATTTTGGGGCAAAAAAAGACAGAAATTCTCTTTGTTTTGGGGGAAAAAGACAGAAATTCCACTTATTTAGACGCATAAAAGCAGAAATTTTCTTTATTTTGGAGCAAAAATGAAGAAATTTCCCTTTTTTATGGCAAAAATATATGCATTCTTCTTATTTTCGGGCAAAAAGGCAAAAATTCCCCGTAATTTGGAGCAAAATTGCAGAAATTGCCTTAATTGTGGGGCAAAAAGGCTGATATTCCCTATATGTTGGGGCCAAAAGACAGAAATTCTCCTTATTTTGGGGCAAAACTCAGAAATTCCACAAATTTTGGGGCAAAAATCCAGAAATTTCCCTTATTTTGGGGCAAAATTGCAGAAATTTCACTTATTTAAGGATAATAATAAGTCAGAAATTTTTTCCCATTTTGGGGCAAAAAGATATGAATAACCTTTGTTTTGGAAGAAAAAGACAGAAATTCCACTTATTTAGAGGCAAAAAAGCAGAAATTCCCATTATTTTGGAGCAAAAATGAAGACATTTCCCTTTTTTATGGCAAAAAGTTATGCATTCTCCTTATTTTCGGGCAAAAAGGCAGAAATTCCCCGTATTTTGGAGCAAAATTTCAGAAATCCCCCTAATTGTGGGGCAAAAAGCAGAAATTCTCCTTATTTTGGGGCAAAACTCAGAAATTCCACTTATTTTGGGGCAAAATTCCAGAAATTTCCCTTATTTTGGGGCAAAATTGCAGAAATTTCCCTTATTTTGGGGCAAAATTGCAGAAATTTCACTTATTTTTTGCAAAATTGCAGAAATTTCACTTATTTCATGGAAAAAAGGCAGAAATTTTCCTTATTTCAGGGCAAAAAGGCAAAAATTCCTAATATTTTGTGGCAAAAATGTAGAAATTCCCCTTATTTTGAGGTAAAAAGGCTGAAATTCCTCTTATTTGGGGGCAAAAAAGCAGAAATTTCCCATATTTTGGGGAAAAATTTCAGAAATTTCACTTACTTCAGGGTAATAAGTCAGAATTTTTCTTTATTTTGGGGCAAAAAAAAAATTCCCTTTGTTTTGGGGGAAAAAGACAGAAATTCCACTTATTTAGAGGCAAAATGCAGAAATTCCCCTTATTTTGGAGCAAAAATGAAGAAATTTCCCTTTTTTATGGCAAAAAGGTATGCATTCTTCTTATTTTTGTTCAAAAAGGAAGAAATTCCCCGTATTTTGAAGCAAAATTGCAGAAATTCCCCTAAATGTGGGGCAAAAAGGCAGAATTCCCTATATGTTAGGGCAAAAAGACAGAAATTCTCCTTATTTTGGGGCAAAACTCAGAAATTCCACTTATATTGGGGCAAAATTCCAGAAATTTCCCTTATTTTGGGGCAAAATTGCAGAAATTTCACTTATTTTGGGGCAAAATTGCAGAAATTTCACTTATTTTGGGGAAAAATTGCAGAAATTTCACTTATTTTGGGGCAAAATTGCAGAAATTTCACTTATTTCAGGGGAAAAAGGCAGAAATTTTTCTTATTTTGGAGCAAAATGCAGAAATTCCTAATATTTTGTGGCAAAAATGCAGAAATTCCCCTCATTTTGAGGTAAAAAGGCTGAAATTCCCCTTATTTGGGGGCAAAAAGGCAGAAATTTTCTTTATTTTGGGGCAAAATTGCAGAAATTTCACTTATTTCAAGGTAATAAATCAGAAATTTTCTTATTTTGGGGCAAAAAAAGACAGAAATTCTCTTTGTTTTGGGGGAAAAAGACAGAAATTCCACTTATTTAGACGCATAAAAGCAGAAATTTTCTTTATTTTGGAGCAAAAATGAAGAAATTTCCCTTTTTTATGGCAAAAATATATGCATTCTTCTTATTTTCGGGCAAAAAGGCAAAAATTCCCTGTAATTTGGAGCAAAATTGCAGAAATTGCCTTAATTGTGGGGCAAAAATGCTGATATTCCCTATATGTTGGGGCCAAAAGACAGAAATTCTCCTTTTTTGGGGCAAAACTCAGAAATTCCACAAATTTTGGGGCAAAAATCCAGAAATTTCCCTTATTTTGGGGCAAAATTGCAGAAATTTCACTTATTTAAGGATAATAAGTCAGAAATTTTTTCCCATTTTGGGGCAAAAAGATATGAATAACCTTTGTTTTGGAAGAAAAAGACAGAAATTCCACTTATTTAGAGGCAAAAAAGCAGAAATTCCCATTATTTTGGAGCAAAAATGAAGACATTTCCCTTTTTTATGGCAAAAAGTTATGCATTCTCCTTATTTTCGTGCAAAAAGGCAGAAATTCCCCGTATTTTGGAGCAAAATTGCAGAAATCCCCCTAATTGTGGGGCAAAAAGCAGAAATTCTCCTTATTTTGGGGCAAAACTCAGAAATTCCACTTATTTTGGGCAAAATTCCAGAAATTTCCCTTATTTTGGGGCAAAATTGCAGAAATTTCCCTTATTTTTGGGCAAAATTGCAGAAATTTCACTTATTTTTTGCAAAATTGCAGAAATTTCACTTATTTCATGGAAAAAAGGCAGAAATTTTCCTTATTTCAGGGCAAAAAGGCAGAAATTCCTAATATTTTGTGGCAAAAATGTAGAAATTCCCTTTTTTTTGAGGTAAAAAGGCTGAAATTCCTCTTATTTGGGGGCAAAAATGCAGAAATTTCCCATATTTTGGGGAAAAATTTCAGAAATTTCACTTACTTCAGGGTAATAAGTCAGAATTTTTCTTTATTTTGGGGCAAAAAAAAGAAATTCCCTTTGTTTTGGGGGAAAAAGACAGAAATTCCACTTATTTAGAGGCAAAATGCAGAAATTCCCCTTATTTTAGAGCAAAAATGAAGAAATTTCCCTTTTTATGGCAAAAAGGTATGCATTCTTCTTATTTTCGTTCAAAAAGGCAGAAATTCCTTGTATTTTGGAGCAAAATTGCAGAAATTCCCCTAAATGTGGGGCAAAAAGGCAGAATTCCCTATATGTTAGGGCAAAAAGACAGAAATTCTCCTTATTTTGGTGCAAAACTCAGAAATTCCACTTATTTTGGAGCAAAATTCCAGAAATTTCCCTTATTTTGGGGCAAAATTGCAGAAATTTCACTTATTTGGGGGCAAAATTGCAGAAATTTCATTATTTCAGGGGAAAAAGGCAGAAATTTTCCTTATTTTGGAGCAAAATGCAGAAATTCCTAATATTTTGTGGCAAAAATGTAGAAATTCCCCTCATTTTGAGGTAAAAAGGCTGAAATTCCACTTATTTGGGGGCAAAAAAGCAGAAATTTTCTTTATTTTGGGGCAAAATTGCAGAAATTTCACTTATTTCAAGGTAATAAATCAGAAATTTTCTTATTTTGGGGAAAAAAAGACAGAAATTCTCTTTGTTTTGGGGGAAAAAGACAGAAATTCCACTTATTTAGACACATAAAAGCAGAAATTTTCTTTATTTTGGAGCAAAACTGAAGAAATTTCCCTTTTTTATGGCAAAAATATATGCATTCTTCTTATTTTCGGGCAAAAAGGCAGAAATTCCCCGTAATTTGGAGCAAAATTGCAGAAATTGCCTTAATTGTGGGGCAAAAAGGCTGATATTCCCTATATGTTGGGGCCAAAAGACAGAAATTCTCCTTATTTTGGGGCAAAACTCAGAAATTCCACAAATTTTGGGGCAAAAATCCAGAAATTTCCTTTATTTTGGGGCAAAATTGCAGAAATTTCACTTATATAAGGATAATAAGTCAGAAATTTTTTTCCCATTTTGGGGCAAAAAGATATGAATAACCTTTGTTTTGGAAGAAAAAGACAGAAATTCCACTTATTTAGAGGCAAAAAAGCAGAAATTCCCATTATTTTGGAGCAAAAATGAAGACATTTCCCTTTTTTATGGCAAAAAGGTATGCATTCTCCTTATTTTCGGGCAAAAAGGCAGAAATTCCCCGTATTTTGGAGCAAAATTGCAGAAATCCCACTAATTGTGGGGCAAAAAGCAGAAATTCTCTTTATTTTGGGGCAAAACTCAGAAATTCCACTTATTTTGGGGCAAAATTTCAGAAATTTCCCTTATTTTGGGGCAAAATTGCAGAAATTTCCCTTATTTTTGGGCAAAATTGCAGAAATTTCACTTATTTTTTGCAAAATTGCAGAAATTTCACTTATTTCATGGAAAAAAGGCAGAAATTTTCCTTATTTCAGAGCAAAAAGGCAAAAATTCCTAATATTTAGTGGCAAAAATGTAGAAATTCCCCTTATTTTGAGGTAAAAAGGCTGAAATTCCTCTTATTTGGGGGCAAAAATGCAGAAATTTCCCATATTTTGGAGAAAAATTGCAGAAATTTCACTTACTTCAGGGTAATAAGTCAGAATTTTTCTTTATTTTGGGGCAAAAAAAAAAGAATTTCCCTTTGTTTTGGGGGAAAAAGACAGAAATTCCACTTATTTAGAGGCAAAATGCAGAAATTCTTCTTATTTTGGAGCAAAAATGAAGAAATTTCCCTTTTTATGGCAAAAAGGTATGCATTCTTCTTATTTTCGTTCAAAAAGGCAGAAATTCCTTGTATTTTGGAGCAAAATTGCAGAAATTCCCCTAAATGTGGGGCAAAAAGGCAGAATTCCCTATATGTTAGGGCAAAAAGACAGAAATTCTCCTTATTTTGGGGCAAAACTCAGAAATTCCACTTATTTGGGGCAAAATTCCAGAAATTTCCCTTATTTTGGGGCAAAATTGCAGAAATTTCACTTATTTTGGAGCAAAATTGCAGAAATTTCACTTATTTCAGGGGAAAAAGGCAGAAATTTTCCTTATTTTAGAGCAAAATGCAGAAATTCCTAATATTTTGTGGCAAAAATGCAGAAATTCCCCTTATTTTGAGGTAAAAAGGCTGAATTTCCCCTTATTTGGGGGAAAAAAGGCAGAAATTTTCTTTATTTTGGGGCAAAATTGCAGAAATTTCACTTATTTCAAGGTAATAAATAAGAAATTTTCTGATTTTGGGGCAAAAAAGACAGAAATTCTCTTTGTTTTGGGGGAAAAAGACAGAAATTCCCCTTATTTAGACGCATAAAAGCAGAAATTTTCTTTATTTTGGAGCAAAAATGAAGAAATTTCCCTTTTTTATGGCAAAAATATATGCATTCTTCTTATTTTCGGGCAAAAAGGCAGAAATTCCCCGTAATTTGGAGCAAAATTGCAGAAATTGCCTTAATTGTGGGGCAAAAAGGCTGAAATTTCCTATATGTTGGGGCCAAAAGACAGAAATTCTCCTTATTTTGGGGCAAAACTCAGAAATTCCACAAATTTTGGGGCAAAAATCCAGAAATTTCCCTTAATTTGGGGCAAAATTGCAGAAATTTCACTTATTTAAGGATAATAAGTCAGAAATTTTTCCTATTTTTGGGGCAAAAAGATATGAATAACCTTTGTTTTGGAAGAAAAAGACAGAAATTCCACTTATTTAGAGGCAAAAAGCAGAAATTCCCCTTATTTTGGAGCAAAAATGAAGACATTTCCCTTTTTTTATGGCAAAAAAGTATGCATTCTCCTTATTTTCGGACAAAAAGGCAGATATTTCCCGTATATGGAGCAAAATTGCAGAAATCCCCCTAATTGTGGGGCAAAAAGCAGAAATTCTCCTTATTTTGGGGCAAAACTAAGAAATTCCACTTATTTTGGGGCAAAATTCCAGAAATTTCCCTTATTTTGGGGCATAATTGCAGAAATTTCCCTTAATTTTGGGCAAAATTGCAGAAATTTCACTTATTTTTTGCAAAATTGCAGAAATTTCACTTATTTCATGGAAAAAAGGCAGAAATTTTCCTTATTTCAGGGCAAAAAGGCAGAAATTCCTAATATTTTGTGGCAAAAATGTAGAAATTCCCTTTTTTTGAGGTAAAAAGGCTGAAATTCCTCTTATTTGGGGGCAAAAATGCAGAAATTTCCCATATTTTGGGGAAAAATTGAAGAAATTTCACTTACTCAGGGTAATAAGTCAGAATTTTTCTTTATTTTGGGGCAAAAAAGACAAAAATTCCCTTTGTTTTGGGGGAAAAATACAGAAATTCCACTTATTTAGAGGCAAAAAAGCAGAAATTCCCATTATTTTGGAGCAAAAATGAAGAAATTTCCCTTTTTTATGGCAAAAAGGTATGCATTCTTCTAATTTTCGGGCAAAAAGGCAGAAATTCCCCGTATTTTGGAGCAAAATTGCAGAAATTCCCCTAATTGTGGGGAAAAAAGCAGAAATTCCCTATATGTTAGGGCAAAAAGACAGAAATTCTCCTTATTTTGGGGCAAAACTCAGAAATTCCACTTATTTTAGGGCAAAATTCCAGAAATTTCCCTTATTTTGGGGCAAAATTGCAGAAATTTCACTTATTTTGGAGCAAAATTGCAGAAATTTCACTTATTTCAGGGGAAAAAGGCAGAAATTTTCCTTATTTTAGAGCAAAATGCAGAAATTCCTAGTATTTTGTGGCAAAAATGCAGAAATTCCCCTCATTTTGAGGTAAAAAGGCTGAATTTCCCCTTTTTTGGGGGCAAAAAGGCAGAAATTTTCTTTATTTTGGGGCAAAATTGCAGAAATTTCACTTATTTCAAGGTAATAAATCAGAAATTTTCTGATTTTGGGGCAAAAAAGACAGAAATTCTCTTTGTTTTGGGGGAAAAAGACAGAAATTCCACTTATTTAGACGCATAAAAGCAGAAATTTTCTTTATTTTGGAGCAAAAATGAAGAAATTTCCCTTTTTTATGGCAAAAATATATGCATTCTTCTTATTTTCGGGCAAAAAGGCAGAAATTCCCCGTAATTTGGAGCAAAATTGCAGAAATTGCCTTAATTGTGGGGCAAAAAGGCTGAAATTTCCTATATGTTGGGGCCAAAAGACAAAAATTCTCCTTATTTTGGGGCAAAACTCAGAAATTCCACAAATTTTGGGGCAAAAATCCAGAAATTTCCATTATTTTGGGGCAAAATTGCAGAAATTTCACTTATTTAAGGATAATAAGTCAGAAATTTTTCCTATTTTGGGGCAAAAAGATATTAATAACCTTTGTTTTGGAAGAAAAAGACAGAAATTCCACTTATTTAGAGGCAAAAAGCAGAAATTCCCCTTATTTTGGAGCAAAAATGAAGACATTTCCCTTTTTTATGGCAAAAAAGTATGCATTCTCCTTATTTTCGGACAAAAAGGCAGATATTCCCCGTATATGGAGCAAAATTGCAGAAATCCCCCTAATTGTGGGGCAAAAAGCAGAAATTCTCCTTATTTTGGGGCAAAACTAAGAAATTCCACTTATTTTGGGTCAAAATTCCAGAAATTTCCCTTATTTTGGGGCATAATTGCAGAAATTTCCCTTAATTTTGGGCAAAATTGCAGAAATTTCACTTATTTTTTGCAAAATTGCAGAAATTTCACTTATTTCATGGAAAAAAGGCAGAAATTTTCCTTATTTCAGGGCAAAAAGGCAGAAATTCCTAATATTTTGTGGCAAAAATGTAGAAATTCCCTTTATTTTGAGGTAAAAAGGCTGAAATTCCTCTTATTTGGGGGCAAAAATGCAGAAATTTCCCATATTTTGGGGAAAAATTGAAGAAATTTCACTTACTTCAGGGTAATAAGTCAGAATTTTTCTTTATGTTGGGGCAAAAAAGACAAAAATTCCCTTTGTTTTGGGGGGAAAATACAGACATTCCACCTATTTAGAAGCAAAAAAGCAGAAATTCCCATTATTTTGGAGCAAAAATGAAGAAATTTCCCTTTTTTATGGCAAAAAGGTATGCATTCTTCTTATTTTCGGGCAAAAAGGCAGAAATCCCCGTATTTTGGAGCATAATTGCAGAAATTCCCCTAATTGTGGGGCAAAAAGCAGAAATTCCCTATATGTTAGGGCAAAAAGACAGAAATTCTCCTTATTTTGAGGCCAAACTCAGAAATTCCACTTATTTTGGGGCAAAATTCCAGAAATTTCCCTTATTTTGGGGCAAAATTGCAGAAATTTCACTTATTTTGAGGCAAAATTGCAGAAATTTCACTTATTTTAGGGAAAAAGGCAGAAATTTTTCCTATTTTGGAGCCAAAAGACAGAAATTCCACTTATTCAGAGGCAAAAAAGCAGAAATTCCCCTTATTTTGGAGCAAAAATGAAGACATTTCCCTTTTTTATGGCAAAAAGGTATGCATTCTCCTTATTTTCGGGCAAAAAAACAGAAATTCCCCGTATTTTGGAGCAAAATTGCAGAAATCCCCCTAATTGTGGGGCAAAAAGCAGAAATTCTCCTTATTTTGGGGCAAAACTCAGAAATTCCACTTATTTTGGGGCAAAATTCCAGAAATTTCCCTTATTTTGGGGCAAAATTGCAAAATTTCACTTATTTTTTGCAAAATTGCAGAAATTTCACTTATTTTTTGCAAAATTGCAGAAATTTCACTTATTTCATGGAAAAAAGAAGAAATTTTTCTTATTTCAGAACAAAAAGGCAGAAATTCCTAATATTTTGTGGCAAAAATGTAGAAATTCCTCTTATTTTGAGGTAAAATAGCTGAAATTTTTCTTATTTGGGGGCAAAAATGCAGAAATTTCCCATATTTTGGGGAAAAATTGTAGAAATTTCACTTACTTCAGGGTAATAAGTCAGAATTTTTCTTTATTTTGGGGCAAAAAAGACAGAAATTCCCTTTGTTTTGAGGAAAAAAGACAGAAATTCCACTTATTTAGAGGCAAATAAGCAGAAATTCCCCTTATTTTGGAGCAAAAATGAAGAAATTTCCCTTTTTTATGGCAAAAAGGTATGCATTCTTCTTATTTTCGGGCAAAAAGGCAGAAATTCCCCGTATTTTGGAGCAAAATTGCAGAAATTCCCCTAATTGTGGGGCAAAAAGCAGAAATTCCCTATATGTTAGGGCAAAAAGACAGAAATTCTCCTTATTTTGAGGCAAAACTCAGAAATTCCACTTATTTTGGGCCAAAATTCCAGAAATTTCCCTTATTTTATGGCAAAATTGCAGAAATTTCCCATATTTTTGGGAAAATTGCAGAAATTTCACTTATTTTTGGGCAAAATTGCAGAAATTTCACTGATTTCAGGGAAAAAAGGCAGAAATTTTTCTAATTTTTGGGGCAAAAAGGCAAAAATTCCTAATACTTTGTGGCAAAAATGCAGAAATTCCCATTATTTTGAGGTAAAAAGTCTGAAATTTCCCTTTTTTGGGAGCAAAAAGGCAGAAATTTCCCTTATTTTGGGGCAAAATTGCAGAATTTTCACTTACTTCAGGGTAATAAGTCAGAAATTTTTTTTATTTTGGGGCCAAAAAGACAGAAATACCTTTTGTTTTGGGGGAAAAAGACAGAAAATCCACATATTTAGAGGCAAAATGCAGAAATTCTCCTTATTTTGGAGCAAAAATGAAGAAATTTCCCTTTTTTATGGCAAAAAGGTATGCATTCTTCTTATTTTTGTTCAAAAAGGCAGAAATTTCCCGTATTTTGGAGCAAAATTGCAGAAATTCCCCTAAATGTGGGGCAAATAGGCAGAATTCCCTATATGTTAGGGCAAAAAGACAGAAATTCTCCTTATTTTGGGGCAAAACTCAGAAATTCCACTTATTTTGGGGCAAAATTCCAGAAATTTCCCTTATTTTGGGGCAAAATTGCAGAAATTTCACTTATTTTGGAGCAAAATTGCAGAAATTTTACTTATTTCAGGGGAAAAAGGCAGAAATTTTCCTTATTTTGGAGCAAAATGCAGAAATTCCTAATATTTTGTGGCAAAAATGCAGAAATTCCCCTCATTTTGAGGTAAAAAGGCTGAAATTCCTCTTACTTGGGGGCAAAAAGGCAGAAATATTCTTTATTTTGGGGCAAAATTGCAGAAATTTCACTTATTTCAAGGTAATAAATCAGAAATTTTCTTATTTTGGGGCAAAAAAGACAGAAATTCTCTTTGTTTTGGGGGAAAAAGACAGAAATTCCACTTATTTAGACACATAAAAACAGAAATTCCCCTTATTTTGGAGCAAAAATGAAGAAATTTCCCTTTTTAATGGCAAAAAGGTATGCATTCTCTTATTCTCGGGCAAAAAGGCAGAAATTCCCCGTATTTTGGAGCAAAATTTCAGAAATTTCCCTAATTGTGGGGCAAAAAGGGAGAAATTCCCTATACTTTAGGGCAAAAAGACAGAAATTCTCCTTATTTTGGGGCAAAACTCAGAAATTCCACTTATTTTGGGCCAAAATTCCAGAAATTTCCCTTATTTTATGGCAAAATTGCAGAAATTTCACTTATTTTGGGGCAAAATTGCAGAAATTTCACTTATTTTAGGGAAAAAAGGCAGAAAATTACCTTATTTTGGGGCAAAAAGGCAGAAATTCGTAGTATTTTGTGGTAAATATGCAGAAATTCCCCTTATTTTTAGGTAGAAAGGCTGAAATTCCCCTTATTTGGGGGCAAAAAGGCAGAAATTTCCCTTATTTTGGGGCAAAATTGCAGAAATTTCACTAATTTAGGGGTAATAAATAAGAAATTTTCTTTTTTTTTGTGGCAAACATAACAGAAATTCCTTTTGTTTTAGGGGAAAAAGACAAAAATTCCACTTATTTAGAGGCAAAAAAGCAGAAATTCCCCTTTTTCTGGAGCAAAAATGAAGAAATTTCCCTTTTTAATGGCAAAAAGGTATGCATTCTTTTTATTTTCGGGCAAAAAGGCAGAATTTCCTCGTATTTTAAAGCAAAATTGCAGAAATTCCCCTAATTGTGGGGCAAAAAGAGAGAAATTCTACTTATTTTGGGGCAAAACTCAGAAATTCACCTTATTTTGGGGCAAAATTCCAGAAATTTTTATTATTTTGAGGCAAAATTGCAGAAATTTCAATTATTTTGGGGCAAAATTGCAGAAATTTCACTTATTTCAGAAAAAAAGCAGAAATTTTCTCATTTTGGGGCAAAAAAGCAGAAATTCCTAATATTTTGTGGCAAAAATGCAGAAATTCCCCTTATTTTGAGGTAAAACGGCTGAAATTCCCCTTATTTGGAACAAAAAGGCAGAAATTTCCCTTATTTTGGGGCAAAATTCCAGAAATTTCACTTATTTTGGGGCAAAATTGCAGAAATTTCACTTATTTCATGGAAAAAAAGGCAGAAATTTTCTTTATTTTGTGGCAAAAAAGAAGAAATTCCTAATATTTTGTGGCAAAAATGCAAAAATTCCTCTTATTTTGAAGTAAAACGCTGAAATTCCCCTTATTTGGGGGCAAAAAGGCAGAAATTTCTCTTATTTTGAAGCAAAATTGAAGAAATTTCACTTACCTTAGCGTAATAAGTCAGAATTTTTCCTTATTTTGGGGCCAAAAAGACAGAAATTCTGTTTGTTTTTTTGGAAAAAGACAGAAATTCCACTTATTTAGAGGCAAAAAAGCAGAAATTCCCCTTATTTTGGAGCAAAAATGAAGAAATTTCCCTTTTTAATGGCAAAAAGATATGCATTCTCTTATTTTCGGGCAAAAAGGCAGAAATTCCCCGTATTTTGGAGCAAAATTTCAGAAATTCCCCTTATTGTGGGGCAAAAAGGGAGAAAATCCCTATACGTTAGGGCAAAAAGACAGAAATTCTCCTTATTTTGGGGCAAAACTCAGAAATTCCACTTATTTTGGGCCAAAATTCTAGAAATTTCCCTTATTTTAAGGCAAAATTGCAGAAATTTCACTTATTTTGGGGCAAAATTGCAGAAATTTAACTTATTTCAGGGAAAAAAGGCAGAAAATTACCTTATTTTGGGGCAAAAAGGCAGAAATTCCTAATATTTTGTGGTAAATATACAGAAATTACCCGTATTTTGAGGTAGAAAGGCTGAAATTCCCCTTATTTGGGGGCAAAGGCAGAAATTTCCCTTATTTTGGGGCAAAATTGCAGAAATTTCACTTACCTTAGGGTAATAAGTCAGAATTTTTCCTTATTTTTGTGTCAAAAATAACAGAAATTCCTTTAGATTTAGGGGAAAAAGACAGAAATTCCACTCATTTAGAGGCAAAAAAGCAGAAATTCCCCTTTTTCTGGAGCAAAAATGAGGAAATTTCCCTTATAAATGGCAAAAAGGTATGCATTCTTCTTATTTTAGGGCAAAAAGGCAGAATTTCCTCGTATTTTAAAGCAAAATTGCAGAAATTCCCCTAATTGTGGGGCAAAAGACAGAAATTCTCCTTATTTTGGGGCAAAACTCAGAAATTCACCTTATTTTGGGGCAAAATTCCAGAAATTTCCATTATTTTGAGGCAAAATTGCAGAAATTTCAATTATTTTGGGGCAAAATTGCAGAAATTTCACTTATTTCAGAAAAAAAGCAGAAATTTTCTTATTTTGGGGCAAAAAAGCAGAAATTCCTAATATTTTGTGGCAAAAATGCAGAAATTCCCCTTATTTTGAGGTAAAAAGGCTGAAATTCCCCTTATTTGGGGCAAAAAGGCAGAAATTTCCCTTATTTTGGGGCAAAATTCCAGAAATTTCACTTATTTTCGGCAAAATTGCAGAAATTTCACTCATTTCAGGGAAAAAAGGCAGAAATTTTCTATATTTTGTGGCAAAAAGGAAGAAATTACTAATATTTTGTGGGAAAAATGCAAAAATTCCTCTTATTTTGAAGTAAAAAGGCTTAAATTCCCCTTATTTGGGGGCAAAAAGGCAGAAATTTCTCTTATTTTGAAGCAAAATTGAAGAAATTTCACTTACCTTAGGGTAATAAGTCAGATTTTTTCCTTATTTTGGGGCAAAAAAGACAGAAATTCTGTTTGTTTTTGTGAAAAAAGACAGAAATTCCACTTATTTAGAGGCAAAAAAGCAGAAATTCCCCTTATTTGGGAGCAAAAATGAAGAAATTTCCTTTTTTTATGGTAAAAAGTTATGCATTCTTCTTATTTTCAAGCAAAAAGGCAGAAATTCTCCGTATTTTGGAGCAAAATTGCAGAAATTCCCCTAATTGTGGGGCAAAAAGCAAAAATTCTCTATATGTTGGGGCAAAAAGACAGAAATTCTTCTTATTTTGGGGCAAAACTCAAAAATTCCACTTATTTTGGGGCAAAATTCCAAAAACTTCCCTTACTTTGGGGCAAAATTGCAGAAATTTCACTTATTTTGGGGCAAAATTGCAGAAATTTCACTTATTTCAGGGAAAATAAGCAGAAATTTTCTTATTTTGGGGCAAAAAGGCAGAAATTCCTAATAATTTGTGGCAAAAATGCAGAAATGACCCTTATTTTGAGGTAAAAAGACTGAATTTCTCCTTATATGGGGGCAAAAAGGCAGAAATTTCCTTTATTTTGGGGGCAAAATTGCAGAAATTTCACTTATTTCAGGGTAATAAGTCAGAAATTTTTTTGGGGGGCAAAAAAGACAGTAATTCCCTTTGTTTTTGGGGAAAAAGACAGAAATTCCACTTATTTAGAGGCAAAAAAGCAGAAATACCCATTATTTTGGAGCAAAAATGAAGAAATTTCCCTTTTTATGGCAAAAAGATATGCATTCTTCTTACTTTTGGGCAAAAAGTCAGAAATTCCCCGTATATGGTGCAAAATTTCAGAAATTCCCCTAATTGTGGGGCAAAAAGGCAGAAATTCTCTATATGTTCGGGCAAAAAGACAGAAATTCTCCTTATTTTGGGGCAAAACTCAGAAATTCCACTTATATTGGGGAAAAATTCCAGAAATTTCCCTTTTTTTTGGGCAAAATTGAAGAAATTTCACGTATATTGGGGCAAAATTGCAGAAATTTCACGTAATTTGGAGCAAAATTGCAGAAATTTCACTTATTTCAGGAAAAAAAGACAGAAATTTTCCTTATTTTGGGGCAAAAAGGCAGAAATTCCTAATATTTTGTGGCAAAAATGCAGAAATTCCCCTTATTTTGAGGTAAAAAGGCTGAAATTCCCCTTATTTGGAGGCAAAAAGGCAGAAATTTCCCTTATTTTAGGGAAAAAATTGCAGAAATTTCACTTACTTCAGGGTAATAAGTCAGAATTTTTCCTTATTTTGCGGCAAAAAAGACAGAAATTTCCTTTGTTTTGGGGGAAAAGACAGAAATTCCACATATTTAGAGGCAAAAAGCAGAAGTTCCCCTTATTTTGGAGCAAAAATGAAGACATTTTTCTTTTTTATGGCAAAAAGGTATGCAATCTTCTTATTTTCGGGCAAAAAGGCAGAAATTCCTTGTATTTTGGAGCAAAATTGCAGAAATTCCCCTAATTGTGGGGCAAAAAGGGAGAAATTCCCTATATTTTGAGGCAAAAAGAGAGAAATTTTCTTTATTTTGGGGCAAAACTCAGAAAATCCACTTATTTTGGGGCAAAATTCCAGAAATTTCCTTTATTTTGGGGCAAAATTGCAGAAATTTCACTTATTTCAGGGTAATAAGTCAGAAATTTTTCTTATTTTGGGGCAAAAATACAGGAATTCCCTTTGTTTTGAGGGAAAAAGACAGAAATTCCACTTATTTAGAGGCAAAAAAGCAGAAATTCCCCTTATTTTCGAGCAAAAATGAAGAAATTTCCCTTTTTAATGGCATAAATGTATGAATTCTCTTATTTCGGGAAAAAAGGCAGAAATTCCCCGTATTTTGGAGCAAAATTTCAGAAATTCCCCTATTTTTGGGGCAAAAAAGAGAAATTCCCTATACGTTAGGGCAAAAAGACAGAAATTCCCCTTATTTTGGGGCAATACTCAGAAATTCCACTTATTTGGGGCCAAAATTCCAGAAATTTCCCTTATTTTGGGGCAAAATTGCAGAAAATTCACTTATTTTGGGGCAAAATTTCAGAAATTTCACTTATTTCAGGGAAAAGAGGCATAAAATTACCTTATTTTGGGGCAAAAAGGCAGAAATTCCTAATATTTTGTGGTAAATATGCAGAAATTCCCCTTTTTCTGGAGCAAAAATGAAGAAATTTCCTTTTTTAATGGCAAAAATGTATGCATTCTTCTTATTTTCGGGCAAAAAGGCAGAAATTCCTCGTATTTTAAAGCAAAATTGCAGAAATTTCCCTAATTGTGGGGCAAAAATACAGACATACTCCTTATTTTGGGGCAAAACTCAGAAATTCACTTTATTTTGGGGCAAAATTCTAGAAATTTCCATTATTTTGAGGCAAAATTGCAGAAATTTCAATTATTTTGGGGCAAAATTGCAGAAATTTCACTTATTTCAGAAAAAAAGCAGAAATTTTCTTATTTTGGGGCAAAAAAGCAGAAATTTCTAATATTTTGTGGCAAAAATGCAGAAATTCCCCTTATTTTGAGGTAATAAGGCTGAAATTCCCCTTATTTGGGGGCAAAAAGGCAGAAATTTTCCTTATTTTGGGGCAAAATTTCAGAAATTTCACTTATTTTGGGGCAAAATTGCAGAAATTTAACTTATTTCAGGGAAAAAAGGCAGAAATTTTCTTTATTTTTGGGCAAAAAGTAAGAAATTCCTAATATTTTGTGGCAAAAATGCAAAAATTCCAATTATTTTGTTGTAAAAAGGCTGAAATTCCCCTTATTTGGGGGCAAAAAGGCAGAAATTTCTCTTATTTTGGGGCAAAATTGCAGAAATTTCACTTACCTTACGGTAATAAGTCAGAATTTTTCCTTATTTTGGGGCAAAAAAGACAGAAATTCTGTTTGTTTTTGGGGAAAAAGACAGAAATTCCACTTATTTAGAGGCAAAAGCAGAAATTCCCCTTATTTTGGAGCAAAAATGAAGAATTTTCCCTTTTTTATGGTAAAAAGGTATGCATTCTTCTTATTTTCGGGCAAAAAGGCAGAAATTCTCCGTATTTTGGAGCAAAATTGCAGAAATTCCCCTACTTGTGGGGCAAAAAGACAAAAATTCCCTATATGTTGGGGCAAAAAGACAAAAATTCTTCTTATTTTGGGGCAAAACTCAAAAATTCCACTTATTTTGGGGCAAAATTCCAGAAATTTCCCTTACTTTGGGCCAAAATTGCAGAAATTTCACTTATTTTGAGGCAAAATTGCAGAAATTTCAATTATTTCAGGGAAAATAAGCAGAAATTTTCTTATTTTGGGGCAAAAAGGCAGAAATTCCTAATATTTTGTGGCAAAAATGCAGAAATGACGCTTATTTTGAGGTAAAAAGTCTGAATTTCCCCTTATTTGGGGGCAAAAATGCAGAAATTTCCTTTATTTTGGGGCAAAATTGCAGAAATTTCACTTATTTCAGGGTAATAAGTCAGAATTTTTTTTTATTTTGGGGCAAAAAAGACAGTAATTTCCTTTGTTTTGGGGGAAAAAGACAGAAATTCCACTTATTTAGAGGCAAAAAAGCAGAAATTCCCATTTTTTTGGAGCAAAAATGAAGACCTTTTCTTTTTTTATGGCAAAAAGGTATGCATTCTTCTTATTTTCAGGCAAAAATGCAGAAATTCCCCGTATTTAGGAGCAAAATTGCAGAAATTTCCCTAATTGTGGGGCAAAAAGGCAGAAATTCCCTATATGTTGTGGCAAAAAGACAGAAATTCTCCTTATTTTGGGGCAAAACTCAGAAATTCCACTTATTTTGGGGCAAAATTCCAGAAATTTCCCTTATTTTGGGGCAAAATTGCAGAAATTTCACTTATTTTAGGGCAATATTGCAGAAATTTCACTTATTTCAGAAAAAAAAGGCAGAAAATTTCCTTATTTTGGGGCCAAAAGGCAGAAATTCCTAATATTTTGTGGCAAAAATGAAGAAATTCCCCTTATTTTGAGGTAAAAAGGCTGAAATTCCATATATTTCGGGGCAAAAATGCAGAAATTTCCCTTATTTTGGGGCAAAATTACAGAAATTTCACTTATTTCAGGGTAATAAGTCAGAAATTTTCTTTATTTTTGTGGCAAAAAAGACAGAAATTCCCTTTGTTCTAGGGAAAAAAGACAGAAATTCCACTTATTTAGAGGCAAAATAGCAGAAATTCCCTTTATTCTGGAGCAAAAATGAAGACCTTTTCTTTTTTTATGGCAAAAAGGTATGCATTCTTCTTATTTTCAGGCAAAAATGCAGAAATTCCCCGTATTTAGGAGCAAAATTGCAGAAATTTCCCTAATTGTGGGGCAAAAAGGCAGAAATTCCCTATATGTTGTGGCAAAAAGACAGAAATTCTCCTTATTTTGGGGCAAAACTCAGAAATTCCACTTATTTTGGGGCAAAATTCCAGAAATTTCCCTTATTTTGGGGCAAAATTGCAGAAATTTCACTTATTTTAGGGCAATATTGCAGAAATTTCACTTATTTCAGAAAAAAAAGGCAGAAAATTTCCTTATTTTGGGGCCAAAAGGCAGAAATTCCTAATATTTTGTGGCAAAAATGAAGAAATTCCCCTTATTTTGAGGTAAAAAGGCTGAAATTCCATATATTTGGGGGCAAAAATGCAGAAATTTCCCTTATTTTGGGGCAAAATTGCAGAAATTTCACTTATTTCAGGGTAATAAGTCAGAAATTTTCTTTATTTTTGTGGCAAAAAAGACAGAAATTCCCTTTGTTCTAGGGAAAAAAGACAGAAATTCCACTTATTTAGAGGCAAAATAGCAGAAATTCCCTTTATTCTGGAGCAAAAATGAAGAAATTTCCCTTTTTAATGGCAAAAAGGTATGCATTCTTCTTATTTTCGGGCAAAAAGGCAGAAATTCCTCTAATTTTAAAGCAAAATTGCAGAAATTTCCCTAATTGTGGGGCAAAAAGACAGAAATTCTCCTTATTTTGGGGCAAAACTCAGAAATTCACCTTATTTTCGGGCAAAATTCTAGAAATTTCCATTATTTTGAGGCAAAATTGCAGAAATTTCAATTATTTTGGGGAAAAATTGCATAAATTTCACTTATTTCAAAAAAAAGCAGAAATTTTCTTATTATGGGGCAAAAAGGCAGAAATTCCTAATATTTTGTGGCAAAAATGCAGAAATTCCCCTTATTTTGAGATAAAAAGGCTGGAATTCCCCTTATTTGGGTGCAAAATTCCAGAAATTTCCCTTACTTTGCGGCAAAATTGCAGAAATTTCACTTATTTGGGGGCAAAATTCCAGAAATTTCACTTGTTCCAGGGAAAATAAGCAGAAATTTTTTTATTTTGGTGCAAAAAGCAGAAATTCCTAATATTTTCTGGCAAAAATGCAGAAATTACCCTTATTTTAAGGTAAAAAGGCTGAATTTTCCTTTATTTGAGAAAAAAAGGCAGAATTTTCCCTTATTTTGGGGCAAAATTGCAGAAATTTCACTTATTTCAGGGTAATAAGTCAGAAATTTTTTTTATTTTGGGGCAAAAAAGACAGTAATTCCCTTTGTTTTGGGGGAAATAGACAGAAATTCCACTTATTTAGAGGCAAAAAAGCAGTAATTCCCATTATTTTGGAGCAAAAATAAAGAAATTTCTTTTTTTTATGGCAAAAAGATATGCATTCTTCTTAATTTCGGGGAAAAAGGCAGAAATTCCCCGTATTTTTGAGCAAAATTGCAGAAATTCCCCTAATTGTGGGGCAAAAGCAGAAATACTCTATATGTTGGGGCAAAAAGACAGAAATTTCCATATTTTGAGGCAAAACCCAGAAATTCCACTTATTTTGGGGCAAAATTCCAGAAATTTCCTTTTTTTTGGGCAAAATTGAAGAAATTTCACTTATTTATGGGCAAAATTGCAGAAATTTCACTTATTTCAGAGATAAAAGGCAGAAATTTTCCTTATTTTGGGGCAAAAAGGGAGAAATTCATAATATTTTGTGGCACAAATGCAGAAATTCCCCTTATTTTGAGGTAAAAAGGCTTAAATTCCCCTTATTTGGGGGCAAAAAGGCAGAAATTTCCCTTATTTTGGGGAAAAAAATTGCAGAAATTTCACTTACTTAAGGGTAATAAGTCAGAATTTTTCATTATTTTGCGGCAAAAAAGACAGAAATTTCCTTTGTTTTGGGAGAAAAAGACAGAAATTCCACTTATTTAGAGGCAAAAAAGCAGAAATTCCCCTTATTTTGGAGCAAAAATGAAGACATTTTCCTTTTTTATGGCAAAAAGGTATGCATTCTTCTTATTTTCGGGCAAAAAGGCAGAAATTCCTCGTATTTAGGAGCAAAATTGCAGAAATTTCCCTAATTGTGATGCAAAAAGGCAGATATTTTCTATATGTTGGGGCAAAAAGACAGAAATTCTCCTTATTTTGGGGCAAAACTCAGAAATTCCACTTATTTTGGGGCAAAATTCCAGAAATTTCCCTTATTTTGGGGTAAAATTGCAAAAATTTCACTTATTTTGGGGCAAAATTGCAGAAATTTAACTTATTTCAGAAAAAAAGGCAGATAATTTCCTTATTTTTGGGCAAAAAGGCAGAAATTCCTAATATTTTGTGGCAAAAATGAAGAAATTCCCCTTATTTTGAGGTAAAAAGGCTGAAATTCCCCTAATTTGGGGGCAAAAATGCAAAATTTTCCCTTATTTTGGGGCAAAATTGCAGATATTTCACTTATTTCAGGGTAATAAGTCAGAAATTTTCTTTATTTTTCTGGCAAAAAAGACAGAAATTCTTTTTGTTTTAGGTGAAAAAGACAGAAATTCCACTTATTTAGAGGCAAAAAAGCAGAAATTCCCTTTATTCTGGATCAAAAATGAAGAAATTTCCCTTTTTAATGGCAAAAAGTTATGCATTCTTCTTATTTTCGGGCAATAAGGCAGAAATTCCTCCTATTTTAAAGCAAAATTGCAGAAATTCCCCTAATTGTGGGGCAAAAAGACAGAAATTCTCCTTATTTTGGGGCAAAATTCCAGAAATTTCCATTATTTTGAGGCAAAATTGCAGAAATTTCAATTATTTTGGGGCAAAATTGCAGAAATTTCACTTATTTAAGAAAAAAAGCAGAAATTTTCTTATTTTGGGGCAAAAAAGCAGAAATTCATAATATTTTGTGGCAAAAATGCAGAAATTCCCCTTAATTTGAGGTAAAAAGGCTGAAATTCCCCTTATTTGGGGCAAAAAGGCAGAAATTTCCCTTATTTTGTGGCAAAATTCCAGAAATTTCACTTAGTTTGGGGCAAAATTGCAGAAATTTCACTTATTTAAGGGAAAAAAGGCAGAAATTTTTTTTATTTTGGGGCAAAAGAAGAAATTCCTAATATTTTGTGGCAAAAATGCAAAAATTCCTTTTATTTTGAAGTAAAATGGCTGAAATTCCCCTTATTTGGGGGCATAAAGCAGAAATTTCTCTTATTTTGAAGCAAAATTGCAGAAATTTCACTTACCTTACGGTAATAAGTCAGAATTTTTCCTTATTTTGGGGCAAAAAAGACAGAAATTCTGTTTGTTTTTGGGGAAAAAGACAGAAATTCCACCTATTTAGAGGCAAAAAAGCAGAAATTCCCCTTATTTTGGAGCAAAAATGAAGACATTTCCCTTTTTTATGGCAAAAAGATATGCATTTTTCTTATTTTCGGGCAAAAAGGCAGAAATTCCCTGAATTTTGGAGCAAAATTGCAGAAATTCCCCTAATTATGGGGCAAAAAGGGAGAAATTCCCTATATTTTGGGGCAAAAAGTCAGAAATTTTCTTTATTTTGGGACAAAACTCAGAAAATCCACTTATTTTGGGGCAAAATTCCAGAAATTTTCCTTATTTTGGGGCAAAATTGCAGAAATTTCACCTTTTTCAGGGTAATAAGTCAGAAATTTTTCTTATTTTGGGGCAAAAATACAGGAATTCCTTTTGTTTTGGGGGAAAAAGACAGAAATTCCACTTATTTAGAGGCAAAAAAGCAAAAATTCCCTTTATTTTTGAGCAAAAATGAAGAAATTTCCCTTTTTAATGGCAAAAAGATATGCATTCTCTTATTTTCGGGCAAAAAGGCAGAAATTCCCCGTAATTTGGAGAAAAATTTCAGAAATTCCCCTAATTGTGGGGCAAAAAGGGAGAAATTCTCTATACGTTAGGGCAAAAAGACAGAAATTCTCCTTATTTTAGGGCAAAACTCAGAAATTCCACTTATTTTGGGCCAAAATTCCAGAAATTTCCCTTATTTTGGGGCATAATTGCAGAAATTTCACTTATTTTGGGGCAAAATTGCAGAAATTTCACTTATTTCAGGGAAAAAAGGCAGAAAATTACCTTATTTTGGGGCAAAAAGGCAGAAAATCCTAATATTTTTTGATTAATATGCAGAAATTCCCCTTATTTTGAGGTAGAAAGGCTGAAATTCCCCTTATTTGGGGGCAAAAAGGCAGAAATTTTCTTTATTTTGGCGCAAAATTGCAGAAATTTCACTTATTTAGGGGTAATAAGTCAGAAATTTTCCTTATTTTTGTTGCAAAAATAACAGAAATTCCTTTTGTTTTAGGGGAAAAAGACAGAAATTCCACTTATTTAGAGGCAAAAAAGCAGAAATTCCCCTTTTTCTGGAGCAGAAATGAAGAAATTTCCCTTTATAATGGCAAAAAGGTATGCATTCTTCTTATTTTCGGGCAAAAAGGCAGAAATTCCTGGTATTTTAAAGCAAAATTGCAGAAATTCCCCTAATTGTGGGGCAAAAATACAGAAATTCTCCTTATTTTGGGGCAAAACTCAGAAATTCACCTTATTTTGGGGCAAAATTTTAGAAATTTCCATTATTTTGAGGAAAAATTGCAGAAATTTAAATTATTTTGGGGCAAAATTGCAGAAATTTCACTTATTTCAGAAAAAAGCAGAAATTTTCATATTTTGGGGCAAAAAAGCAGAAATTCCTAATATTTTGTGGCAAAAATGCAGAAATTCCCCTTATTTTGAGGTAATAAGGATGAAATTCCCCTTATTTAGGGGCAAAAAGGCAGAAATTTCCCTTATTTTGGGGCAAAATTCCAGAAATTTCACTCATTTTGGGGCAAAATTGCAGAAATTTCACTTACCTTATGGTAATAAGTCAGAATTTTTCCTTATTTTGGGGCAAAAAAGACAGAAATTCTGTTTGTTTTTGGGGAAAAAGACAGAAATTCCACTTATTTAGAGGCAAAAAAGCAGAAATTCCCCTTATTTTGGAGCAAAAATGAAGAAATTTCCCTTTTTTATGGTAAAAAGGTATGTCTTCTTCTTATTTTCGGGCAAAAAGGCAGAAATTCTCCGTATTTTGGAGCAAAATATTAGAAATTCCCCTAATTGTGGGGCAAAAAGGAAAAAAATTCCCTATATGTTGGGGCAAAAAGACAGAAATTCTTCTTATTTTGGGGCAAAACTCAAAAATTCCACTTATTTTGGGGCAAAATTCCAGAAATTTCCCTTACTTTGGGGCAAAATTGCAGAAATTTCACTTATTTTGGGGCAAAATTGCAGAAATTTCACTTATTTCAGGGAAAATAAGCAGAAATGTTCTTATTTTTGGGCAAAAAGGCAGAAATTCCTAATATTTTGTGGCAAAAATGAAGAAATGGCCCTTATTTTGAGGTAAAAAGTCTGAATTTCCTTTTATTTGGGGGCAAAAAGGCAGAAATTTCCTTTATTTTGGGGCAAAATTGCAGAAATTTCACTTATTTCAGGGTAATAAGTCAGAAAATTTTTTTTTTACTTTGGGGCGAAAAAGACAGTAATTCTTTTTGTTTTGGGGGAAAAAGACAGAAATTCCACTTATTTAGAGGCAAAAAAGCAGAAATTTCCATTTTTTGGAGCAAAAATGAAGAAATTTCTCTTTTTATGGCAAAAAGATATGCATTCTTCTTAATTTTGGGCAAAAAGGCAGAAATTCCCCGTATATGGAGCAAAATTTCAGAAATTCCCCTAATTGTGGGGCAAAAAGGCAGAAATTCTCTATATGTTGGGGCAAAAAGACAGAAATTCTCCTTATTTTGGGGCAAAACTCAGAAAGTCCACTTATATTGTGGAAAAATTCCAGAAATTTCCCTTTTTTTGGGCAAAATTGAAGAAATTTCACTTATTTTGTGGCAAAATTGCAGAAATTTCACTTATTTTGGGGCAAAATTGCAGAAATTTCACTTATTTCAGGGAAAAAAGGCATAAATTTTCCTTATTTTGGGGCAAAAAGGCAGAAATTCCTAATATTTTGTAGCAAAAATGCAGAAATTCCCCTTATTTTGAGGTAAAAAGGCTGAAATTCCCCTTATTTGTGGGCAAAAATGCAGAAATTTCCCTTATTTTGGGGAAAAAATTGCAGAAATTTCACTTATTTCAGGGTAATAAGTCAGAAATTTTCTTTATTTTTGTGGCAAAAATGACAGAAATTCCCTTTGTTTTAGGGGAAAAAGACAGAAATTCCACTTATTTAGAGGCAAAAAAGCAGAAATTCCCTTTATTGTGGAGCAAAAATGAAGAAATTTCCCTTTTTAATGGCAAAAAGGTATGCATTCTTCTTATTTTCGGGCAAAAAGGCAGGAATTCCTTCTATTTTAAAGCAAAATTGCAGAAATTCCCCTAATTGTGGGGCAAAAAGACAGAAATTCTCCTTTTTTGGGGGCAAAACTCAAAAATTCACCTTATTTTGGGGCAAAATTCTAGAAATTTCCATTATTTTGAGGCAAAATTGCAGAAATTTCAATTATTTTGTGGCAAAATTGCATAAATTTCACTTATTTCACAAAAAAGCAGAAATTTTCTTATTTTGGGGCAAAAAGGCAGAAATTCCTAATATTTTGTGGCAAAAATGCAGAAATTCCCCTTATTTTGAGGTAAAAAGGCTGGAATTCCCCTTATTTGGGGGCAAAATTCCAGAAATTTCCCTTACTTTGCGGCAAAATTGCAGAAATTTCACTAATTTTGGGGCAAAATTCCAGAAATTTCAATTATGTCAGGGAAAATAAGCAGAAATTTTCTTATTTTTGGGCAAAAAGGCAGAAATTCCTAATATTTTCTGGCAAAAATGCAGAAATTACCCTTATTTTAAGGTAAAAAAGCTGATTTTTCCATTTTTTGAGAAAAAAAGGCAGAAATTTCCCTTATTTTGGGGCAAAATTGCAGAAATTTCACTTATTTCAGGGTAATAAGTCAGAATTTTTTTTTATTTTGGGGAAAAAAGACAGTAATTCCCTTTGTTTTGGGGGAAAAAGACAGAAATTCCACTTATTTAGAGGCAAAAAAGTAGAAATTCCCATTATTGTGGAGCAAAAATGAAGAAATTTCTGTTTTTTATGGCAAAAAGATTTGCATTCTTCTTAATTTCGGGCAAAAAGGCAGAAATTTTCCGTATTTTTGAGCAAAATTTCAGACATTCCCCTAATTGTGGGGCAGAAGCAGAAATACTCTATATGTTGGGCTAAAAAGACAGAAATTTCATTTCCTTATTTTGGGGCAAAATTCAGAAATTCCACTTATTTTGGGGAAAAATTCCAGAAATTTCCCTTTTTTTGGGCAAAATTGAAGAAATTTCACTTATTTTTGGGCAAAATTGCAAAAATTTCACTTATTTTGGGGCAAAATTGTAGAAATTTCACTTATTTCAGGGAAAAAAGGCAGAAATTTTCCTTATTTTGGGGCAAAAAAGCAAAAATTCATAATATTTTGTGGCAAAAATGCATAAATTCCTTTTATTTTGAGGTAAAAAGGCTTAAATTCCCTTTATTTGGGGGCAAAAAGCAGAAATTTCCCTTATGTTGGGGAAAAAAATTGCAGAAATTTCACTTACTTCAGGGTAATAAGTCAGAATTTTTCCTTATTTTGCAGCAAAAAGACAGAAATTTCCGTTGTTTTGGGGGAAAAAGACAGAAATTCTACTTATTTAGAGGCAAAAACAGAAATTCCCCTTATTTTGGAGCAAAAATGAAGACATTTTCCTTTTTTATGGTAAAAAGGTATGCATTCTTCTTATTTTCAGGCAAAAAGGAAGAAATTCCCCGTATTTAGGAGCAAAATTGCAGAAATTCCCCTAATTGCGGGGCAAAAAGGCAGAAATTCCCTATATGTTGGGGCAAAAAGACAGACATTTTTTTTTATTTTTGGGCAAAACTCAGAAAATCCACTTATTTTGGAACAATATTTCAGAAATTTCCCTAATTTTGGGACAAAATTGCAGAAATTTCACTTATGTTGGGGCAAAATTGCAGAAATTTCACTTATTTCAGAGAAAAAAAAGCAGAATTTTTTTTATTTTGGGGCAAAAAGGCAGAAATTCCTAATATTTTCTGGCAAAAATGCAGAAATTCCCCTTATTTTGAAGTAAAAAGGTTGAAATTCCCCTTATTTGGGGGCAAAAAGGCAGAAATTTCCCTTATTTTGGGGCAAAATTGCAGAAATTTCACTTATTTCAGGGTAATAAGTCAAAAATTTTTCTTATTTTGGGTCAAAAATACAGGAATTCCCTTTGTTTTGGGGGAAAAGACAGAAATTCCACTTATTTAGAGGCAAAAAAGCAGAAATTCCCCTTATTTTGGAGCAAAAATGAAGAAATTTCTTTTTTTGATGGCAAAAAGGTATGCATTATTCTTATTTTCGGTCAAAAAGGCAGAAATTCCCCGTATTTTTGAGCAAAATTGCAGAAATTCCCCTAATTGTGGGGCAAAAAGGGAGAAATTCCCTATATGTTGGGGCAAAAAGACAGAAATTTTCTTTATTTTGGGGCAAAACTCAGAAAATCCACTTATTTTGGGGCAAAATTCCAGAAATTTCCCTTCTTTTGCGGCCAAATTTCAGAAATATCACCTTTTTCAGGGTAATAAGTCAGAAATTTTTCTTATTTTGGGGCAAAAATACAAGAATTTTCTTTGTTTTTAAGGAAAAAGACAGAAATTCCACTTATATAGAGGCAAAAAAGCAGAAATTCCCCTTATTTCGGAGCAAGAATGAAGAAATTTCCCTTTTTAATGGCAAAAAGGTATGCATTCTCTTATTTTCAGGCAAAAAGGCAGAAATTCCCCGTATTTTGGAGCAAAATTGCAGAAATTCCCCTAATTGTGGGGCAAAAAAAAAGAAATTCCCTATACGTTAGGGCAAAAAGACAGAAATTCTCTTTTTTTGGGGCAAAACTCAGAAATTCCACTTATTTTGGGGCAAAATTCCATAAATTTCCATTATTTTGGGTCAAAATTGCAGAAATTTCACTTATTTTGGGGAAAAATTGCAGAAATTTCACTTATTTCAGGGAAAAAAAGCAGAAAATTACATTATTTTCGGGCAAAAAGGCAGAAATTCCTAATATTTTGTGGCAAAAATCAGAAATTCCTTTTATTTTGAGGTAAGAAGGCTGAAATTCCCCTTATTTCGGGGCAAAAAGGCAGAAATTTCCCTTATTTTGGGGCAAAATTGCAGAAATTTCACTTATTTAGGGGTAAGAATTCAGAAATTTTCTTTATTTTTGTGGAAAAAAGACAGAAATTCCCTTTGTTTTAGGGGAAAAAGACAGAAATTCCACTTATTTAGAGGCAAAAAAGTAGAAATTCCCCTTTATCTGGAGCAAAAATGAGGAAATTTCCCTTATAAATGGCAAAAAGGTATGCATTCTTCTTATTTTAGGGCAAAAAGGCAGAAATTCCTCGTAATTTAAAGCAAAATTGCAGAAATTCCCCTAATTGTGGGGCAAAAAGACAGAAATTCTCCTTATTTTGGGGAAAAACTCAGAAATTCACCTTATTTTGGGGCAAAATTCCAGAAATTTCCATTATTTTGAGGCAAAATTGCAGAAATTTCAATTATTTTGGGGCAAAATTGCAGAAATTTCACTTATTTCAGAAAAAAAGCAGAAATTTTCTTATTTTGGGGCAAAAAAGCAAAAATTCCTAATATTTAGTGGCAAAAATGCAGAAATTCCCCTTATTTTGAGGTAAAAAGTCTGAAATTCCCCTTATTTGGGGGCAAAAGGACAGAAATTTCCCTTATTTTGGGGCAAAATTCCAGAAATTTCACTTATTTCAGGGAAAAAAGGCAGAAATTTTCTTTATTTTGGGGCAAAAAGGAAGAAATTCCTAATATTTAGTGGCAAAAATGCAAAAATTCCTCTTATTTTGTAGTAAAAAGGCTGAAATTCCCCTTATTTGGGGGCAAAAAGGCAGAAATTTCTCTTATTTTCGGGCAAAATTGCAGAAATTTCACTTACCTTAGGGTAATAAGTCAGAATTTATCCTTATTTTGTGGCAAAAAAGACAGAAATTCTGTTTCTTTTTGGGGGAAAGACAGAAATTCCACTTATTTAGAGGCAAAAAAGCAGAAATTCCCCTTATTTTGGAGCAAAAATGAAGAAATTTCCCTTTTTTATGGTAAAAAGGTATGCATTCTTTTTATTTTCGGGCAAAAAGGCAGAAATTCTCCGTATTTTGGAGCAAAATTGCAGAAATTCCCCTAATTGTGGGGCAAAAAGGCAAAAATTCCCTATATGTTGGGGCAAAAAGACAGAAATTCTTCTTATTTTGGGGCAATACTCAAAAATTCCACTTATTTTGGGGCAAAATTCCAGAAATTTCCCTTACTTTGGGGCAAAATTGCAGAAATTTCACTTATTTTGGTGCAAAATTGCAGAAATTTCAATTATTTCAGGGAAAATAAGCAGAAATTTTCTTATTTTGGGGCAAAAAGGCAGAAATTCATAATATTTTGTGGTAAAAATGCAGAAATGACGCTTATTTTGAGGTAAAAATTCTGAATTTCCCCTTATTTGGGGGCAAAAATGCAGAAATTTCCTTTATTTTGGGGCAAAATTGCAGAAATTTCACTTATTTCAGGGTAATAAGTCAGAAATTTTTTTTATTTTGGGGCAAAAAAGACAGTAATTCCCTTTGTTTTGAGGGAAAAAGAGAGAAATTCCACTTATTTAGAGGCAAAAAAACAGAAATTCCCATTTTTTTGGAGCAAAAATGAAGACATTTTCTTTTTTTATGGCAAAAAGGTATGCATTCTTCTTATTTTCGGGCAAAAATGCAGAAATTCCTCGTATTTAGGAGCAAAATTGCAGAAATTTCCCTAATTGTGGGGCAAAAAGGCAGAAATTCCCTATATGTTGTGGCAAAAAGACAGAAATTCTCCTTATTTTGGGGCAAAACTCAGAAATTCCACTTATTTTGGGGCAAAATTCCAGAAATTTCCCTTATTTTGGGGCAAAATTGCAGAAATTTCACTTATTTTAGGGCAATATTACAGAAATTTCACTTATTTCAGAAAAAAAAGGCAGAAAATTTCCTTATTTTGGGGCCAAAAGGCAGAAATTCCTAATATTTTGTGGCAAAAATGAAGAAATTCCCCTTATTTTGAGGTAAAAAGGCTGAAATTCCATTTATTTGGGGGCAAAAATGCAGAAATTTCCCTTATTTTGGGGCAAAATTGCAGAAATTTCACTTATTTCAGGGTAATAAGTCAGAAATTTTCTTTATTTCTGTGGCAAAAAAGACAGAAATTCCCTTTGTTTTAGGGAGAAAAGACAGAAATTCCACTTATTTAGAGGCAAAAAAGCAGAAATTCCCTTTATACTGGAGCAAAAATGAAGAAATTTCCCTTTTTAATGGCAAAAAGTTATGCATACTTCTTATTTTCCGGCAAAAAGGCAGAAATTCCTCTAATTTTAAAGCAAAATTGCAGAAATTCCCCTAAATGTGGGGCAAAAAGACAGAAATTCTCCTTATTTTGGGGCAAAACTCAGAAATTCACCTTATTTTCGGGCAAAATTCTAGAAATTTCCATGATTTTGAGGCAAAATTGCAGAAATTTCAATTATTTTGGGGCAAAATTGCATAAATTTCACTTATTTCAAAAAAAAGCAGAAATTTTCTTATTATGGGGCAAAAAGGCAGAAATTCCTAATATTTTGTGGCAAAAATGCAGAAATTCTGCTTATTTTGAGTTAAAAGGCTGGAATACCCCTTATTTGGGGGCAAAATTCCAGAAATTTCCCTTACTTTGCCGCAAAATTGCAGAAATTTCACTTATTTTGGGGCAAAATTCCAGAAATTTCACTTGTTCCAGGGAAAATAAGCAGAAATTTTCTTATTTTGGGGCAAAAAGGCAGAAATTCCTAATATTTTCTGGCAAAAATGCAGAAATTACCCTTATTTTAAGGTAAAAAAGCTGAATTTTCCTTTATTTGAGAAAAAAAAGGCAGAATTTTCCCTTATTTTGGGGCAAAATTGCAAAAATTTCACTTATTTCAGGGTAATAAGTCAGAAATTTTTTTTATTTTGGGGCAAAAAAGACAGTAATTCTCTTTGTTTTGAGGGAAAAAGACAGAAATTCCACTTATTTAGAGGCAAAAAAGCAGTAATTCCCATTATTTTGGAGCAAAAATAAAGAAATTTCTTTTTTTTATGGCAAAAAGATATGCATTCTTCTTAATTTCGGGCAAAAAGGCAGAAATTCCCCGTATTTTTGAGCAAAATTTCAGAAATTCCCCTAATTGTGGGGTAAAAGCAGAAATACTCTATATGTTGGGGCAAAAAGACAGAAATTTCCTTATTTTGAGGCAAAACTCAGAAATTCCACTTATTTTGGGGCAAAATTACAGAAATATCCTTTTTTTTGGGCAAAATTGAAGAAATTTCACTTATTTATGGGCAAAATTGCAGAAATTTCACTTATTTTGGGGCAAAATTGCAGAAATTTCACTTATTTCAGAGATAAAAGGCAGAAATTTTCCTTATTTTGGGGCAAAAAGGGAGAAATTCATAATATTTTTGGCAAAAATGCAGAAATTCCCCTTATGTTGAGGTAAAAAGGCTTAAATTCCCCTTATTTGGGGGCAAAAAGGCAGAAATTTCTCTTATTTTGGGGCAAAATTGCAGAAATTTCACTTACCTTAGGGTAATAAGTCAGAATTTTTTCTTATTTTGTGGCAAAAAAGACAGAAATTCTGTTTCTTTTTGGGGAAAAAGACAGAAATTCCACTTATTTAGAGGCAAAAAAGCAGAAATTCTTCTTATTTTGGAGCAAAAATGAAGAAATTTCCCTTTTTTATGGTAAAAAGTTATGCATTCTTCTTATTTTCGGCAAAAAGGCAGAAATTCTCTGTATTTTGGAGCAAAATTGCAGAAATTCCCCTAATTGTGGGGCAAAAAGGCAAAAATTCCCTATATGTTGGGGCAAAAAGACAGAAATTCTTCTTATTTTAGGGCAATACTCAAAAATTCCACTTATTTTGGGGCAAAATTCTAGAAATTTCCCTTACTTTGGGGCAAAATTGCAGAAATTTCACTTATTTTGAGGCAAAATTGCAGAAATTTCAATTATTTCAGGGAAAATAAGCAGAAATTTTCTTATTTTGGGGCAAAAAGGCAGAAATTCCTAATATTTTGTGGTAAAAATGCAGAAATGACGCTTATTTTGAGGTAAAAAGTCTGAATTTCCCCTTATTTGGGGGCAAAAATGCAGAAATTTCCTTTATTTTGGGGCAAAATTGCAGAAATTTCACTTATTTCAGGGTAATAAGTCAGAAATTTTTTTATTTTGGGGCAAAAAAGACAGTAATTCCCTTTGTTTTGGGGGAAAAAGACAGAAATTCCACTTATTTAGAGGCAAAAAACAGAAATTCCCATTTTTTTGGAGCAAAAATGAAGACATTTTCTTTTTTATGGCAAAAAGGTATGCATTCTTCTTATTTTCGGGCAAAAATGCAGAAATTCCCCGTATTTAGGAGCAAAATTGCAGAAATTTCCCTAATTGTGGGGCAAAAAGGCAGAAATTCCCTATATGTTGTGGCAAAAAGACAGAAATTCTCCTTATTTTGGGGCAAAACTCAGAAATTCCACTTATTTTGTGGCAAAATTCCAGAAATTTCCCTTATTTTGGGGCAGAATTGCAGAAATTTCACTTATTTTGTGTCAAAATGGCAGAAATTTCATTTATTTCAGGGAAATAAGGCAGAAATTTTCCTAATTTTGGGGCAAAAAGGCAGAAATTCCTAATATTTTTGGCAAATACAGAAATTACCCTTAGTTTGAGGTAAAAAGGCTGAAATTCCCATTATTTGGGGGCAAAAAGGCAGAAATTTCCCTTATTTTGGGGCAAAATTGCAGAAATTTCACTTATTTCAGGGTAATAAGTCAGAAATTTTCCTTATTTCTGGCAAAAATACAAAAATTCGCCTTATTTTGAGGTAAAAATGCCGAAATTCCGCTTATTTGGGGGCAAAAATGCAGAAAATTCCCTTATTTTGGGGCAAAATAGCAGAAATTTTACTTATTTCCGGGTAATAAGTCAAAAATTTTCCTTATTTTTAGGCAAAAATGCAGAAATTCCCCTTATTTTGAGGTAAAAAGGCCGAAATTCCCCTTATTTGGGGGCAAAAAACAGAAATTCTCCTTATTTTGGAACAAAACTCAGAAATTCCACTTATTTTTGGGCAAATGTCCAGAAATTTCACTTATTTTGGGGCAAAATTGCAGAAATTTCACTTATTTTGGGGCAAAATTGCAGAAATTGCACTTATTTCAGATAAAAAAGCAGAAATTTTCTTATTTGGGGCAAAAAGGCAGAAATTTCTATTATGTTGGTACAAAATTGCAGAAATTTTTCTTATTTTGGGGCAAAAAGGCAGAAATTTCCCATATTTTGAGGCAAAAATGCAGAAATTTCTTTTATTTTGAGGTAAAATGGCTGAATTTCTTCGTATTTGGGGGCAAAAAGGCAGAAATTTCACTTATTTTTGGACAAAATTGCAGAAATTTCACTTATTTAAGGGAAAAAAGCAAAAATTTTCCTTATTTTTAGGCAAAATTCAGTAATTTCTAATATTTTTTGGCAAAAATGCAGAAATTCCCCTTATTTTGAGGTAAAAAGGCTGAAATTCCCCTTATTTGGGGGCAAAAAGGCAGAAATTTCCCTTATTTTGGGGCAAAATTGCAGAAATTTCACATATTTCAGGGTAATAACTCAGAAATTTTCCTTATTTTGGGGCAAAAAATACAAAAATTCCCTTTGTTTTGGGGGAAAAAGACAGAAATAACACTTATTTAGAGGCAAAAATGCAGAAATTCCTTTTATTTTGAAGCAATAATGAAGAAATTTCCCTTTTTTATGTCAAAAATGTATGCATTCTTTTTATTTTTGGGCAAAAAGGCAAAAATTACTTATATTTTGAAGCATAATTGCAGAAATTCCCCTAATTGTGGGGGAAAAAGGCAGAAATTCCATATATGTTGGGGCAAAAAGACAGAAATTCTCCTTATTTTGGGGCAAAACTCAGAAATTACACTTATTTTGGTACAAAATTCCAGAAATTTCTCTTATTTTGGGGCAAAATTGCAGAAATTTCACTTATTTTGGGGCAAAATTGCAGAAATTTCACTTATTTTAGGGAAAAAAAGCAGAAATTTTCCTTATTTCGGGGCAAAAATGAAAAAAATTTCTCTTTCTTATGGCAAAAAGGTATGCATTCTTCTTATTTTCGGGCAAAAAGGCAGAAATTCCCCGTATTTTGGGGCAAAATTGCATAAATTCCCCTAAATGTAGGGCAAAAAGGCAGAAATTCCCTATATGTTAGGGCAAAATAAAAAAATTCTCCTTATTTTTGGGCAAAACTCAGAAATTTCCCTTATTTTGGGGCAAAATTCCAGAAATTTCCCTTATTTTGGGGAAAAATAAAGAAATTTCCCTTATTTTGAGGTAAAAAGGCTGAAATTCCCCTTATTTGGGGGCAAAAAGGCAAAAATTTCACTTATTTTTGGGCAAAATTGCAGAAATTTCACTTATTTCAGGGAAAAAAGGCAGAAATTTTCCTTATTTTGGGGCAAAAAGGCAGAAATTCCTAATATTTTGTGGCAAAAATGCAGAAATTCCCATTATTTTGAGGTAAAAAGGCTGAAATTCCCCTTATTTGGGGGCAAAAAGGCAGAATTTTCCCTTATTTTGGGGCAAAAAAGACAGAAATTCCCTTTGTTTTGGGGGAAAAAGACAGAAATTCCACTTATTTAGAGGCAAAAATGCAGAAATTCACCTTATTTTGGAGCAAAATTGCAGAAATTCCCCTAATTGTGGGGCAAAAAAGCAGAAATTCCCTATATGTTGGTGCAAAAAGACAGAAATTCTCCTTATTTTGGGGCAAAACTCAGAAATTCCACTTATTTTCGGAAAAAATTTCAGAAATTTCACATATTTTTGGGCAAAATTGAAGAAATTTCACTTATTTTGGGGCAAAATTGCAGAAATTTCACTTAGTTCAAAAAAAATGCAGAAATTTTCATATTTGGGGGCAAAAAGGCAGAAATTTCCCATATTTTGGAGCAAAAATGCAGAAATTCCTTTTATTTTAGGTAAAAAGGCTGAAATTCCCTATATGTTGTGGCAAAAAGACAGAAATTCTCTTTATTTTAAGGCAAAACTCAGATATTTCACTTATTTTGGGGCAAAATTGCAAAAATTTCACTTATTTCAGGAAAAAAAGCAGAAATTTTCTTATTTTGAGCCAAAAAGGCAGAAATTTCTTTTATTTTTGTACAAAATTGCAGAAATTTTTCTTATTTTGGGGCAAAAATGCAGAAATTTCCCATATTTTGGGGTAAAAATGCAGAAATTCCCCTTATTTTGAGGTAAAAAGGCTGAAATTCCCTTTATTTGGGGGCAAAAAGGCAGAAATTTCCCTTATTTTGGGGCAAAATTGCAGAAATTTCACTTATTTCAGGGTAATAAGTCAGAAATTTTCCTTATTTTGGGAAAAAAATACAGAAATTCATTTGTTTTGGGGGAAAAAGACAGAAATTCCACTTATTTAGAGGCAAAAAAGCAGAAATTCCCCTTATTTTGCTGCAAAATTGCAGAAATTCCCCTAAATGTAGGCAAAAAGGAGAAATTCCCTATATGTTGGGGCAAAAAGACAGAAATTCTTCTTATTTTAGGGCAATACTCAAAAATTCCACTTATTTTGGGGCAAAATTCTAGAAATTTCCCTTACTTTGGGGCAAAATTGCAGAAATTTCACTTATTTTGAGGCAAAATTGCAGAAATTTCAATTATTTCAGGGAAAATAAGCAGAAATTTTCTTATTTTGGGGCAAAAAGGCAGAAATTCCTAATATTTTGTGGTAAAAATGCAGAAATGACGCTTATTTTGAGGTAAAAAGTCTGAATTTCCCCTTATTTGGGGGCAAAAATGCAGAAATTTCCTTTATTTTGGGGCAAAATTGCAGAAATTTCACTTATTTCAGGGTAATAAGTCAGAAATTTTTTTATTTTGGGGCAAAAAAGACAGTAATTCCCTTTGTTTTGGGGGAAAAAGACAGAAATTCCACTTATTTAGAGGCAAAAAACAGAAATTCCCATTTTTTTGGAGCAAAAATGAAGACATTTTCTTTTTTATGGCAAAAAGGTATGCATTCTTCTTATTTTCGGGCAAAAATGCAGAAATTCCCCGTATTTAGGAGCAAAATTGCAGAAATTTCCCTAATTGTGGGGCAAAAAGGCAGAAATTCCCTATATGTTGTGGCAAAAAGACAGAAATTCTCCTTATTTTGGGGCAAAACTCAGAAATTCCACTTATTTTGTGGCAAAATTCCAGAAATTTCCCTTATTTTGGGGCAGAATTGCAGAAATTTCACTTATTTTGTGTCAAAATGGCAGAAATTTCATTTATTTCAGGGAAATAAGGCAGAAATTTTCCTAATTTTGGGGCAAAAAGGCAGAAATTCCTAATATTTTTGGCAAATACAGAAATTACCCTTAGTTTGAGGTAAAAAGGCTGAAATTCCCATTATTTGGGGGCAAAAAGGCAGAAATTTCCCTTATTTTGGGGCAAAATTGCAGAAATTTCACTTATTTCAGGGTAATAAGTCAGAAATTTTCCTTATTTCTGGCAAAAATACAAAAATTCGCCTTATTTTGAGGTAAAAATGCCGAAATTCCGCTTATTTGGGGGCAAAAATGCAGAAAATTCCCTTATTTTGGGGCAAAATAGCAGAAATTTTACTTATTTCCGGGTAATAAGTCAAAAATTTTCCTTATTTTTAGGCAAAAATGCAGAAATTCCCCTTATTTTGAGGTAAAAAGGCCGAAATTCCCCTTATTTGGGGGCAAAAAACAGAAATTCTCCTTATTTTGGAACAAAACTCAGAAATTCCACTTATTTTTGGGCAAATGTCCAGAAATTTCACTTATTTTGGGGCAAAATTGCAGAAATTTCACTTATTTTGGGGCAAAATTGCAGAAATTGCACTTATTTCAGATAAAAAAGCAGAAATTTTCTTATTTGGGGCAAAAAGGCAGAAATTTCTATTATGTTGGTACAAAATTGCAGAAATTTTTCTTATTTTGGGGCAAAAAGGCAGAAATTTCCCATATTTTGAGGCAAAAATGCAGAAATTTCTTTTATTTTGAGGTAAAATGGCTGAATTTCTTCGTATTTGGGGGCAAAAAGGCAGAAATTTCACTTATTTTTGGACAAAATTGCAGAAATTTCACTTATTTAAGGGAAAAAAGGCAAAAATTTTCCTTATTTTTAGGCAAAATTCAGTAATTTCTAATATTTTTTGGCAAAAATGCAGAAATTCCCCTTATTTTGAGGTAAAAAGGCTGAAATTCCCCTTATTTGGGGGCAAAAAGGCAGAAATTTCCCTTATTTTGGGGCAAAATTGCAGAAATTTCACATATTTCAGGGTAATAACTCAGAAATTTTCCTTATTTTGGGGCAAAAAATACAAAAATTCCCTTTGTTTTGGGGGAAAAAGACAGAAATAACACTTATTTAGAGGCAAAAATGCAGAAATTCCTTTTATTTTGAAGCAATAATGAAGAAATTTCCCTTTTTTATGTCAAAAATGTATGCATTCTTTTTATTTTTGGGCAAAAAGGCAAAAATTACTTATATTTTGAAGCATAATTGCAGAAATTCCCCTAATTGTGGGGGAAAAAGGCAGAAATTCCATATATGTTGGGGCAAAAAGACAGAAATTCTCCTTATTTTGGGGCAAAACTCAGAAATTACACTTATTTTGGTACAAAATTCCAGAAATTTCTCTTATTTTGGGGCAAAATTGCAGAAATTTCACTTATTTTGGGGCAAAATTGCAGAAATTTCACTTATTTTAGGGAAAAAAAGCAGAAATTTTCCTTATTTCGGGGCAAAAATGAAAAAAATTTCTCTTTCTTATGGCAAAAAGGTATGCATTCTTCTTATTTTCGGGCAAAAAGGCAGAAATTCCCCGTATTTTGGGGCAAAATTGCATAAATTCCCCTAAATGTAGGGCAAAAAGGCAGAAATTCCCTATATGTTAGGGCAAAATAAAAAAATTCTCCTTATTTTTGGGCAAAACTCAGAAATTTCCCTTATTTTGGGGCAAAATTCCAGAAATTTCCCTTATTTTGGGGAAAAATAAAGAAATTTCCCTTATTTTGAGGTAAAAAGGCTGAAATTCCCCTTATTTGGGGGCAAAAAGGCAAAAATTTCACTTATTTTTGGGCAAAATTGCAGAAATTTCACTTATTTCAGGGAAAAAAGGCAGAAATTTTCCTTATTTTGGGGCAAAAAGGCAGAAATTCCTAATATTTTGTGGCAAAAATGCAGAAATTCCCATTATTTTGAGGTAAAAAGGCTGAAATTCCCCTTATTTGGGGGCAAAAAGGCAGAATTTTCCCTTATTTTGGGGCAAAAAAGACAGAAATTCCCTTTGTTTTGGGGGAAAAAGACAGAAATTCCACTTATTTAGAGGCAAAAATGCAGAAATTCACCTTATTTTGGAGCAAAATTGCAGAAATTCCCCTAATTGTGGGGCAAAAAAGCAGAAATTCCCTATATGTTGGTGCAAAAAGACAGAAATTCTCCTTATTTTGGGGCAAAACTCAGAAATTCCACTTATTTTCGGAAAAAATTTCAGAAATTTCACATATTTTTGGGCAAAATTGAAGAAATTTCACTTATTTTGGGGCAAAATTGCAGAAATTTCACTTAGTTCAAAAAAAATGCAGAAATTTTCATATTTGGGGGCAAAAAGGCAGAAATTTCCCATATTTTGGAGCAAAAATGCAGAAATTCCTTTTATTTTAGGTAAAAAGGCTGAAATTCCCTATATGTTGTGGCAAAAAGACAGAAATTCTCTTTATTTTAAGGCAAAACTCAGATATTTCACTTATTTTGGGGCAAAATTGCAAAAATTTCACTTATTTCAGGAAAAAAAGCAGAAATTTTCTTATTTTGAGCCAAAAAGGCAGAAATTTCTTTTATTTTTGTACAAAATTGCAGAAATTTTTCTTATTTTGGGGCAAAAATGCAGAAATTTCCCATATTTTGGGGTAAAAATGCAGAAATTCCCCTTATTTTGAGGTAAAAAGGCTGAAATTCCCTTTATTTGGGGGCAAAAAGGCAGAAATTTCCCTTATTTTGGGGCAAAATTGCAGAAATTTCACTTATTTCAGGGTAATAAGTCAGAAATTTTCCTTATTTTGGGAAAAAAATACAGAAATTCATTTGTTTTGGGGGAAAAAGACAGAAATTCCACTTATTTAGAGGCAAAAAAGCAGAAATTCCCCTTATTTTGCTGCAAAATTGCAGAAATTCCCCTAAATGTAGGCAAAAAGGAGAAATTCCCTATATGTTGGGGCAAAAAGACAGAAATTCTACTTATTTATGGCCAAAACTCAAAAAATCCACTTATTTCGGGGAAAATTTCAGAAATTTCACATATTTTGGGGCAAAATTGCAGAAATTTCACTTATTTTGGGGCAAAATAGCAGAAATTTCACTTATTTCAGAAAAAAATGCAGAAATTTTCTTATTTGGGGGCAAAAAGGCAGAAATTTCTATTATTTTGCTACAAAATTGCAGAAATTTTTCTTATTTTGGGGCAAAAAGGCAGAAATTTCCCATATTTTGGGGCAAAAATGCAGAAATTCCCATTATTTTGAGGTAAAAAGGCTGAAATTCCCCTTATTTGGGGGCAAAAAGGCAGAATTTTCACTTATTTTGGAGCAAAATTGCAGAAATTTCACTTAATTCAGGAAAAAAAGGCAGAAATATTCCTTATTTTTGGCAAAAAGGCAGAAATTCCTAATATTTTGTGGCAAAAATGCAGAAATTCCCCTTTTTTTGAGGTAAAAAGGCTGAAATTCCTATTATATGGGGGCAAAAAGGCAGAAATTTCCCTTATTTTGGGGCAAAATTGAGAAATTTCACTTATGTCAGGGTAATAAGTCAGAATTTTTCCTTATTTTGGGGCAAAAAAGACAGAAATTCCCTTTGTTTTGGAGGAAAAATACAGAAATTCCACTTATTTAGCGGCAAAAAACAGAAATTCCCCTTATTTTGGAGCAATAATGAAGAAATTTCTCTTTTTTATGGCAAAAATGTATGCATTCTTTTTATTTTTGAGCAAAAAGGCAGATATTCCCCATATTTTGTAGCAAAATTGCAGAAATTCCCCAAATTGAGGGGCAAAAAGGCAGATATTCCCTATATGTTGGGGTAAAAAGACAGAAATTCTCCATATTTTGGGGCAAAACTCAGAAATTCCACTTATTTTGTTGCAAAATTCCAGAAATTTATCTTATTTTGGGGCAAAATTGCAGAAATTTCACTTATTTTGGGGCAAAATTGCAGAAATTTCACTTATTTTAAGGAAAAAAGGCCGAAAATTTTCTTATTTTGGGGCAAAAAGACAGAAATTCCTAATATTTTGTGGCAAAAATGCAGAAATTCCCCTTATTTTGAGGTAAAAAGGCTGAAATTCCCTATATTTAGGGGCAAAAAAGCAGAAATTTCCATTATTTTGGGGCAAAATTGCAGAAATTTCACTTATTTTAGGGTAGGTAATAAGTCAGTAATTTTCTTTATTTTGGGGCAAAAAAGACAGGAATTCCCTTTGTTTTGGGGGAAAAAAACAGAAATTCCACTTATTTAGAGGCAAAAAGGAGAAATTCCCCTTATTTTGGAGCAAAAATGAAGAAATTTCCCTTTTTTTTATGGCAAAATGGTATGCATTCTTTTTATTTTCGGACAGAAAGGCAGAAATTCCCCGTATTTTGGAGCAAAATTGCAGAAATTCCTCTAATTGTGGGGCAAAAAGGCAGAAATTCCCTATATGTTAGGGCAAAAAGAAGAAATTCTCTTTATTTTGGGTCAAAACTCAGAAATTCCACTTATTTTGGGGCAAAATTTCAGAAATTTCTTTTATTTTGTAGCAAAATTGCAGAAATTTCACTTATTTTGGGGCAAAATTGCAGAAATTTCACTTATTTCAGGGAAAAAAAGCAGAAATTTTACTTATTTTGGGTCAAAAATTCTAAAATTCCTAATATTTTGTGGCAAAAATGCAGAAATTCCCCTTATTTTGAGGTAAAAAGGCAGAAATTCCTTTTATTTTGGGGCAAAAAGGCAGAATTTTCCCTTATTTTGGGGCAAAATTGCAGAAATTTCACATATTTCAGGGTAATAAGTCAGAAATTTTCTTTATTTTTGGGCAAAAAAGACAGAAATTCTTTTTGTCTTTGGGGAAAAAGACAGAAATTCCACTTATTTAGAGGAAAAAAAGCAGAAATTCCCCTTAATATGGAGCAAAAATGAAGAAATTTCCCTTTTTTATGGCAAAAAGTTATGCATTCTTCTTATTTTCGGGCAAAAAGGCAGACATTCCCCGTATTTTGGAGCAAAATTGCAGAAATTCCTCTAATTGTGGGGTAAAAAGGCAGAAATTCCGTATATGTTGTGGCAAAAAGACAGAAATTCTCCTTATTTTTAGGCAAAACTCAAAAATTTTACTTATTTTGGGGCAAAATTGCAGAAATTTCACTTATTTCAGGAAAAAAAGCAGAAATTTTCTTATTTTGGGGCAAAAAGGTAGAAATTTCTTTAATTTTGGTACAAAATTGCAGAAATTGTTCTTATTTTGGGGCAAATATGCAGAAATTCCCCTTATTTTGAGGTAAAAAGTCTGAAATTCCCCTTATTTGGGGGCAAAAAGGCAGAAATTTCCCTTATTTTGGGGCAAAATTGCAGAAATTTCACTTATTTCAGGGTAATAAGTCAGAAATTTTCCTTATTTTGGGAAAAAAATACAGAAATTCCTTTGTTTTGGGGGAAAAACACAGAAATTCCACTTATTTAGAGGCAAAAAAGCAGAAATTCCCCTTATTTTGGAGCAAAATTGCAGAAATTCCCCTAAATGTGGGCAAAAAGGCAGAAATACCCTATATGTTGGGGCAAAAAAACAGAAATTCTCCTTATTTTGGGGCAAAACTCAAAAATTCCACTTATTTTCGGGGAAAATTTCAGAAATTTCACATATTTTGGGGCAAAATTGCAAAAATTTCACTTATTTTGGAACAAAATTGCAGAAATTTCACTTTTTTCAGAAAAAATGCAGAAATTTTCTTATTTGGGGGCAAAAAGGCAGAAATTTTTATTATTTTGCTACAAAATTGCAGAAATTTTTCTTATTTTGGGGCAAAAAGGCAGAAATTCCCCATATTTTGTAGCAAAATTGCAGAAATTCCCCTAATTGTGGGGCAAAAAGGCAGAAATTCCCTATATGTTGGGGCAAAAATATAGAAATTCCCCTTATTTTGGGGCAAAACTCAGAAATTCCACTAATTTTGTTGCAAAATTCCAGAAATTTCCCTTATTTTGGGGCAAAATTGCAGAAATTTCACTTATTTTGGGGCAAAATTGCAAAAATTTCACATATTTCAGGAAAAAAAGGCAGAAATTTTCCTTATTTTGGGGCAAAAACGCAGAAATTCCTAATGTTTTGTGGCAAAAATGCAGAAATTCCCCTTATTTTGAGGTAAAAAGGCTTAAATTCCCCTTATTTTGGGGCAAAAAGGCAGAAATTTCCAGTATTTTGGGGCAAAATTGCAGAAATTTCACTTATTTCAGGGTAATAAGTCAGAAATTTTCCTTATTTTGGGGCAAAAAATACAGGAATTCCCTTTGTTTTGGGGGAAAAAGATAGAAATTCCACTTATTTAGAGGCAAAAAAGCAGAAATTCCCCTTATTTTGGAGCAAAAATGAAGAAATTTCATTTTTTTATGGTAAAAAGGTATGCATTCTTCTTATTTTCGGGCAAAAAGGCAGAAATTCCCCGTATTTTGGAGCAAAATTGCAGAAATTCCCCTAACTGTGGGGCAAAAAGGCAGAAATTCCCTAAATGTTAGGGCAAAAAAAGAAATTCTCCTTATTTTGGGGCAAAACTCAGAAATTCCACTTATTTTGGGGCAAAATTTCAGATATTTCCCTTATTTTGGGGCAAAATTGCAGAAATTTCCCTTATTTTGTGGCAAAATTGCAAAAATTTCTCTTATTTCAGGAAAAAAAGGCAGAAATTTTCCTTATTTTGGGGCAAAAAGGCAGAAATTCCTAATATTTTGTGGCAAAATTGCAGAAATTCCCTTTATTTTGAGGTAAAAAGGCTGAAATTCCCCTTATTTGGGGGCAAAAAGGCAGAATTTTCCCTTATTTTGGGGAAAAATTGCAGAAATTTCACTTATTTCAGGGTAATATGTCAGAAATTTTCCTTATTTTGGGGCAAAAAAGACAGAAATTCCTTTTGTTTTGAGTAAAAAGACAGAAATTCCACTTATTTAGAGGCAAAAAAGCATATATTCTTCTTAATATGGAGCAAAAATAAAGAAATTTCTCTTTTTTATGGCAAAAAGTTATGCATTCTTCTTATTTTCGGGCAAAAAGGCAGAAATTCCCTGTATTTTGGAGCAAAATTGCAGAAATTCCCTTAATTGTGGGGTAAAAAGGCAGAAATTCCCTATATGTTTGGGCAAAAATACAGAAATTCTCCTTATTTTGGGGCAAAACTCAGAAATTCCACTTATTTTTGGTGAAAATTCCAGAAATTTCCCTAATTTAGGGGCAAAATACCAGAAATTTCACTTATTTTGGGGAAAAATTGCAGAAATTTCACTTATTACAGAAAAAAAAGCAGAAATTTTCTTATTTTGGGCAAAAAGGCAGAAATTTCTTTTATTTTGGTGCAAAATTGCAGAAATTTTTCTTATTTTGGGGCAAAAAGGCAGAAATTTCCCTTATTTTTGGAAACAATGCAGAAATTCCCCTTTTTTGAGGTAAAAAGGCTGAAATTCCCATTATTTGGGAGCAAAAAAGAAGAAATTTCCCTTATTTTGGGGCAAAATTGCAGAAATTTAACTTATTTCAGGGTAATAAGTCAGAAATTTTCTTTATTTTGGGGCAAAAAGACAGGAATTCCTTTGTTTTACGGGAAATAGACAGAAATTCCACTTATTTAGAGGCAAAAAAGCAGAAATTCCCCTTATTTTGGAGCAAAATTGCAGAAATTCCCCTAATTGTGGGGCAAAAAGGCAGAAATTCCCTATATGTTGGGGCAAAAAGATAGAAATTCTCCTTATTTTTGGGCAAAACTTAGAAATTCCACTTATTTTGTGGCAAAATTCCAGAAATTTCACTTATGTTGGGGCAAAATTGCAGAAATTTCACTTATTTTGGGGCAAAATTGCAGAAATTTCACTTATTTCAGAAAAAAAAGCAGAAATTTTATTATTTGGGGGCAAAAAGGCAGAAATTTCTATTATTTTGGTACAAAATTGCAGAATTTTTTTTTATTTTCTGTCAAAAAAGACAAAATTTCCCATATTTTGTGGCAAAAATACAGAAATTCCCCTTATTTTGAGGTAAAAAGTCTGAAATTCCTCTTACTTGGCTTCAAATGGCAGAAATTTCCTTTATTTTGGGGCAAAATTGCAGAAATTTCACTTATTTCAGGGTAATAAGTCAGAAATTTTCCTTTTTTTGGGGGCAAAAAAGACAGAAATTCCCTTTGTTTTGGGGGAAAAAACCGAAATTCCACTTGTTTAGAGGCAAAAAAGGAGAAATTCCCTTTATTTTGGAGCAAAAATGAAGCAATTTCCCTTTTTTTATGGCAAAAAGGTATGCATTCTTCTTATTTTTGGGCAAAAAGGCAGAAATTCCCCGTATTTTGGAGCACAATTGCAGAAATTCATCTAATTGTAGGGCAAAAAGGCATTAAATTCCCTATATGTTGGGGCAAAAAGACAGGAATTTGCCTTATTTTGTTGCAAAACTCAGAAATTCCACTTATTTTGGGGCAAAATTCCAGAAATTTATCTTATTTTGGGGCAAAATTGCAGAAATTTCACTTATTTTGGGGCAAAATTGCAGATATTTCACATATTTCAGGGAAAAAAGGCAGAAATTTTCCTTATTTTGGGGCAAAAAAGCAGAAATTCTTATATTTTGTGGCAAAACTGCAGAAATTCCCCTTATTTTGAGGTAAAAAGAGTGAAATTCCCCTTATTTGGGGGCAAAAAAAAAGACATTTCCCTTTATTTTGGGGCAAAATTGCAGAAATTTCAATTACTTCAGGGTAATAAGTCAGAAATTTCCTTATTTTGGTGCATAAAAGGCAGAAATTTTCTTTGTTTTGAGGGAAAAAGAAAAAATTCCACTTATTTAGAGGCAAAAAAGCAGAAATTCCCCTTAATATGGAGCAAAAATGAAGAAATTTTCTTTTTTTTATGGCAAAATGTATGCATTCTTCTTATTTGCGGGCAAAAAGGCAGAAATTCCTCGTATTTTGGAGCAAAATTGCAGAAATTCCCCAAATTGTGGGCCAAAAAGGCAGAAATTCCCTATATGTTGGGGCAAAAAGACAGAAATTCTTCTTATTTTGGGGCAAAACTCAGAAATTCCACTTAATTTGGGGCAAAATTCCAGAATTTTCCCTTATTTTCGGGCAAAATTGCAGAAATTTCACTTATTTCAGAAAAAAAGTTGAAATTTTCTTATTTTGGAGCAAAAGGCAGAAATTTCTTTTATTTTGGTACAAAATTGCAGAAATTTTTTTTATTTTGGGGCAAAATGGAAGAAATTTCCCATATTTTGGGGCAAAAATGCAGAAATTCCCTTTATTTTGAGGTAAAAAGGCTGAAATTCCCCTTATTTGAGGACAAACGGGCAGAATTTTCACTTATTTTGGGGCAAAATTGCAGAAATTTCACTTATTTAAGGGTAATAAGTCAGAAATTTTCCATATTTTGGGGCAAACAAGACAGAAATTACCTCTTTTTGGGAAAAAAGACAGAAATTCCACTTAATTAGAGGCAAAAAAGCAGAAATTCCCCTTATTTTGGAGCAAAAATGAAGAAATTTCCACTTTTTATGGCACAAAGGTATGCATTCTTCTTATTTTCGGGAAAAAGGCAGAAATTCCCCGTATTTTGGAGCAAAATTGCAGAAATTCCCCTAATTGTGGGTCAAAAAGTCAGAAATTCCCTATATGTTGGGGCAAAAAGAGAGAAATTCTCTTTACGTTGGGGCAAAACTCAGAAATTCCACTTATTTTGGGGCAAAATTCCAGAAATTTTCCTTGTTTTGGGGCATAATTGCAGAAATTTCACTTATTTTGGGGCAAAATTGCAGAAATTTCACTTATTTCAGAAAAAAATGAGAAATTTTCCTATTTTGAGTCAAAAAGGCAGAAATTTCTTTTATTTTGGTACAAAATTGCAGAAATTTTTCTTATTTTGGGGCAAAAAGGCAGTAATTTCCCATATTTTGGGGCAAAAATGCAGAAATTCTCTTTATATTGAGGTAAAAAGACTGAAATTCCCCTTATTTGGGGGCAAAAAGGCAGAAATTTTCCTTATTTTGAAGCAAAATTGCAGAAATTTCACTTATTTCAGGGAAAAAGGCAAAAATTTTCCTCATTTTGGGGCAAAAAGGCAGAAATTCCTAATATTTTGTGGCAAAAATGCAGAAATTCCCCTTATTTTGAGGTAAAAAGGCTGAAATTCCTTTTATTTGGGGGGAAAAGGCAGAAATTTCCATTATTTTGGGGCAAAATTGCAGAAATTTTCTTATTTTGGGGCAAAAAGGCAAAAATTTCTTTTATTTTGGTACAAAATTGCAGAAATTTTTCTTATTTTGGGGCAAAAAGGCAGAAATTTCCCATATTTTGGGGCAAAAATGCAGAAATTCTCCTTATTCTGAGGTATAAAGGCTGAAATTCCCATTATTTGGGGGCAAAAAGGCAGAAATTTCCCTTATTTTGGAGCAAAATTGTAGAAATTTCCCTTTTTTATGGTAAAAAAGTATGCATTCTTCTTATTTTATAGGCAAAATGCAGAAATTCCCCATATTTTTGAGCAAAATTGCAGAAATTCCCCTAATTGTGGTGCAAAAATGCAGAAATTCCCTATATGATGGGGCAAAAAGACAGAAATTCTCCTTATTTTGGGGCAAAATTCAGAAATTCCACTTATTTTGGGGCAAAATTGCAGAAATTTCACTTATTTCAGAAAAAAAAGCAGAAATTTTCTTATTTTGGGGCAAAAAGCAGAAATTTCTTTTATTTTGGTACAAAATTGCAGAAATTTTTCTTATTTTGGGGCAAAAAGGCAGAAATTTCACTTATTTTGGGCAAAAATGCAGAATTTTCCATTATTTTGAGGGAAAAATGCTGAAATTCCCATTATTTGGGTGCAAAAAGGCAGAAATTTCCCTTATTTTGGGGCAAAATTGCAGAAATTTTACTTATTTCAGGGTAATAAGTCAGAATTTTTGTTTATTTTGGGGCAAAAAAGACAGATATTCCCTTTGTTTGGGAGAAAAAGACAGAAATTCCTCTTATTTTGAGGCAAAAAAGCAGAAATTCCTTTTATTTTGGAGCAAAATTGCGGAATTTCCCCTAATTGTGGGGCAAAAAGGAAGAAATTTCCTATATGTTTAAGCAAAAAGATAGAAATTCTCATTATTTTGGGACAAAACTCAGAAATTCCACTTATTTTGGGGCAAAATTCCAGAAATTTCACTTATTTTTGGGCAAAATTGAAAAAATTTCACTTATTTAGGGGCAAAATTGCAGAAATTTCACTTATTTCAGAAAAAAAGCAGAAATTTTCTTATATGGGGTCAAAAGGGCAGAAATTTCCTATATTTTTGGCAAAAATACAGAAATTCCGCTTATTTTGAGGTAAAAAGGCTGAAATTCCTTTTATTTTGGAGCAAAAAAGCAGAAATTTCTTTTTTTAAGGCAAAATTGCAGAAATTTCACTTATTTCAGGATAATAAGTCAGAAATTTTCTTTATTTTGTGGCAAAAAGAGAGGAATTCTATTTGTTTTGGGGGAAAAAGACAGAAATTCCACTTGTTTAGAGGTAAAAAAGCAGAAATTCTCCTTATTTTGGAGCAAAAATGAAGAAATTACCCTTTTTTTATGGCAAGAAGGTATGCATTCTTCTTATTTTTGGGCAAAAAGGCAGAAATTCCCCGTATTTTGGAGCAAAATTGCAGAAATTCCCCTAATTGTGGGGCAAAAAGCCAGAAATTCCCTATATGTTGGGGCAAAAAGACATAAATTCTCTTTATTTTGGGGCAAAACTCAGAAATTCCACTTATTTTGGGGCAAAATTGCAGAAATTTTCTCTTATTTTGGGGCGAAATTGCAAAAATTTCACTTATTTTGGGGCAAAATTGCAGAAATTTCACTTATTTGAGATAAAAAAGGCAGAAATTTTTCTTATTTTGGGGCAAAAATGCAGAAATTCTTATATTTTGTGACAAAACTGCAGAAATTCCCCTTATTTTGAGGTAAAAAGCCTGAAATTCCCCATATTTGGGGGCAAAAAGGCAGAAATTTCCCTTATTTTGGGGCAAAATTGCAGAAATTTCACTTACTTCAGGGTAATAAGTCAGAAATTTCCTTATTTTGGTGTAAAAAAGAGAGAAATTCCCTTTGTTTTGGGGGAAAAGAAAAAATCCACTTATTTAAAGGCAAAAATGCAGAAATTCCCCTTTTTTGGAGCAAAAATGAAGAAATTTCCCTTTTTTATGGCAAAAACGTATGCATTCTTCTTATTTTCGGGTAAAAAGGTAGAAATTCCTTGTATTTTGGAGCAAAATTAGAGAAATTCCCCTAAATGTGACGCAAAAAGGCAGAAATTCCCTCTATGTTTGGGCAAAAAGACAGAAATTCTCTATATTTTGGGGCAAAACTCATAAATTCCACTTATTTTGGGGCAAAATTCCAGAAATTTCCCTTATTTTGGGGCAAAATTGCAGAAATTTCACTTATTTTGGGGCAATATTGCAGAAATTTCATTTATTTCAGGGAAAAAAGGCAGAAATTTTCCTTATTTTGGGGCAAAAAGGCAGAAATTCCTAATATTTTGTGGCAAAATGCAGAAATTCCCCTTATTTTGAGGTAAAAAAACTGAAATTCCCCTTATTTGGGGGCAAAAAGGCAGAAATTTCCCTTATTTTGGGGCAAAATTGCAAAAATTTCACTTATTTTGGGGAAAAATTGCAGAAATTTCACATATGTCAGGGAACAAAGGCAGATATTTTCCTTATTTTGGGGCAAAAAGGCAGAAATTCTTATATTTTGTGGCAAAACTTCAGAAATTCCCCTTATTTTGAGGTAAAAATGTGAAATTCCCTTTATTTGGGGGCAAAAAGGCAGAAATTTCCCTTATTTTGGGGCAAAATTGCAGAAATTTCACTTACTTCAGGGTAATAAGTCAGAAATTTCCTTATTTTGGTGCAAAAAAGACAGAAATTTTCTTTGTTTTGAGGGAAAAAGAAAAAATTCCACTTATTTAGAGGCAAAAATGTAGAAATTCCCCTTATTTTGGAGCAAAAATGAAGAAATTTCCCTTTTTTTTAAGCTAAAAAAGGTATGCATTCTTCTTATTTGCGGGCAAAAAGGCAGAAATTCCTTGTATTTTGGAGCAAAATTGCAGAAATTCCTCTAATTGTGGGGCAAAAAGGCAGAAATTCCCTATATGTTGGGGCAAAATTGCAGAAATTTCACTTATTTTGGGGCAAAATTGCAGAAATTTCATTTATTTCAGGGAAAAAAGAAAGAAATTTTCCCTATTTTGGGTCAAAGAGGCAGAAATTCCTAATATTTTGTGGCAAAAATGCAAAAAATCTTTTTATTTTGAGGTAAAAAGGCTGAAATTCCCTTTTTGGGGGGGCAAAAAGGCAGAAATTTCCTTTATTTTGGGGCAAAATTGCAGAAATTTCACTTATTTCAGGGTAATAAGTCAGAATTTTTCCTTAATTTGGGGCAAAAAAGACAGAAATTCCCTTTGTTTTGGGGGAAAAAGACAGAAATTCCTCTTATTTTGAGGCAAAAAAGCAGAAATTCCCCTTATTTTGGAGCAAAAATGAAGAAATTTCCTTTTTTTGGCAAAATGGTATGCATTCTTCTTATTTTCGGGCAAAAAGTCAGAAATTCCCCGTATTTTGGAGCAAAATTGTAGAAATTCCCCTAATTGTGGGGCAAAAAGGCAGAAATTCTCTATATGTTTTGGCAAAAAGATAGGAATTCTCCTTATTTTGGGGCAAAACTCAGAAATTTCACTTATTTTGGGGCAAAATTCTAGAAATTTCCGTTATTTTGGGGCAGAATTGCAGATATTTCACTTATTTTGGGGCAAAATTGCAGAAATTTCACTTATTTCAGAAAAAAAGATGAAATTTTCTTATTTTGGAGCAAAAAGGCAGAAATTTCTTTTATTTTGGTACAAAATTGCAGAAATTTTTCTTATTTTGGGGCAAAATGGCAGAAATTTCCCATATTTTGGGGCAAAAATGCAGAAATTCCCCTTATTTTGAGGTAAAAAGACTGAAATTCCTCTTATTTGGGGACAAAAAGGCAGAATTTTAACTTATTTTGGGGCAAAATTGCAGAAATTTCACTTATTTAAGGGTAATAAGTCAGAAAATTTCCATATTTTGGGGCAAACAAGACAGAAATTCCCTCTTTTTGGGGAAATAGACAGAAATTCCACTTATTTAGAGGCAAAAAAGCAAAAATTCCCCTTATTTTGGAGCAAAAATGAAGAAATTTCCACTTTTTATGGCACAAAGGTATGCATTCTTCTTATTTTCGCGCAAAAAGGCAGAAATTCCCCGTATTTTGGAGCAAAATTGCAGAAATTTCCCTTATTTTGGGGCAAAAAGGCAGAAATTTCTTTTATTTTGGGAAAAAATTGCAGAAATATCACTTATTTCAGGGCATAATTCAAAAATTCCTTTTATTTTGGGGCAAAAAGACAGAAATTCCGTTTATTTTTGGGTAAAAAGGCAAAAATTTCACTTATTTTGATGTAAAAAGGCAGAAATTCCTATTATTTTGGGGCAAAAATGAAGAAATTTCCATTTTGTGGCAAAAGGTATACATTACCCTTATATTTGGGAAAAAAGCAGAAATTCCCTGTATTTTGGAGCAAAATTGCAGAAATTCCCCTAGTTGTGGGGCAAAAAGGGAGAAATTTTCTATTTGTTGGGGCAAAAAGACAGAAATTCTCCTTATTTTGGGGCAAAACTCAGAAATTCCACTTATTTTGGGGCAAAATTGCAGAAATTTCACTTATTTTGGGGCAAAATTGCAGAAATTTCCTTTATTTCAGGAAAGAAAGAGAGAAATTTTTCTTATTTTGGGGCAAAAAGTCAGAAATTCCTAATATTTTGTGGCAAAAATGAAGAAATTCCCTTTATTTTGTGTCAAAAAGTCACAAATTTCCCTTATTTTGAGGCAAAATTGAAGAAATTTCATTTATTTCAGGGCATAATTCAAAAATTTCTTTTATTTTGGGGCAAAAAGACAGAAATTCCATTTATTTTTGGATAAGAAAGGCAGAACTTTCACTTATTTTGAGCTAAAATGGCAGAAATTCCTCTTATTTTGGGGCAAAAATGAAGAAATTTACCTTTTTTTGTGGCAAAAGGTATACATTCCCCTTATTTTCGGGCTAAAAAGCAGAAGTTCCCCGTATTTTGGAGCAAAATTGCAGAAATTCTCCTAATTGTGGGGCAAAAATGCAGAAATTCCCTATATGTTGGGGTAAAAAGACAGAAATTCTTTTTATTTTGGGTCAAAACTCAGAAATTACACTTATTTTGGGGCAAAATTCAAAAAATTTATCTTATTTTTTGGCAAAATTGCAGAAATTTTACTTATTTTGGGGCAAAATTGCAGAAATTTCACGTATTTTGTGGCAAAATTGCAGAAATTTCACTTATTTCAGGGAAAAATGCAGAAATTTTCCTTATTTTGGGGCAAAAAGGCAGAAATTATTAATATTTTTGGTAAAAATGCAGAAATTTCCTTTATTTTGTGTCAAAAAGGCAGAAATTTCCTTTATTTTGGGTCAAAATTGCAGAAATTTCACTTATTTCAGGGCATAATTCAAAAATTCCTTTTATTTTGGGGCAAAAAGAGAGAAATTCCGTTTATTTTGTGTAAAAAGGTAGAAATTTCACTTATTTTGAGGTAAAAATGCAGAAATTCCTCTTATTTTGGGGCAAAAATGAAGAAATTTCAATTTTTTTGTGGCAAAAGGTATACATTCCCCTTATTTTCGGGCAAAAATGCAGAAATTCTCATATTTTGGAGCAAAATTGCAGAAATTCCCCTAATTGTGGGGCAAAAAGGCAGAAATTCCCTATATGTTGAAGCAAAAAGACAAAAATTCTCCACATTTTTGGGCAAACTCAGAAATTCCACTTATTCTGGGGTAAAATTTCAGAAATTTCCCTTATTTTGGGGCAAAATTGCAGAAATTGCCCTTATTTTAGGGCAAAATTGCAGAAATTTCACTTATTTCATGGAAAAAAGGCAGAAATTTTCCTTAGTTTGGAGCAAAAAGGCAGAAATTCCTAATATTTTTGGCAAAAATGCAGAAATTCCCCTTATTTTGAGGTAAAAAGGCTGAAATTCCCCTTATTTGGGGGCAAAAAGGCATAAGTTTTCCTTATTTTGGGGCAAAAAGACAGAAATTGCCCTTATTTTGTGGCAAAAAGGCAGAAATTTCTTTTATTTTAGGGAAAAATTGCAGAACTATCACTTATTTCAGGGCATAATTCAAAAATTCCTTTTATTTTGGGGCAAAAAGACAGAAATTCCGTTTATTTTTGGGTAAAAAGGCAGAAATTTCACTTATTTTGAGGTAAAAATGCAGAAACTCCTCTTATTTTGAGACAAAAATGAAGAAATTTCTTTTTTTTTGTGGCAAAAGGTATACATTATTTTTATTTTCGGGCTAAAAAGCAGAAATTTCCTGTATTTTGTAGCAAAATTGCATAAATTCCTCTAATTGTGGGGCAAAAAGGCAGAAATTCCCTATATGTTGGGGCAAAAAGACAGAAATTCTTTTTATTTTTGGGGCAAAACTCAGAAATTCCATTTATTTTGGGGCAAATTCCAGAAATTTCCCTTATTTTGGGGCAAAATTGCAGAAATTTCAATTATTTTGGGGCAACATTGCAGAAATTTCACTTATTTCAGGGAAAAAAGGCAGAAATTTTTGATAGTTTGGAGTAAAATGGCAGAAATTCTCAATATTTGTGGCAAAAATGCAGAAATTCCCCTATTTTGAGGTAAAAAGTCTGAAATTTCCCTTATTTCGGAACAAAAAGGCAGAAATTTCCATTATTTTGGGGCAAAATTGCAGAAATTTCACTTATTTCAGGGAAAAAAGGCAGAAATTTTCTTATTTTGGGGCAAAAAGTCAGAAATTCCTAATATTTTGTGGCAAAAATGCAGAAATTCCCCTTATTTTGTGTCAAAAAGGCAGAAATTTCTTTTATGTTGGGGCAAAATTGCAGAAATTTCCCTTATTTCAGGGCAAAATTCAATAATTCCTTTTATTTTGGGGCAAAAAGACAGAAATTCCGTTTATTTTTGGGTAAAAAGGCAGAAATTTCACTTATTTTGATGTAAAAATGCAGAAATTCCTATTATTTTGTGGCAAAAATGAAGAAATTTCCCTTTTTTGTGGCAAAAGGTATACATTCCCCTTATTTTTGGGAAAAAAAGCAGAAATTCCCTTTATTTGAAGTGAAATTGCAAAAATTCTTCTAGTTGTGGGGCAAAAAGGGAAAAATTCCCTATTTGTTGGGGCAAAAAGACAGAAATTCTCCTTATTTTCGGGCAAAACTCAGAAATTCTAATTATTTTGGGGCAAAATTGCAGAAATTTCACTTATTTTGAGGCAAAATTGCAGAAATTTCCTTTATTTCAGGGAAGAAAGACAGAAATTTTCTTTATTTTGGGCCAAAAAGGCAGAAATTCCTAATATTTTGTGGCAAAAATGCAGAAATTCCTCTAATTTTGTGTCAAAAAGTCAGAAATTTCCCTCATTTTGGGGCAAAATTGAAGAAATTTCACTTATTTCAGGGCATAATTCAAAAATTCCTTTTATTTTGGGGCAAAAAGACAGAAATTCCATTTATTTTTGGGGAAAAAAGGCAGAAATTTCATTTATTTTGAGGTAAAAAGGCAGAAATTCCTCTTATTTTGGGGCAAAAATGAAGAAATTTCCCTTTTTGTGGCAAAAGGTACACATTCCCCTTATTTTCCGGCAAAAAACAGAAATTCCTCGTATTTTGAAGCAAAATTGCAGAAATTCTTCTAATTGTGGGGCAAAAATGCAGAAATTCCCTATATGTTGAGGTAAAAAGACAGAATTTTTTTTTATTTTGGGGCAAAACTCAGAAATTCCACTTATTTTGGGGCAAAATTCCAGGATTTTCCCTTATTTTTGGGCAAAATTGCAGAAATTTTACGTATTTTGGGGCAAAATTTCAGAAATTTCACTTATTTTGGGGCAAAATTGCAGAAATTTCACTAATTTCAGGGAAAAAATGCGGAAATTTTTTTTATTTTGGGGCAAAAAGGCAGTAATTCCTAATATTTTTTGGCAAAAATGCAGAAATTTCCTTTATTTTTTGTCAAAAAGGCAGAAAGTTCCCTTATTTTGGAGCAAATTTGCAGAAATTTCACTTATTTCAGGGCATAATTCAAAAATACTTTTTATTTTGGGGCAAAAAGACAGAAATTCCATTTATTTGGGGTAAAAAGGCTTAATTTCACTTATTTTGAGGTAAAAATGCAGAAATTCCTCTTATTTTGGGGCAAAAATGAAGAAATTTCACTTTTTTGTGGCTAAAGGTATACATTGCTCTTATTTTCGGGCAAAATAGCAGAAATGCCCGTATTTTGGAGCAAAATTGCAGAAATTCCCCAAATTGTGGGACAAAAAGGCAGAAATTCCCTATATGTTGAGGCAAAAAGACAAAAATTTTCCACATTTTTGGGCACAACTCAGAAACTACACTTATTATGAGGCAAAATTCCAGAAATTTTCCTTATTTTGGGGCAAAATTCCAGAAATTGCCCTTATTTTAGGGCAAAATTGCAGAAATTTCACTTATTTCATGGAAAAAAGGCAGAAATTTTCCTTATTTTGGAGCAAAAAGGCAGAAATTCCTAATAGTTTGTGGCAAAATTGCAGAAATTCCCCTTATTTTGAGGTAAAAAGGCTGAAATTTCCCTTATTTGGGGGCAAAAATAGATAAATTTCCCTTATTTTGGGGCAAAAAGACAGAAATACCCCTTATTTTGTGGCAAAATGGAAGAAATTTCTTTTATTTTGGGGAAAAATTGCAGAAATATCTCTTATTTCAGGGCATAATTCAAAAATTCCTTTTATTTTGAGGAAAAAAGACAGAAATTTCGTTTATTGTTGGGTAAAAAGGCAAAAATTTCATTTATTTTGAGGTAAAAATGCAGAAATTCCTCTTATTTTGGGGCAAAAATAAAAAAAATTCTTTTTTGTGGCAAAAGGTATACATTATTTTTATTTTCGGGCTAAAAAGCAGAAATTCCCCGTATTTTGGAGCAAAATTGCAGAAATTCCCCTAATTGTGGGGCAAAAATGCAGAAATTCCCTATATGTTGTGGCCACAAGACAGAAATTCTTTATTTTGGGGCAAAAGGGCAGAAATTCCTAATATTTTGTGGCAAAAATGCTGAAATTCCCATTACTTTAAGGTAAAAAGGCTGAAATTCCTCTTATTTGGGGGCAAAATTCCAGAAATTTCCCTTATTTTGGGGCAAAATTCCGGAAATTTCACTTATTTTGGGGCAAAATTGCAGAAATTTCACTTACTTCAGGGAAAAAAGAGCAGGAATTTTCCTTATTTTGAGGCAAAAATGCAGAAATTCCTAATATTTTGTGTCAAGAAGGCAGAAATTTCTCTTATTTTGGGGCAAAATTGCAGAAATTTCACTTATTTCAGGGCATAATTCAAAAATTCCTTTTATTTTGGGGCAAAAAGACAGGAATTCCGTTTATTTTTTAATAAAAAAGCAGAAATTTCACTTATTTTGAGGTTAAAAGGCAGAAATTCCTCTTATTTTGGGGCAAAAATGAAGAAATTTCCCTTTTTTGTGGCAAAAGGTATACATTCCTCTTATTTTTGGGAAAAAAAGCAGAAATTCCCCGTATTTTGGAGCAAAATTGCAGAAATTCCCCTAGTTGTGGGGCAAAAAGGCAGAAATACCCTATATGTTGGGGCAAGAACACAGAAATTCATTTTATTTTGGGGTAAAACTCAGAAATTCCATTTATTTTGGGGAAAATTCCAGAAATTTACCTTATTTTGGGGCAAAATTGCAGAAATTTCACTTATTTTTGGGCAAAATTGCAGAAATTTCACTTATTTCACTGCAAAATTCAAAAATTTCTTTTATTTTGGGGCAAAAAGACAGAAATTCCGTTTATTTTTGGATAAAAAGGCAGGAATTTCACTTATTTTGAGGTAAAAAGGAAGAAATTCCTCTTATTTTGGGGCAAAAATGAAGAAATTTCCCTTTTTTGTGGCAAAAGGTATACATTCCCCTTATTTTCGGGCAAAAAAGCAGAAATTCCCCGTATTTCGGAGCAAAATTGCAGAAAATCTCCTAATTGTGGGGCAAAAAGGCAGAAATTCCCTATGTGTTGGGCCAAAAAGACAGAAATTCTCCTTATTTTGGGAAAAAACTCAGAAATTCCACTTATTTTGGGGCAAAATTACAGAAATTTCCCTTATTTTGGGGTAAAATTGCATAAATTTCACTTATTTCAGGGCAAAATTCAAAAATTCCTTTTATTTTGGGGCAAAAAGACAGAAATTCCGTTTATTTTTGGGGAAAAAGGCAGAAATTTCACTTATTTTGAGGTAAAAAAGAAGAAATTCCTCTTATTTTGGGGCAAAAATGAAGAAATTTCCCTTTTTTGTGGCAAAAGGTATACATTCCCCTTATTTTCGGGCAAAAAAGCAAAAATTCCCCGTATTTTGGAGCAAAATTGCAGAAAATCCCCAAATTGTGTGGCAAAAATGCAGAAATTCTCTATATGTTGGGGCAAAAAGACAGAAATTCTTTATTTTGGGGCAAAACCCCGAAATTCCATTTATTTTGGGGAAAATTCCAAAAATTTCCCTTATTTTGGGGCTAAATTGCAGAAATTTCACTTATTTTGGGGCAAAATTGCAGAAATTTCACTTATTTCAGGAAAAAAAGGCAGAAATTTTTGATATTTTGGAGCAAAATGGCAGAAATTCTCAATATTTCGTGGCAAAAATGCAGAAATTCCCTTTATTTTGAGGTAAAAATGCTGAAATTCCCCTTATTTCGGAACAAAAAGGCAGAAATTTCTCTTATTTTTGGGCAAAAAGAGAGAAATTCCTTTTATTTTGTGGCAAAAAGGCAGAAATTTCTTTTATTTTGGGGTAAAATTGCAGAAATTTTACTTATTTCAGGGCATAATTCAAAAATTCTTTTTATTTTGGGGCAAAATGACAGAAATTACATTTATTTTTGGGTAGAAAGACAAAAATTTCAATTATTTTGAGGTTAAAAGGCAGAAATTCCTCTTATTTTGGGGCAAAAATGAAGAAATTTCCCTTTTTTGTGCAAAAGGTATACATTCCCCTTATTTTCGGGCAAAAAGGCAGAAATTCCCCGTATTTTGGAGCAAAATTGCAGAAATTCCCCTAATTGCGGGGCAAAAAGGCAAAAATTCCGTATATGTTAGGGCAAAAGTCAGATATTCTCATTATTTTGGGGCAAAACTCAAAATTCCACTTATTCTGAGGCAAAATTCCAGAAATTTCCCTTATTTTGGGGCAAAATTCCAGAAATTTCCCTTATTTTAGGGCAAAATTGCAGAAATTTCACTTATTTCATGGAAAAAAGGCAGAAATTTTCCTTATTTTGGAGCAAAAAGGCAGAAATTCCTAATAGTTTGTGGCAAAATTGCAGAAATTCCCCTTATTTTGAGGTGAAAAGGCTGAAATTTCCCTTATTTGGTGGCAAAAAGAGATAAATTTCCCTTATTTTGGGGCAAAAAGACAGAAATTCCCCTTATTTTGTGGCAAAAGGCAGAAATTTCTTTTATTTTGGGGAAAAATTGCAGAAATATCACTTATATCAGGGCATAATTCAAAAATTCCTTTTATTTTGGGGAAAAAAGACAGAAATTCCGATTATTGTTGGGTAAAAAGGCAGAAATTTCACTTATTTTGAGGTAAAAATGCAGAAATTCCTCTTATTTTGGGGCAAAAATAAAAAAAGTTCTTTTTTGTGGCAAAAGGTATACATTATTTTTATTTTCGGGCTAAAAAGAAGAAATTCCCCGTATTTTGGAGCAAAATTGCAGAAATTTTTCTAATTGTGGGGCAAAAATGCAGAAATTCCCTATATGTTGTGGCCAAAAGACAGAAATTCCTTATTTTGGGGCAAAAAGGCAGAAATTCCTAATATTTTGTGGCAAAAATGCTGAAATTCCCATTATTTTAAGGTAAAAAGGCTGAAATTCCCCTTATTTGGGGGCAAAATTCCAGAAATTTCCCTTATTTTGGGGCAAAATTCCAGAAATTTCACTTATTTTTGGGGCAAAATTGCAGAAATTTCACTTATTTCAGGGAAAAAAAGGCAGGAATTTTCCTTATTTTGGGGCAAAAATGCAGAAATTCCTAATATTTTGTGTCAAAAAGGCAGAAATTTCTCTTATTTTGGGGCAAAATTGCAGAAATTTCACTTATTTCAGGGCATAATTCAAAAATTCCTTTTATTTTGGGGCAAAAAGACAGAAATTCCGTTTATTTTTGAATAAAAAGGCAGAAATTTCACTTATTTTGAGGTTAAAAAGCAGAAATTCCTCTTATTTGGGGCAAACATGAAGAAATTTCCCTTTTTTGTGGCAAAAGGTATACATTCCTATTATTATTGGGAAAAAAAGCAGAAATTCCACGTATTTTGGAGCAAAATTGCAGAAATTCCCCTAGTTGTGGGGCAAAAAGGCAGAAATTCCCTATATGTTGCGCAAAAACACAGAAATTCTTTTTATTTTGGGGTAAAACTCAGAAATTCCATTTATTTTGGGGAAAATTCCAGAAATTTCCCTTATTTTGGGGCAAAATTGCAGAAATTTCACTTATTTTTGGGCAAAATTGCAGAAATTTCACTTATTTCACTGCAAAATTCAAAAATTTCTTTTATTTTGGGGCAAAAAGTCAGAAATTCCGTTTATTTTTGGGTAAAAAGTCAGAAATTTCACTTAATTTGAGGTAGAAAGCAAGAAATTCCTCTTATTTTGGGGCAAAAATGAAGAAATTTCCCTTTTTTGTGGCAAAAGGTATACATTCCCCTTATTTTCGGGCAAAAAAGCAGAAATTCCCCGTATTTCGGAGCAAAATTGCAGAAAATCCCCTAATTGTGGGGCAAAAAGGCAGAAATTCCCTATGTGTTGGGGCAGAAAGACAGAAATTCTCCTTATTTTGGGAAAAAACTCAGAAATTCCACTTATTTTGGGGCAAATTACAGAAATTTCCCTTATTTTGGGGTAAAATTGCATAAATTTCACTTATTTCAGGGCAAAATTCAAAAATTCCTTTTATTTTGGGGCAAAAAGACAGAAATTCCGTTTATTTTTGGGTAAAAAGGCAGAAATTTCACTTATTTTGAGGTAAAAAGGAAGAAATTCCTCTTATTTTGGGGCAAAAATGAAGAAATTTCCCTTTTTTGTGGCAAAAGGTATACATTCCCCTTATTTTCGGGCAAAAAAGCAAAAATTCCCCGTATTTTGGAGCAAAATTGCAGAAAACCCCCTAATTGTGTGGCAAAAATGCAGAAATTCCCTATATGTTGGGGCAAAAATCAGAAATTCTTTATTTTGGGGCAAAACCCCGAAATTCCATTTATTTTGGGGAAAATTCCAAATATTTCCCTTATTTTGGGGCTAGATTGCAGAAATTTCACTTATTTTGGGGCAAAATTGCAGAAATTTCACTTATTTCAGGAAAAAAAGGCAGAAATTTTCGATATTTTGGAGCAAAATGGCAGAAATTCTCAATATTTTGTGGCAAAAATGCAAAAATTCCCTTTACTTTGAGGTAAAAGGGCTGAAATTCCCCTCATTTTGGAACAAAAAGGCAGAAATTTCCCTTATTTTTGGGCAAAAAGACAGAAATTCCTTTTATTTTGTGGCAAAAAGGCAGAAATTTCTTTTATTTTGGGGTAAAATTGCAGAAATTTTACTTATTAGGGCATAATTCAAAAATTCTTTTTATTTCAGGGCAAAATGACAGAAATTCCGTTTATTTTTGGGTAGAAAGGCAGAAATTTCACTTATTTTGAGGTTAAAAGGCAGAAATTCCTCTTATTTTGAGGCAAAAATGAAGAAATTCCCCTTTTTTTGTGGCAAAAGGTATACATTCCTATTATTATTGGGAAAAAAAGCAGAAATTCCCCGTATTTTGGAGCAAAATTGCAGAAATTCCCCTAGTTGTAGGGCAAAAAGGCAGAAATTCCCTATATGTTGGGGCAAAAACACAGAAATTCTTTTTATTTTGGGGTAAAACTCAGAAATTCCATTTATTTTGGGGAAAATTCCAGAAATTTCCCTTATTTTGGGGCAAAATTGCAGAAATTTCACTTATTTTTGGGCAAAATTGCAGAAATTTCACTTATTTCACTGCAAAATTCAAAAATTTCTTTTATTTTGGGGCAAAAAGACAAATTCCGTTTATTTTTGGGTAAAAAGTCAGAAATTTCCCTTAATTTGAGGTAGAAAGCAAGAAATTCCTCTTATTTTGGGGCAAAAATGTAGAAATTTCCCTTTTTTGTGGCAAAAGGTATACATTCCCCTTATTTTCGGGCAAAAAAGCAGAAATTCCCCGTATTTCGGAGCAAAATTGCAGAAAATCCCCTAATTGTGGGGCAAAAAGGCAGAAATTCCCTATGTGTTGGGGCAAAAAGACAGAAATTCTCCTTATTTTGGGAAAAAACTCAGAAATTCCACTTATTTTGGGGCAAAATTACAGAAATTTCCCTTATTTTGGGGTAAAATTGCATAAATTTCACTTATTTCAGGGCAAAATTCAAAAATTCCTTTAATTTTGGGGCAAAAAGACAGAAATTCCGTTTATTTTTGGGTAAAAAGGCAGAAATTTTACTTATTTTGAGGTAAAAAGGAAGAAATTCCTCTTATTTTGGGGCAAAAATGAAGAAATTTCCTTTTTTTGTGGCAAAAGGTATACATTCCCCTTATTTTCGGGCAAAAAAGCAAAAATTCCCCGTATTTTGGAGTAAAATTGCAGAAAACCCCCTAATTGTGTGGCAAAAATGCAGAAATTCACTATATGTTTGGGCAAAAAGTCAGAAATTCTTTATTTTGGGGCAAAACCCCGAAATTCCATTTATTTTGGGGAAAATTAAAAAAATTTCCTTTATTTTGGGGCTAGATTGCAGAAATTTCACTTATTTTGGGGCAAAATTGCAGAAATTTCACTTATTTCAGGAAAAAAAGGCAGAAATTTTTGATATTTTGGAGCAAAATGGCAGAAATTCTCAATATTTTGTGGCAAAAATGCAGAAATTCCCTTTATTTTGAGGTAAAAGGGCTGAAATTCCCCTTATTTTGGAACAAAAAGGCAGAAATTTCCCTTATTTTTGGGCAAAAAGACAGAAATTCCTTTTATTTTGTGGCAAAAAGGCAGAAATTTCTTTTATTTTGGGGTAAAATTGCAGAAATTTTACTTATTAGCGCATAATTCAAAAATTCTTTTTATTTCAGGGCAAAATGACAGAAATTCCGTTTATTTTTGGGTAGAAAGGCAGAAATTTCACTTATTTTGAGGTTAAAAGGCAGAAATTCCTCTTATTTTGGGGCAAAAATGAAGAAATTTCCCTTTTTTGTGGCAAAAGGTATACATTCCTATTATTATTGGGAAAAAAAGCAGAAATTCCCCGTATTTTGGAGCAAAATTGCAGAAATTCCCCTAGTTGTGGGGCAAAAAGGCAGAAATTCCCTATATGTTGGGGCAAAAACACAGAAATTCTTTTAATTTTGGAGTAAAACTCAGAAATTCCATTTATTTTGGGGAAAATTCCAGAAATTTCCCTTATTTTGGGGCAAAATTGCAGAAATTTCACTTATTTTTGGGCAAAATTGCAGAAATTTCACTTATTTCACTGCAAATTTCAAAAATTTCTTTTATTTTGGGGCAAAAAGTCAGAAATTCCGTTTATTTTTGGGTAAAAAGTCAGAAATTTCACTTAATTTGAGGTAGAAAGCAAGAAATTCCTCTTATTTTGGGGCAAAAATGAAGAAATTTCCCTTTTTTGTGGCAAAAGGTATACATTCCCCTTATTTTCGGGCAAAAAAGCAGAAATTCCCCGTATTTCGGGGCAAAATTGCAGAAAATCCCCTAATTGTGGGGCAAAAAGGCAGAAATTCCCTATGTGTTGGGGCAGAAAGACAGAAATTCTCTTATTTTGGGAAAAAACTCAGAAATTCCACTTATTTTGGAGCAAAATTACAGAAATTTCCCTTATTTTGGGGTAAAATTGCATAAATTTCACTTATTTCAGGGCAAAATTCAAAAATTCCTTTAATTTTGGGGCAAAAAGACAGAAATTCCGTTTATTTTTGGGTAAAAAGGCAGAAATTTCACTTATTTTGAGGTAAAAAAGAAGAAATTCCTCTTATTTTGGGGCAAAAATGAAGAAATTTCGCTTTTTTGTGGCAAAAGGTATACATTCCCCTTATTTTCGGGCAAAAAAGCAAAAATTCCCCGTATTTTGGAGCAAAATTGCAGAAAACCCCCTAATTGTGTGGCAAAAATGCAGAAATTCCCTATATGTTGGGGCAAAAAGTCAGAAATTCTTTATTTTGGGGCAAAACCCCGAAATTCCATTTATTTTGGGGAAAATTAAAAAAATTTCGCTTATTTTGGGGCTAGATTGCAGAAATTTCACTTATTTTGGGGCAAAATTGCAGAAATTTCACTTATTTCAGGAAAAAAAGGCAGAAATTTTTGATATTTTGGAGCTTAATGGCAGAAATTCTCAATATTTTGTGGCAAAAATGCAGAAATTCCCTTTATTTTGTGGTAAAAGGGCTGAAATTCCCCTTATTTTGGAACAAAAAGGCAGAAATTTCCCTTATTTTTGGGCAAAAAGACAGAAATTCCTTTTATTTTGTGGCAAAAAGGCAGAAATTTCTTTTATTTTGGGGTAAAATTGCAGAAATTTTACTTATTAGGGCATAATTCAAAAATTCTTTTTATTTCAGGGCAAAATGACAGAAATTCCGTTTATTTTTGGGTAGAAAGGCAGAAATTTCACTTATTTTGAGGTTAAAAGGCAGAAATTCCTCTTATTTTGGGGCAAAAATGAAGAAATTTCCCTTTTTTTTTGGCAAAAGGTATACATTCCTATTATTATTGGAAAAAAAAGCAGAAATTCCCCGTATTTTGGAGCAAAATTGCAGAAATTCCCCTAGTTGTGGGGCAAAAAGGCAGAAATTCCCTATATGTTGGGGCAAAAACACAGAAATTCTTTTAATTTTGGAGTAAAACTCAGAAATTCCATTTATTTTGGGGAAAATTCCAGAAATTTCCCTTATTTTGGGGCAAAATTGCAGAAATTTCACTTATTTTTGGGCAAAATTGCAGAAATTTCACTTATTTCACTGCAAAATTCAAAAATTTCTTTTATTTAGGGGCAAAAAGTCAGAAATTCCGTTTATTTTTGGGTAAAAAGTCAGAAATTTCACTTAATTTGAGGTAGAAAGCAAGAAATTCCTCTTATTTTGGGGAAAAAATGAAGAAATTTCCCTTTTTTGTGGCAAAAGGTATACATTCCCCTTATTTTCGGGCAAAAAAGCAAAAATTCCCCGTATTTTGGAGCAAAATTGCAGAAAACCCCCTAATTGTGTGGCAAAAATGCAGAAATTCCCTATATGTTGGGGCAAAAATCAGAAATTCTTTATTTTGGGGCAAAACCCCGAAATTCCATTTATTTTGGGGAAAATTCCAAAAATTTCCCTTATTTTGGGGCTAGATTGCAGAAATTTCACTTATTTTGGGGCAAAATTGCAGAAATTTCACTTATTTCAGGAAAAAAAGGCAGAAATTTTCGATATTTTGGAGCAAAATGGCAGAAATTCTCAATATTTTGTGGCAAAAATGCAGAAATTCCCTTTATTTTGAGGTAAAAGGGCTGAAATTCCCCTTATTTTGGAACAAAAAGGCAGAAATTTCCCTTATTTTTGGGCAAAAAGACAGAAATTCCTTTTATTTTGTGGCAAAAAGGCAGAAATTTCTTTTATTTTGGGGTAAAATTGCAGAAATTTTACTTATTAGGGCATAATTCAAAAATTCTTTTTATTTCAGGGCAAAATGACAGAAATTCCGTTTATTTTTGGGTAGAAAGGCAGAAATTTCACTTATTTTGAGGTTAAAAGGCAGAAATTCCTCTTATTTTGGGGCAAAAATGAAGAAATTTCCCTTTTTTGTGGCAAAAGGTATACATTCCTATTATTATTGGGAAAAAAAGCAGAAATTCCCCGTATTTTGGAGCAAAATTGCAGAAATTCCCCTAGTTGTGGGGCAAAAAGGCAGAAATTCCCTATATGTTGGGGCAAAAACACAGAAATTCTTTTTATTTTGGGGTAAAACTCAGAAATTCCATTTATTTTGGGGAAAATTCCAGAAATTTCCCTTATTTTGGGGCAAAATTGCAGAAATTTCACTTATTTTTGGGCAAAATTGCAGAAATTTCACTTATTTCACTGCAAAATTCAAAAATTTCTTTTATTTTGGGGCAAAAAGACAGAAATTCCGTTTATTTTTGGGTAAAAAGGCAGAAAATTTACTTATTTTGAGGTAAAAAGGAAGAAATTCCTCTTATTTTGGGGCAAAAATGAAGAAATTTCCCTTTTTTGTGGCAAAAGATATACATTCCCCTTATTTTCGGGCAAAAAAGCAAAAATTCCCTGTATTTTGGAGCAAAATTGCAGAAAACCCCCTAATTGTGTGGCAAAAATGCAGAAATTCCCTATATGTTGGGGCAAAAAGTCAGAAATTCTTTATTTTGGGGCAAAACCCCGAAATTCCATTTATTTTGGGGAAAATTCCAAAAATTTCCCTTATTTTGGGGCTAGATTGCAGAAATTTCACTTATTTTGGGGCAAAATTGCAGAAATTTCACTTATTTCAGGAAAAAAAGTCAGAAATTTTCGATATTTTGGAGCAAAATGGCAGAAATTCTCAATATTTTGTGGCAAAAATGCAGAAATTCCCTTTATTTTGAGGTAAAAGGGCTGAAATTCCCCTTATTTTGGAACAAAAAGGCAGAAATTTCCCTTATTTTTGGGCAAAAAGACAGAAATTCCTTTTATTTTGTGGCAAAAAGGCAGAAATTTCTTTTATTTTGGGGTAAAATTGCAGAAATTTTACTTATTAGGGCATAATTCAAAAATTCTTTTTATTTCAGGGCAAAATGACAGAAATTCCGTTTATTTTTGGGTAGAAAGGCAGAAATTTCACTTATTTTGAGGTTGAAAGGCAGAAATTCCTCTTATTTTGGGGCAAAAATGAAGAAATTTCCCTTTTTTGTGGCAAAAGGTATACATTCCTATTATTATTGGGAAAAAAAGCAGAAATTCCCCGTATTTTGGAGCAAAATTGCAGAAATTCCCCTAGTTGTGGGGCAAAAAGGCAGAAATTCCCTATATGTTGGGGCAAAAACACAGAAATTCTTTTTATTTTGGGGTAAAACTCAGAAATTCCATTTATTTTGGGGAAAATTCCAGAAATTTCCCTTATTTTGGGGCAAAATTGCAGAAATTTCACTTATTTTTGGGCAAAATTGCAGAAATTTCACTTATTTCACTGCAAAATTCAAAAATTTCTTTTATTTTGGGGCAAAAAGACAGAAATTCCGTTTATTTTTGGGTAAAAAGGCAGAAAATTTACTTATTTTGAGGTAAAAAGGAAGAAATTCCTCTTATTTTGGGGCAAAAATGAAGAAATTTCCCTTTTTTGTGGCAAAAGATATACATTCCCCTTATTTTCGGGCAAAAAAGCAAAAATTCCCTGTATTTTGGAGCAAAATTGCAGAAAACCCCCTAATTGTGTGGCAAAAATGCAGAAATTCCCTATATGTTGGGGCAAAAAGTCAGAAATTCTTTATTTTGGGGCAAAACCCCGAAATTCCATTTATTTTGGGGAAAATTCCAAAAATTTCCCTTATTTTGGGGCTAGATTGCAGAAATTTCACTTATTTTGGGGCAAAATTGCAGAAATTTCACTTATTTCAGGAAAAAAAGGCAGAAATTTTCGATATTTTGGAGCAAAATGGCAGAAATTCTCAATATTTTGTGTCAAAAATGCAGAAATTCCCTTTATTTTGAGGTAAAAGGGCTGAAATTCCCCTTATTTTGGAACAAAAAGGCAGAAATTTCCCTTATTTTTGGGCAAAAAGACAGAAATTCCTTTTATTTTGTGGCAAAAAGGCAGAAATTTCTTTTATTTTGGGGTAAAATTGCAGAAATTTTACTTATTAGGGCATAATTCAAAAATTCTTTTTATTTCAGGGCAAAATGACAGAAATTCCGTTTATTTTTGGGTAGAAAGGCAGAAATTTCACTTATTTTGAGGTTAAAAGGCAGAAATTCCTCTTATTTTGGGGCAAAAATGAAGAAATTTCCCTTTTTTGTGGCAAAAGGTATACATTCCTATTATTATTGGGAAAAAAAGCAGAAATTCCCCGTATTTTGGAGCAAAATTGCAGAAATTCCCCTAGTTGTGAGGCAAAAAGGCAGAAATTCCCTATATGTTGGGGCAAAAACACAGAAATTCTTTTTATTTTGGGGTAAAACTCAGAAATTCCATTTATTTTGGGGAAAATTCCAGAAATTTCCCTTATTTTGGGGCAAATTGCAGAAATTTCACTTAATTTGTGGCAAAATTGCAGAAATTTCACTTATTTCAGGGAAAAAAACAGAAATTTTCAATATTTTGGAGCAAAATTGCAGAAATTCTCAATATTTTGTGCCAAAAATGCAGAAATTCCCCTTATTTTGATGTATAAATGCTGAAATTCCCCTTATTTCGGGACAAAAAGGCAGAAATTTCCCTTATTTTGGGGCAAAAAGACAGAAATTGCCCTTATTTTGTGGCAAAAAGGCAGAAATTTCTTTTATTTTGGGGTAAAACTGCAGAAATTTCACTTATTTCAGGGCATAATTCAAAAATTCCTTTTATTTTGGGGCAAAAAGACAGAAATTCCGTTTATTTTTGGGTAAAAATGCAAAAATTTCACTTATTTTGATGTAAAAAGGCAGAAATTCCTATTATTTTGGGGCAAAAATTAAGAAATTTCCCTTTTTTGTGGCAAAAGGTATACATTACCCTTATTTTTGGGAAAAAAAGCAGAAATTCCCTGTATTTTGGAGCAAAATTGCAGAAATTCTCCAAGTTGTGGGGCAAAAAGGGAGAAATTTTCTATTTGTTGGGGCAAAAAGACAGAAATTCTCCTTATTTTGGGGCAAAACTCAAAAATTCCACTTATTTTGGGGCAAAATTGCAGAAATTTCACTTATTTTGGGGCAAAATTGCAGAAATTTCCTTTATTTCAGGGAAGAAATAGAGAAATTTTTCTTATTTTGGGGCAAAAAGGCAGAAATTCCTAATATTTTGTGGTAAAAATGCAGAAATTCCTCTTATTTTGTGTCAAAAAGTCAGAAATTTTCCTTATTTTGAGGCAAAATTGAAGAAATTTCATTTATTTCAGGCCATAATTCAAAAATTCCTTTTATTTTGGGGCAAAAAGACAGAAATTCCATTTATTTTTGGGTATGAAAGGCAGAAATTTCACTTATTTTGAGGTAAAAAGGCAGAAATTCCTCTTATTTTGGGGCAAAAATGAAGAAATTTCCCTTTTGTGGCAAAAGGTATACATTCCCCTTATTTTCGGGCTAAAAAGCAGAAATTCCCCGTATTTTGGAGCAAAATTGCAAAAATTCTCCAAATTGTGGGGCAAAAATGCAGACATTCCCTATATGTTGGGGTAAAAAGACAGAAATTCTTTTTATTTTGGGTCAAAACTCAGAAATTCCACTTATTTTGGGGCAAAATTCCAAAAATTTCTTTTATGTTTGGGCAAAATTGCAGAAATTTTACTTATTTTGGGGCAAAATTGCAGAAATTTCACGTATTTTGGGGCAAAATTGCAGAAATTTCACTTATTTTAGGGAAAAATGCAGAAATTTTCCTTATTTTGGGGCAAAAAGGCAGAAATTCTTAATATTTTTTGGTAAAAATGCAGAAATTTCCTTTATTTTGTGTCAAAAAGGCAGAAATTAATTTATTTTGGGGCAAAATTGCAGAAATTTCACTTATTTCAGGGCATAATTCAAAAATTCCTTTTATTTTGGGGCAAAAAGAGAGAAATTCCGTTTATTTTGGGTAAAAAGGTAGAAATTTCACTTATTTTGAGGTAAAAATGCAGAAATTCCTCTTATTTTGGGGCAAAAATGAAGAAATTTCCATTTTTTTGTGGCAAAAGGTATACATTCCCCTTATTTTCGGGCAAAAAAGCAGAAATTCCCGTATTTTGGAGGAAAATTGCAGAAATTCCCCTAATTGTGGGCCAAAAAGGCAGAAATTCCCTATGTGTTGGGGCAGAAAGACAGAAATTCTCCTTATTTTGGGAAAAAACTCAGAAATTCCACTTATTTTGGGGCAAAATTACAGAAATTTCCCTTATTTTGGGGTAAAATTGCATAAATTTCACTTATTTCAGGACAAAATTCAAAAATTCCTTTTATTTTGGGGCAAAAAGACAGAAATTCCGTTTATTTTTGGGTAAAAAGGCAGAAATTTCACTTATTTTGAGGTAAAAAGGAAGAAATTCCTCTTATTTTGGGGCAAAAATGAAGAAATTTCCCTTTTTTGTGGCAAAAGGTATACATTCCCCTTATTTTCGGGCAAAAAAGCAAAAATTCCCCGTATTTTGGAGCAAAATTGCAGAAAACCCCCTAATTGTGTGGCAAAAATGCAGAAATTCCCTATATGTTGGGGCAAAAAGTCAGAAATTCTTTATTTTGGGGCAAAACCCCGAAATTCCATTTATTTTGGGGAAAATTCCAAAAATTTCCCTTATTTTGGGGCTAGATTGCAGAAATTTCACTTATTTTGGGGCAAAATTGCAGAAATTTCACTTATTTCAGGAAGAAAAGGCAGAAATTTTCGATATTTTGGAGCAAAATGGCAGAAATTCTCAATATTTTGTGGCAAAAATGCAGAAATTCCCTTTATTTTGAGGTAAAAGGGCTGAAATTCCCCTTATTTTGGAACAAAAAGGCAGAAATTTCCCTTATTTTTGGGCAAAAAGACAGAAATTCCTTTTATTTTGTGGCAAAAAGGCAGAAATTTCTTTTATTTTGAGGTAAAATTGCAGAAATTTTACTTATTAGGGCATAATTCAAAAATTCTTTTTATTTCAGGGCAAAATGACAGAAATTCCGTTTATTTTTGGGTAGAAAGGCAGAAATTTCACTTATTTTGAGGTTAAAAGGCAGAAATTCCTCTTATTTTGGGGCAAAAATGAAGAAATTTCCCTTTTTTGTGGCAAAAGGTATACATTCCTATTATTATTGGGAAAAAAAGCAGAAATTCCCCGTATTTTGGAGCAAAATTGCAGAAATTCCCCTAGTTGTGGGGCAAAAAGGCAGAAATTCCCTATATGTTGGGGCAAAAACACAGAAATTCATTTTATTTTGGGGTAAAACTCAGAAATTCCATTTATTTTGGGGAAAATTCCAGAAATTTCCCTTATTTTGGGGCAAAATTGCAGAAATTTCACTTATTTTTGGGCAAAATTGCAGAAATTTCACTTATTTCACTGCAAAATTCAAAAATTTCTTTTATTTTGGGGCAAAAAGACAGAAATTCCGTTTATTTTTGGGTAAAAAGTCAAAAATTTCACTTAATTTGAGGTAGAAAGCAAGAAATTATTCTTATTTTGTGGCAAAAATGAATAAATTTCCCTTTTTTGTGGCAAAAGGTATACATTCCCCTTATTTTCGGGCAAAAAAGCAGAAATTCTCCGGATTTCGGAGCAAAATTGCAGAAAATCCCCTAATTATGGGGCAAAAAGGCAGAAATTCCCTATGTGTTGGGGCAAAAAAACAGAAATTCTCCTTATTTTGGGAAAAAACTCAGAAATTCCACTTCTTTTGGGGCAAAATTACAGAAATTTCCCTTATTTTGGGGTAAAATTGCATAAATTTCACTTATTTCAGGGCAAAATTCAAAAATTCCTTTTATTTTGGGGCAAAAAGACAGAAATTCCGTTTATTTTTGGGTAAAAAGGCAGAAATTTTACTTATTTTTAGGTAAAAAGGAAGAAATTCCTCTTATTTTGGGGCAAAAATGAAGAAATTTCCCTTTTTTGTGGCAAAAGGTATACATTCCCCTTATTTTCGGGCAAAAAAGCAAAAATTCCACGTATTTTGGAGCAAAATTGCAGAAAACCCCCTAATTGTGTGGCAAAAATGCAGAAATTCCCTATATGTTGGGGCAAAAATCAGAAATTCTTTATTTTGGGGCAAAACCCCGAAATTCCATTTATTTTGGGGAAAATTCCAAAAATTTCCCTTATTTTGGGGCTAAATTGCAGAAATTTCACTTATTTTGGGGCAAAATTGCAGAAATTTCACTTATTTCAGGAAAAAAAGGCAGAAATTTTCGATATTTTGGAGCAAAATGGCAGAAATTCTCAATATTTTGTGGCAAAAATGCAGAAATTCCCTTTATTTTGAGGTAAAAGGGCTGAAATTCCCCTTATTTTGGAACAAAAAGGCAGAAATTTCCCTTATTTTTGGGCAAAAAGACAGAAATTCCTTTTATTTTGTGGCAAAAAGGCAGAAATTTCTTTTATTTTGGGGTAAAATTGCAGAAATTTTACTTATTAGGGCATAATTCAAAAATTCATTTTATTTCAGGGCAAAATGACAGAAATTCCGTTTATTTTTGGGTAGAAAGGCAGAAATTTCACTTATTTTGAGGTTAAAAGGCAGAAATTCCTCTTATTTTGGGGCAAAAATGAAGAAATTTCCCTTTTTTGTGGCAAAAGGTATACATTCCTATTATTATTGGGAAAAAAAGCAGAAATTCCCCGTATTTTGGAGCAAAATTGCAGAAATTCCCCTAGTTGTGGGGCAAAAAGGCAGAAATTCCCTATATGTTGGGGCAAAAACACAGAAATTCTTTTTATTTTGGGGTAAAACTCAGAAATTCCATTTATTTTGGGGAAAATTCCAGAAATTTCCCTTATTTTGGGGCAAATTGCAGAAATTTCACTTAATTTGTGGCAAAATTGCAGAAATTTCACTTATTTCAGGGAAAAAAACAGAAATTTTCAATATTTTGGAGCAAAATTGCAGAAATTCTCAATATTTTGTGCCAAAAATGCAGAAATTCCCCTTATTTTGATGTATAAATGCTGAAATTCCCCTTATTTCGGGACAAAAAGGCAGAAATTTCCCTTATTTTGGGGCAAAAAGACAGAAATTGCCCTTATTTTGTGGCAAAAAGGCAGAAATTTCTTTTATTTTGGGGTAAAACTGCAGAAATTTCACTTATTTCAGGGCATAATTCAAAAATTCCTTTTATTTTGGGGCAAAAAGACAGAAATTCCGTTTATTTTTGGGTAAAAATGCAAAAATTTCACTTATTTTGATGTAAAAAGGCAGAAATTCCTATTATTTTGGGGCAAAAATTAAGAAATTTCCCTTTTTTGTGGCAAAAGGTATACATTACCCTTATTTTTGGGAAAAAAAGCAGAAATTCCCTGTATTTTGGAGCAAAATTGCAGAAATTCTCCAAGTTGTGGGGCAAAAAGGGAGAAATTTTCTATTTGTTGGGGCAAAAAGACAGAAATTCTCCTTATTTTGGGGCAAAACTCAAAAATTCCACTTATTTTGGGGCAAAATTGCAGAAATTTCACTTATTTTGGGGCAAAATTGCAGAAATTTCCTTTATTTCAGGGAAGAAATAGAGAAATTTTTCTTATTTTGGGGCAAAAAGGCAGAAATTCCTAATATTTTGTGGTAAAAATGCAGAAATTCCTCTTATTTTGTGTCAAAAAGTCAGAAATTTTCCTTATTTTGAGGCAAAATTGAAGAAATTTCATTTATTTCAGGCCATAATTCAAAAATTCCTTTTATTTTGGGGCAAAAAGACAGAAATTCCATTTATTTTTGGGTATGAAAGGCAGAAATTTCACTTATTTTGAGGTAAAAAGGCAGAAATTCCTCTTATTTTGGGGCAAAAATGAAGAAATTTCCCTTTTGTGGCAAAAGGTATACATTCCCCTTATTTTCGGGCTAAAAAGCAGAAATTCCCCGTATTTTGGAGCAAAATTGCAAAAATTCTCCAAATTGTGGGGCAAAAATGCAGACATTCCCTATATGTTGGGGTAAAAAGACAGAAATTCTTTTTATTTTGGGTCAAAACTCAGAAATTCCACTTATTTTGGGGCAAAATTCCAAAAATTTCTTTTATGTTTGGGCAAAATTGCAGAAATTTTACTTATTTTGGGGCAAAATTGCAGAAATTTCACGTATTTTGGGGCAACATTGCAGAAATTTCACTTATTTTAGGGAAAAATGCAGAAATTTTCCTTATTTTGGGGCAAAAAGGCAGAAATTCTTAATATTTTTTGGTAAAAATGCAGAAATTTCCTTTATTTTGTGTCAAAAAGGCAGAAATTAATTTATTTTGGGGCAAAATTGCAGAAATTTCACTTATTTCAGGGCATAATTCAAAAATTCCTTTTATTTTGGGGCAAAAAGAGAGAAATTCCGTTTATTTTGGGTAAAAAGGTAGAAATTTCACTTATTTTGAGGTAAAAATGCAGAAATTCCTCTTATTTTGGGGCAAAAATGAAGAAATTTCCATTTTTTTGTGGCAAAAGGTATACATTCCCCTTATTTTCGGGCAAAAAAGCAGAAATTCCCGTATTTTGGAGGAAAATTGCAGAAATTCCCCTAATTGTGGGGCAAAAAGGCAGAAATTCCCTATATGTGTAGGCTAAAAGACAAAAATTCTCCACATTTTTGGGCAAACTCAGAAATTCCACTTATTCTGGAGCAAAATTTCAGAAATTTCCCTTATTTTGGGGCAAAATTGCAGAAATTGCCCTTATTTTAGGGCAAAATTGCAGAAATTTTACTTATTTCAGGAAAAAAAGGCAGAAATTTTCGATATTTTGGAACAAAATGGCAGAAATTCTCAATATTTTGTGGCAAAAATGCAGAAATTCCCTTTATTTTGAGGTAAAAGGGCTGAAATTCCCCTTATTTTGGAACAAAAAGGCAGAAATTTCCCTTATTTTTGGGCAAAAAGACAGAAATTCCTTTTATTTTGTGGCAAAAAGGCAGAAATTTCTTTTATTTTGGGGTAAAATTGCAGAAATTTTACTTATTAGGGCATAATTCAAAAATTCTTTTTATTTCAGGGCAAAATGACAGAAATTCCGTTTATTTTTGGGTAGAAAGGCAGAAATTTCACTTATTTTGAGGTTAAAAGGCAGAAATTCCTCTTATTTTGGGGCAAAAATGAAGAAATTTCCCTTTTTTGTGGCAAAAGGTATACATTCCCCTTATTTTCGGACAAAAAAGCAGAAATTCCCCGTATTTCGGAGCAAAATTGCAGAAAATCCCCTAATTGTGGGGCAAAAAGGCAGAAATTCCCTATGTGTTGGGGCAAAAAGAAAGAAATTCTCCTTATTTTGGGAAAAAACTCAGAAATTCCACTTATTTTGGGGCAAAATTACAGAAATTTCCCTTATTTTGGGGTAAAATTGCATAAATTTCACTTATTTCAGGGCAAAATTCAAAAATTCCTTTTATTTTGGGGCAAAAAGACAGAAATTCCGTTTATTTTTGGGTAAAAAGGCAGAAATTTTACTTATTTTGAGGTAAAAAGGAAGAAATTCCTCTTATTTTGGGGCAAAAATGAAGAAATTTCCCTTTTTTGTGGCAAAAGGTATACATTCCCCTTATTTTCGGGCAAAAAAGCAAAAATTCCACGTATTTTGGAGCAAAATTGCAGAAAACCCCCTAATTGTGTGGCAAAAATGCAGAAATTCCCTATATGTTGGGGCAAAAAGTCAGAAATTCTTTATTTTGGGGCAAAACCCCGAAATTCCATTTATTTTGGGGAAATTTCCAAAAATTTCCCTTATTTTGGGGCTAAATCTCAGAAATTTCACTTATTTTGGGGCAAAATTGCAGAAATTTCACTTATTTCAGGAAAAAAAGGCAGAAATTTTCGATATTTTGGAGCAAAATGGCAGAAATTCTCAATATTTTGTGGCAAAAATGCAGAAATTCCCTTTATTTTGAGGTAAAAGGGCTGAAATTCCCCTTATTTTGGAACAAAAAGGCAGAAATTTCCCTTATTTTTGGGCAAAAAGACAGAAATTCCTTTTATTTTGTGGCAAAAAGGCAGAAATTTCTTTTATTTTGGGGTAAAATTGCAGAAATTTTACTTATTAGGGCATAATTCAAAAATTCTTTTTATTTCAGGGCAAAATGACAGAAATTCCGTTTATTTTTGGGTAGAAAGGCAGAAATTTCACTTATTTTGAGGTTAAAAGGCAGAAATTCCTCTTATTTTGGGGCAAAAATGAAGAAATTTCCCTTTTTTGTGGCAAAAGGTATACATTCCTATTATTATTGGGAAAAAAAGCAGAAATTCCCCGTATTTTGGAGCAAAATTGCAGAAATTCCCCTAGTTGTGGGGCAAAAAGGCAGAAATTCCCTATATGTTGGGGCAAAAACACAGAAATTCTTTTAATTTTGGGGTAAAACTCAGAAATTCCATTTATTTTGGGGAAAATTCCAGAAATTTCCCTTATTTTCGGGCAAAATTGCAGAAATTTCACTTATTTTTGGGCAAAATTGCAGAAATTTCACTTATTTCACTGCAAAATTCAAAAATTTCTTTTATTTTGGGGCAAAAAGACAGAAATTCCGTTTATTTTTCGGTAAAAAGTCAGAAATTTCACTTAATTTGAGGTAGAAAGCAAGAAATTCCTCTTATTTTGTGGCAAAAATGAAGAAATTTCCCTTTTTTGTGGCAAAAGGTATACATTCCCCTTATTTTCGGACAAAAAAGCAGAAATTCCCCGTATTTCGGAGCAAAATTGCAGAAAATCCCCTAATTGTGGGGCAAAAAGGCAGAAATTCCCTATGTGTTGGGGCAAAAAGAAAGAAATTCTCCTTATTTTGGGAAAAAACTCAGAAATTCCACTTATTTTGGGGCAAAATTACAGAAATTTCCCTTATTTTGGGGTAAAATTGCATAAATTTCACTTATTTCAGGGCAAAATTCAAAAATTCCTTTTATTTTGGGGCAAAAAGACAGAAATTCCGTTTATTTTTGGGTAAAAAGGCAGAAATTTTACTTATTTTGAGGTAAAAAGGAAGAAATTCCTCTTATTTTGGGGCAAAAATGAAGAAATTTACCTTTTTTGTGGCAAAAGGTATACATTCCCCTTATTTTCGGGCAAAAAAGCAAAAATTCCACGTATTTTGGAGCAAAATTGCAGAAAACCCCCTAATTGTGTGGCAAAAATGCAGAAATTCCCTATATGTTGGGGCAAAAAGTCAGAAATTCTTTATTTTGGGGCAAAACCCCGAAATTCCATTTATTTTGGGGAAATTTCCAAAAATTTCCCTTATTTTGGGGCTAAATCTCAGAAATTTCACTTATTTTGGGGCAAAATTGCAGAAATTTCACTTATTTCAGGAAAAAAAGGCAGAAATTTTCGATATTTTGGAGCAAAATGGCAGAAATTCTCAATATTTTGTGGCAAAAATGCAGAAATTCCCTTTATTTTGAGGTAAAAGGGCTGAAATTCCCCTTATTTTGGAACAAAAAGGCAGAAATTTCCCTTATTTTTGGGCAAAAAGACAGAAATTCCTTTTATTTTGTGGCAAAAAGGCAGAAATTTCTTTTATTTTGAGGTAAAATTGCAGAAATTTTACTTATTAGGGCATAATTCAAAAATTCTTTTTATTTCAGGGCAAAATGACAGAAATTCCGTTTATTTTTGGGTAGAAAGGCAGAAATTTCACTTATTTTGAGGTTAAAAGGCAGAAATTCCTCTTATTTTGGGGCAAAAATGAAGAAATTTCCCTTTTTTGTGGCAAAAGGTATACATTCCTATTATTATTGGGAAAAAAAGCAGAAATTCCCCGTATTTTGGAGCAAAATTGCAGAAATTCCCCTAGTTGTGGGGCAAAAAGGCAGAAATTCCCTATATGTTGGGGCAAAAACACAGAAATTCTTTTAATTTTGGGGTAAAACTCAGAAATTCCATTTATTTTGGGGAAAATTCCAGAAATTTCCCTTATTTTCGGGCAAAATTGCAGAAATTTCACTTATTTTTGGGCAAAATTGCAGAAATTTCACTTATTTCACTGCAAAATTCAAAAATTTCTTTTATTTTGGGGCAAAAAGACAGAAATTCCGTTTATTTTTCGGTAAAAAGTCAGAAATTTCACTTAATTTGAGGTAGAAAGCAAGAAATTCCTCTTATTTTGTGGCAAAAATGAAGAAATTTCCCTTTTTTGTGGCAAAAGGTATACATTCCCCTTATTTTCGGACAAAAAAGCAGAAATTCCCCGTATTTCGGAGCAAAATTGCAGAAAATCCCCTAATTGTGGGGCAAAAAGGCAGAAATTCCCTATGTGTTGGGGCAAAAAGAAAGAAATTCTCCTTATTTTGGGAAAAAACTCAGAAATTCCACTTATTTTGGGGCAAAATTACAGAAATTTCCCTTATTTTGGGGTAAAATTGCATAAATTTCACTTATTTCAGGGCAAAATTCAAAAATTCCTTTTATTTTGGGGCAAAAAGACAGAAATTCCGTTTATTTTTGGGTAAAAAGGCAGAAATTTTACTTATTTTGAGGTAAAAAGGAAGAAATTCCTCTTATTTTGGGGCAAAAATGAAGAAATTTACCTTTTTTGTGGCAAAAGGTATACATTCCCCTTATTTTCGGGCAAAAAAGCAAAAATTCCACGTATTTTGGAGCAAAATTGCAGAAAACCCCCTAATTGTGTGGCAAAAATGCAGAAATTCCCTATATGTTGGGGCAAAAAGTCAGAAATTCTTTATTTTGGGGCAAAACCCCGAAATTCCATTTATTTTGGGGAAATTTCCAAAAATTTCCCTTATTTTGGGGCTAAATCTCAGAAATTTCACTTATTTTGGGGCAAAATTGCAGAAATTTCACTTATTTCAGGAAAAAAAGGCAGAAATTTTCGATATTTTGGAGCAAAATGGAAGAAATTCTCAATATTTTGTGGCAAAAATGCAGAAATTCCCTTTATTTTGAGGTAAAAGGGCTGAAATTCCCCTTATTTTGGAACAAAAAGGCAGAAATTTCCCTTATTTTTGGGCAAAAAGACAGAAATTCCTTTTATTTTGTGGCAAAAAGGCAGAAATTTCTTTTATTTTGAGGTAAAATTGCAGAAATTTTACTTATTAGGGCATAATTCAAAAATTCTTTTTATTTCAGGGCAAAATGACAGAAATTCCGTTTATTTTTGGGTAGAAAGGCAGAAATTTCACTTATTTTGAGGTTAAAAGGCAGAAATTCCTCTTATTTTGGGGCAAAAATGAAGAAATTTCCCTTTTTTGTGGCAAAAGGTATACATTCCTATTATTATTGGGAAAAAAAGCAGAAATTCCCCGTATTTTGGAGCAAAATTGCAGAAATTCCCCTAGTTGTGGGGCAAAAAGGCAGAAATTCCCTATATGTTGGGGCAAAAACACAGAAATTCTTTTTATTTTGGGGTAAAACTCAGAAATTCCATTTATTTTGGGGAAAATTCCAGAAATTTCCCTTATTTTGGGGGAAAATTGCAGAAATTTCACTTATTTTTGGGCAAAATTGCAGAAATTTCACTTATTTCACTGCAAAATTCAAAAATTTCTTTTATTTTGGGGCAAAAAGACAGAAATTCCGTTTATTTTTGGGTAAAAAGTCAGAAATTTCACTTAATTTGAGGTAGAAAGCAAGAAATTCCTCTTATTTTGGGGCAAAAATGAAGAAATTTCCCTTTTTTGTGGCAAAAGGTATACATTCCCCTTATTTTCGGACAAAAAAGCAGAAATTCCCCGTATTTCGGAGCAAAATTGCAGAAAATCCCCTAATTGTGGGGCAAAAAGGCAGAAATTCCCTATGTGTTGGGGCAAAAAAAAAGAAATTCTCCTTATTTTGGGAAAAAACTCAGAAATTCCACTTACTTTGGGGCAAAATTACAGAAATTTCCCTTATTTTGGGGTAAAATTGCATAAATTTCACTTATTTCAGGGCAAAATTCAAAAATTCCTTTTATTTTGGGGCAAAAAGACAGAAATTCCGTTTATTTTTGGGTAAAAAGGCAGAAATTTTACTTATTTTGAGGTAAAAAGGAAGAAATTCCTCTTATTTTGGGGCAAAAATGAAGAAATTTCCCTTTTTTGTGGCAAAAGGTATACATTCCCCTTATTTTCGGGCAAAAAAGCAAAAATTCCACGTATTTTGGAGCAAAATTGCAGAAAACCCCCTAATTGTGTGGCAAAAATGCAGAAATTCCCTATATGTTGGGGCAAAAAGTCAGAAATTCTTTATTTTGGGGCAAAACCCCGAAATTCCATTTATTTTGGGGAAAATTCCAAAAATTTCCCTTATTTTGGGGCTAAATTGCAGAAATTTCACTTATTTTGGGGCAAAATTGCAGAAATTTCACTTATTTCAGGAAAAAAAGGCAGAAATTTTCGATATTTTGGAGCAAAATGGCAGAAATTCTCAATATTTTGTGGCAAAAATGCAGAAATTCCCTTTATTTTGAGGTAAAAGGGCTGAAATTCCCCTTATTTTGGAACAAAAAGGCAGAAATTTCCCTTATTTTTGGGCAAAAAGACAGAAATTCCTTTTATTTTGTGGCAAAAAGGCAGAAATTTCTTTTATTTTGGGGTAAAATTGCAGAAATTTTACTTATTAGGGCATAATTCAAAAATTCTTTTTATTTCAGGGCAAAATGACAGAAATTCCGTTTATTTTTGGGTAGAAAGGCAGAAATTTCACTTATTTTGAGGTTAAAAGGCAGAAATTCCTCTTATTTTGGGGCAAAAATGAAGAAATTTCCCTTTTTTGTGGCAAAAGGTATACATTCCTATTATTATTGGGAAAAAAAGCAGAAATTCCCCGTATTTTGGAGCAAAATTGCAGAAATTCCCCTAGTTGTGGGGCAAAAAGGCAGAAATTCCCTATATGTTGGGGCAAAAACACAGAAATTCTTTTAATTTTGGGGTAAAACTCAGAAATTCCATTTATTTTGGGGAAAATTCCAGAAATTTCCCTTATTTTCGGGCAAAATTGCAGAAATTTCACTTATTTTTGGGCAAAATTGCAGAAATTTCACTTATTTCACTGCAAAATTCAAAAATTTCTTTTATTTTGGGGCAAAAAGACAGAAATTCCGTTTATTTTTCGGTAAAAAGTCAGAAATTTCACTTAATTTGAGGTAGAAAGCAAGAAATTCCTCTTATTTTGTGGCAAAAATGAAGAAATTTCCCTTTTTTGTGGCAAAAGGTATACATTCCCCTTATTTTCGGACAAAAAAGCAGAAATTCCCCGTATTTCGGAGCAAAATTGCAGAAAATCCCCTAATTGTGGGGCAAAAAGGCAGAAATTCCCTATGTGTTGGGGCAAAAAGAAAGAAATTCTCCTTATTTTGGGAAAAAACTCAGAAATTCCACTTATTTTGGGGCAAAATTACAGAAATTTCCCTTATTTTGGGGTAAAATTGCATAAATTTCACTTATTTCAGGGCAAAATTCAAAAATTCCTTTTATTTTGGGGCAAAAAGACAGAAATTCCGTTTATTTTTGGGTAAAAAGGCAGAAATTTTACTTATTTTGAGGTAAAAAGGAAGAAATTCCTCTTATTTTGGGGCAAAAATGAAGAAATTTACCTTTTTTGTGGCAAAAGGTATACATTCCCCTTATTTTCGGGCAAAAAAGCAAAAATTCCACGTATTTTGGAGCAAAATTGCAGAAAACCCCCTAATTGTGTGGCAAAAATGCAGAAATTCCCTATATGTTGGGGCAAAAAGTCAGAAATTCTTTATTTTGGGGCAAAACCCCGAAATTCCATTTATTTTGGGGAAATTTCCAAAAATTTCCCTTATTTTGGGGCTAAATCTCAGAAATTTCACTTATTTTGGGGCAAAATTGCAGAAATTTCACTTATTTCAGGAAAAAAAGGCAGAAATTTTCGATATTTTGGAGCAAAATGGAAGAAATTCTCAATATTTTGTGGCAAAAATGCAGAAATTCCCTTTATTTTGAGGTAAAAGGGCTGAAATTCCCCTTATTTTGGAACAAAAAGGCAGAAATTTCCCTTATTTTTGGGCAAAAAGACAGAAATTCCTTTTATTTTGTGGCAAAAAGGCAGAAATTTCTTTTATTTTGAGGTAAAATTGCAGAAATTTTACTTATTAGGGCATAATTCAAAAATTCTTTTTATTTCAGGGCAAAATGACAGAAATTCCGTTTATTTTTGGGTAGAAAGGCAGAAATTTCACTTATTTTGAGGTTAAAAGGCAGAAATTCCTCTTATTTTGGGGCAAAAATGAAGAAATTTCCCTTTTTTGTGGCAAAAGGTATACATTCCTATTATTATTGGGAAAAAAAGCAGAAATTCCCCGTATTTTGGAGCAAAATTGCAGAAATTCCCCTAGTTGTGGGGCAAAAAGGCAGAAATTCCCTATATGTTGGGGCAAAAACACAGAAATTCTTTTTATTTTGGGGTAAAACTCAGAAATTCCATTTATTTTGGGGAAAATTCCAGAAATTTCCCTTATTTTGGGGCAAAATTGCAGAAATTTCACTTATTTTTGGGCAAAATTGCAGAAATTTCACTTATTTCACTGCAAAATTCAAAAATTTCTTTTATTTTGGGGCAAAAAGACAGAAATTCCGTTTATTTTTGGGTAAAAAGTCAGAAATTTCACTTAATTTGAGGTAGAAAGCAAGAAATTCCTCTTATTTTGGGGCAAAAATGAAGAAATTTCCCTTTTTTGTGGCAAAAGGTATACATTCCCCTTATTTTCGGACAAAAAAGCAGAAATTCCCCGTATTTCGGAGCAAAATTGCAGAAAATCCCCTAATTGTGGGGCAAAAAGGCAGAAATTCCCTATGTGTTGGGGCAAAAAAAAAGAAATTCTCCTTATTTTGGGAAAAAACTCAGAAATTCCACTTACTTTGGGGCAAAATTACAGAAATTTCCCTTATTTTGGGGTAAAATTGCATAAATTTCACTTATTTCAGGGCAAAATTCAAAAATTCCTTTTATTTTGGGGCAAAAAGACAGAAATTCCGTTTATTTTTGGGTAAAAAGGCAGAAATTTTACTTATTTTGAGGTAAAAAGGAAGAAATTCCTCTTATTTTGGGGCAAAAATGAAGAAATTTCCCTTTTTTGTGGCAAAAGGTATACATTCCCCTTATTTTCGGGCAAAAAAGCAAAAATTCCACGTATTTTGGAGCAAAATTGCAGAAAACCCCCTAATTGTGTGGCAAAAATGCAGAAATTCCCTATATGTTGGGGCAAAAAGTCAGAAATTCTTTATTTTGGGGCAAAACCCCGAAATTCCATTTATTTTGGGGAAAATTCCAAAAATTTCCCTTATTTTGGGGCTAAATTGCAGAAATTTCACTTATTTTGGGGCAAAATTGCAGAAATTTCACTTATTTCAGGAAAAAAAGGCAGAAATTTTCGATATTTTGGAGCAAAATGGCAGAAATTCTCAATATTTTGTGGCAAAAATGCAGAAATTCCCTTTATTTTGAGGTAAAAGGGCTGAAATTCCCCTTATTTTGGAACAAAAAGGCAGAAATTTCCCTTATTTTTGGGCAAAAAGACAGAAATTCCTTTTATTTTGTGGCAAAAAGGCAGAAATTTCTTTTATTTTGGGGTAAAATTGCAGAAATTTTACTTATTAGGGCATAATTCAAAAATTCTTTTTATTTCAGGGCAAAATGACAGAAATTCCGTTTATTTTTGGGTAGAAAGGCAGAAATTTCACTTATTTTGAGGTTAAAAGGCAGAAATTCCTCTTATTTTGGGGCAAAAATGAAGAAATTTCCCTTTTTTGTGGCAAAAGGTATACATTCCTATTATTATTGGGAAAAAAAGCAGAAATTCCCCGTATTTTGGAGCAAAATTGCAGAAATTCCCCTAGTTGTGGGGCAAAAAGGCAGAAATTCCCTATATGTTGGGGCAAAAACACAGAAATTCTTTTTATTTTGGGGAAAACTCAGAAATTCCATTTATTTTGGGGAAAATTCCAGAAATTTCCCTTATTTTGGGGCAAATTGCAGAAATTTCACTTAATTTGGGGCAAAATTGCAGAAATTTCACTTATTTCAGGGAAAAAAAACAGAAATTTTCAATATTTTGGAGCAAAATTGCAGAAATTCTCAATATTTTGTGCCAAAAATGCAGAAATTCCCCTTATTTTGATGTATAAATGCTGAAATTCCCCTTATTTCGGGACAAAAAGGCAGAAATTTCCCTTATTTTGGGGCAAAAAGACAGAAATTGCCCTTATTTTGTGGCAAAAAGGCAGAAATTTCTTTTATTTTGGGGTAAAATTGCAGAAATTTCACTTATTTCAGGGCATAATTCAAAAATTCCTTTTATTTTGGGGCAAAAAGACAGAAATTCCGTTTATTTTTGGGTAAAAATGCAAAAATTTCACTTATTTTGATGTAAAAAGGCAGAAATTCCTATTATTTTGGGGCAAAAATTAAGAAATTTCCCTTTTTTGTGGCAAAAGGTATACATTACCCTTATTTTTGGGAAAAAAAGCAGAAATTCCCTGTATTTTGGAGCAAAATTGCAGAAATTCTCCAAGTTGTGGGGCAAAAAGGGAGAAATTTTCTATTTGTTGGGGCAAAAAGACAGAAATTCTCCTTATTTTGGGGCAAAACTCAAAAATTCCACTTATTTTGGGGCAAAATTGCAGAAATTTCACTTATTTTGGGGCAAAATTGCAGAAATTTCCTTTATTTCAGGGAAGAAATAGAGAAATTTTTCTTATTTTGGGGCAAAAAGGCAGAAATTCCTAATATTTTGTGGTAAAAATGCAGAAATTCCTCTTATTTTGTGTCAAAAAGTCAGAAATTTTCCTTATTTTGAGGCAAAATTGAAGAAATTTCATTTATTTCAGGCCATAATTCAAAAATTCCTTTTATTTTGGGGCAAAAAGACAGAAATTCCATTTATTTTTGGGTATGAAAGGCAGAAATTTCACTTATTTTGAGGTAAAAAGGCAGAAATTCCTCTTATTTTGGGGCAAAAATGAAGAAATTTCCCTTTTGTGGCAAAAGGTATACATTCCCCTTATTTTCGGGCTAAAAAGCAGAAATTCCCCGTATTTTGGAGCAAAATTGCAAAAATTCTCCTAATTGTGGGGCAAAAATGCAGACATTCCCTATATGTTGGGGTAAAAAGACAGAAATTCTTTTTATTTTGGGTCAAAACTCAGAAATTCCACTTATTTTGGGGCAAAATTCCAAAAATTTCTTTTATGTTTGGGCAAAATTGCAGAAATTTTACTTATTTTGGGGCAAAATTGCAGAAATTTCACGTATTTTGGGGCAAAATTGCAGAAATTTCACTTATTTTAGGGAAAAATGCAGAAATTTTCCTTATTTTGGGGCAAAAAGGCAGAAATTCTTAATATTTTTTGGTAAAAATGCAGAAATTTCCTTTATTTTGTGTCAAAAAGGCAGAAATTAATTTATTTTGGGGCAAAATTGCAGAAATTTCACTTATTTCAAGGCATAATTCAAAAATTCCTTTTATTTTGGGGCAAAAAGAGAGAAATTCCGTTTATTTTGGGTAAAAAGGTAGAAATTTCACTTATTTTGAGGTAAAAATGCAGAAATTCCTCTTATTTTGGGGCAAAAATGAAGAAATTTCCATTTTTTTGTGGCAAAAGGTATACATTTCCCTTATTTTCAAGCAAAAAAGCAGAAATTCCCGTATTTTGGAGGAAAATTGAAGAAATTCCCCTAATTGTGGGGCAAAAAGGCAGAAATTCCCTATATGTGTAGGCTAAAAGACAAAAATTCTCCACATTTTTGGGCAAACTCAGAAATTCCACTTATTCTGGGGCAAAATTTCAGAAATTTCCCTTATTTTGGGGCAAAATTGCAGAAATTGCCCTTATTTTAGGGCAAAATTGCAGAAATTTCACTTATTTCATGGAAAAAAGGCAGAAATTTTCTTTATTTTGGAGCAAAAAGGCAGAAATTCCTAATATTTTTGGCAAAAATGCAGAAATTCCCCTTATTTTGAGGTAAAAAGGCTGAAATTCCCCTTATTTGGGGGCAAAAAGGCATGAGTTTTCCTTATTTTGTAACAAAAAGACAGAAATTGCCCTTATTTTGTGGCAAAAAGGCAGAAATTTCTTTTATTTTAGGGAAAAATTGCAGAAATATCACTTATTTCAGGGCATAATTCAAAAATTCCTTTTATTTTGGGGCAAAAAGACAGAAATTCCGTTTATTTTTGGGTAAAAAGTCAGAAATTCCTCTTATTTTGAGGCAAAAATGAAGAAATTTCTTTTTTTCGTGGCAAAAAGTATACATTATTTTTATTTTCGGGCTAAAAAGCAGATATTCCCCGTATTTTGTAGCAAATTGCAGAAATTCCTCTAATTGTGGGGCAAAAATGCAGAAATTCCCTATATGTTGGGGCAAAAATACAGAAATTCCTTTTATTTTGGGGCAAAACTCAGAAATTCCATTTATTTTGGGGAAAATTACAGAAATTTCCCTTTTTTTGGGCAAAATTGCAGAAATTTCACTTATTTTGGGGCAACATTGCAGAAATTTCACTTATTTCAGGGAAAAAAGGCAGAAATTTTTGATATTTTGGGGCAAAAAGGCAAAATTCCTAATATTTTGTGGCAAAAATGCTGAAATTCCCATTATTTTAAGGTAAAAAGGCTGAAATTCCCCTTATTTGGGGTCAAAATTCCAGAAATTTCCCTTATTTTGGGGCAAAATTCCAGAAATTTCACTTATTTTTTTGGCAAAATTGCAGAAATTTCACTTATTTCAGGGAAAAAAAGGCAGGAATTTTCCTTATTTTGGGGCAAAAATGCAGAAATTCCTAATATTTTGTGTCAAAAAGGCAGATATTTCTCTTATTTTGGGGCAAAATTGCAGAAATTTCACTTATTTCAGGGCATAATTCAAAAATTCCTTTTATTTTGGGGCAAAAAGACAGAAATTCCGTTTATTTTTGAATAAAAAGGCAGAAATTTCACTTATTTTGAGGTTAAAAAGCAGAAATTCCTCTTATTTTGGGGCAAAAATGAAGAAATTTCCCTTTTTTGTGGCAAAAGGTATACATTCCTCTTAATTTTGGGAAAAAAAGCAGAAATTCCCCGTATTTTGGAGCAAAATTGCAGAAATTCCCCTAGTTGTGGGGCAAAAAGGCAGAAATACCCTATATGTTGGGGCAAGAACAGAGAAATTCATTTTATTTTGGGGTAAAACTCAGAAATTCCATTTATTTTGGGGAAAATTCCAGAAATTTCCCTTATTTTGGGGCAAAATTGCAGAAATTTCCTTTATTTCAGGGAAGAAAGATAGAAATTTTCTTTATTTCGGGCCAAAAACGCAGAAATTCCTAATATTTTGTGGCATAAATGCAGAAATTCCCCTAATTTTCTGTCAAAAAGTCAGAAATTTCCCACATTTTGGGGAAAAATTGAAGAAATTTCACTTATTTCAGGGCATAATTCAAAAATTTATTTTATTTTGGGGCAAAAAGACAGAAATTCCATTTATTTTTGGGTAAGAAAGGCAGAAATTTGACTTATTTTGAGGTAAACAGGCAGAAATTCCTCTTATTTTGGGTCAAAAATGAAGAAATTTCCCTTTTTTGTGGCAAAGGTATACATTCCCCTTATTTTCGGGCTAAAAAACAGAAATTCCTCGTATTTAGAAGCAAAATTGCAGAAATTATCCTAATTGTGGGGCAAAAATGCAGAAATTCCCTATATGTTGGCTTAAAAAGACAGAAATTCTTTTTATTTTGGGGCAAAACTCAGAAATTACACTTATTTTGGGGCAAAATTGCAGAAATTTCACTTATTTCAGGGATAAAAGGCAGAAATTTTCCTTATTTTGGGGCAAAAAGGGAGAAATTCCTAATATTTTGTGGCAAAAATGCTGAAATTCCCATTATTTTGAGGTAAAAAGGCTGAAATTCCCCTTATTTGGGGGCAAAATTCCAGAAATTTCTCTTATTTTGGAGCAAAATTCCAGAAATTTCACTTATTTTGGGGCAAAATTGCAGAAATTTCACTTATTTCAGGGAAAAAAGGCAGGAATTTTCCTTATTTTGGGGCAAAAATGCAGAAATTCCTAATATTTTGTGTCAAAAAAGTAAAGATTTCTCTTATTTTGGGGCAAAATTGCAGAAATTTCACTTATTTCAGGGCATAATTCAAAAATTCCTTTTATTTTGGGGCAAAAAGACAGAAATTCCATTTATTTTTGAATAAAAAGGCAGAAATTTCACTTATTTTGAGGTTAAAAGGCAGAAATTCCTCTTATTTTGGGGCAAAAATGAAGAAATTTCCCTTTTTTGTGGCAAAAGGTATACATTCCTCTTATTTTTGGGAAAAAAAGCAGAAATTCCCCGTATTTTGGAGCAAAATTGCAGAAATTCCCTTTGTTGTGGGGCAAAAAGGCAGAAATACCCTATATGTTGGGGCAAAAACACAGAAATTCTTTTTATTTTGGGGTAAAACTCAGAAATTCTATTTATTTTGGGGAAAATTCTAGAAATTTCCCTTATTTTGGGGCAAAATTGCAGAAATTTCACTTATTTTTGGGCAAAATTGCAGAAATTTCACTTATTTCAGAGAAAAAAGGCAGAAATTTTCAATATTTTGGAGCAAAATTGCAGAAATTCTCAATATTTTGTGCCAAAAATGCAGAAATTCCCCTTATTTTGAGGTATAAAGGCTGAAATTCCCCTTATTTTGGGACAAAAAGGCAGAAATTTCACTTATTTTGGGGCAAAAAGACAGAAATTGCCCTTATTTTGTGGCAAAAAGGCAGAAATTTCTTTTATTTTGGGAGATAATTGCAGAAATATCACTTATTTCAGGGAATAATTTAAAATTTCCTTTTATTTTGGGGTAAAAAGACAGAAATTCCATTTAATTTTGGGTAAAAAGGCAGAAATTTCACTTATTTTGAGGTCAAAATGCAAAAGTTCCTCTTATTTTAAGGCAAAAAGAAGAAATTTTTTTTTGTGGCAAAAGGTATACATTATTTTTATTTTCAGGCTAAAAAGCAGAAATTCCCCGTATTTTGGAGCAAAATTGCAGAAATTTTTCTAATTGTGGGGCAAAAATGCAGAAATTTCCTATATGTTGGAGCAAAAAGACAGAAATTCTTTTTATTTTGGGGCAAAACTCAGAAATTCCATTTATTTTTGGGAAAATTCCAGAAATTTCCCTTATTTTGGGGCAAAATTGCAGAAATTTCACTTATTTTGTTGAAACATTGCAGAAATTTCACTTATTTCAGGGAAAAAAGGCAAAAATTTTTGATATTTTGGAGCAAAATGGCAGAAATTATCAATATTTTGTGGCAAAAATGCAGAAATTCCCCTATTTTGAAGTAAAAAAGCTGAAATTCCCCTTATTTCGGAACAAAAAGGCAAAAATTTCCCTTATTTTGAGGCAAAATTGCAGAAATTTCACTTATTTCAGGGAAAAAATGCAGAAATTTTCTTATTTTGGGGCAAACTCAGAAATTCCTAATATTTTGTGGCAAAAAGGCAGAAATTCCCCAAATTTGTGTCAAAAAGGCAGAAATTTCTTTTATGTTGGGGCAAAATTGCAGAAATTTCCCTTATTTAAGGGCAAAATTTATAAATTCCTTTTATTTTGGGGTAAAAAGACAGAAATTCCGTTTATTTTTGGGTAAAAAGGCAGAAATTTCACTTATTTTGAGGTAAAAATGCAGAAATTCCTCTTATTTTGGGGCAAAAATGAAAAAATTTCTTTTTTTGTGGCAAAAGGTATACATTATTTTTATTTTCGGGCTAAAAAGCAGAATTTCCCCGTATTTTGGAGCTAAATTGCAGAAATTCCCCTAATTGTGGGGCAAAAATGCAGAAATTCCCTATATGTTAGGGAAAAAGTCAGATATTCTCCTTATTTTGGGGCAAAACTCAAAATTCCAATTATTTTGGGGCAAAATTCCAGAAATTTTCCTTATTTGGGGCAAAATTGCAGAAATTTCACTTATTTCAGGGCATAATTCAAAAATTCCTTTTGTTTTGGGGCAAAAAGACATAAATTCCGTTTATTTTTGAATAAAAAGGAAGAAATTTCACATATTTTGAGGTTAAAAGGCAGAAATTCCTCTTATTTTGGGGCAAAAATGAAGAAATTTCCCTTTTTTGTGGCGAAAGGTATGCATTCCTGTTATTTTTGAGAAAAAAGTAGAAATTCCCCAAATTTTGGAGCATAATTGCAGAAATTCCCCTAGTTGTGGGGCAAAAAGGCATAAATTCCCTATATGTTGGGGCAAAAACACTAAAATTCTTTTTATTTTGGGGTAAAACTCAGAAATTCCATTTATTTTGGGGAAAATTCCAGAAATTTCCCTTATTTTGAGGCAAAATTGCAGAAATTTCACTTATTTTTGGGCAAAATTGCAGAAATTTCACTTATTTCAGGGAAAAAAGGAAGAAATTTTCAATATTTTGGAGCAAAATGGGAGAAATTCTCAATATTTTGTGCAAAAAATGCAGAAATTCCTCTTATTTTGAGGTATAAAGGCTGAAATTCCCCTTATTTCGGGACAAAAAGGCAGAAATTTCCCTTATTTTGGGGCAAAAAGACAGAAATTGCCCTTATTTTGTGGCAAAAAGCAGAAATTTCTTTTATTTTGGGGAAAATTGCAGAAATATCACTTATTTCAGGGCATAATTCAAAAATTCCTTTTATTTTGGGGCAGAAAGACAGAAATTCCGTTTATTTTTGGGTAAAAAGGCAGAAATTTCACTTATTTTGAGGTAAAAATGCAGAAATTCCTTATATTTTGAGGCAAAAATGAAGAAATTTCTTTTTTTTTGTGGCAAAAGGTATACATTATTTTTATTTTCGTGCTAAAAAGCAGAAATTCCCCTTATTTTGGAGCAAAATTGCAGAAATTCCTCTAATTGTGGGGCAAAAATGCAGAAATTCCTTATATGTTGGGGCAAAAAGACAGAAATTCTTTTTATTTTGGGGCAAAACTCAGAAATTCCATTTATTTTGGGGAAAATTCCAGAAATTTCCCTTATTTTGGGGCAAAATTGCAGAAATTTCACTTATTTTGGGGCAACATTGCAGAAATTTCACTTATTTCAGGGAAAAAAGGCAGAAATTTTAATATTTTAGAGCAAAATGGCAGAAATTATCAATATTTTGTGGCAAAAATGCAGAACTTCCTCTATTTTGAGGTAAAAAGGCTGAAATTCTCCTTATTTCCGAACAAAAAGACAGAAATTTCCCTTATTTTGGGGCAAAAAGACAGAAATTCCTTTTATTTTGTGGAAAAAAGGCAGAAATTTCTTTTATTTTGGGGTATAATTGCAGAAATTTCACTTATATCAGGGCATAATTCCAAAATTCTTTTTATTTCGGTGCAAAATGACAGAAATTCTGTTTATTTTTGGGTAGAAAGGCAGAAATTTCACTTATTTTGAGGTTAAAAGGCAGAAATTCCTCTTATTTTGGGGCAAAAATGAAGAAATTTCCCTTTTTTGTGGCGAAAGGTATACATTCCCCTTATTTTCGGGCAAAAAGGCAGAAATTCCCCGTATTTTGGAGCAAAATTGCAGAAATTCCCCTAATTGCGGGGCAAAAAGGCAAAAATTCCCTATATGTTAGGGCAAAAGTCAGATATTCTCATTATTTTGGGGCAAAACTCAAAATTCCAATTATTTTGGGGCAAAATTTCAGAAATTTCCCTTATTTGGGGCAAAATTGCAGAAATTTCACTTATTTTGGGGCAAAATTGCAGAAATTTCACTTATTTCAGTGAAAAAAAGGCAGAAATTTTCCTTATTTTGGGGCAAAAAGGCAAAAATTTCCTAGTATTTTGTGGCAAAAATGCTGAAATTCCCATTATTTTGAGGTAAAAAGGCTGAAATTCCCCTTATTTTGTGGCAAAATTCCAGAAATTTCACTTATTTTGGGGCAAAATTGCAGAAATTTCACTTATTTCAGGGCATAATTCAAAAATTCCTTTTATTTTGGGGCAAAAAGAGAGAAATTCCGTTTATTTTGGGTAAAAAGGCAGAAATTTCACTTATTTTGAGGTAAAATGCAGAAATTCCTCTTATTTTGGGGCAAAAATGAAGAAATTTCACATTTTTGTGGCAAAAGGTATACATTCCCCTTATTTTCGGGCAAAATAGCAGAAATGCCTGTATTTTGGAGCAAAATTGCAGAAATTCCTCAAATTGTGGGGCAAAAAGGCAGAAATTCCCTATATGATGAGGCTAAAAGACAAAAATTCTCCACATTTTTGGGCACAACTCAGAAATTCCACTTATTCTGAGGCAAAATTCCAGACATTTCCCTTATTTTGGGGCATAATTCCAGAAATTTCCCTTATTTTAGGGCAAAATTGCAGAAATTTCACTTATTTCATGGAAAAAAGGCAGAAATTTTCCTTATTTTGGAGCAAAAAGGCAGAAATTCCTAATAGTTTGTGTCAAAATTGCAGAAATTCCCCTTATTTTGAGGTAAAAAGGCTGAAATTTCCCTTATTTGGGGGCAAAAAGAGATAAATTTCCTTTATTTTGGGGCAAAAAGACAGAAATTTCCCTTATTTTGTGGCAAAAAGGCAGAAATTTCTTTTATTTTGGGGAAAAATTGCAGAAATATCACTTATTTCAGGGCATAATTCAAAAATTCCTTTTATTAAGGGGAAAAAAGACAGAAATTCCGTTTATTGTTGGGTAAAAAGGCAGAAATTTCACTTATTTTGAGGTAAAAATGCAGAAATTCCTCTTATTTTGGGGCAAAAATAAAAAAAATTCTTTTTTTGTGGCAAAAGGTATACATTATTTTTATTTTCCGGCTAAAAAGAAGAAATTCCATGTATTTTGGAGCAAAATTGCAGAAATTCCCCTAATTGTGGGGCAAAAATGCAGAAATTCCCTATATGTTGTGGCAACAAGACAGAAATTCTTTATTTTGGGGCAAAAAGGCAGAAATTCCTAATATTTTGTGGCAAAAATGATGAAATTCCCATTATTTTGAGGTAAAAAGGCTGAAATTCCCCTTATTTGGGGGCAAAATTCCAGAAATTTTCCTTATTTTGGGGCAAAATTCCAGAAATTTCACTTATTTTGGGGCAAAATTCCAGAAATTTCACTTATTTCAGGGAAAAAAAGGCAGGAATTTTCCTTATTTTGGGGCAAAAAGGCAGAAATTTCTAATATTTTGTGTCAAAAAGGCAGAAATTTCTCTTATTTTGGGGCAAAATTGCAGAAATTTCACTTATTTCAGGGCATAATTAAAAAATTCCTTTTATTTTGGGGCAAAAAGACAGAAATTCCGTTTATGTTTGAATAAAAAGGCAGAAATTTCACTTATTTTGAGGTTAAAAAGAAGAAATTCCTCTTATTTTGGGGCAAAAATGAAGAAATTTTGCTTTTTTGTGGCAAAAGGTATACATTCCTCTTATTTTTGGGAAAAAAAGCAGAAATTCTCCGTATTTTGGAGCAAAATTGCAGAAATTCCCCTAGTTGTGGGGCAAAAAGGCAGAAATACCCTATATGTTAGGGCTGAAACACAGAATTTCTTTTAATTTTGGGGAAAATTCCAGAAATTTTTCTAATTTTGGGGCAAAATTGCAGAAATTTCACTAATTTTTGGGCAAAATTGCAGAAATTTAACTTATTTCAGGGAAAAAAGGCAGAAATTTTCAATATTTTGGAGCAAAATTGCAGAATTTCTCAATATTTTGTGCCAAAAATGCAGAAATTCCCCTTATTTTGAGGTATAAAGGCTAAAATTCCCCTTATTTTGGGACAAAAAGGCAGAAATTTACCTTATTTTGGGGCAAAAAGACAGAAATTGCCCTTATTTTATGGCAAAAAGGCAGAAATTTCTTTTATTTTGGGGGAAAATTGCAGAAATATCAGTTATTTCAGGGAATAATTCAAAATTTCCTTTTATTTTGGGGCAAAAAGACAGAAAATCCGTTTATTTTTGGGTAAAAAGCCAAAAATTTCACTTATTTTGAGGACAAAATGCAGAAGTTCCTCTTATTTGGAGGCAAAAATGAAGAAATTTTTTTTGTGGCAAAAGGTATACATTATTTTTATTTTCGGGCTAAAAAGAAGAAATTCCCCGTATTTTGGAGCAAAATTGCAGAAATTCCTCTTATTGTGGGGCAAAAATGCAGAAATTCCCTATATGTTGGGGCAAAAAGACAGAAATTCTTTTTATTTTGGGGCAAAACTCAGAAATTCCATTTATTTTTGGGAAAATTCCAGAAATTTCCCTTATTTTGGGGCAAAATTGCAGAAATTTCACTTATTTTGTGGCAAGATTGCAGAAATTTAACTAATTTCAGGGAAAAAAGGCAGAAATTTTTGATATTTTGGAGCAAAATGGCAGAAATTATCAATATTTTGTGGCAAAAATGCAGAAATTCCCCTATTTTGAGGTAAAAAGGCTGAAATTCCCCTTATTTCGGAACAAAAAGGCCAAAATTTCCCTTATTTTGGGGCAAAATTGCAGAAATTTCACTTATTTCAGGAAAAAAAGGCAGAAATTTTCTTATTTTGGGGCAAACTCAGAAATTCCTAATATTTTGTTGCAAAAATGCAGAAATTCCCCTTATTTTGTGTCAAAAAGGCAGAAATTTCTTTTATGTTGGGGCAAAATTGCATAAATTTCCCTTATTTCAGGGCAAAATTTAAAAATTCCTATTATTTTGGGGCAAAAAGACAGAAATTCCGTTTTTTTTTGGGTAAAAAGGCAGAAATTTCACTTATTTTGAGGTAAAAATGCAGAAATTCCTCTTATTTTATGGCAAAAATGAAAAAATTTCTTTTTTTGTGGCAAAAGGTATACATTAATTTTATTTTCGGGCTAAAAAGCAGAAATTCCCCGTATTTTGGAGCTAAATTGCAGAAATTCCCCTAATTGTGGGGCAAAAATGCAGAAATTCCCTATATGTTGGGGCAAAAAGACAGAAATTCTTTATTTTGGGGCAAAACTCAGAAATTCCATTTATTTTGTGGAAAATTCCAGAAATTTCCCTTATTTTGGGGCTAAATTGCAGAAATTTAAATATTTTGGGGCAAAATTGCAGAAATTTCACTTATTTCAGGAAAAAAAGGCAGAAATTTTCGATATTTTGGAGCAAAATGGCAGAAATTCTCAATATTTTGTGGCAAAAATGCAGAAATTCCCTTTATTTTGAGGTAAAAAGCCTGAAATTCCCCTTATTTTGGAACAAAAAGGCAGAAATTTCCCTTATTTTTGGGCAAAAATACAGAAATTCCTTTTATTTTTTGGCAAAAAGGCAGAAATTTCTTTTATTTTGGGATAAAATTGCAGAAATTTCACTTATTTCAGGGCATAATTCAAAAATTCCTTTTATTTTGGGGCAAAATGACAGAAATTCCATTTATTTTTGGGTAGAAAGGCAGAAATTTCACTTATTTTGAAGTTAAACGGCAGAAATTCTTCTTATTTTGGGGCAAAAATGAAGAAATTTCCCTTTTTTTGGCAAAAGGTATACATTCCCCTTATTTTCGGGCAAAAAGGCAGAAATTCCCCGTATTTTGGAGCAAAATTGCAGAAATTCCTCTAATTGCCGTGCAAACAGGCAAAAATTCCCTATATGTTAGGGAAAAAGTCAGATATTCTCCTTATTTTGGGGCAAAACTCAAAATTCCAATTATTTTGGGGAAAATTCCAGAAATTTCCCTATTTGGGGCAAAATTCCAGAAATTTCACTTATTTTAGGGCAAAATTGCAGAAATTTAACTTATTTCAGGAATAAAAGGCAGAAATTTTTCTTATTTTGGGGCAAAAAGGCAGAAATTCCTAATATTTTGTGGCAAAAATGCTGAAATTCCCATTATTTTGAGGTAAAAAGGGTGAAATTCCCCTTATTTGGGGGCAATATTCCAGAAATTTCCCTTATTTTGGGAAAAAATTAAAGAAATTTCACTTATTTTGGGGCAAAATTGCAAAAATTTAACTTATTTCAGGGAAAAAAAAGCAGGAATTTTCCTTATTTTGGGGCAAAAAGGCAAAAATTCCTAATATTTTGTGTCAAAAAGGCAGAAATTTCTCTTATTTTGGGGCAAAATTGCAGAAATTTCAGTTATTTCAGGGCATAATTTAAAAATTCCATTTATTTTGGGGCAAAAAGACAGAAATTCCATTTATTTTGAAATAAAAAGGCAAAAATTTCACTTATTTTGAGGTTAAAAGGCAGAAATTCCTCTTATTTTTGGGCAAAAATGAAGAAATTTCCCTTTTTTGTGGCGAAACGTATGCATTCCTCTTATTTTTGGGAAAAAAAGCAGAAATTCCTCGTATTTTGGAGCAAAATTGCAGAAATTCCCCTAGTTGTGGGGCAAAAAGGCATAAATTCCCTATATGTTGGGGCAAAAACACAGAAATTCTTTTTATTTTGGGGTAAAACCCAGAAATTCCATTTATTTTGGGGAAAATTCCAGAAATTTCCCTTATTTTGAGGCAAAATTGTAGAAATTTCACTTATTTTTGGGCAAAATTTCAGAAATTTCACTTATTTTAGGGAAAAAAGACAGAAATTTTCAATATTTTGGAGCAAAATTGCAGAAATTCTCAATATTTTGTGCCAAAAATGCAGAAATTCCCCTTATTTTGAGGTATAAAGGCTGAAATTCCCCTTATTTCGGGACAAAAAGGCAGAAATTTCCCTTATTTTGTGGCAAAAAGCAAAAATTTCTTTTATTTTGGGGAAAAATTGCAAAAATATCACTTATTTCAGGGCATAATTCCAAAATTCCTTTTATTTTGTGGCAAAAAGACAGAAATTCCGTTTATTTTTGGGTAAAAAGGCAGAAATTTCACTTATTTTGAGGTAAAAATGCAGAAATTTCTCTTATTTTGAGGTAAAAATGAAGAAATTTCTATTTTTTGTGGCAAAAGGTATACATTATTTTTATTTTCGGGCTAAAAAGCAGAAATTCCCCGTATTTTGGAGCAAAATTGCAGAAATTCCTCTAATTGTGGGGCAAAAATGCAGAAATTCCCTATATGTTGGGGCAAATAGACAGAAATTCTTTTTATTTTGGGGCAAACCTCAGAAATTCCATTTATTTTGGGGAAAATTCCGGAAATTTCCTTTATTTTGGGGCAAAATTGCAGAAATTTCACTTATTTTGGGGCAACATTGCAGAAATTTCACTTATTTTAGGGAAAAAAAGCAGAAATTTTTTATATTTTGGAGCAACATGGCAGAAATTATCAATATTTTGTGGCAAAAATGCAGAAATTCCCCTATTTTGAGGTAAAAAGGCTGAAATTCTCCTTATTTCGGAACAAAAAGGCAGAAATTTCCCTTATTTTGGGGCAAAAAGACAGAAATTCCTTTTATTTTGTGGCAAAAAGGCAGAAATTTCTTTTATTTTGTGGTAAAATTGCAGAAATTTCACTTATTTCAAGGCATAATTCAAAAATTCTTTTTATTTCAGGGCAAAATGACAGAAATTCTGTTTATTTTTGGTAGAAAGGCAGAAATTTCACTTATTTTGAGGTTAAAAGGCAGAAATTCCTCTTATTTTGGGGCAAAAATGAAGAAATTTCCTTTTTTTGTGGCAAAAGGTATACATTCCCCTTATTTTCGGGCAAAAAGGCAGAAATTCCCCGTATTTTGGAGCAAAATTGCAGAAATTCCCCTAATTGCGGGGCTAAAAGGCAAAAATTCCCTATATGTTAGGGCAAAAGTCAGATATTCCCCTTATTTTGGGGCAAAACTCAAAATTCCAATTATTTTCGGGCAAAATTCCAGAAATTTCCCTTATTTGGGGCAAAATTGCAGAAATTTCACTTATTTTGGGGCAAAATTGCAGAAATTTCACTTATTTCAGGAAAAAAAGGCATAAATTTTCCTTATTTTGGGGCAAAAAGGCAGAAATTCCTAATATTTTGTGGCAAAAATGCTGAAATTCCCATTATTTTGAGGTAAAAAGGCTGAAATTCGCCTTATTTGGGGGCAAAATTCCAGAAATTTCCCTTATATTGGGGCAAAATTCCAGAAATTTCACTTATTTTGGGGCAAAATTTCAGAAATTTCACTTATTTCAGGGCATAATTCAAAAATTCCTTATATTTTGGGGCAAAAAGACAGAAATTCCGTTTATTTTTGAATAAAAAGGCAGAAATTTCACTTATTTTGAGGTTAAAAGGCAGAAATTCCTCTTATTATGGGGCAAAAATGAAGAAATTTCCCTTTTTTGTGGCAAAAGGTATACATTCCTCTTATTTTTGGGAAAAAAGCAGAAATTCACCGTATTTTGGAGCAAAATTGCAGAAATTCCCCTAGTTCTGGGGCAAAAAGGCAGAAATTCCCTATATGTTGGGGCAAAAACACAGAAATTCATTTATTTTGGGGTAAAACTCAGAAATTCCATTTATTTTGGGGAAAATTCCAGAAATTTTTCTTATTTTGGGGCAAAATTGCAGAAATTTCACTTAATTTGGGGCAAAATTGCAGAAATTTCACTTATTTCAAGGAAAAAAGGCAGAAATTTTCAATATTTTGGAGCAAAATTGCAGAAATTCTCAATATTTTGTGACAAAAATGCAGAAATTTCCCTTATTTTGAGGTATAAAGGCTGAAATTCCCCTTATTTCGGGACAAAAAGGCAGAAATTTCCCTTAATTTGGGGCAAAAAGACAGAAATTGCCCTTATTTTGTGGCAAAAAGGCAGAAATTTCTTTTATGTTGGGGAAAAATTGCAGAAATTTCACTTATTTCAGGGCATAATTCAAAAATTCCTTTTATTTTGGGGCAAAATGACAGAAAGTCCATTTATTTTTGGGTAGAAAGGCAGAAATTTCACTTATTTTGAGGTTAAAAGGCAGAAATTCCTCTTATTTTGGGGCAAAAATGAAGAAATTTCCCTTTTTTGTGGCAAAAGGTATACATTCCCCATATTTTCGGGCAAAAAGGCAGAAATTCCCCGTATTTTGTAGCAAAATTGCAGTAATTCCTCTAATTGCCGTGCAAAAAGGCAAAAATTCCCTATATGTTAGGGCAAAAGTCAGATATTCTCCTTATTTTGGGGCAAAACTCAAAATTCCAATTATTTTGGGGCAAAATTCCAGAAATTTCCCTTATTTGGGGCAAAATTGCAGAAATTTCACTTATTTTGGGGCAAAAGTGCAGAAATTTCACTTATTTCAGGGAAAAAAGGCAGAAATTTTCCTTATTTTGGGGCAAAAAGGCAGAAATTCCTAATATTTTGTGGCAAAACTGCTGAAATTCCCATTATTTTGAGGTAAAAAGGCTGAAATCCCCCTTATTTGGGGGCAAAATTCCAGAAATTTCCCTTATTTTGGGGATAAATTCCAGAAATTTCACTTATTTTGGGGCAAAATTGCAGAAATTTCACTTATTTCAGGGAAAAAATGCAGGAATTTTCCTTATTTTGGGGCAAAAAGGCAGAAATTCCTAATATTTTGTGTCAAAAAGGCAGAAATTTCTCTTATTTTGGGGCAAAATTGCAGAAATTTCACTTATTTCTGGGCATAATTCAAAAATTCCTTTTATTTTGGGGCAAAAAGACAGAAATTCCATTTATTTTTGAATAAAAAGGCAGAAATTTCACTTATTTTGAGGTTAAAGGCAGAAATTCCTCTTATTTTGGGGCAAAAATGAAGTAATTTCCCTTTTCTGTGGCAAAAGGTATACATTCCTCTTATTTTTGGGCAAAAAAAGCAGAAATTCCCCGTATTTTAAAGCAAAATTGCAGAAATTCCCCTAGTTCTGGGGCAAAAAGGCAGAAATTCCCTATATGTTGGGGCAAAAACACAGAAATTCTTTTTATTTTGGGGTAAAACTCAGAAATTCCATTTATTTTGGGGAAAATTCCAGAAATTTCCATTATTTTGGGGCAAAATTGCAGAAATTTCACTTATTTTGGGGCAAAATTGCAGAAATTTCACTTATTTCAGGAAAAAAAGGCAGAAATTTTCAATATTTTGGAGCAAAATTGCAGAAATTCTCAATATTTTGTGACAAAAATGCAGAAATTCCCCTTATTTTGAGGTATAAAGGCTAAAATTCCCCTTATTTTGGGACAAAAAGGCAGAAATTTCCCTTATTTTGGGGCAAAAATACAGAAATTGCCCTTATTTTGTGGCAAAAAGGCAGAAATTTCTTTTATTTTGGGGAAAAATTGCAGAAATATCACTTATTTCAGGGCATAATTCAAAATTTCCTTTTATTTTGGGGCAAAAAGACAGAAATTCCATTTATTTTTGAGTAAAAAGGCAGAAATTTCACTTATTTTGAGGTAAAAATGCAGAAATTCCTCTTATTTTGAGGCAAAAATGAAGAAATTTCTTTTTTTTGTGGCAAAAGGTATACATTTTTTTATTTTCGGGCTAAAAAGCAGAAATTCCCCGTATTTTGGAGCAAAATTGCAGAAATTCCTCTACTTGTGGGGCAAAAATGCAGAAATTCCCTATATGTTGGGGCAAAAAGACAGAAATTCTTTTTATTTTGGGGCAAAACTCAGAAATTCCATTTATTTTGGGGAAAATTCCAGAAATTTCCCTTATTTTGGGGCAAAATTGCAAAAATTTCACTTATTTTGGGGCAACATTGCAGAAATTTCACTTATTTCAGAGAAAAAAGGCAGAAATTTTCGATATTTTGGAGCAAAATGGCAGAAATTCTCAATATTTTGTGGCAAAAATGCAGAAATTCCCCTATTTTGAGGTAAAAAGGCTGAAATTCCCCTTATTTCGGAACAAAAATGCAGAAATTTCCATTTTGGGGCAAAATTGCAGAAATTTCACTTATTTTAGGGAAAAAAGGCAGAAATTTTCTTATTTTGGGGCAAAAAGTCAGAAATTCCTAATATTTTCTGGCAAAAATGCAGAAATTCCCCTTATTTTGTGTCAAAAAGGCAGAAATTTCTTTTATGTTGGGGCAAGATTGCAGAAATTTCCCTTATTTCAGGGCAAAATTCATAAATTCCTTTTATTTTGGTGCAAAAAGACAGAAATTCCGTTTATTTTTGGATAAAAAGGCAGAAATTTCACTTATTTTGAGGTAAAAATGCAGAAATTCCTTTTATTTTAGGGCAAAAATGAAAAAATTTCTTTTTTTGTGGCAAAAGGTATACATTACTTTTATTTTCGGGCTAAAAAGCAGAAATTCCCCGTATTTGGAGCAAAATTGCAGAAATTCCCCTAATTATGGGGCAAAAATGCAGAAATTCCCTATATGTAGAAGCAAAAGACAGAAATTCTTTATTTTGGGGCAAAACTAAGAAATTCCATTTATTTTGGGGAAAATTCCAGAAATTTCCCTTATTTTGGGGCTAAATTGCAGAAATTTTACTTACTTTGGGGCAAAATTGCAGAAATTTCACTTATTTCAGGGAAAAAAGGCAGAAATTTTCGATATTTTGGAGCAAAATGGCAGAAATTCTCAATATTTTGTGGCAAAAATGCAGAAATTCCCTTTATTTTGAGGTAAAAAGGCTAAAATTTCCATTATTTTGGAACAAAAAGGCAGAAATTTCCCTTATTTTTGGGCAAAAAGACAGAAATTCCTTTTATTTTGTGGCAAAAAGCAGAAATTTCTTTTATTTTGGGGTAAAATTGCAGAAATTTCACTTTTTTCAGGGCATAATTCAAAAATTCCTTTTATTTTGGGGCAAAATAACAGAAATTCCATTTATTTTTGGGTCGATAGGCAGAAATTTCACTTATTTTGAGGTTAAAAGGCAGAAATTCCTCTTATTTTTGTGCAAAAATGAAGAAATTTCCCTTTTCTGTGGCAAAAGGTATACATTCCTCTTATTTTTGAGAAAAAAAGGCAGAAATTCCCCGTATTTTAAAGCAAAATTGCAGAAATTCCCCTAGTTCTGGGGCAAAAAGGCAGAAATTCCCTATATGTTGGGGCAAAAACACAGAAATTCTTTTTATTTTGGGGTAAAACTCAGAAATTCCATTTATTTTGGGGAAAATTCCAGAAATTTCCATTATTTTGGGGCAAAATTGCAGAAATTTCACTTATTTTGGGGCAAAATTGCAGAAATTTCACTTATTTCAGGAAAAAAAGGCAGAAATTTTCAATATTTTGGAGCAAAATTGCAGAAATTCTCAATATTTTGTGACAAAAATGCAGAAATTCCCCTTATTTTGAGGTATAAAGGCTAAAATTCCCCTTATTTTGGGACAAAAAGGCAGAAATTTGCCATATTTTGGAGCAAAAATACAGAAATTGCCCTTATTTTGTGGCAAAAAGGCAGAAATTTCTTTTATTTTGGGGAAAAATTGCAGAAATATCACTTATTTCAGGGCATAATTCAAAATTTCCTTTTATTTTGGGGCAAAAAGACAGAAATTCCATTTATTTTTGAGTAAAAAGGCAGAAATTTCACTTATTTTGAGGTAAAAATGCAGAAATTCCTCTTATTTTGAGGCAAAAATGAAGAAATTTCTTTTTTTGTGGCAAAAGGTATACATTTTTTTATTTTCGGGCTAAAAAGCAGAAATTCCCCATATTTTGGAGCAAAATTGCAGAAATTCCTCTACTTGTGGGGCAAAAATGCAGAAATTCCCTATATCTTGGGGCAAAAAGACAGAAATTCTTTTTATTTTGGGGCAAAACTCAGAAATTCCATTTATTTTGGGGAAAATTCCAGAAATTTCCTTTATTTTGGGGCAAAATTGCAAAAATTTCACTTATTTTGGGGCAACATTGCAGAAATTTCACTTATTTCAGAGAAAAAAGGCAGAAATTTTCGATATTTTGGAGCAAAATGGCAGAAATTCTCAATATTTTGTGGCAAAACTGCAGAAATTCCCCTATTTTGAGGTAAAAATTCTGAAATTCCTTTTATTTCGGAACAAAAAGGCAGAAATATCCCTTACTTTGGGGCAAAATTGCAGAAATTTCACTTATTTCAGGGAAAAAATACAGAAATTTTCTTATTTTGGGGCAAAAAGTCAGAAATTCCTAATATTTTGTGGCAAAAATGCAAAAATTTCCCTTATTTTGTGTCAAAAAGGCAGAAATTTCTTTTATGTTGAGGCAAAATTGCAGAAATTTCCCTTATTTCAGGGCAAAATTCAAAAATTCCTTTTATTTTGGGGCTAAAAAACAGAAATTCCGTTTATTTTTGGGTAGAAAGGCAGAAATTTCACTTATTTTGCGGTTAAAAGGCAGAAATTCCTCTTATTTTGGGGCAAAAATGAAGAAATTTCCCTTTTTTGTGGCAAAAGGTATATATTCCCCTTATTTTCGGGCAAAAAGGCAGAAATTCCCCGTATTTTGGAGCAAAATTTCAGAAATACCCCTAATTGCGGGGCAAAAAGGCAAAAATTTCCTATGTGTTAGGGCAAAACTCAGATATTCTCCTTATTTTGAGGAAAAACTAAAAATTCCAATTATTTTGGGGCAAAATTCCAGAAATTTCCCTTATTTGGGGCAAAATTGCAGAAATTTCACTTATTTTGGGGCAAATTGCAGAAATTTCACTTATTTCAGGGAAAAAAGGCAAAAATTTTTCTTATTTTGGGGCAAAAAGGCAGAAATTCCAAATATTTTGTGGCAAAAAAGCTGAAATTCCTATTATTTTGAGGTAAAAAGGCTGAAATTCCCCTTATTTGGGGGCAAAATTCCAGAAATTTCCCTTATTTTGGGGCAAAATTCCAGAAATTTCACTTATTTTGGAGCAAAATTGCAGAAATTTCACTTATTTCAGGGAAAAAAGGCAGGAATTTTCCTTATTTTGGGGCAAAAAGGCAGAAATTCCTAATATTTTGTGACAAAAATGCAGAAATTCCCCTTATTTTGAGGTTTAAGGCTGAAATTCCCCTTATTTTGGGACAAAAAGGCAGAAATTTCCCTTATTTTGGGGCAAAAAGACAGAAATTGCCCTTATTTTGTGGCAAAAAGGCAGAAATTTCTTTTATGTTGGGGAAAAATTGCAGAAATATCACTTATTTCAGGGCATAATTCAAAAATTCCTTTTATTTTGGGGCAAAAAGACAGAAATTCCGTTTATTTTTGGGTAAAAAGGCAGAAATTTCACTTATTTTGAGGTAAAAATGCAGAAATTCCTTATTTTGAGGCAAAAATGAGGAAATTTGTTTTTTTTGTGGCAAAAGGTATACATTATTTTTATTTTCGGGCTAAAAAGCAGAAATTCCCCGTATTTTGGAGCAAAATTGCAGAAATTCCTCTACTTGTGGGGCAAAAATGCAGAAATTCCCTATATGTTGGGGCAAAAAGACTAAAATTCTTTTTATTTTGGGGCAAAACTCAGAAATTCCATTTATTTTGGGGAAAATTCCAGAAATTTCCCTTATTTTGGTGCAAAATTGCAGAAATATCACTTATTTGGGGCAACATTGCAGAAATTTCACTTATTTCAGAGAAAAAAGGCAGAAATTTTTGATATTTTGGAGCAAAATGGCAGAAATTCTCAATATTTTGTGGCAAAAATGCAGAAATTCCCCTATTTTGAGGTAAAAAGGCTGAAATTCCCCTTATTTCGGAACAAAAATTCAGAAATTTCCCTTATTTTGGGGCAAAATTGCAGAAATTTCACTTATTTTAGGGAAAAAAGGCAGAAATTTTCTTATTTTGGGGCAAAAATTCAGAAATTACTAATATTTTCTGGCAAAAATGCAGAAATTCCCCTTATTTTGTGTCAAAAAGGCAGAAATTTCTTTTATGTTGGGGCAAGATTGCAGAAATTTCCCTTATTTCAGGGCAAAATTCATAAATTCCTTTTATTTTGGTGCAAAAAGACAGAAATTCCGTTTATTTTTGGATAAAAAGGCAGAAATTTCACTTATTTTGAGGTAAAAATGCAGAAATTCCTTTTATTTTAGGGCAAAAATGAAAAAATTTCTTTTTTTGTGGCAAAAGGTATACATTACTTTTATTTTCGGGCTAAAAAGCAGAAATTCCCCGTATTTGGAGCAAAATTGCAGAAATTCCCCTAATTATGGGGCAAAAATGCAGAAATTCCCTATATGTAGATGCAAAAGACAGAAATTCTTTATTTTGGGGCAAAACTAAGAAATTCCATTTATTTTGGGGAAAATTCCAGAAATTTCCCTTATTTTGGGGCTAAATTGCAGAAATTTTACTTACTTTGGGGCAAAATTGCAGAAATTTCACTTATTTCAGGGAAAAAAGGCAGAAATTTTCGATATTTTGGAGCAAAATGGCAGAAATTCTCAATATTTTGTGGCAAAAATGCAGAAATTCCCTTTATTTTGAGGTAAAAAGGCTAAAATTTCCATTATTTTGGAACAAAAAGGCAGAAATTTCCCTTATTTTTGGGCAAAAAGACAGAAATTCCTTTTATTTTGTGGCAAAAAGCAGAAATTTCTTTTATTTTGGGGTAAAATTGCAGAAATTTCACTTTTTTCAGGGCATAATTCAAAAATTCCTTTTATTTTGGGGCAAAATAACAGAAATTCCATTTATTTTTGGGTCGATAGGCAGAAATTTCACTTATTTTGAGGTTAAAAGGCAGAAATTCCTCTTATTTTTGTGCAAAAATGAAGAAATTTCCCTTTTCTGTGGCAAAAGGTATACATTCCTCTTATTTTTGGGCAAAAAAAGCAGAAATTCCCCGTATTTTAAAGCAAAATTGCAGAAATTCCCCTAGTTCTGGGGCAAAAAGGCCGAAATTCCCTATATGTTGGGGCAAAAACACAGAAATTCTTTTTATTTTGGGGTAAAACTCAGAAATTCCATTTATTTTGGGGAAAATTCCAGAAATTTCCATTATTTTGGGGCAAAATTGCAGAAATTTCACTTATTTTGGGGCAAAATTGCAGAAATTTCACTTATTTCAGGAAAAAAAGGCAGAAATTTTCAATATTTTGGAGCAAAATTGCAGAAATCCTCAATATTTTGTGACAAAAATGCAGAAATTCCCCTTATTTTGAGGTATAAAGGCTAAAATTCCCCTTATTTTGGGACAAAAAGGCAGAAATTTCCCTTATTTGGGGCAAAAATACAGAAATTGCCCTTATTTTGTGGCAAAAAGGCAGAAATTTCTTTTATTTTGGGGAAAAGTTGCAGAAATATCACCTATTTCAGGGCATAATTCAAAATTTCCTTTTATTTTGGGGCAAAAAGACAGAAATTCCATTTATTTTTGAGTAAAAAGGCAGAAATTTCACTTATTTTGAGGTAAAAATGCAGAAATTCCTCTTATTTTGAGGCAAAAATGAAGAAATTTCTTTTTTTTTTGTGGCAAAAGGTATACATTTTTTTATTTTCGGGCTAAAAAGCAGAAATTCCCCGTATTTTGGAGCAAAATTGCAGAAATTCCTCTACTTGTGGGGCAAAAATGCAGAAATTCCCTATATGTTGGGGCAAAAAGACAGAAATTCTTTTTATTTTGGGGCAAAACTCAGAAATTCCATTTATTTTGGGGAAAATTCCAGAAATTTCCCTTATTTTGGGGCAAAATTGCAAAAATTTCACTTATTTTGGGGCAACATTGCAGAAATTTCACTTATTTCAGAGAAAAAAGGCAGAAATTTTCGATATTTTGGAGCAAAATGGCAGAAATTCTCAATATTTTGTGGCAAAAATGCAGAAATTCCCCTATTTTGAGGTAAAAAGGCTGAAATTCCCCTTATTTCGGAACAAAAATGCAGAAATTTCCATTTTGGGGCAAAATTGCAGAAATTTCACTTATTTTAGGGAAAAAAGGCAGAAATTTTCTTATTTTGGGGCAAAAAGTCAGAAATTCCTAATATTTTCTGGCAAAAATGCAGAAATTCCCCTTATTTTGTGTCAAAAAGGCAGAAATTTCTTTTATGTTGGGGCAAGATTGCAGAAATTTCCCTTATTTCAGGGCAAAATTCAAAAATTCCTTTTATTTTGGGGCAAAAAGACAGAAATTCCGTTTATTTTTGGATAAAAAGGCAGAAATTTCACTTATTTTGAGGTAAAAATGCAGAAATTCCTTTTATTTTAGGGCAAAAATGAAAAAATTTCTTTTTTTGTGGCAAAAGGTATACATTACTTTTATTTTCGGGCTAAAAAGCAGAAATTCCCCGTATTTGGAGCAAAATTGCAGAAATTCCCCTAATTATGGGGCAAAAATGCAGAAATTCCCTATATGTAGAAGCAAAAGACAGAAATTCTTTATTTTGGGGCAAAACTCAAAAATTCCATTTATTTTGGGGAAAATTGCAGAAATTTCCCTTATTTTGGGGCTAAATTGCAGAAATTTTACTTACTTTGGGGCAAAATTGCAGAAATTTCACTTTTTTCAGGGAAAAAAGGCAGAAATTTTCGATATTTTGGAGCAAAATGGCAGAAATTCTCAATATTTTGTGGCAAAAATGCAGAAATTCCCTTTATTTTGAGGTAAAAAGGCTAAAATTTCCATTATTTTGGAACAAAAAGGCAGAAATTTCCCTTATTTTTGGGCAAAAAGACAGAAATTCCTTTTATTTTGTGGCAAAAAGCAGAAATTTCTTTTATTTTGGGGTAAAATTGCAGAAATTTCACTTTTTTCAGGGCATAATTCAAAAATTCCTTTTATTTTGGGGCAAAATAACAGAAATTCCATTTATTTTTGGGTCGATAGGCAGAAATTTCACTTATTTTGAGGTTAAAAGGCAGAAATTCCTCTTATTTTTGTGCAAAAATGAAGAAATTTCCCTTTTCTGTGGCAAAAGGTATACATTCCTCTTATTTTTGGGCAAAAAAAGCAGAAATTCCCCGTATTTTAAAGCAAAATTGCAGAAATTCCCCTAGTTCTGGGGCAAAAAGGCAGAAATTCCCTATATGTTGGGGCAAAAACACAGAAATTCTTTTTATTTTGGGGTAAAACTCAGAAATTCCATTTATTTTGGGGAAAATTCCAGAAATTTCCATTATTTTGGGGCAAAATTGCAGAAATTTCACTTATTTTGGGGCAAAATTGCAGAAATTTCACTTATTTCAGGAAAAAAAGGCAGAAATTTTCAATATTTTGGAGCAAAATTGCAGAAATTCTCAATATTTTGTGACAAAAATGCAGAAATTCCCCTTATTTTGAGGTATAAAGGCTAAAATTCCCCTTATTTTGGGACAAAAAGGCAGAAATTTCCCTTATTTTGGGGCAAAAATACAGAAATTGCCCTTATTTTGTGGCAAAAAGGCAGAAATTTCTTTTATTTTGGGGAAAAATTGCAGAAATATCACTTATTTCAGGGCATAATTCAAAATTTCCTTTTATTTTGGGGCAAAAAGACAGAAATTCCATTTATTTTTGAGTAAAAAGGCAGAAATTTCACTTATTTTGAGGTAAAAATGCAGAAATTCCTCTTATTTTGAGGCAAAAATGAAGAAATTTCTTTTTTTTGTGGCAAAAGGTATACATTTTTTTATTTTCGGGCTAAAAAGCAGAAATTCCCCGTATTTTGGAGCAAAATTGCAGAAATTCCTCTACTTGTGGGGCAAAAATGCAGAAATTCCCTATATGTTGGGGCAAAAAGACAGAAATTCTTTTTATTTTGGGGCAAAACTCAGAAATTCCATTTATTTTGGGGAAAATTCCAGAAATTTCCCTTATTTTGGGGCAAAATTGCAAAAATTTCACTTATTTTGGGGCAACATTGCAGAAATTTCACTTATTTCAGAGAAAAAAGGCAGAAATTTTCGATATTTTGGAGCAAAATGGCAGAAATTCTCAATATTTTGTGGCAAAAATGCAGAAATTCCCCTATTTTGAGGTAAAAAGGCTGAAATTCCCCTTATTTCGGAACAAAAATGCAGAAATTTCCATTTTGGGGCAAAATTGCAGAAATTTCACTTATTTTAGGGAAAAAAGGCAGAAATTTTCTTATTTTGGGGCAAAAAGTCAGAAATTCCTAATATTTTCTGGCAAAAATGCAGAAATTCCCCTTATTTTGTGTCAAAAAGGCAGAAATTTCTTTTATGTTGGGGCAAGATTGCAGAAATTTCCCTTATTTCAGGGCAAAATTCAAAAATTCCTTTTATTTTGGGGCAAAAAGACAGAAATTCCGTTTATTTTTGGATAAAAAGGCAGAAATTTCACTTATTTTGAGGTAAAAATGCAGAAATTCCTTTTATTTTAGGGCAAAAATGAAAAAATTTCTTTTTTTGTGGCAAAAGGTATACATTACTTTTATTTTCGGGCTAAAAAGCAGAAATTCCCCGTATTTGGAGCAAAATTGCAGAAATTCCCCTAATTATGGGGCAAAAATGCAGAAATTCCCTATATGTAGAAGCAAAAGACAGAAATTCTTTATTTTGGGGCAAAACTCAAAAATTCCATTTATTTTGGGGAAAATTGCAGAAATTTCCCTTATTTTGGGGCTAAATTGCAGAAATTTTACTTACTTTGGGGCAAAATTGCAGAAATTTCACTTTTTTCAGGGAAAAAAGGCAGAAATTTTCGATATTTTGGAGCAAAATGGCAGAAATTCTCAATATTTTGTGGCAAAAATGCAGAAATTCCCTTTATTTTGAGGTAAAAAGGCTAAAATTTCCATTATTTTGGAACAAAAAGGCAGAAATTTCCCTTATTTTTGGGCAAAAAGACAGAAATTCCTTTTATTTTGTGGCAAAAAGCAGAAATTTCTTTTATTTTGGGGTAAAATTGCAGAAATTTCACTTTTTTCAGGGCATAATTCAAAAATTCCTTTTATTTTGGGGCAAAATAACAGAAATTCCATTTATTTTTGGGTCGATAGGCAGAAATTTCACTTATTTTGAGGTTAAAAGGCAGAAATTCCTCTTATTTTTGTGCAAAAATGAAGAAATTTCCCTTTTCTGTGGCAAAAGGTATACATTCCTCTTATTTTTGAGAAAAAAAGGCAGAAATTCCCCGTATTTTAAAGCAAAATTGCAGAAATTCCCCTAGTTCTGGGGCAAAAAGGCAGAAATTCCCTATATGTTGGGGCAAAAACACAGAAATTCTTTTTATTTTGGGGTAAAACTCAGAAATTCCATTTATTTTGGGGAAAATTCCAGAAATTTCCATTATTTTGGGGCAAAATTGCAGAAATTTCACTTATTTTGGGGCAAAATTGCAGAAATTTCACTTATTTCAGGAAAAAAAGGCAGAAATTTTCAATATTTTGGAGCAAAATTGCAGAAATTCTCAATATTTTGTGACAAAAATGCAGAAATTCCCCTTATTTTGAGGTATAAAGGCTAAAATTCCCCTTATTTTGGGACAAAAAGGCAGAAATTTGCCATATTTTGGAGCAAAAATACAGAAATTGCCCTTATTTTGTGGCAAAAAGGCAGAAATTTCTTTTATTTTGGGGAAAAATTGCAGAAATATCACTTATTTCAGGGCATAATTCAAAATTTCCTTTTATTTTGGGGCAAAAAGACAGAAATTCCATTTATTTTTGAGTAAAAAGGCAGAAATTTCACTTATTTTGAGGTAAAAATGCAGAAATTCCTCTTATTTTGAGGCAAAAATGAAGAAATTTCTTTTTTTTGTGGCAAAAGGTATACATTTTTTTATTTTCGGGCTAAAAAGCAGAAATTCCCCATATTTTGGAGCAAAATTGCAGAAATTCCTCTACTTGTGGGGCAAAAATGCAGAAATTCCCTATATCTTGGGGCAAAAAGACAGAAATTCTTTTTATTTTGGGGCAAAACTCAGAAATTCCATTTATTTTGGGGAAAATTCCAGAAATTTCCTTTATTTTGGGGCAAAATTGCAAAAATTTCACTTATTTTGGGGCAACATTGCAGAAATTTCACTTATTTCAGAGAAAAAAGGCAGAAATTTTCGATATTTTGGAGCAAAATGGCAGAAATTCTCAATATTTTGTGGCAAAACTGCAGAAATTCCCCTATTTTGAGGTAAAAATTCTGAAATTCCTTTTATTTCGGAACAAAAAGGCAGAAATATCCCTTACTTTGGGGCAAAATTGCAGAAATTTCACTTATTTCAGGGAAAAAATACAGAAATTTTCTTATTTTGGGGCAAAAAGTCAGAAATTCCTAATATTTTGTGGCAAAAATGCAGAAATTTCCCTTATTTTGTGTCAAAAAGGCAGAAATTTCTTTTATGTTGAGGCAAAATTGCAGAAATTTCCCTTATTTCAGGGCAAAATTCAAAAATTCCTTTTATTTTGGGGCAAAAAAACAGAAATTCCGTTTATTTTTGGGTAGAAAGGCAGAAATTTCACTTATTTTGCGGTTAAAAGGCAGAAATTCCTCTTATTTTGGGGCAAAAATGAAGAAATTTCCCTTTTTTGTGGCAAAAGGTATATATTCCCCTTATTTTCGGGCAAAAAGGCAGAAATTCCCCGTATTTTGGAGCAAAATTTCAGAAATACCCCTAATTGCGGGGCAAAAAGGCAAAAATTTCCTATGTGTTAGGGCAAAACTCAGATATTCTCCTTATTTTGAGGAAAAACTAAAAATTCCAATTATTTTGGGGCAAAATTCCAGAAATTTCCCTTATTTGGGGCAAAATTGCAGAAATTTCACTTATTTTGGGGCAAATTGCAGAAATTTCACTTATTTCAGGGAAAAAAGGCAAAAATTTTTCTTATTTTGGGGCAAAAAGGCAGAAATTCCAAATATTTTGTGGCAAAAAAGCTGAAATTCCTATTATTTTGAGGTAAAAAGGCTGAAATTCCCCTTATTTGGGGGCAAAATTCCAGAAATTTCCCTTATTTTGGGGCAAAATTCCAGAAATTTCACTTATTTTGGAGCAAAATTGCAGAAATTTCACTTATTTCAGGGAAAAAAGGCAGGAATTTTCCTTATTTTGGGGCAAAAAGGCAGAAATTCCTAATATTTTGTGCCAAAAATGCAGAAATTCCCCTTACTTTGAGGTATAAAGGCTGAAATTCCCTTTTTTTCGGGACAAAAAGGCAGAAATTTAATTATTTTGGGGCAAAAAGACAGAAATTGCCTTTATTTTGTGGCAAAAAGGCAGAAATTTCTTTTATTTTTGGGGAAAAATTGCAGAAATATCACTTATTTCAGGGCATAATTCAAAAATTCCTTTTATTTTGGGGCAAAAAAAACAGAAATTCTGTTTATTTTTGGGTAAAAAGGCAGAAATTTCACTTATTTTTAGGTAAAAATGTAGAAATTCCTTTTATTTTGAGGCAAAAATGAAGAAATTTCTTTTTTTGTGGCAAAAGGTATACATTATTTTTATTTTCGGGCTAAAAAGCAGAAATTCCCCGTATTTTGGAGCAAAATTGCAGAAATTCCTCTAATTGTGGGGCAAAAATGCAGAAATTCCCTATATGTTGGGGCAAAAAGACAAAATTCTTTTTATTTTGGGGCAAAACTCAGAAATTCCATTTATTTTGGGGAAAATTCCAGAAATTTCTCTTATTTTTGGGCAAAATTGCAGAAATTTCACTTATTTTGGGGCAAAATTACAGAAATTTCACTTATTTCAGGGAATAAAGGCAGAAATTTTCTTATTTTGGGGCAAAAAGTCAGAAATTCCTAATATTTTGTGGCAAAAATGCAGAAATTCCCCTTATTTTGTGACAAAAAAGCAGAAATTACTTTTATGATAAGGCAAAATTGCAGAAATTTCCCTTATTTCAGGGCAAAATTCAAAAATTCCTTTTATTTTGGGGCAGAAAGACAGAAATTCCGTTTATTTTGGGTAAAAAGGCAGAAATTTCACTTATATTGATGTAAAAAGGCAGAAATTCCTATTATTTTGGGGCAAAAATGAAGAAATTTCCCTTTTTTTTTGGCCAAAGGTATACATTCCCCTTATTTTTGGAAGAAAAAGCAGAAATTCCCTGTATTTTTGGAGCAAAATTGCAGAAATTCCCCTAGTTGTGGGGCAAAAAAGGAGAAATTTTCTATTTGTTGGGGCAAAAAGACAGAAATTCTCCTTATTTTGGGGCAAAACTCCGAAATTCCACTTATTTTGGGGCAAAATTGCAGAAATTTCACTTATTTTGGGGCAAAATTGCAGAAATTTCTTTTATTTCAGAGAAGAAAGACAGAAATTTTCTTTATTTTGGGGCAAAAAGACAGAAATTCCTAAATTTTGTGGCAAAAATGCAGAAATTCCCCTTAGTTTGTGTCAAAAAGTCAGAAATTTCCCTTATTTTGGGGCAAAATTGAAGAAATTTCACTTATTTCAGGGCATAATTCAAAAATTCCTTTTATTTTGGGGCAAAAAGATAGAAATTCCGTTTATTTTTTGGGAAAAAAGGCAGAAATTTCACTTATTTTGAGGTAAAAATGCAGAAATTCCTCTTATTTTGGGGCAAAAATGAAGAAATTTCCTTTTTTTGTGGCAAAAGGTATACATTCCCCTTATTTTCGGGATAAAAAGGAGAAATTCCCCATATTTTGAAGCAAAATTGCAGAAATTCTCCAAATTGTGGGGCAAAAATGCAGAAATTCCCTATATGTTGGGGTAAAAAGACAGAAATTCTTTTTATTTTGGGGCAAAACTCAGAAATTCCACTTATTTTGGGGCAAAATTCCAGAAATTTCCCTTATTTTTGGGCAACATTGCAGAAATTTTAGTTATTTTGGGGAAAAATTGTCGAAATTTCACTTATTTTTGGCAAAATTGCAGAAATTTCACTAATTTCAGGGAAAAAATGCAGAAATTTTCCTTATTTTGGGGCAAAAAGGCAGAAATTCCCAATATTTTTTGAAAAAATGCAGAAATTTCCATTATTTTGTGTCAAAAAGGCAGAAATTTCACTTATTTTGGGGCAAAATTGCAGAAATTTCACTTATTTCAGGGCATAATTCAAAAATTCCTTTTATTTTGTGGCAATAAGACAGAAATTCCGTTTATTTTGGGTAAAAAGGCAGAAATTTCACTTATTTTGAGGTAAAAATGCAGAAATTCCTCTTATTTTGGGGCAAAAATGAAGAAATTTCATTTTTGTGGCAAAAGATATACATTCCCCTTATTTTCAGGCAAAAAAGCAAAAATTCCCGTATTTTGGAGCAAAATTGCAGAAATTCCCCTAATTGTGGGGCAAAAAGGCAGAAATTCCCTATATGTTGAGGCAAAAAGACAAAAATTCTCCACATTTTTGGGCACAACTCAGAAATTCCACTTATTCTGAGGCAAAATTCCAGAAATTTCCCTTATTTTGGAGCAAAATTCCAGAAATTTTGCTTATTTTAGGGCAAAATTGCAGAAATTTCACTTATTTCATGGAAAAAAAGCAGAAATTTTCCTTATTTTGGAGCAAAAAGGCAGAAATTCCTAATATTTTGTCGCAAAAATGCAGAAATTCCCCTTATTTTGAGGTAAAAAGGCTGAAATTTCCCTTATTTGGTGGCAAAAAGGGATAAATTTCCCTTATTTTGGGGCAAAAAGACAGAAATTCCCCTTATTTTGTGGCAAAAAGGCAGAAATTTCTTTATTTTGGGGTAAAATTGCAGAAATTTCACTTATTTCAGGGCATAATTCAAAAATTCCTTTTATTTCGGGGCAAAATGACAGAAATTCCGTTTATTTTTGGGTAGAAAGGCAGAAATTTCACTTATTTTGAGGTTAAAAGGCAGAAATTCCTCTTATTTTGGGGCAAAATTGAAGAAATTTCCTTTTTTTGGCAAAAGGTATACATTCCCCTTATTTTCGGGCAAAAAGGCAGAAATTCCCCGTATTTTGGAACAAAATTTCAGAAATACCCCTATTTGTGGGGCAAAATGGCAAAAATACCCTATATCTTAGGGCAAAAGTCAGATATTCTCCTTATTTTGGGGCAAAACTCAAATTTCCAATTATTTTGGGGCAAAATTCCAGAAATTTCCCTTATTTGGGGCAAAATTGCAGAAATTTCACTTATTTTGGGGCAAAATTGCAAAAATTTCACTTATTTCAGGGAAAAAAGGCAGAAATTTTCCTTATTTTGAGGCAAAAAGGCAGAAATTCCTAATATTTTGTGGCAAAAATGCTGAAATTCCCATTATTTTGAGATAAAAAGGCTGAAATACCCCTTATTTGGAGGCAAAATTCCAGAAATTTCCCTTATTTTGGGGCAAAATTCCAGAAATTTCACTTATTTTTGGGCAAAATTGCAGAAATTTCACTTATTTCAGGGAGAAAAAGGCAGGAATTTTCCTTATTTTGGGGCAAAAAGGCAGAAATTCCTAATATTTTGTGTCAAAAATGCAGAAATTTCTCTTATTTTGGGGCAAAATTCCAGAAATTTCACTTATTTCAGGGCATAATTCAAAAATCCCTTTTATTTTGGGGCAAAAGGCAGAAATTCCGTTTATTTTTAATAAAAAGGCAGAAATTTCACTTATTTTGAGGTTAAAAGGCAGAAATTCCTCTTATTTTGGGGCAAAAATGAAGAAATTTTCCTTTTTGTGGTAAAAGGTATACATTCTTCTTATTTTTGGGAAAAAAAGCAGAAATTCCCCGTTTTTTGGAGCAAAATTGCAGAAATTCCCCTAGTTGTGGGGTAAAAATGCAGAAATTCCCTATATGTTGGGGCCAAAACACAGAAATTCTTTTTATTTTGGGGTAAAACTCAGAAATTCCAATTATTTTGGGGAAAATTCCGGAAATTTCCCTTATTTTGGGGCAAAATGGCAGAAATTTCACATATTTTGGGGCAAAATTGCAGAAATTTCACTTATTTCAGGGAAAAAAGGCAGAAATTTTCAATATTTTGGAGCAAAATTTCAGAAATTCTAAATATTTTGTGCCAAAAATGCAGAAATTCCCCTTATTTTGAGGTATAAAGGCTGAAATCCCCCTTATTTCGGGACAAAAGGCAGAAATTTCCCTTATTTTTGGGCAAAATAACAGAAATTCCTTTTATTTTGTGGCAAAAAGGCAGAAATTTCTTTTATTTTTGGGCAAAATTGCAGAAATTTCACTTATTCCAGGGCATAATTCAAAGATTCCTTTTATTTTGGGGCAAAAAGACAGAAATTCCATTTATTTTTGGGTAGAAAGGCAGAAATTTCACTTATTTTGAGGTAAAAAGGCAGAAATTCCTCTTATTTTGGGGCAAAAATGAAGAAATTTCCGTTTTTTGGCAAAAGGTATACATTCCCCTTACTTTCGGGCAAAAGGGAGAAATTCCCTTTATTTTGGTGCAAAATTGCAGAAATTCCCCTAATTGTGGGGCAAAAGGCAGAAATTCCCTCTATGTTAGGGCAAAAGTCAGATATTCTCATTATTGTGGGGCAAAAGTCAGAAATTCCAATTATTTTGGGGCAAAATTCCAGAAATTTCCTTTATTTGGGGCAAAATTGCAGAAAATTCACTTATTTTGGGGCAAAATTGCAGAAATTTCACTTATTTCAGGGAAAAAGGCAGAAATTTTCTTTATTTTGGGGCAAAAAGGCAGAAATTCCTAATATTTTGTGGCAAAAATGCTGAAATTCCCCTTATTTTGAGGTAAAAAGGATGATATTCCCTTTATTTGGGAACAAAATTCCAGAAATTTCCCTCATTTTGAAGCAAAATTGCAGAAATTTCACTTATTTTGGGGCAAAATTTCAGAAATTTCACTTATTTCAGAGATAAAAGGCAGGAATTTTCCTTATTTTGGGGCAAAAAACCAGAAATTCCTAATATTTTGTGGCAAAAATGCAGAAATTCCCATTATTTTGTGTCAAAAAGGCAGAAATTTCTCTTATTTTGGGGCAAAATTGCAGAAATTTCACTTATTACAGGGCATAATTCAAAATTCCTTTTATTTTGGGACAAAAAGACAGACATTCCGTCTATTTTTTTTGGGAAAAAGGCAGAAATTTCACTTATTTTGAGGTAAAAAGGCAGAAATTTCTCTTATTTTGGGGCAAAAATAAAGAAATTTCTCTTTTTTGTGGCAAAAAGTATACATTCCTCTTATTTTTGGTAAAAAAAGCAAAAATTCCTCGTATTTTGGAGCAAAATTGCAGAAAATCTCCTAGTTGTTGGGCAAAAAGGCAGAAATTCCCTATTTGTTGGGTGAAAAAGACACAAATTCTCCTTATTTTGGGGCAAAATTACAGAAATTCCACTTATTTTGAGGCAAAATTCCAGAAATTTCCCTTATTTTGGGGCAAAATTGCAGAAATTTCACTTGTTTTTGAGCAAAATTGCAGAAATTTCACTTATTTCAGGGTAATAAGTCAAAAATTCCCCTTATTATTGGGCAAAAAAGACAGAAATTTCCTTTGATTTGGGAGAAAAAGACAGAAATTCCACTTATTTAGAGGCAAAAAGGCAGAAATTCCCCTTATTTTGGAGCAAAAATGAAGAAATTTTTCTTTTTTATGGCAAAAAGGTATGCATTCCCCTTATTTTCGGGCAAAAAGGCAGAAATTCCCCGTATTTTGGAACAAAATTGCAGAAATTCCCCTAATTTTGGGGCAAAAGGAAGAAATTCCCTTTATTTTGGTTCAAAAATCAGAAATTCCTCTTATTTTGGGGCAATATTCCAGAAATTTCCTGTATTTTGGGGCAAAAAGGCAGAAATTCCTAATATTTTGTGGCAAAAATACTGAAATTCCCTTTATTTTGAGGTAAAAAGGCTGAAATTCCCTTTATTTGGGGGCAAAATTCCAAAAATTTCCCTTATTTCGTTGCAAAAATTGCAGAAATTTCACTTATTTTGGGGCAAAATTGCAGAAATTTCACTTATTTCAGGGAAAAAAGGCAGGAATTTTTCTTATTTTGGGGCAAAAAGTCAGAAATTCCTGCTATTTTGTGACAAAATTCAGAAATTCTCCTTATTTTGTTTCAAAAAGGCAGAAATTTCTCTTAATTTGTTGCAAAATTGCAGAAATTTCACTAATTTCAGGGCATAATTCAAAAATTCCTTTTATTTTGGGGCAAAAAGACAGAAATTCCGTTTATTTTTGTATAAAAATGCAGAAATTTCATTTATTTTTAGGTTAAAAGGCAGAAAAACCTTTTATTTTGAGGCAAAAATGAAGAAATTTCCCTTTTTTGTTGCAAAAGGTATACATTCCTCTTATTTTTGGGAAAAAAAGCAGAAATTTCCCGTATTTTGGAGCAAAATTGCAGAAATTCCCCTAGTTGTGGGGCAAAAAGGCAGAAATTCCCTATTTGTTGGGTCAAAAAGACAGAAATTCTCCTTATTTTGGGGCAAAACTCAGAAATTCCACTTATTTTGGGGCAAAATTCCAGAAATTTCCCTTATTTTGGGGATAAATTGGAGAAATTTCCCTTATTTTGGGGCAAAATTGAAGAAATTTCACTTATTTCAGGGCATAATTCAAAAATTCCTTTTATTTTGGGGCAAAAAGTTAGAAATTCCGTTTATTTTTTGGGAAAAAAGGCAGAAATTTCACTTATTTTGAGGTAAAAATGCAGAAATTCCTCTTATTTTGGGGCAAAAATGAAGAAATTTCCTTTTTTTGTGGCAAAAGGTATACATTCCCCTTATTTTCGGGATAAAAAGGAGAAATTCCCCATATTTTGAAGCAAAATTGCAGAAATTCTCCAAATTGTGGGGCAAAAATGCAGAAATTCCCTATATGTTGGGGTAAAAAGACAGAAATTCTTTTTATTTTGGGGCAAAACTCAGAAATTCCACTTATTTTGGGGCAAAATTCCAGAAATTTCCCTTATTTTTGGGCAACATTGCAGAAATTTTAGTTATTTTGGGGAAAAATTGTCGAAATTTCACTTATTTTTGGCAAAATTGCAGAAATTTCACTAATTTCAGGGAAAAAATGCAGAAATTTTCCTTATTTTGGGGCAAAAAGGCAGAAATTCCCAATATTTTTTGAAAAAATGCAGAAATTTCCATTATTTTGTGTCAAAAAGGCAGAAATTTCACTTATTTTGGGGCAAAATTGCAGAAATTTCACTTATTTCAGGGCATAATTCAAAAATTCCTTTTATTTTGTGGCAATAAGACAGAAATTCCGTTTATTTTGGGTAAAAAGGCAGAAATTTCACTTATTTTGAGGTAAAAATGCAGAAATTCCTCTTATTTTGGGGCAAAAATGAAGAAATTTCATTTTTGTGGCAAAAGATATACATTCCCCTTATTTTCAGGCAAAAAAGCAAAAATTCCCGTATTTTGGAGCAAAATTGCAGAAATTCCCCTAATTGTGGGGCAAAAAGGCAGAAATTCCCTATATGTTGAGGCAAAAAGACAAAAATTCTCCACATTTTTGGGCACAACTCAGAAATTCCACTTATTCTGAGGCAAAATTCCAGAAATTTCCCTTATTTTGGAGCAAAATTCCAGAAATTTTGCTTATTTTAGGGCAAAATTGCAGAAATTTCACTTATTTCATGGAAAAAAAGCAGAAATTTTCCTTATTTTGGAGCAAAAAGGCAGAAATTCCTAATATTTTGTCGCAAAAATGCAGAAATTCCCCTTATTTTGAGGTAAAAAGGCTGAAATTTCCCTTATTTGGGGGCAAAAAGGGATAAATTTCCCTTATTTTGGGGCAAAAAGACAGAAATTCCCCTTATTTTGTGGCAAAAAGGCAGAAATTTCTTTATTTTGGGGTAAAATTGCAGAAATTTCACTTATTTCAGGGCATAATTCAAAAATTCCTTTTATTTCGGGGCAAAATGACAGAAATTCCGTTTATTTTTGGGTAGAAAGGCAGAAATTTCACTTATTTTGAGGTTAAAAGGCAGAAATTCCTCTTATTTTGGGGCAAAATTGAAGAAATTTCCTTTTTTTGGCAAAAGGTATACATTCCCCTTATTTTCGGGCAAAAAGGCAGAAATTCCCCGTATTTTGGAACAAAATTTCAGAAATACCCCTATTTGTGGGGCAAAATGGCAAAAATACCCTATATCTTAGGGCAAAAGTCAGATATTCTCCTTATTTTGGGGCAAAACTCAAATTTCCAATTATTTTGGGGCAAAATTCCAGAAATTTCCCTTATTTGGGGCAAAATTGCAGAAATTTCACTTATTTTGGGGCAAAATTGCAAAAATTTCACTTATTTCAGGGAAAAAAGGCAGAAATTTTCCTTATTTTGAGGCAAAAAGGCAGAAATTCCTAATATTTTGTGGCAAAAATGCTGAAATTCCCATTATTTTGAGATAAAAAGGCTGAAATACCCCTTATTTGGAGGCAAAATTCCAGAAATTTCCCTTATTTTGGGGCAAAATTCCAGAAATTTCACTTATTTTTGGGCAAAATTGCAGAAATTTCACTTATTTCAGGGAGAAAAAGGCAGGAATTTTCCTTATTTTGGGGCAAAAAGGCAGAAATTCCTAATATTTTGTGTCAAAAATGCAGAAATTTCTCTTATTTTGGGGCAAAATTCCAGAAATTTCACTTATTTCAGGGCATAATTCAAAAATCCCTTTTATTTTGGGGCAAAAGGCAGAAATTCCGTTTATTTTTAATAAAAAGGCAGAAATTTCACTTATTTTGAGGTTAAAAGGCAGAAATTCCTCTTATTTTGGGGCAAAAATGAAGAAATTTTCCTTTTTGTGGTAAAAGGTATACATTCTTCTTATTTTTGGGAAAAAAAGCAGAAATTCCCCGTTTTTTGGAGCAAAATTGCAGAAATTCCACTAGTTGTGGGGTAAAAATGCAGAAATTCCCTATATGTTGGGGCCAAAACACAGAAATTCTTTTTATTTTGGGGTAAAACTCAGAAATTCCAATTATTTTGGGGAAAATTCCGGAAATTTCCCTTATTTTGGGGCAAAATGGCAGAAATTTCACATATTTTGGGGCAAAATTGCAGAAATTTCACTTATTTCAGGGAAAAAAGGCAGAAATTTTCAATATTTTGGAGCAAAATTTCAGAAATTCTAAATATTTTGTGCCAAAAATGCAGAAATTCCCCTTATTTTGAGGTATAAAGGCTGAAATCCCCCTTATTTCGGGACAAAAGGCAGAAATTTCCCTTATTTTTGGGCAAAATAACAGAAATTCCTTTTATTTTGTGGCAAAAAGGCAGAAATTTCTTTTATTTTTGGGCAAAATTGCAGAAATTTCACTTATTCCAGGGCATAATTCAAAGATTCCTTTTATTTTGGGGCAAAAAGACAGAAATTCCATTTATTTTTGGGTAGAAAGGCAGAAATTTCACTTATTTTGAGGTAAAAAGGCAGAAATTCCTCTTATTTTGGGGCAAAAATGAAGAAATTTCCGTTTTTTGGCAAAAGGTATACATTCCCCTTACTTTCGGGCAAAAGGGAGAAATTCCCTTTATTTTGGTGCAAAATTGCAGAAATTCCCCTAATTGTGGGGCAAAAGGCAGAAATTCCCTCTATGTTAGGGCAAAAGTCAGATATTCTCATTATTGTGGGGCAAAAGTCAGAAATTCCAATTATTTTGGGGCAAAATTCCAGAAATTTCCTTTATTTGGGGCAAAATTGCAGAAAATTCACTTATTTTGGGGCAAAATTGCAGAAATTTCACTTATTTCAGGGAAAAAGGCAGAAATTTTCTTTATTTTGGGGCAAAAAGGCAGAAATTCCTAATATTTTGTGGCAAAAATGCTGAAATTCCCCTTATTTTGAGGTAAAAAGGATGATATTCCCTTTATTTGGGAACAAAATTCCAGAAATTTCCCTCATTTTGAAGCAAAATTGCAGAAATTTCACTTATTTTGGGGCAAAATTTCAGAAATTTCACTTATTTCAGAGATAAAAGGCAGGAATTTTCCTTATTTTGGAGCAAAAAACCAGAAATTCCTAATATTTTGTGGCAAAAATGCAGAAATTCCCATTATTTTGTGTCAAAAAGGCAGAAATTTCTCTTATTTTGGGGCAAAATTGCAGAAATTTCACTTATTACAGGGCATAATTCAAAATTCCTTTTATTTTGGGACAAAAAGACAGACATTCCGTCTATTTTTTTTGGGAAAAAGGCAGAAATTTCACTTATTTTGAGGTAAAAAGGCAGAAATTTCTCTTATTTTGGGGCAAAAATAAAGAAATTTCTCTTTTTTGTGGCAAAAAGTATACATTCCTCTTATTTTTGGTAAAAAAAGCAAAAATTCCTCGTATTTTGGAGCAAAATTGCAGAAAATCTCCTAGTTGTTGGGCAAAAAGGCAGAAATTCCCTATTTGTTGGGTGAAAAAGACACAAATTCTCCTTATTTTGGGGCAAAATTACAGAAATTCCACTTATTTTGAGGCAAAATTCCAGAAATTTCCCTTATTTTGGGGCAAAATTGCAGAAATTTCACTTGTTTTTGAGCAAAATTGCAGAAATTTCACTTATTTCAGGGTAATAAGTCAAAAATTCCCCTTATTATTGGGCAAAAAAGACAGAAATTTCCTTTGATTTGGGAGAAAAAGACAGAAATTCCACTTATTTAGAGGCAAAAAGGCAGAAATTCCCCTTATTTTGGAGCAAAAATGAAGAAATTTTTCTTTTTTATGGCAAAAAGGTATGCATTCCCCTTATTTTCGGGCAAAAAGGCAGAAATTCCCCGTATTTTGGAACAAAATTGCAGAAATTCCCCTAATTTTGGGGCAAAAGGAAGAAATTCCCTTTATTTTGGTTCAAAAATCAGAAATTCCTCTTATTTTGGGGCAATATTCCAGAAATTTCCTGTATTTTGGGGCAAAAAGGCAGAAATTCCTAATATTTTGTGGCAAAAATACTGAAATTCCCTTTATTTTGAGGTAAAAAGGCTGAAATTCCCTTTATTTGGGGGCAAAATTCCAAAAATTTCCCTTATTTCGTTGCAAAAATTGCAGAAATTTCACTTATTTTGGGGCAAAATTGCAGAAATTTCACTTATTTCAGGGAAAAAAGGCAGGAATTTTTCTTATTTTGGGGCAAAAAGTCAGAAATTCCTGCTATTTTGTGACAAAATTCAGAAATTCTCCTTATTTTGTTTCAAAAAGGCAGAAATTTCTCTTAATTTGTTGCAAAATTGCAGAAATTTCACTAATTTCAGGGCATAATTCAAAAATTCCTTTTATTTTGGGGCAAAAAGACAGAAATTCCGTTTATTTTTGTATAAAAATGCAGAAATTTCATTTATTTTTAGGTTAAAAGGCAGAAAAACCTTTTATTTTGAGGCAAAAATGAAGAAATTTCCCTTTTTTGTTGCAAAAGGTATACATTCCTCTTATTTTTGGGAAAAAAAGCAGAAATTTCCCGTATTTTGGAGCAAAATTGCAGAAATTCCCCTAGTTGTGGGGCAAAAAGGCAGAAATTCCCTATTTGTTGGGTCAAAAAGACAGAAATTCTCCTTATTTTGGGGCAAAACTCAGAAATTCCACTTATTTTGGGGCAAAATTCCAGAAATTTCCCTTATTTTGGGGATAAATTGGAGAAATTTCACTTATTTTGGGGCAAAATTGCAGAAATTTCACTTATTTCAGTGTAATAAGTCAGAAATTCCCCTTATTATTGGGCAAAAAAGACAGAAATTCCCTTTGTTTGGGGAGAAAAGGACAGCAATTTCAATTATGTAGAGGCAGAAATTCCCCTTATTTTGGAGCAACAATGAAGAAATTTTTTTTATGGCCAAAAGGTATGCATTCCACTCATTTTCGGGCAAAAGGGCAGAAATTCCCTGTATTTTGGAACAAAATTGTAGAAATTCCCCTAATTTTGAGGCAAAAGGCAGAAATTCCCTTTATTTTGGTGCAAAAATCAGAAATTCCCCTTATTTTGGGGCAAAATTCCAGAAATTTCCTTTATTTTTGGGCGAAATTGCAAAAATTTACCTTATTTTGAGGTAAAATTGCAGAAATTTCACTTATTTTCAGGTAAAATCCTGAAATTTCCTTTATTTTGGGGCAAACAGGGAGAAATTCCCCTTATTTTGGGGCAAAATTAGCAGAAAATTTACTTATTTTGGGGCAAAAAAGCAGAAATTCCTTATATTTTGCGGCAATAATGCAGAAATTCCCCTTATTTTGAGGAATTAAGGCTGAAATTCCCCTTATTTTGGGTCAAAAAGGCAGAAATTTCCCTTATTTTGGGGTAAAATTGCTGAAATTTCAAATATTTCATGGCAAAATGGCAGAAATTCCTTTTATTTTGAGGCAAAAAATGAAATCCCTAATTTTTGGCTAAACTTGAAGAAATTTCACTTATTTTGGTACAAAAAGGCAGAAATTCCACTTCATTTGGGCATAAAGGCAGAAATGACCCGTATTATGGAGCAAAATTGTAGAAATTCCCCTAATATTGGTGCAAAAATGCAGAAATTCCCTTTATTTTGGGCAAAAAGACAGAAATTCTCCATATTTTAGGGCAAAAAGGCTGAATTTCCTTTTATTTTGAGGTAAAATGTTGAAATTCCCCATATTTGGGTTCAAAAGGCAGAAATTCCCCTTATTTTGGGGCAAAAAAGCACAAATTTCCCTTATTTTCGGGGAAAAATGCAGAAATTTCATTTATTTCAGAGCAAAAAGTCAGAAATTCCCTTTATTTTGGGGCAAAAAGCAGAAATTTCTTTTATTATGGTACAAAATTGAAGAAATTTTCATTATTTTGAAACAAAAAGCAGAAATTCCCCATATTTTGGGGCAAAAGGCAGAAATTCTTCTTATTTTGAGTTAAAATGCAGAAATTCCCCTTATTTAGAGGTAAAATGCAGAAATTCCCCAAATATTGGGGGAAAATGCAGAAATTCCCTTTATTTTGGAGCTAAAAGGCAGAAATTCCCCATATTTTGAAGCAAAATTGCAGAAATTCTCATAATTTTCGGGCAAAAAGGCAGAAAATCTCCTTTTTTCGGGAGCAAAAATCAGAAATTCCCCTTATTTTGGGGCAAAATTGCAGAAATTTCCTTGACATTGGGGCAAAATTGCAGAAATTTCCCTTATTTTGGGGCAAAATTGCAGAAATTTCACTTATTTCAGATAAAAGGCAGAAATTTTCTTATTTTGGGGCAAAAAGGCAGAAATTTCTTTTATTTTGAAACAAAATTGCAGAAATTTTTTTTATTTTGGGCCAAAAAGGCAGAAATTCCCCATATTTTGGGGCAAAAAGGCAGAAATTCCCCTTATTTTGAGGTAAATACCCTGAAATTCCCCTTATTTTCGGGCAAAAAGTCAGAAATTCCCCTTATTTTGGGGGAAAAAGACAGAAATTTCATTTATTTTGGGGGAAAAGGCAGAAATTTCAGTTATTTTGAGTCAAAAAGGCGGAAAATCCCCTTATTTTCGGGCAATAATGAAGAAATTTCCCTTTTTTATGGCAAAAAGATATACATTCCTATTATTTTCGGGCAAGAAGGCAGAAATTCCACGTATTTTGGAGCAAAATTGCAGATTCCCCTAATTTTGTGGCAAAAAGGGAGAAATTCCCCTTATTTTGGGGTAAAACTGCATAAATTTCACTTATTTTGCGGCAAAATGCAGAAATTCCCCTTATTTTCGGCGAAAAAGGCAGATAATCACCGTATTACGGAGCAAAATTGAAGAAACTCACCTAATTTTGGGGTAAAAAATACAGTAGTTTTCTTTATTTTTGGACACAAAGGCAGAAATTCTCCTTATTTTGGGGAAAAAGGCAGAAATTCCCCTTATTTTAGGGCAAAATTGCAAAAATTTCCCTTATTTGTGGGCAAAAATCAGAAATTCCTCTTACTTTGGGGCAAAAATGAAGAAATTTCCAATTTTTATGGCAAAAAGGTATGCATTCCCCTAATTTTTGTGCGAAAAGGCAGAAATTCCCCGTATTTTGGAGCAAAATTGAAGAAATTCCCTTAACTGTGGGGCAAAAAGGCAGAAATTCCCTATATGTTGGGGAAAAAGACAGAAATTCTCCTTATTTTGGGGTAAACCTCAAAAATTCCTCTCATTTTGGGGCAAAATTACAGAAATTTCCCTTATTTTGGGGCAAAAATGCAGAAATTTCACTTATTTCAGGAAAAAAGGCAGAAATTTTCCTTATTTTGGGGCAAAAAGGCAGAAATTCCCCTTATTTTGAGGTAAAAAGGCTGAAATCCCTTTATATGGGGGCAAAAAGGCAGAAATTTCCTATATGTTGGGGCAAAATTGCAGAAATTTCACTTATTTCACGGTTATACCTCAGAAATTCCCCTTATTTTGGGGCAAAAAAGACAGAAATTCCCTTTGTTTTGGGTGAAAACGACAGAAATTCCACTTATTTAGAGGCAAAAATGCAGAAATTCCCCTTATTTTGGAGTAAAAATGAAGAAATTTTTCTTTTTTATGGCAAAAAGGTATGCATTCCCCTTATTTTCGGGCAAAAAGGCAGAAGTTCCCCGTATTTTGGAGCAAAGTGGCAGAAATTCCCCTTATCTTCGGGCAAAAAGTTGACATCCCTAATTTTTGACTAAAATTGAAGAAATTTCACTTATTTCGGGAAAAAAAGGCAGAAATTCCACTTAATTTCGGGCATAAAGGCAAAAATGACCCGTATTTTGGAGCAAAATTGCAGAAATTCCCCTAATATTGGTGCAAAAATGCAGAAATTCTTTTTATTTTGGGGCAAAAAGGCAGAAATTCTCCATATTTTGGTGAAAAAAGTCTGAAATTCCCCTTATTTTGAGGTAAAATGTTGTAATTCCCCATATTTTGGAGCAAAAGGCAGAAATTTCTTTTATTTGGGGCAAAAAGGCATAAATTTCCCTTATTTTCGGGCAAAATTGCAGAAATTTCATTTATTTCATGGCAAAAAGTCAGAAATTTCCCTTATTTTGGGGTAAAAAGCAGAAATTTCTTTTGTTATGGTACAAAATTGAAGAAATTTTCCTTATTTTGGAACAAAAAGGCAGAAATTCCCCGTATTTTGGGGCAAAAGGCAGAAATTCTTATTTTGAGGTAAAATGCAGAAATTCACCTTATTTAGTGGTAAAATGCAGAAATTCCCCAAATATTGGGGAAAAATTCAGAAAATCCCTTTATTTTGGGCTAAAAGGCAGAAATTTCCCGTATTTTAAAGGAAAATTGCAGAAATTCTCATAATTTTCGAGCAAAAAGGCAGAAATTCTCTTTCTTTTGGGTCAAAAAAAACAGAAATTCTCCTTATTTTGGGGCAAAACTCAGAAATTCCACTTATTTTGGGGCAAAATTGCAGAAATTTCTTTTATTTTGGGGCAAAATTGCAGAAATTTCACTTATTTCAGGGTAATAAGTCAGAAATTCCCCTTATTATTGGGCAAAAAAGACAGAAATTCCCTTTGTTTTGGAGAAAAAGACAGAAATTCCACTTATTTAGAGGCAAAAAGGCAGAAATTTCCCTTATTTTGGAGCAAAAATAAAGAAATTTCCCTTTTTTATGGCCAAAAGGTATACATTCCCCTTATTTTCGGGCAAAAAGGCAGAAATTCCCTGTATTTTGGAACAAAATTGCAGAAATTCCCCTAATTTTGGGGCAAAAGGCAGAAATTCCCTTTATTTTGTTGCAAAAATCAGAAATTCCCCTTATTTTGGGGCAAAATTCCAGAAATTTCTTTTATTTTGGGGCAAAATTGCAGGAATTTACCTTATTTTGAGGTAAAATTGCAGAAATTTCACTTATTTTCAGATAAAAAGTCTGAAATTTCCTTTATTTTGGGGCAAAAAAGGAGAAATTCCCCTTATTTTGGGGCAAAAAAGGCAGAAATTCCTTATATTTTGGGGAAAAAAGGCAGAAATTCCTTATATTTTGTGGCAAAAATGCAGAAATTCCCCTTATTTTGAGGTGATAAGGCTGAAATTCTCCTTATTTTTGCGCAAAAAGGCAGAAATTTCCCTTATTTTGGGGTAAAATTGCTGAAATTTCAAATATTTCATGGCAAAATGGCAGAAATTCCTATTATTTTGGGGCAAAAAATGAAATCCCTAATTTTTGGCTAAAATTGAAGAAATTTCACTTATTTTGGGACAAAATGGCAGAAATTCCACTTAATTTCGGGTAAAAAGGTAGAAATGACCCGTATTTTGGAGCACAATTGCAGAAATTCCCCTAATATTGGTGCAAAAATGCAGAAATTCCCTTTATTTGGGGCAAAAAGGCAGAAATTCTCCTAATTTTTGTGCAAAAAGGCTGAAATTCCCTTTATTTTGAGGTAAAATGCAGAAATTCCCCAAATATTGTGGGAAAATGCAGAAATTCCCTTTATTTTGGAGCTAAAAGGCAGAATTTCCCCATATTTTGAAGCAAAATTGCAGAAATTCTCATAATTTTCAGGAAAAAGGCAGAAATTCTCTTTATTTTTGGGCAAAAAGACAGAAAATCTCCTTTTTTCGGGAGTAAAAATCAGAAATTCCCCATATTTTGGGGCAAAATTGCAGAAATTTCCTTGACATTGGGGCAAAATTGCAGAAATTTCCCTTATTTTGTGGCAAAATTGCAGAAATTTCTCTTATTTCAGAGAAAAGGCAGAAATTTTGTTGTTTTGGGGCAAAAAGGCAGAAATTTCTTTTATTTTCGAACAAAATTGCAGAAATTTTTCTTATGTTGGGTCAAAATGGAAGAAATTCCCCATATTTTGGGGCAAAAAGGCAGAAATTCTTATTTTGGGGGAAAAAGACATAAATTTCATTTATTTTGGGGGAAAAGGCAGAAATTTCAGTTATTTTGAGTCAAAAAGCCGGAAAATCCCCTTATTTTCGGGCAAAAATGAAGAACTTTCCCTTTTTTATGGCAAAAAGGTATACATTCGTATTATTTTTGGGCAAGAAGGCAGAAATTCCCTGTATTTTGGAGCAAAATTGCAGAAATTCCCCTAATTTTGTGGCAAGAGGCAGAAATTCCCCTTATTTTGGGGTAAAACTGCATAAATTTCACTTATTTCGCGGCAAAATGCAGAAATTCCCCTTATTTTCGGCGAAAAAGGCAGAAAATCCCCATATTTCGGAGCAAAATTGAAGAAACTCACCTAATTTTGGGGTAAAAAATGCAGTAATTTTCTTTATTTTGGGGCAAAAATGCAGAAATTCTCCTTATTTTGGAGAAAAAGGCAGAAATTCCCCTTATTTTAGGGCAAAATTGCAAAAATTTCCCTTATTTTTGGGCAAAAATCAGAAATTCCTCTTACTTTGGGGCAAAAATGAAGAAATTTCCAATTTTTATGGCAAAAAGGTATGCATTCCCCTAATTTTCGTGCGAAAAGGCAGAAATTCCCCATATTTTGGAGCAAAACTGCAGAAATTTCCCTAACTGTGGGGCAAAAAGGCAGAAATTCCCTATATGTTGGGACAAAAAGACAGAAATTCTCCTTATTTTGGGGTAAACCTCAAAAATTCCACTTATTTTGGGGCAAAATTTTAGAAATTTCCCTTATTTTGAGGCAAAAATGCAGAAATTTCACTTATTTCAGGAAAAAAGGCAGAAATTTTCCTTATTTTGGGGGAAAAAAGGCAGAAATTCCTAATATTTTGTGGCAAAAATGCAGAAATTCCCCTTATTTTGAGGTAAAAGGCTGAAATCCCCTTATTTGGGGGCAAAAAGGCAGATATTTCCTATATGTTGGGGCAAAATTGCAGAAATTTCACTTATTTCAGGGTAATACCTCAGAAATTCCCCTTATTTTGGGGCAAAAAAGACAGAAATTCCCTTTGTTTTGGGGGAAAACGACAGAAATTTTACTTATTTAGAGGCAAAAATGCAGAAATTCCCCTTATTTTGGAGCAAAAATGAAGAAATTTCCCTTTTTTATGGCAAAAAGGTATGCATCCCCCTTATTTTCGGGCAAAAAAGCAGAAGTTCCCTGTATTTTGGAGCAAAATGGCAGAAATTCCCCTTATCTTGGGGCAAAAAGATGAAATCCCTAATTTTTGGCTAAAATTGAAGAAATTTCACTTATTTCGGGACAAAAAGGCAGAAATTCCACTTAATTTCGGGCATAAAGGCAGAAATGACCCGTATTTTGGAGCAAAATTGCAGAAATTCCCCTAATATTGGTGCAAAAATGCAGAAATTCCTTTTATTTTGAGGCAAAAAGGCAGAAATTCTCCATATTTTGGTGTAAAAAGTCTGAAATTCCCCTTATTTTGAGGTAAAATGTTGTAATTCCCCATATTTTAGAGCAAAAGGCAGAAATTCCTTTTATTTTGGGGCAAAAAGGCACAAATTTCTCTTATTTTTGGGCAAAATTGCAGAAATTTCATTAATTTCATTGCAAAAAGTCAGAAATTTCCCTTATTTTGGGGTAAAAAGCAGAAATTTCTTTTGTTATGGTACAAAATTGAAGAAATTTTCCTTATTTTGGAACAAAAAGGCAGAAATTCCCCGTATTTTGGGGCAAAAAGCAGAAATTCTTCTTATTTTGAGGTAAAATGCAGAAATTCCTTTTATTTAGAGGTAAAATGAAGAAATTCCCTAAATATTGGGGGAAAATTCAGAAAATCCCTTTATTTTGGGCTAAAAGGCAGAAATTTCCCGTATTTAAAAAAAAAATTGCAGAAATTCTCATAATTTTCGGGCAAAAAGGCAGAAATTCTCCTTCTTTTGGGTCAAAAAGACAGAATTTCTCCTTATTTTGGGGCAAAACTCAGAAATTCCACTTATTTTGGGGCAAAATTCCAGAAATTTCTCTTATTTTGGGGCAAAATTGCAGAAATTTCACTTATTTTGGGGCAAAATTGCAGAAATTTCACTTATATCAGGGTAATAAGTCAGAAATTCCCCTTATTATTGGGCAAAAAAGACAGAAATTCCCTTTGTTTTGAGGAAAAAGACAGAAATTCCACTTATTTAAAGGCAAAAAGGCAGAAATTCGCCTTATTTTGGAGCAAAAATGAAGAATTTTCCCTTTTTTATGGCCAAAAGGTATGCATTCCCCTTATTTTCGGGCAAAAAGGCAGAAATTCCCTGTATTTTGGAACAAAATTGCAGAAATTTCCCTAATTTTGGGGCAAAAGGCAGAAATTCCCTTTATTTTGGTGCAAAAATCAGAAATTCCCCTTATTTCGGGGCAAAATTCCAGATATTTCCTTTATTATGGGGCAAAATTGCAGGAATTTACCTTATTTTGAGGTAAAATTGCAGAAATTTCACTTATTTTCAGGCAAAAAGTCTGAAATTTCCTCTATTTTGGGGCAAAAAAGGAGAAATTCCCCTTATTTTGGGGCAAAAAGGCAGAAATTCCTTATATTTTGGGGCAAAAAAACAGAAATTCCTTATATTTTGTGGCAAAAATGCAGAAATTCCCCTTAGTTTGAGGTAATAAGGATGAAATTCCCCTTATTTTGGTGCAAAAAGGCAGAAATTTCCCTTATTTTGGAGTAAAATTGCTGAAATTTCAAATATTTCATGGGAAAATGGCAGAAATTCCCCTCATTTTGGGGCAAAAAATGAAATCCCTAATTTTTGGCTAAAATTGAAGAAATTTCACTTATTTTGGGACAAAATTGCAGAAATTCCACTTAATTTCAGGTAAAAAGGTAGAAATGACCCGTATTTTGGAGCAAAATTGCAGAAATTTCCCTAATATTGGTGCAAAAATGCAGAAATTCCCTTTATTTGGGGCAAAAAGGCAGAAATTCTCCTAATTTTTGTGCAAAAAGGCTGACATTCCCTTTATTTTGAGGTAAAATGCAGAAATTTCCCAAATATTGTGGGAAAATGTAGAAATTCCCTTTATTTTGGACCTAAAAGGCAGAAATTCCCCATATTTTGAAGCAAAATTGCAGAAATTCTCATAATTTTCGGGCAAAAGGGCAGAAATTCTTCTTATTTTGGGGCAAAAAGACAGAAAATCTCCATTTTTCGGGAGTAAAAATCAGAAATTCCCCTTATTTTGGGGCAAAATTGCAGAAATTTCACTTATTTCAGAGAAAAGGCAGAAATTTTCTTATTTTGGGGCAAAAAGGCAGAAATTTCTTTTATTTTCGAACAAAATTGCAGAAATTTTTTTATTTTGGGTAAAAATGGCAGAAATTTCCCATATTTTGGGGCAAAAAGGCAGAAATTCCCCTTATTTTGGGTGAAAAAGACAGAAATTTCATTTATTTTGGGGGAAAAGGCAGAAATTTCAGTTATTTTGAGTCAAAAAGGCGGAAAATCCCCTTAATTTCGGGCAAAAATGCAGAAATTCCCTTTATTTGGGGCAAAAAGGCAGAAATTCTCCATATTTTTGTGCAAAAAGTCTGACATTCCCTTTATTTTGAGGTAAAATGCAGAAATTTCCCAAATATTGTGGGAAAATGCAGAAATTCCCTTTATTTTGGACCTAAAAGGCAGAAATTCCCCATATTTTGAAGCAAAATTGCAGAAATTCTCATAATTTTCGGTCAAAAGGGCAGAAATTCTTCTTTTTGGGGCAAAAAGACAGAAAATCTCCTTTTTTCGGGAGTAAAAATCAGAAATTCCCCTTATTTTGGGGCAAAATTGCAGAAATTTTTTTGACATTGGGGCAAAATTGCAGAAATTTCCCTTATTTTGGGGCAAAATTGCAGAAATTTCACTTATTTCAGAGAAAAGGCAGAAATTTTCTTATTTTGGGGCAAAAAGGCAGAAATTTCTTTTATTTTCGAACAAAATTGCAGAAATTTTTCTTATTTTGGGTCAAAATGGCAGAAATTCCCCATATTTTGGGGCAAAAGGCAGAAATTCCCCTTATTTGGGGGGAAAAAGACAGAAATTTCATTTATTTTGGGGGAAAAGGCAGAAATTTCAGTTATTTTGAGTCAAAAAGGCGGAAAATCCCCTTAATTTCGGGCAAAAATGAAGAAATTTCCTTTTTTATGGCAAAAAGGTATACATTCCTATTATTTTCGGGCAAGAAGGCAGAAATTCCCCGTATTTTGGAGCAAAATTGCAGAAATTCCCCTAATTTTGTGGCAAAAAGGCAGAAATTCTCCTTATTCTGGGGTAAAACTGCATAAATTTCACTTATTTCGCGGTAAAATGCAGAAATTCCCCTTATTTTCGGCGAAAAAGGCAGAAAATCCCCATATTTCGGAGCAAAATTGAAAAAACTCACCTAATTTTGGGGTAAAAAATACAGTAATTTTCTTTGTTTTTGGGCAAAAAGGCAGAAATTCTCCTTATTTTGGGGAAAAAGGCAGAAATTCCCCTTATTTTAGGGCAAAATTGCAAAAATTTCCCTTATTTGTGGGCAAAAATCAGAAATTCCTCTTACTTTGGGGCAAAAATGAAGAAATTTCCAATTTTTATGGCAAAAAGGTATGCATTCCCCTAATTTTCGTGCGAAAAGGCAGAAATTCCCCGTATTTTGGAGCAAAATTGCAGAAATTCCCCTAACTGTGGGGCAAAAAGGCAGAAATTCCCTATATGTTGGGGCAAAAAGACAGAAATTCTCCTTATTTTGGGGTAAACCTCAAATATTCCACTTATTTTGGGGCAAAATTCTAGAAATTTCCCTTATTTTGGGGCAAAAATGCAGAAATTTCACTTATTTCAGGAAAAAAGGCAGAAATTTTCTTTATTTTGGGGCAAAAAGGCAGAAATTCCTAATATTTTGTGGCAAAAATGCAGAAATTCCCCTTATTTTGAGGTAAAAAGGCTGAAATCCACTTATTTGGGGGCAAAAAGGCAGAAATTTCCTATATGTTGGGGCAAAATTGCAGAAATTTCACTTATTTCAGGGTAATACCTCAGAAATTCCCCTTATTATGGGGCAAAAAAGACAGAAATTCCCTTTGTTTTGGGGGAAAACGACAGAAATTCCACTTATTTAGAGGCAAAAATGCAGAAATTCCCTTTATTTTGGAGCAAAAATTGCAGAAATTTCAAATATTTCAGGGCAAAATGGCAGAAATTCCACTTATTTTGGGGCAAAAAGATGAAATCCCTAATTTTTGGCTAAAATTGAAGAAATTTCACTTATTTCGGGACAAAAAGGCAGAAATTCCACTTAATTTCGGGCAAAAAGGCAGAAATGACCCGTATTTTGGAGCAAAATTGGAAAAATTCTTCTAATATTGGTGCAAAAATGCAGAAATTCCCTTTATTTTGGGGCAAAAAGGCAGAAATTCTCCATATTTTGGTGCAAAAAGTCTGAAATTCCCCATATTTTGGGGTAAAATGCTGAAATTCCCCATATTTTGGGGCAAAGGCAGAAATTCCCCTTAATTTGGTGAAAAAAGGCACAAATTTCCCTGATTTTCGGGCAAAATTGCAGAAATTTCATTTATTTCAGGGCAAAAAGTCAGAAATTCCCCTTATTTTGGGGCAAAAAGCAGAAATTTCTTTGATTATGATACAAAATTGAAGAAATTTTCCTTATTTTCAAACATAAAGGCAGAAATTAGCCATATTTTGGGGCAAAAGGCAGAAATCCTTCTTATTTTGAGGTAAAATGCAGAAATTCCCCTTATTTAGAGGTAAAATGCAGAAATTCCCCAAATATTGGGGGAAAATTCAGAAAATCCCTTTATTTTGGGCTAAAAGGCAGAAATTCTTCGTATTTTAAAGCAAAATTGCAGAAATTATAATTTTCGGGCAAAAAGGCAGAAATTCTCCTTATTTTGGGGCAAAAAGACAGCAAATCTCCTTTTTTTCGGAGCAAAAAGTCAGAAATTCCTTTTATTTTGAGGAAAATTGTAGAAATTTCCTTTACATTTGGCAAAATTGCAGAAATTTCCCTTATTTTGGGGCATTATTGCAGAAATTTCACTTATTTTAGGGAAAAAAAGCAGAAATTTTCTTATTTTGGGGCAAAAAGGCAGAAATTTCTTTTATTTTGGTTCCAAATTGCAGAAATTTTTCTTATTTTTGGGCAAAAAGCCAGAAATTTTCAATATTTTGGGGCAGAAATGCAGAAATTCCCATTATTTTGAGGTAGAAAGGCTGAAATTCCCCTTATTTTGTGGTAAAAAGGCAGAAATTCCCCTTAATTTGGGGCAAAAAGCAGACATTTTTCTTATTTTGGGGAAAAATTTTAGAAATTCTACTTATTTCAGGGCAAAACGTCAGAAATTCCGCTTATTTTGGGGCAAAAAGACAAAAATTCCGTTTATTTTTGGGGTAAAGTCAGAAATTGCACTTATTTTTACAAAATTGCGGAAAATCCCCTTATTTTGGGGTAAAAATGAAAAAATTTCCCTTTTTTATGGCAAAATGGTATACATTCCCTTTATTTTTGAGCAAAAAGGCAGAAATTCCTTGTATTTTGGAGCAAAATTGCAGAAATTCCCATAATTTTGGGGCCAAAAATGCAGAAATTCCTCTTATTTTGGGGTAAAACTGCAGAAATTTCACTTATTTCGCAACAAAATGGCAGAAATTCACCTTTTTTTCGGCGAAATAGGAAGAAAATCCCTGTATTTTGGAGCAAAATTGCAGAAATTCACTTAATTTTGGGGTAAAACATGTAGTAATTTTCTTTATTTTGGGGCAAAAAGGTAATAATTCCCATTATTTTGGGGCAAAAGGCAGAAATTCCCCTTATTATAAGGCAAAATTGCAGAAATTTCCCTTATTTGGTGACAAAAAACAGAAATTCCCTTTATTTTGGGGCAAAATTGCAGAAAATTCCTTTATTATGGAAAAAAATTGAAGAAATTTCTTTTATTTTAAGGCAAAATTGCAGAAATTTCACTTATTTCAGAGAAAAAAAGCAAAAATTTTTCTTATTGTGGGGCAAAAAGGCAGAAATTCCCATTATATTGGGGCAAAGAGTCAGAAATTCCCCTTATTTGGAATAAAATTGCAGAAATTTTTTTTGTTTGGAGGCAAAAACGCCCAAAATCCCCTTAATTTCGGGCAAAAAGGCAGAAATTCCTTGTATTTTGGAGCAAAATTGCAGAAATTCCCCTAATATTGGGGAAAATGCAGAAATTCCCTTTATTTGGGGCAAATCGGAAGAAGTTCCTCTTATTTTCGGGAAAAGAGGCAGAAATTTCCTGTATTTTGAAGCAAAATTGTAGAAAGTCCCCTAATTTTGGGTTAAAAGGCAAAAATTCCCTTTATTTTGGGGCAAAAATACAGAAATTCTCCTTATTTCGGGGCAAAAATCAGAAATTTCCCTTATTTTCGGGCAAAATTGTAAAAATTTATTTTATTTTGGTACAGACTTGCAGAAATTTTTCTTATTTTGTGGCAAAAAGGCAGAAATTCCCCATATTTTGTTGCAAAAAGGCTGAAATTCCCCTTATTTTGAGGTAAAGTGCTGAAATTCCCTATATTTTGTGGCAAAAAGGCAGAAATTCCCCTCATTTTGGGGCAAAAAGACACAAATTTCCCTTTTTTTTCAGGCAAAATTGCAGAAAGTTCATTTATTTCAGGGCAAAAAGTCAGAAATTACTTTTATTTTGGTACAAAATTGAAGAAATTTTCCTTATTTTGGAACAAAAATTCAGAAATTCCCCATATTGTGGGCAAAAGGAAGAAATTCCCCTTATTTTGAGGTAAAAAGCTGAAATTCCCGTTATTTTGGGGCAAAAAGGCAGAAATTCCCTTTACTTTGTGGCAAAAAGGAGGAAATTCCTGTTAATTGGGGCAGAAAAGCAAAAATTTTTCTTATTTGGGGGCAATAAGCAGAAATTCCCCATATTATGTGTCAAAAATTCAGAAATTCCCCTTATTTGGAGGTAAAATGCTGAAATTCCCCTTATTTTGGCAAAAAGGCAGAAATTCCCCTTATTTTGGGGCAAAATTGCAGAAATTTCACTTATTTCAGGGCAAAAAGTCCGAAATTTGCCTTGTTTTGGGGCAAAAACAGAAATTCTTGTAATTTTGGGGCCAAAAACAGAAATTCCCCTTATTTTGGGGTAAAATTTCGGAAATTTCAAATATTTAAGGGCAAAAAGGCAGAAATTCCACTTTATTTCGGGCAATAAGGTTAAAATTCCCCGTATTTTGGAGCAAAATTTCAGAAATTCCCTTTTTATATTGGTGCAAAAATGCAGAAATTCCCTTTATTTTGTTGCAATAAGGCAGAAATTCCACGTATTTTGAGCAAAATTGCACATATTCCCCTAATTTTGAAGGAAAATGCAGAAATTAACATTATTTTGGGGCAAAAAGACAGAAATTCTCCTTATTTCAGGGCAAAAAGTCAGAAATTCCCCTTATTTTGGGGCAAAATTACAGAAATTTCACTTATTTCAGGTAAAAAACATGGAAATTTCTCTTATTTTGGGACAAAATGCAGAAATTACTTTTATTTTGGTACAAAATTGCAGAAATTTTCTTTATTTTGGGGCAAAAATACAGAAATTTTCCATATTTTAGGGCAAAAAGGCAGAGATTCCCATTATTATGAGGTAAAAAGGCTGAAATTCCCCTTGTTTTCGGGCAAAAAGGCAGAAATTCCCCTTATTTTGTGGTAAAATTTCAGAAATTTCAAATATTTCAGGGCAAAATGGCAGAAATTCCACTTATTTTGGGGCAAAAAGATGAAATCCCTAATTTTTGGCTAAAATTGAAGAAATTTCACTTATTTCGGGACAAAAAGGCAGAAATTCCACTTAATTTCGGGCAAAAAGGCAGAAATGACCCGTATTTTGGAGCAAAATTGCAGAAATTCCCCTAATATTGGTGCAAAAATGCAGAAATTCCCTTTATTTTGGGGCAAAAAGGCAGCAATTCTCCATATTTTGGTGCAAAAAGGCTGAAATTCCCCTTATTTTGAGGTAAAATGTTGAAATTCCCCATCTTTTAGGGCAAAGGCAGAAATTCCCCTTAATTTGGGGAAAAAAGGCACAAATTTCCCTTATTTTCGGGCAAAATTGCAGAAATTTCATTTATTTCAGGGCAAAAAGTCAGAAATTCCCCTTATTTTGGGGCAAAAAGCAGAAATTTATTTTATTATGATACAAAATTGAAGAAATTTTCCTTATTTTTGAACATAAAGGCAGAAATTAGCCATATTTTGGGGCAAAAGGCAGAAATCCTTCTTATTTTGAGGTAAAATGCAGAAATTCCCCTTATTTAGAGGTAAAATGCAGAAATTCCCCAAATATTGGGGAAAATTCAGAAAATCCCTTTATTTTGGGTTAAAGGCAGAAATTCTTCGTATTTTAAAGAAAATTTGCAGAAATTCTCATAATTTTTGGGCAAAAAGGCAGAAATTCTCCTTATTTTGGGGCAAAAAGACAGAAAATCTCCTTTTTTTCGGAGCAAAAAGTCAGAAATTCCTCTTATTTTGAGGAAAATTGTAGAAATTTCCTGTACATTTGGCAAAATTGCAGAAATTTCCCTTATTTTGGGGCAAAATTGCAGAAATTTCACTTATTTCAGGGAAAAAAAGCAGAAATTTTCTTATTTTGAGGAAAAAAGGCAGAAATTTCTTCTATTTTGGTTCCAAATTTCAGAAATTTTTCTTATTTTTGGGCAAAAAGCCAGAAATTTTCCATATTTTGGGGCAGAAATTCAAAAATTCCCATTATTATGAGGTAGAAATGGTGAAATTCCCCTTATTTTGGGGCAAAAATGCAGAAATTCCCCTTATTTTGGGGCAAAAATGTAGAAATTTCCCTTATTTTGGGGCAAAAAGCAGACATTTCCCTTATTTGGGGAAAAATTTTGGAAATTTAACCTATTTCAGGGCAAAACGTCAGAAATTCCGCTTATTTTGGGGCAAAAAGACAGAAATTCCGTTTATTTTTGGGGAAAAGTCAGAAATTGCACTTATTTTTTGTCAAAAATGCGGAAAATCCCCTTATTTTAGGGTAAAAATGAAGAAATTTCCCTTTTTTATGGCAAAAAGGTATACATTCTCTTTATTTTCGGGCAAAAAGGCAGAAATTCCCCGTATTTTGGAGCAAAATTGCAGAAATTCACCTAATTTTGGGGTAAAACATGCAGTAATTTTCTTTATTTTGGGGCAAAACGTAAAAATTCCCCTTATTTTGAGGCAAAAGGCTGAAATTCCCCTTAATTTAGAACAAAATTGCAGAAATTTCCCTTATTTGGGGACAAAAAACAGAAATTCCCTTTATTTTGGGGCAAAATTGCAGAAAATTCCTATATTATGGAAAAAAATTGAAGAAATTTCTTTTATTTTAAGGCAAAATTGCAGAAATTTCACTTATTTCAGAGAAAAAAAGCAAAAATTTTTCTTATTGTGGGGCAAAAAGGCAGAAATTCCCATTATATTGGGGCAAAAAGGCAGAAATTCCCCTTATTTGGGATAAAATTGCAGAAATTTCCCTTGTTTGGGGGCAAAAATGCAGAAAATCTCCTTAATTTCAGGCAAAAAGGCAGAAATTCCTTGTATTTTAGAGCAAAATTGCAAAAATTCCCCTAATATTGGGGAAAAATGCAGAAATTCCCTTTATTTGGGGCAAATCGAAAGAAGTTCCTCTTATTTTCGGGAAAAGAGGCAGAAATTTCCTGTATTTTGAAGCAAAATTGCAAAAACTCCTCTAATTTTGGGGCAAAAAGGCAGAAATTCCCCTTATTTTGGGGCAAAAATACAGAAATTCTCCTTATTTCGGGGCAAAAATCAGAAATTCCCCTTATTTTCGGGCAAAATTGTAAAAATTTATTTTATTTTGTTACAGAATTGCAGAAATTTTTCTTATTTTGTGGCAAAAAGGCAGAAATTCCCCATATTTTGTTACAAAAAGGCCGAAATTCTCCTTATTTTGAGGTAAAATGCTGAAATTCCCTATATATTGTGGCAAAAAGGCAGAAATTCCCCTCATTTTGGGGCAAAAAGACACAAATTTCCCTTTTTTTCGGGCAAAATTGCAGAAATTTCATTTATTTCAGGGCAAAAAGTCAGAAATTACTTTTATTTTGGTACAAAATTGAAGAAATTTTCCTTATTTTGGAACAAAAATTCAGAAATTCCCCATATTGTGGGCAAAAGGCAGAAATTCCCCTTATTTTGAGGTAACAAGCTGAAATTCCCGTTATTTTGGGGCAAAAAGTCAGAAATTCCCTTTACTTTGTGGCAAAAAGGAGGAAATTCCTGTTAATTGGGGCAGAAAAGCAAAAATTTTTCTTATTTGGAAGCAATAGGCAGAAATTCCCCATATTATGTGCGAATAAGGCAGAAATTCCCCTTATTTGGAGGTAAAATGCTGAAATTCCCCTTTATTTTGGCAAAAAGGCAGAAATTCCCCTTATTTTGGGGCAAAATTGCAGAAATTTCACTTATTTCAGGGCAAAAAGTCAGAAATTTGCCTTATTTTGGGGCAAAAAGCAGAAATTCTTGTAATTTTGGGGCCAAAAACAGAAATTCCCCTTATTTTGGGGTAAAATTGCGGAAATTTCAAATATTTCAGGGCAAAAAGGCAGAAATTCCACTTTATTTCGGGCAATAAGGTTAAAATTCCCCGTATTTTGGAGCAAAATTTCAGAAATTCCCCTTATATTGGTGCAAAAATGCAGAAATTCCCTTTATTTTGTTGCAATAAGGCAGAAATTCCACGTATTTTGAGCAAAATTGCACATATTCCCCTAATTTTGAAGGAAAATGCAGAAATTAACATTATTTTGGGGCAAAAAGACAGAAATTCTCCTTATTTCAGGGCAAAAAGTCAGAAATTCCCCTTATTTTGGGGCAAAATTACAGAAATTTCACTTATTTCAGGTAAAAAACACGGAAATTTCTCTTATTTTGGGACAAAATGCAGAAATTACTTTTATTTTGGTACAAAATTGCAGAAATTTTCTTTATTTTGGGGCAAAAATACAGAAATTTTCCATATTTTAGGGCAAAAAGGCAGAGATTCCCATTATTATGAGGTAAAAAGGCTGAAATTCCCCTTGTTTTCGGGCAAAAAGGCAGAAATTCCCCTTATTTTGTGGTAAAATTTCAGAAATTTCAAATATTTCAGGGCAAAATGGCAGAAATTCCACTTATTTTGGGGCAAAAAGATGAAATCCCTAATTTTTGGCTAAAATTGAAGAAATTTCACTTATTTCGGGACAAAAAGGCAGAAATTCCACTTAATTTCGGGCAAAAAGGCAGAAATGACCCGTATTTTGGAGCAAAATTGCAGAAATTCCCCTAATATTGGTGCAAAAATGCAGAAATTCCCTTTATTTTGGGGCAAAAAGGCAGAAATTCTCCATATTTTGGTGCAAAAAGGCTGAAATTCCCCTTATTTTGAGGTAAAATGTTGAAATTCCCCATATTTTGGGGCAAAGGCAGAAATTCCCCTTAATTTGGGGAAAAAAGGCACAAATTTCCCTTATTTTCGGGCAAAATTGCAGAAATTTCATTTATTTCAGGGCAAAAAGTCAGAAATTCCCCTTATTTTGGGGCAAAAAGCAGAAATTTATTTTATTATGATACAAAATTGAAGAAATTTTCCTTATTTTTGAACATAAAGGCAGAAATTAGCCATATTTTGAGGCAAAAGGCAGAAATCCTTCTTATTTTGAGGTAAAATGCAGAAATTCCCCTTATTTAGAGGTAAAATGCAGAAATTCCCTAAATATTGGGGGAAAATTCAGAAAATCCCTTTATTTTGGGCTAAAAGGCAGAAATTCCCCGTATTTTAAAGCAAATTTGTAGAAATTCTCATAATTTTTGGGCAAAAAGGCAGAAATTCTCCTTATTTTGGGGCAAAAAGACAGAAAATCTCCTTTTTTTCGGAGCAAAAAGTCAGAAATTCCTCTTATTTTGAAGAAAATTGTAGAAATTTCCTGTACATTTGGCAAAATTGCAGAAATTTCCCTTATTTTGGGGCAAAATTGCAGAAATTTCACTTATTTCAGGGAAAAAAAGCAGAAATTTTCTTATTTTGAGGAAAAAAGGCAGAAATTTCTTTTATTTTGGTTCCAAATTTCAGAAATTTTTCTTATTTTTGGGCAAAAAGCCAGAAATTTTCCATATTTTGGGGCAGAAATGCAGAAATTCCCATTATTATGAGGTAGAAATGGTGAAATTCCCCTTATTTTGGGGCAAAAATGCAGAAATTCCCCTTATTTTGGGGCAAAAAGGCAGAAATTTCCCTTATTTTGGGGCAAAAAGCAGACATTTCCCTTATTTTGGGGAAAAATTTTAGAAATTTAACCTATTTCAGGGCAAAACGTCAGAAATTCCGCTTATTTTGGGGCAAAAAGACAGAAATTCCGTTTATTTTTGGGGAAAAGTCAGAAATTGCACTTATTTTTTGTCAAAAATGCGGAAAATCCCCTTATTTTAGGGTAAAAATGAAGAAATTTCCCTTTTTTATGGCAAAAAGGTATACATTCTCCTTATTTTCGGGCAAATAGGCAAAAATTCCCCGTATTTTGGAGCAAAATTGCAGAAATTCACCTAATTTTGGGGTAAAACATGCAGTAATTTTCTTTATTTTGGGGCAAAAAGGTAAAAATTCCCCTTATTTTGAGGCAAAAGGCAGATATTCCCCTTAATTTAGAACAAATTTGCAGAAATTTCCCTTATTTGGGGACAAAAAACAGAAATTCCCTTTATTTTGGGGCAAAATTGCAGAAAATTCCTATATTATGGAAAAAAATTGAAGAAATTTCTTTTATTTTAAGGCAAAATTGCAGAAATTTCACTTATTTCAGAGAAAAAAAGCAAAAATTTTTCTTATTGTGGGGCAAAAAGGCAGAAATTCCCATTATATTGGGGCAAAAAGGCAGAAATTCCCCTTATTTGGGATAAAATTGCAGAAATTTCCCTTGTTTGGGGGCAAAAATGCAGAAAATCTCCTTAATTTCAGGCAAAAAGGCAGAAATTCCTTGTATTTTAGAGCAAAATTGCAGAAATTCCCCTAATATTGGGGAAAAATGCAGAAATTCTCTTTATTTGGGGCAAATCGAAAGAAGTTCCTCTTATTTTCGGGAAAAGAGGCAGAAATTTCCTGTATTTTGAAGCAAAATTGCAAATCTCCTCTAATTTTGGGGCAAAAAGGCAGAAATTCCCCTTATTTTGGGGCAAAAATACAGAAATTCTCCTTATTTCGGGGCAAAAATCAGAAATTCCCCTTATTTTCGGGCAAAATTGTAAAAATTTATTTTATTTTGTTACAGAATTGCAGAAATTTTTCTTATTTTGTGGCAAAAAGGCAGAAATTCCCCATATTTTGTTGCAAAAAGGCCGAAATTCTCCTTATTTTGAGGTAAAATGCTGAAATTCCCTATATATTGTGGCAAAAAGGCAGAAATTCCCCTCATTTTGGGGCAAAAAGACACAAATTTCCCTTTTTTTCGGGCAAAATTGCAGAAATTTCATTTATTTCAGGGCAAAAACTCAGAAATTACTTTTATTTTGGTACAAAATTGAAGAAATTTTCCTTATTTTGGAACAAAAATTCAGAAATTCCCCATATTGTGGGCAAAAGGCAGAAATTCCCCTTATTTTGAGGTAACAAGCTGAAATTCCCGTTATTTTGGGGCAAAAAGGCAGAAATTCCCTTTACTTTGTGGCAAAAAGGAGGAAATTCCTGTTAATTGGGGCAGAAAAGCAAAAAATTTTTTTATTTGGAAGCAATAGGGAGAAATTCCCCATATTATGTGCGAATAAGGCAGAAATTCCCCTTATTTGGAGGTAAAATGCTGAAATTCCCCTTATTTTGGCAAAAAGGCAGAAATTCCCCTTATTTTGGGGCAAAATTGCAGAAATTTCACTTATTTCAGGGCAAAAAGTCAGAAATTTGCCTTATTTTGGGGCAAAAAGCAGAAATTCTTGTAATTTTGGGGCCAAAAACAGAAATTCCCCTTATTTTGGGGTAAAATTGCGGAAATTTCAAATATTTCAGGGCAAAAAGGCAGAAATTCCACTTTATTTCGGGCAATAAGGTTAAAATTCCCCGTATTTTGGAGCAAAATTTCAGAAATTCCCCTTATATTGGTGCAAAAATGCAGAAATTCCCTTTATTTTGTTGCAATAAGGCAGAAATTCCACGTATTTTGAGCAAAATTGCACATATTCCCCTAATTTTGAAGGAAAATGCAGAAATTAACATTATTTTGGGGCAAAAAGACAGAAATTCTCCTTATTTCAGGGCAAAAAGTCAGAAATTCCCCTTATTTTGGGGCAAAATTACAGAAATTTCACTTATTTCAGGTAAAAAACACGGAAATTTCTCTTATTTTGGGACAAAATGCAGAAATTACTTTTATTTTGGTACAAAATTGCAGAAATTTTCTTTATTTTGGGGCAAAAATACAGAAATTTTCCATACTTTAGGGCAAAAAGGCAGAGATTCCCATTATTATGAGGTAAAAAGGCTGAAATTCCCCTTATTTTGGGGCAAAAAGGCAGAAATTCCCCTTATTTTGTGGTAAAATTTCAGAAATTTCAAATATGTCAGGTCAAAATGGCAGAAATTCCACTTATTTTGGGGCAAAAAGATGAAATCCCTAATTTTTGGCTAAAATTGAAAAAATTTCACTTATTTCGGGACAAAAAGGCAGAAATTCCACTTAATTTCGGGCAAAAAGGCAGAAATGACCCGTATTTTGGAGCAAAATTGCAGAAATTAGCCTAATATTGGTGCAAAAATGCAGAAATTCCCTTTATTTTGGGGCAAAAAGGCAGAAATTCTCCATATTTTGGTGCAAAAAGGCTGAAATTCCCCTTATTTTGAGGTAAAATGTTGAAATTCCCCATATTTTGGGGCAAAGGCAGAAATTCCCCTTAATTTGGGGAAAAAAGGCACAAATTTCCCTTATTTTCGGGCAAAATTGCAGAAATTTCATTTATTTCAGGGCAAAAAGTCAGAAATTCCCCTTATTTTGGGGCAAAAAGCAGAAATTTATTTTATTATGATACAAAATTGAAGAAATTTTCCTTATTTTTGAACATAAAGGCAGAAATTAGCCATATTTTGGGGCAAAAGGCAGAAATCCTTCTTATTTTGAGGTAAAATGCAGAAATTCCCCTTATTTAGAGGTAAAATGCAGAAATTCCCCAAATATTGGGGGAAAATTCAGAAAATTCCTTTATTTTGGGCTAAAAGGCAGAAATTCCCCGTATTTTAAAGCAAATTTGCAGAAATTCTCATAATTTTCGGGCAAAAAGGCAGAAATTCTCCTTATTTTGGGGCAAAAAGACAGAAAATCTCCTTTTTTTCGGAGCAAAAAGTCAGAAATTCCTCTTATTTTGAGGAAAATTGTAGAAATTTCCTGTACATTTGGCAAAATTGTAGAAATTTCCCTTATTTTGGGGCAAAATTGCAGAAATTTCACTTATTTCAGGGAAAAAAGCAGAAATTTTCTTATTTTGGGGCAAAAAGGCAGAAATTTCTTTTATTTTGGTTCCAAATTTCAGAAATTTTTCTTATTTTTGGGCAAAAAGCCAGAAATTTTCCATATTTTGGGGCAGAAATGCAGAAATTCCCATTATTATGAAGTAGAAATGGTGAAATTCCCCTTATTTTGGGGCAAAAATGCAGAAATTCCCCTTATTTTGGGGCAAAAAGGCAGAAATTCCCCTTATTTGGGGGCAAAAAGCAGACATTTCCCTTATTTTGGGGAAAAATTTTAGTAATTTAACTTATTTCAGAGCAAAACGTCAGAAATTCCGCTTATTTTGGGGCAAAAAGACAGAAATTCCGTTTATTTTTGGGGAAAAGTCAGAAATTGCACTTATTTTTTGTCAAAAATGTGGAAAATCCCCTTATTTTAGGGTAAAAATGAAGAAATTTCCCTTTTTTATGGCAAAAAGGTATACATTCTCTTTATTTTCGGGCAAAAAGGCAGAAATTCCCCGTATTTTGGAGCAAAATTGCAGAAATTCACCTAATTTTGGGGTAAAACATGCAGTAATTTTCTTTATTTTGGGGCAAAAAGGTAAAAATTCCCCTTATTTTGAGGCAAAAGGCAGAAATTCCCCTTAATTTAGAACAAAATTGCAGAAATTTCCCTTATTTGGGGACAAAAAACAGAAATTCCCTTTATTTTGGGGCAAAATTGCAGAAAATTCCTATATTATGGAAAAAAATTGAAGAAATTTCTTTTATTTTAAGGCAAAATTGCAGAAATTTCACTTATTTCAGAGAAAAAAAGCAAAATTTTTCTTATTGTGGGGCAAAAAGGCAGAAATTCCCATTATATTGGGGCAAAAAGGCAGAAATTCCCCTTATTTGGGATAAAATTGCAGAAATTTCCCTTGTTTGGGGGCAAAAATGCAGAAAATCTCCTTAATTTCAGGCAAAAAGGCAGAAATTCCTTGTATTTTAGAGCAAAATTGCAGAAATTCCCCTAATATTGGGGAAAAATGCAGAAATTCCCTTTATTTGGGGCAAATCGAAAGAAGTTCCTCTTATTTTCGGGAAAAGAGGCAGAAATTTCCTGTATTTTGAAGCAAAATTGCAAAAACTCCTCTAATTTTGGGGCAAAAAGGCAGAAATTCTCCTTATTTTGAGGCAAAAATACAGAAATTCTCCTTATTTCGGGGCAAAAATCAGAAATTTCCTTTATTTCGGGGAAAATTGTAAAAATTTATTTTATTTTGGTACAGAATTGCAGAAATTTTTCTTATTTTGTGGCAAAAAGGCAGAAATTCCCCATATTTTGTTCCGAAAAGGCTGAAATTCCCCTTATTTTGAGGTAAAATGCTGAAATTCCCTATATTTTGTGGCAAAAAGGCAGAAATTCCCCTCATTTTGGGGCAAAAAGACACAAATTTCCCTTTTTTTCGGGCAAAATTGCAGAAATTTCATTTATTTCAGGGCAAAAAGTCAGAAATTACTTTTATTTTGGTACAAAATTGAAGAAATTTTCCTTATTTTGGAACAAAAATTCAGAAATTCCCCTTATTTTGAGGTAACAAGCTGAAATTCCCGTTATTTTGGGGCAAAAAGGCAGAAATTCCCTTTACTTTGTGGCAAAAAGGAGGAAATTCCTGTTAATTGGGGCAGAAAAGCAAAAATTTTTCTTATTTGGGGGCAATAGGCAGAAATTCCCCATATTATGTGGGAAAAAGGCAGAAATTCCCCTTATTTGGAGGTAAAATGCTGAAATTCCCTTTATTTTGGCAAAAAGGCAGAAATTCCCCTTATTTTGGGGCAAAATTGCAGAAATTTCACTTATTTCAGGGCAAAAAGTCAGAAATTTGCCTTATTTTGGGGCAAAAAGCAGAAATTCTTGTAATTTTGGGGCCAAAAACAGAAATTCCCCTTATTTTGGGGTAAAATTGCGGAAATTTCAAATATTTCAGGGCAAAAAGGTAGAAATTCCACTTTATTTCGGGCAATAAGGTTAAAATTTCCCGTATTTTGGAGCAAAATTTCAGAAATTCCCCTTATATTGGTGCAAAAATGCAGAAATTCCTTTTATTTTGTTGCAATAAGGCAGAAATTCCATGTATTTTGAGCAAAATTGCACATATTCCCCTAATTTTGAAGGAAAATGCAGAAATTAACATTATTTTGGGGCAAAAAGACAGAAATTCTCCTTATTTCAGGGCAAAAAGTCAGAAATTCCCCTTATTTTGGGGCAAAATTACAGAAATTTCACTTATTTCGAGTAAAAAACACGGAAATTTCTCTTATTTTGGGACAAAATGCAGAAATTACTTTTATTTTGGTACAAAATTGCAGAAATTTTCTTTATTTTGGGGCAAAAATACAGAAATTTTCCATACTTTAGGGCAAAAAGGCAGAGATTCCCATTATTATGAGGTAAAAAGTCTGAAATTCCCCTTATTTTGGGGCAAAAAGGCAGAAATTCCCCTTATTTTGTGGTAAAATTTCAGAAATTTCAAATATTTCAGGTCAAAATGGCAGAAATTCCACTTATTTTAGGGCAAAAAGATGAAATCCCTAATTTTTGGCTAAAATTGAAAAAATTTCACTTATTTCGGGACAAAAAGGCAGAAATTCCACTTAATTTCGGGCAAAAAGGCAGAAATGACCCGTATTTTGGAGCAAAATTGCAGAAATTCCCCTAATATTGGTGCAAAAATGCAGAAATTCCCTTTATTTTGGGGCAAAAAGGCAGAAATTCTCCATATTTTGGTGCAAAAAGGCTGAAATTCCCCTTATTTTGAGGTAAAATGTTGAAATTCCCCATATTTTGGGGCAAAGGCAGAAATTCCCCTTAATTTGGGGAAAAAAGGCACAAATTTCCCTTATTTTCGGGCAAAATTGCAGAAATTTCATTTATTTCAGGGCAAAAAGTCAGAAATTCCCCTTATTTTGGGGCAAAAAGCAGAAATTTATTTTATTATGATACAAAATTGAAGAAATTTTCCTTATTTTTGAACATAAAGGCAGAAATTAGCCATATTTTGGGGCAAAAGGCAGAAATCCTTCTTATTTTGAGGTAAAATGCAGAAATTCCCCTTATTTAGAGGTAAAATGCAGAAATTCCCCAAATATTGGGGGAAAATTCAGAAAATCCCTTTATTTTGGGCTAAAAGGCAGAAATTCCCCGTATTTTAAAGCAAATTTGCAGAAATTCTCATAATTTTCGGGCAAAAAGGCAGAAATTCTCCTTATTTTGGGGCAAAAAGACAGAAAATCTCCTTTTTTTCGGAGCAAAAATACAGAAATTCCTCTTATTTTGAGGAAAATTGTAGAAATTTCCTGTACATTTGGCAAAATTGTAGAAATTTCCCTTATTTTGGGGCAAAATTGCAGAAATTTCACTTATTTCAGGGAAAAAAAGCAGAAATTTTCTTATTTTGGGGCAAAAAGGCAGAAATTTCTTTTATTTTGGTTCCAAATTTCAGAAATTTTTCTTATTTTTGGGCAAAAAGCCAGAAATTTTCCATATTTTGGGGCAGAAATGCAGAAATTCCCATTATTATGAGGTAGAAATGGTGAAATTCCCCTTATTTTGGGGCAAAAATGCAGAAATTCCCCTTATTTTGGGGCAAAAAGGCAGAAATTTCCCTTATTTTGGGGCAAAAAGCAGACATTTCCCTTATTTTGGGGAAAAATTTTAGAAATTTAACCTATTTCAGGGCAAAACGTCAGAAATTCCGCTTATTTTGGGGCAAAAAGACAGAAATTCCGTTTATTTTTGGGGAAAAGTCAGAAATTGCACTTATTTTTTGTCAAAAATGCGGAAAATCCCCTTATTTTAGGGTAAAAATGAAGAAATTTCCCTTTTTTATGGCAAAAAGGTATACATTCTCCTTATTTTCGGGCAAATAGGCAAAAATTCCCCGTATTTTGGAGCAAAATTGCAGAAATTCACCTAATTTTGGGGTAAAACATGCAGTAATTTTCTTTATTTTGGGGCAAAAAGGTAAAAATTCCCCTTATTTTGAGGCAAAAGGCAGAAATTCCCCTTAATTTAGAACAAAATTGCAGAAATTTCCCTTATTTGGGGACAAAAAACAGAAATTCCCTTTATTTTGGGGCAAAATTGCAGAAAATTCCTATATTATGGAAAAAAATTGAAGAAATTTCTTTTATTTTAAGGCAAAATTGCAGAAATTTCACTTATTTCAGAGAAAAAAAGCAAAAATTTTTCTTATTGTGGGGCAAAAAGGCAGAAATTCCCATTATATTGGGGCAAAAAGGCAGAAATTCCCCTTATTTGGGATAAAATTGCAGAAATTTCCCTTGTTTGGGGGCAAAAATGCAGAAAATCTCCTTAATTTCAGGCAAAAAGGCAGAAATTCCTTGTATTTTAGAGCAAAATTGCAGAAATTCCCCTAATATTGGGGAAAAATGCAGAAATTCTCTTTATTTGGGGCAAATCGAAAGAAGTTCCTCTTATTTTCGGGAAAAGAGGCAGAAATTTCCTGTATTTTGAAGCAAAATTGCAAAAACTCCTCTAATTTTGGGGCAAAAAGGCAGAAATTCCCCTTATTTTGGGGCAAAAATACAGAAATTCTCCTTATTTCGGGGCAAAAATCAGAAATTCCCCTTATTTTCGGGCAAAATTGTAAAAATTTATTTTATTTTGTTACAGAATTGCAGAAATTTTTCTTATTTTGTGGCAAAAAGGCAGAAATTCCCCATATTTTGTTGCAAAAAGGCTGAAATTCTCCTTATTTTGAGGTAAAATGCTGAAATTCCCTATATATTGTGGCAAAAAGGCAGAAATTCCTCTCATTTTGGGGCAAAAAGACACAAATTTCCCTTTTTTTCGGGCAAAATTGCAGAAATTTCATTTATTTCAGTGCAAAAAGTCAGAAATTACTTTTATTTTGGTACAAAATTGAAGAAATTTTCCTTATTTTGGAACAAAAATTCAGAAATTCCCCATATTGTGGGCAAAAGGCAGAAATTCCCCTTATTTTGAGGTAACAAGCTGAAATTCCCGTTATTTTGGGGCAAAAAGGCAGAAATTCCCTTTACTTTGTGGCAAAAGGAGGAAATTCCTGTTAATTGGGGCAGAAAAGCAAAAATTTTTTTTATTTGGAAGCAATAGGCAGAAATTCCCCATATTATGTGGGAAAAAGGCAGAAATTCCCCTTATTTGGAGGTAAAATGCTGAAATTCCCCTTATTTTGGCAAAAAGGCAGAAATTCCCCTTATTTTGGGGCAAAATTGCAGAAATTTCACTTATTTCAGGGCAAAAAGTCAGAAATTTGCCTTATTTTGGGGCAAAAAGCAGAAATTCTTGTAATTTTGGGGCCAAAAACAGAAATTCCCCTTATTTTGGGGTAAAATTGCGGAAATTTCAAATATTTCAGGGCAAAAAGGCAGAAATTCCACTTTATTTCGGGCAATAAGGTTAAAATTCCCCGTATTTTGGAGCAAAATTTCAGAAATTCCCCTTATATTGGTGCAAAAATGCAGAAATTCCCTTTATTTTGTTGCAATAAGGCAGAAATTCCACGTATTTTGAGCAAAATTGCACATATTCCCCTAATTTTGAAGGAAAATGCAGAAATTAACATTATTTTGGGGCAAAAAGACAGAAATTCTCCTTATTTCAGGGCAAAAAGTCAGAAATTCCCCTTATTTTGGGGCAAAATTACAGAAATTTCACTTATTTCAGGTAAAAAACACGGAAATTTCTCTTATTTTGGGACAAAATGCAGAAATTACTTTTATTTTGGTACAAAATTGCAGAAATTTTCTTTATTTTGGGGCAAAAATACAGAAATTTTCCATACTTTAGGGCAAAAAGGCAGAGATTCCCATTATTATGAGGTAAAAAGGCTGAAATTCCCCTTATTTTGGGGCAAAAAGGCAGAAATTCCCCTTATTTTGTGGTAAAATTTCAGAAATTTCAAATATGTCAGGTCAAAATGGCAGAAATTCCACTTATTTTGGGGCAAAAAGATGAAATCCCTAATTTTTGGCTAAAATTGAAAAAATTTCACTTATTTCGGGACAAAAAGGCAGAAATTCCACTTAATTTCGGGCAAAAAGGCAGAAATGACCCGTATTTTGGAGCAAAATTGCAGAAATTCCCCTAATATTGGTGCAAAAATGCAGAAATTCCCTTTATTTTGGGGCAAAAAGGCAGAAATTCTCCATATTTTGGTGCAAAAAGGCTGAAATTCCCCTTATTTTGAGGTAAAATGTTGAAATTCCCCATATTTTGGGGCAAAGGCAGAAATTCCCCTTAATTTGGGGAAAAAAGGCACAAATTTCCCTTATTTTCGGGCAAAATTGCAGAAATTTCATTTATTTCAGGGCAAAAAGTCAGAAATTCCCCTTATTTTGTGGCAAAAAGCAGAAATTTATTTTATTATGATACAAAATTGAAGAAATTTTCCTTATTTTTGAACATAAAGGCAGAAATTAGCCATATTTTGGGGCAAAAGGCAGAAATCCTTCTTATTTTGAGGTAAAATGCAGAAATTCCCCTTATTTAGAGGTAAAATGCAGAAATTCCCCAAATATTGGGGGAAAATTCAGAAAATTCCTTTATTTTGGGCTAAAAGGCAGAAATTCCCTGTATTTTAAAGCAAATTTGCAGAAATTCTCATAATTTTCGGGCAAAAAGGCAGAAATTCTCCTTATTTTGGGGCAAAAAGACAGAAAATCTCCTTTTTTTTGGAGCAAAAAGTCAGAAATTCCTCTTATTTTGAGGAAAATTGTAGAAATTTCCTGTACATTTGGCAAAATTGTAGAAATTTCCCTTATTTTGGGGCAAAATTGCAGAAATTTCACTTATTTCAGGAAAAAAAAGCAGAAATTTTCTTATTTTGGGGCAAAAAGGCAGAAATTTATTTTATTTTGGTTCCAAATTTCAGAAATTTTTCTTATTTTTGGGCAAAAAGCCAGAAATTTTCCATATTTTGGGGCAGAAATGCAGAAATTCCCATTATTTTGAGGTAGAAAGGCTGAAATTCCCCTTATTTTGGGGCAAAAATGCAGAAATTCCCCTTATTTTGGGGCAAAAAGGCAGAAATTCCCCTTATTTGGGGGCAAAAAGCAGACATTTCCCTTATTTTGGGGAAAAATTTTAGTAATTTAACTTATTTCAGAGCAAAACGTCAGAAATTCCGCTTATTTTGGGGCAAAAAGACAGAAATTCCGTTTATTTTTGGGGAAAAGTCAGAAATTGCACTTATTTTTTGTCAAAAATGCGGAAAATCCCCTTATTTTAGGGTAAAAATGAAGAAATTTCCCTTTTTTATGGCAAAAAGGTATACATTCTCTTTATTTTCGGGCAAAAAGGCAGAAATTCCCCGTATTTTGGAGCAAAATTGCAGAAATTCACCTAATTTTGGGGTAAAACATGCAGTAATTTTCTTTATTTTGGGGCAAAAAGGTAAAAATTCCCCTTATTTTGAGGCAAAAGGCAGAAATTCCCCTTAATTTAAAACAAAATTGCAGAAATTTCCCTTATTTGGGGACAAAAAACAGAAATTCCCTTTATTTTGGGGCAAAATTGCAGAAAATTCCTATATTATGGAAAAAAATTGAAGAAATTTCTTTTATTTTAAGGCAAAATTGCAGAAATTTCACTTATTTCAGAGAAAAAAAGCAAAAATTTTTCTTATTGTGGGGCAAAAAGGCAGAAATTCCCCTTATTTTGAGGTAACAAGCTGAAATTCCCGTTATTTTGGGGCAAAAAGTCAGAAATTCCCTTTACTTTGTGGCAAAAAGGAGGAAATTCCTGTTAATTGGGGCAGAAAAGCAAAAATTTTTCTTATTTGGAAGCAATAGGCAGAAATTCCCCATATTATGTGCGAATAAGGCAGAAATTCCCCTTATTTGGAGGTAAAATGCTGAAATTCCCCTTTATTTTGGCAAAAAGGCAGAAATTCCCCTTATTTTGGGGCAAAATTGCAGAAATTTCACTTATTTCAGGGCAAAAAGTCAGAAATTTGCCTTATTTTGGGGCAAAAAGCAGAAATTCTTGTAATTTTGGGGCCAAAAACAGAAATTCCCCTTATTTTGGGGTAAAATTGCGGAAATTTCAAATATTTCAGGGCAAAAAGGCAGAAATTCCACTTTATTTCGGGCAATAAGGTTAAAATTCCCCGTATTTTGGAGCAAAATTTCAGAAATTCCCCTTATATTGGTGCAAAAATGCAGAAATTCCCTTTATTTTGTTGCAATAAGGCAGAAATTCCACGTATTTTGAGCAAAATTGCACATATTCCCCTAATTTTGAAGGAAAATGCAGAAATTAACATTATTTTGGGGCAAAAAGACAGAAATTCTCCTTATTTCAGGGCAAAAAGTCAGAAATTCCCCTTATTTTGGGGCAAAATTACAGAAATTTCACTTATTTCAGGTAAAAAACACGGAAATTTCTCTTATTTTGGGACAAAATGCAGAAATTACTTTTATTTTGGTACAAAATTGCAGAAATTTTCTTTATTTTGGGGCAAAAATACAGAAATTTTCCATATTTTAGGGCAAAAAGGCAGAGATTCCCATTATTATGAGGTAAAAAGGCTGAAATTCCCCTTATTTGGGGGCAAAAAGGCAGAAATTCCCCTTATTTTGTGGTAAAATGTTGAAATTCCCCATATTTTGGGGCAAAGGCAGAAATTCCCCTTAATTTGGGGAAAAAAGGCACAAATTTCCCTTATTTTCGGGCAAAATTGCAGAAATTTCATTTATTTCAGGGCAAAAAGTCAGAAATTCCCCTTATTTTGGGGCAAAAAGCAGAAATTTATTTTATTATGATACAAAATTGAAGAAATTTTCCTTATTTTTGAACATAAAGGCAGAAATTAGCCATATTTTGGGGCAAAAGGCAGAAATCCTTCTTATTTTGAGGTAAAATGCAGAAATTCCCCTTATTTAGAGGTAAAATGCAGAAATTCCCCAAATATTGGGGGAAAATTCAGAAAATCCCTTTATTTTGGGCTAAAAGGCAGAAATTCCCCGTATTTTAAAGCAAATTTGCAGAAATTCTCATAATTTTCGGGCAAAAAGGCAGAAATTCTCCTTATTTTGGGGCAAAAAGACAGAAAATCTCCTTTTTTTCGGAGCAAAAATACAGAAATTCCTCTTATTTTGAGGAAAATTGTAGAAATTTCCTGTACATTTGGCAAAATTGTAGAAATTTCCCTTATTTTGGGGCAAAATTGCAGAAATTTCACTTATTTCAGGGAAAAAAAGCAGAAATTTTCTTATTTTGGGGCAAAAAGGCAGAAATTTCTTTTATTTTGGTTCCAAATTTCAGAAATTTTTCTTATTTTTGGGCAAAAAGCCAGAAATTTTCCATATTTTGGGGCAGAAATGCAGAAATTCCCATTATTATGAGGTAGAAATGGTGAAATTCCCCTTATTTTGGGGCAAAAATGCAGAAATTCCCCTTATTTTGGGGCAAAAAGGCAGAAATTTCCCTTATTTTGGGGCAAAAAGCAGACATTTCCCTTATTTTGGGGAAAAATTTTAGAAATTTAACCTATTTCAGGGCAAAACGTCAGAAATTCCGCTTATTTTGGGGCAAAAAGACAGAAATTCCGTTTATTTTTGGGGAAAAGTCAGAAATTGCACTTATTTTTTGTCAAAAATGCGGAAAATCCCCTTATTTTAGGGTAAAAATGAAGAAATTTCCCTTTTTTATGGCAAAAAGGTATACATTCTCCTTATTTTCGGGCAAATAGGCAAAAATTCCCCGTATTTTGGAGCAAAATTGCAGAAATTCACCTAATTTTGGGGTAAAACATGCAGTAATTTTCTTTATTTTGGGGCAAAAAGGTAAAAATTCCCCTTATTTTGAGGCAAAAGGCAGAAATTCCCCTTAATTTAGAACAAAATTGCAGAAATTTCCCTTATTTGGGGACAAAAAACAGAAATTCCCTTTATTTTGGGGCAAAATTGCAGAAAATTCCTATATTATGGAAAAAAATTGAAGAAATTTCTTTTATTTTAAGGCAAAATTGCAGAAATTTCACTTATTTCAGAGAAAAAAAGCAAAAATTTTTCTTATTGTGGGGCAAAAAGGCAGAAATTCCCATTATATTGGGGCAAAAAGGCAGAAATTCCCCTTATTTGGGATAAAATTGCAGAAATTTCCCTTGTTTGGGGGCAAAAATGCAGAAAATCTCCTTAATTTCAGGCAAAAAGGCAGAAATTCCTTGTATTTTAGAGCAAAATTGCAGAAATTCCCCTAATATTGGGGAAAAATGCAGAAATTCTCTTTATTTGGGGCAAATCGAAAGAAGTTCCTCTTATTTTCGGGAAAAGAGGCAGAAATTTCCTGTATTTTGAAGCAAAATTGCAAAAACTCCTCTAATTTTGGGGCAAAAAGGCAGAAATTCCCCTTATTTTGGGGCAAAAATACAGAAATTCTCCTTATTTCGGGGCAAAAATCAGAAATTCCCCTTATTTTCGGGCAAAATTGTAAAAATTTATTTTATTTTGTTACAGAATTGCAGAAATTTTTCTTATTTTGTGGCAAAAAGGCAGAAATTCCCCATATTTTGTTGCAAAAAGGCTGAAATTCTCCTTATTTTGAGGTAAAATGCTGAAATTCCCTATATATTGTGGCAAAAAGGCAGAAATTCCTCTCATTTTGGGGCAAAAAGACACAAATTTCCCTTTTTTTCGGGCAAAATTGCAGAAATTTCATTTATTTCAGTGCAAAAAGTCAGAAATTACTTTTATTTTGGTACAAAATTGAAGAAATTTTCCTTATTTTGGAACAAAAATTCAGAAATTCCCCATATTGTGGGCAAAAGGCAGAAATTCCCCTTATTTTGAGGTAACAAGCTGAAATTCCCGTTATTTTGGGGCAAAAAGGCAGAAATTCCCTTTACTTTGTGGCAAAAGGAGGAAATTCCTGTTAATTGGGGCAGAAAAGCAAAAATTTTTTTTATTTGGAAGCAATAGGCAGAAATTCCCCATATTATGTGGGAAAAAGGCAGAAATTCCCCTTATTTGGAGGTAAAATGCTGAAATTCCCCTTATTTTGGCAAAAAGGCAGAAATTCCCCTTATTTTGGGGCAAAATTGCAGAAATTTCACTTATTTCAGGGCAAAAAGTCAGAAATTTGCCTTATTTTGGGGCAAAAAGCAGAAATTCTTGTAATTTTGGGGCCAAAAACAGAAATTCCCCTTATTTTGGGGTAAAATTGCGGAAATTTCAAATATTTCAGGGCAAAAAGGCAGAAATTCCACTTTATTTCGGGCAATAAGGTTAAAATTCCCCGTATTTTGGAGCAAAATTTCAGAAATTCCCCTTATATTGGTGCAAAAATGCAGAAATTCCCTTTATTTTGTTGCAATAAGGCAGAAATTCCACGTATTTTGAGCAAAATTGCACATATTCCCCTAATTTTGAAGGAAAATGCAGAAATTAACATTATTTTGGGGCAAAAAGACAGAAATTCTCCTTATTTCAGGGCAAAAAGTCAGAAATTCCCCTTATTTTGGGGCAAAATTACAGAAATTTCACTTATTTCAGGTAAAAAACACGGAAATTTCTCTTATTTTGGGACAAAATGCAGAAATTACTTTTATTTTGGTACAAAATTGCAGAAATTTTCTTTATTTTGGGGCAAAAATACAGAAATTTTCCATACTTTAGGGCAAAAAGGCAGAGATTCCCATTATTATGAGGTAAAAAGGCTGAAATTCCCCTTATTTTGGGGCAAAAAGGCAGAAATTCCCCTTATTTTGTGGTAAAATTTCAGAAATTTCAAATATGTCAGGTCAAAATGGCAGAAATTCCACTTATTTTGGGGCAAAAAGATGAAATCCCTAATTTTTGGCTAAAATTGAAAAAATTTCACTTATTTCGGGACAAAAAGGCAGAAATTCCACTTAATTTCGGGCAAAAAGGCAGAAATGACCCGTATTTTGGAGCAAAATTGCAGAAATTCCCCTAATATTGGTGCAAAAATGCAGAAATTCCCTTTATTTTGGGGCAAAAAGGCAGAAATTCTCCATATTTTGGTGCAAAAAGGCTGAAATTCCCCTTATTTTGAGGTAAAATGTTGAAATTCCCCATATTTTGGGGCAAAGGCAGAAATTCCCCTTAATTTGGGGAAAAAAGGCACAAATTTCCCTTATTTTCGGGCAAAATTGCAGAAATTTCATTTATTTCAGGGCAAAAAGTCAGAAATTCCCCTTATTTTGTGGCAAAAAGCAGAAATTTATTTTATTATGATACAAAATTGAAGAAATTTTCCTTATTTTTGAACATAAAGGCAGAAATTAGCCATATTTTGGGGCAAAAGGCAGAAATCCTTCTTATTTTGAGGTAAAATGCAGAAATTCCCCTTATTTAGAGGTAAAATGCAGAAATTCCCCAAATATTGGGGGAAAATTCAGAAAATTCCTTTATTTTGGGCTAAAAGGCAGAAATTCCCTGTATTTTAAAGCAAATTTGCAGAAATTCTCATAATTTTCGGGCAAAAAGGCAGAAATTCTCCTTATTTTGGGGCAAAAAGACAGAAAATCTCCTTTTTTTTGGAGCAAAAAGTCAGAAATTCCTCTTATTTTGAGGAAAATTGTAGAAATTTCCTGTACATTTGGCAAAATTGTAGAAATTTCCCTTATTTTGGGGCAAAATTGCAGAAATTTCACTTATTTCAGGAAAAAAAAGCAGAAATTTTCTTATTTTGGGGCAAAAAGGCAGAAATTTATTTTATTTTGGTTCCAAATTTCAGAAATTTTTCTTATTTTTGGGCAAAAAGCCAGAAATTTTCCATATTTTGGGGCAGAAATGCAGAAATTCCCATTATTTTGAGGTAGAAAGGCTGAAATTCCCCTTATTTTGGGGCAAAAATGCAGAAATTCCCCTTATTTTGGGGCAAAAAGGCAGAAATTCCCCTTATTTGGGGGCAAAAAGCAGACATTTCCCTTATTTTGGGGAAAAATTTTAGTAATTTAACTTATTTCAGAGCAAAACGTCAGAAATTCCGCTTATTTTGGGGCAAAAAGACAGAAATTCCGTTTATTTTTGGGGAAAAGTCAGAAATTGCACTTATTTTTTGTCAAAAATGCGGAAAATCCCCTTATTTTAGGGTAAAAATGAAGAAATTTCCCTTTTTTATGGCAAAAAGGTATACATTCTCTTTATTTTCGGGCAAAAAGGCAGAAATTCCCCGTATTTTGGAGCAAAATTGCAGAAATTCACCTAATTTTGGGGTAAAACATGCAGTAATTTTCTTTATTTTGGGGCAAAAAGGTAAAAATTCCCCTTATTTTGAGGCAAAAGGCAGAAATTCCCCTTAATTTAAAACAAAATTGCAGAAATTTCCCTTATTTGGGGACAAAAAACAGAAATTCCCTTTATTTTGGGGCAAAATTGCAGAAAATTCCTATATTATGGAAAAAAATTGAAGAAATTTCTTTTATTTTAAGGCAAAATTGCAGAAATTTCACTTATTTCAGAGAAAAAAAGCAAAAATTTTTCTTATTGTGGGGCAAAAAGGCAGAAATTCCCATTATATTGGGGCAAAAAGGCAGAAATTCCCCTTATTTGGGATAAAATTGCAGAAATTTCCCTTGTTTGGGGGCAAAAATGCAGAAAATCTCCTTAATTTCAGGCAAAAAGGCAGAAATTCCTTGTATTTTAGAGCAAAATTGCAGAAATTCCCCTAATATTGGGGAAAAATGCAGAAATTCCCTTTATTTGGGGCAAATCGAAAGAAGTTCCTCTTATTTTCGGGAAAAGAGGCAGAAATTTCCTGTATTTTGAAGCAAAATTGCAAAAACTCCTCTAATTTTGGGGCAAAAAGGCAGAAATTCTCCTTATTTTGAGGCAAAAATACAGAAATTCTCCTTATTTCGGGGCAAAAATCAGAAATTTCCCTTATTTCGGGGAAAATTGTAAAAATTTATTTTATTTTGGTACAGAATTGCAGAAATTTTTCTTATTTTGTGGCAAAAAGGCAGAAATTCCCCATATTTTGTTCCGAAAAGGCTGAAATTCCCCTTATTTTGAGGTAAAATGCTGAAATTCCCTATATTTTGTGGCAAAAAGGCAGAAATTCCCCTCATTTTGGGGCAAAAAGACACAAATTTCCCTTTTTTTCGGGCAAAATTGCAGAAATTTCATTTATTTCAGGGCAAAAAGTCAGAAATTACTTTTATTTTGGTACAAAATTGAAGAAATTTTCCTTATTTTGGAACAAAAATTCAGAAATTCCCCTTATTTTGAGGTAACAAGCTGAAATTCCCGTTATTTTGGGGCAAAAAGGCAGAAATTCCCTTTACTTTGTGGCAAAAAGGAGGAAATTCCTGTTAATTGGGGCAGAAAAGCAAAAATTTTTCTTATTTGGGGGCAATAGGCAGAAATTCCCCATATTATGTGGGAAAAAGGCAGAAATTCCCCTTATTTGGAGGTAAAATGCTGAAATTCCCTTTATTTTGGCAAAAAGGCAGAAATTCCCCTTATTTTGGGGCAAAATTGCAGAAATTTCACTTATTTCAGGGCAAAAAGTCAGAAATTTGCCTTATTTTGGGGCAAAAAGCAGAAATTCTTGTAATTTTGGGGCCAAAAACAGAAATTCCCCTTATTTTGGGGTAAAATTGCGGAAATTTCAAATATTTCAGGGCAAAAAGGTAGAAATTCCACTTTATTTCGGGCAATAAGGTTAAAATTTCCCGTATTTTGGAGCAAAATTTCAGAAATTCCCCTTATATTGGTGCAAAAATGCAGAAATTCCTTTTATTTTGTTGCAATAAGGCAGAAATTCCATGTATTTTGAGCAAAATTGCACATATTCCCCTAATTTTGAAGGAAAATGCAGAAATTAACATTATTTTGGGGCAAAAAGACAGAAATTCTCCTTATTTCAGGGCAAAAAGTCAGAAATTCCCCTTATTTTGGGGCAAAATTACAGAAATTTCACTTATTTCGAGTAAAAAACACGGAAATTTCTCTTATTTTGGGACAAAATGCAGAAATTACTTTTATTTTGGTACAAAATTGCAGAAATTTTCTTTATTTTGGGGCAAAAATACAGAAATTTTCCATACTTTAGGGCAAAAAGGCAGAGATTCCCATTATTATGAGGTAAAAAGTCTGAAATTCCCCTTATTTTGGGGCAAAAAGGCAGAAATTCCCCTTATTTTGTGGTAAAATTTCAGAAATTTCAAATATTTCAGGTCAAAATGGCAGAAATTCCACTTATTTTAGGGCAAAAAGATGAAATCCCTAATTTTTGGCTAAAATTGAAAAAATTTCACTTATTTCGGGACAAAAAGGCAGAAATTCCACTTAATTTCGGGCAAAAAGGCAGAAATGACCCGTATTTTGGAGCAAAATTGCAGAAATTCCCCTAATATTGGTGCAAAAATGCAGAAATTCCCTTTATTTTGGGGCAAAAAGGCAGAAATTCTCCATATTTTGGTGCAAAAAGGCTGAAATTCCCCTTATTTTGAGGTAAAATGTTGAAATTCCCCATATTTTGGGGCAAAGGCAGAAATTCCCCTTAATTTGGGGAAAAAAGGCACAAATTTCCCTTATTTTCGGGCAAAATTGCAGAAATTTCATTTATTTCAGGGCAAAAAGTCAGAAATTCCCCTTATTTTGGGGCAAAAAGCAGAAATTTATTTTATTATGATACAAAATTGAAGAAATTTTCCTTATTTTTGAACATAAAGGCAGAAATTAGCCATATTTTGGGGCAAAAGGCAGAAATCCTTCTTATTTTGAGGTAAAATGCAGAAATTCCCCTTATTTAGAGGTAAAATGCAGAAATTCCCCAAATATTGGGGGAAAATTCAGAAAATCCCTTTATTTTGGGCTAAAAGGCAGAAATTCCCCGTATTTTAAAGCAAATTTGCAGAAATTCTCATAATTTTCGGGCAAAAAGGCAGAAATTCTCCTTATTTTGGGGCAAAAAGACAGAAAATCTCCTTTTTTTCGGAGCAAAAATACAGAAATTCCTCTTATTTTGAGGAAAATTGTAGAAATTTCCTGTACATTTGGCAAAATTGTAGAAATTTCCCTTATTTTGGGGCAAAATTGCAGAAATTTCACTTATTTCAGGGAAAAAAAGCAGAAATTTTCTTATTTTGGGGCAAAAAGGCAGAAATTTCTTTTATTTTGGTTCCAAATTTCAGAAATTTTTCTTATTTTTGGGCAAAAAGCCAGAAATTTTCCATATTTTGGGGCAGAAATGCAGAAATTCCCATTATTATGAGGTAGAAATGGTGAAATTCCCCTTATTTTGGGGCAAAAATGCAGAAATTCCCCTTATTTTGGGGCAAAAAGGCAGAAATTTCCCTTATTTTGGGGCAAAAAGCAGACATTTCCCTTATTTTGGGGAAAAATTTTAGAAATTTAACCTATTTCAGGGCAAAACGTCAGAAATTCCGCTTATTTTGGGGCAAAAAGACAGAAATTCCGTTTATTTTTGGGGAAAAGTCAGAAATTGCACTTATTTTTTGTCAAAAATGCGGAAAATCCCCTTATTTTAGGGTAAAAATGAAGAAATTTCCCTTTTTTATGGCAAAAAGGTATACATTCTCCTTATTTTCGGGCAAATAGGCAAAAATTCCCCGTATTTTGGAGCAAAATTGCAGAAATTCACCTAATTTTGGGGTAAAACATGCAGTAATTTTCTTTATTTTGGGGCAAAAAGGTAAAAATTCCCCTTATTTTGAGGCAAAAGGCAGAAATTCCCCTTAATTTAGAACAAAATTGCAGAAATTTCCCTTATTTGGGGACAAAAAACAGAAATTCCCTTTATTTTGGGGCAAAATTGCAGAAAATTCCTATATTATGGAAAAAAATTGAAGAAATTTCTTTTATTTTAAGGCAAAATTGCAGAAATTTCACTTATTTCAGAGAAAAAAAGCAAAAATTTTTCTTATTGTGGGGCAAAAAGGCAGAAATTCCCATTATATTGGGGCAAAAAGGCAGAAATTCCCCTTATTTGGGATAAAATTGCAGAAATTTCCCTTGTTTGGGGGCAAAAATGCAGAAAATCTCCTTAATTTCAGGCAAAAAGGCAGAAATTCCTTGTATTTTAGAGCAAAATTGCAGAAATTCCCCTAATATTGGGGAAAAATGCAGAAATTCTCTTTATTTGGGGCAAATCGAAAGAAGTTCCTCTTATTTTCGGGAAAAGAGGCAGAAATTTCCTGTATTTTGAAGCAAAATTGCAAAAACTCCTCTAATTTTGGGGCAAAAAGGCAGAAATTCCCCTTATTTTGGGGCAAAAATACAGAAATTCTCCTTATTTCGGGGCAAAAATCAGAAATTCCCCTTATTTTCGGGCAAAATTGTAAAAATTTATTTTATTTTGTTACAGAATTGCAGAAATTTTTCTTATTTTGTGGCAAAAAGGCAGAAATTCCCCATATTTTGTTGCAAAAAGGCTGAAATTCTCCTTATTTTGAGGTAAAATGCTGAAATTCCCTATATATTGTGGCAAAAAGGCAGAAATTCCTCTCATTTTGGGGCAAAAAGACACAAATTTCCCTTTTTTTCGGGCAAAATTGCAGAAATTTCATTTATTTCAGTGCAAAAAGTCAGAAATTACTTTTATTTTGGTACAAAATTGAAGAAATTTTCCTTATTTTGGAACAAAAATTCAGAAATTCCCCATATTGTGGGCAAAAGGCAGAAATTCCCCTTATTTTGAGGTAACAAGCTGAAATTCCCGTTATTTTGGGGCAAAAAGGCAGAAATTCCCTTTACTTTGTGGCAAAAGGAGGAAATTCCTGTTAATTGGGGCAGAAAAGCAAAAATTTTTTTTATTTGGAAGCAATAGGCAGAAATTCCCCATATTATGTGGGAAAAAGGCAGAAATTCCCCTTATTTGGAGGTAAAATGCTGAAATTCCCCTTATTTTGGCAAAAAGGCAGAAATTCCCCTTATTTTGGGGCAAAATTGCAGAAATTTCACTTATTTCAGGGCAAAAAGTCAGAAATTTGCCTTATTTTGGGGCAAAAAGCAGAAATTCTTGTAATTTTGGGGCCAAAAACAGAAATTCCCCTTATTTTGGGGTAAAATTGCGGAAATTTCAAATATTTCAGGGCAAAAAGGCAGAAATTCCACTTTATTTCGGGCAATAAGGTTAAAATTCCCCGTATTTTGGAGCAAAATTTCAGAAATTCCCCTTATATTGGTGCAAAAATGCAGAAATTCCCTTTATTTTGTTGCAATAAGGCAGAAATTCCACGTATTTTGAGCAAAATTGCACATATTCCCCTAATTTTGAAGGAAAATGCAGAAATTAACATTATTTTGGGGCAAAAAGACAGAAATTCTCCTTATTTCAGGGCAAAAAGTCAGAAATTCCCCTTATTTTGGGGCAAAATTACAGAAATTTCACTTATTTCAGGTAAAAAACACGGAAATTTCTCTTATTTTGGGACAAAATGCAGAAATTACTTTTATTTTGGTACAAAATTGCAGAAATTTTCTTTATTTTGGGGCAAAAATACAGAAATTTTCCATATTTTAGGGCAAAAAGGCAGAGATTCCCATTATTATGAGGTAAAAAGGCTGAAATTCCCCTTATTTGGGGGCAAAAAGGCAGAAATTCCCCTTATTTTGTGGTAAAATGTTGAAATTCCCCATATTTTGGGGCAAAGGCAGAAATTCCCCTTAATTTGGGGAAAAAAGGCACAAATTTCCCTTATTTTCGGGCAAAATTGCAGAAATTTCATTTATTTCAGGGCAAAAAGTCAGAAATTCCCCTTATTTTGGGGCAAAAAGCAGAAATTTATTTTATTATGATACAAAATTGAAGAAATTTTCCTTATTTTTGAACATAAAGGCAGAAATTAGCCATATTTTGGGGCAAAAGGCAGAAATCCTTCTTATTTTGAGGTAAAATGCAGAAATTCCCCTTATTTAGAGGTAAAATGCAGAAATTCCCCAAATATTGGGGGAAAATTCAGAAAATCCCTTTATTTTGGGCTAAAAGGCAGAAATTCCCCGTATTTTAAAGCAAATTTGCAGAAATTCTCATAATTTTCGGGCAAAAAGGCAGAAATTCTCCTTATTTTGGGGCAAAAAGACAGAAAATCTCCTTTTTTTCGGAGCAAAAATACAGAAATTCCTCTTATTTTGAGGAAAATTGTAGAAATTTCCTGTACATTTGGCAAAATTGTAGAAATTTCCCTTATTTTGGGGCAAAATTGCAGAAATTTCACTTATTTCAGGGAAAAAAAGCAGAAATTTTCTTATTTTGGGGCAAAAAGGCAGAAATTTCTTTTATTTTGGTTCCAAATTTCAGAAATTTTTCTTATTTTTGGGCAAAAAGCCAGAAATTTTCCATATTTTGGGGCAGAAATGCAGAAATTCCCATTATTATGAGGTAGAAATGGTGAAATTCCCCTTATTTTGGGGCAAAAATGCAGAAATTCCCCTTATTTTGGGGCAAAAAGGCAGAAATTTCCCTTATTTTGGGGCAAAAAGCAGACATTTCCCTTATTTTGGGGAAAAATTTTAGAAATTTAACCTATTTCAGGGCAAAACGTCAGAAATTCCGCTTATTTTGGGGCAAAAAGACAGAAATTCCGTTTATTTTTGGGGAAAAGTCAGAAATTGCACTTATTTTTTGTCAAAAATGCGGAAAATCCCCTTATTTTAGGGTAAAAATGAAGAAATTTCCCTTTTTTATGGCAAAAAGGTATACATTCTCCTTATTTTCGGGCAAATAGGCAAAAATTCCCCGTATTTTGGAGCAAAATTGCAGAAATTCACCTAATTTTGGGGTAAAACATGCAGTAATTTTCTTTATTTTGGGGCAAAAAGGTAAAAATTCCCCTTATTTTGAGGCAAAAGGCAGAAATTCCCCTTAATTTAGAACAAAATTGCAGAAATTTCCCTTATTTGGGGACAAAAAACAGAAATTCCCTTTATTTTGGGGCAAAATTGCAGAAAATTCCTATATTATGGAAAAAAATTGAAGAAATTTCTTTTATTTTAAGGCAAAATTGCAGAAATTTCACTTATTTCAGAGAAAAAAAGCAAAAATTTTTCTTATTGTGGGGCAAAAAGGCAGAAATTCCCATTATATTGGGGCAAAAAGGCAGAAATTCCCCTTATTTGGGATAAAATTGCAGAAATTTCCCTTGTTTGGGGGCAAAAATGCAGAAAATCTCCTTAATTTCAGGCAAAAAGGCAGAAATTCCTTGTATTTTAGAGCAAAATTGCAGAAATTCCCCTAATATTGGGGAAAAATGCAGAAATTCTCTTTATTTGGGGCAAATCGAAAGAAGTTCCTCTTATTTTCGGGAAAAGAGGCAGAAATTTCCTGTATTTTGAAGCAAAATTGCAAAAACTCCTCTAATTTTGGGGCAAAAAGGCAGAAATTCCCCTTATTTTGGGGCAAAAATACAGAAATTCTCCTTATTTCGGGGCAAAAATCAGAAATTCCCCTTATTTTCGGGCAAAATTGTAAAAATTTATTTTATTTTGTTACAGAATTGCAGAAATTTTTCTTATTTTGTGGCAAAAAGGCAGAAATTCCCCATATTTTGTTGCAAAAAGGCTGAAATTCTCCTTATTTTGAGGTAAAATGCTGAAATTCCCTATATATTGTGGCAAAAAGGCAGAAATTCCTCTCATTTTGGGGCAAAAAGACACAAATTTCCCTTTTTTTCGGGCAAAATTGCAGAAATTTCATTTATTTCAGTGCAAAAAGTCAGAAATTACTTTTATTTTGGTACAAAATTGAAGAAATTTTCCTTATTTTGGAACAAAAATTCAGAAATTCCCCATATTGTGGGCAAAAGGCAGAAATTCCCCTTATTTTGAGGTAACAAGCTGAAATTCCCGTTATTTTGGGGCAAAAAGGCAGAAATTCCCTTTACTTTGTGGCAAAAGGAGGAAATTCCTGTTAATTGGGGCAGAAAAGCAAAAATTTTTTTTATTTGGAAGCAATAGGCAGAAATTCCCCATATTATGTGGGAAAAAGGCAGAAATTCCCCTTATTTGGAGGTAAAATGCTGAAATTCCCCTTATTTTGGCAAAAAGGCAGAAATTCCCCTTATTTTGGGGCAAAATTGCAGAAATTTCACTTATTTCAGGGCAAAAAGTCAGAAATTTGCCTTATTTTGGGGCAAAAAGCAGAAATTCTTGTAATTTTGGGGCCAAAAACAGAAATTCCCCTTATTTTGGGGTAAAATTGCGGAAATTTCAAATATTTCAGGGCAAAAAGGCAGAAATTCCACTTTATTTCGGGCAATAAGGTTAAAATTCCCCGTATTTTGGAGCAAAATTTCAGAAATTCCCCTTATATTGGTGCAAAAATGCAGAAATTCCCTTTATTTTGTTGCAATAAGGCAGAAATTCCACGTATTTTGAGCAAAATTGCACATATTCCCCTAATTTTGAAGGAAAATGCAGAAATTAACATTATTTTGGGGCAAAAAGACAGAAATTCTCCTTATTTCAGGGCAAAAAGTCAGAAATTCCCCTTATTTTGGGGCAAAATTACAGAAATTTCACTTATTTCAGGTAAAAAACACGGAAATTTCTCTTATTTTGGGACAAAATGCAGAAATTACTTTTATTTTGGTACAAAATTGCAGAAATTTTCTTTATTTTGGGGCAAAAATACAGAAATTTTCCATACTTTAGGGCAAAAAGGCAGAGATTCCCATTATTATGAGGTAAAAAGGCTGAAATTCCCCTTATTTTGGGGCAAAAAGGCAGAAATTCCCCTTATTTTGTGGTAAAATTTCAGAAATTTCAAATATGTCAGGTCAAAATGGCAGAAATTCCACTTATTTTGGGGCAAAAAGATGAAATCCCTAATTTTTGGCTAAAATTGAAAAAATTTCACTTATTTCGGGACAAAAAGGCAGAAATTCCACTTAATTTCGGGCAAAAAGGCAGAAATGACCCGTATTTTGGAGCAAAATTGCAGAAATTCCCCTAATATTGGTGCAAAAATGCAGAAATTCCCTTTATTTTGGGGCAAAAAGGCAGAAATTCTCCATATTTTGGTGCAAAAAGGCTGAAATTCCCCTTATTTTGAGGTAAAATGTTGAAATTCCCCATATTTTGGGGCAAAGGCAGAAATTCCCCTTAATTTGGGGAAAAAAGGCACAAATTTCCCTTATTTTCGGGCAAAATTGCAGAAATTTCATTTATTTCAGGGCAAAAAGTCAGAAATTCCCCTTATTTTGTGGCAAAAAGCAGAAATTTATTTTATTATGATACAAAATTGAAGAAATTTTCCTTATTTTTGAACATAAAGGCAGAAATTAGCCATATTTTGGGGCAAAAGGCAGAAATCCTTCTTATTTTGAGGTAAAATGCAGAAATTCCCCTTATTTAGAGGTAAAATGCAGAAATTCCCCAAATATTGGGGGAAAATTCAGAAAATTCCTTTATTTTGGGCTAAAAGGCAGAAATTCCCTGTATTTTAAAGCAAATTTGCAGAAATTCTCATAATTTTCGGGCAAAAAGGCAGAAATTCTCCTTATTTTGGGGCAAAAAGACAGAAAATCTCCTTTTTTTTGGAGCAAAAAGTCAGAAATTCCTCTTATTTTGAGGAAAATTGTAGAAATTTCCTGTACATTTGGCAAAATTGTAGAAATTTCCCTTATTTTGGGGCAAAATTGCAGAAATTTCACTTATTTCAGGAAAAAAAAGCAGAAATTTTCTTATTTTGGGGCAAAAAGGCAGAAATTTATTTTATTTTGGTTCCAAATTTCAGAAATTTTTCTTATTTTTGGGCAAAAAGCCAGAAATTTTCCATATTTTGGGGCAGAAATGCAGAAATTCCCATTATTTTGAGGTAGAAAGGCTGAAATTCCCCTTATTTTGGGGCAAAAATGCAGAAATTCCCCTTATTTTGGGGCAAAAAGGCAGAAATTCCCCTTATTTGGGGGCAAAAAGCAGACATTTCCCTTATTTTGGGGAAAAATTTTAGTAATTTAACTTATTTCAGAGCAAAACGTCAGAAATTCCGCTTATTTTGGGGCAAAAAGACAGAAATTCCGTTTATTTTTGGGGAAAAGTCAGAAATTGCACTTATTTTTTGTCAAAAATGCGGAAAATCCCCTTATTTTAGGGTAAAAATGAAGAAATTTCCCTTTTTTATGGCAAAAAGGTATACATTCTCTTTATTTTCGGGCAAAAAGGCAGAAATTCCCCGTATTTTGGAGCAAAATTGCAGAAATTCACCTAATTTTGGGGTAAAACATGCAGTAATTTTCTTTATTTTGGGGCAAAAAGGTAAAAATTCCCCTTATTTTGAGGCAAAAGGCAGAAATTCCCCTTAATTTAAAACAAAATTGCAGAAATTTCCCTTATTTGGGGACAAAAAACAGAAATTCCCTTTATTTTGGGGCAAAATTGCAGAAAATTCCTATATTATGGAAAAAAATTGAAGAAATTTCTTTTATTTTAAGGCAAAATTGCAGAAATTTCACTTATTTCAGAGAAAAAAAGCAAAAATTTTTCTTATTGTGGGGCAAAAAGGCAGAAATTCCCATTATATTGGGGCAAAAAGGCAGAAATTCCCCTTATTTGGGATAAAATTGCAGAAATTTCCCTTGTTTGGGGGCAAAAATGCAGAAAATCTCCTTAATTTCAGGCAAAAAGGCAGAAATTCCTTGTATTTTAGAGCAAAATTGCAGAAATTCCCCTAATATTGGGGAAAAATGCAGAAATTCCCTTTATTTGGGGCAAATCGAAAGAAGTTCCTCTTATTTTCGGGAAAAGAGGCAGAAATTTCCTGTATTTTGAAGCAAAATTGCAAAAACTCCTCTAATTTTGGGGCAAAAAGGCAGAAATTCTCCTTATTTTGAGGCAAAAATACAGAAATTCTCCTTATTTCGGGGCAAAAATCAGAAATTTCCCTTATTTCGGTGAAAATTGTAAAAATTTATTTTATTTTGGTACAGAATTGCAGAAATTTTTCTTATTTTGTGGCAAAAAGGCAGAAATTCCCCATATTTTGTTCCGAAAAGGCTGAAATTCCCCTTATTTTGAGGTAAAATGCTGAAATTCCCTATATTTTGTGGCAAAAAGGCAGAAATTCCCCTCATTTTGGGGCAAAAAGACACAAATTTCCCTTTTTTTCGGGCAAAATTGCAGAAATTTCATTTATTTCAGGGCAAAAAGTCAGAAATTACTTTTATTTTGGTACAAAATTGAAGAAATTTTCCTTATTTTGGAACAAAAATTCAGAAATTCCCCTTATTTTGAGGTAACAAGCTGAAATTCCCGTTATTTTGGGGCAAAAAGGCAGAAATTCCCTTTACTTTGTGGCAAAAGGAGGAAATTCCTGTTAATTGGGGCAGAAAAGCAAAAATTTTTTTTATTTGGAAGCAATAGGCAGAAATTCCCCATATTATGTGGGAAAAAGGCAGAAATTCCCCTTATTTGGAGGTAAAATGCTGAAATTCCCCTTATTTTGGCAAAAAGGCAGAAATTCCCCTTATTTTGGGGCAAAATTGCAGAAATTTCACTTATTTCAGGGCAAAAAGTCAGAAATTTGCCTTATTTTGGGGCAAAAAGCAGAAATTCTTGTAATTTTGGGGCCAAAAACAGAAATTCCCCTTATTTTGGGGTAAAATTGCGGAAATTTCAAATATTTCAGGGCAAAAAGGCAGAAATTCCACTTTATTTCGGGCAATAAGGTTAAAATTCCCCGTATTTTGGAGCAAAATTTCAGAAATTCCCCTTATATTGGTGCAAAAATGCAGAAATTCCCTTTATTTTGTTGCAATAAGGCAGAAATTCCACGTATTTTGAGCAAAATTGCACATATTCCCCTAATTTTGAAGGAAAATGCAGAAATTAACATTATTTTGGGGCAAAAAGACAGAAATTCTCCTTATTTCAGGGCAAAAAGTCAGAAATTCCCCTTATTTTGGGGCAAAATTACAGAAATTTCACTTATTTCAGGTAAAAAACACGGAAATTTCTCTTATTTTGGGACAAAATGCAGAAATTACTTTTATTTTGGTACAAAATTGCAGAAATTTTCTTTATTTTGGGGCAAAAATACAGAAATTTTCCATACTTTAGGGCAAAAAGGCAGAGATTCCCATTATTATGAGGTAAAAAGGCTGAAATTCCCCTTATTTTGGGGCAAAAAGGCAGAAATTCCCCTTATTTTGTGGTAAAATTTCAGAAATTTCAAATATGTCAGGTCAAAATGGCAGAAATTCCACTTATTTTGGGGCAAAAAGATGAAATCCCTAATTTTTGGCTAAAATTGAAAAAATTTCACTTATTTCGGGACAAAAAGGCAGAAATTCCACTTAATTTCGGGCAAAAAGGCAGAAATGACCCGTATTTTGGAGCAAAATTGCAGAAATTCCCCTAATATTGGTGCAAAAATGCAGAAATTCCCTTTATTTTGGGGCAAAAAGGCAGAAATTCTCCATATTTTGGTGCAAAAAGGCTGAAATTCCCCTTATTTTGAGGTAAAATGTTGAAATTCCCCATATTTTGGGGCAAAGGCAGAAATTCCCCTTAATTTGGGGAAAAAAGGCACAAATTTCCCTTATTTTCGGGCAAAATTGCAGAAATTTCATTTATTTCAGGGCAAAAAGTCAGAAATTCCCCTTATTTTGTGGCAAAAAGCAGAAATTTATTTTATTATGATACAAAATTGAAGAAATTTTCCTTATTTTTGAACATAAAGGCAGAAATTAGCCATATTTTGGGGCAAAAGGCAGAAATCCTTCTTATTTTGAGGTAAAATGCAGAAATTCCCCTTATTTAGAGGTAAAATGCAGAAATTCCCCAAATATTGGGGGAAAATTCAGAAAATTCCTTTATTTTGGGCTAAAAGGCAGAAATTCCCTGTATTTTAAAGCAAATTTGCAGAAATTCTCATAATTTTCGGGCAAAAAGGCAGAAATTCTCCTTATTTTGGGGCAAAAAGACAGAAAATCTCCTTTTTTTTGGAGCAAAAAGTCAGAAATTCCTCTTATTTTGAGGAAAATTGTAGAAATTTCCTGTACATTTGGCAAAATTGTAGAAATTTCCCTTATTTTGGGGCAAAATTGCAGAAATTTCACTTATTTCAGGAAAAAAAAGCAGAAATTTTCTTATTTTGGGGCAAAAAGGCAGAAATTTATTTTATTTTGGTTCCAAATTTCAGAAATTTTTCTTATTTTTGGGCAAAAAGCCAGAAATTTTCCATATTTTGGGGCAGAAATGCAGAAATTCCCATTATTTTGAGGTAGAAAGGCTGAAATTCCCCTTATTTTGGGGCAAAAATGCAGAAATTCCCCTTATTTTGGGGCAAAAAGGCAGAAATTCCCCTTATTTGGGGGCAAAAAGCAGACATTTCCCTTATTTTGGGGAAAAATTTTAGTAATTTAACTTATTTCAGAGCAAAACGTCAGAAATTCCGCTTATTTTGGGGCAAAAAGACAGAAATTCCGTTTATTTTTGGGGAAAAGTCAGAAATTGCACTTATTTTTTGTCAAAAATGCGGAAAATCCCCTTATTTTAGGGTAAAAATGAAGAAATTTCCCTTTTTTATGGCAAAAAGGTATACATTCTCTTTATTTTCGGGCAAAAAGGCAGAAATTCCCCGTATTTTGGAGCAAAATTGCAGAAATTCACCTAATTTTGGGGTAAAACATGCAGTAATTTTCTTTATTTTGGGGCAAAAAGGTAAAAATTCCCCTTATTTTGAGGCAAAAGGCAGAAATTCCCCTTAATTTAAAACAAAATTGCAGAAATTTCCCTTATTTGGGGACAAAAAACAGAAATTCCCTTTATTTTGGGGCAAAATTGCAGAAAATTCCTATATTATGGAAAAAAATTGAAGAAATTTCTTTTATTTTAAGGCAAAATTGCAGAAATTTCACTTATTTCAGAGAAAAAAAGCAAAAATTTTTCTTATTGTGGGGCAAAAAGGCAGAAATTCCCATTATATTGGGGCAAAAAGGCAGAAATTCCCCTTATTTGGGATAAAATTGCAGAAATTTCCCTTGTTTGGGGGCAAAAATGCAGAAAATCTCCTTAATTTCAGGCAAAAAGGCAGAAATTCCTTGTATTTTAGAGCAAAATTGCAGAAATTCCCCTAATATTGGGGAAAAATGCAGAAATTCCCTTTATTTGGGGCAAATCGAAAGAAGTTCCTCTTATTTTCGGGAAAAGAGGCAGAAATTTCCTGTATTTTGAAGCAAAATTGCAAAAACTCCTCTAATTTTGGGGCAAAAAGGCAGAAATTCTCCTTATTTTGAGGCAAAAATACAGAAATTCTCCTTATTTCGGGGCAAAAATCAGAAATTTCCCTTATTTCGGTGAAAATTGTAAAAATTTATTTTATTTTGGTACAGAATTGCAGAAATTTTTCTTATTTTGTGGCAAAAAGGCAGAAATTCCCCATATTTTGTTCCGAAAAGGCTGAAATTCCCCTTATTTTGAGGTAAAATGCTGAAATTCCCTATATTTTGTGGCAAAAAGGCAGAAATTCCCCTCATTTTGGGGCAAAAAGACACAAATTTCCCTTTTTTTCGGGCAAAATTGCAGAAATTTCATTTATTTCAGGGCAAAAAGTCAGAAATTACTTTTATTTTGGTACAAAATTGAAGAAATTTTCCTTATTTTGGAACAAAAATTCAGAAATTCCCCTTATTTTGAGGTAACAAGCTGAAATTCCCGTTATTTTGGGGCAAAAAGGCAGAAATTCCCTTTACTTTGTGGCAAAAAGGAGGAAATTCCTGTTAATTGGGGCAGAAAAGCAAAAATTTTTCTTATTTGGGGGCAATAGGCAGAAATTCCCCATATTATGTGGGAAAAAGGCAGAAATTCCCCTTATTTGGAGGTAAAATGCTGAAATTCCCTTTATTTTGGCAAAAAGGCAGAAATTCCCCTTATTTTGGGGCAAAATTGCAGAAATTTCACTTATTTCAGGGCAAAAAGTCAGAAATTTGCCTTATTTTGGGGCAAAAAGCAGAAATTCTTGTAATTTTGGGGCCAAAAACAGAAATTCCCCTTATTTTGGGGTAAAATTGCGGAAATTTCAAATATTTCAGGGCAAAAAGGTAGAAATTCCACTTTATTTCGGGCAATAAGGTTAAAATTCCCCGTATTTTGGAGCAAAATTTCAGAAATTCCCCTTATATTGGTGCAAAAATGCAGAAATTCCCTTTATTTTGTTGCAATAAGGCAGAAATTCCATGTATTTTGAGCAAAATTGCACATATTCCCCTAATTTTGAAGGAAAATGCAGAAATTAACATTATTTTGGGGCAAAAAGACAGAAATTCTCCTTATTTCAGGGCAAAAAGTCAGAAATTCCCCTTATTTTGGGGCAAAATTACAGAAATTTCACTTATTTCGAGTAAAAAACACGGAAATTTCTCTTATTTTGGGACAAAATGCAGAAATTACTTTTATTTTGGTACAAAATTGCAGAAATTTTCTTTATTTTGGGGCAAAAATACAGAAATTTTCCATACTTTAGGGCAAAAAGGCAGAGATTCCCATTATTATGAGGTAAAAAGGCTGAAATTCCCCTTATTTTGGGGCAAAAAGGCAGAAATTCCCCTTATTTTGTGGTAAAATTTCAGAAATTTCAAATATTTCAGGGCAAAATGGCAGAAATTCCACTTATTTTGGGGCAAAAAGATGAAATCCCTAATTATTGGCTAAAATTGAAAAAATTTCACTTATTTCGGGACAAAAAGGCAGAAATTCCACTTAATTTCGGGCAAAAAGGCAGAAATGACCCGTATTTTGGAGCAAAATTGCAGAAATTCCCCTAATATTGGTGCAAAAATGCAGAAATTCCCTTTATTTTGGGGCAAAAAGGCAGAAATTCTCCATATTTTGGTGCAAAAAGGCTGAAATTCCCCTTATTTTGAGGTAAAATGTTGAAATTCCCCATATTTTGGGGCAAAGGCAGAAATTCCCCTTAATTTGGGGAAAAAAGGCACAAATTTCCCTTATTTTCGGGCAAAATTGCAGAAATTTCATTTATTTCAGGGCAAAAAGTCAGAAATTCCCCTTATTTTGGGGCAAAAAGCAGAAATTTCTTTTATTATGATACAAAATTGAAGAAATTTTCCTTATTTTTGAACATAAAGGCAGAAATTAGCCATATTTTGGGGCAAAAGGCAGAAATCCTTCTTATTTTGAGGTAAAATGCAGAAATTCCCCTTATTTAGAGGTAAAATGCAGAAATTCCCTAAATATTGGGGGAAAATTCAGAAAATCCATTTATTTTGGGCTAAAAGGCAGAAATTCCCCGTATTTTAAAGCAAATTTGCAGAAATTCTCATAATTTTCGGGCAAAAAGGCAGAAATTCTCCTTATTTTGGGGCAAAAAGACAGAAAATCTCCTTTTTTTCGGAGCAAAAATACAGAAATTCCTCTTATTTTGAGGAAAATTGTAGAAATTTCCTGTACATTTGGCAAAATTGTAGAAATTTCCCTTATTTTGGGGCAAAATTGCAGAAATTTCACTTATTTCAGGGAAAAAAAGCAGAAATTTTCTTATTTTGGGGCAAAAAGGCAGAAATTTCTTTTATTTTGGTTCCAAATTTCAGAAATTTTTCTTATTTTTGGGCAAAAAGCCAGAAATTTTCCATATTTTGGGGCAGAAATGCAGAAATTCCCATTATTTTGAGGTAGAAAGGCTGAAATTCCCCTTATTTTGGGGCAAAAATGCAGAAATTCCCCTTATTTTGGGGCAAAAAGGCAGAAATTCCCCTTATTTGGGGGCAAAAAGCAGACATTTCCCTTATTTTGAGGAAAAATTTTAGAAATTTAACTTATTTCAGAGCAAAACGTCAGAAATTCCGCTTATTTTGGGGCAAAAAGACAGAAATTCCGTTTATTTTGGGGGAAAAGTCAGAAATTGCACTTATTTTTTGTCAAAAATGCGGAAAATCCCCTTATTTTAGGGTAAAAATGAAGAAATTTCCCTTTTTTATGGCAAAAAGGTATACATTCTCTTTATTTTCGGGCAAAAAGGCAGAAATTCCCCGTATTTTGGAGCAAAATTGCAGAAATTCACCTAATTTTGGGGTAAAACATGCAGTAATTTTCTTTATTTTGGGGCAAAAAGGTAAAAATTCCCCTTATTTTGAGGCAAAAGGCAGAAATTCCCCTTAGTTTAGAACAAAATTCCAGAAATTTCCCTTATTTGGGGACAAAAAACAGAAATTCCCTTTATTTTGGGGCAAAATTGCAGAAAATTCCTATATTATGGAAAAAAATTGAAGAAATTTCTTTTATTTTAAGGCAAAATTGCAGAAATTTCACTTATTTCAGAGAAAAAAAGCAAAAATTTTTCTTATTGTGGGGCAAAAAGGCAGAAATTCCCATTATATTGGGGCAAAAAGGCAGAAATTCCCCTTATTTGGGATAAAATTGCAGAAATTTCCCTTGTTTGGGGGCAAAAATGCAGAAAATCTCCTCAATTTCAGGCAAAAAGGCAGAAATTCCTTGTATTTTAGAGCAAAATTGCAGAAATTCCCCTAATATTGGGGAAAAATGCAGAAATTCCCTTTATTTGGGGCAAATCGGAAGAAGTTCCTCTTATTTTCGGGAAAAGAGGCAGAAATTTCCTGTATTTTGAAGCAAAATTGCAAAAACTCCTCTAATTTTGGGGCAAAAAGGCAGAAATTCCCCTTATTTTGGGGCAAAAATACAGAAATTCTCCTTATTTCGGGGCAAAAATCAGAAATTTCCCTTATTTCGGGGAAAATTGTAAAAATTTATTTTATTTTGGTACAGAATTGCAGAAATTTTTCTTATTTTGTGGCAAAAAGGCAGAAATCCCCCATATTTTGTTCCCAAAAGGCTGAAATTCCCCTTATTTTGAGGTAAAATGCAGAAATTCCCTATATTTTGTGGCAAAAAGGCAGAAATTCCCCTCATTTTGGGGCAAAAAGACACAAATTTCCCTTTTTTTCGGGCAAAATTGCAGAAATTTCATTTATTTCAGGGCAAAAAGTCAGAAATTTCTTTTATTTTGGTACAAAATTGAAGAAATTTTCCTTATTTTGGAACAAAAATTCAGAAATTCCCCTTATTTTGAGGTAACAAGCTGAAATTCCCGTTATTTTGGGGCAAAAAGGCAGAAATTCCCTTTACTTTGTGGCAAAAAGGAGGAAATTCCTGTTAATTGGGGCAGAAAAGCAAAAATTTTTCTTATTTGGGGGCAATAGGCAGAAATTCCCCATATTATGTGGGAAAAAGGCAGAAATTCCCCTTATTTGGAGGTAAAATGCTGAAATTCCCCTTATTTTGGCAAATAGGCAGAAATTCCCCTTATTTTGGGGCAAAATTGCAGAAATTTCACTTATTTCAGGGCAAAAAGTCAGAAATTTGCCTTATTTTGGGGCAAAAAGCAGAAATTCTTGTAATTTTGGGGCCAAAAACAGAAATTCCCTTTATTTTGGGGTAAAATTGCGGAAATTTCAAATATTTCAGGGCAAAAAGGCAGAAATTCCACTTTATTTCGGGCAATAAGGTTAAAATTCCCCGTATTTTGGAGCAAAATTTCAGAAATTCCCCTTATATTGGTGCAAAAATGCAGAAATTCCCTTTATTTTGTTGCAATAAGGCAGAAATTCCACGTATTTTGAGCAAAATTGCACATATTCCCCTAATTTTGAAGGAAAATGCAGAAATTAACATTATTTTGGGGCAAAAAGACAGAAATTCTCCTTATTTCAGGGCAAAAAGTCAGAAATTCCCCGTATTTTGGGGCAAAATTACAGAAATTTCACTTATTTCAGGTAAAAAACACGGAAATTTCTCTTATTTTGGGACAAAATGCAGAAATTACTTTTATTTTGGTACAAAATTGCAGAAATTTTCTTTATTTTGGGGCAAAAATACAGAAATTTTCCATATTTTAGGGCAAAAAGGCAGAGATTCCCATTATTATGAGGTAAAAAGGCTGAAATTCCCCTTATTTGGGGGCAAAAAGGCAGAAATTCCCCTTATTTTGTGGTAAAATTTCAGAAATTTCAAATATTTCAGGGCAAAATGGCAGAAATTCCACTTATTTTGGGGCAAAAAGATGAAATCCCTAATTTTTGGCTAAAATTGAAGAATTTTCACTTATTTCGGGACAAAAAGGCAGAAATTCCACTTAATTTCGGGCAAAAAGGCAGAAATGACCCGTATTTTGGAGCAAAATTGCAGAAATTCCCCTAATATTGGTGCAAAAATGCAGAAATTCCCTTTATTTTGGGGCAAAAAGGCAGAAATTCTCCATATTTTGGTGCAAAAAGGCTGAAATTCCCCTTATTTTGAGGTAAAATGTTGAAATTCCCCATATTTTGGGGCAAAGGCAGAAATTCCCCTTAGTTTGGGGAAAAAAGGCACAAATTTCCCTTATTTTCGGGCAAAATTGCAGAAATTTCATTTATTTCAGGGCAAAAAGTCAGAAATTCCCCTTATTTTGGGGCAAAAAGCAGAAATTTATTTTATTATGATACAAAATTGAAGAAATTTTCCTTATTTTTGAACATAAAGGCAGAAATTAGCCATATTTTGGGGCAAAAGGCAGAAATCCTTCTTATTTTGAGGTAAAATGCAGAAATTCCCCTTATTTAGAGGTAAAATGCAGAAATTCCCCAAATATTGGGGGAAAATTCAGAAAATCCCTTTATTTTGGGCTAAAAGGCAGAAATTTCCCGTATTTTAAAGCAAATTTGCAGAAATTCTCATAATTTTTGGGCAAAAAGGCAGAAATTCTCCTTATTTTGGGGCAAAAAGACAGAAAATCTCCTTTTTTTCGGAGCAAAAAGTCAGAAATTCCTCTTATTTTGAGGAAAATTGTAGAAATTTCCTGTACATTTGGCAAAATTGTAGAAATTTCCCTTATTTTGGGGCAAAATTGCAGAAATTTTACTTATTTCAGGGAAAAAAAGCAGAAATTTTCTTATTTTGGGGCAAAAAGGCAGAAATTTCTTTTATTTTGGTTCCAAATTTCAAAAATTTTTCTTATTTTTGGGCAAAAAGCTAGAAATTTTCCATATTTTAGGGCAGAAATGCAGAAATTCCCATTATTTTGAGGTAGAAAGGCTGAAATTCCCCTTATTTTGGGGCAAAAAAGCAGAAATTCTCCTAAATTGGGGCAAAAAGGCAGAAATTCACCTTATTTTGGGGCAAAAAGCAGACATTTTCCTTATTTTGGGGAAAAATTTTAAAAATTTAACTTATTTCAGGGCAAAATGTCAGAAATTCCGCTTATTTTGGGGCAAAAAGACAGAAATTCCGTTTATTTTTGGGGAAAAGTCAGAAATTGCACTTATTTTTTGTCAAAAATGCAGAAAATCCCCTTATTTTAGGGTAAAAATGAAGAAATTTCCCTTTTTTATGGCAAAAAGGTATACATTCTCTTTATTTTCGGGCAAAAAGGCAGAAATTCCCCGTATTTTGGAGCAAAATTGCAGAAATTCACCTAATTTTGGGGTAAAACATGCAGTAATTTTCTTTATTTTAGGGCAAAAAGGTAAAAATTCCCCTTATTTTGAGGCAAAAGGCAGAAATTCCCCTTAATTTAGAACAAAATTGCAGAAATTTCCCTTATTTGGGGACAAAAAACAGAAATTCCCTTTATTTTGGGGCAAAATTGCAGAAAATTCCTATATTATGGAAAAAAATTGAAGAAATTTCTTTTATTTTAAGGCAAAATTGCAGAAATTTCACTTATTTCAGAGAAAAAAAGCAAAAATTTTTCTTATTGTGGGGCAAAAAGGCAGAAATTCCCATTATATTGGGGCAAAAAGGCAGAAATTCCCCTTATTTGGGATAAAATTGCAGAAATTTCCCTTGTTTGGGGGCAAAAATGCAGAAAATCTCCTTAATTTCAGGCAAAAAGGCAGAAATTCCTTGTATTTTAGAGCAAAATTGCAGAAATTCCCCTAATATTGGGGAAAAATGCAGAAATTCTCTTTATTTGGGGCAAATCGGAAGAAGTTCCTCTTATTTTCGGGAAAAGAGGCAGAAATTTCCTGTATTTTGAAGCAAAATTGCAAAAACTCCTCTAATTTTGGGGCAAAAAGGCAGAAATTCCCCTTATTTTGGGGCAAAAATACAGAAATTCTCCTTATGTCGGGGCAAAAATCAGAAATTTCCCTTATTTCGGGGAAAATTGTAAAAATTTATTTTATTTTGGTACAGAATTGCAGAAATTTTTCTTATTTTGTGGCAAAAAGGCAGAAATTCCTCATATTTTGTTGCCAAAAGGCTGAAATTCCCCTTATTTTGAGGTAAAATGCTGAAATTCCCTATATTTTGTGGCAAAAAGGCAGAAATTCTCCTCATTTTGGGACAAAAAGACACAAATTTCCCTTTTTTTCGGGCAAAATTGCAGAAATTTCATTTATTTCAGGGCAAAAAGTCAGAAATTACTTTTATTTTGGTACAAAATTGAAGAAATTTTCCTTATTTTGGAACAAAAATTCAGAAATTCCCCTTTTTTTGAGGTAACAAGCTGAAATTTCCGTTATTTTGGGGCAAAAAAGCAGAAATTCCCTTTACTTTGTGGCAAAAAGGAGGAAATGCCTGTTAATTGGGGCAGAAAAGCAAAAATTTTTCTTATTTGGGGGCAATAGGCAGAAATTCCCCATATTATGTGGGAAAAAGGCAGAAATTCCCCTTATTTGGAGGTAAAATGCTGAAATTCCCCTTATTTTGGCAAAAAGGCAGAAATTCCCCTTATTTTGGGGCAAAATTGCAGAAATTTCACTTATTTCAGGGCAAAAAGTCAGAAATTTGCCTTATTTTGGGGCAAAAAGCAGAAATTCTTGTAATTTTGGGGCCAAAAACAGAAAATCCCCTTATTTTGGGGTAAAATTGCAGAAATTTCAAATATTTCAGGGCAAAAAGGCAGAAATTCCACTTTATTTCGGGCAATAAGGTTAAAATTCCCCGTATTTTGGAGCAAAATTTCAGAAATTCCCCTTATATTGGTGCAAAAATGCAGAAATTCCCTTTATTTTGTTGCAATAAGGCAGAAATTCCACGTATTTTGAGCAAAATTGCACATATTCCCCTAATTTTGAAGGAAAATGCAGAAATTAACATTATTTTGGGGCAAAAAGACAGAAATTCTCCTTATTTCAGAGCAAAAAGTCAGAAATTCCCCTTATTTTGGGGCAAAATTACAGAAATTTCACTTATTTCAGGTAAAAAACACGGAAATTTCTCTTATTTTGGGACAAAATGCAGAAATTACTTTTATTTTGGTACAAAATTGCAGAAATTTTCTTTATTTTGGGGCAAAAATACAGAAATTTTCCATATTTTAGGGCAAAAAGGCAGAGATTCCCATTATTATGAGGTAAAAAGGCTGAAATTCCCCTTGTTTTCGGGCAAAAAGGCAGAAATTCCCCTTATTTTGTGGTAAAATTTCAGAAATTTCAAATATTTCAGGGCAAAATGGCAGAAATTCCACTTATTTTGGGGCAAAAAGATGAAATCCCTAATTTTTGGCTAAAATTGAAGAAATTTCACTTATTTCGGGACAAAAAGGCAGAAATTCCACTTAATTTCGGGCAAAAAGGCAGAAATGACCCGTATTTTGGAGCAAAATTGCAGAAATTCCCCTAATATTGGTGCAAAAATGCAGAAATTCCCTTTATTTTGGGGCAAAAAGGCAGAAATTCTCCATATTTTGGTGCAAAAAGGCTGAAATTCCCCTTATTTTGAGGTAAAATGTTGAAATTCCCCATATTTTGGGGCAAAGGCAGAAATTTACCTTAATTTGGGGAAAAAAGGCACAAATTTCCCTTATTTTCGGGCAAAATTGCAGAAATTTCATTTATTTCAGGGCAAAAAGTCAGAAATTCCCCTTATTTTGGGGCAAAAGGCAGAAATTTATTTTATTATGATACAAAATTGAAGAAATTTTCCTTATTTTTGAACATAAAGGCAGAAATTAGCCATATTTTGGGGCAAAAGGCAGAAATCCTTCTTATTTTGAGGTAAAATGCAGAAATTCCCCTTATTTAGAGGTAAAATGCAGAAATTCCCCAAATATTGGGGGAAAATTCAGAAAATCCCTTTATTTTGGGCTAAAAGGCAGAAATTCCCCGTATTTTAAAGCAAATTTGCAGAAATTCTCATAATTTTCGGGCAAAAAGGCAGAAATTCTCCTTATTTTGGGGCAAAAAGACAGAAAATCTCCTTTTTTTCGGAGCAAAAAGTCAGAAATTCCTCTTATTTTGAGGAAAATTGTAGAAATTTCCTGTACATTTGGCAAAATTGTAGAAATTTCCCTTATTTTGGGGCAAAATTGCAGAAATTTCACTTATTTCAGGGAAAAAAAGCAGAAATTTTCTTATTTTGGGGCAAAAAGGCAGAAATTTCTTTTATTTTGGTTCCAAATTTCAAAAATTTTTCTTATTTTTGGGCAAAAAGCTAGAAATTTTCCATATTTTGGGGCAGAAATGCAGAAATTCCCATTATTTTGAGGTAGAAAGGCTGAAATTCCCCTTATTTTGGGGCAAAAATGCAGAAATTCTCCTAATTTTGGGGCAAAAAGGCAGAAATTCCCCTTATTTGGGGGCAAAAAGCAGACATTTTCCTTATTTTGGGGAAAAATTTTAGAAATTTAACCTATTTCAGGGCAAAACGTCAGAAATTCCGCTTATTTTGGGGCAAAAAGACAGAAATTCCGTTTATTTTTGGGGAAAAGTCAGAAATTGCACTTATTTTTTGTCAAAAATGCAGAAAATCCCCTTATTTTAGGGTAAAAATGAAGAAATTTCCCTTTTTTATGGCAAAAAGGTATACATTCTCTTTATTTTCGGGCAAAAAGGCAGAAATTCCCCGTATTTTGGAGCAAAATTGCAGAAATTCACCTAATTTTGGGGTAAAACATGCAGTAATTTTCTTTATTTTGGGGCAAAAAGGTAAAAATTCCCCTTATTTTGAGGCAAAAGGCAGAAATTCCCCTTAATTTAGAACAAAATTGCAGAAATTTCCCTTATTTGGGGACAAAAAACAGAAATTCCCTTTATTTTGGGGCAAAATTGCAGAAAATTCCTATATTATGGAAAAAAATTGAAGAAATTTCTTTTATTTTAAGGCAAAATTGCAGAAATTTCACTTATTTCAGAGAAAAAAAGCAAAAATTTTTCTTATTGTGGGGCAAAAAGGCAGAAATTCCCATTATATTGGGGCAAAAAGGCAGAAATTCCCCTTATTTGGGATAAAATTGCAGAAATTTCCCTTGTTTGGGGGCAAAAATGCAGAAAATCTCCTAAATTTCAGGCAAAAAGGCAGAAATTCTTTGTATTTTAGAGCAAAATTGCAGAAATTCCCCTAATATTGGGGAAAAATGCAGAAATTCCCTTTATTTGGGGCAAATCGGAAGAAGTTCCTCTTATTTTCGGGAAAAGAGGCAGAAATTTCCTGTATTTTGAAGCAAAATTGAAAAAACTCTTCTAATTTTGGGGCAAAAAGGCAGAAATTCCCCTTATTTTGGGGGAAAAATACAGAAATTCTCCTTATTTCGGGGCAAAATCAGAAATTTCCCTTATTTTCGCGAAAAATTGTAAAAATTTATTTTATTTTGGTACAGAATTGCAGAAATTTTTCTTATTTTGTGGCAAAAAGGCAGAAATTCCCCATATTTTGTTGCCAAAAGGCTGAAATTCCCCTTATTTTGAGGTAAAATGCTGAAATTCCCTATATTTTGTGGCAAAAAAAAAGAAATTCCCCTCATTTTGGGGCAAAAAGACACAAATTTCCCTTTTTTTCGGGCAAAATTGCAGAAATTTCATTTATTTCAGGGCAAAAACTCAGAAATTACTTTTATTTTGGTACAAAATTGAAGAAATTTTCCTTATTTTGGAACAAAAATTCAGAAATTCCCCATATTGTGGGCAAAAGGCAGATATTCCCCTTATTTTGAGGTAACAAGCTGAAATTCCCGTCATTTTGGGGCAAAAAGGCAGAAATTCCCTATACTTTTTGGCAAAAAGGAGGAAATTCCTGTTAATTGGGGCAGAAAAGCAAAAATTTTTCTTATTTGGGGGCAATAGGCAGAAATTCCCCATATTATGTGGGAAAAAGGCAGAAATTCCCCTTATTTGGAGGTAAAATGATGAAATTCCCCTTATTTTGGCAAAAAGGCAGAAATTCCCCTTATTTTGCGGCAAAATTGCAGAAATTTCACTCATTTCAGGGCAAAAAGTCAGAAATTTGCCTTATTTTGGGGCAAAAAGCAGAAATTCTTGTAATTTTGGGGCCAAAAACAGAAATTCCCCTTATTTTGGGGTAAAATTGCAGAAATTTCAAATATTTCAGGGCAAAAAGGCAGAAATTCCACTTTATTTCGGGCAATAAGGTTAAAATTCCCCGTATTTTGGAGCAAAATTTCAGAAATTCCCCTTATATTGGTGCAAAAATGCAGAAATTCCCTTTATTTTATTGCAATAAGGCAGAAATTCCACGTATTTTGAGCAAAATTGCACATATTCCCCTAATTTTGAAGGAAAATGCAGAAATTAACATTATTTTGGGGCAAAAAGACAGAAATTCTCCTTATTTCAGAGCAAAAAGTCAGAAATTCCCCTTATTTTGGGGCAAAATTACAGAAATTTCACTTATTTCAGGTAAAAAACACGGAAATTTCTCTTATTTTGGGACAAAATGCAGAAATTACTTTTATTTTGGTACAAAATTGCAGAAATTTTCTTTATTTTGGGGCAAAAATACAGAAATTTTCCATATTTTAGGGCAAAAAGGCAGAGATTCCCATTATTATGAGTAAAAAGGCTGAAATTCCCCTTATTTTGGGGCAAAAAGGCAGAAATTCCCCTTATTTTGTGATAAAATTGCAGAAATTTCAAATATTTCAGGGCAAAATGGCAGAAATTCCACTTATTTTGGGGCAAAAAGATGAAATCCCTAATTTTTGGCTAAAATTGAAGAAATTTCACTTATTTCGGGACAAAAAGGCAGAAATTCCACTTAATTTCGGGCAAAAAGGCAGAAATGACCCGTATTTTGGAGCAAAATTGCAGAAATTCCCCTAATATTGGTGCAAAAATGCAGAAATTCCCTTTATTTTGAGGCAAAAAGGCAGAAATTCTCCACATTTTGGTTCAAAAAGGCTGAAATTCCCCTTATTTTGAGGTAAAATGTTGAAATGCCCATATTTTGGGGCAAAGGCAGAAATTCCCCTTAATTTGGGGAAAAAGGGCACAAATTTCCCTTATTTTCGGGCAAAATTGCAGAAATTTCATTTATTTCAGGGCAAAAAGTCAGAAATTCCCCTTATTTTTGGGCAAAATGCAGAAATTTATTTTATTATGATACAAAATTGAAGAAATTTTCCTTATTTTTGAACATAAAGGCAGAAATTAGCCATATTTTGGGGCAAAAGGCAGAAATCCTTCTTATTTTGAGGTAAAATGCAGAAATTCCCCTTATTTAGAGGTAAAATGCAGAAATTCCCCAAATATTGGGGGAAAATTCAGAAAATCCCTTTATTTTGGGCTAAAAGGCAGAAATTCCCCGTATTTTAAAGCAAATTTGCAGAAATTCTCATAATTTTCGGGCAAAAAGGCAGAAATTCTCCTTATTTTGGGGCAAAAAGACAGAAAATCTCCTTTTTTTCGGAGCAAAAAGTCAGAAATTCCTCTTATTTTGAGGAAAAATGTAGAAATTTCCTGTACATTTGGCAAAATTGTAGAAATTTCCCTTATTTTGGGGCAAAATTGCAGAAATTTCTTTTACTTTGTTTTCAAATTTCAGAAATTTTTCTTATTTTTGGGCAAAAAGCCAGAAATTTTCCATATTTTGGGGCAGAAATGCAGAAATTCTCATTATTTTGAGGTAGAAAGGCTGAAATTCCCCTTATTTTGGGGCAAAATGCAGAAATTCCCCTTATTTTGGGGCAAAAAGGCAGAAATTCCCCTTATTTTGGGGCAAAAAGCAGACATTTCCATTATTTTGGGGAAAAATTTTAGAAATTTAACTTATTTCAGGGCAAAACGTCAGAAATTCCGCTTATTTTGGGGCAAAAAGACAGAAATTCCGTTTATTTTTGGGGAAAAGTCAGAAATTGCACTTATTTTTTGTCAAAAATGCGGAAAATCCCCTTATTTTAGGGTAAAAATGAAGAAATTTCCCTTTTTTATGGCAAAAAGGTATACATTCTCTTTATTTTCGGGCAAAAAGGCAGAAATTCCCTGTATTTTGGAGCAAAATTGCAGAAATTCACCTAATTTTGGGGTAAAACATGCAGTAATTTTCTTTATTTTGGGGCAAAAAGGTAAAAATTCCCCTTATTTTGAGGCAAAAGGTAGAAATTCCCCTTAATTTGGAACAAAATTGCAGATATTTTCCTTATTTGGGGACAAAAAACAGAAATTCCCTTTATTTTGGGGCAAAATTGCAGAAAATTCCTATATTATGGAAAAAAATTGAAGAAATTTCTTTTATTTTAAGGCAAAATTGCAGAAATTTCACTTATTTCAGAGAAAAAAAGCAAAAATTTTTCTTATTGTGGGGCAAAAATGCAGAAATTCCCATTATATTGGGGCAAAAAGGCAGAAATTCCCCTTATTTGGGATAAAATTGCAGAAATTTCCCTTGTTTGGGGGCAAAAATGCAGAAAATCTCCTTAATTTCAGGCAAAAAGGCAGAAATTCCTTGTATTTTAGAGCAAAATTGCAGAAATTCCCCTAATATTGGGGAAAAATGCAGAAATTCCCTTTATTTGGGGCAAATCGGAAGAAGTTCCTCTTATTTTCGGGAAAAGAGGCAGAAATTTCCTGTATTTTGAAGCAAAATTGCAAAAACTCCTCTAATTTTGGGGCAAAAAGGCAGAAATTCCCCTTATTTTGGGGCAAAAATACAGAAATTCTCCTTATTTCGGGGCAAAAATCAGAAATTTCCCTTATTTTCGGGCAAAATTGTAAAAATTTATTTTATTTTGGTACAGAATTGCAGAAATTTTTCTTATTTTGTGGCAAAAAGGCAGAAATTCCCCATATTTTGTTGCCAAAAGGCTGAAATTCCCCTTATTTTGAGGTAAAATGCTGAAATTCCCTATATTTTGTGGCAAAAAGGCAGAAATTCCCCTCATTTTGGGGCAAAAAGACACAAATTTCCCTTTTTTTCGGGCAAAATTGCAGAAATTTCATTTATTTCAGGGCAAAAACTCAGAAATTACTTTTATTTTGGTACAAAATTGAAGAAATTTTCCTTATTTTGGAACAAAAATTCAGAATTTCCCCATATTGTGGGCAAAAGGCAGAAATTCCCCTTATTTTGAGGTAACAAGCTGAAATTCCCGTTATTTTGGGGCAAAAAGGCAGAAATTCCCTTTACTTTGTGGCAAAAAGGAGGAAATTCCTGTTAATTGGGGCAGAAAAGCAAAAATTTTTTTTTATTTGGAAGCAATAGGCAGAAATTCCCCATATTATGTGCGAATAAGGCAGAAATTCCCCTTATTTGGAGGTAAAATGCTGAAATTCCCCTTATTTTGGCAAAAAGGCAGAAATTCCCCTTATTTTGGGGCAAAATTGCAGAAATTTCACTTATTTCAGGGCAAAAAGTCAGAAATTTGCCTTATTTTGGGGCAAAAAGCAGAAATTCTTGTAATTTTGGGGCCAAAAACAGAAATTCCCCTTATTTTGGGGTAAAATTGCGGAAATTTCAAATATTTCAGGGCAAAAAGGCAGAAATTCCACTTTATTTCGGGCAATAAGGTTAAAATTCCCCGTATTTTGGAGCAAAATTTCAGAAATTCCCCTTATATTGGTGCAAAAATGCAGAAATTCCCTTTATTTTGTTGCAATAAGGCAGAAATTCCATGTATTTTGAGCAAAATTGCACATATTCCCCTAATTTTGAAGGAAAATGCAGAAATTAACATTATTTTGGGGCAAAAAGACAGAAATTCTCCTTATTTCAGGGCAAAAAGTCAGAAATTCCCCTTATTTTGAGGCAAAATTACAGAAATTTCACTTATTTCAGGTAAAAAACACGGAAATTTCTCTTATTTTGGGACAAAATGCAGAAATTACTTTTATTTTGGTACAAAATTGCAGAAATTTTCTTTATTTTGGGGCAAAAATACAGAAATTTTCCATATTTTAGGGCAAAAAGGCAGAGATACCCATTATTATAAGGTAAAAAGGCTGAAATTCCCCTTATTTTGGGGCAAAAAGGCAGAAATTCCCCTTATTTTGTGGTAAAATTGCAGAAATTTCAAATATTTCAGGGCAAAATGGCAGAAATTCCACTTATTTTGGGGCAAAAAGATGAAATCCCTAATTTTTGGCTAAAATTGAAGAAATTTCACTTATTTCGGGACAAAAAGGCAGAAATTCCACTTAATTTCGGGCAAAAAGGCAGAAATGACCCGTATTTTGGAGCAAAATTGCAGAAATTCCCCTAATATTGGTGCAAAAATGCAGAAATTCCCTTTATTTTGGGGCAAAAAGGCAGAAATTCTCCATATTTTGGTGCAAAAAGGCTGAAATTGCCCTTATTATGAGGTAAAATGTTGAAATTCTCCATATTTTGGGGCAAAGGCAGAAATTCCCTTTAATTTGGGGAAAAAAGGCACAAATTTCCCTTATTTTCGGGCAAAATTGGAGAAATTTCATTTATTTCAGTTCAAAAAGTCAGAAATTCCCCTTATTTTGGGGCAAAAAGCAGAAATTTATTTTATTATGATACAAAATTGAAGAAATTTTCCTTATTTTTGAACATAAAGGCAGAAATTAGCCATATTTTGGGGCAAAAGGCAGAAATCCTTCTTATTTTGAGGTAAAATGCAGAAATTCCCCTTATTTAGAGGTAAAATGCAGAAATTCCCCAAGTATTGGGGGAAAATTCAGAAAATCCCTTTATTTTGGGCTAAAAGGCAGAAATTCCCCGTACTTTAAAGCAAATTTGCAGAAATTCTCATAATTTACGGGCAAAAAGGCAGAAATTCTCCTTATTTTGGGGCAAAAAGACAGAAAATCTCCTTTTTTTCGGAGCAAAAAGTCAGAAATTCCTCTTATTTTGAGGAAAATTGTAGAAATTTCCTCTTCATTTGGCAAAATTGTAGAAATTTCCCTTATTCTGGGGCAAAATTGCAGAAATTTCACTTATTTCAGGGAAAAAAAGCAGAAATTTTCTTATTTTGGGGCAAAAAGGCAGAAATTTCTTTTATTTTGGCTCCAAATTTCAGAAATTTTTTTATTTTTGGGCAAAAATCCAGAAATTTTCAATATTTTGGGGCAGAAATGCAGAAATTCCCATTATTTTGAGGTAGAAAGGCTGAAATTTCCCTTATTTTGGGGCAAAAATGCAGAAATTCCCCTTATTTTGGGGCAAAAAGGCAGAAATTCCCCTTATTTTGGGGCAAAAAGCAGACAATTTCCTAATTTTGGGGAAAAATTTTAGAAATTTAACTTATTTCAGGGCAAAAGGTCAGAAATTCCGCTTATTTTGGGGCAAAAAGACAGAAATTCCGTTTATTTTGGGGAAAAGTCAGAAATTGCACTTTTTTTTTGTCAAAAATGCGGAAAATCCCCTTATTTTAGGGTAAAAATGAAGAAATTTCCCTTTTTTATGGCAAAAAGGTATACATTCTCTTTATTTTCGGGCAAAAAGGCAGAAATTCCCTGTATTATTGAGCAAAATTGCAGAAATTCACCTAATTTTGGGGTAAAACATGCAGTAATTTTCTTTATTTTGGGGCAAAAAGGTAAAAATTCCCCTTATTTTGAGGCAAAAGGCAGAAATTCCCCTTAATTTAGAACAAAATTGCAGAAATTTCCCTTATTTGGGGACAAAAAACAGAAATTCCCTTTATTTTGGGGCAAAATTGCAGAAAATTCCTATATATTGGAAAAAAATTGAAGAAATTTCTTGTATTTTAAGGCAAAATTGCAGAAATTTCACTTATTTCAGAGAAAAAAAGCAAAAATTTTTCTTATTGTGGGGCAAAAAGGCAGAAATTCCCATTATATTGGGGCAAAAACGCAGAAATTCCCCTTATTTGGGATAAAATTGCAGAAATTTCCCTTGTTTGGGGGCAAAAATGCAGAAAATCTCCTTAATTTCAGGCAAAAAGGCAGAAATTCCTTGTATTTTAGAGCAAAATTGCAGAAATTCCCCTAATATTGGGGAAAAATGCCGAAATTCCCTTTATTTGGGGCAAATCGGAAGAAGTTCCTCTTATTTTCGGGAAAAGAGGCAGAAATTTCCTGTATTTTGAAGCAAAATTGAAAAAACTCTTCTAATTTTGGGGCAAAAAGGCAGAAATTCCCCTTATTTTGGGGCAAAAATACAGAAATTCTCCTTATTTCGGGGCAAAATCAGAAATTTCCCTTATTTTCGCGAAAAATTGTAAAAATTTATTTTATTTTGGTACAGAATTGCAGAAATTTTTCTTATTTTGTGGCAAAAAGGCAGAAATTCCCCATATTTTGTTGCCAAAAGGCTGAAATTCCCCTTATTTTGAGGTAAAATGCTGAAATTCCCTATATTTTGTGGCAAAAAGGCAGAAATTCTCCTCATTTTGGGACAAAAAGACACAAATTTCCCTTTTTTTCAGGCAAAATTGCAGAAATTTCATTTATTTCAGGGCAAAAACTCAGAAATTACTTTTATTTTGGTACAAAATTGAAGAAATTTTCCTTATTTTGGAACAAAAATTCAGAAATTCCCCATGATGTGGGCAAAAGGCAGAAATTCCCCTTATTTTGAGGTAACAAGCTGAAATTCCCGTTATTTTGGGGCAAAAAGGCAGAAATTCCCTTTACTTTGTGGCAAAAAGGAGGAAATTCCTGTTAATTGGGGCAGAAAAGCAAAAATTTTTTTTTATTTGGAAGCAATAGGCAGAAATTCCCCATATTATGTGCGAATAAGGCAGAAATTCCCCTTATTTGGAGGTAAAATGCTGAAATTCCCCTTATTTTGGCAAAAAGGCAGAAATTCCCCTTATTTTGGGGCAAAATTGCAGAAATTTCACTTATTTCAGGGCAAAAAGTCAGAAATTTGCCTTATTTTGGGGCAAAAAGCAGAAATTCTTGTAATTTTGGGGCCAAAAACAGAAATTCCCCTTATTTTGGGGTAAAATTGCGGAAATTTCAAATATTTCAGGGCAAAAAGGCAGAAATTCCACTTTATTTCGGGCAATAAGGTTAAAATTCCCCGTATTTTGGAGCAAAATTTCAGAAATTCCCCTTATATTGGTGCAAAAATGCAGAAATTCCCTTTATTTTGTTGCAATAAGGCAGAAATTCCATGTATTTTGAGCAAAATTGCACATATTCCCCTAATTTTGAAGGAAAATGCAGAAATTAACATTATTTTGGGGCAAAAAGACAGAAATTCTCCTTATTTCAGGGCAAAAAGTCAGAAATTCCCCTTATTTTGAGGCAAAATTACAGAAATTTCACTTATTTCAGGTAAAAAACACGGAAATTTCTCTTATTTTGGGACAAAATGCAGAAATTACTTTTATTTTGGTACAAAATTGCAGAAATTTTCTTTATTTTGGGGCAAAAATACAGAAATTTTCCATATTTTAGGGCAAAAAGGCAGAGATACCCATTATTATAAGGTAAAAAGGCTGAAATTCCCCTTATTTTGGGGCAAAAAGGCAGAAATTCCCCTTATTTTGTGGTAAAATTGCAGAAATTTCAAATATTTCAGGGCAAAATGGCAGAAATTCCACTTATTTTGGGGCAAAAAGATGAAATCCCTAATTTTTGGCTAAAATTGAAGAAATTTCACTTATTTCGGGACAAAAAGGCAGAAATTCCACTTAATTTCGGGCAAAAAGGCAGAAATGACCCGTATTTTGGAGCAAAATTGCAGAAATTCCCCTAATATTGGTGCAAAAATGCAGAAATTCCCTTTATTTTGGGGCAAAAAGGCAGAAATTCTCCATATTTTGGTGCAAAAAGGCTGAAATTGCCCTTATTATGAGGTAAAATGTTGAAATTCTCCATATTTTGGGGCAAAGGCAGAAATTCCCTTTAATTTGGGGAAAAAAGGCACAAATTTCCCTTATTTTCGGGCAAAATTGGAGAAATTTCATTTATTTCAGTTCAAAAAGTCAGAAATTCCCCTTATTTTGGGGCAAAAAGCAGAAATTTATTTTATTATGATACAAAATTGAAGAAATTTTCCTTATTTTTGAACATAAAGGCAGAAATTAGCCATATTTTGGGGCAAAAGGCAGAAATCCTTCTTATTTTGAGGTAAAATGCAGAAATTCCCCTTATTTAGAGGTAAAATGCAGAAATTCCCCAAGTATTGGGGGAAAATTCAGAAAATCCCTTTATTTTGGGCTAAAAGGCAGAAATTCCCCGTACTTTAAAGCAAATTTGCAGAAATTCTCATAATTTACGGGCAAAAAGGCAGAAATTCTCCTTATTTTGGGGCAAAAAGACAGAAAATCTCCTTTTTTTCGGAGCAAAAAGTCAGAAATTCCTCTTATTTTGAGGAAAATTGTAGAAATTTCCTCTTCATTTGGCAAAATTGTAGAAATTTCCCTTATTCTGGGGCAAAATTGCAGAAATTTCACTTATTTCAGGGAAAAAAAGCAGAAATTTTCTTATTTTGGGGCAAAAAGGCAGAAATTTCTTTTATTTTGGCTCCAAATTTCAGAAATTTTTTTATTTTTGGGCAAAAATCCAGAAATTTTCAATATTTTGGGGCAGAAATGCAGAAATTCCCATTATTTTGAGGTAGAAAGGCTGAAATTTCCCTTATTTTGGGGCAAAAATGCAGAAATTCCCCTTATTTTGGGGCAAAAAGGCAGAAATTCCCCTTATTTTGGGGCAAAAAGCAGACAATTTCCTAATTTTGGGGAAAAATTTTAGAAATTTAACTTATTTCAGGGCAAAAGGTCAGAAATTCCGCTTATTTTGGGGCAAAAAGACAGAAATTCCGTTTATTTTGGGGAAAAGTCAGAAATTGCACTTTTTTTTTGTCAAAAATGCGGAAAATCCCCTTATTTTAGGGTAAAAATGAAGAAATTTCCCTTTTTTATGGCAAAAAGGTATACATTCTCTTTATTTTCGGGCAAAAAGGCAGAAATTCCCTGTATTATTGAGCAAAATTGCAGAAATTCACCTAATTTTGGGGTAAAACATGCAGTAATTTTCTTTATTTTGGGGCAAAAAGGTAAAAATTCCCCTTATTTTGAGGCAAAAGGCAGAAATTCCCCTTAATTTAGAACAAAATTGCAGAAATTTCCCTTATTTGGGGACAAAAAACAGAAATTCCCTTTATTTTGGGGCAAAATTGCAGAAAATTCCTATATATTGGAAAAAAATTGAAGAAATTTCTTGTATTTTAAGGCAAAATTGCAGAAATTTCACTTATTTCAGAGAAAAAAAGCAAAAATTTTTCTTATTGTGGGGCAAAAAGGCAGAAATTCCCATTATATTGGGGCAAAAACGCAGAAATTCCCCTTATTTGGGATAAAATTGCAGAAATTTCCCTTGTTTGGGGGCAAAAATGCAGAAAATCTCCTTAATTTCAGGCAAAAAGGCAGAAATTCCTTGTATTTTAGAGCAAAATTGCAGAAATTCCCCTAATATTGGGGAAAAATGCCGAAATTCCCTTTATTTGGGGCAAATCGGAAGAAGTTCCTCTTATTTTCGGGAAAAGAGGCAGAAATTTCCTGTATTTTGAAGCAAAATTGAAAAAACTCTTCTAATTTTGGGGCAAAAAGGCAGAAATTCCCCTTATTTTGGGGCAAAAATACAGAAATTCTCCTTATTTCGGGGCAAAATCAGAAATTTCCCTTATTTTCGCGAAAAATTGTAAAAATTTATTTTATTTTGGTACAGAATTGCAGAAATTTTTCTTATTTTGTGGCAAAAAGGCAGAAATTCCCCATATTTTGTTGCCAAAAGGCTGAAATTCCCCTTATTTTGAGGTAAAATGCTGAAATTCCCTATATTTTGTGGCAAAAAGGCAGAAATTCTCCTCATTTTGGGACAAAAAGACACAAATTTCCCTTTTTTTCAGGCAAAATTGCAGAAATTTCATTTATTTCAGGGCAAAAACTCAGAAATTACTTTTATTTTGGTACAAAATTGAAGAAATTTTCCTTATTTTGGAACAAAAATTCAGAAATTCCCCATGATGTGGGCAAAAGGCAGAAATTCCCCTTATTTTGAGGTAACAAGCTGAAATTCCCGTTATTTTGGGGCAAAAAGGCAGAAATTCCCTTTACTTTGTGGCAAAAAGGAGGAAATTCCTGTTAATTGGGGCAGAAAAGCAAAAATTTTTCTTATTTGGGGGCAATAGGCAGAAATTCCCCATATTATGTGGGAAAAAGGCAGAAATTCCCCTTATTTGGAGGTAAAATGATGAAATTCCCCTTATTTTGGCAAAAAGGCAGAAATTCCCCTTATTTTGGGGCAAAATTGCAGAAATTTCACTTATTTCAGGGCAAAAAGTCAGAAATTTGCCTTATTTTGGGGCAAAAAGCAGAAATTCTTGTAATTTTGGGGCCAAAAACAGAAATTCCTTTTATTATGGGGTAAAATTGCAGAAATTTCAAATATTTCAGGGCAAAAAGGCAGATATTCCACTTTATTTCGGGCAATAAGGTTAAAATTCCCCGTATTTTGGAGCAAAATTTCAGAAATTCCCCTTATATTGGTGCAAAAATGCAGAAATTCCCTTTATTTTGTTGCAATAAGGCAGAAATTCCACGTATTTTGAGCAAAATTGCACATATTCCCCTAATTTTGAAGGAAAATGCAGAAATTAACATTATTTTGGGGCAAAAAGACAGAAATTCTCCTTATTTCAGAGCAAAAAGTCAGAAATTCCCCTTATTTTGGGGCAAAATTACAGAAATTTCACTAATTTCAGGTAAAAAACACGGAAATTTCTCTTATTTTGGGACAAAGTGCAGAAATTACTTTTATTTTGGTACAAAATTGCAGAAATTTTCTTTATTTTGGGGCAAAAATACAGAAATTTTCCATATTTTAGGGCAAAAAGGCAGAGATTCCCATTATTATGAGGTAAAAAGGCTGAAATTCCCCTTATTTTGGGGCAGAAAAGGAAGAAATTCCCCTTATTTTGTGGTAAAATTGCAGAAATTTCAAATATTTCAGGGCAAAATGGCAGAAATTCCACTTATTTTGGGGCAAAAAGATGAAATCCCTAATTTTTGGCTAAAATTGAAGAATTTTCACTTATTTCGGGACAAAAAGGCAGAAATTCCACTTAATTTCGGGCAAAAAGGAAGAAATGACCCGTATTTTGGAGCAAAATTGCAGAAATTCCCCTAATATTGGTGCAAAAATGCAGAAATTCCCTCTATTTTGGGGCAAAAAGGCAGAAATTCTCCATATTTTGGTGCAAAAAGGCTGAAATTCCCCTTATTTTGAGGTAAAATGTTGAAATTCCCCATATTTTGGGGCAAAGGCAGAAATTCCCCTTAATTTGGGGAAAAAAGGCACAAATTACCCTTATTTTCGGGCAAAATTGCAGAAATTTCATTTATTTCAGGGCAAAAAGTAAGAAATTCCCCTTATTTTGGGGCAAAAGGAAGAAATTTATTTTATTATGATACAAAATTGAAGAAATTTTCCTTATTTTTGAACATAAAGGCAGAAATTAGCCATATTTTGGGGCAAAAGGCAGAAATCCTTTATTTTGAGGTAAAATGCAGAAATTCCCCTTATTTAGAGGTAAAATGCAGAAATTCCCCAAATATTGGGGGAAAATTCAGAAAATCCCTTTATTTTGGGCTAAAAGGCAGAAATTCCCCGTATTTTAAAGCAAATTTGCAGAAATTCTCATAATTTTCGGGCAAAAAGGCAGAAATTCTCCTTATTTTGGGGCAAAAAGACAGAAAATCTCCTTTTTTTCGGAGCAAAAAGTCAGAAATTCCTCTTATTTTGAGGAAAATTGTAGAAATTTCCTGTACATTTGGCAAAATTGTAGAAATTTCCCTTATTCTGGGGCAAAATTGCAGAAATTTCACTTATTTCAGGGAAAAAAAGCAGAAATTTTCTTATTTTGGGGAAAAAGGCAAAAATTTCTTTTACTTTGGTTCCAAACTTCAGAAATTTTTCTTATTTTTGGGCAAAAAGCCAGAAATTTTCCATATTTTGGGGCAGAAATGCAGAAATTCTCATTATTTTGAGGTAGAAAGGCTGAAACTCCCCTTATTTTGGGGCAAAAATGCAGAAATTCCCCTTATTTTGGGGCAAAAATCAGAAATTCCCCTTATTTTGGGGCAAAAAGCAGACATTTCCATTATTTTGGAGAAAATTTTTAGAAATTTAACTTATTTCAGGGCAAAACGTCAAAAATTCCTCTTATTTTGGGGCAAAAAGACAGAAATTCCGTTTAATTTTGGGGAAAAGTCAGAAATTGCACTTATTTTTTGTCAAAAATGAGGAAAATCCCCTTATTTTAGGGTAAAAATGAAGAAATTTCCCTTTTTTATGGCAAAAAGGTATACATTCTCTTTATTTTCGGGCAAAAAGGCAGAAATTCCCCGTATTTTGGAGCAAAATTGCAGAAATTCACCTAATTTTGGGGCAAAACATGCAGTAATTTTCTTTATTTTGGGGCAAAAAGTAAAAATTCCTTTTATTTTGAGGCAAAAGGCAGAAATTCCCCTTAATTTAGAACAAAATTGCAGAAATTTCCCTTATTTGGGGACAAAAAACAGAAATTCCCTTTATTTTGGGGCAAAATTGCAGAAAATTCCTATATTATGGAAAAAAATTGAAGAAATTTCTTTTATTTTAAGGCAAAATTGCAGAAATTTCAGTTATTTCAGAGAAAAAAAGCAAAAATTTTTCTTATTGTGGGGCAAAAAGGCAGAAATTCCCATTATATTGGGGCAAAAACGCAGAAATTCCCCTTATTTGGGATAAAATTGCAGAAATTTCCCTTGTTTGGGGGCAAAAATGCAGAAAATCTCCTTAATTTCAGGCAAAAAGGCAGAAATTCCTAGTATTTTGGAGCAAAATTGCAGAAATTCCCCTAATATTGGGGAAAAATGCAGAAATTCCCTTTATTTGGGGCAAATCGGAAGAAGTTCCTCTTATTTTCGGGAAAAGAGGCAGAAATTTCCTGTATTTTGAAGCAAAATTGCAAATACTCCTCTAATTTTGGGGCAAAAAGGCAGAAATTCCCCTTATTTTGGGGCAAAAATACAGAAATTCTCCTTATTTCGGGGCAAAAAACGAAAATTTCCCTTATTTTCGGGCAAAATTGTAAAAATTTATTTTATTTTGGTACAGAATTGCAGAAATTTTTCTTATTTTGTGGCAAAAAGGCAGAAATTCCCCATATTTTGTTGCCAAAAGGCTGAAATTCCCCTTATTTTGAGGTAAAATGCTGAAATTCCCTATATTGTGTGGCAAAAAGGCAGAAATTCCCCTCATTTTGGGGCAAAAAGACACAAATTTCCCTTTTTTTCGGGCAAAATTGCAGAAATTTCATTTATTTCAGGGCAAAAAGTCAGAAATTACTTTTATTTTGGTACAAAATTGAAGAAATTTTCCTTATTTTGGAACAAAAATTCAGAAATTCCCCATATTGTGGGCAAAAGGCAGAAATTCCCCTTATTTTGAGGTAACAAGCTGAAATTTTCGTTATTTTGGGGCAAAAAGGCAGAAATTCCCTTTACTTTGTGGCAAAAAGGAGGAAATTATTGTTAATTGGGGCAGAAAAGCAAAAATTTTTCTTATTTGGGGGCAATAGGCAGAAATTCCCCATATTATGTGGGAAAAAGGCAGAAATTCTCCTTATTTGGAGGTAAAATGCTGAAATTCCCCTTATTTTGGCAAAAAGGCAGAAATTCCCCTTATTTTGGGGCAAAATTGCAGAAATTTCACTTATTTCAGGGCAAAAAGTCAGAAATTTGCCTTATTTTGGGGCAAAAAGCAGAAATTCTTGTAATTTTGGGGCCAAAAACAGAAATTCCACTTATTTTGGGGTAAAATTGCGGAAATTTCAAATATTTCAGGGCAAAAAGGCAGAAATTCCACTTTATTTCGGGCAATAAGGTTAAAATTCCCCGTATTTTGGAGTAAAATTTCAGAAATTCCCCTTATATTGGTGCAAAAATGCAGAAATTCCCTTTATTTTGTTGCAATAAGGCAGAAATTCCACGTATTTTGAGCAAAATTGCACATATTCCCCTAATTTTGAAGGAAAATGCAGAAATTAACATTATTTTGGGGCAAAAAGACAGAAATTCTCCTTATTTCAGGGCAAAAATTCAGAAATTCCCCTTATTTTGGGGCAAAATTACAGAAATTTCACTTATTTCAGGTAAAAAACACGGAAATTTCTCTTATTTTGGGACAAAATGCAGAAATTACTTTTATTTTGGTACAAAATTTCAGAAATTTTCTTTATTTTGGGGCAAAAATACAGAAATTTTCCATATTTTAGGGCAAAAAGGCAGAGATTCCCATTATTATGAGGTAAAAAGGCTGAAATTCCCCTTATTTTGGGGCAAAAAGGCAGAAATTCCCCTTATTTTGTGGTAAAATTGCAGAAATTTCAAATATTTCAGGGCAAAATGGCAGAAATTCCACTTATTTTGGGGCAAAAAGATGAAATCCCAAATTTTTGGCTAAAATTGAAGAAATTTCACTTATTTCGGGACAAAAAGGCAGAAATTCCACTTAATTTCGGGCAAAAAGGCAGAAATGACCCGTATTTTGGAGCAAAATTGCAGAAATTCCCCTAATATTGGTGCAAAAATGCAGAAATTCCCTTTATTTTGGGGCAAAAAGGCAGAAATTCTCCATATTTTGGTGCAAAAAGGCTGAAATTCCCCTTATTTTGAGGTAAAATGTTGAAATTCCCCATATTTTGGGGCAAAGGCAGAAATTCCCCTTAATTTGGGGAAAAAAGGCACAAATTTCCCTTATTTTCGGGCAAAATTGCAGAAATTTCATTTATTTCAGGGCAAAAAGTCAGAAATTCCCCTTATTTTGGGGCAAAAAGCAGAAATTTATTTTATTATGATACAAAATTGAAGAAATTTTCCTTATTTTTGAACATAAAGGCAGAAATTAGCCATATTTTGGAGCAAAAGGCAGAAATCCTTCTTATTTTGAGGTAAAATGCAGAAATTCCCCTTATTTAGAGGTAAAATGCAGAGATTCCCCTAATATTGGGGGAAAATTCAGAAAATCCCTTTATTTTGGGCTAAAAGGCAGAAATTTTCCGTATTTTGAAGCAAATTTGCAGAAATTCTCATAATTTTCGGGCAAAAAGGCAGAAATTCTCCTTATTTTGGGGCAAAAAGACAGAAAATCTCCTTTTTTTCGGAGCAAATGTCAGAAATTCCTCTTATTTTGAGGAAAATTGTAGAAATTTCCTGTACATTTGGCAAAATTGTAGAAATTTCCCTTATTTTGGGGCAAAATTGCAGAAATTTCACTTATTTCAGGGAAAAAAAGCAGAAATTTTCTTATTTTGGGGCAAAAAGGCAAAAATTTCTTTTACTTTGGTTCCAAATTTCAGAAATTTTTCTTATTTTTGGGCAAAAAGCCAGAAATTTTCTATATTTTGGGGCAGAAATGCAGAAATTCTCATTATTTTGAGGTAGAAAGGCTGAAATTCCCCTTATTTTGGGGCAAAAATGCAGAAATTCCCCTTATTTTGGGGCAAAAAGGCAGAAATTCCCCTTATTTTGGGGCAAAAAGCAGACATTTCCATTATTTTGGGGAAAATTTTTAGAAATTTAACTTATTTCAGGGCAAAACGTCAAAAATTCCGCTTATTTTGTGGCAAAAAGACAGAAATTCCGTTTATTTTTGGGGAAAAGTCAGAAATTGCACTTATTTTTTGTCAAAAATGTGGAAAATCCCCTTATTTTAGGGTAAAAATGAAGAAATATCCCTTTTTTATGGCAAAAAGGTATACATTCTCTTTATTTTCGTTCAAAAAGGCAGAAATTCCCCGTATTTTGGAGCAAAATTGCAGAAATTCACCTAATTTTGGGGTAAAACATGCAGTAATTTTATTTATTTTGGGGCAAAAAGGTAAAAATTCCTCTTATTTTGAGGCAAAAGGCAGAAATTCCCCTTAATTTAGATCAAAATTGCAGAAATTTCCCTTATTTGGGGACAAAAAACAGAAATTCCCTTTATTTTGGGGCAAAATTGCAGAAAATTCCTATATTATGGAAAAAAATTGAAGAAATTTCTTTTATTTTAAGGCAAAATTGCAGAAATTTCACTTATTTCAGAGAAAAAAAGCAAAAATTTTTTTTATTGTGGGGCAAAAAGGCAGAAATTTCCATTATATTGGGGCAAAAAAGCAGAAGTTCCCCTTATTTGGGATAAAATTGCAGAAATTTCCCTTGTTTGGGGGCAAAAATGCAGAAAATCTCCTTAATTTCAGGCAAAAAGGCAGAAATTCCTAGTATTTTGGAGCAAAATTGCAGAAATTCCCCTAATATTGGGGAAAAATGCAGAAATTCCCTTTATTTGGGGCAAATCGGAAGAAGTTCCTCTTATTTTCGGGAAAAGAGGCAGAAATTTCCTGTATTTTGAAGCAAAATTGCAAATACTCCTCTAATTTTGGGGCAAAAAGGCAGAAATTCCCCTCAATTTGGGGCAAAAAGACACAAATTTCCCTTTTTTTCGGGCAAAATTGCAGAAATTTCATTTATTTCAGGGCAAAAAGTCAGAAATTACTTTTATTTTGGTACAAAATTGAAGAAATTTTCCTTATTTTGGAACAAATATTCAGAAATTCCCCATATTGTGGGCAAAAGGCAGAAATTCCCCTTATTTTGAGGTAACAAGCTGAAATTTTCGTTATTTTGGGGCAAAAAGGCAGAAATTCCCTTTACTTTGTGGCAAAAAGGAGGAAATTCCTGTTAATTGGGGCAGAAAAGCAAAAATTTTTCTTATTTGGGTGCAATAGGCAGAAATTCCCCATATTATGTGGGAAAAAGGCAGAAATTCTCCTTATTTGGAGGTAAAATGCTGAAATTCCCCTTATTTTGGCAAAAAGGCAGAAATTCCCCTTATTTTGGGGCAAAATTGCAGAAATTTCACTTATTTCAGGGCAAAAAGTCAGAAATTTGCCTTATTTTGGGGCAAAAAGCAGAAATTCTTGTAATTTTGGGGCCAAAAACAGAAATTCCCCTTATTTTGGGGTAAAATTGCGGAAATTTCAAATATTTCAGGGCAAAAAGGCAGAAATTCCACTTTATTTCGGGCAATAAGGTTAAAATTCCCCGTATTTTGGAGCAAAATTTCAGAAATTTCCCTTATATTGGTGCAAAAATGCAGAAATTCCCTTTATTTTGTTGCAATAAGGCAGAAATTCCACGTATTTTGAGCAAAATTGCACATATTCCCCTAATTTTGAAGGAAAATGCAGAAATTAACATTATTTTGGGGCAAAAAGACAGAAATTCTCCTTATTTCAGGGCAAAAAGTCAGAAATTCCCTTTATTTTGGGGCAAAATTACAGAAATTTCACTTATTTCAGGTAAAAAACACGGAAATTTCTCTTATTTTGGGACAAAATGCAGAAATTACTTTTATTTTGGTACAAAATTTCAGAAATTTTCTTTATTTTGGGGCAAAAATACAGAAATTTTGCATAATTTAAGGCAAAAAGGCAGAGATTCCCATTATTATGAGGTAAAAAGGCTGAAATTCCCCTTATTTTGGGGCAAAAAGGCAGAAATTCCCCTTATTTTGTGGTAAAATTGCAGAAATTTCAAATATTTCAGGGCAAAATGGCAGAAATTCCACTTATTTTGGGGCAAAAAGATGAAATCCCTAATTTTTGGCTAAAATTGAAGAAATTTCACTTATTTCGGGACAAAAAGGCAGAAATTCCACTTAATTTCGGGCAAAAAGGCAGAAATGACCCGTATTTTGGAGCAAAATTGCAGAAATTCCCCTAATATTGGTGCAAAAATGCAGAAATTCCCTTTATTTTGGGGCAAAAAGGCAGAAATTCTCCATATTTTGGTGCAAAAAGGCTGAAATTCCCCTTATTTTGAGGTAAAATGTTGAAATTCCCCATATTTTGGGGCAAAGGCAGAAATTCCCCTTAATTTGGGGAAAAAAGGCACAAATTTCCCTTATTTTCAGGCAAAATTGCAGAAATTTCATTTATTTCAGGGCAAAAAGTCAGAAATTCCCCTTATTTTGGGGCAAAAAGCAGAAATTTATTTTATTATGATACAAAATTGAAGAAATTTTCCTTATTTTTGAACATAAAGGCAGAAATTAGCCATATTTTGGGGCAAAAGGCAGAAATCCTTCTTATTTTGAGGTAAAATGCAGAAATTCCCCTTATTTAGAGGTAAAATGCAGAGATTCCCCTAATATTGGGGGAAAATTCAGAAAATCCCTTTATTTTGGGCTAAAAGGCAGAAATTCCCCGTATTTTAAAGCAAATTTGCAGAAATTCTCATAATTTTCGGGCAAAAAGGCAGAAATTCTCCTTATTTTGGGGCAAAAAAACAGAAAATCTCCTTTTTTTCGGAGCAAATGTCAGAAATTCCTCTTATTTTGAGGAAAATTGTAGAAATTTCCTGTACATTTGGCAAAATTGTAGAAATTTCCCTTATTTTGGGGCAAAATTGCAGAAATTTCACTTATTTCAGGGAAAAAAAGCAGAAATTTTCTTATTTTGGGGCAAAAAGGCAAAAATTTCATTTACTTTGGTTCCAAATTTCAGAAATTTTTCTTATTTTTGGGCAAAAAGCCAGAAATTTTCCATATTTTGGGGCAGAAATGCAGAAATTCTCATTATTTTGAGGTAGAAAGGCTGAAATTCCCCTTATTTTGGGGCAAAAATGCAGAAATTCCCCTTATTTTGGGGCAAAAAGGCAGAAATTCCCCTTATTTTGGGGCAAAAAGCAGACATTTCCATTATTTTGGGGAAAATTTTTAGAAATTTAACTTATTTCAGGGCAAAACGTCAAAAATTCCGCTCTTTTTGGGGCAAAAAGACAGAAATTCCGTTTATTTTTGGGGAAAAGTCAGAAATTGCACTTATTTTTTGTCAAAAATGCGGAAAATCCCCTTATTTTAGGGTAAAAATGAAGAAATTTCCCTTTTTTATGGCAAAAGGTATACATTCTCTTTATTTTCGGGCAAAAAGGCAGAAATTCCCCGTATTTTAAAGCAAAATTGCAGAAATTCACCTAATTTTGGGGTAAAACATGCAGTAATTTTCTTTATTTGGGGGCAAAAAGGTAAAAGTTCCTCTTATTTTGAGGCAAAAGGCAGAAATTCCCCTTAATTTAGAACAAAATTGCAGAAATTTCCCTTATTTGCGGACAAAAAACAGAAATTCCCTTTATTTTGGGGCAAAATTGCAGAAAATTCCTATATTATGGAAAAAAATTGAAGAAATTTCTTTTATTTTAAGGCAAAATTGCAGAAATTTCACTTATTTCAGAGAAAAAAAGCAAAAATTTTTCTTATTGTGGGGCAAAAAGGCAAAATTCCCATTATATTGGGGCAAAAACGCAGAAATTCCCCTTATTTGGGATAAAATTGCAGAAATTTCCCTTGTTTGGGGGCAAAAATGCAGAAAATCTCCTTAATTTCAGGCAAAAAGGCAGAAATTCCTAGTATTTTGGAGCAAAATTGCAGAAATTCCCCTAATATTGGGGAAAAATGCCGAAATTCCCTTTATTTGGGGCAAATCGGAAGAAGTTCCTCTTATTTTCGGGAAAAGAGGCAGAAATTTCCTGTATTTTGAAGCAAAATTGCAAATACTCCTCTAATTTTGGGGCAAAAAGGCAGAAATTCCCCTTATTTTGGGGCAAAAATACAGAAATTCTCCTTATTTCGGGGCAAAAATCAGAAATTTCCCTTATTTTCGGGCAAAATTGTAAAAATTTATTTTATTTTGGTACAGAATTGCAGAAATTTTTCTTATTTTGTGGCAAAAAGGCAGAAATTCCCCATATTTTGTTGCCAAAAGGCTGAAATTCCCCTTATTTTGAGGTAAAATGCTGAAATTCCCTATATTTTGTGGCAAAAAGGCAGAAATTCCCCTCATTTTGGGGCAAAAAAACACAAATTTCCCTTTTTTTCGGGCAAAATTGCAGAAATTTCATTTATTTCAGGGCAAAAAGTCAGAAATTACTTTTATTTTGGTACAAATTGAAGAAATTTTCCTTATTTTGGAACAAAAATTCAGAAATTCCCCATATTGTGGGCAAAAGGCAGAAATTCCCCTTATTTTGAGGTAACAAGCTGAAATTTTCGTTATTTTGGGGCAAAAAGGCAGAAATTCCGTTTACTTTGTGGCAAAAAGGAGGAAATTCCTGTTAATTGGGGCAGAAAAGCAAAAATTTTCTTATTTGGGGGCAATAGGCAGAAATTCCCCATATTATGTGGGAAAAAGGCAGAAATTCTCCTTATTTGGAGGTAAAATGCTGAAATTCCCCTTATTTTGGCAAAAAGGCAGAAATTCCCCTTATTTTGGGGCAAAATTGCAGAAATTTCACTTATTTCAGGGCAAAAAGTCAGAAATTTGCCTTATTTTGGGGCAAAAAGCAGAAATTCTTGTAATTTTGGGGCCAAAAACAGAAATTCCCCTTATTTTGGGGTAAAATTGCGGAAATTTCAAATATTTCAGGGCAAAAAGGCAGAAATTCCACTTTATTTCGGGCAATAAGGTTAAAATTCCCCGTATTTTGGAGCAAAATTTCAGAAAATCCCCTTATATTGGTGCAAAAATGCAGAAATTCCCTTTATTTTGTTGCAATAAGGCAGAAATTCCACGTATTTTAGCAAAATTGCACATATTCCTCTAATTTTGAAGGAAAATGCAGAAATTAACATTATTTTGGGGCAAAAAGACAGAAATTCTCCTTATTTCAGGGCAAAAAGTCAGAAATTCCCCTTATTTTGGGGCAAAATTACAGAAATTTCACTTATTTCAGGTAAAAAACACGGAAATTTCTCTTATTTTGGGACAAAATGCAGAAATTACTTTTATTTTGGTACAAAATTGCAGAAATTTTCTTTATTTTGGGGCAAAAATACAGAAATTTTCCATAATTTAAGGCAAAAAGGCAGAGATTCCCATTATTATGAGGTAAAAAGGCTGAAATTCCCCTTATTTTGGGGCAAAAAGGCAGAAATTCCCCTTATTTTCTGGTAAAATTGCAGAAATTTCAAATATTTCAGGGCAAAATGGCAGAAATTCCACTTATTTTGGGGCAAAAAGATGAAATCCCTAATTTTTGGCTAAAATTGAAGAAATTTCACTTATTTCGGGACAAAAAGGCAGAAATTCCACTTAATTTCGGGCAAAAAGGCAGAAATGACCCGTATTTTGGAGCAAAATTGCAGAAATTCCCCTAATATTGGTGCAAAAATGCAGAAATTCCCTTTATTTTGGGGCAAAAAGGCAGAAATTCTCCATATTTTGGTGCAAAAAGGCTGAAATTCCCCTTATTTTGAGGTAAAATGTTGAAATTCCCCATATTTTGGGGCAAAGGCAGAAATTCACCTTAATTTGGGGAAAAAAGGCACAAATTTCCCTTATTTTCGGGCAAAATTGCAGAAATTTCATTTATTTCAGGGCAAAAAGTCAGAAATTCCCCTTATTTTGGGGCAAAAGGCAGAAATTTATTTTATTATGATACAAAATTGAAGAAATTTTCCTTATTTTTGAACATAAAGGCAGAAATTAGCCATATTTTGGGGCAAAAGGCAGAAATCCTTCTTATTTTGAGGTAAAATGCAGAAATTCCCCTTATTTAGAGGTAAAATGCAGAAATTCCCCAAATATTGGGGGAAAATTCAGAAAATCCCTTTATTTTGGGATAAAAGGCAAAAATTCCCCATATTTTAAAGCAAATTTGCAGAAATTCTCATAATTTTCGGGCAAAAAGGCAGAAATTCTCCTTATTTTGGGGCAAAAAGACAGAAAATCTCCTTTTTTTCGGAGCAAATGTCAGAAATTCCTCTTATTTTGAGGAAAATTGTAGAAATTTCCTGTACATTTGGCAAAATTGTAGAAATTTCCCTTATTTTGGGGCAAAATTGCAGAAATTTCACTTATTTCAGGGAAAAAAAGCAGAAATTTTCTTATTTTGGGGCAAAAAGGCAAAAATTTCATTTACTTTGGTTCCAAATTTCAGAAATTTTTCTTATTTTTGGGCAAAAAGCCAGAAATTTTCCATATTTTGGGGCAGAAATGCAGAAATTCCCATTATTTTGAGGTAGAAAGGCTGAAATTCCCCTTATTTTGGGGCAAAAATGCAGAAATTCCCCTTATTTTGGGGCAAAAAGGCAGAAATTCCCCTTATTTGGGGGCAAAAAGCAGACATTTCCCTTATTTTGGGGAAAAATTTTAGAAATTTAACTTATTTCAGAGCAAAACGTCAGAAATTCCGCTTATTTTGGGGCAAAAAGACAGAAATTCCGTTTATTTTTGGGGAAAAGTCAGAAATTGCACTTATTTTTTGTCAAAAATGCAGAAAATCCCCTTATTTTAGGGTAAAAATGAAGAAATTTCCCTTTTTTATGGCAAAAAGGTATACATTCTCTTTATTTTCGGGCAAAAAGGCAGAAATTTCCCGTATTTTGGAGCAAAATTGCAGAAATTCACCTAATTTTGGGGTAAAACATGCAGTAATTTTCTTTATTTTGGGGCAAAAAGGTAAAAATTCCCCTTATTTTGAGGCAAAAGGCAGAAATTCCCCTTAATTTAGAACAAAATTGCAGAAATTTCCCTTATTTGGGGACAAAAAACAGAAATTCTCTTTATTTTGGGGCAAAATTGCAGAAAATTCCTATATTATGGAAAAAAATTGAAGAAATTCCTTTTATTTTAAGGCAAAATTGCAGAAATTTCACTTATTTCAGAGAAAAAAAGCAAAAATTTTTCTTATTGTGGAGCAAAAAGGCAGAAATTCCCATTATATTGGGGCAAAAACGCAGAAATTCCCCTTATTTGGGATAAAATTGCAGAAATTTCCCTTGTTTGGGGGCAAAAATGCAGAAAATCTCCTTAATTTCAGGCAAAAAGGCAGAAATTCCTAGTATTTTGAGCAAAATTGCAGAAATTCCCCTAATATTGGGGAAAAATGCAGAAATTCCCTTTATTTGGGGCAAATCGGAAGAAGTTCCTCTTATTTTCGGGAAAAGAGGCAGAAATTTCCTGTATTTTGAAGCAAAATTGCAAATACTCCTCTAATTTTGGGGCAAAAAGGCAGAAATTCCCCTTATTTTGGGGCAAAAATACAGAAATTCTCCTTATTTCGGGGCAAAAATCAGAAATTTCCCTTATTTTCGGGCAAAATTGTAAAAATTTATTTTATTTTGGTACAGAATTGCAGAAATTTTTCTTATTTTGTGGCAAAAAGGCAGAAATTCCCCATATTTTGTTGCCAAAAGGCTGAAATTCCCCTTATTTTGAGGTAAAATGCTGAAATTCCCTATATTTTGTGGCAAAAAGGCAGAAATTCCCCTCATTTTGGGGCAAAAAAACACAAATTTCCCTTTTTTTCGGGCAAAATTGCAGAAATTTCATTTATTTCAGGGCAAAAAGTCAGAAATTACTTTTATTTTGGTACAAAATTGAAGAAATTTTCCTTATTTTGGAACAAAAATTCAGAAATTCCCCATATTGTGGGCAAAAGGCAGAAATTCCCCTTATTTTGAGGTAACAAGCTGAAATTTTCGTTATTTTGGGGCAAAAAGGCAGAAATTCCGTTTACTTTGTGGCAAAAAGGAGGAAATTCCTGTTAATTGGGGCAGAAAAGCAAAAATTTTCTTATTTGGGGGCAATAGGCAGAAATTCCCCATATTATGTGGGAAAAAGGCAGAAATTCTCCTTATTTGGAGGTAAAATGCTGAAATTCCCCTTATTTTGGCAAAAAGGCAGAAATTCCCCTTATTTTGGGGCAAAATTGCAGAAATTTCACTTATTTCAGGGCAAAAAGTCAGAAATTTGCCTTATTTTGGGGCAAAAAGCAGAAATTCTTGTAATTTTGGGGCCAAAAACAGAAATTCCCCTTATTTTGGGGTAAAATTGCGGAAATTTCAAATATTTCAGGGCAAAAAGGCAGAAATTCCACTTTATTTCGGGCAATAAGGTTAAAATTCCCCGTATTTTGGAGCAAAATTTCAGAAAATCCCCTTATATTGGTGCAAAAATGCAGAAATTCCCTTTATTTTGTTGCAATAAGGCAGAAATTCCACGTATTTTAGCAAAATTGCACATATTCCTCTAATTTTGAAGGAAAATGCAGAAATTAACATTATTTTGGGGCAAAAAGACAGAAATTCTCCTTATTTCAGGGCAAAAAGTCAGAAATTCCCCTTATTTTGGGGCAAAATTACAGAAATTTCACTTATTTCAGGTAAAAAACACGGAAATTTCTCTTATTTTGGGACAAAATGCAGAAATTACTTTTATTTTGGTACAAAATTGCAGAAATTTTCTTTATTTTGGGGCAAAAATACAGAAATTTTCCATAATTTAAGGCAAAAAGGCAGAGATTCCCATTATTATGAGGTAAAAAGGCTGAAATTCCCCTTATTTTGGGGCAAAAAGGCAGAAATTCCCCTTATTTTCTGGTAAAATTGCAGAAATTTCAAATATTTCAGGGCAAAATGGCAGAAATTCCACTTATTTTGGGGCAAAAAGATGAAATCCCTAATTTTTGGCTAAAATTGAAGAAATTTCACTTATTTCGGGACAAAAAGGCAGAAATTCCACTTAATTTCGGGCAAAAAGGCAGAAATGACCCGTATTTTGGAGCAAAATTGCAGAAATTCCCCTAATATTGGTGCAAAAATGCAGAAATTCCCTTTATTTTGGGGCAAAAAGGCAGAAATTCTCCATATTTTTGTGCAAAAAGGCTGAAATTCCCCTTATTTTGAGGTAAAATGTTGAAATTCCCCATATTTTGGGGCAAAGGCAGAAATTCACCTTAATTTGGGGAAAAAAGGCACAAATTTCCCTTATTTTCGGGCAAAATTGCAGAAATTTCATTTATTTCAGGGCAAAAAGTCAGAAATTCCCCTTATTTTGGGGCAAAAGGCAGAAATTTATTTTATTATGATACAAAATTGAAGAAATTTTCCTTATTTTTGAACATAAAGGCAGAAATTAGCCATATTTTGGGGCAAAAGGCAGAAATCCTTCTTATTTTGAGGTAAAATGCAGAAATTCCCCTTATTTAGAGGTAAAATGCAGAAATTCCCCAAATATTGGGGGAAAATTCAGAAAATCCCTTTATTTTGGGATAAAAGGCAAAAATTCCCCATATTTTAAAGCAAATTTGCAGAAATTCTCATAATTTTCGGGCAAAAAGGCAGAAATTCTCCTTATTTTGGGGCAAAAAGACAGAAAATCTCCTTTTTTTCGGAGCAAATGTCAGAAATTCCTCTTATTTTGAGGAAAATTGTAGAAATTTCCTGTACATTTGGCAAAATTGTAGAAATTTCCCTTATTTTGGGGCAAAATTGCAGAAATTTCACTTATTTCAGGGAAAAAAAGCAGAAATTTTCTTATTTTGGGGCAAAAAGGCAAAAATTTCATTTACTTTGGTTCCAAATTTCAGAAATTTTTCTTATTTTTGGGCAAAAAGCCAGAAATTTTCCATATTTTGGGGCAGAAATGCAGAAATTCCCATTATTTTGAGGTAGAAAGGCTGAAATTCCCCTTATTTTGGGGCAAAAATGCAGAAATTCCCCTTATTTTGGGGCAAAAAGGCAGAAATTCCCCTTATTTGGGGGCAAAAAGCAGACATTTCCCTTATTTTGGGGAAAAATTTTAGAAATTTAACTTATTTCAGAGCAAAACGTCAGAAATTCCGCTTATTTTGGGGCAAAAAGACAGAAATTCCGTTTATTTTTGGGAAAAGTCAGAAATTGCACTTATTTTTTGTCAAAAATGGGGAAAATCCCCTTATTTTAGGGTAAAAATGAAGAAATTTCCCTTTTTTATGGCAAAAAGGTATACATTCTCTTTATTTTCGGGCAAAAAGGCAGAAATTCCCCGTATTTTGGAGCAAAATTGCAGAAATTCACCTAATTTTGGGGTAAAACATGCAGTAATTTCCTTTATTTTGGGGCAAAAAGGTAAAAATTCCCCTTATTTTGAGGCAAAGGCAGAAATTCCCCTTAATTTAGAACAAAATTGCAGAAATTTCCCTTATTTGGCGACAAAAAACAGAAGTTCCCTTTATTTTGGGGCAAAATTGCAGAAAATTCCTATATTATGGAAAAAATTGAAGAAATTTCTTTTATTTTAAGGCAAAATTGCAGAAATTTCACTTATTTCAGAGAAAAAAAGCAAAAATTTTTCTTATTGTGGGGCAAAAAGGCAGAAATTCCCATTATATTGGGGCAAAAAGGCAGAAATTCCCCTTATTTGGGATAAAATTGCCGAAATTTCCCTTGTTTGGGGGCAAAAATGCAGAAAATCTCCTTAATTTCAGGCAAAAAGGCAGAAATTCCTTGTATTTTAGAGCAAAATTGCAGAAATTCCCCTAATATTGGGGAAAAATGCAGAAATTCCCTTTATTTGGGGCAAATCGGAAGAAGTTCCTCTTATTTTCGGGAAAAGAGGCAGAAATTTCCTGTATTTTGAAGCAAAATTGCAAAAACTCCTCTAATTTTGGGGCAAAAAGGCAGAAATTCCCCTTATTTTGGGGCAAAAATACAGAAATTCTCCTTATTTCGGGGCAAAAATCAGAAATTTCCCTTATTTTCGGGTAAAATTGTAAAAATTTATTTTATTTTGGTACAGAATTGCAGAAATTTTTCTTATTTTGTGGCAAAAAGGCAGAAATTCCCCATATTTTGTTGCCAAAATGCTGAAATTCCCCTTATTTTGAGGTAAAATGCTGAAATTCCCAATATTTTGTGGCAAAAAGGCAGAAATTCCCCTCATTTTGGGGCAAAAAGACACAAATTTCCCTTTTTTTCGGGCAAAATTGCAGAAATTTCATTTATTTCAGGGCAAAAAGTCAGAAATTACTTTTATTTTGGTACAAAATTGAAGAAATTTTCCTTATTTTGGAACAAAAATTCAGAAATTCCCCATATTGTGGGCAAAAGGCAGAAATTCCCCTTATTTTGAGGTAACAAGCTGAAATTTTCGTTATTTTGGGGCAAAAAGGCAGAAATTCCCTTTACTTTGTGGCAAAAAGGAGGAAATTCCTGTTAATTGGGGCAGAAGAGCAAAAATTTTTCTTATTTGGGGGCAATAGGCAGAAATTCCCCATATTATGTGGGAAAAAGGCAGAAATTCTCCTTATTTGGAGGTAAAATGCTGAAATTCCCCTTATTTTGGCAAAAAGGCAGAAATTCCCCTTATTTTGGGGCAAAATTGCAGAAATTTCATTTATTTCAGGGCAAAAAGTCAGAAATTTGCCTTATTTTGGGGCAAAAAGCAGAAATTCTTGTAATTTTGGGGCCAAAAACAGAAATTCCCCTTATTTTGGGGTAAAATTGCGGAAATTTCAAATATTTCAGGGCAAAAAGGCAGAAATTCCACTTTATTTCGGGCAATAAGTTTAAAATTCCCCGTATTTTGGAGCAAAATTTCAGAAAATCCCCTTATATTGGTGCAAAAATGCAGAAATTCCCTTTATTTTGTTGCAATAAGGCAGAAATTCCACGTATTTTGAGCAAAATTGCACATATTCCCCTAATTTTGAAGGAAAATGCAGAAATTAACATTATTTTGGGGCAAAAAGAAAGAAATTCTCCTTATTTCAGGGCAAAAAGTCAGAAATTCCCCTTATTTTGGGGCAAAATTACAGAAATTTCACTTATTTCAGGTAAAAAACATGGAAATTTCTCTTATTTTGAGACAAAATGCAGAAATTACTTTTATTTGAGTACAAAATTGCAGAAATTTTCTTTATTTTGGGGCAAAAATACAGAAATTTTCCATATTTTAGGGCAAAAAGGCAGAGATTCCCATTATTATGAGGTAAAAAGGCTGAAATTCCCCTTATTTTGGGGCAAAAAGGCAGAAATTCCCCTTATTTTGTGGTAAAATTGCAGAAATTTCAAATATTTCAGGGCAAAATGGCAGAAATTCCACTTATTTTGGGGCAAAAAGATGAAATCCCTAATTTTTGGCTAAAATTGAAGAAATTTCACTTATTTCGGGACAAAAAGGCAGAAATTCCACTTAATTTCGGGCAAAAAGGCAGAAATGACCCGTATTTTGGAGCAAAATTGCAGAAATTCCCCTAATATTGGTGCAAAAATGCAGAAATTCCCTTTATTTTGGGGCAAAAAGGCAGAAATTCTCCATATTTTAGTGCAAAAAGGCTGAAATTCCCCTTATTTTGAGGTAAAATGTTGAAATTCCCCATATTTTGGGGCAAAGGCAGAAATTCCCCTTAATTTGGGGAAAAAAGGCACAAATTTCCATTATTTTCGGGCAAAATTGCAGAAATTTCATTTATTTCAGGGCAAAAAGTCAGAAATTCCCCTTATTTTGGGGCAAAAAGCAGAAATTTATTTTATTATGATACAAAATTGAAGAAATTTTCCTTATTTTTGAACATAAAGGCAGAAATTAGCCATATTTTGGGGCAAAAGGCAGCAATCCTTCTTATTTTGAGGTAAAATGCAGAAATTCCCCTTATTTAGATGTAAAATGCAGAAATTCCCCAAATATTGGGGGAAAATTCAGAAAATCCCTTTATTTTGGGCTAAAAGGCAGAAATTCCCCGTATTTTAAAGCAAATTTGCAGAAATTCTCATAATTTTCGGGCAAAAAGGCAGAAATTCTCCTTATTTTGGGGCAAAAAGACAGAAAATCTCCTTTTTTTCGGAGCAAAAAGTCAGAAATTCCTCTTATTTTGAGGAAAATTGTAGAAATTTCCTGTACATTTGGCAAAATTGTAGAAATTTCCCTTATTTTGGGGCAAAATTGCAGAAATTTCACTTATTTCAGGGAAAAAAGCAGAAATTTTCTTATTTTGGGGCAAAAAGGCAGAAATTTCTTTTACTTTGGTTCCAAATTTCAGAAATTTTTCTTATTTTTGGGCAAAAAGCCAGAAATTTTCAATATTTTGGGGCAGAAATGCAGAAATTCCCATTATTTTGAGGTAGAAAGGCTGAAATTCCCCTTATTTTGGTTCAAAAATGCAGAAATTCCCCTTATTTTGGGGAAAAAAGGCAGAAATTCCCCTTATTTGGGGGCAAAAAGCAGACATTTCCCTTATTTTGGGGAAAAATTTTAGAAATTTAACTTATTTCAGGGCAAAACGTCAGAAATTCCGCTTATTTTGGGGCAAAAAGACAGAAATTCCGTTTATTTTTGGGGAAAAGTCAGAAATTGCACTTATTTTTTGTCAAAAATGCAGAAAATCCCCTTATTTTAGGGTAAAAATGAAGAAATTTCCCTTTTTTATGGCAAAAAGGTATACATTCTCTTTATTTTCGGGCAAATAGGCAGAAATTCCCCGTATTTTGGAGCAAAATTGCAGAAATTCACCTAATTTTGGGGTAAAACATGCAGTAGTTTTCTTTATTTTGGGGCAAAAAGGTAAAAATTCCCCTTATTTTGAGGCAAAAGGCAGAAATTCCCCTTAATTTAGAACAAAATTGCAGAAATTTCCCTTATTTGGGGACAAAAAACAGAAATTCCCTTTATTTTGGGGCAAAATTGCAGAAAATTCCTATATTATGGAAAAAAATTGAAGAAATTTCTTTTATTTTAAGGCAAAATTGCAGAAATTTCACTTATTTCAGAGAAAAAAAGCAAAAATTTTTCTTATTGTGGGGCAAAAAGGCAGAAATTCCCATTATATTGGGGCAAAAAGGCAGAAATTCCCCTTATTTGGGATAAAATTGCAGAAATTTCCCTTGTTTGGGTGCAAAAATGCAGAAAATCTCCTTAATTTCAGGCTAAAAGGCAGAAATTCCTTGTGTTTTCGAGCAAAATTGCAGAAATTCCCCTAATATTGGGGAAAAATGCAGAAATTCCCTTTATTTGGGGCAAATCGGAAGAAGTTCCTCTTATTTTCGGGAAAAGTGGCAGAAATTTCCTGTATTTTGAAGCAAAATTGCAAAAACTCCTCTAATTTTGGGGCAAAAAGTCAGAAATTCCCCTTATTTTGGGGCAAAAATACAGAAATTCTCCTTATTTCGGGGCAAAAATCAGAAATTTCCCTTATTTTCGGGCAAAATTGTAAAAATTTATTTTATTTTGGTACAGAATTGCAGAAATTTTTCTTATTTTGTGGCAAAAAGGCAGAAATTCCCCATATTTTGTTGCAAAAGGCTGAAATTCCCCTTATTTTGAGGTAAAATGCTGAAATTCCCTAAATTTTGTGGCAAAAAGGCAGAAATTCCCCTCATTTTGGGGCAAAAAGACACAAATTTCCCTTTTTTTCGGGCAAAATTGCAGAAATTTCATTTATTTCAGGGCAAAAAGTCAGAAATTACTTTTATTTTGGTATAAAATTGAAGAAATTTTCGTTATTTTGGAACAAAAATTCAGAAATTCCCCATATTGTGGGCAAAAGGCAGAAATTCCCCTTATTTTGAGGTAACAAGCTGAAATTCCCGTTATTTTGGGGCAAAAAGGCAGAAATTCCCTTTACTTTGTGGCAAAAAGAAGGAAATTCCTGTTAATTGGGGCAGAAAAGCAAAAATTTTTCTTATTTGGGGGCAATAGGCAGAAATTCCCCATATTATGTGGGAAAAAGGCAGAAATTCCCCTTATTTGTAGGTAAAATGCGGAAATTCCCCTTATTTTGGCAAAAAGGCAGAAATTCCCCTTATTTTGGGGCAAAATTGCAGAAATTTCACTTATTTCAGGGCAAAAAGTCCGAAATTTGCATTATTTTGGGGCAAAAAGCAGAAATTCTTGTAATTTTGGGGCCAAAAACAGAAATTCCCCTTATTTTGGGGTAAAATTGCGGAAATTTCAAATATTTCAGGGCAAAAAGGCAGATATTCCACTTTATTTCGGGCAATAAGGTTAAAATTCCCCGTATTTTGGAGCAAAATTTCAGAAATTCCCCTTATATTGGTGCAAAAATGCAGAAATTCCCTTTATTTTGTTGCAATAAGGCAGAAATTCCACGTATTTTAAGCAAAATTGCACATATTCTCCTAATTTTGAAGGAAAATGCAGAAATTCACATTATTTTGGGGAAAAAGACAGAAATTCTCATTATTTCAGGGCAAAAAGTCAGAAATTCCCCTTATATTGGGGCAAAATTACAGAAATTTCACTAATTTCAGGGAAAAAACGCAGAAATTTCTCTTATTTTGGGACAAAATGCAGAAATTACTTTTATTTTGGTACAAAATTGCAGAAATTTTCTTTATTTTGAGGCAAAAATACAGAAATTTTCCATATTTTAGGGCAAAAAGGCAGAGATTCCCATTATTATGAGGTAAAAATGCTGAAATTTCCATTATTTGGGGGCAAAAAAGGAAGAAATTTCCCTTATTTTGGGGCAACATTGCAGAATATTCACTTATTTCAGGGTAAAAAGTCAGAAATTCCCCTTATTTTGGGGCAACAAAGACAGAAATTCCCTTGTTTTGGGGGAAAAAGACAGAAATTCGACTTATTTAGAGCCAAAAAAACAGAAATTCCCCTGATTTTGTAGCAAAAATGAAGAAATTTCCCTTTTTTATGGCAAATAGATATGCATTCCCCTTATTTTCAGGCATAAAGGCAGAAATTCCCCATATTTTGGAGTAAAATTACAGAAATTCCCCTAAGTGTGAGGCAAAAAGGCAGAAATTCCTTATTTGTTGGGGCAAAAAGACAGAAATTCTCCTTATTTTGGGGCAAAACTCAGAAATTCCACTTATTTTGGGGCAAAATTCCAGAAATTTCCCTTATTTTGGGGCAAAATTGCAGAAATTTCTCTTAATTTGGGGCACAATTGCAGAAATTTCACTTATTACAGGGTACTAGGTCAGACATTTTCCTTATTTTGGCGCAAAAAACAGAAAATCCCTTTGTTTTGGCGGAAAAAGACAGAAATTTCACTTATTTAGAGGCAAAAAAGCAGAAATTCCCCTTATTTTGGAGCAAAAATGAAGAAATTTCCCTTTTTTGTGGCATAAGGTATACATTCCACTTATTTTCGCCTAAAAAGCAGAAATTCCCCTAATTGTTGGGGGAAAAGGCAGAAATTCTCTATATGTTGGGGCAAAAAGACAGAAATTCTCCTTATTTTGGGCCAAACTCAAAAATTCCACCTATTTTTGTGCAAAATTCCAGAAATTTCCCGTATTTAGGGGCAAAATTGCAGAAATTTCACTTATTTTGGGACAAAATTGAAGAAATTTCACTTATTTCAGGGAAAAAAGGCAGAAATTTTCCTTATTTGGGGCAAAAAGGCAGAAATTCCTAATATTTTGTGGCAAAAATGCAGAAATTCCCCTAATTTTGAGGTAAAAAGGCTGAAATTCCCCTTATTTCGTTGCAAAAATACAGAAATTTCCCTTATTTTGGTGCAAAATTGCAGAAATTTCACTTATTTCAGGGTAATAAGTCAGAAATTCCCCTTATTTTGGGGCAAAAAAGACAGAAATTCCCTTTGTTTTGGGGGAAAAAGACAAAAATTCCACTTATTTAGAGGCAAAAAGGCAGAAATTCCCCTTATTTTGGAGCAATAATGAAGAAATTTCCCTTTTTATGGCAAAAAGGTATGCATTTCTCTTATTTTCGGGCATAAAGGCAGAAATTCCCTGTATTTTGGAGCAAAATTTCAGAAATTCCCCTAATTTTGGGGCAAAAGGCAGAAATTCCCTTTATTTTGGGGCAAAAATCAGAAACTTCCTTTATTTTGGGGCAAAATTGCAGGAATTTACCTTATTTTGGGGCAAAATTGCAGAAATTTCCCTTATTTGGGGCAAAATTGCAGAAATTTCACTTATTTTCAGGTAAAAAGGCTGAAATTTCCTTTATTTTGAGGCAAAAAGGGAGAAATTCCCTTTATTTTGCAGCAAAATTGCAGAAATTTTTCTTATTTTGGGGCAAAAAGGCAGAAATTCCTTATAATTTGGGTCAAAAGACAGAAATTCCCATTATTTTTGGTAAAATTGCAGAAATTTCAAATATTTCAGGGCAAAAAGTCAGATATTCCCCTTATTTTGGGGCAAAAAGACAGAAATTTCGTTTATTTTTGTGGAAAAGGCAGAAATTGCACTTATTTAGAGTCAAAAAGGCGGAATATCCCCTTATTTTTGGGCAAATTGAAGAAATTTCCATTTTTAATGGCAAAAAGGTATACATTTTTTTTTTTATTTTCGGGCAAAAAGGCAGAAATTCCATGTATTTTGGAACAAAATTTCAGAAATTCCCCTAATTTTGGGGCAAAAATTCAGAAAATCCCCTTATTTTGGGGTAAAACTGCAGAAATTTCACTTATTTCGCGCCAAAATGGCAGAAGTTTTTTTTATTATCGGCGAAAAAGGCAAAAAATTCCTGTATTTTGGAGCAAATTGCAGAAATTCACCTAATTTTGGGGTAAAAAGTACAGTAATTTTCTCTATTTGGGGGCAAAAAGGCAGAAATTCTCCTTATTTACGGGCAAAAGGCAGAAATTCCCCTTATTTTAGGGCAAAATTGCAGAAATTTCCTTTATTTGGGGCAAAATTGCAGAAATTTCACTTATTTTCAGGTAAAAAGGCTGAAATTTCCTTTATTTTGAGGCAAAAAGGGAGACATACCTTTTATTTTGGGGCAAAATTGCAGAAATTTCCCTTATTTGGGGACAAAAAACAGAAATTCCCTTTATTTTGGGGCAAAATTGCAGAAAATCCCTTTATTATGTGGAAAAATTACAGAAATTTCTTTTATTTTAAGGCAAAATTGCAGAAATTTCACTTATTTCAGAGAAAAAAAGCAAAAATTTATCTTATTGTGGGGCAAAAAGGCAGAAATTCCCATTATTTTGGGGCAAAAGCAGAAATTCACCTTATTTTGGGGTAAAATTGCAGACATTTCATATAGTTCTGGGCAAAATGGCAGAAATTCCCCTTATTTGGGATAAAATTGCAGAAATTTCCCTTGTTTGGGGGCAAAAACGCAGAAAATCCCCTTAATTTCGGGCAAAAAGGCAGAAATTCCCCGTATTTTGGAGCAAAATTGCAGAAATTCCCCTAATATTGAAGCAAGAATGCAGAAATTCCCTTTATTTGGGGCAAATCGTAAGAAGTTCTCCTTATTTTCGGGAAAAGAGGCAGAAATTTCCTATATTTTGAAGCAAAATTGCAGAAACTCCCCTAATTTTGGGGCAAAAAGGCAGAAATTCCCTTTATTTTGGGGCAAAAATACAGAAATTCTCCTTATTTCGGGGCAAAAATCAGAAATTTCCCTTATTTTCGGGCAAAATTGTAAAAATTTCTTTTATTTTGGTACAGAATTGCAGAAATTTTTTTTTTATTTTGTGGCAAAAAGGCAGAAATTCCCCATATTCTGTTGCAAAAAGGCTGAAATTCCCTTTATTTTGAGGTAAAATGCTGAAATTCCCTATATTTTGGGTCAAAAAGGCAGAAATTCCCCTCATTTTCGGGCAAAAAGACACAAATTTCCCTTTTATTGGGCAAAATTGCAGAAATTTCATTTATTTCAGGGCAAAAAGTCAGAAATTACTTTTATTTTGGTACAAAATTGAAGAAATTTTCCTTATTGTGGAACAAAAAGTCAGAAATTCCCCATATTGTGGGCAAAAGGCAGAAATTCCCCTTATTTTGAGGTAACAAGCTGAAATTCCCGTTATTTTGGGGCAAAAAGGCAGAAATTCCCTTCACTTTTTGGCAAAGAGGAGGAAATTCCTGTTAATTGGGGCAGAAAAGCAAAAATTTTTCTTATTTGGGGGCAATAGGCAGAAATTCCCCATATTTTGTGGCAAAAAGGCAGAAATTCAACTTATTTGGAGGTAAAATGCTGAAATTCTTCATATTTTGGCAAAAAGGTAGAAATTCCCTTTACTTTGGGGCAAAATTGCAGAAATTTCACTTATTTCAGTGCAAAAAGTTAGAAATTTGCCTTATTTTGGGGCAAAAAGCAGAAATTCTCCTAATTTTGGGGCCAAAAACAGAAATTCCCCTTATTTTTGGGTAAAATTGCTGAAATTTCAAATATTTCAGGGCAAAAAGGCAGAAATTCCACTTTATTTCGGGCAATAAGGTTGAAATTCCCCGTATTTTGGAGCAAAATTTCAGAAATTCCCCTTATATTGGTGCAAAAATGCAGAAATTCCCTTTATTTTGGGCCAATAAGGCAGAAATTCCCCGTATTTTGAGCAAAATTCCACATATTCCCCTAATTTTGAAGGAAAATGCAGAAATTCACATTATTTTGGGGCAAAAAGACAGAAATTCTCCTTATTTCAGGGCAAAAAGTCAGAAATTCCCCTTATTTTGGGGCAAAATTACAGAACTTTCAATTATTTCAGGGCAAAAACGCGGAAATTTCTCTTATTTTGGGACAAAAAGGCAGAAATTACTTTATTTTGGTACAAAATTGCAGAAATTTTCTTTATTTTGGTTCAAAAATACAGAAATTTTCCATATTTTAGGGCAAAAAGGCAGAGATTCCCATTATTATGAGGTAAAAATGCTGAAATTCCCCTTATTTGGGGGCAAAAAGGCAGAAATTTCCCTTATTGCGGGGCAAAATGGCAGAATTTTCACTTATTTCATGGTAATAAGTCAGAAATTTCCTTTATTTTTGGGCAAAAAAGACAGAAATTTCCTTTTTTGGGGGGAAAAAGACAGAAATTCCACTTATTTAGAGCCAAAAAGGCAGAAATTCCCCTTATTTTGTAACAAAAATGAAGAAATTTTTTTTTATGGCAAATAGGTATGCATTTCCCTTATATTCGGGCATAAAGGCAGAAATTCCCCATATTTTGGAGCAAAATTGCAGAAATTCCCCTAATTTTGGGGCAAAAGGCAGAAATTCCTTTTTTGGGGGGGCAAAAATCAGAAATTTCCTTTATTTTGGGGCAAAATTGCAGTAATTTACCTTATTTTGGGGCAAAATTGCAGAAATTTCCCTTATTTGGGGCAAAATTGCAGAATTTTCACTTATTTTCAGGTAAAAACGCTGAAATTTCCTATATTTTGAGGCAAAAAAGAAGAAATTCCCCTTATTTTGGGGCAAAATTGCAGAAATTTTCCTTATTTTGAGACAAAAAGGCAGAAATTCCTTATAATTTGGGGCAAAAAGGCAGAAATTCCCCTTATTTTCGGTAAAATTGCAGAAATTTCAAATATTTCAGGGCAAAAAAGCAGAAATTCCCCTCATTTTGGGGCAAAAAGACACAAATTTCCCTTTTTTTCGGGCAAAATTGCAGAAATTTCATTTATTTCAGGGCAAAAACTCAGAAATTACTTTTATTTTGGTACAAAATTGAAGAAATTTTCGTTATTTTGAAACAAAAATTCAGAAATTCCCCATATTGTGGGCAAAAGGCAGAAATTCCCTTTATTTTGAGATAAAAAGCTGAAATTCCCGTTATTTTGGGGCAAAAAGGCAGAAATTCCCTTCACTTTTTGGCAAAAAAAAGGAAATTCCTGTTAATTGGGGCAGAAAAGCAAAAATTTTTCTTATTTGGGGGCAATAGGCAGAAATTCCCCATATTTTATGGCAAAAAGGCAGAAATTCCCCTTATTTGGAGGTAAAATGCTGAAATTCTTCATATTTTGGCAAAAAGGCAGAAATTCCCCTTACTTTGGGGCAAAATTGCAGAAATTTCACTTATTTCACTGCAAAAAGTTAGAAATTTGCCTTGTTTTGGGGCAAAAAGCAGAAATTCTCCTAATTTTGGGGCCAAAAACAGAAATTCCCCTTATTTTTGGGTAAAATTGCGGAAATTTCAAATATTTCAGGGCAAAAAGGCAGAAATTCCACTTTATTTCGTGCAATAAGGTTGAAATTCCCCGTATTTTGGAGCAAAATTTCAGAAATTCCCCTTATATTGGTGCAAAAATGCAGAAATTCCCTTTATTTTGGGGCAATAAGGCAGAAATTCCCCGTATTTTGAGCAAAATTCCACATATTCCCCTAATTTTGAAGGAAAATGCAGAAATTCACATTATTTTGGGGCAAAAAGACAGAAATTCTCCTTATTTCAGGGCAAAAAGTCAGAAATTCCCCTTATTTTGGGGCAAAATTACAGAACTTTCAATTATTTCAGGGCAAAAACGCGGAAATTTCTCTTATTTTGGGACAAAAAGGCAGAAATTACTTTTATTTTGGTACAAAATTGCAGAAATTTTCTTTATTTTGGGGCAAAAATACAGAAATTTTCCATATTTTAGGGCAAAAAGGCAGAGATTCCCATTATTATGAGGTAAAAATGCTGAAATTCCCCTTATTTGGGGGCAAAAAGGCAGAAATTTCCCTTATTGCGGGGAAAAATGGCAGAATTTTCACTTATTTCATGGTAATAAGTCAGAAATTTCCCTTATATTTGGGCAAAAAAGACAGAAATTTCCTTTTTTGGGGGGAAAAAGACAGAAATTCCACTTATTTAGAGCCAAAAAGGCAGAAATTCCCCTTATTTTGTAACAAAAATGAAGAAATTTTTTTTATGGCAAATAGGTATGCATTTCCCTTATATTCGGGCATAAAGGCAGAAATTCCCCATATTTTGGAGCAAAATTGCAGAAATTCCCCTAATTTTGGGGCAAAAGGCAGAAATTCCTTTTTTGGGGGGGCAAAAATCAGAAATTTCCTTTATTTTGGGGCAAAATTGCAGTAATTTACCTTATTTTGGGGCAAAATTGCAGAAATTTTCCTTATTTGGGGCAAAATTGCAGAAATTTCACTTATTTTCAGGTAAAAACGCTGAAATTTCCTATATTTTGAGGCAAAAAAGAAGAAATTCCCCTTATTTTGGGGCAAAATTGCAGAAATTTTCCTTATTTTGGGACAAAAAGGCAGAAATTCCTTATAATTTGGGGCAAAAAGGCAGAAATTCCCCTTATTTTCGGTAAAATTGCAGAAATTTCAAATATTTCAGGGCAAAAAAGCAGAAATTCCCCTCATTTTGGGGCAAAAAGACACAAATTTCCCCTTTTTTCGGGCAAAATTGCAGAAATTTCATTTATTTCAGGGCAATAACTCAGAAATTACTTTTATTTTGGTACAAAATTGAAGAAATTTTCGTTATTTTGAAACAAAAATTCAGAAATTCCCCATATTGTGGGCAAAAGGCAGAAATTCCCTTTATTTTGAGATAAAAAGCTGAAATTCCCGTTATTTTGGGGCAAAAAGGCAGAAATTCCCTTCACTTTTTGGCAAAAAGGAGGAAATTCCTGTTAATTGGGGCAGAAAAGCAAAAATTTTTCTTATTTGGGGGCAATAGGGAGAAATTCCCCATATTTTATGGCAAAAAGGCAGAAATTCCCCTTATTTGGAGGTAAAATGCTGAAATTCTTCATATTTTGGCAAAAAGGCAGAAATTCCCCTTACTTTGGGGCAAAATTGCAGAAATTTCACTTATTTCACTGCAAAAAGTTAGAAATTTGCCTTGTTTTGGGGCAAAAAGCAGAAATTCTCCTAATTTTGGGGCCAAAAACAGAAATTCCCCTTATTTTTGGGTAAAATTGCGGAAATTTCAAATATTTCAGGGCAAAAAGGCAGAAATTCCACTTTATTTCGGGCAATAAGGTTGAAATTCCCCGTATTTTGGAGCAAAATTTCAGAAATTCCCCTTATATTGGTGCAAAAATGCAGAAATTCCCTTTATTTTGGGGCAATAAGGCAGAAATTCCCCGTATTTTGAGCAAAATTCCACATATTCCCCTAATTTTGAAGGAAAATGCAGAAATTCACATTATTTTGGGGCAAAAAGACAGAAATTCTCCTCATTTCAGGGCAAAAAGTCAGAAATTCCCCTTATTTTGGGGCAAAATTACAGAACTTTCAATTATTTCAGGGCAAAAACGCGGAAATTTCTCTTATTTTGGGACAAAAAGGCAGAAATTACTTTTATTTTGGTACAAAATTGCAGAAATTTTCTTTATTTTGGGGCAAAAATACAGAAATTTTCCATATTTTAGGGCAAAAAGGCAGAGATTCCCATTATTATGAGGTAAAAATGCTGAAATTCCCCTTATTTGGGGGCAAAAAGGCAGAAATTTCCCTTATTGCGGGGCAAAATGGCAGAATTTTCACTTATTTCATGGTAATAAGTCAGAAATTTCCCTTATTTTTGGGCAAAAAAGACAGAAATTTCCTTTTTTGGGAGGAAAAAGACAGAAATTCCACTTATTTAGAGCCAAAAAGGCAGAAATTCCCCTTATTTTGTAACAAAAATGAAGAAATTTTTTTTTTTATGGCAAATAGGTATGCATTTCCCTTATATTCGGGCATAAAGGCAGAAATTCCCCATATTTTGGAGCAAAATTGCAGAAATTCCCCTAATTTTGGGGCAAAAGGCAGAAATTCCTTTTTTGGGGGGGCAAAAATCAGAAATTTCCTTTATTTTGGGGCAAAATTGCAGTAATTTACCTTATTTTGGGGCAAAATTGCAGAAATTTCCCTTATTTGGGGCAAAATTGCAGAAATTTCACTTATTTTCAGGTAAAAACGCTGAAATTACCTATATTTTGAGGCAAAAAAGAAGAAATTCCCCCTTATTTTGGGGCAAAATTGCAGAAATTTTCCTTATTTTGGGACAAAAAGGCAGAAATTCCTTATAATTTGGGGCAAAAAGGCAGAAATTCCCCTTATTTTCGGTAAAATTGCAGAAATTTCAAATATTTCAGGGCAAAAAAGCAGAAATTCCCCTCATTTTGGGGCAAAAAGACACAAATTTCCCTTTTTTTCGGGCAAAATTGCAGAAATTTCATTTATTTCAGGGCAAAAACTCAGAAATTACTTTTATTTTGGTACAAAATTGAAGAAATTTTCGTTATTTTGAAACAAAAATTCAGAAATTCCCCATATTGTGGGCAAAAGGCAGAAATTCCCTTTATTTTGAGATAAAAAGCTGAAATTCCCGTTATTTTGGGGGAAAAAGGCAGAAATTCCCTTCACTTTTTGGCAAAGAGGAGGAAATTCCTGTTAATTGGGGCAGAAAAGCAAAAATTTTTCTTATTTGGGGGCAATAGGCAGAAATTCCCCATATTTTATGGCAAAAAGGCAGAAATTCCCCTTATTTGGAGGTAAAATGCTGAAATTCTTCATATTTTGGCAAAAAGGCAGAAATTCCCCTTACTTTGGGGCAAAATTGCAGAAATTTCACTTATTTCAGTGCAAAAAGTTAGAAATTTGCCTTATTTTGGGGCAAAAAGCAGAAATTCTCCTAATTTTGGGGCCAAAAACAGAAATTCCCCTTATTTTTGGGTAAAATTGCGGAAATTTCAAATATTTCAGGGCAAAAAGGCAGAAATTCCACTTTATTTCGGGCAATAAGGTTGAAATTCCCCATATTTTGGAGCAAAATTTCAGAAATTCCCCTTTATATTGGTGCAAAAATGCAGAAATTCCCTTTATTTTGGGGCAATAAGGCAGAAATTCCCCGTATTTTGAGCAAAATTCCACATATTCCCCTAATTTTGAAGGAAAATGCAGAAATTCACATTATTTTGGGGCAAAAAGACAGAAATTCTCCTTATTTCAGGGCAAAAAGTCAGAAATTCCCCTTATTTTGGGGCAAAATTACAAAACTTTCAATTATTTCTGGGCAAAAACGCGGAAATTTCTCTTATTTTGGGACAAAAAGGCAGAAATTACTTTTATTTTCATACAAAATTGCAGAAATTTTCTTTATTTTGGGGAAAAAATACAGAAATTTTCCATATTTTAGGGCAAAAAGGCAGAGATTCCCATTATTATGAGGTAAAAATGCTGAAATTCCCCTTATTTGGGGGCAAAAAGGCAGAAATTTCCCTTATTGCGGGGCAAAATGGCAGAATTTTCACTTATTTCATGGTAATAAGTCAGAAATTTCCCTTATTTTTGGGCAAAAAAGACAGAAATTTCCTTTTTTGGGAGGAAAAAGACAGAAATTCCACTTATTTAGAGCCAAAAAGGCAGAAATTCCCCTTATTTTGTAACAAAAATGAAGAAATTTTTTTTTTATGGCAAATAGGTATGCATTTCCCTTATATTCGGGCATAAAGGCAGAAATTCCCCATATTTTGGAGCAAAATTGCAGAAATTCCCCTAATTTTGGGGCAAAAGGCAGAAATTCCTTTTTTGGGGGGGCAAAAATCAGAAATTTCCTTTATTTTGGGGCAAAATTGCAGTAATTTACCTTATTTTGGGGCAAAATTGCAGAAATTTCCCTTATTTGGGGCAAAATTGCAGAAATTTCACTTATTTTCAGGTAAAAACGCTGAAATTTCCTATATTTTGAGGCAAAAAAGAAGAAATTCCCCTTATTTTGGGGCAAAATTGCAGAAATTTTCCTTATTTTGGGACAAAAAGGCAGAAATTCCTTATAATTTGGGGCAAAAAGGCAGAAATTCCCCTTATTTTCGGTAAAATTGCAGAAATTTCAAATATTTCAGGGCAAAAAAGCAGAAATTCCCCTCATTTTGGGGCAAAAAGACACAAATTTCCCTTTTTTTCGGGCAAAATTGCAGAAATTTCATTTATTTCAGGGCAAAAACTCAGAAATTACTTTTATTTTGGTACAAAATTGAAGAAATTTTCGTTATTTTGAAACAAAAATTCAGAAATTCCCCATATTGTGGGCAAAAGGCAGAAATTCCCTTTATTTTGAGATAAAAAGCTGAAATTCCCGTTATTTTGGGGCAAAAAGGCAGAAATTCCCTTCACTTTTTGGCAAAGAGGAGGAAATTCCTGTTAATTGGGGCAGAAAAGCAAAAATTTTTCTTATTTGGGGGCAATAGGCAGAAATTCCCCATATTTTATGGCAAAAAGGCAGAAATTCCCCTTATTTGGAGGTAAAATGCTGAAATTCTTCATATTTTGGCAAAAAGGCAGAAATTCCCCTTACTTTGGGGCAAACTTGCAGAAATTTCACTTATTTCAGTGCAAAAAGTTAGAAATTTGCCTTATTTTGGGGCAAAAAGCAGAAATTCTCCTAATTTTGGGGCCAAAAACAGAAATTCCCCTTATTTTTGGGTAAAATTGCGGAAATTTCTAATATTTCAGGGCAAAAAGGCAGAAATTCCACTTTATTTCGGGCAATAAGTTTGAAATTCCCCGTATTTTGGAGCAAAATTTCAGAAATTCCCCTTATATTGGTGCAAAAATGCAGAAATTCCCTTTATTTTGGGGCAATAAGGCAGAAATTCCCCGTATTTTGAGCAAAATTCCACATATTCCCCTAATTTTGAAGGAAAATGCAGAAATTCACATTATTTTGGGGCAAAAAGACAGAAATTCTCCTTATTTCAGGGCAAAAGTCAGAAATTCCCCTTATTTTGGGGCAAAATTACAGAACTTTAAATTATTTCAGGGCAAAAACGCGGAAATTTCTCTTATTTTGGGACAAAAAGGCAGAAATTACTTTTATTTTGGTACAAAATTGCAGAAATTTTCTTTATTTTGGGGAAAAAATACAGAAATTTTCCATATTTTAGGGCAAAAAGACAGAGATTCCCATTATTATGAGGTAAAAATGCTGAAATTCCCCTTATTTGGGGGCAAAAAGGCAGAAATTTCCCTTATTGCGGGGCAAAATGGCAGAATTTTCACTTATTTCATGGTAATAAGTCAGAAATTTCCCTTATTTTTGGGCAAAAAAGACAGAAATTTCCTTTTTTGGGGGGAAAAAGACAGAAATTCCACTTATTTAGAGCCAAAAAGGCAGAAATTCCTCTTATTTTGTAACAAAAATGAAGAAATTTTTTTTTTATGGCAAATAGGTATGCATTTCCCTTATATTCGGGCATAAAGGCAGAAATTCCCCATATTTTGGAGCAAAATTGCAGAAATTCCCCTAATTTTGGGGCAAAAGGCAGAAATTCCTTTTTTGGGGGGGCAAAAATCAGAAATTTCCTTTATTTTGGGGCAAAATTGCAGTAATTTACCTTATTTTGGGGCAAAATTGCAGAAATTTCCCTTATTTGGGGCAAAATTGCAGAAATTTCACTTATTTTCAGGTAAAAACGCTGAAATTTCCTATATTTTGAGGCAAAAAAGAAGAAATTCCCCTTATTTTGGGGCAAAATTGCAGAAATTTTCCTTATTTTGGGACAAAAAGGCAGAAATTCCTTATAATTTGGGGCAAAAAGGCAGAAATTCCCCTTATTTTCGGTAAAATTGCAGAAATTTCAAATATTTCAGGGCAAAAAAGCAGAAATTCCCCTCATTTTGGGGCAAAAAGACACAAATTTCCCTTTTTTTCGGGCAAAATTGCAGAAATTTCATTTATTTCAGGGCAAAAACTCAGAAATTACTTTTATTTTGGTACAAAATTGAAGAAATTTTCGTTATTTTGAAACAAAAATTCAGAAATTCCCCATATTGTGGGCAAAAGGCAGAAATTCCCTTTATTTTGAGATAAAAAGCTGAAATTCCCGTTATTTTGGGGCAAAAAGGCAGAAATTCCCTTCACTTTTTGGCAAAGAGGAGGAAATTCCTGTTAATTGGGGCAGAAAAGCAAAAATTTTTCTTATTTGGGGGCAATAGGCAGAAATTCCCCATATTTTATGGCAAAAAGGCAGAAATTCCCCTTATTTGGAGGTAAAATGCTGAAATTCTTCATATTTTGGCAAAAAGGCAGAAATTCCCCTTACTTTGGGGCAAAATTGCAGAAATTTCACTTATTTCAGTGCAAAAAGTTAGAAATTTGCCTTATTTTGGGGCAAAAAGCAGAAATTCTCCTAATTTTGGGGCCAAAAACAGAAATTCCCCTTATTTTTGGGTAAAATTGCGGAAATTTCAAATATTTCAGGGCAAAAAGGCAGAAATTCCACTTTATTTCGGGCAATAAGGTTGAAATTCCCCATATTTTGGAGCAAAATTTCAGAAATTCCCCTTTATATTGGTGCAAAAATGCAGAAATTCCCTTTATTTTGGGGCAATAAGGCAGAAATTCCCCGCATTTTGAGCAAAATTCCACATATTCCCCTAATTTTGAAGGAAAATGCAGAAATTCACATTATTTTGGGGCAAAAAGACAGAAATTCTCCTTATTTCAGGGCAAAATGTCAGAAATTCCCCTTATTTTGGGGCAAAATTACAGAACTTTCAATTATTTCAGGGCAAAAACGCGGAAATTTCTCTTATTTTGGGACAAAAAGGCAGAAATTACTTTATTTTGGTACAAAATTGCAGAAATTTTCTTTATTTTGGGGCAAAAATACAGAAATTTTCCATATTTTAGGGCAAAAAGGCAGAGATTCCCATTATTATGAGGTAAAAATGCTGAAATTCCCCTTATTTGGGGGCAAAAAGGCAGAAATTTCCCTTATTGCGGGGCAAAATGGCAGAATTTTCACTTATTTCATGGTAATAAGTCAGAAATTTCCCTTATTTTTGGGCAAAAAAGACAGAAATTTCCTTTTTTGGGAGGAAAAAGACAGAAATTCCACTTATTTAGAGCCAAAAAGGCAGAAATTCCCCTTATTTTGTAACAAAAATGAAGAAATTTTTTTTTTATGGCAAATAGGTATGCATTTCCCTTATATTCGGGCATAAAGGCAGAAATTCCCCATATTTTGGAGCAAAATTGCAGAAATTCCCCTAATTTTGGGGCAAAAGGCAGAAATTCCTTTTTTGGGGGGGCAAAAATCAGAAATTTCCTTTATTTTGGGGCAAAATTGCAGTAATTTACCTTATTTTGGGGCAAAATTGCAGAAATTTCCCTTATTTGGGGCAAAATTGCAGAAATTTCACTTATTTTCAGGTAAAAACGCTGAAATTTCCTATATTTTGAGGCAAAAAAGAAGAAATTCCCCTTATTTTGGGGCAAAATTGCAGAAATTTTCCTTATTTTGGGACAAAAAGGCAGAAATTCCTTATAATTTGGGGCAAAAAGGCAGAAATTCCCCTTATTTTCGGTAAAATTGCAGAAATTTCAAATATTTCAGGGCAAAAAAGCAGAAATTCCCCTCATTTTGGGGCAAAAAGACACAAATTTCCCTTTTTTTCGGGCAAAATTGCAGAAATTTCATTTATTTCAGGGCAAAAACTCAGAAATTACTTTTATTTTGGTACAAAATTGAAGAAATTTTCGTTATTTTGAAACAAAAATTCAGAAATTCCCCATATTGTGGGCAAAAGGCAGAAATTCCCTTTATTTTGAGATAAAAAGCTGAAATTCCCGTTATTTTGGGGCAAAAAGGCAGAAATTCCCTTCACTTTTTGGCAAAGAGGAGGAAATTCCTGTTAATTGGGGCAGAAAAGCAAAAATTTTTCTTATTTGGGGGCAATAGGCAGAAATTCCCCATATTTTATGGCAAAAAGGCAGAAATTCCCCTTATTTGGAGGTAAAATGCTGAAATTCTTCATATTTTGGCAAAAAGGCAGAAATTCCCCTTACTTTGGGGCAAACTTGCAGAAATTTCACTTATTTCAGTGCAAAAAGTTAGAAATTTGCCTTATTTTGGGGCAAAAAGCAGAAATTCTCCTAATTTTGGGGCCAAAAACAGAAATTCCCCTTATTTTTGGGTAAAATTGCGGAAATTTCTAATATTTCAGGGCAAAAAGGCAGAAATTCCACTTTATTTCGGGCAATAAGTTTGAAATTCCCCGTATTTTGGAGCAAAATTTCAGAAATTCCCCTTATATTGGTGCAAAAATGCAGAAATTCCCTTTATTTTGGGGCAATAAGGCAGAAATTCCCCGTATTTTGAGCAAAATTCCACATATTCCCCTAATTTTGAAGGAAAATGCAGAAATTCACATTATTTTGGGGCAAAAAGACAGAAATTCTCCTTATTTCAGGGCAAAAAGTCAGAAATTCCCCTTATTTTGGGGCAAAATTACAGAACTTTAAATTATTTCAGGGCAAAAACGCGGAAATTTCTCTTATTTTGGGACAAAAAGGCAGAAATTACTTTTATTTTGGTACAAAATTGCAGAAATTTTCTTTATTTTGGGGAAAAAATACAGAAATTTTCCATATTTTAGGGCAAAAAGACAGAGATTCCCATTATTATGAGGTAAAAATGCTGAAATTCCCCTTATTTGGGGGCAAAAAGGCAGAAATTTCCCTTATTGCGGGGCAAAATGGCAGAATTTTCACTTATTTCATGGTAATAAGTCAGAAATTTCCCTTATTTTTGGGCAAAAAAGACAGAAATTTCCTTTTTTGGGGGGAAAAAGACAGAAATTCCACTTATTTAGAGCCAAAAAGGCAGAAATTCCTCTTATTTTGTAACAAAAATGAAGAAATTTTTTTTTTTATGGCAAATAGGTATGCATTTCCCTTATATTCGGGCATAAAGGCAGAAATTCCCCATATTTTGGAGCAAAATTGCAGAAATTCCCCTAATTTTGGGGCAAAAGGCAGAAATTCCTTTTTTGGGGGGGCAAAAATCAGAAATTTCCTTTATTTTGGGGCAAAATTGCAGTAATTTACCTTATTTTGGGGCAAAATTGCAGAAATTTCCCTTATTTGGGGCAAAATTGCAGAAATTTCACTTATTTTCAGGTAAAAACGCTGAAATTACCTATATTTTGAGGCAAAAAAGAAGAAATTCCCCTTATTTTGGGGCAAAATTACAGAAATTTTCCTTATTTTGGGACAAAAAGGCAGAAATTCCTTATAATTTGGGGCAAAAAGGCAGAAATTCCCCTTATTTTCGGTAAAATTGCAGAAATTTCAAATATTTCAGGGCAAAAAAGCAGAAATTCCCCTCATTTTGGGGCAAAAAGACACAAATTTCCCTTTTTTTCGGGCAAAATTGCAGAAATTTCATTTATTTCAGGGCAAAAACTCAGAAATTACTTTTATTTTGGTACAAAATTGAAGAAATTTTCGTTATTTTGAAACAAAAATTCAGAAATTCCCCATATTGTGGGCAAAAGGCAGAAATTCCCTTTATATTGAGATAAAAAGCTGAAATTCCCGTTATTTTGGGGCAAAAAGGCAGAAATTCCCTTCACTTTTTGGCAAAGAGGAGGAAATTCCTGTTAATTGGGGCAGAAAAGCAAAAATTTTTCTTATTTGGGGGCAATAGGCAGAAATTCCCCATATTTTATGGCAAAAAGGCAGAAATTCCCCTTATTTGGAGGTAAAATGCTGAAATTCTTCATATTTTGGCAAAAAGGCAGAAATTCCCCTTACTTTGGGGCAAAATTGCAGAAATTTCATTTATTTCAGTGCAAAAAGTTAGAAATTTGCCTTATTTTGGGGCAAAAAGCAGAAATTCTCCTAATTTTGGGGCCAAAAACAGAAATTCCCCTTATTTTTGGGTAAAATTGCGGAAATTTCAAATATTTCAGGGCAAAAAGGCAGAAATTCCACTTTATTTCGGGCAATAAGGTTGAAATTCCCCATATTTTGGAGCAAAATTTCAGAAATTCCCCTTTATATTGGTGCAAAAATGCAGAAATTCCCTTTATTTTGGGGCAATAAGGCAGAAATTCCCCGTATTTTGAGCAAAATTACACATATTCCCCTAATTTTGAAGGAAAATGCAGAAATTCACATTATTTTGGGGCAAAAAGACAGAAATTCTCCTTATTTCAGGGCAAAAAGTCAGAAATTCCACTTATTTTGGGGCAAAATTACAAAACTTTCAATTATTTCTGGGCAAAAACGCGGAAATTTCTCTTATTTTGGGACAAAAAGGCAGAAATTACTTTTATTTTCATACAAAATTGCAGAAATTTTCTTTATTTTGGGGAAAAAATACAGAAATTTTCCATATTTTAGGGCAAAAAGGCAGAGATTCCCATTATTATGAGGTAAAAATGCTGAAATTCCCCTTATTTGGGGGCAAAAAGGCAGAAATTTCCCTTATTGCGGGGCAAAATGGCAGAATTTTCACTTATTTCATGGTAATAAGTCAGAAATTTCCCTTATTTTTGGGCAAAAAAGACAGAAATTTCCTTTTTTGGGAGGAAAAAGACAGAAATTCCACTTATTTAGAGCCAAAAAGGCAGAAATTCCCCTTATTTTGTAACAAAAATGAAGAAATTTTTTTATTATGGCAAATAGGTATGCATTTCCCTTATATTCGGGCATAAAGGCAGAAATTCCCCATATTTTGGAGCAAAATTGCAGAAATTCCCCTAATTTTGGGGCAAAAGGCAGAAATTCCTTTTTTGGGGGGGCAAAAATCAGAAATTTCCTTTATTTTGGGGCAAAATTGCAGTAATTTACCTTATTTTGGGGCAAAATTGCAGAAATTTCCCTTATTTGGGGCAAAATTGCAGAAATTTCACTTATTTTCAGGTAAAAACGCTGAAATTTCCTATATTTTGAGGCAAAAAAGAAGAAATTCCCCTTATTTTGGGGCAAAATTGCAGAAATTTTCCTTATTTTGGGACAAAAAGGCAGAAATTCCTTATAATTTGGGGCAAAAAGGCAGAAATTCCCCTTATTTTCGGTAAAATTGCAGAAATTTCAAATATTTCAGGGCAAAAAAGCAGAAATTCCCCTCATTTTGGGGCAAAAAGACACAAATTTCCCTTTTTTTCGGGCAAAATTGCAGAAATTTCATTTATTTCAGGGCAAAAACTCAGAAATTACTTTTATTTTGGTACAAAATTGAAGAAATTTTCGTTATTTTGAAACAAAAATTCAGAAATTCCCCATATTGTGGGCAAAAGGCAGAAATTCCCTTTATTTTGAGATAAAAAGCTGAAATTCCCGTTATTTTGGGGCAAAAAGGCAGAAATTCCCTTCACTTTTTGGCAAAGAGGAGGAAATTCCTGTTAATTGGGGCAGAAAAGCAAAAATTTTTCTTATTTGGGGGCAATAGGCAGAAATTCCCCATATTTTATGGCAAAAAGGCAGAAATTCCCCTTATTTGGAGGTAAAATGCTGAAATTCTTCATATTTTGGCAAAAAGGCAGAAATTCCCCTTACTTTGGGGCAAACTTGCAGAAATTTCACTTATTTCAGTGCAAAAAGTTAGAAATTTGCCTTATTTTGGGGCAAAAAGCAGAAATTCTCCTAATTTTGGGGCCAAAAACAGAAATTCCCCTTATTTTTGGGTAAAATTGCGGAAATTTCAAATATTTCAGGGCAAAAAGGCAGAAATTCCACTTTATTTCGGGCAATAAGGTTGAAATTCCCCGTATTTTGGAGCAAAATTTCAGAAATTCCCCTTATATTGGTGCAAAAATGCAGAAATTCCCTTTATTTTGGGGCAATAAGGCAGAAATTCCCCGTATTTTGAGCAAAATTCCACATATTCCCCTAATTTTGAAGGAAAATGCAGAAATTCACATTATTTTGGGGCAAAAAGACAGAAATTCTCCTTATTTCAGGGCAAAAAGTCAGAAATTCCCCTTATTTTGGGGCAAAATTACAGAACTTTAAATTATTTCAGGGCAAAAACGCGGAAATTTCTCTTATTTTGGGACAAAAAGGCAGAAATTACTTTTATTTTGGTACAAAATTGCAGAAATTTTCTTTATTTTGGGGAAAAAATACAGAAATTTTCCATATTTTAGGGCAAAAAGACAGAGATTCCCATTATTATGAGGTAAAAATGCTGAAATTCCCCTTATTTGGGGGCAAAAAGGCAGAAATTTCCCTTATTGCGGGGCAAAATGGCAGAATTTTCACTTATTTCATGGTAATAAGTCAGAAATTTCCCTTATTTTTGGGCAAAAAAGACAGAAATTTCCTTTTTTGGGGGGAAAAAGACAGAAATTCCACTTATTTAGAGCCAAAAAGGCAGAAATTCCTCTTATTTTGTAACAAAATGAAGAAATTTTTTTTTTTTATGGCAAATAGGTATGCATTTCCCTTATATTCGGGCATAAAGGCAGAAATTCCCCATATTTTGGAGCAAAATTGCAGAAATTCCCCTAATTTTGGGGCAAAAGGCAGAAATTCCTTTTTTGGGGGGGCAAAAATCAGAAATTTCCTTTATTTTGGGGCAAAATTGCAGTAATTTACCTTATTTTGGGGCAAAATTGCAGAAATTTCCCTTATTTGGGGCAAAATTGCAGAAATTTCACTTATTTTCAGGTAAAAATGCTGAAATTACCTATATTTTGAGGCAAAAAAGAAGAAATTCCCCTTATTTTGGGGCAAAATTGCAGAAATTTTCCTTATTTTGGGACAAAAAGGCAGAAATTCCTTATAATTTGGGGCAAAAAGGCAGAAATTCCCCTTATTTTCGGTAAAATTGCAGAAATTTCAAATATTTCAGGGCAAAAAAGCAGAAATTCCCCTCATTTTGGGGCAAAAAGACACAAATTTCCCTTTTTTTCGGGCAAAATTGCAGAAATTTCATTTATTTCAGGGCAAAAACTCAGAAATTACTTTTATTTTGGTACAAAATTGAAGAAATTTTCGTTATTTTGAAACAAAAATTCAGAAATTCCCCATATTGTGGGCAAAAGGCAGAAATTCCCTTTATTTTGAGATAAAAAGCTGAAATTCCCGTTATTTTGGGGCAAAAAGGCAGAAATTCCCTTCACTTTTTGGCAAAGAGGAGGAAATTCCTGTTAATTGGGGCAGAAAAGCAAAAATTTTTCTTATTTGGGGGCAATAGGCAGAAATTCCCCATATTTTATGGCAAAAAGGCAGAAATTCCCCTTATTTGGAGGTAAAATGCTGAAATTCTTCATATTTTGGCAAAAAGGCAGAAATTCCCCTTACTTTGGGGCAAAATTGCAGAAATTTCACTTATTTCAGTGCAAAAAGTTAGAAATTTGCCTTATTTTGGGGCAAAAAGCAGAAATTCTCCTAATTTTGGGGCCAAAAACAGAAATTCCCCTTATTTTTGGGTAAAATTGCGGAAATTTCAAATATTTCAGGGCAAAAAGGCAGAAATTCCACTTTATTTCGGGCAATAAGTTTGAAATTCCCCGTATTTTGGAGCAAAATTTCAGAAATTCCCCTTATATTGGTGCAAAAATGCAGAAATTCCCTTTATTTTGGGGCAATAAGGCAGAAATTCCCTGTATTTTGAGCAAAATTCCACATATTCCCCTAATTTTGAAGGAAAATGCAGAAATTCACATTATTTTGGGGCAAAAAGACAGAAATTCTCCTTATTTCAGGGCAAAAAGTCAGAAATTCCCCTTATTTTGGGGCAAAATTACAGAACTTTCAATTATTTCAGGGCAAAAACGAGGAAATTTCTCTTATTTTGGGACAAAAAAACAGAAATTACTTTTATTTTGGTACAAAATTGCAGAAATTTTCTTTATTTTGGGGAAAAAATACAGAAATTTTCCATATTTTAGGGCAAAAAGGCAGAGATTCCCATTATTATGAGGTAAAAATGCTGAAATTCCCCTTACTTGGGGGCAAAAAGGCAGAAATTTCCCTTATTGCGGGGCAAAATGGCAGAATTTTCACTTATTTCATGGTAATAAGTCAGAAATTTCCCTTATTTTTGGGCAAATAGACAGAAATTTCCTTTTTGGGGGGAAAAAGACAGAAATTCCACTTATTTAGAGCCAAAAAGGCAGAAATTCCCCTTATTTTGTAACAAAAATGAAGAAATTTTTTTTTTATGGCAAATAGGTATGCATTTCCCTTATATTCGGGCATAAAGGCAGAAATTCCCCATATTTTGGAGCAAAATTGCAGAAATTCCCCTAATTTTGGGGCAAAAGGCAGAAATTCCTTTTTTGGGGGGGCAAAAATCAGAAATTTCCTTTATTCTGGGGCAAAATTACAGTAATTTACCTTATTTTGGGGCAAAATTGCAGAAATTTCCCTTATTTGGGGCAAAATTGCAGAAATTTCACTTATTTTCAGGTAAAAACGCTGAAATTTCCTATATTTTGAGGCAAAAAAGAAGAAATTCCCCTTATTTTGGGGCAAAATTGCAGAAATTTCACTTATTTCAGAGCAAAAAGTCCGAAATTTGCATTATTTTGGGGCAAAAAGCAGAAATTCTTGTAATTTTGGGGCCAAAAACAAAAATTCCCCTTATTTTGGGGTAAAATTGCGGAAATTTCAAATATTTCAGGGCAAAAAGGCAGAAATTCCACTTTATTTCGGGCAATAAGGTTAAAATTCCCCGTATTTTGGAGCAAAATTTCAGAAATTCCCCTTATATTGGTGCAAAAATGCAGAAATTCCCTTTATTTTGTTGCAATAAGGCAGAAATTCCACGTATTTTAAGCAAAATTGCACATATTCTCCTAATTTTGAAGGAAAATGCAGAAATTCACATTATTTTGGGGCAAAAAGACAGAAATTCTCATTATTTCAGGGCAAAAAGTCAGAAATTCCCCTTATATTGGGGCAAAATTACAGAAATTTCACTAATTTCAGGAAAAAAACGTAGAAATTTCTCTTATTTTGGGACAAAATGCAGAAATTACTTTTATTTTGGTACAAAATTGCAGAAATTTTCTTTATTTTGAGGCAAAAATACAGAAATTTTCCATATTTTAGGGCAAAAAGGCAGAGATTCCCATTATTATGAGGTAAAAATGCTGAAATTTCCATTATTTGGGGGCAAAAAAGGAAGAAATTTCCCTTATTTTGGGGCAACATTGCAGAATATTCACTTATTTCAGGGTAAAAAGTCAGAAATTCCCCTTATTTTGGGGCAAAAAAGACAGAAATTCCCTTGTTTTGGGGGAAAAAGACAGAAATTCGACTTATTTAGAGCCAAAAAAACAGAAATTCCCCTGATTTTGTAGCAAAAATGAAGAAATTTCCCTTTTTTATGGCAAATAGATATGCATTCCCCTTATTTTCAGGCATAAAGGCAGAAATTCCCCATATTTTGGAGTAAAATTACAGAAATTCCCCTAAGTGTGGAGCAAAAAGGCAGAAATTCCTTATTTGTTGGGGCAAAAAGACAGAAATTCTCCTTATTTTGGGGCAAAACTCAGAAATTCCACTTATTTTGGGGCAAAATTCCAGAAATTTCCCTTATTTTGGGGCAAAATTGCAGAAATTTCTCTTAATTTGGGGCACAATTGCAGAAATTTCACTTATTACAGGGTATTAAGTCAGACATTTTCCTTATTTTGGGGCAAAAAACAGAAAATCCCTTTGTTTTGGGTAAAAAAGACAGAAATTTCACTATTTAGAGGCAAAAAAGCAGAAATTCCCCTTATTTTGGAGCAAAAATGAAGAAATTTCATTTTTTTGTGGCATAAGGTATACATTCCACTTATTTTCGCCTAAAAAGCAGAAATTCCCCATATTTGGGAGCAAAATTGAAGAAATTCCCCTAATTGTTGGGGAAAATGGCAGAAATTCTCTATATGTTGGGGCAAAAAGACAGAAATTCTCCTTATTTTGGGCCAAACTCAAAAATTCCACCTATTTTTGTGCAAAATTCCAGAAATTTCCTTATTTAGGGGCAAAATTGCAGAAATTTCACTTATTTTGGGACAAAATTGAAGAAATTTCACTTATTTCAGGGAAAAAAGGCAGAAATTTTCCTTATTTGGGGCAAAAAGGCAGAAATTCCTAATATTTTGTGGCAAAAATGCAGAAATTCCCCTAATTTTGAGGTAAAAAGGCTGAAATTCCCCTTATTTCGTTGCAAAAATACAGAAATTTCCCTTATTTTGGTGAAAAATTGCAGAAATTTCACTTATTTCAGGGTAATAAGTCAGAAATTCCCCTTATTTTGGGGCAAAAAAGACAGAAATTCCCTTTGTTTTGGGGGAAAAAGACAAAAATTCCACTTATTTAGAGGCAAAAAGGCAGAAATTCCCCTTATTTTGGAGCAATAATGAAGAAATTTCCCTTTTTTATGGCAAAAAGGTATGCATTTCTCTTATTTTCGGGCATAAAGGCAGAAATTCCCTGTATTTTGGAGCAAAATTTCAGAAATTCCCCTAATTTTGGGGCAAAAGGCAGAAATTCCCTTTATTTTGGGGCAAAAATCAGAAACTTCCTTTATTTTGGGGCAAAATTGCAGGAATTTACCTTATTTGGGGGCAAAATTGCAGAAATTTCCCTTATTTGGGGCAAAATTGCAGAAATTTCACTTATTTTCAGGTAAAAAGGCTGAAATTTCCTTTATTTTGAGGCAAAAAGGGAGAAATTCCCTTTATTTTGCAGCAAAATTGCAGAAATTTTTCTTATTTTGGAGCAAAAAGGCAGAAATTCCTTATAATTTGGGTCAAAAGACAGAAATTCCCCTTATTTTTGGTAAAATTGCAGAAATTTCAAATATTTCAGGGCAAAAAGTAAGAAATTCCCTTTATTTTGGGGCAAAAAGACAGAAATTTCGTTTATTTTTGTGGAAAAGGCAGAAATTGCACTTATTTTGAGTCAAAAAGGCGGAATATCCCCTTATTTTCAGGCAAATTGAAGAAATTTCCATTTTTAATGGCAAAAAGGTATACATTTTTTTTTTATTTTCGGGCAAAAAGGCAGAAATTCCATGTATTTTGGAACAAAATTTCAGAAATTCCCCTAATTTTGGGGCAAAAATTCAGAAAATCCCCTTATTTTGGGGTAAAACTGCAGAAATTTCACTTATTTCGCGCCAAAATGGCAGAAGTTTTCTTTATTATCGGCGAAAAAGGCAAAAAATTCCTGTATTTTGGAGCAAATTGCAGAAATTCATCTAATTTTGGGGTAAAAAGTACAGTAATTTTCTCTATTTGGGGGCAAAAAGGCAGAAATTCTCCTTATTTACGGGCAAAAGGCAGAAATTCCCCTTATTTTAGGGCAAAATTGCAGAAATTTCCTTTATTTGGGGCAAAATTGCAGAAATTTCACTTATTTTCAGGTAAAAAGGCTGAAATTTCCTTTATTTTGAGGCAAAAAAAGAGAAATACCTTTTATTTTGGGGCAAAATTGCAGAAATTTCCCTTATTTGGGGACAAAAAACAGAAATTCCCTTTATTTTGGGGCAAAATTGCAGAAAATCCCTTTATTATGTGGAAAAATTACAGAAATTTCTTTTATTTTAAGGCAAAATTGCAGAAATTTCACTTATTTCAGAAAAAAAAGCAAAAATTTATCTTATTGTGGGGCAAAAAGGCAGAAATTCCCATTATTTTGGGGCAAAAGCAGAAATTCACCTTATTTTGGGGTAAAATTGCAGACATTTCAAATAGTTCTGGGCAAAATGGCAGAAATTCCCCTTATTTGGGATAAAATTGCAGAAATTTCCCTTGTTTGGGGGCAAAAACGCAGAAAATCCCCTTAATTTCGGGCAAAAATGCAGAAATTCCCCGTATTTTGGAGCAAAATTGCAGAAATTCCCGTAATATTGGGGCAAGAATGCAGAAAGTCCCTTTATTTGGGGCAAATCGTAAGAAGTTCTCCTTATTTTCGAGAAAAGAGGCAGAAATTTCCTATATTTTGAAGCAAAATTGCAGAAACTCCCCTAATTTTGGGGCAAAAAGGCAGAAATTCCCTTTATTTTGGGGCAAAAATACAGAAATTCTTCTTATTTCGGGGCAAAAATCAGAAATTTCCCTTATTTTCGGGCAAAATTGTAAAAATTTCTTTTATTTTGGTACAGAATTGCAGAAATTTTCTTTTATTTTGTGGCAAAAAGGCAGAAATTCCCCATATTCTGTTGCAAAAAGGCTGAAATTCCCTTTATTTTGAGGTAAAATGCTGAAATTCCCTATATTTTGGGTCAAAAAGGCAGAAATTCCCCTCATTTTCGGGCAAAAAGACACAAATTTCCCTTTTATTGGGCAAAATTGCAGAAATTTCATTTATTTCAGGGCAAAAAGTCAGAAATTACTTTTATTTTGGTACAAAATTGAAGAAATTTTACTTATTGTGGAACAAAAAGTCAGAAATTCCCCATTATGTGGGTAAAAGGCAGAAATTACTCTTATTTTGAGGTAACAAGCTGAAATTCCCGTAATTTTGGGGCAAAAAGGCAGAAATTCCCTTTACTCTGTGGCAAAAAGGAGGAAATTCCTGTTAATTGGGGCAGAAAAGCAAAAATTTTTCTTATTTGGGGGCAATAGGCAGAAATTCCCCATATTTTGTGGCAAAAAGGCAGAAATTCAACTTATTTGGAGGTAAAATACTGAAATTCCCCTTATTTTGGCAAAAAGGCAGAAATTCCCCTTACTTTGGGGCAAAATTGCAGAAATTTCACTTATTTCACTGCAAAAAGTTAGAAATTTGCCTTATTTTGGGGCAAAAAGCAGAAATTCTCCTAATTTTGGGGCCAAAAACAGAAATTCCCCTTATTTTTGGGTAAAATTGCGGAAATTTCAAATATTTCAGGGCAAAAAGGCAGAAATTCCACTTTATTTCGGGCAATAAGGTTGAAATTCCCCGTATTTTGGAGCAAAATTTCAGAAATTCCGCTTATATTGGTGCAAAAATGCAGAAATTCCCTTTATTTTGGGGCAATAAGGCAGAAATTCCCCGTATTTTGAGCAAAATTCCACATATTCCCCTAATTTTGAAGGAAAATGCAGAAATTCACATTATTTTGGGGCAAAAAGACTGAAATTCTCCTTATTTCAGGGCAAAAAGTCAGAAATTCCCCTTATTTTGGGGCAAAATTACAGAACTTTCAATTATTTCAGGGCAAAAACATGGAAATTTCTATTATTTTGGGACAAAAAGGCAGAAATTACTTTTATTTTGGTACAAAATTGCAGAAATTTTTTTTATTTTGGGGCAAAAATACAGAAATTTTCCATATTTTAGGGCAAAAAGGCAGAGATTCCCATTATTATGAGGTAAAAATGCTGAAATTCCCCTTATTTGGGGGCAAAAAGGCAGAAATTTCCCTTATTGCGGGGCAAAATGGCAGAATTTTCACTTATTTCATGGTAATAAGTCAGAAATTTCCCTTATTTTTGGGCAAAAAAGACAGAAATTTCCTTTTTTGGGGGGAAAAAGACAGAAATTCCACTTATTTAGAGCCAAAAAGGCAGAAATTCCCCTTATTTTGTAACAAAAATGAAGAAATTTTTTTTTTTATGGCAAATAGGTATGCATTTCCCTTATATTCGGGCATAAAGGCAGAAATTCCCCATATTTTGGAACAAAATTGCAGAAATTCCCCTAATTTTGGGGCAAAAGGCAGAAATTCCTTTTTTGGGGGGGCAAAAATCAGAAATTTCCTTTATTTTGGGGCAAAATTGCAGTAATTTACCTTATTTTGGGGCAAAATTGCAGAAATTTCCCTTATTTGGGGCAAAATTGCAGAAATTTCACTTATTTTCAGGTAAAAACGCTGAAATTTCCTATATTTTGAGGCAAAAAAGAAGAAATTCCCCTTATTTTGGGGCAAAATTGCAGAAATTTTCCTTATTTTGGGACAAAAAGGCAGAAATTCCTTATAATTTGGGGCAAAAAGGCAGAAATTCCCCTTATTTTCGGTAAAATTGCAGAAATTTCAAATATTTCAGGGCAAAAAAGCAGAAATTCCCCTCATTTTGGGGCAAAAAGACACAAATTTCCCCTTTTTTCGTGCAAAATAGCAGAAATTTCATTTATTTCAGGGCAAAAACTCAGAAATTACTTTTATTTTGGTACAAAATTGAAGAAATTTTCCTTATTTTGGAACAAAAATCAGAAATTCCCCATATTGTGGGCAAAAAGCAGAAATCCCCCTTATTTTGAGGGAAAAAGCTGAAATTCCCATTATTTTGGGGCAAAAAGGCAGAAATTCCCTTTATTTTGTGGCAAAAAGGAGGAAATTCATGTTAATTGGGGCAGAAAAGCAAAAATTTTTCTTATTTGGGGGCAATAGGCAGAAATTTCCCATATTTTGTGGCAAAAAGGCAGAAATTCCCCTTATTTGAAGGTAAAATGCTGAAATTCCCCTTATTTTGGCAAAAAGGCAGAAATTCCTCTTACTTTGGGGCAAAATTGCAGAAATTTCACTTATTTCAGGGCAAAAAGTTAGAAATTTGCCTTATTTTGGGGCAAAAAGCAGAAATTCTCCTAATTTTGGGGCCAAAAACAGAAATTCCCCTTATTTTTGGGTAAAATTGCGGAAATTTCAAATATTTCAGGGCAAAAAGGCAAAAATTCCACTTTATTTCGGGCAATAAGGTTGAAATTCCCCGTATTTTGGAGCAAAATTTCAGAAATTCCCCTTATATTGGTGCAAAAATGCAGAAATTCCCTTTATTTTGGGGCAATAAGGCAGAAATTCCCCGTATTTTGAGCAAAATTGCACATATTCCCCAAATTTTGAAGGAAAATGCAGAAATTCACATTATTTTGGGGCAAAAAGACAGAAATTCTCCTTATTTCAGGGCAAAAAGTCAGAAATTCCCCTTATTTTGGGGCAAAATTACAGAACTTTCACTTATTTCAGGGAAAAAACGCGGAAATTTCTCTTATTTTGGGACAAAAAGGCAGAAATTACTTTTATTTTGGTACAAAATTGCAGAAATTTTCTTTATTTTGGGGCAAAAATACAGAAATTTTCCATATTTTAGGGCAAAAAGGCAGAGATTCCCATTATTATGAGGTAAAAAGGCTGAAATTCCTCTTATTTGGGGGCAAAAAGACAGAAATTTCTCTTATTGCGGGGCAAAATGGCAGAATTTTCACTTATTTCAGGGTAATAAGTCAGAAATTCCCCTTATTTTGAGGCAAAAAAGACAGAAATTTCCTATGTTTTGGGGGAAAAAGACAGAAATTCCACTTATTTAGAGCCAAAAAGGCAGAAATTCCCCTTATTTTGTAACAAAAATGAAGAAATTTCCCTTTTTAATGGCAAATAGGTAGGCATTCCCCATATATTCGGGCATAAAGGCAGAAATTCCCCGTATTTTGGAGCAAAATTGCAGAAATTCCCCTAATTTTGGTGCAAAAGGCAGAAATTCCCTTTATATTGGGGCAAAAATCAGAAATTTCCTTTATTTTGGGGCAAAATTGCAGAAATTTACCTTATTTTGGGGCAAAATTGCAGAAATTTCCCGTATTTGGGGCAAAATTGCAGAAATTTCATTTATTTTCAGGTAAAGAGGCTGAAATTTCCTATATTTTGAGGCAAAAAGGGAGAAATTCCTCTTATTTTGGGCAAAATTACAGAAATTTTTCTTATTTTGGGGTAAAAAGGAAGAAATTCCCCTTATTTTCAGTAAAATTGCAGAAATTTCAAATATTTCGGGGCAAAAAGTCAGAAATTCCCCTTATTTTGGGGCAAAAAGACAGAAATCTCGTTTATTTTTCGGGAAAAGGCAGAAATTGCACTTATTTTGAGTCAAAAAGGCGGAATATCCCCTTATTTTCAGGCAAAAATGAAGAAATTTCTTTTTTTAATGGCAAAAAGGTATACATTTTATTTATATTTGGGCAAAAAGGCAGAAATTCCCTGTATTTTGGAACAAAATTTCAGAACTTCCCTTAATTTTGGGGCAAAAAGGCAGAAAATCTTCTTATTTTGGGGTAAAACTGCAGAAATTTCACTTATTTCGCGGCAAAATGGCAGAAGTTTTCCTTATTATCGGCAAAAAAGGCAGAAAATTCCCGTATTTTGGAGCAAAATTGCAGAAATTCACCTAATTTTGGAGTAAAAAATACAGTAATTTTCTTTATTTTGGGGCAAAAATGCAGAAATTCTCCTTATTTAGGGGCAAAAGGCAGAAATTCCCCTTATTTTAGGGGAAAATTGCATAAATTTCCATTATTTGGGGCAAAATTGCTGAAATTTCACTTATTTTCAGGTAAAAAGGCTAAAATTTCCTTTATTTTGAGGCAAAAAAGAGAAATACCTTTTATTTTGGGGCAAAATTGTAGAAATTTCTTTTATTTGGGGACAAAAAACAGAAATTCCCTTTATTTTGGGGCAAAATTGCAGAAAATTCCTTTATTATGGGGAAAAATTGCAGAAATTTCTTTTATTTTAAGGCAAAATTGCAGAAATTTCACTTATTTCAGAGAAAAAAAGCAAAAATTTTTCTTATTGCGGGGCAAAAAGGCAGAAATTCCCATTATTTTGGGGCAAAAAGGCAGAATTTCACCTTATTTTGGGGTAAAATTGCAGACATTTCAGATAGTTCAGGGCATAATGGCAGATATTCCCCTTATTTGGGATAAAATTGCAGAAATTTCCCTTGTTTGGGGGCAAAAACGCAGAAAATCCCCTTAATTTCGGGCAAAAAGGCAGAAATTCCCCGTATTTTGGGGCAAAATTGCAGAAATTACCCTAATATTGGGGCAAGAATGCAGAAATTCTCTTTATTTGGGGCAAATCAGAAGAAGTTCCCCTTATTTTCTGGAAAAGAGGCAGAAATTTCCTGTATTTTGAAGCAAAATTGCAGAAACTCCCCTAATTTTGGGGCAAAAAAGCAGAAATTCCCTTTATTTTGGGGCAAAAATACAGAAATTCTCCTTATTTCGGGGCAAAAATCAGAAATTTCCCTTATTTTCGGGCAAAATTGTAAAAATTTCTTTTATTTTGGTACAGAATTGCAGAAATTTTTCTTATTTTGTGGCAAAAAGGCAGAAATTCCCCATATTCTGTTGCAAAAAGGCTGAAATTCCCTTTGTTTTGAGGTAAAATGCTGAAATTCCCTATATTTTGGGGCAAAAAGGCAGAAATTCCCCTCATTTTAGGGCAAAAAGACACAAATTTCCCTTTTTTTCGAGCAAAATTGCAGAAATTTTATTTATTTCAGGGCAAAAAGTCAGAAATTACTTTTATTTTGTTACAAAATTGAAGAATATTTCCTTATTTTGGAACAAAAAGTCAGAAATTCCCCTTATTTTGTAACAAAAATGAAGAAATTTCCCTTTTTATGGCAAATAGGTATGCATTCCCCTTATATTCGGGCATAAAGGCAGAAATTTTCCATATTTTGGAGCAAAATTGCAGAAATTCCCCTTATTTTGGGGCAAAAGGCTGAAATTTCCTTTATTTTGAAGCAAATATCAGAAATTTCCTTTATTTTGGGCCAAAATTGCAGGAATTTACCTTATTTTGGGGCAAAATTGCAGAAATTTCCCTTATTTGGGGCAAAATTGCAAAAATTTCACTTATTTTAAGGTAAAAATGCTGAAATTTCCTTTATTTTGAGGCAAAAAGGGAGAAATTCCCCTTATTTTGGAGCAAAATTGCAGAAATTTTCCTTATTTTGGTGCAAAAAGGCAGAAATTCCTTATAATTTGGGTCAAAAAGTCAGAAATTCCCCTTATTCTCGGTAAAATTGCAGAAATTTCAAATATTACAGGGCAAAAAGTCAGAAATTCCCCTTATTTTGGGGCAAAAAGACAGAAATTTCGTTTATTTTTGGGGAAAAAGCAGAAATTGCAATTATTTTGAGTAAAAAAGGCAGAATATCCCCATATTTTCGGGCAAAAATGAAGAAATTTTTCTTTTTAATGGCAAAAATGTATTCATTTTCTTTATTTTCGGGCAAAATGGCAGAAATTCCCGTATTTTGGAACAAAATTTCAGAAATTCCCCTAATTTTGGGGCAAAAAGGCAGAAAATCCCCTTATTTTGGGGTAAAACTGCAGAAATTTCACTTATTTCGCTGCAAAATGGCAGAAGTTTTCTTTATTATCGGTGAAAAAGGCAGAAAATTCCCGTACTTTGCAGCAAAATTGCAGAAATTCACCTAATTTTGGGGTAAAAAATACAGTAATTTTTTTATTTTGGGGCAAAAAGGCAGAAATTCTTCTTATTTAGGGGCAAGAGGCAGAAATTCCCCTTATTTTAGGGGAAAATTGCAGAAATTTCTTTTATTGGGGCATAATTGCAGAAATTTCACTTATTTTCTTGTAAAAAGGCTGAAATTTCCTTATTTTGAGACAAAAAGGCAGAAATTACTTTTATTTTGGTACAAAATTGCAGAAATTTTCTTTATTTTGGGGCAAAAATACAGAAATTTTCCATATTTTAGGGCAAAAAGGCAGAGATTCTCATTATTATGAGGTAAAAAGGCTGAAATTCCTCTTATTTGGGGCAAAAAGACAGAAATTTCTCTTATTGCGGGGCAAAATGGCAGAATTTTCACTTATTTCAGGGTAATAAGTCAGAAATTCCCCTTATTTTGAGGCAAAAAAGACAGAAATTTCCTATGTTTTGGGGGAAAAAGACAGAAATTCCACTTATTTAGAGCCAAAAAGGCAGAAATTCTCCTTATTTTGTAACAAAAATGAAGAAATTTCCCTTTTTAATGGCAAATAGGTATGCATTCCCCTTATATTCGGGCATAAAGGCAGAAATTCCCCGTATTTTGGAGCAAAATTGCAGAAATTCCCTTAGTTGTGGGGCAAAAAGGCAGAAATTCCCTATTTGTTGGGGCAAAAAGACAGAAATTCTCCTTATATTGGGGCAAAACTCAGAAATTCCACTTATTTTGGGCAAAATTCCAGAAATTTCCCTTATTTTGGGGCAAAATTGCAGAAATTTCCCTTATTTTGGGCCACAATTGCAGAAATTTCAATTATTTCAGGGTAATAAGTCAGAAATTTTCCTTATTTGGGGCAAAAGGCAGAAATTCCTAATATTTTTTGGCAAAAATGCAGATATTCCCCTTATTTTGATGTAAAAAGTCTGAAATTGCCTTTATTTGGTTGCAAAAATGCAGAATTTTCCCTTATTTTGGGGCAAAATTGCAGAAATTTCACTTATTTCAGGGTAATAAGTCAGAAATTCCCCTTACTTTGGGGCAAAAAAGACAGAAATTCCCTTTGTTTTGGGGGAAAAAGAAAGAATTTCCACTTATTTATAAGCAAAAAGGCAGAAATTCCCCTTATTTTGGAGCAAAAATGAAGAAATTTCCCTTTTTTATGGCAAAAACGTATGCATTTCTCTTATTTACGGGCAAAATCAGAAATTCCCCGTATTTTGGAGCAAAATTGCAGAAATTGCCCTAATTTTGGGGCAAAAGGCAGAAATTCCCTTTATTTTGAAACAAAAATCAGAAATTTCCCTTATTTTGGGGCAAAATTGCAGGAATTTACGTTATTTTGGGGCAGAATTGCAGAAATTTCCCTTATTTGGGGCAAAATTAAAGAAATTTCACTTATTTTCATGTAAAAAGGCTAAAATTTCCTTTATTTTGAGGCAAAAAGGGAGAAATACCTTTTATTTTGGAGCAAAATTGCAGAAATTTCCCTTATTTGGGCACAAAAAAACAGAAATTCCCTTTATTTTGGGGCAAAATTGCAGAAAATTCCTTTATTATGGGGAAAAATTGGAGAAATTTCTTTTATTTTAAGGCAAAATTGCAGAAATTTCACTTATTTCAGAGAAAAAAAGCAAAAATTTTTCTTATTGTGGGGCAAAAAGTCAGAAATTCTCATTATTTTGAAGCAAAAAGGCAGAAATTCACCTTATTTTGGGGTTAAATTGCAGACATTTCAGATAATTCAGGGCATAATTGCAGATATTCCCCTTATTTGGGATAAAATTGAAGAAATTTCCCTTGTTTGGGGGCAAAAACGCAGAAAATCCCCTTAGATTCAGGCAAAAAGGCAGAAATTTCCCGTATTTTGGAGCAAAATTGCAGAAATTCCCCAAATAATGGGGCAAGAATGCAGAAATTCCCTTTATTTGGGGCAAATCGAAAGAAGTTCCCCTTATTTTCGGGAAAAGAGGCAGAAATTTCCTGTATTTTGAAGCAAAATTGCAGAAACTTTCCTAATTTTGGGGCAAAAAGGCAGAAATTCCCTTTATTTTGGGGCAAAAATACGGAAATTCTCCTTATTTCGGGGCAAAAATCAGAAATTTCCCTTATTTTCAGGCAAAATTGTAAAAATTTCTTTTATTTTGGTACAGAATTGCAGAAATTTTTCTTATTTTGTGGCAAAAAGGCAGAAATTCCCCATATCTTGTTGCAAAAAGACTGAAATTCCCTTTACTTTGAGGTAAAATGCTGAAATTCCCTATATTTTGGGGCAAAAAGGCAGAAATTCTCCTCATTTTGGGGCAAAAAGACACAAATTTCCCTTTTTTGGGCAAAATTACAGAAATTTCATTTATTCCAGCGCAAAAAGTCAGAAATTACTTTTATTTTGGTACAAAATTGAAGATATTTTACTTATTTTAGAACAAAAAGTCAGAAATTCCCCATATTGTGGGCAAAAGGCAGAAATTCCTTTTATTTTGAGGTACAAAGCTGAAATTCCCGTTATTTTGGGGCAAAAAGGCAGAAATTCCCTTTACTTTGTGGCAAAAAGGAGGAAATTCCTGTTAATTGGGGCAGAAAAGCAAAAATTTTTCTTATTTGGGTGCAGTAGGCAGAAATTCCCCATATTTTGTGGCAAAAAGGCAGAAATTCCCCTTATTTGGAGGTAAAATGCTAAAATTCCCCTTATTTTGGCAAAAAGGCAGAAAGTCCCCTTATTTTGGGGCAAAATTGCAGAAATTTCACTTATTTCAGGGAAAAAAGTGAGAAATTTGCCTTATTTTGAGGCAAAAAGCAGAAATTCTCCTAATTTTGGGGCCAAAAACAGAAATTCCCCTTATTTTTGAATAAAATTGCGGAAATTTCAAATATTTCAGGGCAAAAAGGCAGAAATTCCAATTTATTTCGGGCAGTAAGGTTGAAATTCCCCGTATTTTGGAGAAAAATTTCAGAAATTCCCCTTATATTGGTGCAAAAATGCAGAAATTCCTTTATTTTGGTGCAATAAGGCAGAAATTTAACCATATTTTGAGCAAAATTGCACATATTCCTCAAATTTTGAAGGAAAATGCAGAAATTCACATTATTTTGGAGCAAAAAGACAGAAATTCTCCTTATTTCAGGGCTAAAAGTCAGAAATTCCCCTTATTTTGGGGCAAAATTACAGAACTTTCACTTATTTCAGGGAAAAAACGCGGAAATTTCTCTTATTTTGGGACAAAAAGGCAGAAATTACTTTTACTTTGGTACAAAATTGCAGAAATTTTCTTTATTTTGGGGCAAAAATACAGAAATTTTCCATATTTTAGGGCAAAAAGGCAGAGATTCCCAGTATTATGAGGTAAAAAGCCTGAAATTCCCCTCATCTGGGGGCAAAAAGGCAGAAATTTCCCTTATTGCGGGGCAAAATGGCAGAATTTTCACTTATTTCAGTGTAATAAGTCAGAAATTCCCCTTATTTTCGGGCAAAAAAGACAGAAATTTCACTTATTTAGAGCCAAAAAGGCAGAAATTCCCCTTATTTTGTAACAAAAATGAAGTAATTTCCCTTTTTTATGGCAAATAGGTATTTATTCCCCTTATATTCCGGCATAAAGGCAGAAATTCCCCGTATTTTGGAGCAAAATTGCAGAAATTCCCGTAGTTGTGGGGCAAAAAGGCAGAAATTCCCTATTTGTTGGGGCAAAAAGACAGAAATTCTCCTTATATTGGGGCAAAACTCAGAAATTCCACTTATTTTGGGGCAAAATTCCAGAAATTTCCCTTATTTTGGGGCAAAATTGCAGCAATTTCCTTTATTTGGGGCACAATTGCAGAAATTTCAATTATTTCAGGGTAATAAGTCAGAAATTTTCCTTATTTAGGGCAAAAGGCAGAAATTCCTAATATTTTTTGGCAAAAATGCAGATATTCCCTTTATTTTGAGGTAAAAAGGCTGAAATTGCCTTTATTTGGTTGCAAAAATGCAGAAATTTCCCTTATTTTGGGGCAAAATTGCAGAAATTTCACTTATTTCAGGGTAATAAGTCAGAAATTCCCCTTATTTTAGAACAAAAAAGACAAAAATTCCCTTTGTTTTGGGGGAAAAGAAAGAAATTCCACTTATTTAGAAGCAAAAAGGTTGAAATTCCCCTTATTTTGGAGCAAAAATGAAGAAATTTCCCTTTTTTATGGCAAAAACGTATGCATTTCTCTTATTTACGGGCAAAATCAGAAATTCCCCGTATTTTGGAGCAAAATTGTAGAAATTTCCCTAATTTTGGGGCAAACGGCAGAAATTCCCTTTATTTTGAAGCAAAAATCAGAAATTTCCTTTATTTTGGGGCAAAATTGCAGGAATTTACCTTATTTTGGGGCAAAATTGCAGAAATTTCCCTTTTTTGGGGCAAAATTTCAGAAATTTCACTTATTTTAAGGTAAAAAGGCTGAAATATCCTTTATTTTGAGGCAAAAAGTGAGACATTCCTATTATTTTGGGGCAAAATTGCAGAAATTTTCCTTACTTTGGGGCAAAAAACCAGAATTTCCTTATATTTTGGGGCAAAAAGGCAGAAATTCCCCTTATTTTAAGGTAATATTGCAGAAATTTCAAATATTTTGGGGCAAAAAGTCAGAAATTCCCCTTATTTTGGGGCAAAAAGACAGAAATTTCGTTTATTTTTGGGGAAAAGGAAGAAATTGCACTTATTTTGAGTCAAAAAGGCGGAAAATCCCCTTACTTTCGGTCAAAAATGAAGAAATTTCCCTTTTTAATGGCAAAAAGGTATACATTCCCTTTATTTTCAGGCAAAAAAGCAGAAATTCCCCGTATTTTGGAGCAAAATTGCAGAAATTCCCCTAATTTTGGGGCAAAAAGGCAGAAAATCCCCTAATTTTGTGGTAAAACTGCAGAAATTTCACTTATTTCGCGGCAAAATGGCAGAAATTCTCCTTATTATCGGCGAAAAAAGCAGAAAATCCCCGTATTTTGGAGCAAAATTGCAGAAATTCACCTAATTTTGGGGTAAAAAATGCAGTAATTTTCTTTATTTTGGGGCAGAAAGGAAGAAATTCTCCTTATTTAGGGGCAAAAGGCAGAAATTCCCCTTATTTTAGGGCAAAATTGCAGAAATTTCCCTTATTTGGGGGCAAAAAACATAAATTCCCCTAATTTTGGGGCAAAATTGCAGAAATTTCCCTTATTATGGGGAAAAATTGCAGAAATTTCCCTTATTTTAGGGCAAAATTGCAGAAATTTTACTTATTTCAGAGAAAAAAAGGTAAAATTTTTCTTATTTGGGGGCAAAAAGGCAGAAATTCCCATTATTTTGGGGCTAAAAGGCAGAAATTCACCTTATTTTGAACCAAAAATGAAGAAATTTCCCTTTTTTATGGCAAAAAGATATGCATTTCCCTTATTTTCGGGCAAAAAGGCAGAAATTCCCCGTATTTTGGAGCAAAATTGCAGAAATTCCCCTAATTTTGGGGCAAAAGACAGAAATTATCTATATTTTGAGGCAAAAATCAGAAATTCCTTTTATCTTGGGGCAAAATTCCAGAAATTTCCTTTATTTTGGGACAAAATTGCAGAAAACTCCCTTATTTGGGGCAAAATTGCAGAAATTTCACATATTTTCAGGTAAAAAAACTGAAACTTCCTTTATTTTGGTGCGAAAAAAGAGAAATTTTCCTTATTTTGGGGCAAAAAGGCAGAAATTCCCCTTATTATAGGGAAAAATTGCAGAAATTTCCCTTATTTTAGAACAAAATTGCAGAAATTTCACTTATTTCAGAGAAAAAAAGCAAAAATTTTTCTTATTTTGGTGCAAAAATGCAGAAATTCCCATTATTTTGGGGCAAAAAGGCAGAAATTCACCTTATTTTAAGGAAAAATTGCAGAAATTTCACACATTCCCAGGCAAAATGGCAAAAATTTCCCTTATTTTGAGGAAAAAATGAAGAAATTTTTTTTAATGGCAAAAAGGTATGCATTCTCCTTATTTTCGTGCAAAAAGGCAGAAATTCCCCGTATTTTGGAGCAAAATTGCAGAAATTCTCCTAATTGTGGGGCAAAAAGGCAGAAATTCTCCTTATTTTAGGGCAAAACTCAGAAATTCCACTTATTTTGGGGCAAAATTCCAGAAATTTCCCTTATTTTGGGACAATATTGCAGAAATTTCACTTACTTTGGGGCAAAATTGCAGAAATCTCACAAATTTCAGGAAAAAAAAGAAAGAAATTTTCCTTATTTTGGGGCAAAAAGGCAAAAATTCCCATTATTTTGGGGCAAAAAGGCAGAAATTCACCTTATTTTGGGGTAAAATTGCAGAAATTTCACATATTTCAGGGCAAAATGGCAAAAATTTCCCTTATTTTGAGGAAAAAATGAAGAAAATTTTTTTATGGCAAAAAGGTATGCATTCTCCTTATTTTCGGGCAAAAAGGCAAAAATTCCCCGTATTTTGGAGCAAAATTGCAGAAATTCTCCTTATTGTGGGGCAAAAAGGCAGAAATTCTCCTTATTTTAGGGCAAAACTCAGAAATTCCACTTATTTTTGGGTAAAATTCCAGAAATTTTCCTAATTTTGGGGCAAAATTGCAGAAATTTCAATTTCTTTGGGGCAAAATTGCAGAAATTTCACTTACTTCAGGAAAAAAAAAAAGAAATTTTCCTTATTTTGGGGCAAAAAGGCAGAAATTCCTAATATTTTATGGCAAAAATGAAGAAATTTCCGTTATTTTGAGGTAAAAAGGCTGAAATTCACCTTATTTGGGGGCAAAAAGGAAGAAATTTCCCTTATATTGGGGCAAAATTGCAGAAATTTCACTTATTTCAGGGTAATAAGTCAGAAATTTTTCTTATTTTGGGGCAAAAACAGAGAAATTTTTTTTTGTTTTGGGGAAAACAGACAGAAATTCCACTTATTTGGAGGCAAAAAGGCAAAAGTTCCCCTTCTTTTGGAGCAAAAATGAAGAAATTTCCCTTTTTTATGGCAAAAAGGTATGCATTCTTCTTATTTTCGGACAAAAAGGCAGAAATTCCCCATATTTTGGGGCAAAAGGCAGAAATTCTTCTTATTTTGAAGCAAAATTGCAGAACTTTCCCTAATTGTGGGGCAAAAAACAGAAATTCCCCTTATTTTGGGGCAAAATTGCAGAAATTTCTTTTATTTTAGGGCAAAATTGCAAAAATTTCACTAATTGTGGGGAAAAAAGGCAGAAATTCTCCTTATTTTGTGGCAAAACTAAGAAATTCCACTTATTTTGCGGCAAAATTGCAGAAATTTCCCTTATTTCGGGCAAAATTGCAGTAATTTCACGTATTTTCAGGTAAAAATGCTGAAATTTTCTTTATTTTGGGGCAAAAAAAGGAGAAATTCCCATTATTTTGGGACAAAATTGCAGACATTTCCTTTATTATGGGACAAATAGGCAGAAATTCTGTATATTTTGTGGCAAAAATGCAGAATTTCCCCTTATTTTCAGTTAAAAATGCTGAAATTCCACTTATTTGGGAGCAAAAAGGCAGAAATTTCCCTTATATTGGGGCAAAATTGCAGAAATTTCACTTATTTCAGGGTAATAAGTCAGAAATTCCCCTTATTTTGGGGCAAAATATACTGAACTCTCCTTTGTTTTGGGGGAAAAAAACAGAAATTCCACTTATTTAGAGGCAAAAAGGCAGAAATTCCCCTTATTTTGGAGCAAAAATGAAGAAATTTCTTTTTTATATGGCAAAAAAATATGCATTCCCCATATTTTCGGGCAAAAAGGCAGAAATTTTCCGTTTTTTGGAGCAAAATTGCAGAAATTCTCCTAATTGTGGGGCAAAAAGGCAGAAATTCCCTATATGTTGGGGCAAAAAGAAAGAAATTCTCCTTATTTTGGGGCAAACCTCAGAAATTCCACTTATTTTGGGGCAAAATTCCAGAAATTTCCCTTATTTTGATGCAAAATTGCAGAAATTTCACTTATTTTGACAAAAAATTAAAGAAATTTCACTTATTTCAGATAAAAAAGGCAGAAATTTTCCGTATTTTGAGTTAAAAGGCTGAAATTCCCCTTATTTAGGGGCAAAAGGCAGAAATTCCACTTATTTTGGGGAAAAATTCCAGAAATTTAACTTATTTCAGAGAAAAAAGGCAGAAATTTTCCTTATTTTGGGGCATAAAGGCAGAAATTCCTAATATTTTGTGGAAAAAATGCAGAAATTCCCCGTATTTTGAAGTAAAAAGGCTGAAATTCCCCTTATTTGGGGTCAAAAAGGCAGAAATTTCAATTATTTTGGGGAAAAATTCCAGAAATTTCACTTATTTCAGGGTAATAATTCAGAAATTCCCCTTATTTTGGGGCAAAAAAGTCATAAATTCCCTTTGTTTTGGGGGAAAAAGACAGAAATTCCACTTATTTAGAGGCAAAAAGGCAGAAATTCCCCTTATTTTGGGGCAAAAATGAAGATATTTCACATTTTTATGGCAAAAAGGTATGCATTTCCCTTATTTTCGGGCATAAAGGCAGAAATTCCCCGTATTTTGGAGCAAAATTGCAGAAATTCCCCTAATTGTGGGGCAAAAAGGCAGATATTCTTTACATGTTGGGGCAAAAAGACAGAAATTCTCTTTATTTTTGGGAAAAACTCAGAAATTCCACTTATTTTGGGGCAAAATTGCAGAAATTTAACTTATTTCAGAGAAAAAAGCAGAAATTTTCCTTATTTTGGGGCATAAAGGCAGAAATTCCTAATATTTTGTGGCAAAAATGCAGAAATTCCCCTTATTTTGAAGTAAAAAGGCTGAAATTCCCCTTATTTGGGGGCAAAAAGGCAGAAATTTCCCTTATATTGGGGAAAAATTCCAGAAATTTTACTTATTTCAGGGTAATAAGTCAGAAATTCCCCTTATTATGGGGCAAAAATGTCAGAAATTCCCTTTGTTTTGGGGGGAAAAGACAGAAATTCCACTTATTTAGAGGCAAAAAGGCAGAAATTCCCCTTATTTTTGAGCAAAAATGAAGAAATTTCCTTTTTTATGGCAAAAAGGCATACATTCCACTTATTTTCGGGTAAAAAGGCAGAAATTCCTCGTATTTTGAAGCAAAATTGCAAAAATTCCACTAATTTTGGTGCAAAAGGCAGAAATTCCCTTTATTTTGGCGCAAAAATCAGAAATTCCTCTTATTTTGGGGCAAAATTCCAGAAATTTCCTTTATTTTGTGGCAAAATTTCAAAAATTTACCTTATTTTGGGGCAAAATTGCAGAAATTTCCCTTATTTGGGGCAAAATTGCAGTAATTTCACTTATTTTCAGGTAAAAAGGCTGATTTTTTTTTTATTTTGGGGCAAAATAAAGAAATTCCCCTTATTTTGGGGCAAAATTGCAGAAATTTTTCTTATTATGGGGCAAAAAGGCAGAAATTCCACATATTTTGTGGCAAAAATGCAGAAATTCCCCTTATTTTGAGGTATAAAGGCTGCAATTCTTCTTATTTGAGAGCAAAAAGGCAGAAATTTCCCTTATATTGGGACAAAATTGCAGAAATTTCACTTATTTGAGGGTAATGAGTCAGAAATTCCCCTTATTTTGGGGCAAAAAAGACAGAAATTCTCTTTGTTTTGGGGGAAAAAGACAGAAATTCCACTTATTTAGAGGAAAAAAGGCAGAAATTCCCCTTATTTTGGAGAAAAAATGAGGAAATTTCCTTTTTATATGGCAAAAAATATGCATTCCCCTTAATTTCGGGCAAAAAGGCAGAAATTCCCCATATTTTTAGCAAAATTGCAGAAATTCCCCTAATTGTGCGGCAGAAAGGCAGAAATTCCCTATATGTTGGGGCAAAAAGATAGAAATTCTCCTTATTTTAGGGCAAAACTCAGAAATTCAACTTATTTGGGGCAAAATTGCAGAAATTTCACTTATTTCAGAGAAAAAAGGCAGAAATTTTCTTTATTTTGGGGCATGAAGGCAGAAATTCCTAAAATTTTGTAGCAAAAATGCAGAAATTCCCCTTATTTTGAAGTAAAAAGGCTTAAATTTTTCTTATTTGGGGGCAAAAAGGCAGAAATTTCTCTTATTTTGGGGCAAAATTGCAGAAATTTTCCTAATTGTGGGGCAAAAAACAGAAATTCCCATTATTTTGGGGCAAAATTGCAGATATTTCCCTTATTATGGGGAAAAATTGCATAAATTTCTTTTATTTTAGGGCAAAATTGCAGAAATTTCACTAATTGTGGAGCAAAAAGGCAGAAATTCTTTTTATTTTGGGCAAAACTCAGAAATTCCACTTATTTTGGGGCAAAATTGCAGAAATATCTTTTATTTCAGGGAAAAAAGGCAGAAATTTTTCTTATATTGGGGCAAAATAGACAGAAATTCCCTTTGTTTGGGGGAAAAAGACAGAAATTCCACTTATTTAGAGGAAAAAAGGCAGAAATTCCCTTTATTTTGGGGTAAAATTTCAGAAATTTCAAATATTTCAGGGCAAAATGGCAGAAATTCCCCTCATTTTGGGACAAAAAGATGAAATCCTTAATTTTTGGATAAAATTGAAGAAATTTCACTTATTTCGGGACATAAAGGCAGAAATTGCACTTAATTTCATGCAAAAAGGCAGAAATGACACGTATTTTAGAGTAAAATTGCAGAAATTCCCCCAATATTGGTGAAAAATGCAGAAATTCCCTTTATTTTGGGGCAAAAAGGCAGAAATTCTCCATATTTTGGTGCAAAAATCAGAAATTTCCCTTATTTTGATGTAAAATGCTGAAATTCCCTATATTTTGGTGCAAAAGGCAGAAATTTCCCTTATTTTGGTGCAAATTTTCAGAAATTTCTCTTATTTCAGGGTAATAAGTCAGAAATTTTTCTTATTTTGGGGCAAAAAAGACAGAAATTTCAATTGTTTTGGGGGAAAAAGACAGAAATTCCACTTATTTAGAGGCAAAATGGCAGAAATACTTCTTATTTTGGAGCAAAAATGAAGAAATTTCCCTTTTATATGGCAAAAAGGTATGCATTCCCCTTATTTTTGGGCAAAAGGCAGAAATTCCCCGTATTTTGGAGCAAAATTCCAGAAATTCCCCTAATTGTGGAGCAAAAAGGCAGATATTCCCTATATGTTGGGGCAAAAAAACAAAATTCTCCTTATTTTGTGGCAAAACTCAGAAATTCCACTTATTTTGGGGCAAAATTGCAGAAATATCTTTTATTTCAGGGAAAAAAGGCAGAAATTTTCATTATATTGGGGCAAAATAAACAGAAATTCCCTTTGTTTTGGGGGAAAAAGACTGAAATTCCACTTATTTAGAGGCAAAAGGCAGAAATTCCCCTTATTTTGGGGTAAAATTTCAGAAATTTCAAATATTTCAGGGCAAAATTCAGAAATTCCCCTCATTTTGGGGCAAAAAGATTATATCCCTAATTTTTGGCAAAAATTGAAGAAATTTAACTTATTTCGGGACAAAAAGGCAGAAATTCCACTTAATTTCGGGCAAAAAGGCAGAAATGACCCGTATTTTGGAGCAAAATTGCAGAAATTCCCATAATATTGGTGCAAAAATGCAGAAATTCCCTTTATTTTGGGGCAAAAAGGCAGAAATTCTCCATATTTTGGTGCAAAAATCAGAAATTTCCCTTATTTTGATGTAAAATGCTGAAATTCTCCATATTTTGGGGCAAAAGGCAGAAATTTCTCTTATTTTGGGGCAAATTTGCAAAAATTTCACTTATTTCAGGGTAATAAGTTCGAAATTTTTCTTATTTTTGGGCAAAAAATACAGAAAATTCATTTGTTTTGGGGGAAAAAGACAGAAATTCCACTTATTTAGAGGCAAAAAGGCAAAAGTTCCCCTTATTTAGGAGCAAAAATGAAGAAATTTCCTTTTTTTATGCCAAAAATATGCATTCTTCTTATTTTCGGACAAAAAGGCAGAAATCCCCTATATTTTGGGGTAAAAGGCAGAAATTCCCTTTATTTTGGGGCAAAATTGCAGAAATTTCCCTAATTGTTGGGCAAAATTGCAGAAATTTCCCTAATTGTGGGACAAAAAACAGAAATTCCCCTTATTTTGGGGCAAAATTGCAGAAATTTCCATTATTATGGGGAAAAATTGCAGAAATTTCTTTTATTTTAGGGCAAAATTGCAGAAATTTCACTAATTGTGGAGCAAAAAGGCAGAAATTCTTTTTATTTTGGGCAAAACTCAGAAATTCCACTTATTTTGGGGCAAAATTGCAGAAATATCTTTTATTTCAGGGAAAAAAGGCAGAAATTTTTCTTATATTGGGGCAAAATAGACAGAAATTCCCTTTGTTTTGGGGGAAAAAGACAGAAATTCCACTTATTTAGAATAAAAAAGGCAGAAATTCCCTTTATTTTGGGGTAAAATTTCAGAAATTTCAAATATTTCAGGGCAAACTGGCAGAAATTCCTCTCATTTTGGGACAAAAAGATGAAATCCTTAATTTTTGGATAAAATTGAAGAAATTTCACTTATTTCGGGACATAAAGGCAGAAATTGCACTTAATTTCATGCAAAAAGGCAGAAATGACTCGTATTTTAGAGTAAAATTGCAGAAATTCCCCCAATATTGGTGAAAAATGCAGAAATTCCCTTTATTTTGGGGCAAAAAGGCAGAAATTCTCCATATTTTGGTGCAAAAATCAGAAATTTCCCTTATTTTGATGTAAAATGCTGAAATTCCCCATATTTTGGTGCAAAAGGCAGAAATTTCCCTTATTTTGGTGCAAATTTTCAGAAATTTCTCTTATTTCAGGGTAATAAGTCAGAAATTTTTCTTATTTTGGGGCAAAAAAGACAGAAATTTCAATTGTTTTGGGGGAAAAAGACAGAAATTCCACTTATTTAGAGGCAAAAAGGCAAAAGTTTCCCTTATTTTAAAGCAAAAAAGAAGAAATTTCCTTTTTTATGGCAAAAAGGTATGCATTCTTCTTATTTTCAGACAAAAAAGGCAGAAATTCCCAATATTTTGGGGCAAAAGGCAGAAATTTCCATTATTTTGGGGCAAAATTGCAGAAATTTCCCTTATTATGGGGAAAAATTGCAGAAATTTCTATTATTTTAGGGGAAAATTGCAGAAATTTCACTACTTGTGGGGCAAAAAGGCAGAAATTTTCTATATGTTGGGGCAAAAAGACAGAAATTCTCCTTATTTTGGGGCAAAAGTCAGAAATTCCAATTATTTTGGGGCAAAATTACAGAAATTTCCCTTATTTTGGGGAAAATTGCAAAAATTTCACTTATTTTGGTGCAAAATTGCAGAAATTTCATTTTTCTTCAGGGAAAAAAGGCAGAAATTATCCTTATTTTGGGGCAAAAATGCAGAAATTCCTAATATTTTGTGCCAAAATTCAGAAATTCCCCTTATTTTTAGGTAAAAAGGCTGAAATTTTCCTTATTTGGGGCAAAAAGGCAGAAATTTCCCTTATATTGGGGCAAAATTGCAGAAATTTCAGTTATTTCAGGGTAATAAGTCTGAAATTTTCCTTATTTTGGGGCAAAAAAGGCAGAAATTCCCTTTGTTTTGGGGGAAAAAGACAGAAATTCCACTTATTTATAGGCAAAAATGCAGAAATTCCCCTTATTATGAGGTAAAAAGGCTGAAATTCCCCTTATTTGGGGGCAAAAAGGCAGAGATTTCCCTTATTTTGGGGCAAAATTGCAGAAAATTTATTTATTTCCAGGTAATAAGTCAGAAATTTCCCTTATTTAGGGGCAAAAATGAGAAATTTTTTTTGTTTTGGGGGAAAAAGACACAAATTCCACTTATTTGGAGGCAAAAAGGCAGAAATTCCTTTTATTTTGGAGCAAAAATAAAGAAATTTCCCTTTTATATGGCAAAAAGTTATGCATTCCCCATATTTTCGGGCAAAAAGGCAAAAATTCCCCGTATTTTGGAGCAAAATTGCAGAAATTCCCCTAATTGTGGGGCAAAAAGGCAGAAATTCCCTATAAGTTGGAGCAAAAAGACAGAAATTCTCCTTATTTTGGGGCAAAACTCAGAAATTCCACTTATTTTGGGGCAAAATTGCAGAAATTTCACTTATTTCAGGGTAATAAGTCAGAAATTCCCCTTATTTTGAGGCAAAAAAGACAGATATTCTCTTTGTTTTGGGGGAAAAAGACAGAAATTCCACTTATTTAGAGGCAAAAAGGCAGAATTTTTTTTTTATTTTGGAGCAAAAATAAAGAAATTTCACTTTTTTATGGCAAAAAGGTATGCATTCTCCTTATTTTCGGGCAAAAAAGCAGAAATTCCCAGTATTTTGGAGCAAAATTGCAGAAATTCCCATAATTTTGGGGCAAAAGGCATAAATTCCCGATATTTTGGGGCAAAAATCAGAAATTCCCCTTATTTTGGGGCAAAATTCCAGAAATTTTCTTTATTTTGGGGCAAAATTGCAGGATTTACCTTATTTTAATGTAAAATTGCAGAAATTTCCCTTATTTGGGGCAAAATTGCAGAAATTTTTTTTATTATGGGGCAAAAAAGCAGAAATTCCATATATTTTGTGGCAAAAATGCAGAAATTCCCCTTATTTTGAGTTATAAAGGCTGCAATTCTTCTTATTTGAGAGCAAAAAGGCAGAAATTTCCCTTATATTGGGACAAAATTGCAGAAATTTCACTTATTTGAGGGTAATGAGTCAAAAATTCCCCTTATTTTGGGGCAAAAAAGACAGAAATTCCCTTTGTTTTGGGGGAAAAAAACAGAAATTCCACTTATTTAGAGGAAAAAAGGCAGAAATTCCCCTTATTTTGGAGCAAAAATGAGGAAATTTCCCTTTTATATGGAAAAAAAAATATGCATTCCCCTTAATTTAGGGCAAAAAGGCAGAAATTCCCCATATTTTTAGCAAAATTGCAGAAATTCCCCTAATTGTGCGGCAGAAAGGCAGAAATTCCCTATATGTTGAGGCAAAAAGATAGAAATTCTCCTTATTTTAGGGCAAAACTCAGAAATTCAACCTATTTGGGGCAAAATTGCAGAATTCACTTATTTCAGAGAAAAAAGGCAGAAATTTTCTTTATTTTGGGGCATAAAGGCAGAAATTCCTAAAATTTTGTAGCAAAAATGCAGAAATTCCCCTTATTTTGAAGTAAAAAGGCTTAAATTTTTCTTATTTGGGGGCAAAAAGGCAGAAATTTCTCTTATTTTGGGGCAAAATTGCAGAAATTTCCCTAATTGTGGGGCAAAAAACAGAAATTCCCATTATTTTGGGGCAAAATTGCAGATATTTCCCTTATTATGGGGAAAAATTGCATAAATTTCTTTTATTTTAGGGCAAAATTGCAGAAATTTCACTAATTGTGGGGCAAAAAAGCAGAAATTCTCCTTATTTGGGGGCAAAACTAAGAAATTCCACTTATTTTGGGGCAAAATTCCAGAAATTTCCCTTATTTTAGGGCCAAATTACAGAAATATCACTTATTTTGTGGCATAATTGCAGAAATTTCACTTATTTCAGAGAATAAAGGCAAAAATTTTCCTTATTTTGGGGCAAAAAGGCAGAAATTACTAATATTTTGTGCCAAAATTCAGAAATTCCCCTTATTTGTAGGTAAAAAGGCTGAAATTTTCCTTATTTGGGGGCAAAAAGGCAGAAATTTCCTTTATTTTGGGGCAAAATTGCAAAAATTTTACTTATTTCAGGGTAATAAGTCAGAAATTTCCCTTATTTTGGGGCAAAAAATACAGAAATTCCCTTTGTTTTGAGGGAAAAAGACAGAAATTCCACTTATTTAGAGGCAAAAAGGTAGAAATACTTCTTATTTTGGAGCAAAAATGAAGAAATTTCCCTTTTATATGGCAAAAAGGTATGCATTCCCCTTATTTTCGGGCAAAAAGGCAGAAATTCCCAGTATTTTGGAGCAAAATTCCAGAAATTCCCCTAATTGTGGGGCAAAAAGGCAGATATTCCCTATATGTTGGGGCAAAAAAACAAAATTCTCCTTATTTTGTGGCAAAACTCAGAAATTCCACTTATTTTGGGGCAAAATTGCAGAAATATCTTTTATTTCAGGGAAAAAAGGCAGAAATTTTCATTATATTGGGGCAAAATAGACAGAAATTCCCTTTGTTTTGGGGGAAAAAGACAGAAATTCCACTTATTTAGAATAAAAAAGGCAGAAATTCCCTTTATTTTGGGGTAAAATTTCAGAAATTTCAAATATTTCAGGGCAAACTGGCAGAAATTCCCCTCATTTTGGGACAAAAAGATGAAATCCTTAATTTTTGGATAAAATTGAAGAAATTTCACTTATTTCGGGACATAAAGGCAGAAATTCCAATTTATTTCATGCAAAAAGGCAGAAATGACTCGTATTTTGGAGTAAAATTGCAGAAATTCCCCCAATATTGGTGAAAAATGCAGAAATTCCCTTTATTTTGAGGCAAAAAGGCAGAAATTCTCCATATTTTTGTGCAAAAATCAGAAATTTCCCTTATTTTGATGTAAAATGCTGAAATTCCCCATATTTTGGGGCAAAAGGCAGAAATTTCCCTTATTTTGGTGCAAATTTGCAGAAATTTCACTTATTTCAGGGTAATAAGTCAGAAATTTTTCTTATTTTGGGGCAAAAAAGACAGAAATTTCATTTGTTTTGGGGGGTAAAGACAGAAATTCCACTTATTTAGAGGCAAAAAGGCAAAAGTTTCCCTTATTTTAAAGCAAAAAAGAAGAAATTTCTTTTTTTATGGAAAAAAGGTATGAATTCTTCTTATTTTCAGACAAAAAGGCAGAAATTCCCAATATTTTGGGGCAAAGGCAAAAATTTCCATTATTTTGGGGCAAAATTGCAGAAATTTCCCTAATTTTGGGGCAAAAAACAGGAATTCTCCTTATTTTGGGGCAAAATTGCAGAAATTTCCCTTATTATGGGGAAAAATTGCAGAAATTTCTATTATTTTAGGGGAAAATTGCAGAAATTTCACTACTTGTGGTGCAAAAAGGCAGAAATTTTCTATATGTTGGGGCAAAAAGACAGAAATTCTCTTTATTTTGGGGCAAAACTCAGAAATTCCACTTATTTTGGGGCAAAATTCCAGAAATTTCCCTTATTTTGGGGAAAATTGCAAAAATTTCACTTATTTTGGTGCAAAATTGCAGAAATTTCATTTATTTCAGAGAAAAAAAGGCAGAAATTTTCCTTATTTTGGGGCAAAAATGCAGAAATTCCCTATATGTTGGGGCAAAAAGACAGTAATTCTCCTTTTTTTGGGGCAAAACTCAGAAATTCCACTTATTTTGGGGCAAAATTGCAGAAATTTCACTTATTTCAGGGTAATAAGTCAGAAATTCCCCTTATTTTGAGGCAAAAAAGATAGATATTCTCTTTGTTTTGGGGGAAAAAGACAGAAATTCCACTTATTTGGAGGCAAAAAGGCAGAAATTCCTTTTATTTTGGAGCAAAAATAAAGAAATTTCCCTTTAATATGGCAAAAAGTTATGCATTCCCCATATTTTCGGGCAAAAAGGCAAAAATTCCCCGTATTTTGGAGCAAAATTGCAGAAATTCCCCTAATTGTGGGGCAAAAAGGCAGAAATTCCCTATAAGTAGTGGCAAAAAGACAGAAATTCTCCTTATTTTGGGGCAAAACTCAGAAATTCCACTTATTTTGGGGCAAAATTGCAGAAATTTCACTTATTTCAGGGTAATAAGTCAGAAATTCCCCTTATTTTGAGGCAAAAAAGACAGATATTCTCTTTGTTTTGGGGGAAAAAGACAGAAATTCCACTTATTTAGAGGCAAAAAGGCAGAATTTTTTTTTATTTTGGAGCAAAAATAAAGAAATTTCACTTTTTTATGGCAAAAAGGTATGCATTCTCCTTATTTTCGGGCAAAAAAGCAGAAATTCCCAGTATTTTGGAGCAAAATTGCAGAAATTCCCATAATTTTGGGGCAAAAGGCATAAATTCCCGATATTTTGGGGCAAAAATCAGAAATTCCCCTTATTTTGGGGCAAAATTCCAGAAATTTTCTTTATTTTGGGGCAAAATTGCAGGATTTACCTTATTTTAAGGTAAAATTGCAGAAATTTCCCTTATTTGGGGCAAAATTGAAGAAATTTTTCTTATTATGGGGCAAAAAGGCAGAAATTCCATATATTTTGTGGCAAAAATGCAGAAATTCCCCTTATTTTGAGGTATAAAGGCTGCAATTCTTCTTATTTGAGAGCAAAAAGGCAGAAATTTCCCTTATATTGGGACAAAATTGCAGAAATTTCACTTATTTGAGGGTAATGAGTCAGAAATTCCCCTTATTTTGGGGCAAAAAAGACAGAAATTCCCTTTGTTTTGGGGGAAAAAGACAGAAATTCCACTTATTTAGAGGAAAAAAGGCAGAAATTCCCCTTATTTTGGAGCAAAAAATGAGGAAATTTCCCTTTTATATGGCAAAAAAATATGCATTCCCCTTACTTTCGGGCAAAAAGGCAGAAATTCCCCATATTTTTAGCAAAATTGCAGAAATTCCCCTAATTGTGCGGCAGAAAGGCAGAAATTCCTTATATGTTGGGGCAAAAAGATAGAAATTCTCCTTATTTTAGGGCAAAACTCAGAAATTCAACTTATTTGGGGCAAAATTGCAGAAATTTCACTTATTTCAGAGAAAAAAGGCAGAAATTTTCTTTATTTTGGGGCATAAAGGCAGAAATTCCTAATATTTTGTAGCAAAAATGCAGAAATTCTCCTTATTTTGAAGTAAAAAGGCTTACATTTTTCTTATTTGGGGGCAAAAAGGCAGAAATTTCTCTTATTTTGGGGCAAAATTGCAGAAATTTCCCTAATTGTGGGGCAAAAAACAGAAATTCCCATTATTTTGGGGCAAAATTGCAGATATTTCCCTTATTATGGGGAAAAATTGCATAAATTTCTTTTATTTTAGGGCAAAATTGCAGAAATTTCACTAATTGTGGGGCAAAAAAGCAGAAATTCTCCTTATTTGGGGGCAAAACTAAGAAATTCCACTTATTTTGGGGCAAAATTCCAGAAATTTCCCTTATTTTAGGGCAAAATTGCAGAAATTTCACTTATTTTGTGGCATAATTGCAGAAATTTCACTTATTTCAGAGAATAAAGGCAGAAATTTTCCTTATTTTGGGGCAAAAAGGCAGAAATTACTAATATTTTGTGCAAAAATTCAGAAATTCCACTTATTTGTAGGTAAAAATGCTGAAATTTTCCTTATTTGGGGGCAAAAAGGCAGAAATTTCCTTTATTTTGAGGCAAAATTGCAAAAATTTTACTTATTTCAGGGTAATAAGTCAGAAATTTCCCTTATTTTGGGGCAAAAAATACAGAAATTCCCTTTGTTTTGAGGGAAAAAGACAGAAATTCCACTTATTTAGAGGCAAAAAGGCAGAAATACTTCTTATTTTGGAGCAAAAATGAAGAAATTTCCCTTTTATATGGCAAAAAGGTATGCATTCCCCTTATTTTCGGGCAAAAAGGCAGAAATTCCCCGTATTTTGGAGCAAAATTCCAGAAATTCCCCTAATTGTGGGGCAAAAAGGCAGATATTCCCTATATGTTGGGGCAAAAAAACAAAATTCTCCTTATTTTGTGGCAAAACTCAGAAATTCCACTTATTTTGGGGCAAAATTGCAGAAATATCTTTTATTTCAGGGAAAAAAGGCAGAAATTTTCATTATATTGGGGCAAAATAAACAGAAATTCCCTTTGTTCTGGGGGAAAAAGACTGAAATTCCACTTATTTAGAGGCAAAAATGCAGAAATTCCCCTTATTTTGGGGTAAAATTTCAGAAATTTCAAATATTTCAGGGCAAAATTCAGAAATTCCCCTCATTTTGGGGCAAAAAGATGAAATCCCTAATTTTTGGCAAAAATTGAAGAAATTTAACTTATTTCGGGACAAAAAGGCAGAAATTCCACTTAATTTCGGGCAAAAAGGCAGAAATGACCCGTATTTTGGAGAAAAATTGCAGAAATTCCCCTAATATTGGTGCAAAAATGCAGAAATTCCCTTTATTTTGGGGCAAAAAGGCAGAAATTCTCCATATTTTGGTGCAAAAATCAGAAATTTCCCTTATTTTGATGTAAAATGCTGAAATTCCCCATATTTTGGGGCAAAAGGCAGAAATTTCTCTTATTTTGGGGCAAATTTGCAGAAATTTCACTTATTTCAGGGTAATAAGTTCGAAATTTTTCTTATTTTGGGGCAAAAAATACAGAAAATTCATTTGTTTTGGGGGAAAAAGACAGAAATTCCACTTATTTAGAGGCAAAAAGGCAAAAGTTCCCCTTATTTAGGAGCAAAAATGAAGAAATTTCCTTTTTTTATGGCAAAAAAGTATGCATTCTTTTTATTTTCGGACAAAAAGGCAGAAATTCCCTATATTTTGGGGTAAAAGGCAGAAATTCCCCTTATTTTGGGGCAAAATTGCAGAAATTTCCCTAATTGTTGGGCAAAATTGCAGAAATTTCCCTAATTGTGGGACAAAAAACAGAAATACCCCTTATTTGGGGGCAAAATTGCAGAAATTTCCATTATTATGGGGAAAAATTGCAGAAATTTCTTTTATTTTAGGGCAAAATTGCAGAAATTTCACTAATTGTGGAGCAAAAAGGCAGAAATTCTTTTTATTTTGGGCAAAACTCAGAAATTCCACTTATTTTGGGGCAAAATTGCAGAAATATCTTTTATTTCAGGGAAAAAAGGCAGAAATTTTTCTTATATTGGGGCAAAATAGACAGAAATTCCCTTTGTTTGGGGGAAAAAGACAGAAATTCCACTTATTTAGAGGAAAAAAGGCAGAAATTCCCTTTATTTTGGGGTAAAATTTCAGAAATTTCAAATATTTCAGGGCAAAATGGAAGAAATTCCCCTCATTTTGGGACAAAAAGATGAAATCCTTAATTTTTGGATAAAATTGAAGAAATTTCACTTATTTCGGGACATAAAGGCAGAAATTGCACTTAATTTCATGCAAAAAGGCAGAAATGACTCGTATTTTAGAGTAAAATTGCAGAAATTCCCCCAATATTGGTGAAAAATGCAGAAATTCCCTTTATTTTGGGGCAAAAAGGCAGAAATTCTCCATATTTTGGTGCAAAAATCAGAAATTTCCCTTATTTTGATGTAAAATGCTGAAATTCCCCATATTTTGGTGCAAAAGGAAGAAATTTCCCTTATTTTGGTGCAAATTTTCAGAAATTTCTCTTATTTCAGGGTAATAAGTCAGAAATTTTTCTTATTTTGGGGCAAAAAAGACAGAAATTTCAACTGTTTTGGGGGAAAAAGACAGAAATTCCACTTATTTAGAGGCAAAAAGGCAGAAATACTTCTTATTTTGGAGCAAAAATGAAGAAATTTCCCTTTTATATGGCAAAAAGGTATGCATTCCCCTTATTTTTGGGCAAAAAGGAAGAAATTCCCCGTATTTTGGAGCAAAATTCCAGAAATTCCCCTAATTGTGGAGCAAAAAGGCAGATATTCCCTATATGTTGGGGCAAAAAAACAAAATTCTCCTTATTTTGTGGCAAAACTCAGAAATTCCACTTATTTTGGGGCAAAATTGCAGAAATATCTTTTATTTCAGGGAAAAAAGGCAGAAATTTTCATTATATTGGGGCAAAATAAACAGAAATTCCCTTTGTTTTGGGGGAAAAAGACTGAAATTCCACTTATTTAGAGGCAAAAGGCAGAAATTCCCCTTATTTTGGGGTAAAATTTCAGAAATTTCAAATATTTCAGGGCAAAATTCAGAAATTCCCCTCATTTTGGGGCAAAAAGATTATATCCCTAATTTTTGGCAAAAATTGAAGAAATTTAACTTATTTCGGGACAAAAAGGCAGAAATTCCACTTAATTTCGGGCAAAAAGGCAGAAATGACCCGTATTTTGGAGCAAAATTGCAGAAATTCCCATAATATTCGTGCAAAAATGCAGAAATTCCCTTTATTTTGGGGCAAAAAGGCAGAAATTCTCCATATTTTGGTGCAAAAATCAGAAATTTCCCTTATTTTGATGTAAAATGCTGAAATTCTCCATATTTTGGGGCAAAAGGCAGAAATTTCTCTTATTTTGGGGCAAATTTGCAGAAATTTCACTTATTTCAGGGTAATAAGTTCGAAATTTTTCTTATTTTGGGGCAAAAAATACAGAAAATTCATTTGTTTTGGGGGAAAAAGACAGAAATTCCACTTATTTAGAGGCAAAAAGGCAAAAGTTCCCCTTATTTAGGAGCAAAAATGAAGAAATTTCCTTTTTTTATGCCAAAAATATGCATTCTTCTTATTTTCGGACAAAAAGGCAGAAATTCCCTATATTTTGGGGTAAAAGGCAGAAATTCCCCTTATTTTGGGGCAAAATTGCAGAAATTTCCCTAATTGTTGGGCAAAATTGCAGAAATTTCCCTAATTGTGGGACAAAAAACAGAAATTCCCCTTATTTTGGGGCAAAATTGCAGAAATTTCCATTATTATGGGGAAAAATTGCAGAAATTTCTTTTATTTTAGGGCAAAATTGCAGAAATTTCACTAATTGTGGAGCAAAAAGGCAGAAATTCTTTTTATTTTGGGCAAAACTCAGAAATTCAACTTATTTTGGGGCAAAATTGCAGAAATATCTTTTATTTCAGGGAAAAAAGGCAGAAATTTTTCTTATATTGGGGCAAAATAGACAGAAATTCCCTTTGTTTGGGGGAAAAAGACAGAAATTCCACTTATTTAGAGGAAAAAAGGCAGAAATTCCCTTTATTTTGGGGTAAAATTTCAGAAATTTCAAATATTTCAGGGCAAAATGGCAGAAATTCCCCTCATTTTGGGACAAAAAGATGAAATCCTTAATTTTTGGATAAAATTGAAGAAATTTCACTTATTTCGGGACATAAAGGCAGAAATTGCACTTAATTTCATGCAAAAAGGCAGAAATGACTCGTATTTTAGAGTAAAATTGCAGAAATTCCCCCAATATTGGTGAAAAATGCAGAAATTCCCTTTATTTTGGGGCAAAAAGGCAGAAATTCTCCATATTTTGGTGCAAAAATCAGAAATTTCCCTTATTTTGATGTAAAATGCTGAAATTCCCCATATTTTGGTGCAAAAGGCAGAAATTTCCCTTATTTTGGTGCAAATTTTCAGAAATTTTTCTTATTTCAGGGTAATAAGTCAGAAATTTTTCTTATTTTGGGGCAAAAAAGACAGAAATTTCAATTGTTTTGGGGGAAAAAGACAGAAATTCCACTTATTTAGAGGCAAAAAGGCAGAAATACTTCTTATTTTGGAGCAAAAATGAAGAAATTTCTCTTTTATATGGCAAAAAGGTATGCATTTTCCTTATTTTTGGGCAAAAAGGCAGAAATTCCCCGTATTTTGGAGCAAAATTCCAGAAATTCCCCTAATTGTGGAGCAAAAAGGCAGATATTCCCTATATGTTGGGGCAAAAAAACAAAATTCTCCTTATTTTGTGGCAAAACTCAGAAATTCCACTTATTTTGGGGCAAAATTGCAGAAATATCTTTTATTTCAGGGAAAAAAGGCAGAAATTTTCATTATATTGGGGCAAAATAAACAGAAATTCCCTTTGTTTTGGGGGAAAAAGACTGAAATTCCACTTATTTAGAGGCAAAAGGCAGAAATTCCCCTTATTTTGGGGTAAAATTTCAGAAATTTCAAATATTTCAGGGCAAAATTCAGAAATTCCCCTCATTTTGGGGCAAAAAGATTATATCCGTAATTTTTGCAAAAATTGAAGAAATTTAACTTATTTCGGGACAAAAAGGCAGAAATTCCACTTAATTTCGGGCAAAAAGGCAGAAATGACCCGTATTTTGGAGCAAAATTGCAGAAATTCCCATAATATTGGTGCAAAAATGCAGAAATTCCCTTTATTTTGGGGCAAAAAGGCAGAAATTCTCCATATTTTGGTGCAAAAATCAGAAATTTCCCTTATTTTGATGTAAAATGCTGAAATTCTCCATATTTTGGGGCAAAAGGCAGAAATTTCTCTTATTTTGGGGCAAATTTGCAGAAATTTCACTTATTTCAGGGTAATAAGTTCGAAATTTTTCTTATTTTTGGGCAAAAAATACAGAAAATTCATTTGTTTTGGGGGAAAAAGACAGAAATTCCACTTATTTAGAGGCAAAAAGGCAAAAGTTCCCCTTATTTAGGAGCAAAAATGAAGAAATTTCCTTTTTTTATGCCAAAAATATGCATTCTTCTTATTTTCGGACAAAAAGGCAGAAATTCCCTATATTTTGGGGTAAAAGGCAGAAATTCCCCTTATTTTGGGGCAAAATTGCAGAAATTTCCCTAATTGTTGGGCAAAATTGCAGAAATTTCCCTAATTGTGGGACAAAAAACAGAAATTCCCCTTATTTTGGGGCAAAATTGCAGAAATTTCCATTATTATGGGGAAAAATTGCAGAAATTTCTTTTATTTTAGGGCAAAATTGCAGAAATTTCACTAATTGTGGAGCAAAAAGGCAGAAATTCTTTTTATTTTGGGCAAAACTCAGAAATTCCACTTATTTTGGGGCAAAATTGCAGAAATATCTTTTATTTCAGGGAAAAAAGGCAGAAATTTTTCTTATATTGGGGCAAAATAGACAGAAATTCCCTTTGTTTTGGGGGAAAAAGACAGAAATTCCACTTATTTAGAATAAAAAAGGCAGAAATTCCCTTTATTTTGGGGTAAAATTTCAGAAATTTCAAATATTTCAGGGCAAACTGGCAGAAATTCCCCTCATTTTGGGACAAAAAGATGAAATCCTTAATTTTTGGATAAAATTGAAGAAATTTCACTTATTTCGGGACATAAAGGCAGAAATTGCACTTAATTTCATGCAAAAAGGCAGAAATGACTCGTATTTTAGAGTAAAATTGCAGAAATTCCCCCAATATTGGTGAAAAATGCAGAAATTCCCTTTATTTTGGGGCAAAAAGGCAGAAATTCTTCATATTTTGGTGCAAAAATCAGAAATTTCCCTTATTTTGATGTAAAATGCTGAAATTCCCCATATTTTGGTGCAAAAGGCAGAAATTTCCCTTATTTTGGTGCAAATTTTCAGAAATTTCTCTTATTTCAGGGTAATAAGTCAGAAATTTTTCTTATTTTGGGGCAAAAAAGACAGAAATTTCAATTGTTTTGGGGGAAAAAGACAGAAATTCCACTTATTTAGAGGCAAAAAGGCAAAAGTTTCCCTTATTTTAAAGCAAAAAAGAAGAAATTTTTTTTTTTATGGCAAAAAGGTATGCATTCTTCTTATTTTCAGACAAAAAAGGCAGAAATTCCCAATATTTTGGGGCAAAAGGCAGAAATTTCCATTATTTTGGGGCAAAATTGCAGAAATTTCCCTTATTATGGGGAAAAATTGCAGAAATTTCTATTATTTTAGGGGAAAATTGCAGAAATTTCACTACTTGTTGGGCAAAAAGGCAGAAATTTCTATATGTTGGGGCAAAAAGACAGAAATTCTCCTTATTTTGGGGCAAAAGTCAGAAATTCCAATTATTTTGGGGCAAAATTACAGAAATTTCCCTTATTTTGGGGAAAATTGCAAAAATTTCACTTATTTTGGTGCAAAATTGCAGAAATTTCATTTTTCTTCAGAGAAAAAAGGCAGAAATTATCCTTATTTTGGGGCAAAAATGCAGAAATTCCTAATATTTTGTGCCAAAATTCAGAAATTCCCCTTATTTTTAGGTAAAAAGGCTGAAATTTTCCTTATTTGGGGCAAAAAGGCAGAAATTTCCCTTATATTGGGGCAAAATTGCAGAAATTTCAGTTATTTCAGGGTAATAAGTCTGAAATTTTCCTTATTTTGGGGCAAAAAAGGCAGAAATTCCCTTTGTTTTGGGGGAAAAAGACAGAAATTCCACTTATTTAGAGGCAAAAATGCAGAAATTCCCCTTATTATGAGGTAAAAAGGCTGAAATTCCCCTTATTTGGGGGCAAAAAGGCAGAGATTTCCCTTATTTTGGGGCAAAATTGCAGAAAATTTATTTATTTCCGGGTAATAAGTCAGAAATTTCCCTTATTTAGGGGCAAAAATGAGAAATTTTTTTTGTTTTGGGGGAAAAAGACACAAATTCCACTTATTTGGAGGCAAAAAGGCAGAAATTCCTTTTATTTTGGAGCAAAAATAAAGAAATTTCCCTTTTATATGGCAAAAATTATGCATTCCCCATATTTTCGGGCAAAAAGGCAAAAATTCCCCGTATTTTGGAGCAAAATTGCAGAAATTCCCCTAATTGTGGGGCAAAAAGGCAGAAATTCCCTATAAGTTGGAGCAAAAAGACAGAAATTCTCCTTATTTTGGGGCAAAACTCAGAAATTCCACTTATTTTGGGGCAAAATTGCAGAAATTTCACTTATTTCAGGGTAATAAGTCAGAAATTCCCCTTATTTTGAGGCAAAAAAGACAGATATTCTCTTTGTTTTGGGGGAAAAAGACAGAAATTCCACTTATTTAGAGGCAAAAAGGCAGAATTTTTTTTTTATTTTGGAGCAAAAATAAAGAAATTTCACTTTTTTATGGCAAAAAGGTATGCATTCTCCTTATTTTCGGGCAAAAAAGCAGAAATTCCCAGTATTTTGGAGCAAAATTGCAGAAATTCCCATAATTTTGGGGCAAAAGGCATAAATTCCCGATATTTTGGGGCAAAAATCAGAAATTCCCCTTATTTTGGGGCAAAATTCCAGAAATTTTCTTTATTTTGGGGCAAAATTGCAGGATTTACCTTATTTTAATGTAAAATTGCAGAAATTTCCCTTATTTGGGGCAAAATTGCAGAAATTTTTTTTATTATGGGGCAAAAAAGCAGAAATTCCGAATATTTTGTGGCAAAAATGCAGAAATTCCCCTTATTTTGAGTTATAAAGGCTGCAATTCTTCTTATTTGAGAGCAAAAAGGCAGAAATTTCCCTTATATTGGGACAAAATTGCAGAAATTTCACTTATTTGAGGGTAATGAGTCAGAAATTCCCCTTATTTTGGGGCAAAAAAGAAAGAAATTCCCTTTGTTTTGGGGGAAAAAAACAGAAATTCCACTTATTTAGAGGAAAAAAGGCAGAAATTCCCCTTATTTTGGAGGAAAAATGAGAAAATTTCCCTTTTATATGGAAAAAAAAATATGCATTCCCCTTAATTTAGGGCAAAAAGGCAGAAATTCCCCATATTTTTAGCAAAATTGCAGAAATTCCCCTAATTGTGCGGCAGAAAGGCAGAAATTCCCTATATGTTGAGGCAAAAAGATAGAAATTCTCCTTATTTTAGGGCAAAACTCAGAAATTCAACCTATTTGGGGCAAAATTGCAGATTTCACTTATTTCAGAGAAAAAAGGCAGAAATTTTCTTTATTTTGGGGCATAAAGGCAGAAATTCCTAAAATTTTGTAGCAAAAATGCAGAAATTCCCCTTATTTTGAAGTAAAAAGGCTTAAATTTTTCTTATTTGGGGGCAAAAAGGCAGAAATTTCTCTTATTTTGGGGCAAAATTGCAGAAATTTCCCTAATTGTGGGGCAAAAAACAGAAATTCCCATTATTTTGGGGCAAAATTGCAGATATTTCCCTTATTATGGGGAAAAATTGCATAAATTTCTTTTATTTTAGGGCAAAATTGCAGAAATTTCACTAATTGTGGGGCAAAAAAGCAGAAATTCTCCTTATTTGGGGGCAAAACTAAGAAATTCCACTTATTTTGGGGCAAAATTCCAGAAATTTCCCTTATTTTAGGGCCAAATTGCAGAAATATCACTTATTTTGTGGCATAATTGCAGAAATTTCACTTATTTCAGAGAATAAAGGCAAAAATTTTCCTTATTTTGGGGCAAAAAGGCAGAAATTACTAATATTTTGTGCCAAAATTCAGAAATTCCCCTTATTTGTAGGTAAAAAGGCTGAAATTTTCCTTATTTGGGGGCAAAAAGGCAGAAATTTCCTTTATTTTGGGGCAAAATTGCAAAAATTTTACTTATTTCAGGGTAATAAGTCAGAAATTTCCCTTATTTTGGGGCAAAAAATACAGAAATTCCCTTTGTTTTGAGGGAAAAAGACAGAAATTCCACTTATTTAGAGGCAAAAAGGCAGAAATACTTCTTATTTTGGAGCAAAAATGAAGAAATTTCCCTTTTATATGGCAAAAAGGTATGCATTCCCCTTATTTTCGGGCAAAAAGGCAGAAATTCCCAGTATTTTGGAGCAAAATTCCAGAAATTCCCCTAATTGTGGGGCAAAAAGGCAGATATTCCCTATATGTTGGGGCAAAAAAACAAAATTCTCCTTATTTTGTGGCAAAACTCAGAAATTCCACTTATTTTGGGGCAAAATTGCAGAAATATCTTTTATTTCAGGGAAAAAAGGCAGAAATTTTCATTATATTGGGGCAAAATAGACAGAAATTCCCTTTGTTTTGGGGGAAAAAGACAGAAATTCCACTTATTTAGAATAAAAAAGGCAGAAATTCCCTTTATTTTGGGGTAAAATTTCAGAAATTTCAAATATTTCAGGGCAAACTGGCAGAAATTCCCCTCATTTTGGGACAAAAAGATGAAATCCTTAATTTTTGGATAAAATTGAAGAAATTTCACTTATTTCGGGACATAAAGGCAGAAATTCCAATTTATTTCATGCAAAAAGGCAGAAATGACTCGTATTTTGGAGTAAAATTGCAGAAATTCCCCCAATATTGGTGAAAAATGCAGAAATTCCCTTTATTTTGAGGCAAAAAGGCAGAAATTCTTCATATTTTTGTGCAAAAATCAGAAATTTCCCTTATTTTGATGTAAAATGCTGAAATTCCCCATATTTTGGGGCAAAAGGCAGAAATTTCCCTTATTTTGGTGCAAATTTGCAGAAATTTCACTTATTTCAGGGTAATAAGTCAGAAATTTTTCTTATTTTGTGGCAAAAAAGACAGAAATTTCATTTGTTTTGGGGGGTAAAGACAGAAATTCCACTTATTTAGAGGCAAAAAGGCAAAAGTTTCCCTTATTTTAAAGCAAAAAAGAAGAAATTTCTTTTTTTATGGAAAAAAGGTATGAATTCTTCTTATTTTCAGACAAAAAGGCAGAAATTCCCAATATTTTGGGGCAAAAGGCAAAAATTTCCATTATTTTGGGGCAAAATTGCAGAAATTTCCCTAATTTTGGGGCAAAAAACAGAAATTCTCCTTATTTTGGGGCAAAATTGCAGAAATTTCCCTTATTATGGGGAAAAATTGCAGAAATTTCTATTATTTTAGGGGAAAATTGCAGAAATTTCACTACTTGTGGTGCAAAAAGGCAGAAATTTTCTATATGTTGGGGCAAAAAGACAGAAATTCTCTTTATTTTGGGGCAAAACTCAGAAATTCCACTTATTTTGGGGCAAAATTTTAGAAATTTCCCTTATTTTGGGGAAAATTGCAAAAATTTCACTTATTTTGGTGCAAAATTGCAGAAATTTCATTTATTTCAGAGAAAAAAGGCAGAAATTTTCCTTATTTTGGGGCAAAAATGCAGAAATCCCTAATATTTTGTGCCAAAATTCAGAAATTCCCCTTATTTTTAGGTAAAAATGCTGAAATTTTCCTTATTTGGGGGCAAAAAGGCAGAAATTTCCCTTATATTGGGGCAAAATTGCAGAAATTTCAGTTATTTCAGGGTAATAAGTCTGAAATTTTCCTTATTTTGGGGCAAAAAAGACAGAAATTCCCTTTGTTTTGGGGGAAAAAGACAGAAATTCCACTTATTTAGAGGCAAAAATGCAGAAATTCCCCTTATTATGAGGTAAAAAGGCTGAAATTCCCCATATTTGGGGGCAAAAAGGCAGAGATTTCCCTTATTTTGGGGCAAAATTGCAGAAAATTTATTTATTTCCGGGTAATAAGTCAGAAATTTTCCTTATTTAAGGGCAAAAATGAGAAATTTTTTTTGTTTTGGGGGAAAAAGACACAAATTCCACTTATTTGGAGGCAAAAAGGCAGAAATTCCTTTTATTTTGGAGCAAAAATAAAGAAATTTCCCTTTTATATGGCAAAAAGTTATGCATTCCCCATATTTTCGGGCAAAAAGGCAAAAATTCCCCGTATTTTGGAGCAAAATTGCAGAAATTCCCCTAATTGTGGGGCAAAAAGGCAGAAATTCCCTATAAGTTGGGGCAAAAAGACAGAAATTCTCCTTATTTTGGGGCAAAACTCAGAAATTCCACTTATTTTGGGGCAAAATTGCAGAAATTTCATTTATTTCAGGGTAATAAGTCAGAAATTCCCCTTATTTTGAGGCAAAAAAGATAGATATTCTCTTTGTTTTGGGGGAAAAAGACAGAAATTCCACTTATTTAGAGGCAAAAAGGCAGAATTTTTTTTATTTTGGAGCAAAAATAAAGAAATTTCACCTTTTTATGGCAAAAAGGTATGCATTCTCCTTATTTTCGGGCAAAAAAGCAGAAATTCCCAGTATTTTGGAGCAAAATTGCAGAAATTCCCATAATTTTGGGGCAAAAGGCATAAATTCCCGATATTTTGGGGCAAAAATCAGAAATTCCCCTTATTTTGGGGCAAAATTCCAGAAATTTTCTTTAATTTGGGGCAAAATTGCAGGATTTACCTTATTTTAAGGTAAAATTGCAGAAATTTCCCTTATTTGGGGCAAAATTGAAGAAATTTTTCTTATAATGGGGAAAAAAGGCAGAAAGTCCATATATTTTGTGGCAAAAATGCAGAAATTCCCCTTATTTTGAGGTATAAAGGCTGCAATTCTTCTTATTTGAGAGCAAAAAGGCAGAAATTTCCCTTATATTGGGACAAAATTGCAGAAATTTCACTTATTTGAGGGTAATGAGTCAGAAATTCCCCTTATTTTGGGGCAAAAAAGACAGAAATTCCCTTTGTTTTGGGGGAAAAAGACAGAAATTCCACTTATTTAGAGGAAAAAAGGCAGAAATTCCCCTTATTTTGGAGCAAAAATGAGGAAATTTCCCTTTTATATGGCAAAAAAATATGCATTCCCCTTACTTTCGGGCAAAAAGGCAGAAATTCCCCATATTTTTAGCAAAATTGCAGAAATTCCCCTAATTGTGCAGCAGAAAGGCAGAAATTCCTTATATGTTGGGGCAAAAAGATAGAAATTCTCCTTATTTTAGGGCAAAACTCAGAAATTCAACTTATTTGGGGCAAAATTGCAGAAATTTCACTTATTTCAGAGAAAAAAGGCAGAAATTTTCTTTATTTTGGGGCATAAAGGCAGAAATTCCTAATATTTTGTAGCAAAAATGCAGAAATTCTCCTTATTTTGAAGTAAAAAGGCTTACATTTTTCTTATTTGGGGGCAAAAAGGCAGAAATTTCTCTTATTTTGGGGCAAAATTGCAGAAATTTCCCTAATTGTGGGGCAAAAAACAGAAATTCCCATTATTTTGGGGCAAAATTGCAGATATTTCCCTTATTATGGGGAAAAATTGCATAAATTTCTTTTATTTTAGGGCAAAATTGCAGAAATTTCACTAATTGTGGGGCAAAAAAGCAGAAATTCTCCTTATTTGGGGGCAAAACTAAGAAATTCCACTTATTTTGGGGCAAAATTCCAGAAATTTCCCTTATTTTAGGGCAAAATTGCAGAAATTTCACTTATTTTGTGGCATAATTGCAGAAATTTCACTTATTTCAGAGAATAAAGGCAGAAATTTTCCTTATTTTGGGGCAAAAAGGCAGAAATTACTAATATTTTGTGCAAAAATTCAGAAATTCCACTTATTTGTAGGTAAAAATGCTGAAATTTTCCTTATTTGGGGGCAAAAAGGCAGAAATTTCCTTTATTTTGAGGCAAAATTGCAAAAATTTTACTTATTTCAGGGTAATAAGTCAGAAATTTCCCTTATTTTGGGGCAAAAAATACAGAAATTCCCTTTGTTTTGAGGGAAAAAGACAGAAATTCCACTTATTTAGAGGCAAAAAGGCAGAAATACTTCTTAATTTGGAGCAAAAATGAAGAAATTTCCCTTTTATATGGCAAAAAGGTATGCATTCCCCTTATTTTCGGGCAAAAAGGCAGAAATTCCCCGTATTTTGGAGCAAAATTCCAGAAATTCCCCTAATTGTGGGGCAAAAAGGCAGATATTCCCTATATGTTGGGGCAAAAAAACAAAATTCTCCTTATTTTGTGGCAAAACTCAGAAATTCCACTTATTTTGGGGCAAAATTGCAGAAATATCTTTTATTTCAGGGAAAAAAGGCAGAAATTTTCATTATATTGGGGCAAAATAAACAGAAATTCCCTTTGTTCTGGGGGAAAAAGACTGAAATTCCACTTATTTAGAGGCAAAAACGCAGAAATTCCCTTTATTTTGGGGTAAAATTTCAGAAATTTCAAATATTTCAGGGCAAACTGGCAGAAATTCCCCTCATTTTGGGACAAAAAGATGAAATCCTTAATTTTTGGATAAAATTGAAGAAATTTCACTTATTTCGGGACATAAAGGCAGAAATTCCAATTTATTTCATGCAAAAAGGCAGAAATGACTCGTATTTTGGAGTAAAATTGCAGAAATTCCCCCAATATTGGTGAAAAATGCAGAAATTCCCTTTATTTTGAGGCAAAAAGGCAGAAATTCTCCATATTTTTGTGCAAAAATCAGAAATTTCCCTTATTTTGATGTAAAATGCTGAAATTCCCCATATTTTGGGGCAAAAGGCAGAAATTTCCCTTATTTTGGTGCAAATTTGCAGAAATTTCACTTATTTCAGGGTAATAAGTCAGAAATTTTTCTTATTTTGGGGCAAAAAAGACAGAAATTTCATTTGTTTTGGGGGGTAAAGACAGAAATTCCACTTATTTAGAGGCAAAAAGGCAAAAGTTTCCCTTATTTTAAAGCAAAAAAGAAGAAATTTCTTTTTTTATGGAAAAAAGGTATGAATTCTTCTTATTTTCAGACAAAAAGGCAGAAATTCCCAATATTTTGGGGCAAAAGGCAAAAATTTCCATTATTTTGGGGCAAAATTGCAGAAATTTCCCTAATTTTGGGGCAAAAAACAGGAATTCTCCTTATTTTGGGGCAAAATTGCAGAAATTTCCCTTATTATGGGGAAAAATTGCAGAAATTTCTATTATTTTAGGGGAAAATTGCAGAAATTTCACTACTTGTGGTGCAAAAAGGCAGAAATTTTCTATATGTTGGGGCAAAAAGACAGAAATTCTCTTTATTTTGGGGCAAAACTCAGAAATTCCACTTATTTCGGGGCAAAATTCCAGAAATTTCCCTTATTTTGGGGAAAATTGCAAAAATTTCACTTATTTTGGTGCAAAATTGCAGAAATTTCATTTATTTCAGAGAAAAAAGGCAGAAATTTTCCTTATTTTGGGGCAAAAATGCAGAAATTCCTAATATTTTGTGCCAAAATTCAGAAATTCCCCTTATTTTTAGGTAAAAATGCTGAAATTTTCCTTATTTGGGGGCAAAAAGGCAGAAATTTCCCTTATATTGGGGCAAAATTGCAGAAATTTCAGTTATTTCAGGGTAATAAGTCTGAAATTTTCCTTATTTTGGGGCAAAAAAGGCAGAAATTCCCTTTGTTTTGGGGGAAAAAGACAGAAATTCCACTTATTTAGAGGCAAAAATGCAGAAATTCCCCTTATTATGAGGTAAAAAGGCTGAAATTCCCCTTATTTGGGGGCAAAAAGGCAGAGATTTCCCTTATTTTGGGGCAAAATTGCAGAAAATTTATTTATTTCCGGGTAATAAGTCAGAAATTTTCCTTATTTAAGGGCAAAAATGAGAAATTTTTTTTGTTTTGGGGGAAAAAGACACAAATTCCACTTATTTGGAGGCAAAAAGGCAGAAATTCCTTTTATTTTGGAGCAAAAATAAAGAAATTTCCCTTTTATATGGCAAAAAGTTATGCATTCCCCATATTTTCGGGCAAAAAGGCAAAAATTCCCCGTATTTTGGAGCAAAATTGCAGAAATTCCCCTAATTGTGGGGCAAAAAGGCAGAAATTCCCTATAAGTTGGGGCAAAAAGACAGAAATTCTCCTTATTTTGGGGCAAAACTCAGAAATTCCACTTATTTTGGGGCAAAATTGCAGAAATTTCACTTATTTCAGGGTAATAAGTCAGAAATTCCCCTTATTTTGAGGCAAAAAAGATAGATATTCTCTTTGTTTTGGGGGAAAAAGACAGAAATTCCACTTATTTAGAGGCAAAAAGGCAGAATTTTTTTTATTTTGGAGCAAAAATAAAGAAATTTCACTTTTTTATGGCAAAAAGGTATGCATTCTCCTTATTTTCGGGCAAAAAAGCAGAAATTCCCAGTATTTTGGAGCAAAATTGCAGAAATTCCCATAATTTTGGGGCAAAAGGCATAAATTCCCGATATTTTGGGGCAAAAATCAGAAATTCCCCTTATTTTGGGGCAAAATTCCAGAAATTTTCTTTAATTTGGGGCAAAATTGCAGGATTTACCTTATTTTAAGGTAAAATTGCAGAAATTTCCCTTATTTGGGGCAAAATTGAAGAAATTTTTCTTATAATGGGGAAAAAAGGCAGAAATTCCATATATTTTGTGGCAAAAATGCAGAAATTCCCCTTATTTTGAGGTATAAAGGCTGCAATTCTTCTTATTTGAGAGCAAAAAGGCAGAAATTTCCCTTATATTGGGACAAAATTGCAGAAATTTCACTTATTTGAGGGTAATGAGTCAGAAATTCCCCTTATTTTGGGGCAAAAAAGACAGAAATTCCCTTTGTTTTGGGGGAAAAAGACAGAAATTCCACTTATTTAGAGGAAAAAAGGCAGAAATTCCCCTTATTTTGGAGCAAAAATGAGGAAATTTCCCTTTTATATGGCAAAAAAATATGCATTCCCCTTACTTTCGGGCAAAAAGGCAGAAATTCCCCATATTTTTAGCAAAATTGCAGAAATTCCCCTAATTGTGCGGCAGAAAGGCAGAAATTCCTTATATGTTGGGGCAAAAAGATAGAAATTCTCCTTATTTTAGGGCAAAACTCAGAAATTCAACTTATTTGGGGCAAAATTGCAGAAATTTCACTTATTTCAGAGAAAAAAGGCAGAAATTTTCTTTATTTTGGGGCATAAAGGCAGAAATTCCTAATATTTTGTAGCAAAAATGCAGAAATTCTCCTTATTTTGAAGTAAAAAGGCTTACATTTTTTTTATTTGGGGGCAAAAAGGCAGAAATTTCTCTTATTTTGGGGCAAAATTGCAGAAATTTCCCTAATTGTGGGGCAAAAAACAGAAATTCCCATTATTTTGGGGCAAAATTGCAGATATTTCCCTTATTATGGGGAAAAATTGCATAAATTTCTTTTATTTTAGGGCAAAATTGCAGAAATTTCACTAATTGTGGGGCAAAAAAGCAGAAATTCTCCTTATTTGGGGGCAAAACTAAGAAATTCCACTTATTTTGGGGCAAAATTCCAGAAATTTCCCTTATTTTAGGGCAAAATTGCAGAAATTTCACTTATTTTGTGGCATAATTGCAGAAATTTCACTTATTTCAGAGAATAAAGGCAGAAATTTTCCTTATTTTGGGGCAAAAAGGCAGAAATTACTAATATTTTGTGCAAAAATTCAGAAATTCCACTTATTTGTAGGTAAAAATGCTGAAATTTTCCTTATTTGGGGGCAAAAAGGCAGAAATTTCCTTTATTTTGGGGCAAAATTGCAAAAATTTTACTTATTTCAGGGTAATAAGTCAGAAATTTCCCTTATTTTGGGGCAAAAAATACAGAAATTCCCTTTCTTTTGAGGGAAAAAGACAGAAATTCCACTTATTTAGAGGCAAAAAGGCAGAAATACTTCTTATTTTGGAGCAAAAATGAAGAAATTTCCCTTTTATATGGCAAAAAGGTATGCATTCCCCTTATTTTCGGGCAAAAAGGCAGAAATTCCCCGTATTTTTGAGCAAAATTCCAGAAATTCCCCTAATTGTGGGGCAAAAAGGCAGATATTCCCTATATGTTGGGGCAAAAAAACAAAATTCTCCTTATTTTGTGGCAAAACTCAGAAATTCCACTTATTTTGGGGCAAAATTGCAGAAATATCTTTTATTTCAGGGAAAAAAGGCAGAAATTTTCATTATATTGGGGCAAAATAAACAGAAATTCCCTTTGTTCTGGGGGAAAAAGACTGAAATTCCACTTATTTAGAGGCAAAAACGCAGAAATTCCCCTTATTTTGGGGTAAAATTTCAGAAATTTCAAATATTTCAGGGCAAAATTCAGAAATTCCCCTCATTTTGGGGCAAAAAGATGAAATCCCTAATTTTTGGCAAAAATTGAAGAAATTTCACTTATTTCGGGACAAAAAGGCAGAAATTCCACTTAATTTCGGGCAAAAAGGCAGAAATGACCCGTATTTTGGAGCAAAATTGCAGAAATTCCCCTAATATTGGTGCAAAAATGCAGAAATTCCCTTTATTTTGGGGCAAAAAGGCAGAAATTCTCCATATTTTGGTGCAAAAATCAGAAATTTCCCTTATTTTGATGTAAAATGCTGAAATTCCCCATATTTTGGGGCAAAAGGCAGAAATTTCTCTTATTTTGGGGCAAATTTGCAGAAATTTCACTTATTTTAGGGTAATAAGTTCGAAATTTTTCTTATTTTGGGGCAAAAAATACAGAAAATTCATTTGTTTTGGGGGAAAAAGACAGAAATTCCACTTATTTAGAGGCAAAAAGGCAAAAGTTCCCCTTATTTAGGAGCAAAAATGAAGAAATTTCCTTTTTTTATGGCAAAAAAGTATGCATTCTTTTTATTTTCGGACAAAAAGGCAGAAATTCCCTATATTTTGGGGTAAAAGGCAGAAATTCCCCTTATTTTGGGGCAAAATTGCAGAAATTTCCCTAATTGTTGGGCAAAATTGCAGAAATTTCCCTAATTGTGGGACAAAAAACAGATATTCCCCTTATTTTGTGGCAAAATTGCAGAAATTTCCATTATTATGGGGAAAAATTTCAGAAATTTCTTTTATTTTAGGGCAAAATTGCAGAAATTTCACTAATTGTGGAGCAAAAAGGCAGAAATTCTTTTTATTTTGGGCAAAACTCAGAAATTCAACTTATTTTGGGGCAAAATTGCAGAAATTTCGAATATTTCAGGGCAAACTGGCAGAAATTCCCCTCATTTTGGGACAAAAAGATGAAATCCTTAATTTTTGGATAAAATTGAAGAAATTTCACTTATTTCGGGACATAAAGGCAGAAATTCCACTTAATTTCATGCAAAAAGGCAGAAATGACTCGTATTTTGGAGTAAAATTGCAGAAATTCCCCCAATATTGGTGAAAAATGCAGAAATTCCCTTTATTTTGAGGCAAAAAGGCAGAAATTCTCCATATTTTGGGGCAAAAATCAGAAATTTCCCTTATTTTGATGTAAAATGCTGAAATTCCCCATATTTTGGGGCAAAAGGCAGAAATTTCCCTTATTTTGGTGCAAATTTGCAGAAATTTCACTTATTTCAGGGTAATAAGTCAGAAATTTTTCTTATTTTGGGGCAAAAAAGACAGAAATTTCATTTGTTTTGGGGAAAAAAGACAGAAATTCCACTTATTTAGAGGCAAAAAGGCAAAAGTTCCCCTCATTTTAAAGCAAAAAAGAAGAAATTTCCTTTTTTATGGCAAAAAGGTATGCATTCTTCTTATTTTCAGACAAAAAGACAGAAATTCCCAATATTTTGGGGCAAAAGGCAGAAATTTCCATTATTTTGGGGCAAAATTGCAGAAATTTCCCTAATTTTGGGGCAAAAAACAGAAATTCTCCTCATTTTGGGGCAAAATTGCAGAAATTTCCCTTATTATGGGGAAAAATTGCATAAATTTCTATTATTTTAGGGGAAAATTGCAGAAATTTCACTACTTGTGGGGCAAAAAGGCAGAAATTTTCTATATGTTGGGGCAAAAAGACAGAAATTCTCTTTATTTTGGGGCAAAACTCAGAAATTCCACTTATTTTGGGGCAAAATTCCAGAAATTTCCCTTATTTTGGGGCAAAATTGCAGAAATTTCAATTATTTTGGTGCAAAATTGCAGAAATTTCATTTATTTCAGAGAAAAAAGGCAGAAATTTTCCTTATTTTGGGGCAAAAATGCAGAAATTCCTAATATTTTGTGCCAAAATTCAGAAATTCCCCTTATTTTTAGGTAAAAAGGCTGAAATTTTCCTTATTTGGGGGCAAAAAGGCAGAAATTTCCCTTATATTGGGGTAAAATTGCAGAAATTTCAGTTATTTCAGGGTAATAAGTCTGAAATTTTCCTTATTTTGGGGCAAAAAAGACAGAAATTCCCTTTGTTTTGGGGGAAAAAGACAGAAATTCCACTTATTTAGAGGCAAAAATGCAGAAATTCCCCTTATTATGAGGTAAAAAGGCTGAAATTCCCCTTATTTGGGGGCAAAAAGGCAGAGATTTCCCTTATATTGGGGCAAAATTGCAGAAAATTTATTTATTTCCGGGTAATAAGTCAGAAATTTCCCTTATTTAAGGGCAAAAATGAGAAATTTTTTTTTGTTTTGGGGGAAAAAGACACAAATTCCACTTATTTGGAGGCAAAAAGGCAGAAATTCCTTTTATTTTGTAGCAAAAATAAAGAAATTTCCCTTTTATATGGCAAAAAGTTATGCATTCCCCATATTTTCGGGCAAAAAGGAAAAAATTCCCCGTATTTTGGAGCAAAATTGCAGAAATTCCCCTAATTGTCAGCCAAAGGCAGAAATTCCCTATAAGTTGGGGCAAAAATACAGAAATTCTCCTTATTTTGGGGCAAAACTCAGAAATTCCACTTATTTTGGGGCAAAATTGCAGAAATTTCACTTATTTCAGGGTAATAAGTCAGAAATTCCCCTTATTTTGAGGCAAAAAAGACAGAAATTCTCTTTGTTTTGGGGGAAAAAGACAGAAATTCCACTTATTTAGAGGCAAAAAGGCAGAAATTTTTTTTATTTTGGAGCAAAAATAAAGAAATTTCACTTTTTTATGGCAAAAAGGTATGCATTCTCCTTATTTTCGGGCAAAAAGGCAGAAATTCCCCGTATTTTGAAGCAAAATTGCAGAAATTCCCACAATTTTGGGGCAAAAGGCATAAATTCCCGATATTTTGGGGGCAAAATTCAGAAATTCTCCTTATTTTGGGGCAAAATTCCAGAAATTTTCATTATTTTGGGGCAAAATTGCAGGATTTACCTTATTTTAAGGTAAAATTGCAGAAATTTCCCTTATTTGGGGCAAAATTGCAGAAATTTCACTTATTTTCAGGTAAAAAGGTTGAAATTTCCTTTGTTTTGGGGCAAAAAGGAAGAAATTCCCCTTATTTTGTGGAAAAATTGCAGAAATTTTCTTTATTTTGGGGCAAAAAGGCAGAAATTTTCCTTATTTTGAGGTAATAAGGTTGAAATTCCCGTTATTTTGGGGCAAAAATGCAGAAATTCCCCTTATTTTAGGGTAAAATTTCAGAAATTTCAAATATTTCTGGGCAAAATGGCAGAAATTCCCCGTATTTTGGAGCAAAATTGCAGAAATTCCCCTAATTTTGGGGCAAAAGGCAGAAATTCCCTTTATTTTGGGGCAAAAATCAGAAATTCCCCTTATTTTGGGGCAAAATTCCCGAAATTTTTTTTATTTTGGAGCAAAATTGCAGGAATTTACCTTAATTTGGTGCAAAATTGCAGAAATTTCCCTTATTTGGGGCAAAATTGCAGAAATTTCACTTATTTTCAGGTAAAAAGCCTGAAATTTCCTTTATTTTGGAGCAAAAAGAGAGAAATTCCCCTTATTTTGGGGAAAAATTGCAGAAATTTTCTTCATCTTGGGGCAAAAAGGCAGAAATTCCATATATTTTGTGGCAAAAAGGCAGAAATTTCCCTTATTTTGAAATAATAAGGTTGAAATTCCTTTTATTTTGGGGCAAAAATGCAGAAATTCCCCTTATTTTGGGGTAAAATTTCAGAAATTTCAAATATTTCTGCGCAAAATGGCAGAAATTCCCCTTATTTTGGACAAAAAAATGAAATCCTTAATTTTTGGCTAAAATTGAAGAAATTTCACTTATTTCGGGACAAAAAGGCAGAAATTCCACTTAATTTCGGGCAAAAAGGCAGAAATGACCCGTATTTTGGAGCAAAATTGCAGAAATTCCTCTAATATTGGTGCAAAAATGAAGAAATTGCCTTTATTTTGGGGAAAAAGGCAGAAATTCCTATTATTTTTGTGCAAAAATCAGAAATTTCCCTTATTTTGATGTAAAATGCTGAAATTCCCCATATTTTAGGGCAAAAGGCAGAAATTTTCCTTATTTTGGTGCAAATTTGCAGAAATTTCACTTATTTCAGGGTAATAAGTCAGAATTTTTTTATTTTGGGGCAAAAAATACAGAAATTTCCTATGTTTTGGGGGAAAAAGACAGAAATTCCACTTATTTGGAGGCAAAAACGCAAAAGTTCCCCTTATTTTGGAGCAAAAATGAAGAAATTTCCCTTTTCTATGGCAAAAAGGTATGCATTCTTCTTATTTTTGGACAAAAAGTCAGAATTTCCCATATTTTGGGGCAAAAGGGAGAAATTTCCCTTATTTTGGTGCAAAATTGCAGAAATTTCCCTAATTGTGGGGCAAAAATTAGAAATTCCTTTTATTTTGGAGCAAAATTGCAAAAATTTCTCTTATTATGGGGAAAAATTGCAAAAATTTCTTTAATTTTAGGTAAAAATTGCAGAAATTTCACTAATTGTGGGGCAAAAAGGAAGAAATTCTCCTTATTTTTGGGCAAAACTCAGAAATTCCACTTATTTTGGTTCAAAATTCCAGAAATTTCTTTTATTTTGGGGCAAAATTGCAGAAATTTCACTTCTTTTGGTGCAAAATTGCAGAAATTTCACTTATTTCAGAGAAAAAAGGCAGAAATTTTCCTTATTTTGGGGCAAAAATGCAGAAATTCCTAATATTTTGTGCCAAAATTCAAAAATTCTTTTTATTTTGATGTAAAAAGACTGAAATTTCCCTTATTTAGGGGCAAATGCAGAAATTTTTATTATATTGGGACAAAATTGCAGAAATTTCACTTATTTCAGGGTAATAAGTCAGAAATTTTCCTTATTTTGGGGCAAAAAAGGCAGAAATTCTTTTTGCTTTGGGGGAAAAAGACAATAATTCCACTTATTTAGAGGCAAAAAGGCAAAAATTCCCCTTATTTTGGAGCAAAAATGAAAAAATTCCCTTTTTTATAGCAAAAAGTTATGCATTCCCCTTATTTTCGGGCAAAAAGGCAGAAATTCCTCGTATTTTGGAGCAAAATTACAGAAATTCCCCTAATTGTGGGGCAAAAAGGCAGAAATTATCTATATGTTGGGTCAAAAATACAGAAATTCTCCTTATTTTATGGCAAAACTCAGAAATTCCACTTATTTTGGGGCAAAATTCCAGAAATTTCCCTTATTTTGGGGCAAAATTGCAGAAATTTCTTTTACTTTGGGGCAAAATTGGAGAAATTTCACTTATTTTGGGGCAAAATTGCAGAAATTTCACTTATTTCAGGGAAAAAAGGCAGAAATTTACTTTGAGGTAATAAGGTTGAAATTCCCCATATTTTGGGGCAAAAAGGCAGAAATTCCCCTTATTTTGGAATAAAATTTAAGAAATTTCAATGAAGAAATGAAGAAATTTCCTTTTTCTATGGCAAAAAGGTATGCATTCTTCTTATTTTCAGACAAAAAGGCAGAAATTCCCCATATTTTGGGGCAAAAGGCAGAAATTCCCCTTATTTTGGGGCAAAATTGCAGAAATTTCATTAATTGTGGGGCAAAAATCAGAAATTCCTCTTATTTTGGGGCAAAATTGTAGAAATTCCCCTTATTATGGGGAAAAATTGCAAAAATTTCTTTTATTTTAGGGCAAAATTGCAGAAATTTCACTAATTGTGGGGCAAAAAGGCAGAAATTCTCCTTATTTTGGGGCAAAACTCAGAAATTCCACTTATTTTGGGGCAAAATTTCAGAAATTTCTTTTTTTTTGTGGCAAAATTGCAGAAATGTCACTTATTTTGGGGCAAAATTGCAGAAATTTCACTTATTTCAGAGAAAAAAGGCAGAAATTTTCCTTATTTTGGGGCAAAAAAGCAGAAATTCCTAATATTTTGTGCTAAAATTCAGAAATTCCCCTTATTTTGAGGTAAAAACGCTGAAATTCCCCTTATTTGGGTGCAAAAGGCAAAAATTTCCATTATATTGGGGCAAAATTGCAGAAATTTCACTTATTTCAGGGTAATAACTCAGAAATTTTCCTTATTTTGGAGCAAAAAAGACAGAAATTCCCTTTGTTTTGGGGGAAAAAGACAGAAATTCCACTTATTTAGAGGCAAAAAAGCAGAAATTCCCCTTATTTTGGAGCAAAAATGAAGAAATTTCCCTTTTTTATGGCAAAAAGGTATGCATTCTTCTTATTTTCGGCAAAAAGGCGGAAATTCCCCATATTTTGGGGCAAAAGGCAGAAATTCCCTTTATTTTGGGGCCAAAAGGCACAAATTTCTCTTATTTTTGGGCAAAATTGCAGAAATTTCATTTACTTCAAGGCAAAAAGTCAGAAATTCCCCTTATTTTGGGGCAAAAAGGAGAAATTTCTTTTATTATGGCACAAAATTGAAGAAATTTTTTTTATTTTGGAACAAAAAGGCAGAAATTTTCCATATTTTGGGGCAAAAGGCAGAAATTTTTCTTATTTTGAAGTAAAATGCAGAAATTCCCCTTATTTAGAGGTAAAATGCAGAAATTTCCAAATATTGGGGGAAAATGCAGAAATTACCTATATTTTGGGGCTAAAAGGCAGAAATTAACCGTATTTTGAAGCAAAATTGCAGAAATTCTCATAATTTTCGGGAAAAAGGCAGAAATTCTCTTTATTTTGGGGCAAAAAGACAGAAAATCTCCTTTTTTCGGGAGCATAAAGTCAGAAATTCTTCTTATTTTGTGGCAAAATTGCAGAAATTTCCTTCACATTGGGGCAAAATTGCAGAAATTTCCCTTATTTTGGGGCAAAATTGCAGAAATTTCACTTATTTCAGAAAAAAGGCAGAAATTTTCTTATTTTGGGGCAAAAAGGTAGAAATTTCTTTTATTTTGGTACAAAATTGCAGAAATTTTTATTTTGGGGCAAAAAGGCAGCAATTCCCCATATTTTGGGGCAAAAAGGCAGAAATTCCCCTTATTATGAGGTAAAAAGGCTGAAATTCCCCTTATTTTCGGGCAAAAAGTCAGAAATTTTCCTTATTTTTGTGCAAAAAGACAGAAATTTCGTTTATTTTGGGGGAAAAGGGAGAAATTGCACTTATTTTGAGTTAAAAAGGCAGAAAATCCCTTATTTTGGGGCAAAAATGAAGAAATTTCATGTTTTTACGACAAAAAGGTAAATATTCCCTTTATTTTCGGGCAAAAAGGCAGAAATTCCCCATATTTTGTAGCAAAATTGCAAAAATTCCCCTAATTTTGTGGCAAAAAGGCATTAATTCCCCTTATTTTAAGGGAAAACTTCAGAAATTTCACTTATTTCGCAGCAAAATGGCAGAAATTTCCTTTATTTTCGGCGAAAAAAGCAGAAAATCCCTGTATTTTGGAGCAAAATTGCAGAAATTCACCTAATGTTGGGGTAAAAAATACAGTAATTTTCTTTATTTTAGGGCCAAAAAGGCAGAAATTCTCCTTATTTTGGGGCAAAAGGCAGAAATTCCCCTTTTTTTAGGGCAAAATTGCAGAAATTTCCCTTATTTGGGGGCAAAAAAACAGAAATTTTCCTTATTTTGGGGAAAAATTACAGAAATTTCCCTAATTGTGGGGCAAAAAAAGAAATTCCCCTTATTTTGGGGCAAAATTGCAGAAATTTCCTTTATTATGGGAAAAAATTGCAAAAATTTCTTTTATTTTAGGGCAAAATTGCAGAAATTTCACTAATTGTGGGCAAAAAGGCAGAAATTCTTTTTATTTTGGGGGAAAACTCAGAAATTCCACTTATTTGGGGGCAAAATTCCAGAAATTTTCCTTATTTTGGAAAAAAATTGCAGAAATTTCACTTATTTTGGGGCAAAATTGCAGAAATTTCATTTATATCACAGAAAAAAGGCAGAAATTTTCTTTATTTTGGGGCAAAAACCAGAAATTCCTAATATTTTGTGCCAAACTTCAGAAATTCCTTTTATTTTGAGGTAAAAAGGCTGAAATTACCCTTATTTGGGGGCAAAAAGCAGAAATTTCCCTTATATTGGGGCAAAATTGCAGAAATTTCTCTTATTTCAGGGTAATCATTCAGAAATTTTCCTTATTTTGGGGCAAAAAAAGACAGAAATTCCCTTTGTTTTGAGGGAAAAAGACAGAAATTCCACTTATTTAGAAGCAAAAAGGCAGAAATTTTCCTTATTTTGGAGCAAAAATGAAGAAATTTTCCTTTTATATGGCAAAAAGGTATGCATTCCCCTTATTTTCGGGCAAAAAGGCAGAAATTCCCCGTATTTTGGAGCAAAATTGCAGAAATTCTCATAATTGTGGGGCAAAAAGGCAGAAATTCCCTATATGTTGGGGCAAAAAGACAGAAATTCTTCTTATTATGGGGCAAAACTCAGAAATTCCACTTATTTTAGAGAAAAATTTTAGAAATATCTCTTATTTCAGGGAACAAAGGCAGAAATTTTCCTTATATTGGGGCAAAAAGGCAGAAATTCCTAATATTTGTGGCAACAATGCAGAAATTCCCTTTATTTTTAGGTTAAAAGGCTGAAATTCCCCTTATTTGAAAGCAAAAATGCAGAAATTTCTCTTATTTTGGGGCAAAATTGCAGAAATTTCACGTATTTCAGGGTAATAAGTCAGAAATTCCCCTTGTTTTGGGGCAAAAAAGACAGAAATTCCCTTTGTTTTGGGGGAAAAAGACAAATTCCACTTATTTAGAGGCAAAAAGGCAGAAATTACCCTTATTTTGGAGCAAAAATGAAGAAATTTTACTTTTTTATGGTAAAAAGGTATGCATTCACCATATTTTCAGACAAAAAGGCAGAAATTCCCCGTATTTTGGAGCAAAATTGCAGAAATTCCCCTAATTTTGGGGCAAAAGGCAGAAATTCCCTTTATTTTGAAGCAAAAATCAGAAATTCCCCTTATTTTGGGGCAAAATTCCAGAAATTTTCTTTATTTTGGGGCAAAATTGCAGGAAATTACCTTATTTTGGGGTAAAATTGGAGAAATTTCTCTCATTTGGGGCAAAATTGCAGAAATTTCACATATTGTCAGGTAAAAAGGCAGAAATTCCAAATATTTTGTGGTACAAATGCAGAAATTCCCCTTATTTTTAGGTTAAAAGTCTGAAATTTCCCTTATTTGGAAGCAAAAATGCAGAAATTTCCCTAATTTTTGGGCAAAATTGCAGAAATTTCACTTATTTCAGGGTAATAAGTCAGAAATTCCCCTTATTTTGAGGCAAAAAAGACAGAAATTCCCTTTGTTTTGGGGGAAAAAGACAGAAATTCCACTTATTTAAAGACAAAAATGCAGAAATTTCTCTTATTTTGGAGCAAAAATGAAGAAATTTCACTTTTTTATGGCAAAAAGGTATGCATTCCCCTTATTTTCGGGCAAAAAGGCAGAAATTCCCCGTGTTTTGGAGCAAAATTGCAGAAATTCCCCTAATTTTGGGGCAAAAGGCAGAAATTCCCTTTATTTTGGGGCAAAAATCAGAAATTCCCCTTATTTTGGGGCAAAATTCCAGAAATTTTTTTATTTTGGAGCAAAATTGCAGGAATTTACCTTAATTTGGGGCAAAATTGCAGAAATTTCCCTTATTTGGGGCAAAATTGCAGAAATTTCACTTATTTTCAGGTAAAAAGGCTGAAATTTCCTTTATTTTGGAGCAAAAAGAGAGAAATTCCCCTTATTTTGGGGAAAAATTGCAGAAATTTTCTTTATTTTGGGGCAAAAAGGCAGAAATTCCATATATTTTGTGGCAAAAAGGCAGAAATTTCCCTTATTTTGAAATAATAAGGTTGAAATTCCTTTTATTTTGGGGCAAAAATGCAGAAATTCCCCTTATTTTGGGGTAAAATTTCAGAAATTTCAAATATTTCTGGGCAAAATGGCAGAAATTCCCCTTATTTTGGGGCAAAAAAATGAAATCCTTAATTTTTGGCTAAAAATGAAGAAATTTCACTTATTTCGGGACAAAAAGGCAGAAATTCCACTTAATTTCGGGCAAAAAGGCAGAAATGACCCGTATTTTGGAGCAAAATTGCAGAAATTCCTCTAATATTGGTGCAAAAATGAAGAAATTGCCTTTATTTTGGGGAAAAAGGCAGAAATTCCTAATATTTTTGTGCAAAAATCAGAAATTTCCCTTATTTTGATGTAAAATGCTGAAATTCCCCATATTTTAGGGCAAAAGGCAGAAATTTTCCTTATTTTGGGGCAAATTTGCAGAAATTTCACTTATTTCAGGGTAATAAGTCAGAATTTTTTTATTTTGGGGCAAAAAAGACAGAAATTTCCTTTGTTTTGGGGGAAAAATACAGAAATTCTACTTATTTGGGGGCAAAAACGCAAAAGTTCCCCTTATTTTGGAGCAAAAATGAAGAAATTTCCCTTTTCTAGGGCAAAAAGGTATGCATTTTTCTTATTTTCAGACAAAAAGGAAGAAATTTCCCATATTTTGGGGCAAAAGGCAGAAATTCCCCTTATTTTGGTGCAAAATTGCAGAAATTTCCCTAATTGTGGGGCATAAATTAGAAATTCCTTTTATTTTGGAGCAAAATTGCAAAAATTTCCCTTATTATGGGGAAAAATTGCAAAAATTTCTTTAATTTTAGGTAAAAATTGCAGAAATTTCACTAATTGTGGGGCAAAAAGGCAGAAATTCTCCTTATTTTTGGGCAAAACTCAGAAATTCCACTTATTTTGGTTCAAAATTCCAGAAATTTCTTTTATTTTGGGGCAAAATTGCAGAAATTTCACTTATTTTGGTGCAAAATTGCAGAAATTTCACTTATTTCAGAGAGAAAAGGCAGAAATTTTCCTTATTTTGGGGCAAAAAGGCAGAAATTCCTAATATTTTGTGCCAAAATTCAGAAATTCTTTTTATTTTGACGTAAAAAGACTGAAATTTCCCTTATTAAGGGGCAAATGCAGAAATTTTTATTATATTGGGGCAAAATTGCAGAAATTTCACTTATTTCAGGGTAATAAGTCAGAAATTTTCCTTATTTTGGGGCAAAAAAAGGCAGAAATTCTTTTTGCTTTGGGGGAAAAAGACAATAATTCCACTTATTTAGAGGCAAAAAGGCAAAAATTCCCCTTATTTTGGAGCAAAAATGAAGAAATTTCCCTTTTTTATAGCAAAAAGTTATGCATTCTCCTTATTTTAGGGCAAAAAGGGAGAAATTCCTCGTATTTTGGAGCAAAATTACAGAAATTCCGCTAATTGTGGGGCAAAAAGGCAGAAATTATCTATATGTTGGGTCAAAAATACAGAAATTCTTCTTATTTTATGGCAAAACTCAGAAATTCCACTTATTTTGGGGCAAAATTCCAGAAATTTCTCTTATTTTGGGGCAAAATTGCAGAAATTTCTTTTATTTTGGGGCAAAATTGGAGAAATTTCACTTATTTTGGGGCAAAATTGCAGAAATTTCACTTATTTCAGGGAAAAAAGGCAGAAATTTATTTTGATGTAATAAGGTTGAAATTCCCCATATTTTGGGGCAAAAAGGCAGAAATTCCCCTTATTTTGGAATAAAATTTAAGAAATTTCAATGAAGAAATGAAGAAATTTCCTTTTTCTATGGCAAAAAGGTATGCATTCTTCTTATTTTCAGACAAAAAGGCAGAAATTCCCCATATTTTGGGGCAAAAGGCAGAAATTCCCCTTATTTTGGGGCAAAATTGCAGAAATTTCATTAATTGTGAGGCAAAAATCAGAAATTCCTCTTATTTTGGGGCAAAATTGTAGAAATTCCCCTTATTATGGGGAAAAATTGCAAAAATTTCTTTTATTTTAAGGCAAAATTGCAGAAATTTCACTAATTGTGGGGCAAAAAGGCAGAAATTCTCCTTATTTTGGGGCAAAACTCAGAAATTCCACTTATTTTGGGGCAAAATTTCAGAAATTTCTTTTTTTTGTGGCAAAATTGCAGAAATGTCACTTATTTTGGGGCAAAATTGCAGAAATTTCACTTATTTCAGAGAAAAAAGGCAGAAATTTTCCTTATTTTGGGGCAAAAAGGCAGAAATTCCTAATATTTTGTGCCAAAATTCAGAAATTCCCCTTATTTTGAGGTAAAAACGCTGAAATTCCCCTTATTTGGGGGCAAAAGGCAAAAATTTCCATTATATTGGGGCAAAATTGCAGAAATTTCACTTATTTCAGGGTAATAACTCAGAAATTTTCTTTATTTTGGGGCAAAAAAGACAGAAATTCCCTTTGTTTTGGGGGAAAAAAGACAGAAATTCCACTTATTTAGAGGCAAAAAAGCAGAAATTCCCCTTATTTTGGAGCAAAAATGAAGAAATTTCCCTTTTTTATGGCCAAAAGGTATGCATTCTTCTTATTTTCGGCAAAAGGCGGAAATTCCCCATATTTTGGGGCAAAAGGCAGAAATTCCCTTTATTTTGGGGCCAAAAGGCACAAATTTCTGTTATTTTTGGGCAAAATTGCAGAAATTTCATTTACTTCAAGGCAAAAAGTCAGAAATTCCCCTTATTTTGGGGCAAAAAGGAGAAATTTCTTTTATTATGGCACAAAATTGAAGAATTTTTTTTATTTTGGAACAAAAAGGCAGAAATTCCCCATATTTTGGGGCAAAAGGCAGAAATTTTTCTTATTTTGAGGTAAAATGCAGAAATTCCCCTTATTTAGAGGTAAAATGCAGAAATTTCCAAATATTGGGGGAAAATGCAGAAATTACCTATATTTTGGGGCTAAAAGGCAGAAATTAACCGTATTTTGAAGCAAAATTGCAGAAATTCTCATAATTTTCGGGAAAAAGGCAGAAATTCTCTTTATTTTGGGGCAAAAAGACAGAAAATCTCCTTTTTTCGGGAGCATAAAGTCAGAAATTCTTCTTATTTTGTGGCAAAATTGCAGAAATTTCCTTCACATTGGGGCAAAATTGCAGAAATTTCCCTAATTTTGGGGCAAAATTGCAGAAATTTCACTTATTTCAGAAAAAAGGCAGAAATTTTCTTATTTTGGGGCAAAAAGGTAGAAATTTCTTTTATTTTGGTACAAAATTGCAGAAATTTTTATTTTGGGGCAAAAAGGCAGAAATTCCCCATACTTTAGGGCAAAAAGGCAGAAATTCCCCTTATTATGAGGTAAAAAGGCTGAAATTCCCCTTATTTTCGGGCAAAAAGTCAGAAATTTTCCTTATTTTTGTGCAAAAAAACAGAAATTTCGTTTATTTTGGGGGAAAAGGGAGAAATTGCACTTATTTTGAGTTAAAAAGGCAGAAAATCCCTTATTTTGGGGCAAAAATGAAGAAATTTCATGTTTTTACGACAAAAAGGTAAATATTCCCTTTATTTTCGGGCAAAAAGGCAGAAATTCCCCATATTTTGTAGCAAAATTGCAAAAATTCCCCTAATTTTGTGGCAAAAAGGCATTAATTCCCCTTATTTTAAGGGAAAACTTCAGAAATTTCACTTATTTCGCAGCAAAATGGCAGAAATTTCCTTTATTTTCGGCGAAAAAAGCAGAAAATCCCTGTATTTTGGAGCAAAATTGCAGAAATTCACCTAATGTTGGGGTAAAAAATACAGTAATTTTCTTTATTTTAGGGCCAAAAAGGCAGAAATTCTCCTTATTTTGGGGCAAAAGGCAGAAATTCCCCCTTTTTTAGGGCAAAATTGCAGAAATTTCCCTTATTTGGGGGCAAAAAAACAGAAATTTTCCTTATTTTGGGGAAAAATTACAGAAATTTCCCTAATTGTGGGGCAAAAAAAGAAATTCCCCTTATTTTGGGGCAAAATTGCAGAAATTTCCTTTATTATGGGAAAAAATTGCAAAAATTTCTTTTATTTTAGGGCAAAATTGCAGAAATTTCACTAATTGTGGGCAAAAAGGCAGAAATTCTTTTTATTTTGGGGAAAAACTCAGAAATTCCACTTATTTGGGGGCAAAATTCCAGAAATTTTCCATATTTTGAAAAAAAATGCATAAATTTCACTTATTTTGGGGCAAAATTGCAGAAATTTCATTTATATCACAGAAAATAGGCAGAAATTTTCTTTATTTTGGGGCAAAAACCAGAAATTCCTAATATTTTGTGCCAAACTTCAGAAATTCCTTTTATTTTGAGGTAAAAAGGCTGAAATTACCCTTATTTGGGGGCAAAAAAGCAGAAATTTCCCTTATATTGGGGCAAAATTGCAGAAATTTCTCTTATTTCAGGGTAATAACTCAGAAATTTTCTTTATTTTGGGGCAAAAAAGACAGAAATTCCCTTTGTTTTGAGGGAAAAAGACAGAAATTCCACTTATTTAGAAGCAAAAAGGCAGAAATTCCTAATATTTTGGTGCAAAAATCAGAAATTTCCTTTATTTTGATGTAAAATGCTGAAATTCCCCATATTTTGGGGCAAAAGGCAGAAATTTCTCTTATTTTGGGGCAAATTTGCAGAAATTTCACTTATTTCAGGGTAATAAGTCAGAAATTTTCATATTTTGGGGCAAAAAAGACAGAAATTTCCTTTGTTTTGGGGGAAAAAGACAGAAATTCCACTTATTTGGAGGCAAAAATGCAAAAGTTCCCCTTATTTTTGAGCAAAAATGACGAAATTTCCCTTTTTTATGGCAAAAAGGTATGCATTCTTTTTATTTTCGGACAAAAAGGCAGAAATTCCCCATATTTTGGGGCAAAAGACAGAAATTCCCCTTATTTTGGGGCAAAATTGCAGAAATTTCCCTAATTGTGGGAAAAAAATCAGAACTTCCACTTATTTTGGGGCAAAATTGCAGAAATTTCCCTTATTATGGGGAAAAATTGCAAAAATTTCTTTTATTTTAGGGCAAAATTGCAGAAATTTCACTAATTGTGGGGCAAAAAGGCAGAAATTCTCTTTATTTTGGGGCAAAACTCAGAAATTTCACTTATTTTAGGGCAAAAATTCAGAAATTTCCCTTATTTTGGGGCAAAATTGCAGAAATTTCACTTATTTTGGTGCAAAATTGCAGAAATTTCACTTATTTCAGAGAAAAAAGGCAGAAATTTTTCCTATTTTGGGGCAAAAGTGCAGAAATTCCTAATATTTTGTGCCAAAATTCAGAAATTCCTTTTATTTTGAGGTAAAAAGGCTGAAATTCCCCTTATTTGGGGGCAAAGAGGCAGAAATTTCCCTTATATTGGGGAAAAATTGCAGAAATTTCACTTATTTCAGGGTAATAAGTCAGAAATTATTCTTATTTTGGGGCAAAAAAGACAGAAATTCCCTTTATTTTGGGGGAAAAAGACAGAAATTCCACTTATTTAGAGGCAAAAATGCAGAAATTCCCCTTATTATGAGGGAAAAAGGCTGAAATTCCCCTTATTTGGGAGGAAAAAGGCAGAAATTTCCCATTATTTTGGGGCAAAATTGCAGAAATTTTACTTATTTCAGGGTAATAAGTCAGAAATTCCTTTTATTATGGGGCAAAAAGACAGAAATTCCCTTTGTTTTGGGGGAAAAAGACAGAAATTCCACTTATTTAGAAGCAAAAAGGCAGAAATTTTCCTTATTTTGGGGAAAAAATGAAGAAATTTCCCTTTTATATGGCAAAAAGGTATGCATTCCCCTTATTTTCTGGCAAAAAGGCAGAAATTCCCCGTATTTTGCAGCAAAATTGCAGAAATTCCCCTAATTGTGGGGCAAAAAGACAGAAATTCTCCTTATTTTGGGGCAAAACTCAGAAATTCCACTTTTTTTGGAGCAAAAGTGAAGAAATATCTCTTATTTCAGGGAAAAAAGGCAGAAATTTTCCTTATATTGGGGCAAAAAGGCAGAAATTCCTAATATTTTTTGGCAAAAATGTAGAAATTCCCCTTATTTTTAGGTTAAAAGGCTGAAATTCCCCTTATTTGGAAGCAAAGATGCAGAAATTTCCCTTATTTTGGGGCAAAATTGCAGAAATTTCACTTATTTTGGGGCAAAATTGCAGAAATTTCCCGTATTTCAGGGAAAAAGGCAGAAATTTTCCTTATTTTGGGGCAAAAATGCAGAAATTCCTAATATTTTGTGTCAAAAATGCAGAAATTCTTATTTTGAGGTAAAAATGCTGAAATCCCCTTATTTGGGGGCAAAAAGGCAGAAATTTCCTATATGTTGGGGCAAAATTGCAGAAATTTCACTTATTTCAGGGTAATAAGTAAGAAATTCCCCTTATTTTGGGGCAAAAAAGACAGAAATTCCCTTTGTTTTGGGGGAAAAAGACAGAAATTCCACTTATTTAGAAGCAAAAAGGCAGAAATTCCCCTTATTTTGGAGCAAAAATGAAGAAATTTCACTTTTTTATGGCAAAAAGGTATGCATTCCCCTTATTTTCGGGCAAAAAGGCAGAAATTCCCCGTATTTTGGAGCAAAATTGCAGAAATTCTCCTAATTTTGGGGCAAAAGGCAGAAATTCCCTTTATTTTGGGGCAAAAATCAGAAATTCCCCTTATTTTGGGGCAAAATTCCAGAATTTTTTTTTATTTTGGGGCAAAATTGCAGGAATTTACCTTATTTGGGGGCAAAATTGCAAAAATTTCCCTTATTTGGGGCAAAATTGCAGAAATTTCACTTATTTTCAGGTAAAAAGGCTGAAATTTCCTTTATTTTTGGGCAAAAATGGAGAAATTCCCCTTATTTTGGGGAAAAATTGAAGAAATTTTCCTTATTTTGGGGCAAAAATGCAGAAATTCCTAATATTTTGTGTCAAAAATGCAGAAATTCTTATTTTGAGGTAAAAATGCTGAAATCCCCTTATTTGGGGGCAAAAAGGCAGAAATTTCCTATATGTTGGGGCAAAATTGCAGAAATTTCACTTATTTCAGGGTAATAAGTAAGAAATTCCCCTTATTTTGGGGCAAAAAAGACAGAAATTCCCTTTGTTTTGGGGGAAAAAGACAGAAATTCCACTTATTTAGAGGCAAAAAGGCAGAAATTCCCCTTATTTTGGAGCAAAAATGAAGAAATTTCACTTTTTTATGGCAAAAAGGTATGCATTCCCCTTATTTTCGGGCAAAAAGGCAGAAATTCCCCGTATTTTGGAGCAAAATTGCAGAAATTCTCCTAATTTTGGGGCAAAAGGCAGAAATTCCCTTTATTTTGGGGCAAAAATCAGAAATTCCCCTTATTTTGGGGCAAAATTCCAGAATTTTTTTTTATTTTGGGGCAAAATTGCAGGAATTTACCTTATTTTGGGGCAAAATTGCAAAAATTTCCCTTATTTGGGGCAAAATTGCAGAAATTTCACTTATTTTCAGGTAAAAAGGCTGAAATTTCCTTTATTTTTGGGCAAAAATGGAGAAATTCCCCTTATTTTGGGGAAAAATTGAAGAAATTTTCCTTATTTTGGGGCAAAAAGGCAGAAATTCAGTATATTTTGTGGCAAAAAGGCAGAAATTTCTCTTATTTTGAGATAATAAGGTTGAAATTCCCCTTATTTGGGGCAAAAAGGCAGAAATACCCCTTATTTTGGGGTAAAATTTCAGAAATTTCAAATATTTCTAGGCAAAATGGCAGAAATTCCCCTTATATTGGGGCAAAAAGATGAAATCCCTAATTTTTGGCTAAAATTAAAGAAATTTCACTTATTTCGGGACAAAAAGGGAGAAATTCCACTTAATTTCGGGCAAAAAGGCAGAAATGACCCGTATTTTGGAGCAAAATTGCAGAAATTCCCCTAATATTGATGCAAAAATGAAGAAATTCCCTTTATTTTGGTGCAAAAAGGCAAAAATTCCTAATATTTTGGTTCAAAAATCAGAAATTTCCCTTATTTTGATGTAAAATGCTAAAATTCCCCATATTTTGGGGCAAAAGGCAGAAATTTCCCTTATTTTGGGGCAAATTTGCAGAAATTTCACTTATTTCAGAGTAATAAGTCAGAAATTTTTCTTATTTTGGGGCAAAAAAGACAGAAATTTCCTTTGTTTTGGGGGAAAAAGACAGAAATTCCACTTATTTGGAGGCAAAAACGCAAAAGTTCCCCTTATTTTGGAGCAAAAATGACGAAATTTCCCTTTTTTATGGCAAAATGTATGCATTCTTCTTATTTTCGGACAAAAAGGCAGAAATTCTCCATATTGTGGGGCAAAAGGCAGAAATTTCCCTTATTTTGGGGCAAAATTGCAGAAATTTCCCTAATTGTGGGGCAAAAATCAGAAATTCCGCTTATTTTGGGGCAAAATTGCAGAAATTTCCCTTATTATGGGGAAAAATTGCAAAAATTTCTTTTATTTTAGGGCAAAATTGCAAAAATTTCACTAATTGTGGGGCAAAAAGGCAGAAATTCTCCTTATTTTGTGGCAAAACTCAGAAATTTCACTTATTTTGGGGCAAAATTCCAGAAATTTCCCTTATTTTGGGGCAAAATTGCAGAAATTTCACTTATTTTGGTGCAAAATTGCAGAAATTTTACTTATTTCAGAGAAAAAGCAGAAATTTTCCTTATTTTGGGGAAAAAAGGCAGAAATTCCTAATATTTTGTGCCAAAATTCAGAAATTCCCGTTATTTTGAGGTAAAAAGGCTGATATACCCATTATTTGGGGGCAAAAAGGCAGAAATTTCCCTTATATTGAGGCAAAATTGCAGAAATTTCACTTATTTCAGGGTAATAAGTCAGAAATTTTCCTAATTTTGGGGCAAAAAAGATAGAAATTCCCTTTATTTTGGGGGAACAAGACAGAAATTCCACTTATTTAGAGGCAAAAGTGCAGAAATTCCCCTTATTATGAGGTAAAAAGGCTGAAATTCCCCTTATTTGGGAGGATAAAGGCAGAAATTTCCCTTATTTTGGGGCAAAATTGCAGAAATTTTACTTATTTCAGGGTAATAAGTCATAAATTCCTCTTATTTTGGGGCAAAAATGACAGAAATTCCCTTAGTTTTGGGAGAAAAAGACAGAAATTCCACTTATTTAGAGGCAAAAATGCAGAAATTTTCCTTATTTTGGAGCAAAAATGAAGAAATTTCCCTTTTATATGGCAGAAAGTTATGCATTCCCCTTATTTTCGGGCAAACAGGCAGAAATTCTCCGTATTTTGGAGCAAAATTGCAGAAATTCCCCTAATTGTGGGGCAAAAAGGCAGAAATTCCCTATATGTTGGGGCAAAAAGACAGAAATTCTCCTTATTTTGGGGCCAAACTCAGAAATTCCGCTTATTTTGGAGCAAAATTGCAGAAATATCTCTTATTTCAGGGAAAAAAGGCAGAAATTTTCTTTATATTGGGGCAAAAAAGCAGAAATTCCTAATATTTTGTGGCAAAAATGCAGAAATTTTCCTTATTTTTAGGTTAAATGTCTGAAATTCGCCTTATTTGGAAGCAAAAATGTAGAAATTCCCCTTATTTTGGGGCAAAATTGCAGAAATTTCACTTATTTCAGGGTAATAAGTCAGAAATTTTTCTTATTTTGGGGCAAAAAAGAAAGAAATTTCCTTTGTTTTGGGGGAAAAAGACAGAAATTCCACTTATTTGGAGGCAAAAACGCAAAAGTTCCCCTTATTTTGGAGCAAAAATGACGAAATTTCCCTTTTTTATGGCAAAATGTATGCATTCTTCTTATTTTCGGACAAAAAGGCAGAAATTCTCCATATTGTGGGGCAAAAGGCAGAAATTTCCCTTATTTTGGGGCAAAATTGCAGAAATTTCCCTAATTGTGGGGCAAAAATCAGCAATTCCGCTTATTTTGGGGCAAAATTGCAGAAATTTCCCTTATTATGGGGAAAAATTGCAAAAATTTCTTTTATTTTAGGGCAAAATTGCAAAAATTTCACTAATTGTGGGGCAAAAAGGCAGAAATTCTCCTTATTTTGTGGCAAAACTCAGAAATTTCACTTATTTTGGGGCAAAATTCCAGAAATTTCCCTTATTTTGGGGCAAAATTGCAGAAATTTCACTTATTTTGGTGCAAAATTGCAGAAATTTTACTTATTTCAGAGAAAAAGCAGAAATTTTCCTTATTTTGGGGAAAAAAGGCAGAAATTCCTAATATTTTGTGCCAAAATTCAGAAATTCCCGTTATTTTGAGGTAAAAAGGCTGATATACCCATTATTTGGGGGCAAAAAGGCAGAAATTTCCCTTATATTGAGGCAAAATTGCAGAAATTTCACTTATTTCAGGGTAATAAGTCAGAAATTTTCCTAATTTTGGGGCAAAAAAGATAGAAATTCCCTTTACTTTGGGGGAACAAGACAGAAATTCCACTTATTTAGAGGCAAAAGTGCAGAAATTCCCCTTATTATGAGGTAAAAAGGCTGAAATTCCCCTTATTTGGGAGGATAAAGGCAGAAATTTCCCTTATTTTGGGGCAAAATTGCAGAAATTTTACTTATTTCAGGGTAATAAGTCATAAATTCCTCTTATTTTGGGGCAAAAATGACAGAAATTCCCTTAGTTTTGGGAGAAAAAGACAGAAATTCCACTTATTTAGAGGCAAAAATGCAGAAATTTTCCTTATTTTGGAGCAAAAATGAAGAAATTTCCCTTTTATATGGCAGAAAGTTATGCATTCCCCTTATTTTCGGGCAAACAGGCAGAAATTCTCCGTATTTTGGAGCAAAATTGCAGAAATTCCCCTAATTGTGGGGCAAAAAGGCAGAAATTCCCTATATGTTGGGGCAAAAAGACAGAAATTCTCCTTATTTTGGGGCCAAACTCAGAAATTCCGCTTATTTTGGAGCAAAATTGCAGAAATATCTCTTATTTCAGGGAAAAAAGGCAGAAATTTTCTTTATATTGGGGCAAAAAAGCAGAAATTCCTAATATTTTGTGGCAAAAATGCAGAAATTTTCCTTATTTTTAGGTTAAATGTCTGAAATTCGCCTTATTTGGAAGCAAAAATGTAGAAATTCCCCTTATTTTGGGGCAAAATTGCAGAAATTTCACTTATTTCAGGGTAATAAGTCAGAAATTTCCCTTATTTTGGGGCAAAAAAGACAGAAATTCCCTTTGTTTTTGGGGAAAAAGACAGAAATTCCACTTATTTAGAGGCAAAAAGGCAGAAATTCCCCTTATTTTAGAGCAAAAATGAAGAAATTTCACTTTTTTATGGCAAAAAGGTATGCATTCCTTTTATTTTCGGACAAAAATTCAGAAATTCCCCGTATTTTGGAGCAAAATTGCAGAAATTCCCCTAATTTTGGGGCAAATGGCAGAAATTCCCTTTATTTTAGGGCAAAAATCAGAAATTCCCCTTATTTTGGGGCAAAATTCCAGAAATTTTCTTTATTTTGGGGCAAAATTGCAAAAATTTACATTTTTTTGGGGCAAAATTTCAGAAATATCACTTATATTCAGGTAAAAAGGCTGAAATATCCTTTATTTTCGGGCAAAAAGAGCGAAATTCCCCTTATTTTTGGGGAAAAATTGCAGAAATTTTCCTTATTTTGGGGCAAAAAGGCAGAAATTTCGTATATTTTGTGGCAAAAAGGCAGAAATTTCCTTTATTTTGAGGTAATAAGGTTGAAAATCCCCTTAATTTGGGGCAAAAAGGCAGAAATTCCCCTTATTTTGGGGTAAAATTTCAGAAATTTCAAATATTTCTGGGCAAAATTGCAGAAATTCCCCTTATTTTGGGGCAAAAAGATGAAATCCCTAATTTTTGGCTAAAATTGAAGAAATTTCACTTATTTCGGGACAAAAAGGCAGAAATTCCACGTAATTTCTGGCAAAAAGGCAGAAATGACCCGTATTTTGGAGCAAAATTGCAGAAATTCTCCTAATTTTGGGGCAAAAAGCAGAAATTCCCTTTATTTTGGGACAAAAAGGCAAAAATTCCTAATATTTTGGTGCAAAAATCAGAAATTTCCCTTATTTTGATGTAAAATGCTGAAATTCCCCATATTATGGGGCAAAAGGCAGAAATTTCCCTTATTTTTAGGCAAATTTGCAGAAATTTCACTTATTTCAGGGTAATAAGTCAGAAATTTTTCTTATTTTGGGGCAAAAAACACAGAAATTTCCTTTGTTTGGGGGGAAAAAGACAGAAATTTCACTTATTTGGAGGCAAAAATGCAAAAGTTCCCCTTATTTTGGAGCAAAAATGAAGAAATTTCCCTTTTTTATGGCAAAATGTATGCATTCTTCTTATTTTCGGACAAAAAGGCAGAAATTCTCCATATTTTGGGGCAAAGGCAGAAATTCCCCTTATTTTGGGGCAAAATTGCAGAAATTTCCCTAATTGTGGGGCAAAAATCAGAAATTCCGCTTATTTTGGTGCAAAATTGCAGAAATTTCCCTTATTATGGGGAAAAATTGCAAAAAATTCTTTTATTTTAGGGCAAAATTGCAGAAATTTCACTAATTGTGGGGCAAAAAGGCAGAAATTCTCCTTATTTTGGGGCAAAACTCAGAAATTTCAATTATTTTGGGGCAAAATACCAGAAATTTCCCTTATTTTGGGGCAAAATTGCAGAAATTTCACTTATTTTGGTGCAAAATTGCAGAAATTTTACTTATTTCAGAGAAAAAGCAGAAATTTTCCTTATTTTGGGGCAAAAGGCAGAAATTCCTAATATTTTGTGCCAAAATTCAGAAATTCCCGTTATTTTGAGGTAAAAAGGCTGATATTCCCATTATTTGGGGGCAAAAAGGCAGAAATTTCCCCTATATTGAGGCAAAATTGCAGAAATTTCACTTATTTCAGGGTAATAAGTCAAAAATTTTCCTTATTTTGGGGCAAAAAAGATAGAAATTCTTTTTATTTAGGGGGAAAAAGACAGAAATTCCACTTATTTAGAGGCAAAAATGCAGAAATTCCCCTTATTATGAGGTAAAAAGGCTGAAATTCCTTTTTTTGTGGGGAAAAAGGCAGAAATTTCCCTTATTTTGGGGCAAAATTGCAGAAATTTTACTTATTTCAGGGTAATAAGTCAGAAATTCCTTTTACTTTGGGGCAAAAAAGACAGAAATTCCCTTTGTTTTTGGGGGAAAAGAGAGAAATTCCACTTATTTATAGGCAAAAAGGCAGAAATTTTCCTTATTTTGGAGCAAAAATGAAGAAATTTCTCTTTTATATGGCAAAAAAGTTATGCATTCCCCTTATTTTCGGGCAAAAAGGCAGAAATTCCCCATATTTTGGAGCAAAATTGCAGAAATTCCCCTAATTGTGGGGCAAAAAGGCAGAAAATCCCTATATGTTGGGGAAAAAGACAGAAATTCGGCTTATTTTGATGCAAAACTCAGAAATTCCACTTATTTTCGAGCAAAATTGCAGAAATATCTCTTATTTCAGGGAAAAAAGGCAGAAATTTTCCTTATATTGGGGCAAAAAGGCAGAAATTCCTAATATTTTGTGGCAAAAATGTAGAAATTCTTCTTATTTTGAGGTAAAAAAGCTGAAATTCCCCTTATTTGGAAGCAAAAATGCAGAAATTTCCCTTATTTTGGGGCAAAATTGCAGAAATTTCACTTACTTCAGGGTAATAAGTCAGAAATTCCCCTTATTTTGGGGCAAAATAGACAGAAATTCCCTTTGTTTTGGGGGAAAATGACAGAAATTCCACTTATTTAGAGGCAAAAAGGCAGAAATTTCCCTTATTTTGGAGCAAAAATGAAGAAATTTCACTTTTTTATGGCAAAAAGGTATGCATTCCCCTTCATTTTCGGGCAAAAAGGGAGAAATTCCCCGTATTTTAGAGCAAAATTTCAGAAATTCCCCTAATTTTTGGGGCAAAAGGCAGAAATTCCCTTTATTTTGGGGCAAAAATCAGAAATTCCCCTCATTTTGGGGCAAAATTCCAGAAATTTTTTTTATTTTGGGGCAAAATTGCAGGAAATTACCTTATTTTGGGGCAAAATTGCAGAAATTTCTCTTATTTGGGGCAAAATTGCAGAAATTTCCCTTATTTTGGGGCAAAAAGGCAGAAATTCCATATATTTTGTGACAAAAAGGTAGAAATTTCCCTTATTTTGAGGTAATAAGGTCGAAATTTCCCTTATTTTAGGACAAATAGGCAGAAATTCCCCTTATTTTGGAATAAAATTTCAGAAATTTCAAATATTTCATGGCAAAATGGCAGAAATTCCCCTTATTTTGGGGCAAAAAATGAAATCCCTAATTTTTGGCTAAAATTGAAGAAATTTCACTTTTTTCGGAACAAAAAGGCAGAAATTCCACTTAATTTCGGGAAAAAGGGAGAAATGACCCGTATTTTAGAGCAAAATTGCAGAAATTCTCCTAATATTGGTGCAAAAATGAAGATATTTTCTTTATTTTGGGGCAAAAAGGCAGAAATTCCTAATATTTTGGTGCAAAAATCAGAAATTTCCCTTATTTTGATGTAAAATGCTGAAATTCCCCATATTTTGGGGCAATAGGCAGAAATTTCCCTTATTTTGGGGCAAATTTGCAGAAATTTCACTTATTTCAGGGTAATAAGTCAAAAATTTTCCTTATTTTGGGGCAAAAAAGACAGAAATTTCCGTTGTTTTGGGGGAAAAAGACAGAAATTCCACTTATTTGGGGGCAAAAACGCAAAAATTCCCCTTATTTTGGAGCAAAAATGAAGAAATTTCTCTTTTTTATGGCAAAAAGGTATGCATTCTTCTTATTTTCGGACAAATAAGCAGAAATTTCCCATATTTTGGGGCAAAATACAGAAATTCCCCTTATTTTGGGGCAAAATTGCAGAAATTTCCCTAATTGTGGGGCAAAAATCAGAAATTCCCCTTATTTTGGGGCAAAATTGCAGAAATTTCCCTTATTATGGGGAAAATTGCAAAAATTTTCTTTTATTTTAGAGCAAAATTGCAGAAATTTCACTAATTGTGGGGCAAAAAGGCAGAAATACTCCTTATTTTGGGGCAAAACTCAGAAATTCCATTTATTTTGGGGCAAAATTCCAGAAATTTCCCTCATTTTGGGGCAAAATTGCAGAAATTTCACTTATTTTGGTGCAAAATTGCAGAAATTTACTTATTTCAGAGAAAAAAGGCAGAAATTTTCTTTATTTTGGGGGAAAAAGGCAGATATTCCTAATATTTTGTGCCAAAATTCAGAAATTCCCCTTATTTTGAGGTAAAAAGGCTGAAATTCCCCTTATTTGGGGGCAAAAAGGCAGAAATTTCCCTTATATTGGGGCAAAATTGCAGAAATTTCACTTATTTCAGGGTAATAAGTAAGAAATTTTCCTAATTTTGGGGCAAAAAAGACAGAAATTCCCTTTGTTTTGCAGGAAAAAGACAGAAATTCCACTTATTTAGAGGCAAAAATTCAGAAATTCCCCTTATTATGAGGTAAAAAGGCTGAAATTCCCCTTTTTGTGGGGAAAAAGGCAGAAATTTCCCTTATTTTGGGGCAAAATTGCAGAAATTTTACTTATTTCAGGGTAATAAGTCAGAAATTCCTTTTACTTTGGGGCAAAAAAGACAGAAATTCCCTTTGTTTTTGGGGGAAAAGACAGAAATTTCACTTATTTATAGGCAAAAAGGCAGAAATTTTCCTTATTTTGGAGCAAAAATGAAGAAATTTCTCTTTTATATGGCAAAAAGGTATGCATTCCCCTTATTTTCGGGCAAAAAGGCAGAAATTCCCCGTATTTTCGAGCAAAATTTCAGAAATTTCCCTATAGTGGGGCAAAAAGGCAGAAAATCCCTATATGTTGGGGAAAAAGACAGAAATTCGGCTTATTTTGATGCAAAACTCAGAAATTCCACTTATTTTCCAGCAAAATTGCAGAAATATCTCTTATTTCAGGGAAAAAAGGCCGAAATTTTCCTTATATTGGGGCAAAAAGGCAGAAATTCCTAATATTTTGTGGCAAAAATGTAGAAATTCTTCTTATTTTGAGGTAAAAGCTGAAATTCCCCTTATTTGGAAGCAAAAATGCAGAAATTTCCCTTATTTTGGGGCAAAATTGCAGAAATTTCATTTCTTTCAGGGTAATAAGTCAGAAATTCACCTTATTTGGGGCAAAAAAGACAGAAATTCCCTTTGTTTTGGGGGAAAAAGACAGAAATTCCACTTATTTAGAGGCAAAAAGGCAGAAATTCCCCTTATTTTGGAGCAAATATGAAGAAATTTCACTTTTTTATGGCAAAAAGGTATGCATTCCCCTTTATTTTCGGGCAAAAAGGCAGAAATTTCCCGTATTTTAGAGCAAAATTTCAGAAATTCCCCTAATTTTAGGGCAAAAGGCAGAAATTCCCTTTATTTTGGGGCAAAAATCAGAAATTCCTTTTATTTTGGGGCAAAATTCCAGAATTTTTTTTATTTTGGGGCAAAATTGCAAGAAATTACCTTATTTTGGGGCAAAATTGCAGAAATTTCTCTTATTTGGGGCAAAATTGCAGAAATTTCCCTTATTTGGGGCAAAATTGCAGAAATTTCACGTATTTTCAGGTAAAAAGGCTGAAATTTCCTTTATTTTGGGGAAAAAAGGGAGAAATTCCCCTTATATTGGGGAAAAATTGCAGAAATTTTCTTTATTTTGGGGCAAAAAGGCAGAAATTCCGTATATTTTGTGGCAAAAAGGAAGAAATTTCCCTTATTTTGTCGTAATAAGGTTGAAATTGCCCTTATTTTGGAGCAAAAAGGCAGAATTTTCTTTATTTTGGGGTAAAATTTCAGAAATTTCAAATATTTCTGTACAAAATGGCAGAAATTCCCCTTATTTTGGGGCAAAAACATGAAATCCCTAATTTTTGGCTAAAATTGAAGAAATTTCACTTATTTCGGGACAAAAAGGCAGAAATTCCACTTAATTTCGGGAAAAAGGCAGAAATGACCCATATTTTGGAGCAAAATTGCAGAAATTCTTCTAATATTGGTGCAAAAATGAAGAAATTCCCTTTATTTTGGGGCAAAAATGCAGAAATTCCTAATATTTTCGTGCAAAAATCAGAAATTTCCCTTATTTTGATGTAAAATGCTGAAATTCCCCATTATTTGGGGCAAAAGGCAGAAATTCCCCTTATTTTGGGGCAAAATTGCAGAAATTTCCCTAATTGTGGGGCAAAAATCAGAAATTCCCCTTATTTTGGGACAAAGTTGCAGAAATTTCCCTTATTATGGGGAAAAATTGCAAAAATTTTTTTTTATTTTAGGGCAAATTTGCAGAAATTTCACTAATTGTGGGGCAAAAAGGTAGAAATTCTCCTTATTTTGGGGCAAAACTCAGAAATTCCACTTATTTTGGGGCAAAATTCCAGAAATTTCCCTTATTTTGGGGCAAAAATTGCAGAAATTTCACTTATTTTGGTGCAAAATTGCAGAAATTTCAATTATTTCAGAGAAAAAAGGCAGAAATTTTCCTTATTTTGTGGCAAAAATCAGAAATTCCTAATATTTTGTGCCAAAATTCAGAAATTCCCCTTATTTTGAGGTAAAAAGGCTGAAATTCCCCTTATTTGGGGGCAAAAAGGCAGAAATTTCCCTTATATTGGGGCAAAATTGCAGAAATTTCACTTCTTTCAGGTTAATAAGTAAGAAATTTTCCTAATTTTGGGGCAAAAAAGACAGAAATTCCCTTTGTTTTGCGAGAAAAAGACAGAAATTCCACTTATTAAGAGGCAAAAATGCAGAAATTCCCCTTGTTATGAGGTAAAAAGGCTGAAATTCCCCTTATTTGGGGGGAAAAGACAAATTTCCCTTATTTTTGGGCAAAATTGCAGAAATTTTACTTATTTCAGGGTAATAAGTCAGAAATTCCCCTTATTTTGGGGCAAAAATGACAGAAATTCTCTTAGTTTTGGGAGAAAAAGAAAGAAATTCCACTTATTTAGAGGCAAAAAGGCAGAAAGTTTCCTTATTTTGGAGCAAAAATGAAGAAATTTCTCTTTTATATGGCAAAAAGGTATGCATTCCCCTTATATTCGGGCAATAAGGCAGAAATTCCTCGTATTTTGGAGCAAAATTGCAGAAATTCCCCTAATTGTGGGGCAAAAAGGCAGAAAATCCCTATATGTTGGGGAAAAAGACAGAAATTCGGCTTATTTTGATGCAAAACTCAGAAATTCCACTTATTTTCCAGCAAAATTGCAGAAATATCTCGTATTTCAGGGAAAAAAGGCAGAAATTTTCCTTATATTGGGGCAAAAAGGCAGAAATTCCTAATATTTTGTGGCAAAAATGTAGAAATTCTTCGTATTTTGAGGTATAAAAGCTGAAATTCCCCTTATTTGGAAGCAAAAATGCAGAAATTTCCCTTATTTTGGGGCAAAATTGCAGAAATTTCATTTATTTCAGGGTAATAAGTCAGAAATTCCCCTTATTTTGGGGCAAAAAAGACAGAAATTCCCTTTGTTTTGGGGGAAAAAGACAGAAATTCCAATTATTTAGAGGCAAAAAGGCAGAAATTCCCCTTATTTTGGAGCAAAAATGAAGAAATTTCACTTTTTTATGGCAAAAGGGTATGCATTCCCCTTATTTTCGGGCAAAACGGCAGAAATTCCTCGTATTTTGGAGCAAAATTGCAGAAATTCCCCTATTTTGGGGCAAAAGGCAGAAATTTTCTTTATTTTGGGGCAAAAATCAGAAATTCCCCTTATTTTGGGGCAAAATTCCAGAAATTTTCTTTATTTTGGGGCAAAATTGCAGGAATTTACCTTATTTTGGGGCAAAATTGCAGAAATTTCCCTTATTTGGGGCAAAATTGCAGAAATTTCACTTATTTTCAGGTAAAAAGGCTGAAATTTCCTTTATTTTGGGGTAAAAAGGGAGAAATTCCCCTTATTTTTGGGAAAAATTGCAGAAATTTTCTTTATTTTGGGGCAAAAAGGCAGAAATTCCGTATATTTTGTGGCAAAAAGGCAGAAATTTCCCATATTTTGACATAATAAGGTTGAAATTCCCCTTATTTTGGGGCAAAAAGGCAGAAATTCCCCTTATTTTAAGGTAAAATTTCAGAAATTTCAAATATTTCTGGACAAAATCGCAGAAATTCCCCTTATTTTGGGGCAAAAACATGAAATCCCTAATTTTTGGCTAAAATTGAAGAAATTTCACTTATTTCGGGACAAAAAGGCAGAAATTCCACTTAATTTCGGGAAAAAGGCAGAAATGACCTGTATTTTGAAGCAAAATTGCAGAAATTCTTCTAATATTGGTGCAAAAATGAAGAAATTCCCTTTATTTTGGGGCAAAAATGCAGAAATTCCTAATATTTTGGTGCAAAAATCAGAAATTTCCCTTATTTTGATGTAAAATGCTGAAATTCCCCATATTTTGGGGCAAAAGGCAAAAAATTCCCTTATTTTGGGGCAAATTTGCAAAAATTTCAATTATTTCTGGGTAATAAGTAGAAATTTTTCTTATTTTGGGGCAAAAAAGACAGAAATTTCCTTTGTTTTTGGGGAAAAAGACAGAAATTCCACTTATTTTGGGGCAAAAACGCAAAAGTTCCCCTTATTTTGGAGCAAAAATGAAGAAATTTCCCTTTTTTATGGCAAAAAGGTATGCATTCTTCTTATTTTCGGACAAAAAAGAAGAAATTCCCTATATTTTGGGGCAAAAGGCAGAAATTCCCCTTATTTTGGGGCAAAATTCCAGAAATTTCCCTAATTGTGGGGCAAAAATCAGAAATTCCTTTTATTTTGGGGCAAAATTACAGAAATTTCCCTTATTATGGGGAAAAATTGCAAAAAATTTCTTTTATTTTAGGGCAAATTTGCCGAAATTTCACTAATTGTGGGGCAAAAAGTTAGAAATTCTCCTTATTTTGGGGCAAAACTCAGAAATTCCACTTATTTTGGGGCAAAATTCCAGGAATTTCCCTTATTTTGGGGCAAAAATTGCAGAAATTTCACTTTTTTTGGTGCAAAATTGCAGAAATTTCATTTATTTCAGAGAAAAAATGCAGAAATTTTCCTTATTTTGGGGCAAAAAGGCAAAAATTTTTAATATTTTGTGCCAAAATTCAGAAATTCCCCTTATTTTGAGGTAAAAAGTCTGAAATTCACCTTATTTGGGGCAAAAAGGCAGAAATTTCCCTTATATTGGGGCAAAATTGCAGAAATTTCACTTATTTCAGGGTAATAAGTAAGAAATTTTCCTAATTTTGGGGCAAAAAAGACAGATATTCCCTTTGTTTTGCGGGAAAAAGACAGAAATTCCACTTATTGAGAGGCAAAAATGCAGAAATTCCTTTTATTATGAGGTAAAAAGGCTGAAATTCCCCTTATTTGGGGGAAAAAAGACAAATTTCCCTTATTTTGGGGCAAAATTGCAGAAATTTTACTTATTTCAGGGTAATAAGTCAGAAATTCCCCTTATTTTGGGGCAAAAAAGACAGAAATTCCCTTTGTTTTGGAGGAAAAAGACAGAGATTCCAATTATTTAGAGGCAAAAATGCAGAAATTCCTTTTAATTTGGAGCAAAAATGAAGAAATTTCACTTTTTTATGGCAAAAAGGTATGCATTCCTTTTATTTTCGGGCAAAAAGTCAGAAATTCCCCGTATTTTGGAGCAAAATTGCAGAAATTCCCTAATTTTGGGGCAAAAGGCAGAAATTCCCTTTATTTTGGGGCAAAAATCAGAAATTCCCCTTTTTTTGGGGCAAAATTCCAGAAATTTTCTTTATTTTGAGGTAAAATTGCAGGAAATTACCTTATTTTTGGGCAAAATTGCAGAAATTTCTCTTATTTGGGGCAAAATTGCAGAAATTTCACTTATTTTCAGGTAAAAAGGCTGAAATTTCCTTTATTTTGGGGCAAAAAGAAAGAAATTCTACTTATTTTGGGGAAAAATTGCAGAAATTTCCCTTATTTTGAGGCAAAAAGGCAGAAATTCCGTATATTTTGTGACAAAAAGGGAGAAATTTCTTTTATTTTGAGGTAATAAGGTTGAAATTGCCCTTATTTTGGGGGAAAAAGGCAGAAATTCTCCTTATTTTGGAATAAAATTTCAGAAATTTCAAATATTTCAGGGCAAAATGGCAGAAATTCTCTTTATTTTGGGGCAAAAAGATGAAATCCCTAATTTTTGGCTAAAATTGAAGAAATTTCACTTATTTCGGGACAAAAAGGCAGAAATTCCACTTAATTTCGGGCAAAAAGGCAGAAATGACCCGTATTATAGAGCAAAATTGCAGAAATTCCCCTAATATTGGTGCAAAAATGAAGAAATTCCCTTTATTTTGGGGCAAAAATGCAGAAATTCCTAATATTTTGGTGCAAAAATCAGAAATTTCCTCTATTTGGATGTAAAATGCTAAAATATCCCATATTTTGGGGCAAAAGGGAGAAATTTCCCTTATTTTGGGGCAAATTTGCAGAAATTACACTTATTTCAGGGTAATAAGTCAGAAATTTTTCTTATTTTGGGGTGAAAATACAGAAATTTCTTTTGTTTTGGTGGAAAAAGACAGAAATTCCACTTATTTGGAGGCAAAATGCAAAAGTACCCCTTATTTTAGAGCAAAATTGAAGAAATTTCCCTTTTTTATGGCAAAAAGGTATGCATTCTTCTTATTTTCAGACAAAAAGGCAGAAATTCCCCATATTTTGGGGCAAAAGGCAGAAATTCCCCTTATTTTGGGGCAAAATTGCAGAAATTTCCCTAATTGTGGGGAAAAAAAACCAAAATTCCCCTTATTTTGGGGCAAAATTGCAGAAATTTCCCTTATTATGGGAAAAAATTGTAGAAATTTCCCTTATTTTGGGGCAAAATTGCAGAAATTTCACTAATTGTGGTGCAAAAAGGCAGAAATTCTCCTTATTTTGGGGCAAAATTCAGAAATTCCACTTATTTTGGGGCAAAATTCCAGAAATTTCCCTTATTTTGGGGCAAAATTGCAGAAATTTTACTTATTTTGAGGCAAAATTGCAGAAATTTCACTTATTTCAGAAAAAAAAGGCAGAAATTTTCCTTATTTTGGGGCAAAAAGGCTGAAATTCCTAATATGTTGTGCCAAAATTCAAAAATTCCCCTTATTTTGAGGTAAAAAGGCTGAAATTCCCCTTATTTGGGGGCTAAAAGGCAGAAATTTTCCTTATATTGGGGCAAAATTGCAGAAATTTACTTATTTCAGGTTAATAAGTCAGAAATTTTCCTTATTTTGGGGCAAAAAGTAGAGAAATTCTCTTTGTTTTGGGGGGAAAAGACAGAAATTCCACTCATTTAGAGGCAAAAAAGCAGAATTTCCCCTTATTTTAGGGCAAAATTGCAGAAATTTCTCTTATTTGGGGGAAAAAAACAGAAAATCCCCTTTTTTGGTGGCAAAATTCCAGAAATTTCTTTAATTATGGGGAAAAATTTCAGAAATTTCTTTTATTTTAGGGTAAAATTGCAGAAATTTCACTTATTTCAGAGAAAAAAGCAAAAATTTTTCTTATTTTGGGGCAAAAAGGCAGAAATTCCCCGTATTTTGGAGCAAAATTGCAGAAATTCCCCTAATGTGGGGCAAAAAGACAGAAATTCTCCTTATATTGGGGCAAAACTCAGAAATTCCACTTATTTTGGGGCAAAATTGCAGAAATTTCACTTATTTTGGGGAAAAATTGCAGAAATTTCACTTATTTCTGGGAAAAAAGCAGAAATTTTCCTTATTTTGAGGCAAAAAGGAAGAAATTCCTAACATTTTGTGGCAAAAATGCAGAAATTCCCCTTATTTTGAGGTAAAATGCTGAAATTCCCCTTATTTTGAGGCAAAAGGCAGAAATTTTCTTATTTTTGGGGCAAATTTGCAGAAATTTCACTTATTTCATGGTAATAAGCCAGAAATTTCCCTTATTTTTGGGCAAAAAAGACAGAAATTCTCTTTGTTTTGGGGGAAAAAAACAGAAATTCCACTTATTTAGAGGCAAAAAGGCAAAAGTTCCCCTTATTTTGGAGTAAAAATGGAGAAATTTCCCTTTTTTATGGCAAAAAGATATGCATTTTTCTTATTATCAAACAAAAAGGCAGAAATTCCCCATATTTTGGGGCAAAAAACAGAAATTCCCATTATTTTTGGGCTAAATTGCAGAAATTTCCCTAATTGTGGGGCAAAAAACAGAAATTCCCCTTATTTATAAGCTAAATTGGAGAAATTTCCCTTATTATGAGGAAAAATTGCAGAAATTTCCCTTATTTTAGAGCAAAATTGCAGAAATTTCACTAATTGTGGGGCAAAAAGGCAGAAATTCTCCTTATTTTGGGGCAAAACTCAGAAATTCCACTTATTTTGGGGCAAAATTCCAGAAATTTTCCTTATTTTGGGGCAAAATTGGAGAAATTTCACTTATTTTGGGACAAAATTGCAGAAATTTCACTTATTTCAGGGAAAAAAGGCAGAAATTTTTCTTATTTTGGGGCAAAAAGGCAGAAATTCTCCATATTTTGGTGCAAAAATCAGAAATTCCCCTTATTTTGAGGTAAAAAGGCTGAAATTCCCCTTATTTGGGGGCAAAAAGGCAGAAATTTCCCTTATATTGGGGCAAAATTGCAGAAATTTCCCTTATTTCAGGGTAATAAGTCAGAAATATTCTTTATTTTGTGGCAAAAATGACAGAAATTCCCATTGTTTTGAGGGAAAAAGACAGAAATTCCACTTATTTAGAGGCAAAATGCAGAAATTCCCCTTATTTTAGGGCAAAATTGCAGAAATTTCCCTTATTTGGGTGTAAAAAAACAGGAATTTCTCTTATTTTGGGGCAAAATTCCAGAAATTTCCCTTATTATCAGGAAAAATTGCAGAAATTTCCTTTATTTTAGGGCAAAATTGCAGAAATTTCACTTATTTCAGAGAAAAAAGGCAAAAATTTTTCTTATTTTGGGGCAAAAAGGCAGAAATTCCCCGTATTTTGGAGCAAAATTGCAGAAATTCCCCTAATGTGGGGCAAAAAGGCAGAAATTCTCCTTATTTTGGGGCAAAACTCAGAAATTCAACTTATTTTGGGGCAAAATTGCATAAATTTCCCTTATTTTGGGGCAAAATTGCAGAAATTTCACATATTTTGGGGCAAAATTGCAGAAATTTCACTTATTTCATGGTAATAAGTCAGAAATTTTCCTTATTTTGGGGCAAAAAAGACAGAAATTCTCTTTGTTTTGGAGGAAAAAAACAGAAATTCCACTTATTTAGAGGCAAAAAGGCAAAAGTTCCCCTTATTTTGGAGCAAAAATGAACTAATTTCCCTTCTTTATGGCAAAAAGGTATGCATTTTTCTTATTTTCAGACAAAAAGGCAGAAATTCCCCATATTTTGGAGCAAAAGGCAGAAATTCCCCTTAATTTTGGGCAAAATTGCAGAAATTTCCCTAATTGTGGGGCAAAAAACAGAAATTCCCCTTATTTTGAAGCAAAATTGCAGAAATTTCCTTTATTATGGGGAAAAATTGCATAAATTTCCTTATTTTAGGGCAAAATTGCAGAAATTTCACTAATTGTGGGGCAAAAAGGCAGAAATTCTCCTTATTTTGGGGCAAAACTCAGAAATTCCACTTATTTTGGGGCAAAATTCCAGAAATTTTCCTGATTTTGGGGCTAAATTGCAGAAATTTCACCTATTTTGGGGCAAAATTGCAGAAATTTCACTTATTTTAGGGAAAAAAGGCAGAAATTTTTGTTATTTTGGGGCAAAAAGGAAGAAATTCTCCATATTTTGGTGCAAAAATCAGAAATTTCCTTTATTTTGATGTAAAATTCAGAAATTCCCCTTATTTTGGGGCAAAAGGCAGAAATTTCCCTTTTTTGGGGCAAATTTGCAGAAATTTCCCTTATTTCAGGGAAAAAGCAGAAATTTTCCTTATTTTGGGGCAAAAAGGCAGAAATTCCTAATATTTTGTGCCAAAATTCAGAAATTCCTTTTATTTTGAAATAAAAAGGTTGAAATTCCCCTTTTTTGGGGGCAAAAAGGCAGAAATTTCCCTTATATTGGGGCAAAATTGCAGAAATTTCACTTATTTCAGGGTAATAAGTCAGAAATTTTCCATATTTAGGGGCAAAAATGACAGAAATTCCCTTTGTTTTGGGGGTAAAACACAGAAATTCCACTTATTTAGAGGCAAAAAAGCAGAAATTCCCCTTATTTTAGGGCAAAATTGCAGAAATTTCCCTTATTTGTGGGCAAAAAACCAGAAATTCCCCTTATTTTGGGGCAAAATTCCAGAAATTTCCCTTATTATCGGGAAAAATTGCAGAAATTTCCTTTATTTTAGGGCAAAATTGCAGAAATTTCACTTATTTCAGAGAAAAAAGGCAAAAATTTTTCTTATTTTGGTTCAAAAAGGCAGAAATTCCCATTATTTTGGGGCAAAAATACAGAAATTCATCTTATTTTGGGCTAAAATTGCAGAAATTTCACATATTTCAGGGCAAAAAGGCAGAAATTTCCCATAATTTTGGGCAAAAATGAAGAAATTTCTCTTTTTGATGGCAAAAAGGTATGCATTCCCCTTACTTTCGGGTAAAAAGGCAGAAATTCCTAGTATTTTAGAGCAAAATTGCAGAAATTCTCCTAATTGTGGGGCAAAAAGGCAGAAATTCTCCTTATTTTGGGGCAAAACTCAGAAATTCCACTTATTTTGGGGCAAAATTGCAGAAATTTCACTTATTTTGGGGCAAAATTGCAGAAATTTCCCTTATTTTAGGGTAATAAGTCAGAAATTTTCCTTATTTTGGGGCAAAAATGACAGAAATTCCCTTTGTTTTGGGGGAAAAAGACAGAAATTCCACTTAGTTAGAGGCAAAAAAGCAGAAATTCCACTTATTTTAGGGCAAAATTCCAGAAATTTCCCTTATTATGAGGAAAAATTACAGAAATTTCTTTTATTTTAGGGCAAAATTGCAGAAATTTCACTTATTTCAGAGAAAAAATGCAAAAATTTTTCTTATTTTGGGGCAAAAATGCAGAAATTCCCATTATTTTGGGGCAAAAAGGCAGAAATTCACCTTATTTTGGGCTAAAATTGCAGAAATTTCACATATTTCAGGGCAAAAAGGCAGAAATTTCCCTTAATTTGGGGCAAAAATGAAGAAATTTCGCTTTTTTATGGCAAAAAGGTATGCATTCCCCTTATTTTCAGGCAAAAAGGCAGAAATTCCCCGTATTTTGGAGCAAAATTGCAGAAATTCCCCTAATTGTGGGGCAAAAAGGCAGAAATTCTCCTTATTTTGGGGCAAAACTCAGAAATTCCACTTATTTTGGGGCAAAATTCCAGAAATTTCCCATATTTTGGGAAAAAATTGCAGAAATTTCACTTATTTTCGGGCAAAATTGCAGAAATTTCACTTATTTCAGGGAAAAAAGGCAGAAATTTTCCTTATTTTTGGGCAATAAGGCAGAAATTCTCCATATTTTGGTGCAAAAATCAGAAATTTCCCTTATTTTGAGGTAAAATTCTGAAATTCCCCTTATTTTGAAGCAAAAGGCAGAAATTTCCCATTTTGGGGGCAAATTTGCAGAAATTTAACTTATTTCAGGGTAATAAGTCAGAAATTTTACTTATTTTGGGGCAAAAAATTCAGAAATTTACTTTGTTTTGGGGGAAAAAGACAGAAATTCCACTTATTTAGAGGTAAAAACAAAAAATTTCCCCTTATTTTGGAGCAAAATGCGAAAATTTACCTTTTTTATGGCAAAAAGGTATGCATTCTTCTTATTTTCAGACAAAAAGGCAGAAATTTCTCATATTTTGGGGCAAAAGGCAGAAATTCCCCTTATTTTGGGGCAAAATTGCAGAAATTTCAGTAATTGTAAGGCAAAAAGGCAGAAATTCTTATTATTTTGGGGCAAAACTCAGAAATTCCACTTATTTTGGGGCAAAATTCCAGAAATTTCCCTTTTTTGGGGGCAAAATTGCAGAAATTTTACTTATTTTGGGGCAAAATTGCAGAAATTTCACTTATTTCAGGGCAAAAAGGCAGAAATTTTTCTGATTTTGGGGCAAAAAGGCAGAAATTCTCCATATTTTGGTGCAAAAATCAGAAATTTCCCTTATTTTGAGGAAAAATGCTGAAATTCCCCTTATTTTGGGGCAAAAGGCAGAAATTTCCCTTTTTTGGGGCAAAATTGCAGAAATTTCACTTATTTCAGGGAAAAAAGGCAGAAATTGTCCTTATTGTGGGGCAAAAATGACAGAAATTCCCTTTGTTTTTGGGGAAAAAGACAGAAATTACACTTATTTATTGGCAAAAAAGCAGAAACTCCTCTTATTTTAGGGCAAATTTGCAGAAATTTCCATTAATTGGTGGCAAAAAAACAGAAATTCCCCTTATTTTGGGGCAAAATTCCAGAAATTTCCCTTATTATCGGGAAAAATTGCAGAAATTTCCTTTATTTTAGGGCAAAATTGCAGAAATTTCACTTATTTCAGAGAAAAAAGGAAAAAATTTTTCTTATTTTGGGGCAAAAAGGCAGAAATTCCCATTATTTTGGGGCAAAAAGGCAGAAATTCACCTTATTTTGGGCTAAAATTGCAGAAATTTCACATATTTCAGGGCAAAAAGGCAGAAATTTCCCTTAATTTTGGGCAAAAATGAAGAAATCTCTCTTTTTTATGGCAAAAAGGTATGCATTCCACTTATTTTCGGGCAAAAAGGCAGAAATTCCCCGTATTTTAGAGCAAAATTGCAGAAATTCTCTTAATTGTGGGGAAAAAAAGCATAAATTCTCCGTATTTTGGGGCAAAACTCAGAAATTCCACTTATTTTGGGGCAAAATTGCAGAAATTTCTATTATATTGGGGAAAAATTGCAGAAATTTCACTTATTTTGGGGCAAAATTGCAGAAATTTCCCTTATTTTGAGGTAAAAAGGCAGAAATTTTCCTTATTTTGGGGGCAAAAAGGCAGAAATTTTTCTTATTTTGGGGCAAATTTGCAGAAATTTTACTTATTTCAGGGTTATAAGTCAGAAATTTTTCTTATTTTGGGGCAAAAAAGACAGAAATTCCCTTTGTTTTGGGAGAAAAAGACAGAAATTCCACTTATTTAGAGGCAAAGAGGCAAAAGTTCCCTTTTTTTGGAGCAAAAATGAAGAAATTTCCCTTTTTTATGGCAAAAAGGTATGCATTCTTCTCATTTTCAGACAAATGGCAGAAATTCCCCATATTTTGGGGCAAAAGGCAGAAATTCCCCTTATTTTTGGGCAAAATTGCAGAAATTTCCATAATTGTGGGGCAAAAAAAAAGAAATTCCCCTTATTTTGGGGCAAAATTGCAGAAATTTCCCTTATTATGAGGAAAAATTGCAAAAATTTCCCTTATTTTAGGGCAAAATTGCAGAAATTGCACTAATTGTGGCGCAAAAAGGCAGAAATTCTCCTTATTTTGGGGCAAAACTCAGAAATCCACTTATTTTGGGGCAAAATTTTAAAAATTTCCCTTATATTGGGGCAAAATTGCAGAAATTTTACATATTTTTGTTCAAAATAGCAGAAATATCACTTATTTCAGGAAAAAAATCAGAAATTTTCCTAATTTTGGGCCAAAATTCAGAAATTCTCCTTTATTTTGAGGTAAAAAGGCTGAAATTCCACTTATTTGGTGGCAAAAAGGCAGAAATTTCTCTTATATTGGGACAAAATTGCAGAAATTTTACTTATTTCAGGGTAATAAGTCAGAAATTTTCCTTATTTTGGGGCAAAAATGACAGAAATTCCCTTTGTTTTGGGGGAAAAAGACAGAAATTCCACTTATTTAGAGGCAAAAAACGCAGAAATTCCCATTATTTTAGGGCAAAATTGCAGAAATTTCCCTTATTTGGGGGCAAAAAAAACCAGAAATTCCCCTTATTTTCACGCAAAATTCCCAAAATTTACCTTATTATAGGGAAACATTGCAGAAATTTCTTTTATTTTAGTGCAAAATTGCAGAAATTTCACTTATTTCAGAGAAAAAAGGAAAAAATTTTTCTTATTTTGGGGCAAAAAGGCAGAAATTCCCATTATTTTGGGGCAAAAAGGCAGAAATTCACCTTATTTTGGGCTAAAATTACAGAAATTTCACATATTTCAAGGCAAAAAGGCAGAAATTTCCTTTAATTTGGGGCAAAAATGAAGAAATTTCCTTTTTTTATGGCAAAAAGGTATGCATTCCCCTTATTTTCGGGCAAAAAGGCAGAAATTCCCCGTATTTTGGAGCAAAATTGCAGAAATTTCCCTAATTGTGGGGCAAAAACGCAGAAATTATCCTTATTTTGGGGCAAAACTCAGAAATTCCACTAATTTTGGGGCAAAATTCCAGAAATTTCCCTTATTGTAAGGCAAAATTGCAGAAATTTCACTTATTTTGGGGCAAAATTGCAGAAATTTCACTTATTTCAGGAAAAAAAGGCAGAAATTTTCCTTATTTTGGGGCAAAAAGGCAGAAATTTCTAATATTTTGTGGCAAAAATGCAGAAATTCCTAATATTTTGTTGCATAAATGCAGAAATTTCCCTTATTTTGAGGTAAAAAGGCTGAAATTCCCATTATTTAGGGGGAAAAAAGGCAGAAATTTCCCTTATTTTGGTGATAATTTGCCGAAATTTCACTTATTTCAGGGTAATAATTCAGAAATTTTCCTTATTTTGGGGCAAAAAAGACAGAAATTCCCTTTGTTTTAGGGAAAAAAGACAGAAATTCCACTTATTTAGAGGCAAAAAGGCAAAATTTCCACTAATTTTGGAGCAAAAATGAAGAAATTTCCCATTTTTATGTCAAAAAGGTATGCATTCTTATTATTTTTGGACAAATAGGCATAAATTCCCCATATTTTGGGGCAAAATGCAGAAATTCCCCTTATTTTAAGGCAAAATTGCAGAAATTTCCCTAATTGTGGGGCAAAAAACAGAAATTCCTCTTATTTTGAAGCAAAATTGGAGAAATTTCCCTTATTATGGGGAAAAATTGCAGAAATTTCTCTTATTTTAGGGCAAAATTGCAGAAATTTCACTAATTGTGGGGCAAAAAGGCAGAAATTCTCCTTATTTTGGGGCAAAACTCAGAAATTCCACTTATGTTAGGGCAAAATTCCTGAAATTTTCCTTATTTTGGGGCAAAATTGTAGAAATTTTACTTATTTTGGGGCAAAATTGCAGAAATTTCACTTATTTCAAGGAAAAAATGCAGAAATTTTCCTTATTTTGGAAAAAAGGCAGAATTTCCTAATATTTTGGGCCAAAATTCAGAAATTCCCCTTATTTTGAGGTAAAAAGACTGAAATTCCCCATATTTGGGGGCAAAAATGCAGAAATTTCCCTTATATTGGGGAAATTGCAGAAATTTCACTTATTTCAGGGTAATAAGTCAGAAATTTTCTTTATTTTGGGGCAAAAATGACAGAAATTCCCTTTGTTTTTGGGGAAAAAGACTGAAATTCCACTTATTTAGAGGCAAAAAAGCAGAAATTCCCCTTATTTTAGGGCAAAATTGCAGATATTTCCCTTATTTGGGGGCAAAAAACCAGAAATTCCCCTCATTTTAGGCCAAAATTCCAGAAATTTCCTTTATTATGGGGAAAAATTGCAGAAATTTCCTTTATTTAAGGCAAAATTGCAGAAATTTCACTTATTTCAGAGAAAAAAGGCATAAATTTTTCTTATTTTGGGGCAAAAAGGCAGAAATTCTCTTTATTTTGGGTCAAAAAGGCAGAAATTCACCTTATTTTGGGCTAAAATTGCAGAAATTTCACATATTTCAGGGCAAAAAGGCAGAAATTTCCCTTAATTTGGGGCAAAAATGAAGAAATTTTTGTTTTTTTATGGCAAAAAGGTATGCATTCCCCTTATTTTCGGGCAAAAATGCAGAAATTTACTGTATTTTAGAGCAAAATTGCAGAAATTCCCCTAATTGAGGGGCAAAAAGGAAGAAATTCTCCTTATTTTAGGGCAAAACTCAGAAATTCCACTTATTTTGGGGCAAAATTCCAGAAATTTCCCTTATTTTGGGGCAAAATTGCGGAAATTTCACTTATTCTCGGGCAAAATTGCAGAAATTTCATTTATTTCAGGGAAAAAAGGCAGAAATTTTCTTATTTTGGGGCAAAAAGGTAGAAATTCTTCATATTTTGGTGCAAAAATCAGAAATTTCCCTTATTTTGAGGTAAAATGCTGAAATTCCCCTTATTTTGGGGCAAAAGGCAGAAATTTCCCTATTTTTGGAGCAAATTTGCAGAAATATCACTTATTTCAGGGTAATAAGTCAGAAATTTTTCTTATATTGGGGCAAAAGAGACAGAAATTTCCTTTGTTTTTTGGGAAAAATACAGAAATTCCACTTATTTAGAGGTAAAAAGGCAAAAGTTCCCCTTATTTTGGAGGAAAATGAAGAAATTTCCCTTTTTTATGGCAAAAAGTTATGCATTCTTCTTATTTTCGGACAAAAGGCAGAAATTTCCCATTTTTTGGGGCAAAAGGCAGAAATTTCTCTTATTTTAGGGCAAAATTGCAGAAATTTCACTAATTGTGGAGCAAAAAGGCAGAAATTCTCAATATTTTCGGGCAAAAATCAGAAATTTCCCTTATTTTGAGGTAAAATGTTGAAATTCCCCATATTTTGGGGCAAAATTGCAGAAATTTTACTTATTTTGGGGAAAATTGCAGAAATTTCACTTATTTCAGGGAAAAAAGGCAGAAATTTTCCTTATTTTGGAGCAAAAAGAAGAAATTCTCCATATTTTGGTGCAAAAATCAGAAAGTTCTCTTATTTTGAAGTAAAATGCTGAATTTCCCCCTATTTTGGGGCAAAAGGCAGAAATTTCCCTATTTTTGGGGCAAATTTGCAGAAATTTCACTTATTTTAGGGTAATAAGTCAGAAATTTTCCTTATTTTGGGGCAAAAATGACAGAAATTCCCTTTGTTTAGGGGAAAGAGACAGAAATTCCACTTATTTAGACGCAAAAAAGCAAAAATTCCTTTTATTTTAGGGCAAAATTGCAGAAACTTTCCTTATTTGGGGACAAAAATTCAGAAATTCCCCTTATTTTGGGGCAAAATTCCAGAAATTTCCCTTATTATAGGGAAAAATTGCAGAAATTTCCTTTATGTTAGGGCAAAATTGAAGAAATTTCACTTATTTCAGAGAAAATATGCAAAAATTTTTCCCATTTTGGGGCAAAAAGGCAGAAATTCCCATTATTTTGGAACAATAAGGCAGAAATTCACCTTATTTTGGGCTAAAAATGCAGAAATTTCATATATTTCAGGGCAAAAAGACAGAAATTTCCCTTAATTTGGGGCAAATATGAAGAAATTTCTGTTTTTTATGGCAAAAAGGTATGCATTCCCCTTATTTTCGGGCACAAAGGCAGAAATTCCCCGTATTTTGAAGCAAAATTGCAGAAATTCCCCTAATTGTGGGGCAAAAGGCAGAAATTCTCCTTATTTTGGAGCAAAACTCAGAAATTCCACTTATTTTGGGGCAAAAAGCAGAAATTCCCATTATTTTGGGGCAAAAAGGCCGAAATTCACCTTATTTTGGGCTAAAATTGCAGAAATTTCACATATTTCAGGGCAAAAAGGCAGAAATTTCCCTTAATTTGGGGCAAAAGTAAAGAAATTTCTTTTTTTTATGGCAAAAAGGTATGCATTCCCCTTATTTTCGGGCAAAAAGGCAGAAATTCCCCGTATTTCGGAGCAAAATTGCAGAAATTCCCCTAATTGTGGGGCAAAAGGCAGAAATTATCCTTATTTTCGGGCAAAACTCAGAAATTCCACTTGTTTTGGGGCAAAATTCCAGAAATTTCCCTTATTTTTGGGGCAAAATTGCAGAAATTTCACTAATTGTGGGGCAAAAAAAAGAAATTCCCCTTATTTTGAAGCAAAATTGCAGAAATTTCCCTTATTATGGGAAAAAATTGTAGAAATTTCTCTTATTTTAAGGCAAAATTGCAGAAATTTCACTAATTGTGTGGCAAAACGGCAGAAAATCTCCTTATTTTGGGGCAAAACTCAGAAATTCCACTTATTTTGGGGCAAAATTCCAGAAATTTTCCTTATTTTGAGGCAAAATTGCAGAAATTTTACTTATTTTGGTGAAAAATTGCAGAAATTTCACTTATTTCATGGAAAAAACGCAGAAATTTTTTTATTTTGGGGCAAAAAAGCAGAAATTTCTAATATTTTGGGCCAAAATTCAGAAATTCCCTTATTTTGAGGTAAAAAGGCTGAAATTCCCCTTATTTGGGGCCAAAAAGGCAGAAATTTCCCTTATATTGGGGCAAAATTGCAGAAATTTCACTTATTTTAGGGTAATAAGTCAGAAATTTTCCTTATTTTGGGGCAAAAATGACAGAAATTCCCATTGTTTTGGGGGAAAAAACAGAAATTCCACTTAGTTAGAGGCAAAAAAGCAGAAATTCCACTTATTTTAGGGCAAAATTCCAGAAATTTCCCTTATTATGAGGAAAAATTGCAGAAATTTCCTTTATTTTAAGGCAAAATTGCAGAAATTTCACTTATTTCAGAGAAAAAATGCAAAAATTTTTCTTATTTTGGGGCAAAAATGCAGAAATTCCCATTATTTTGGGGCAAAAAGGCAGAAATTCATTTTATTTTGGGCTAAAATTGCAGAAATTTCACATATTTCAGGGCAAAAAGGCAGAAATTTCCCTTAATTTGGGGCAAAAATGAAGAAATTTCGCTTTTTTATGGCAAAAAGGTATGCATTCCCCTTATTTTCGGGCAAAAAGGCAGAAATTCCCCGTATTTTGGAGCAAAATTGCAGAAATTCCCCTAATTGTGGGGCAAAAAGGCAGAAATTCTCCTTATTTTGGGGCAAAACTCAGAAATTCCACTTATTTTGGGGCAAAATTCCAGAAATTTCCCATATTTTGGGAAATAATTGCAGAAATTTCACTTATTTTCGGGCAAAATTGCAGAAATTTCACTTATTTCAGGGAAAAAAGGCAGAAATTTTCCTTATTTTTGGGCAATAAGGCAGAAATTCTCCATATTTTGGTGCAAAAATCAGAAATTTCCCTTATTTTGAGGTAAAATTCTGAAATTCCCCTTATTTTGAAGCAAAAGGCAGAAATTTCCCATTTTGGGGGCAAATTTGCAGAAATTTAACTTATTTCAGGGTAATAAGTCAGAAATTTTACTTATTTTGGGGCAAAAAATTCAGAAATTTACTTTGTTTTGGGGGAAAAAGACAGAAATTCCACTTATTTAGAGGTAAAAACGCAAAATTTCCCCTTATTTAGGAGCAAAATGAGGAAATTTACCTTTTTTATGGCAAAAAGGTATGCATTCTTCTTATTTTCAGACAAAAAGGCAGAAATTTCTCATATTTTGGGGCAAAAGGCAGAAATTCCCCTTATTTTGGGGCAAAATTGCAGAAATTTCAGTAATTGTAAGGCAAAAAGGCAGAAATTCTTATTATTTGGGGCAAAACTCAGAAATTCCACTTATTTTGGGGCAAAATTCCAGAAATTTCCCTTTTCTGGGGGCAAAATTGCAGAAATTTTACTTATTTTGGGGCAAAATTGCAGAAATTTCACTTATTTCAGAGCAAAAAGGCAGAAATTTTTCTGATTTTGGGGCAAAAAGGCAGAAATTCTCCATATTTTTGTGCAAAAATCAGAAATTTCCCTTATTTTTAGGAAAAATGCTGAAATTCCCCTTATTTTGGGGCAAAAGGCAGAAATTTCCCTTTTTTGGGGCAAAATTGAAGAAATTTCACTTATTTCAGGGAAAAAAGGCAGAAATTGTCCTTATTTTGGGGCAAAAATGACAGAAATTCCCTTTGTTTTGGGGGAAAAAGACAGAAATTACACTTATTTAGAGGCAAAAAAGCAGAAACTCCACTTATTTTAGGGCAAATTTGCAGAAATTTCCATTAATTGGTAGCAAAAAAACAGAAATTCCCCTTATTTTGGGGCAAAATTCCAGAAATTTCCCTTATTATGGGGAAAAATTACAAAAATTTCCCTTATTTTAGGGCAAAATTGCAGAAATTTCACTTATTTCAGAAAAAAAAAAGCAAAAATTTTTCTTATTTTGGGGCAAAAAGGCAGAAATTCCCATGATTTTGAAGCAAAAATGCAGAAATTCACCTTATTTTGGGCTAAAATTGCAGAAATTTCACATATTTCAGGGCAAAAAGGAAGAAATTTTCCTTAATTTGTGGCAAAAATGAAGATATTTCCCTTTTTTATGGCAAAAATGTATGCATTCCCCTTATTATCGGGCAAAAAGGCAGAAATTCCCCGTATTTTGGAGCATAATTGCAGAAATTCCCCTAATTGGGGGGCAAAAATGCAGAAATTCTCCTTATTTTGGGGCTAAACTCAGAAATTCCACTTGTTTTGGGGCAAAATTCCAGAAATTTCCCTTATTTTGGAGCAAAATTGCAGAAATTTCACTTATGTTGGGGCAAAATTGCAGAAATTTAACTTATTTCAGAGAAAAAAGGCCGAAATTTTCCTTATTTTGGGGCAAAAAGGCAGAAATTTCTAATATTTTGTGGCAAAAATGCAGAAATTCCTAATATTTTGTTGCAAAAATGCAGAAATTTCCCTTATTTTGAGGTAAAAAAGCTGAAATTCCCCTTATTTGGGGGCAAAAAGGCAGAAATTTCCCTTATTTTGGGGCAAATTTGCAGAAATTTTACTTATTTCAGGGTAATAAGTCAAAAATTTTCCTTATTTTGTGGCAAGAAAGACAGAAATTCCCTTTGTTTTGGCGGAAAAAGACAGAAATTCCACTTATTTAGAGGCAAAAAGGCAAAAGTTCCCCTTATTTTGAGCAAAAATGAAGAAATTTCCCTTTTTTATGGCAAAAAGGTATGCATTCTTCTTATTTTCTGACGAAAAGGCAGAAATTCCCCGTATTTTGTGGCAAAAGGCAGAAATTCCCCTTATTTTGGGGCAAAATTGCAGAAATTTCCCTTATTATGGGGAAAAATTGCAGAAATTTCCCTTATATAAGGGCAAAATTGCAGAAATTTCACTAATTGTGGCGCAAAAAGGCAGAAATTCTTTTAATTATGGGGGAAAACTCAGAAATTCCACTTGTTTTGGGGCAAAATTCCAGAAATTTCCCTTATTTTGGGGCAAAATTGCAGAAATTTTACTTATTTTGGGCCAAAATTGCAGACATTTCACTTATTTCAGGGAAAAAAGGCAGAAATTTTCCTTATTTTGGGGCAAAAAGGCAGAAATTCCTAATATTTTATGCCAAAATTTTGAAATTCCCCTTATTTTGAGATAAAAAGGCTGAAATCCCCCTTATTTGGGGGCAAAAAGGCAGAAATTTCCCTTATATTCGGGCAAAATTTCAGAAATTTCACTTATTTCAGGGTAATAAGTCAGAAATTTTCCTTATTTTGGGGCAAAAATGACAGAAATTCCCTTTGTTTTGGGGGAAAAAGACAGAAATTCCACTTATTTAGAGGCAAAAAAGCAGAAATTCTCCTTATTTTGGAGCAAAAATGAAGAAATTTATTTTATGGCAAAACGGTATGCATTCTTCTTATTTTCGGGCAAAAAGGCAGAAATTCCCCATATTTTCGGGCAAAAGGCAGAAATTCCCCTTATTTTGGAGCAAAAATGAAGAAATTTCCCCTTTTTATGGCAAAAAGGTATGCATTCTTCTTATTTTGGTGCAAAAATTCTGAAATTCCCCTAATTTTGAGGTAAACTGCTGAAATTCCTCATATTTTGGGGCAAAAGGCAGAAATTCCCCTAATTTTGGTGCAAAAAAACACAAATTTCCCTTATTATAGGGCAAAATTGCAGAAATTTCATTTATTTCAGGGCAAAAAGTAAGAAATTCCCCTTATTTTGGGGCAAAAAGCAGAAATTTCTTTTATTATGGTACAAAATTGAAAATTTTTCCTTATTTTTGAACAAAAAGGTAGAAATTCCTCATATTTTAGGGCAAAAGGCAGAAATTCTTCTTATTTTGAAGTAAAATGCAGAAATTCCCTTTATTTAGAGGTAAAATGCAGAAATTCCCCAAATATTGGGGGGAAATGCAGAAATTCCCTTTATTTTGTAGCTAAAAGGCAGAAATTAACCGTATTTTGAAGCAAAATTGCAGAAATTCTCAGAATTTTCGTGCAAAAAGGAAGAAATTCTCCTTATTTTAGGGCAAAAAGACAAAAAATCTCCTTTTTTCAAGAGCATAAAGTCAGTAATTCCCCTTATTTTGGGGCAAAAAGAGAGAAATTTCGTTTATTTTTGGGGAAAAGGCAGTAATTGCACTTATTTTGAGTCAAAAAGGCGGAAAATCCCCTTATTTGGGGGCAAAAATGAAGAAATTTCTATTTTTTATAACAAAAAGGTAAACATTCCCTTTATTTTCAGGCAAAAAGGCAGAAATTCCCCATATTTTGTAGCAAAATTGCAAAAATTCCCCTAATTTTGGGGCAAAAAGGCAGAAATTCCCCTTATTTTGGGGTAAAACTGCAGAAATTTCACTTATTTCGCAGCAAAATGGCAGAAATTCCCCTTATTTTCGGCAAAAAAGGCAGAAAATCCCTGTATTTTGAAGCAAAATTGCAGAAATTCACCTAATTTTGGGGTAAATAATACAGTAATATTCTTTATTTTGAGGCAAAAGGCAGAAATTTCCCTTATTTTAGTGCAAAATTGCAGAAATTTCCCTTATTTGGGGGCAAAAAAACAGAAATTCCCCTTATTTTGGGGCAAAATTGCAGAAAATTCCCTTATTATGGAAAAAAATTGCAGAAATTTTCTTATATTAGAGCAAAATTGCAGAAATTTCACTTATTTCAGAGAAAAAAAGCAAAAATTTTTCTTATTTTGGGGCAAAAAGGCAGAAATTCCCCTTATTTTGGGGCAAAAGGAAGAAAATCCCCTTATTTTAGGGCAAAATTGCAGAAATTTCCCTTATTTGGGGGCAAAAAAACAGAAATTCCCCTTATTTTGGGGCAAAAAGGAAGAAATTCACCCTATTTTGGCCTAAAATTGCAGAAATTTCTCATATTTCAGGGCAAAAAGGCAGAAATTTCCCTTAATTTGTGGCAAAAATGAAGAAATTTCCCTTTTTATGGCAATAAAGGTATGCATTCCCCTTATTTTTGGGCAAAAAGGCAGAAATTCCTTGTATTTTGGAGCAAAATTGCAGAAATTCCCCTAATTGTAGGGCAAAAAGGCAGAAATTCTCCTTATTTAGGGGCAAAACTCAGAAATTCCACCTATTTTGGGGCAAAATTCCAGAAATTTCAATTATTTTGGGGAAAAATTGAAGAAATTTCACTTATTTTCGGGCAAAATTGAAGAAATTTCACTTATTTCAGGGAAAAAAAGCAGAAATTTTCCTTATTTTGGGGCAAAAAGGCAGAAATTCTCGATATTTTGGTGCAAAAATCAGAAATTTCCCTTATTTTGAGGTAAAATCCTGAGATTCCCCATATTTTGGGGTAAAAGGCAGAAATTTCTATTTTTGGGGGCAAATTTGAAGAAATTTCACTTATTTCAGGGTAATAAGTCAGAAATTTTCCTTATTTTGGGGCAAAAAAGATAGAAATTCTCTATGTTTTTGGGGAAAAAGACAGAAATTCCACTTATTTAGAGGCAAAAAGGCAAAAGTTCCCCTTCTTTTGGAGCAAAAATGAAGAAATTTCTCTTTTTTATGGCAAAAAGTTATGCATTCTTTTATTTTTGGACAAAAAGGCAGAAATTCCCCATATTTTGGGGCAAAAGGCAGAAATTCCCCATATTTTGGGGCAAAATTGCAGAAATTTAACTAATTGTGGGGCAAAAAACAGAAATTCCCCTTATTTTGAAGCAAAATTGCAGAAATTTCTCTTATTTTAGGGCAAAATTGCAGAAATTTCACTAACTGTGGGGCAAAAAGGCAGAAATTCTCTTTATTTTGGGGCAAAACTCAGAAATTCCACTTATTTCGGGGCAAAATTCCAGAAATTTCTCTTATTTTGGGGCAAAATTGCAGAAATTTTACTTATTTTGGGGCAAAATTGCAGAAATTTCACTGATTTCAGGGGAAAAAGCAGAAATTTTCCTTATTATGTGGCAAAAAAGTAGAAATTCCTAATATTTTGTGCCAAAATTCAGAAATTTCTTTTATTTTCAGGTAAAAAGGCTGAAATTCCCCTTATTTGGGGGCAAAAAGGCAGAAATTTTCCTTATATTGGGCAAAATTGCAGAAATTTCATTTATTTTGGGGCAAAAAGCAGAAATTTCTTTTATTATGGTACAAAATTGAAGAAATTTTCCTTATTTTGGAACAAAAACTCAGAAATTCCCCATATTTTGGGGTAAAAGGCAGAAATTCTTCTTATTTTGCAGTAAAATGCAGAAATTCCCCTTATTTAGAGGTAAAATGCAGAAATTCCCCAAATATTGGGGGAAAATGCAGAAATTCCCTTTATTTTGGGGCTAAAAGGCAGAAATTAACCGTATTTTGAAGCAAAATTGCAGAAATTCTCATAATTTTGGGGCAAAATACAGAAAATCTCCTTTTTTCGGGAGCAAAAAGTCAGAAATTCCCCTTATTTTGCTGCAAAATTGCAGAAATTTCCCTTATTTTGGGGCAAAATTGCAGAAATTTCACTTATTTCAGAAAAAAGGCAGAAATTTTTTTATTTTGGGGCAAAAAGGCAGAAATTTCTTTTATTTTGGTACAAAATTGCAGAAATTTTTTTTATTTTGGGGTAAAAAGGCAGAAATTCCCCATATTTTGGGGCAAAAACGCAGAAATTCCCCTTATTTTGAGGTAAAAAGGCTGAAATTCCCCTTATTTTCGGGCAAAAAGTCAGAAATTCCCCCTATTTTGGTGAAAAAAGACAGAAATTCCCCTTATTTTGGAGTAAAACTGCAGAAATTTCACTTATTTCGCGGCAAAATGGCAGAAATTCCCCTTATTTTTGGCGAAAAATGCAGAAAATCCCTGTATTTTGGAGCAAAATTGCAGAAATTCACCTAATTTAGGGGTATAAAATACAATAATTTACTTTATTTTGGGGCAAAAAGGCAGAAATTCTCCTTATTTAGGGGCAAAAGGCAGAAATTCTCTTTATTATAGGGCAAAATTGCAGAAATTTCCTTTATTTGGGGGCAAAAAACAGAAATTCCCCTAATATTGGGACAAAATTGCAGAAATTTCCCTTATTATGAAGAAAAATTGCAGAAATTTTCCTTATTTTAGGGCAAAATTGCAGAAATTTCACTTATAAGAAAAAAATCAAAATTTTTTTTTATTTTGGGGCAAAAAGGCAGAAATTCCTATTACTTTGGGGCAAAAAGGCAGAAATTCAAAATATTTTAGTGTAAAATTGCAGAAATTTCACAAATTACAGGGAAAAATGCAGAAATTTTTCTTATTTTGGGGCAAAATTTCAGAAATTTCACTTATTTCAGGGTAATAAGTCAGAAATTTTCCTTATTTTGGAGCAAAAAAGACAGAAATTCCCTTTGTTTTGGGGGTAAAGACAGAAATTCCACTTATTTAGAGGTAAAAAGGCAGAAATTCCTCTTATTTTGGAGCAAAAATGAAGAAATTATTCTTTTTAAGGCAAAAAGGTATGCATTCCCCTTATTTTTGGGCAAAAATGCAGAAATTCCTCGTATTTTGAAGCAAAATTGCAGAAATTCCCCTAATTGTGGGGCAAAAAGGCAGAAATTCCCTATATGTTGGGGCAAAAAGACAGAAATTCTCCTTATTTTGGGGCAAAACTCAGAAATTCCACTTTTTTGGAGGAAAATTCAAGAAATTTCCCTTATTTTGGGGCCAAATTGCAGAAATTTCATTTATTTTGGGGCAAAATTGCAGAAATTCCCCTTATTTTGGGTCAAAAAGATGAAATCCCTAATTTTTGGCTAAAATTGAAGAAATTTCACTTATTTCGGGACAGAAAGGCAGAAATTCCACTTAATTTCGGGAAAAAAGGCAGAAATTCCCCTTATTTTGGGGCAAAAAGGCAGAAATTCCCCTTATATTGGAGTAAAATTGCAGAAATTTCAAATATTTCAGGGCAAAAAGGCAGAAATTTCCCTTATTTTGGGGCAAAAAGATGAAATCCCTAATTTTTGCCTAAATTGCAGAAATTTCACTTATTTCGGACAAAAAGGCAGAAATTCCACTTAATTTTGGGCAAAGAGGCAGCAATGACCCATATTTTGGAGCAAAATTGCAGAAATTCCCCTAATATTGGTGCAAAAATGCAGAAATTCTCTTTATTTTGGGGGCAAAAAGGCAGAAATTCCCCTTATTTTTAGGTAAAAAGGCTGAAATTCCTCTAATTTTGGGGCAAAAAGTCAGAAATTCCCTTTATTTTTGGGCAAAAAGACAGAAATTTCGTTTATTTTTGGGGAAAAGGCAGAAATTGCACTTATTTTGAGTCAAAAAGGTGAAAAATCCCCTTATTTTGGGGTAAAAATGAAGAAATTTCCTTTTTTTATGGCATAAAGGTATACATTCCCTTTATTTTCGGGCCAAAAGGCAGAAATTCCCCATATTTTGGAGCAGAATTGCAAAAATTCGCCTAATTTTTGGGCAAAAAGGCAGAAATTTTCCTTATTTTAAGGTAAAACTACAGAAATTTCACTTATTTCGCGGCAAAATTGCAGAAATTCCCTTTATTTTCGGCGAAAAAGGAAGAAAATCCCTGTATTTTGGAGCAAAATTGCATAAATTCACCTAATTTTGGGGTAAAAAATACAGTAATTTTCATATTTTGGGGCAAAAAGGCAGAAATTCTCCTTGTTTTGGGGCAAAAGGCAGAAATTCTCCTTATTTTAGGGCAAAATTGAAGAAATTTCCCTTATTTGGGGGCAAAAAAACAGAAATTCTCCTTCTTTTGGGGCAAAATTGCAGGAATTTTCCTTATTATGGAAATAAATTGCAGAAATTTCCCTTATTTTAGGGCAAAATTGCAGAAATTTCACTTATTTCAGAGAAAAAAGCAATAAATTTTCTTATTTTGGGGCAAAAAGGCAGAAATTTCTATTATTTTATGGGCAAAAAGGCAGAAATTCACATTATTTTGGGGTAAAATTGCAGAAATTTCACATATTTCAGGGCAAAAAGGCAGAAATTCCCCTTATTTTGGGGCAAAAAAGGCAGAAATTTCCTTTATTTTGGGATAAAATTGCAGAAATTTCCCTTATTTGGGAGCAAAAAAAAAGAAAATCCTTTTAATTTTGAGTAAAAAGGCAGAATTTCTCCGTATTTTGGAGCAAAATTGCAGAAATTCCCCTAATATTGGGGCAAAAATGCAGAAATTCCCTTTATTTGGGCAAAAAGGCAGAAGTTCCCCTTATTTTTGGGAAAAGAGGAAGAAATTCCCTGTATTTTGAAGCAAAATTGAAGAAACTTCCCTAATTTTGGGGCAAAAAGGCAGAAATTCCCTTTATTTTGGGGCAAAAATATAGAAATTCTCCTTATTTTGGGGCAAAAATCAGAAATTTCCCTTATTTTGGGGCAAAATTCTAGAAATTTCTTCTATCTTGTTACAGACTTGCAGAAATATTTTTTATTTTGTGGCAAAAAGGCAGAAATTCCCCTTATTTTAGGATAAAATTGCAGAAATTTCCCTTATTTGGGGGCAAAAACAGAAAATCCTCTTATTTTGGGGCAAAATTGCAAAAATTTCCCTTATTATGGAAAATAATTGCAAAAATTTCCCTTATTTTGGGGCAAAATTGCAGAAATTTCACTTATTTCAAAGAAAAAAACTCAGAAATTTCTCTTATTTTGGGGCAAAAAGGCAGAAATTTCTTTTATTTTGGTACAAAATTGTAGAAATTTTCTTTATTTTGGGGCAAAAATGCAGAAATTCCCCATATTTTGGGGCAAAAATGCAGAGATTCCCCTTATTATGAGGTAAAATGCTGAAATTCCCCTTATGTTGTGGCAAAAAGACAGAAATTCCCTTTATTTTATGGCAAAAGGCAGAAATTTCCCTTATTTTGGGGCAAAATTGCAGAAATTTCACTTATTTCTGGGCAAAATTCAAAAATTCCTTCTATTTTGGGGCAAAAAGACAGAAATTCCATTTATTTTTGGGTAAAAAGGCAGAAATTTCACTTATTTTGAGGTAAAAAGGAAGAAATTCCTCTTATTTTGGGGCAAAAATGAAGAAATTTCTCTTTTTTGTGGCAAAGGTATACATTCCCCTTATTTTCGGGCAAAAAAGCAGTAATTCCTCATATTTTGGAGCACAATTGCAGAAAATCTTCTAATTGTGGGGCAAAAAGGCAGAAAATCCCTATATGTTCAGGCAAAAACACAGAAATTCTCCTTATTTTGGGGCAAAACTCAGAAATTTCACTTATTTTGGGGCAAAATTGAAGAAATTTCACTTATTTCAGAGAAAAAAAAGCAGAAACTTTCTTTATTTTGGGGCAAAAAGGCAGAAATTCCTAATATTTTGTGGCAAAATGCAGAAATTCCCCTTATTTTGAGGTAAAAAGGCTGAAATTCCCTTTATTTGGGGGCAAAAAGGCAGAAATTTCGCTTATTTTGGGGCAAAATTGCAGAAATTTCACTTATTTCAGAGTAATAATTCAGAAATTCCCCTTATTTTGGGGCAAAAAAGACAGAAATTCACTTTGTTTTGGGGAAAAAGACAGAAATTCCACTTATTTAGAGGCATAAAAACAGAAATTCCCCTTATTTTGGAGCAAAAATGAAGAAATTTCGCTTTTTTATGGCAAAAAGGTATTCATTCCCCTTATTTTTGGGTAAAAAGGCAGAAATTCCACGTATTTTAGAGCAAAATTGCAGAAATTCCCATTATTGTGGGGCAAAAAGGCAAAAATTCTCTATATTTTGGGGCCAAACTCAGAAATTCTACTTATTTTGGGGCAAAATTGCAGGAATTTACCTTATTTTGGGGCAAAATTGCAGAAATTTCCCTTATTTGGGGCAAAATTGCAGGAAATTCACTTATTTTCAGGTAAAAAGGCAGAAATTCCCTTTATTTTGAAGTAAAAAGGAAGAAATTCCGCTTATTTTGGGGCAAAATTGCAGAAATTTTCCTTATTTTGGGGCAAAAAGGCAGAAATTCCTTATATTTTGGGGCAAAAAGGCAGAAATTCCCCTTATTTTAGGGTAAAATTGCAGAAATTTTAAATATTTCAGTGCAAAATGGCAGAAATTTCTCTTATTTTGGGGCAAAAATGGAATTCCTAAATTTTGGCTAAAATTGCAAAAATTTCACTTATTTCCGGACAAAAAGGCAGAAATACCACTTAATTTCGGGCAAAAAGGCAGACATGACCCGTATTTTGCAGCAAAATTGCACTAATTCCCCTAATTTTTGATCAAAAAGGAAGAAATTCCCCTGTTTTGGGGGTAAAACTGCAGAAATTTCAATTATTTCGCGGCAAAATGTAAGAAATTCCCCTTATTTTCGGCGAAAAAGGCAGAAAATCCTCGTATTTTGGAGCAAAATTGCAGAAATTCACCTACTTTTGGGGTAAAACATGAAGTAATTTTCTTTATTTTGTGGCAAAAAGGCAGAAATTCCCCTTATTTTGGGGCAAATGTCAGAAATTCCCCTTATTTTAGGGCAAAATTGCAGAAATTTCCCTTATTTGGGGGCAAAAACAGAAATTCTCCTTATTTTGGGGCAAAATTGCAGAAATTTGCTTTATTATGGGGAAAAATTGCAGATATTTCCCTTATTTTAGGGCAAAATTGCAGAAATTTCACTTATTTCAGAAAAAAAAAAACAATTTTTTTTTATATTGGGGCAAAAAGGCAGAAATTCCCATTATTTTGGGGCAAAAAGGCAGAAATTCACCTTATTTTGGGGTAAAATTACAGAAATTTCACATATTTCAGAGCAAAAAGACAGAAATTCCCCTTATTTTGAGGTAAAATGCTGAAATTCTCCATATTTTGGGGCAAAAGGCAGACAATCCTCTTATTTTGGGGCATAAAGGCACAAATTTCCCTTATTTTCAGGCAAAATTGCAGAAATTTCATTTATTTCAGGGTAAAAAGTCAGAAATTCCGCTTATTTTGGGGCAAAAAGGAGAAATTTCTTTTATTATGGTACAAAATTGAAGAAATTTTCTTTATTTTGGAACAAAAAGGCAGAAATTCCCCATATTTTGGGGTAAAAGTAAGAAATTCTTCTTATTTTGAGGTAAAATGCAGAAATTTTTTTATTTAGAGGTAAAATACAGAAATTCCCCTAATATTGTGGGAAAATGCAGAAATTCCCTTTATTTTGGGGCTAAAAGGAATAAATTTTCCGTATTTTGAAGAAAAATTGCAGAAATTCTCATAATTTTCGGGCAAATGGCTGAAATTCTCCTTATTTTGGTGCAAAAAGACAGAAAATCTCCTATTTTCGGGTGCAAAAAGGCAGAAATTCCCCATATTTTGGGTCAAAAGGCAGAAATTCCTCTTATTTTAAGGAAAAAAGGCTGAAATTCCCCTTATTTTGGGGCAAAATTGCAGAAATTTCCTTTACTTTGGGGCAAAATTGCAGAAATTTTCATTATTTTGGGGCAAAATTGCAGAAATTTCCTTTATTTTGGGGCAAAATTGCAAAATTTCACTTATTTCAAGGAAAAAAAGGCAGCAATTTCTCTTATTTAGGGTCAAAAAGGCAGAAATTTCTTTTATTTTGGTACAAAATGGCAGAAATTTTTCTTATTTTGGAAAAAAAGACAGAAATTCCCCATATTTTGGGGCAAAAGGCAGAAATTCCTTTTATTTTGAGGAAAAAAATGCTGAAATTCCCCTTATTTTGGGGCAAAAGGGCAGAAATTCCCCTAATTTTGGGGCTAAAAGGCAGAAATTTCCCTTATTTTGGGGTAAAACTGCAGAAATTTCACTTATTTCACGGCAAAATGGCAGAAATTCCCCTTATTTTCGGCGAAAAAGGCAGAAAATCCTCGTAATTTGGAGCAAAATTGCAGAAATTCACCTAATTTTGGCATAAAACATGCAGTAATTTTCTTCATTTTGTGGCAAAAAGGCAGAAATTCCACTTATTTTGGGGCAAATGGCAGAAATTCCCGTTATTTTAGGGCAAAATTGCAGAAATTTCCCTTATTTGGGGGCAAAAAACAGAAATTCCTCTTATTTTGTTGCAAAATTGCAGAAATTTGCTTTATTTGGGGGCAAAAAAAAGAAATTCCCCTTATTTTGCGGCAAAATTGCAGAAATTTTCTTTATTATGGGGAAAAATTGCAGAAATCTCCCTTATTTTAGGGCAAAATTGCAGAAATTTCACTTATTTCAGAAAAAAAAGCAAAAATTTTTCTTATTTTGAGGCAAAAATGCAGACATTCCCATTATTTTGGGGCAAAAAGGCAGAAATTCACCTTATTTTGGGGTAAAATTGCAGAAATTTCATATATTTCAGGGCAAAAAGGCAGAAATTCCCTTTATTTTGAGGTAAAATCCTGAAATTTCCCATTTTTTGGGGCTAAAGGCAGAAATTCCCATTATTTTGGGGCAAAAAGGCACAAATTTCCTTTATTTTCGGGCAAAATTGCACAAATTTCATTTATTTCAGGGTAAAAAGTCAGAAATTCCCCCTATTTCGGGGCAAAAATTAGAAATTTCTTTTATTATGGTACAAAATTGAAGAAATTTGCTTTATTTTGGAACAAAAAGGCAGAAATTCCCAATATTTTGGGGTAAAAGTCAGAAATTCTTCTTATTTTGAGGTAAAATGCAGAAATTTCTTTTATTTAGAGGTAAAATACAGAAATTCCCCTAATATTGTGGGAAAATGCAGAAATTCCCTTTATTTTGGCGCTAAAAGGAATAAATTTTCCGTATTTTGAAGAAAAATTGCAGAAATTCTCATAATTTTCGGGCAAATGGCTAAAATTCTTCTTATTTTGGGACAAAAAGACAGAAAATCTCTTTTTTTCGGGTGCAAAAATGCAGAAATTCCCCATATTTTGGGTCAAAAGGCAGAAATTCTCCTTATTTTAAGGAAAAAATGCTGAAATTCCCCTTATTTTAGGGCAAAATTGCAGAAATTTTCTTTACTTTGGAACAAAATTGCAGAAATTTCCCTTATTTTGGGGCAAAATTGCAGAAATTTCCCTTATTTTAGGACAAAATTGCAGAAATTTCACTTATTTCAGGGAAAAAAGACAGGAATTTCTCTTTTTTTGGGGCAAAAAGGCAGAAATTTCTTTTTTTGGTACAAAATTGCAGAAATTTTTCTTATTTTGTGGGAAAAAGAAAGAAATTTCCCATATTTTGGGGCAAAAGGCAGAAATTCCCCTTATTTTGAGAAAAAAAGGCTGAAATTCCCCCTATTTTGGAGCAAAAAGTCAGAAATTCCCCTTATTTTGGGCAAAAAGCAGACATTTCCCTTATTTTGGGGAAAAATTTTAGAAATTTCACTTATTTCAAGGCAAAAAGTCAAAATTCCCCTTATTTTGGGGCAAAAAGACAGAAATTCCGTTTATTTTTGGGGAAAAGGCAGAAATTGCACTTATTTTGAGTCAAAAAGGCGGAAAATGCCCTATACTTGGGGCAAAAGTGAAGAAATTTCCCATTTTTATGGCAAAAAGTTATACATTCCCTTTATTTTTGGGCAAAAAGGCAGAAATTCCATGTATTTTGGAGCAAAATTGCAGAAGTTTCCCTAATTTTGGCGCAAAAAGGCAGAAATTCCCATTATTTGGGGCAAAATTGCAGAAATTTCCTTTACTTTGGGGCAAAATTGCAGAAATTTCTCGTATTTTGGGGCAAAATTGCAGAAGTTTTACTTATTTCAGGGAAAAAAGGCAGAAATTTCTTTTTTTGGGGCAAAAAGGCAGAAATTTCTTTTATTTTGGTACAAAATTGCAGAAATGTTTCTTATTTTGGGGAAAAAAGGAAGAAATTTCCCATATTTTGGGGCAAAAGGCAGAAATTCCCCTTACTTTGAAGAAAAAATGCGGAAATTCCCCTTATTTTGGGGCAAAAAGGCAGAAATTCCCCTTATTTTGGGGCAAAAAGCAGACATTTCCCTTATTTTGGGGAAAAATTTTAGAAATTTCACTTATTTCAGGGCAAAAAGTCAGAAATTCCCCTTATTTTGGAACAAAAAGACAGAAATTTTGTTTATTTTTGGGGAAAAGGCAGAAATTGCACTTATTTTGAGTCAAAAAGGCGGAAAATTCCCTTATATTGGGGCAAAAGTGAAGAAATTTCCCTTTTTTATGGCAAAAAGGTATACATTCCCTTTATTTTCAGGCAAAAAGGCAGAAATTCCCCGTATTTTGGAGCAAAATTGCAGAAATTCCCCTAATTTTGGGGCTAAAAGGCAGAAATTTCCCTTATTTTGGGGTAAAACTGCAGAAATTTCACTTATTTCACGACAAAATGGCAGAAATTCCCCTTATTTTCGGCGAAAAAGGCAGAAAATCCTCGTATTTTGGAGCAAAATTGCAGAAATTCACCTAATTTTGGCGTAAAACATGCAGTACTTTTCTTTATTTTTTTGCAAAAAGGCAGAAATTCCCCTTATTTTGGGGCAAATGGCAGAAATTCACCTTATTTTGCGGTAAAATTGCAGAAATTTCATATATTTCAGGGCAAAAAGGCAGAAATTCCCCTTATTTTGAGGTAAAATGTTAAAATTTCCCAATTTTTGGGGGCTAAAGGCAGAAATTCCCATTATTTTGGGGCAAAAAGGCACAAATTTCCCTTATTTTCGGGCAAAATTGCACAAATTTCATTTATTTCAGGGTAAAAAGTCAGAAATTCCCCTTATTTCGGGGCAAAAAGTAGGATTTTTTTTATTATGGTACAAAATTGAAGAAATTTTCTTTATTTTGGAACAAAAAGGCAGAAATTCCCCATAATTTGAGGTAAAAGGCAGAAATTCTTCTTATTTTGAGGTAAAATGAAGAAATTCCCATTATTTAGAGGTAAAATGCAGAAATTCCCCTAATATTTGGGGAAAATGCAGAAATTCCCATTATTTTGGCGCTAAAAGGCAAAAATTTTTCGTATTTTGAAGAAAAATTGCAGAAATTCTCATAATTTTCGGGCAAAAAAGCTGAAATTCTCTTTATTTTGGGGCAAAAAATCAGAAAATCTCCTTTATTCGGGTGCAAAATGTCAGAAATTCCCCTTTTTTGGCGCAAAATTGCAGAAATTTTTTTTACTTTTGGGCAAAATTGCAAAAATTTTCCTTAATTTGTGGCAAAATTGCAAAAATTTCACTTATTTCAGGGAAAAAAGGCAGATATTTCTCTTATTTTTAAGCAAAAAAGGCAGAAATTTCTTTTATTTTGTTACAAAATTGCAGAAATTTTTTTTATTTTTGGGAAAAAAGGGAGAAATTTCCCATATTTTGGGGCAAAATGCAGAAATTCCCCTTATTTTAAGGAAAAAAGGCTGAAATTCCTTTTATTTGGGGGCAAAAAGGCAGAAATTCCCCTTATTTTCGGGCAAAAAGCAGACATTTCCCTTATTTTGGGGAAAAATTTTAGAAATTTCACTTATTTCAGGGCAAAAAGTCAGAAATTCCCCTTATTTTGAGGCAAAATTGCAGGAATTTCCCTTATTATGGAAAAAAATTGCAGAAATGTCTCTTATTTTAGGGCAAAATTGCAGAAATTTCACTTATTTCAGAGAACAAAGCAATAATTTTTCTTATTTTGGGGCAAAAAGGCAGAAATTTCTATTATTTTATGGGCAAAAAGGCAGAAATTCACCTTATTTTGGGGTAAAATTGCAGAAATTTCACATATTTCATGGCAAAAAGGCAGAAATTCCCCTTATTTTGGGGCAAAAAGGAAGAAATTCCCTATATTTTGGGATAAAATTGCAGAAATTTCCTTTATTTGGGAGCAAAAAGGCAGAAAATCCTTTTAATTTTGGGTAAAAAGGCAGAATTTCCCCGTATTTTGGAGCAATATTGCAGAAATTTCCCTAATATTGGGGCAAAAATGCAGAAATTCCCTTTATTTGGGGCAAAAAGGCAGAAGTTCCTCTTATTTTCGGGAAAAGAGGAAGAAATTCTCTGTATTTTGAAGCAAAATTGCAGAAACTCTCCTACTTTTGGGGCAAAAAGGCAGAAATTTTCTTTATTTTGGGGCAAAAATACAGAAATTCTCCTTATTTTGGGGCAAATATCAGAAATTTCCTTTATTTTGGGGCAAAATTTTAGAAATTTCTTCTATTTTGTTACAGACTTGCAGAAATTTTTCTTATTTTGTAGCAAAAAGGCAGAAATTCCCCTTATTTTGGGATAAAATTGCAGAAATTTCCCTTATTTGAGGGCAAAAAAGAGAAATTCTCCTTATTTTAGGGCAAAATTGCAGAAATTTCCTTTATTATGGAAAAAAATTGCAGAGATTTCCCTTATTTTGGGGCAAAATTGCAGAAATTTCACTTATTTCAAAGAAAAAAACTCAGAAATTTCTCTTATTTTGGGGCAAAAATGCAGAAATTTCTTTTATTTTGGTACAAAATTGTAGAAATTTTCTTTATTTTGGGGCAAAAATTCAGAAATTCCCCATATTTCGGGGCAAAAATGCAGAGATTCCTCTTATTATGAGGTAAAATGCTGAAATCTCCTTATTTTAGGGCAAAAAGACAGAAATTCCCTTTATTTTGTGGCAAAAAGGCAGAAATTTCCCTTATTTTGGGGCAAAATTTCAGAAATTTCACATATTTCAGGGCAAAATTCAAAAATTCCTTTTATTTTGGGGCAAAAAGACAGAAATTCCATTTATTTTTGGGTAAAAAGGCAGAAATTTCACTTATTTTGAGGTAAGAAGGAAGAAATTCCTCTTATTTTGGAACAAAAAAGACAGAAATTTCCTTTGTTTTGTGGAAAAAGACAGATATTCCAATTATTTAGAGGCAAAAAGGCAGAAATTCTCCTTATTTTGGGGCAAAACTCAGAAATTCCCCTTATTTTGGGGCAAAATTCCAGAAATTTCACTTATTTTGGGGCAAAATTGCAGAAATTTCACTTATTTTGGGGCAAAATTGCAGAAATTTCACTTATTTCAGGGAAAAAAGGCAGAAATTTTCCTTATTTTGTGGCAAAAAGGCAGAAATTCTCCATATTTTGGGGCAAAAATCAGAAATTTCCCTTATTTTGAGGTAAAATGCTGAAATTCCCCTTATTTTGGGGCAAAAGGCAGAAATGTCCCTATTTTTGGGGCAAATTTGGAGAAATTTCACTTATTTCAGGGTAATAAGTCAGAAATTTTCCTTATTTTGGGGCAAAAAAACAGAAATTCCCTTTGTTTTTGGGGAAAAAGACAGAAATTCCACTTATTTAGAGGCAAAAAGGCAAAAGTTACCCTTCTTTTGGAGCAAAAATGAAGAAATTTCCCTTTTTTATGGCAAAAAGGTGTGCATTCTTCTTATTTTCGGACAAAAAGGCAGAAATTCCCCATATTTTGGGGCAAAAGGCAGATATTCCCCTTATTTTGGGGCAAATAGCAGAAATTCCACTTATTTTAGGGCAAAATTGCAGAAATTTCTTTTATTTGGGGGCAAAAAATAGAAATTCCCATTATTTTGGGGCAAAATTGCAGAAATTTGCTTTATTTGGAGGCAAAAAACAGAAATTCCCCTTATTTTGCGGCAAAATTGCAGAAATTTTCTTTATTATGGGGAAAAATTGCAGAAATTTCCCTTATTTTAGGGCAAAATTGCAGAAATTTCACTTATATCAGAAAAAAAAAGCAAAAATTTTTCTTATTTTGAGGCAAAAAAGCAGAAATTCCCATTATTTTGGGGCAAAAAGGCAGAAATTCACCTTATTTTGGGGTAAAATTGCAGAAATTATATATATTTCAGGGCAAAAAGGCAGAAATTCCCCTTATTTGGAGTTAAAATGCTGAAATTTCCCATTTTTTGGGGCTAAAGGCAGAAATTCCCATTATTTTGGGGCAAAAAGGCACAAATTTCCCTTATTTTGGGGCAAAATTGCACAAATTTCATTTATTTCAGTGTAAAAAGTCAGAAATTCCTATTATTTCAGGGCAAAAAGTAGAAATTTCTTTTATTATGGTACAAAATTGAAGAAATATTCTTTATTTTGGAACAAAAACGCAGAAATTCCTCATAATTTGAGGTAAAAGGCAGAAATTCTTCTTATTTTGAAGTAAAATGAAGAAATTCCCCTAATATTTGGGGAAAATGCAGAAATTCCCTTTATTTTGGGGCTAAAAGGTAGAAATTTTCCGTTTTTTGAAGAAAAATTGCAGAAATTCTCATAATTTTTGGGCAAAAAGCCTGAAATTCTCCTTATTTTGGGGCAAATAGACAGAAAATCTCCTTTTTTCGGGTGCAAAAATTCAGAAATTCCCCTTATTTGAAAGCAAAAAGGCAGAAATTTCCCTTATTTTGGGGCAAAATTGCAAAAATTTCACTTATTTTAGGGTAATAAGTCAGAATTTTTTTTTATTTTGGGGCAAAAATGACAGAAATTCCCTTTGTTTTGGGGGAAAAAGACAGAAATTCCACTTATTCAGAGGATAAAAGGCAGAAATTCCCCTTATTTTGGAGCAAAAATGAAGAAATTTCCCTTTTTTATGGCAAAAAGTTATGCATTCTTCTTATTTTCGGGCAAAAAGGCAGAAATTCCCCATATTTTGGGGCAAAAAGCAGAAACTCCTCTTATTTTGGAGCAAAAATGAAGAAATTTCCCTTTTTTATGGCAAAACGGTATGCATTCTTCTTATTTTGGTGCAAAAAGGCTGAAATTCCTCTTATTTTGAGGTAAAATGCTGAAATTCCCCATATATTGGGGAAAAAGGCAGAAATTCCTCTTATTTTGGGGCCAAAAGGCACAAATTTCCCTTATTTTCGGGCAAAATTGCAGAAATTTCATTTATTTCAGGGCAAAAAGTAAGAAATTCCACTTTTTTGGGGCAAAAAGCAGAAATTTCGTTTATTTTTGGAAAAAAGGCAGAAATTGCACTTATTTTGAGTCAAAAAGGCGGAAAATCCCTTTATTTTGGAGCAAAAATGAAGAAATTTCTATTTTTTATAACAAAAAGGTAAACATTCCCTTTATTTTCGGGCTAAAAGGCAGAAATTCCTCATATTTTGGAGCAAAATTGCAGAAATTCTCCTAATTTTGGGGCAAAAAAGCAGAAATTCCTTTTATTTTGGGGTAAAACTCCAGAAATTTCACTTATTTCGCAGCAAAATGGCAGAAATTCCCCTTATTTTCGGCGAAAAAGGCAGAAAATCCCCGTATTTTGGAGCAAAATTTCAGGAATTCACCTAATTTTGGGGTAAAAAATACAGTAATATTCTTTATTTTGGGGCACAAAGGCAGAAATTCTCCTTGTTTTGGGGCAAAAGGCAGAAATTCCCCTTACTTTAGGGCAAAATTGCAGAAATTTTTCTTATTTTTGGGCAAAAACCAGAAATTCCCCTTATTTTGGGACAAAATTGCAGAAATTTCCTTTATTATGGGGAAAATTGCAGAAATTTCCCTTATTTTAGGGAAAAATTGCAGAAATTTCACTTATTTGAGAGTAAAAAAGCAAAAATTTTTCTTATTTTGGGGCAAAAAGGCAGAAATTCCTATTATTTTGGGGCAAAAAAGCAGAAATTCACCTTATTTTGGGCTAAAATTGCAGAAATTTCACATATTTCAGGGCAAAAAGGCCGAAATTTCCCTTAATTTGGGGCAAAAATGAAGAAATTTCCCTTATTATTGCAATAAAGGTATGCATTTCCCTTATTTTCGGGCAAAAATGCAGAAATTCCCTGTATTTTGGAGCAAAATTGCAGAAATTCCCCTAATTGTGGGGCAAAAAGGCAGAAATTCCCTATATGTTGGGGCAAAAAGACAGAAATTCTCCTTATTTTGGGGCAAAACTCTGAAATTCCACTTATTTTGGAGCAAAATACCAGAAATTTCCCTTATTTTGGGGCAAAATTGCAGAAATTATCCTTATTTTGGGGCAAAAAGATGAAATCCCTAATTTTTGGCTAAAATTAAAGAATTTTCACTTTCTTCGGGACAAAAAGGCAAAAATTCCACTTAATTTCGGGCAAAAAGGAAGAAATTCCTCTAATTTTGGGGCAAAAAGGCACAAATTCCCCTTATTTTGGGATAAAATTGCAGAAATTTCCCTTATTTGCGAGCAAAAAGGCAGAAAATCTCCTTAATTTCGGTTAAAAAGGCAGAAATTCCCAATATTTTGGAGCAAAATTGCAGAAATTCCCCTAATATTGGGGAAAAATGCAGAAATTTCCTTTATTTGAGGCAAAAGGCAGAAGTTCCCCTTATTTTTGGGAAATTTTTTTTATTTTGTGGCAAAAAGGCAGAAATTCCGCTTATTTTGGGATAAAATTGCAGAAATTTCCCTTATTTGAGGGCAAAAAACAGAAATTCCCCTAATTTTGGGGCAAAATTGCAGAAATTTCACATATTTTAGGGCAAAATTCAAAAATTCCTTTTATTTTGGGGCAAAAAAAACAGAAATTCCATTTATTTTTGGGTAAAAAGGCAGAAATTTCACTTATTTTGAGGTAAGAAGGAAGAAATTCCTCTTATTTTGGAACAAAAAAGACAGAAATTTCCTTTGTTTTGTGGAAAAAGACAGAAATTCCACTTATTTAGAGGCAAAAAGGCGGAAATTCTTTTTATTTTGGGGCAAAACTCAGAAATTCCACTTATTTTGGGGCAAAATTCCAAAAATTTTCCTTATTTTGGGGCAAAATTGCAGAAATTTTACTTATTTTGGGGCAAAATTGCAGAAATTTCACTTATTTCAGGGAAAAAAGGCAGAAATTTTTCTTATTTTGGGGCAAAAAGGCAGAAATTCCTAATAATTTGGGCCAAAATTCAGAGATTCCCCTTATTTTGAGGTAAAAAGGCTGAAATTCCCCTTATTTGGGGGCAAAAAGGCAGAAATTTCCCTTATATTGGGGCAAAATTGCAGAAATTTCACTTATTTCAGGGTAATAAGTCAGAAATTTTCCTTATTTTGGGGCAAAAATTACAGAAATTCCCTTTGTTTTGAGGGAAAAAGACAGAAATTCCACTTATTTAGAGGCATAAAAGCAGAAATTCCCCTTATTTTAGGGCAAAATTGCAGAAATTTCCTTTATTATGGAGAAAAATTGCAGAAATTCCCCTTATTTTGGGGCAAAATTGCAGAAATTTCCTTTATTATGGAGAAAAATTGCAGAAATTTCTTTTATTTTAGGGCAAAATTGCAGAAATTTCACTTATTTAAGAGAAAAAAAGCAAAAAGTTTTCTTATTTTGGGGCAAAAATGCAGAAATTCCCATTATTTTGGGGCAAAAGGCAGAAATTCACCTTATTTTGGGCTAAAATTGCAGAAATTTCACATATTTCAGGGCAAAAAGGCAGAAATTTCTTTTAATTTGGGGCAAAAATGAAGAAATTTCCTTTTTTTATGGCAAAAAGGTATGCATTCCCCTTATTTTCGGGCAAAAAAGCAGAAATTCCCCGTATTTTGGAGCAAAATTGCAGAAATTCCCCTAATTGTGGGGCAAAAAGGCAGAAATTCTCCTTATTTTGGGGCAAAACTCAGAAATCCCACTTATTTTGGGGCAAAATTCCAGAAATTTCCCTTATTTTGGGGCAAAATTGCAGAAATTACACTTATTTTGGGGCAAAATTGCATAAATTTCACTTATTTCAGGGGAAACAGGCAGAAATTTTCCTTAATTTAAAGCAAAAAGTCAGAAATTCCTAATATTTTGTGGCAAAAATGCAGAAATTTCCTTTATTTTGAGTTAAAAATGCTGAAATTCCTTTTATTTGGGGCCAAAAATGCAGAAATTTCACTTATTTTGGGGCAAAATTGAAGAAATTTCACTTATTTCAAGGAAAAAAGGCAGAAATCTTCCTTATTTTAGGGCAAAAAGGCAGAAATTCCTAATATTTTGTGGCAAAAATGCAGAAATTCCCTTTATTTTGAGGTAAAAAGGCTGAAATTCCCCTATTTGGTGGCAAAAAGGCAGAAATTTCCCTTATATTGCGGCAAAATTGCAGAAATTTCACTTATTTCAGGGCAAAATGGCACAAATTCCCCTTATTTTGGGGCAAAAAGATGAAATCCCTAATTTTGGGCTAAAATTGAAGAAATTCTTCTAGTTGTGGGCAAAAAGGCCGAAATTCCCTATTTGTTGGGGCAAAAAGACAAAAATTTTCCTTATTTTAGGGCAAAACTCAGAAATTTTACTTATTTTGGGGCAAAATTCCAGAAATTTCCCTTATTTTGGGGCAAAATTTCAGAAATTTCCATTATTTTGGGGCAAAATTGCAGAAATTTCACTTTTTTCAGGGAAAAAACGAAGAAATTTTCCTTATTTTGGAGCAAAAAGGCAGAAATTCCTAATATTTCGTGGCAAAAATGCGGAAATTCCTTTTATTTTGAGGTTAAAAGGCTGAAATTCCCCTTATTTAGGGGCAAAAAGGCAGAAATTTCCTTTATTTTGGGGCAAAATTGCAGAAATTTCACTAATTTCAGGGTAATAAGTCAGAAATTCCTCTTAATTTGGGGCAAAAATACAGAAATTCCCTTTGTTTTGGGGGAAAAAGACAGAAATTCCACTTATATGGGGGCAAAAAGGAAGAAATTCCTCTTATTTTGGGGCAAAAATGAAGAAATTTTTCTTTTTTGTGGCAAAAGGTATACATTCCCTTTATTTTCGGAAAAAAAAACAGAAATTCCTCGCATTTTGGACAAAATTGCAGAAATTCACCCAGTTGTAGGGCAAAAAGGCAGACATTCCCTATTTGTTGGGGCAAAAAGACAGAAATCCTCTTTATTTTGGGGCAAAACTCAGAAATTCCATTTATTTTGGAGAAAAATTCCAGAAATTTCCCTTATTTTGGGGCAAAATTGCAGATATTTCACATATTTTGGAGCAAAATTGCAGACATTTCACTTATTTCAGGAAAAAAAGGCAGAAATTTTCCTTATTTTAAAGCAAAAAGTCAGAAATTACTAATATTTTGTGGAAAAATGCATAAATTCCCCTTATTTTGAGGTAAAAAGGCTGATATTCTTTTTATTTGGGGGCAAAAAGGCAGAAATTCCTTTTATTTTGTGGCAAAAAGGCAGATATTTCTTTCATTTTAAGGCAAAATTGCAGAAATTTCACTTATTTCAGGGCATAATTCAAAAATTCCTTTTATTTTGGGGCAAAAAGACAGAAATTCCGTATATTTTTGTTTAAAAAGGCAGAAATTTCCCTTATTTTGAGGTAAAAAGGCAGAAATTCCTTATATTTTGGGGCAAATATGAAGAAATTTCCCTTTTTTGTGGCAAAAAGTATACATTCCCCTTATTTTCGGGCAAAAAAGCAGAAATTCCCAGTATTTTGGAGCAAAATTGCAGAAATTCCCCCAGTTGTGGGTCAAAAAGGCAGAAATTTCCTATTTGTTTGGGGCAAAAATACAGAAATTCTCATTATTTTGGGGAAAAACTTAGAAATTCCACTTATTTTGGGGCAAAATTCCAAAAATTTCCATTATTTTGAAGGAAAATTGAAGAAATTTCACTTATTTTGGGGCAAAATTGCAGAAATTTCACTTATTTCAGGGAAAAAAGGCAGAAATTTTCCTTATTTTAAAGTCAGAAATTCCTAATATTTTGTGGCAAAAATGCAGAAATTCCCTTTATTTTGAGGTAAAAAGGCTGAAATTCTCCTTATTTGGGGGCAAAAATGCAGAAATTCCCCTTATTTTGTGGCAAAAAGGCAGAAATTTCTTTTATTTTAGGGCAAAATAGCAGAAATTTCACTTATTTCAGGGCATAATTCAAAAATTCCTTTTATTGCGGGGCAAAAAGAAAGAAATTCCGTTTATTTTTGGGTAAAAAGGCAGAAATTTCACTTATTTTGAGGTAAAAAGGCAGAAATTCCTCTTATTTTGTGGCAAAAATGAAGAAATTTCTCTTTTTTGTGGCAAAAGGTATACATTCCCTTTATTTTCGGGAAAAAAGCAGAAATTCCCTGTATTTTGGAGCAAAATTGCAGAAATTCCCATAGTTGTGGGTCAAAAAGGCAGAAATTCTCTATTTGTTGGGGCAAAAAGACAGAAATTCTCCTTATTTTGTGGCAAAACTCAGAAATTCCACTTATTTTGGGGCAAAATTCCAGAAATTTCCCTTATTTTGGGGCAAAATTGCAGAAATTACACTTATTTTGGGGCAAAATTGCATAAATTTCACTTATTACAGGGGAAAAAGACAGAAATTTTCCTTATTTTAAAGCAGAAAGTCAGAAATTCCTAATATTTTGTGGCAAAAATGCAGAAATTTCCTTTATTTTGAGTTAAAATGCTGAAATTCCCCGTATTTGGGGGCAAAAAGGCAGAAATTTCACTTATTTTGGGGCAAAATTGAAGAAATTTCACTTACTTCGAGGAAAAAAGGCAGAAATTTTCCTTATTTTGGGGCAAAAAGGCAGAAATTCCCTTTGTTTTGGGGGAGAAAGACAGAAATTCCACTTAGTTAGAGGCAATAAAGCAGAAATTTCCCTTATTTTGGAGCAAAAATGAAGAAATTTCCCTTTTATATGGCAATAAGGTATGCATTCTTCTTATTTTCGGGCAAAAAGGAAGAAATTCCCCGTATTTTGGAGCAAAATTGCAGAAATTCCCCTAATTGTGGGGCAAAAAGGCAGAAATTCCCTAAATGTTGGGGCAAAAAGACAGTCATTCTCCTTATTTTGGGGCAAAACTCAGAAATTCCACTTATTTTGGGGCAAAATTCTAGAAATTTCCTTTATTTTGGGGCAAAATTTCAGAAATTTCACTTATTTTGGGGCAAAATTGCAGAAATTTCACTTATTTCAGGGAAAAAAGACAGAAATTTTCCTTATTTTGGGGCAAAAAGGCAGAAATTCCTAATATTTTGTGGCAAAAATGCAGATATTCCTCTTGTTTTGAGGTAAAAAGGCTGAAATTCCCCTTATTTGGGGGTAAAAAGGCAGAAATTTCCCTTATTTTTGGGCAAAATTGCAGAAATTTCACTTTCTTCAGGGTAATAAGTCAGAAATTTTTCTTATTTTGGGGAAAAAAAGAAAGAAATTCCCTTTGTTCTGGGGGAAAAAGACAGAAATTCGATTTATTTAGAGGCAAAAAAGCAGAAATTCCTCTTATTTTGGAGCAAAAATGAAGAAATTTCCCTTTTTTATGGCAAAAAGTTATGCATTCTTCTTATTTTCGGGCAAAAAGGCAGAAATTCCCCGTATTTTGGAGCAAAATTGCAGAAATTCCCCTAATTGTGGGGCAAAAATGCAGAAAGTCCCTATATGTTGGGGCAAAAAAACAGAAATTCTCCTTATTTTGGGGCAAAACTCAGAAATTCCACTTATTTTGGGGCAAAATTCTAGAAATTTCCTTTATTTTTGGGCAAAATTTCAGAAATTTCACTTATTTTGGGGCAAAATTGCAGAAATTTCACTTATTTCAGGGAAAAAAGACAGAAATTTTTTTTATTTTGGGGCAAAAAGGCAGAAATTCCTAATATTTTGTGGCAAAAATGCAGATATTCCTCTTGTTTTGAGGTAAAAAGGCTGAAATTCCCCTTATTTGGGGGTAAAAAGGCAGAAAATTCCCTTATTTTAGGGCAAAATTGCAGAAATTTCACTTATTTTGGGGCAAAATTGCAGAAATTTCACTTATTTCAGGGAAAAAAGGCCGAAATTTTCCGTATTTTGGAGCAAAATGGCAGAAATTCTTAATATTTTGTGACAAAAATGCAGAAATTTCTCTTATTTTGAGGTAAAAATGTTGAAATTCCCCTTATTTGGGGGCCAAAAGGCAAAAATTTCCCTTATTTTGTGGCAAAAAGACAGAAATTCCCCTTATTTTGTGGCAAAAAGGAAAAAATTTCTTTTATTTTGGGGCAAATACAGAAATTTCACTTATTTCAGGGCATAATTCAAAAATTCCTTTTATTTTGGGGCAAAAAGACAGAAATTATGTTTATTTTTGGGTAAAAAGGCATAAATTTCACTTATTTTGAGGTAAAAATCAGAAATTCCTATTATTTTGGGCTAAAAATGAAGAAATTTCAATTTTTTTGGCAAAAGGTATACATTTCTTTTATTTTCGGGCTAAAAAGCATAAATTCCCCGTATTTTGAAGCAAAATTGCAGAAAATCCCCTAATTGTGGGGCAAAAAGGCAGAAATTCCCTCTATGTTAGGGCAAAAAGTCAGAAATTCTCCTTATTTTGGGGCAAAATTCAGAAATTCCACTTATTTTGGGGCAAAATTCCAGGAATTTCCCTTATTTTGGGGCAAAATTGCAGAAATTTCACTTATTTTGGGGAAAAATTGCAGAAATTTCACTTATTTCAGGGAAAAAAAGCAGAAATTTTCTTTCTTTGGGGCAAAAAGGCAGAAATTACTTATATTTTGTGGCAAAAATGCAGAAATTCCCCTTATTTTGAGGTAAAAAGGCTGAAATTTCCCTTATTTGGGGGCAAAAAGGCAGAAATTTCCCTTATTTTGGGGCAAAATTGCAGAAATTTCACTTATTTTAGGGTAATAAGTCAGAAATTCCCCTTATTTTTGGGCAAAAAGCAGAAATTTCTTTTATTATGGTAAAAAATTGAAGAAATTTTCCTTATTTTGGAACAAAAAGGCAGAAATTCCTCATATTTTGGGGCAAAAGACAGAAATTCTTCTTATTTTGAGGTAAAATGCAAAAATTCCCCTTATTTAAAGGTAAAATGCAGAAATTCCCTTTATTTTGGGGCTAAAAGGCAGAAATTCCCTGTATTTTAAAGCAAAATTGCAGAAATTCTCATAATTTTCGGGCAAAAAGTCAGAAATTCTCCTTATTTTGGGGCAAAAAGACAGAAAATCTCCTTTTTTCGGGAGCAAAATGTCAAAAATTCCACTTATTTTCAGGCAAAATTGTAGAAATTTCCTGTACATTGGGGCAAAATTGCAGAAATTTTCTTTATTTTGGGGCAAAATTGCAGAAATCTTTTTTATTTTGGGGCAAAAGGCAGAAATTCCCCTTATTTTAGGGCAAAATTGTAGAAATTTCCCTTATTCGGGGGCAAAAAAAGAAATTCCCCTTATTTTGGAACAAAATTGCAGAAATTTCCCTTATTTTCGGGCAAAATTGCAGAAATTTCACTTATTTTAGGGCAAAATTGCGGAAATTTCACTTATTTGGGAACAAAAAAAAGAAATTCCCCTTATTTTGGGGCAAAATTGCAGAAATTTCCTTTAATATGGGGAAAAATTGCAGAAATTTCCCTTATTTTAGGGCAAAATTGCAGAAATTTCACATATTTCAGAGAAAAAAAGCAAAAATTTTTCTTATTTTGGGGCAAAAATGCAGAAAGTCCCATTATTTTGGGGCAAAAAGGCAGAAATTCACTTCTTTTGGGGTAAAATTGCAGAAATTTCACATATTTCAGGGCAAAAAGGCAGAAATTTCCCTTATTTTGAGGCAAAATTGCAGAAATTTCACTTCTTTCAAGGTAATAAGTCAGAAATTTCCCTTATTTTGGGGCAAAAAAACAGAAATTCTTTTTGTTTTGGGGGAAAAAGACAGAAATTCCACTTATTTGGAGGCAAAAAAGCAGAAATTCCTCTTATTTTGGGGCAAAAATGAAGAAATTTCCCTTTTTTGTGGCAAATGGTATACATTCCCTTTATTTTCGGGAAAAAAAAGCAGAAATTCCCCATATTTTGGAGCAAAATTGCAGATATTCCCCCAGTTGTGGGGCAAAAAGGCAGAAATTCCCTATTTGTTGGGGCAAAAAGACAGACATTCTCTTTATTTTAGGGCAAAACTCCGAAATTCCACTTATTGTGGGGCAAAATTCCAGAAATTTCCCTTATTTTGGGGCAAAATTGCAGAAATTTCACTTATTACAGGGTAATAAGTCAGAAATTTTCCTTATTTTGGGGCAAAAAAGACAGAAATTTCCCTTGTTTTGGGGGAAAAAACAGAAATTTCACTTATTTAGAAGCAAAAAAGCAGAAATTCCCCTTATTTTGGAGCAAAAATGAAGAAATTTCCTTTTTTTATGGCAAAAAGGTATGCATTCTTCTTATTTTCGGGTATAAAGGCAGAAATTCTCCTTATTTTGGGGCAAAATTGCAGAAATTTCCTTATTTTGGGGCAAATTTGCAGAAATTTTTCTTATTTTGTGGCAAAATTGCAGAAATTTCACTTATTTCAGAAAAAAGGCAGAAATTTTTTATTTCGAGAAAAAAAGGCGGAAATTCCACTTAATTTCGGGCATAAAGACAGAAATGACCCGTATTTTGGAGCAAAATTTCAGAAATTCTTCTAATATTGGTGCAAAAATGCAGAAAATCCCTTTATTTTGGGGCAAAATGCAGAAATTCCCCTTATTTTTTGGCAAAAGCAGAAATTTCCCTTATTTGGGGGCAAAATTGCAGAAATTTCACTTATTTCAGGGAATAATTCAAAAATTCCGTTTATTTTTGGGTAAAAATGCAGAAATTTCACTTATTTTGAGGTAAAAAGGCAGAAATTCCTCTTATTTTGGGCAAAAATGAAAAAAATTCCCTTTTTTTGGCAAAAGGTATACATTCCCTTTATTTTCGGGAAAAAAGCAGAAATTCCCTGTATTTTGGAGCAATATTGCAGAAATTCTTCTAGTTGTGGGGCAAAAAGGCAGAAATTCTCTATTTGTTGGGGCAAAAAAACAGAAATTCTCCTTATTTTGGGGCAAAACTCAGAAATTCCACTTATTTTGGGGACAAATTCCAGAAATTTCCCTTATTTTGGGGCAAAATTGCAGAAATTTCACTTATTTTGGGGCAAAATTGCAGGTATTTCACTTATTTTAGGGAAAAAAGGCAGAAATTTTCTTTATTTTAAAGCAAAAAGTCAAAAATTCCTAATATTTTGTGGCAAAAATGCAGAAATTCCCCTTATTTTGAGGTAAAAAGGCTGAAATTCCCCTTATTTGGGGGCAAAAAGGCAGAAATTCCCCTTATTTTGTGGCAAGAGCAGAAATTTCTTTTACTTAGGGGCAAAATTGCAGAAATTTCAGTTATTTCAGGGCATAATTCAAAAATTCCTTTTATTTTGGGGCAAAAAGACAGAAATTTCATTTATTTTTGGGTAAAAAGGCAGAAATTTCACATATTTTGAGGTAAAAAAGTAGAAATTCCTTTTATTTTGGGGCGAAAATTAAGAAATTTCCCTTTTTTGTGGCAATAGGTATACATTCCCCTTATTTTCGGGCTAAAAAGCAGAAATTCCCCGTATTTTGGAGGATAATTGCAGAAATTCCCCTAATTGTGAGGCAAAAATGCAGAAATTTTCTATATGTTGGGGCACAAAGACAGAAATTCTCCTTATTTTGGGGTATAACTCAGAAATTCCACTTATTTTGGGGCAAAATTCCAGAAATTTCCTTTATTTTGGGGCAAAATTGCAGAAATTTCACTTATTTTGGGGCAAAATTGCAGAAATTTCACTTATTTCAGAGAAAAAAGTCAAAAATTTTCTGTATTTTTGGGCTAAAAGGCAGAAATTCCTAATATTATGTAGCAAAAATGCAGAAATTCCCTTTATTTTGAGGTAAAAAGGCAGAAATTCCTCTTATTTGGGGGCAAAAAGGCAGAAATTTCCCTTATTTTGAGACAAAAAACAGAAGTTCCCATTATTTTGTGGAAAAAAAGCAGAAATTTCTTTTATTTTGGGGCAAAATTGCAGAAATTTCACTTATTTCAGGGCATAATTCAAAAATTCCTTTTATTTTGGGGAAAAAGACAGAAATTCCGTTTATTTTTGGGGAAAAAGGCAGAAATTTCACTTATTTTGGGGCAAAATTGCAGAAATTTCACTTATTTCAGGGTAATAAGTCAGAAATTCCTTTTATTTGGGGGCAAAAAATACAGAAATTCCCTTTGTTTAGGGGGAAAAAAATTGCATAAATTTTCTTTACTTTGGGGCAAAATTGCAGAAATTTCCCTTATTTTGGGGCAAAATTGCAGAAATTTCACTTATTTCAGGGAAAAAAGGCAGAAATTTCTCTAATTTTGGGGCAAAAAGGCAGAAATTTCTTTTATTTTGGTACAAAATTGCAGAAATTTTTCTTATTTTGGGGCAAAAAGGCAGAAATTCCCCATATTTGGGGAAAAGGAAAAAATTCCCATTATTTTGAGGTAAAAAGGCTGAAATTCCCCTTATTTTGGTCCAAAAAGGCAGAAATTCCTTTTATATTGGGGCAAAAAGACAGAAAGTCCCTTTATTTTGGGGGAAAAGGCAGAAATTGCACTTATTTTGAGTCAAAAATGCAGAAAATCCCCTTATTTTTGGGCAAAAGTAAAGAAATTTCCCTTTTTTATGGCAAAAAGTATACATTCCCTTTATTTTCGGGAAAAAAGGCAGAAATTCCCCGTATTTTGGAGCAAATTTTTAGAAAATCCCCTAATTTTGGGGCAAAAAGGCAGAAATTCCCCTTATTTTGGGGTAAAACTGCAGAAATTTCACTTATTTCGTGGCAAAATGGCAGAAATTCCTTTTATTTTGGGGTAAAACATGCAGTAATTTTCTTTATTTTGGGGCAAAAAGGCAGAAATTCCCCTTATTTTGGGGCAAAAGGCAGAAATTCCCTGTATTTTGAAGCAAAATTGCAGATATCCTCCTAATATTAGGGCAAAAATGCAGAAATTCTTTTTATTTGAAGCAAAAAGGCAGAAGTTCCTCTTATTTTCTGGGAAAGAGGCAGAAATTCTCTGTATTTTGAAGCAAAATTGCAGAAACTTCCATAATTTTGGGGCAAAACGGCAGAAATTCCCTTTATTTTGGGCCAAAATACAGAAATTCTCTTTATTTCGGGGTAAAAATTCAAAAATTCCCCTTATTTTGGGGCAAAATTGAAGAAATTTTCCTTATTTTGGGGCAAAATTGCAGAAATTTCCCTTATTTTGGGTTAAAATTGGAGAAATTTCTTTTATTTTTGTACAGAATTGCAGAAATTTTTTTTATTTTGTGGCAAGAAGGCAGAAATTTTTAATATTTTGTGGCAAAAAGGCACAAATTTTTCTTATTTTCGGGCAAAATTGCAGAAATTTCATTTATTTCAAGACAAAAAGTCAAAAATTGCTTTTGTTTTGGGGCAAAAAGCAGAAATTTCTTTTATTTTGGTACAAAATTGAAGAAATTTTCCTTATTTTGGAACAAAAAGGCAGAAATTCCCCATATTTTGCGGCAAAAGGTAGAAATTCCCCTTATTTTGAGGTAAAAAGGCTGAAATTCCCCTTATTTTGGGGCAAAAAGGCAGAAATTCACCTAATTTTGGGGCAAAAATACAGAAATTCTCGTTATTTTGGGGCAAAAAGGCAAAACTTCCCCTTATTTTGGGGCAAAAAACAGAAATTCCCCTTATTTTAGGGCAAAATTGCAGAAATTTCCCTTATTTTGGGGCAAAAAACAGAAATTCCTTTTATTTTGGGGCTAAATTGCAGAAATTTCTTTTATTATGAAGAAAAATTGCAGAAATTTCCCTTATTTTAGGGCAAAAAACAGAAATTTCCCTTATTTTAGGGCAAAATTGCATAAATTTCACTTATTTCAGAAAAAAAAGCAAAAAGTTTTCTAATTTTGGGGTAAAAAGGCAGAAGTTCGCCATATTTTGGTGCAAAAAGGCTGAAATTCTTCTTATTTTGAGGTAAAATGCTGAAATTCCCATTATTTTTGGGTAAAAGTCAGAAATTCTTCTTATTTTGGGGCAAAAAGGCACAAATTTCCCTTATTTTCGGGCAAAATTGCAGGATTTCATTTATTTCAGGGCAAAAAGTCAGAAATTCCCCTTATTTTGGGGCAAAAAGCAGAAATTTCTTTTATTATGTTACAAAATTGAAGAAATTTTCCTTATTTTGGAACAAAAAGGCAGAAATTCCCAATATTTTGGGGCAAAAGGCAGAAATTATTTTTATTTTGAGGTAAAATGCAGAAATTCCCTCTATTTTGGGGCTAAAAGGCAGAAATGCCTCGTATTATGAAGCAGAATTGCAGAAAAACTCATAATTTTCGGGCAAAAAGTCAGAAATTTTCCATATTTTGGGGCAAAAATAGAGAAAATCCCCTTTTTTCGGAAGCAAAAATTCAGAAAATCCCCTTATTTTGGGGCAAAATTGCAGAAATTTCAATTTTTTCAGGGAAAAGGGGCAGAAATTTCTGTAATTTTGGGGCAAAATGCAGAAATTTTTTTTATTTTGGTACAAAATTGCAGAAATTTTTCTTATTTTGGGGCAAAAAGGCAGAAATTCCCCATATTTAGAGGAAAAGGAAGAAATTCCCCTTATTTTGAGGTAAAAAGGCTGAAATTCCCCTTATTTTGGTCCAAAAAGGCAGAAATTCCCCTTATTTTGGGGCAAAAAGACAGAAATTCCGTTTATTTTTGGGGAAAAAGCTGAAATTGCACTTATTTTGAGTCAAAAAGGCGGAGAATCCCCTTATTTTGGGGCAAAAGTAAAGAAATTTCCCTTTTTTATGGCAAAAAGTATACATTCTCTTTATTTTCGGGCAAAAAAACAGAAATTCCCCTTATTTTGGAGCAAAATTGCAGAAATTCCCCTAATTTTGGGGCAAAAAGGCAGAAATTCCCCTTATTTTGGGGTAAAAGTGCAGAAATTTCACTTATTTCGTGGCAAAATGGCAGAAATTCCCCTTATTTTCGGAAATAAAGTCAGAAAATTTTCAATTTTGGAGCAAAATTGCAGAAATTCACCTTATTTTGGGGTAAAACATGCAGTAATTTTCTTTATTTTGGGGCAAAAAGGAAGAAATTCCCCTTATTTTGGGGCAAAAGGCAGAAATTCTCCTTATTTTAGGGCAAAATTGCAGAAATTTTTCTTATTTTGGGGCAAAAACCAGAAGTTCCCCTTATTTTGGGGCAAAATTGCAGATATTTCCTTTATTATAGGGAAAAATTGCAGAAAATTCACTTATTTTAGGGCAAAGTTGCAGAAATTTCACTTATTTCAGAGAAATAAAGCAAAATTTTTCTTATTTTGGGGCAAAAATGCAGAAATTTCCCTTATATTGGGGCAAAAAGGCAGAAATTCATCTTATTTTGGGATAAAATTGCAGAAATTTCCTTTATATTGGGGCAAAAAGGCAGAAATTCCTTTTATTTTGGCGCAAAAATGCAGAAATTCCCCTCATTTTGGGATAAAATTGCAGAAATTTCCCTAATTTGGGAGCAAAAAGGCAGAAAATCCCCTTAATTTCGGGCAAAATGGCAGAAATTCCTCATATTTTGGAGCAAAATTGCAGATATTCCCCTAATATTGGGGCAAAAATGCAGAAATTCTATTTATTTGAAGCAAAAAGGCAGAAGTTCCCTTTATTTTCCGGGAAAGAGGCAGAAATTCCCTGTATTTTGAAGCAAAATTGCAGAAACTTCCCTAATTTTGGGGCAAAAAGGCAGAAATTCCCTTTATTTTGGGGCAAAAATACAGAAATTCTCCTTATTTCGGGGCAAAATTTCAGAAATTCCCCTTATTTTGGGGCAAAATTGAAGAAATTTTCCTTATTTTGGGGCATAATTGCAGAAATTTCCCTTATTTTGGGGCAAAATTGGAGAAATTTCTTTTATTTTGGTACAGAATTGCAGAAATTTTTCTTATTTTGTGGCAAAAAGGCAGAAATTTTTTATATTTTGTGGCAAAAAGCACAAATTTTTCTTATTTTCGGGCAAAATTGCAGAAATTTCATTTATTTCAGGACAAAAAGTCAGAAATTCCTTTTATTTTGGGGCAAAAAGCAGAAATTTCTTTTATTTTGGTACAACATTGAAGAAATTTTCCTTATTTTGGAACAAAAAGGCAGAAATTCCCCATATATTGGGGCAAAAGGTAGAAATTCCCCTTATTTTGAGGTAAAAAGGCTGAAATTCCCCTTATTTTGGGGCAAAAAGGCAGAAATTCACCTAATTTTGGGGTAAAACATGCAGTAATTTTCTTTATTTTGTGGCAAAAACGCAAAAATTCCCCTTATTTTGGGGCAAAAAACAGAAATTCCCCTTATTTTAGGGCAAAATTGCAGAAATTTCCCTTATTTTGGGGCAAAAAGCAGAAATTTCTTTTATTTTGGTACAACATTGAAGAAATTTTCCTTATTTTGGAACAAAAAGGCAGAAATTCCCCATATATTGGGGCAAAAGGTAGAAATTCCCCTTATTTTGAGGTAAAAAGGCTGAAATTCCCCTTATTTTGGGGCAAAAAGGCAGAAATTCACCTAATTTTGGGGTAAAACATGCAGTAATTTTCTTTATTTTGTGGCAAAAACGCAAAAATTCCCCTTATTTTGGGGCAAAAAACAGAAATTCCCCTTATTTTAGGGCAAAATTGCAGAAATTTCCCTTATTTTGGGGCAAAAAACAGAAATTCTTTTTATTTTGGGGCTAAATTGCAGAAATTTCTTTTATTATGAAGAAAAATTGCAGAAATTTCCCTTATTTTAGGGCAAAAAAGAGAATTTTCCCTTATTTTAGGGCAAAATTGCAGAAATTTCACTTATTTCAGAAAAAAAAGCAAAGAGTTTTCTAATTTTGGGGTAAAAAGGCAGAAGTTCGCCATATTTTGGTGCAAAAAAGCTGAAATTCTGCTTATTTTGAGGTAAAATGCTGAAATTCCCATTATTTTGGGGCAAAAGTCAGAAATTCTTCTTATTTTGGGGCAAAAAGGCACAAATTTCCCTTATTTTCGGGCAAAATTGCAGGATTTCATTTATTTCAGGGCAAAAAGTCAGAAATTCCCCTTATTTTGGGGCAAAAAGCAGAAATTTCATTTATTATGTTACAAAATTGAAGAAATTTTCCTTATTTTGGAACAAAAAGGCAGAAATTCCCAATATTTTGGAGCAAAAGGCAGAAATTATTCTTATTTTGAGGTAAAATGCAGAAATTCCCTTTATTTTGGGGCTAAAGGGCAGAAATGTCTCGTATTTTGAAGCAGAATTGCAGAAATTCTCATAATTTTCGGGCAAAAAGTCAGAAATTCTCCATATTTTGGGGCAAAAAGAGAGAAAATCCCCTTTTTTTGGAAGCAAAAATTCAGAAAATCCCCTTATTTTGGGGCAAAATTGCAGAAATTTCAATTTTTTCAGGGAAAAAGGGCAGAAATTTCTGTAATTTTGGGGCAAAATGCAGAAATTTTTTTTATTTTGGTACAAAATTGCAGAAATTTTTCTTATTTTGGGGCAAAAAGGCAGAAATTCCCCATATTTAGGGGAAAAGGAAGAAATTCCCCTTATTTTGAGGTAAAAAGGCTGAAATTCCCCTTATTTTGGTCCAAAAAGGCAGAAATTCCCCTTATTTTGGGGCAAAAAGACAGAAATTCCGTTTATTTTTGGGGAAAAAGCTGAAATTGCACTTATTTTGAGTCAAAAAGGCGGAGAATCCCCTTATTTTGGGGCAAAAGTAAAGAAATTTCCCTCTTTTATGGCAAAAAGTATACATTCTCTTTATTTTCGGGCAAAAAAACAGAAATTCCCCTTATTTTGGAGCAAAATTGCAGAAATTCCCCTAATTTTGGGGCAAAAAGGCAGAAATTCCCCTTATTTTGGGGTAAAAGTGCAGAAATTTCACTTATTTCGTGGCAAAATGGCAGAAATTCCCCTTATTTTCGGAAATAAAGTCAGAAAATTTTCAATTTTGGAGCAAAATTGCAGAAATTCACCTTATTTTGGGGTAAAACATGCAGTAATTTTCTTTATTTTGGGGCAAAAAGGAAGAAATTCCCCTTATTTTGGGGCAAAAGGCAGAAATTCTCCTTATTTTAGGGCAAAATTGCAAAAATTTCCCTTATTTTGGGGCAAAAACCAGAAGTTCCCCTTATTTTGGGGCAAAATTGCAGATATTTCCTTTATTATAGGGAAAAATTGCAGAAAATTCACTTATTTTAGGGCAAAGTTGCAGAAATTTCACTTATTTCAGAGAAATAAAGCAAAATTTTTCTTATTTTGGGGCAAAAATGCAGAAATTTCCCTTATATTGGGGCAAAAAGGCAGAAATTCATCTTATTTTGGGATAAAATTGCAGAAATTTCCTTTATATTGGGGCAAAAAGGCAGAAATTCCTTTTATTTTGGCGCAAAAATGCAGAAATTCCCCTCATTTTGGGATAAAATTGCAGAAATTTCCCTAATTTGGGAGCAAAAAGGCAGAAAATCCCCTTAATTTCGGGCAAAATGGCAGAAATTCCTCATATTTTGGAGCAAAATTGCAAATATTCCCCTAATATTGGGGCAAAAATGCAGAAATTCTATTTATTTGAAGCAAAAAGGCAGAAGTTCCCTTTATTTTCCGGGAAAGAGGCAGAAATTCCCTGTATTTTGAAGCAAAATTGCAGAAACTTCCCTAATTTTGGGGCAAAAAGGCAGAAATTCCCTTTATTTTGGGGCAAAAATACAGAAATTCTCCTTATTTCGGGGCAAAATTTCAGAAATTCCCCTTATTTTGGGGCAAAATTGAAGAAATTTTCCTTATTTTGGGGCATAATTGCAGAAATATCCCTTATTTTGGGGCAAAATTGGAGAAATTTCTTTTATTTTGGTACAGAATTGCAGAAATTTTTCTTATTTTGTGGCAAAAAGGCAGAAATTTTTTATATTTTGTGGCAAAAAGCACAAATTTTTCTTATTTTCGGGCAAAATTGCAGAAATTTCATTTATTTCAGGACAAAAAGTCAGAAATTCCTTTTATTTTGGGGCAAAAAGCAGAAATTTCTTTTATTTTGGTACAACATTGAAGAAATTTTCCTTATTTTGGAACAAAAAGGCAGAAATTCCCCATATATTGGGGCAAAAGGTAGAAATTCCCCTTATTTTGAGGTAAAAAGGCTGAAATTCCCCTTATTTTGGGGCAAAAAGGCAGAAATTCACCTAATTTTGGGGTAAAACATGCAGTAATTTTCTTTATTTTGTGGCAAAAACGCAAAAATTCCCCTTATTTTGGGGCAAAAAACAGAAATTCCCCTTATTTTAGGGCAAAATTGCAGAAATTTCCCTTATTTTGGGGCAAAAAGCAGAAATTTCTTTTATTTTGGTACAACATTGAAGAAATTTTCCTTATTTTGGAACAAAAAGGCAGAAATTCCCCATATATTGGGGCAAAAGGTAGAAATTCCCCTTATTTTGAGGTAAAAAGGCTGAAATTCCCCTTATTTTGGGGCAAAAAGGCAGAAATTCACCTAATTTTGGGGTAAAACATGCAGTAATTTTCTTTATTTTGTGGCAAAAACGCAAAAATTCCCCTTATTTTGGGGCAAAAAACAGAAATTCCCCTTATTTTAGGGCAAAATTGCAGAAATTTCCCTTATTTTGGGGCAAAAAACAGAAATTCTTTTTATTTTGGGGCTAAATTGCAGAAATTTCTTTTATTATGAAGAAAAATTGCAGAAATTTCCCTTATTTTAGGGCAAAAAAGAGAATTTTCCCTTATTTTAGGGCAAAATTGCAGAAATTTCACTTATTTCAGAAAAAAAAGCAAAGAGTTTTCTAATTTTGGGGTAAAAAGGCAGAAGTTCGCCATATTTTGGTGCAAAAAAGCTGAAATTCTGCTTATTTTGAGGTAAAATGCTGAAATTCCCATTATTTTGGGGCAAAAGTCAGAAATTCTTCTTATTTTGGGGCAAAAAGGCACAAATTTCCCTTATTTTCGGGCAAAATTGCAGGATTTCATTTATTTCAGGGCAAAAAGTCAGAAATTCCCCTTATTTTGGGGCAAAAAGCAGAAATTTCATTTATTATGTTACAAAATTGAAGAAATTTTCCTTATTTTGGAACAAAAAGGCAGAAATTCCCAATATTTTGGAGCAAAAGGCAGAAATTATTCTTATTTTGAGGTAAAATGCAGAAATTCCCTTTATTTTGGGGCTAAAGGGCAGAAATGTCTCGTATTTTGAAGCAGAATTGCAGAAATTCTCATAATTTTCGGGCAAAAAGTCAGAAATTCTCCATATTTTGGGGCAAAAAGAGAGAAAATCCCCTTTTTTTGGAAGCAAAAATTCAGAAAATCCCCTTATTTTGGGGCAAAATTGCAGAAATTTCAATTTTTTCAGGGAAAAAGGGCAGAAATTTCTGTAATTTTGGGGCAAAATGCAGAAATTTTTTTTATTTTGGTACAAAATTGCAGAAATTTTTCTTATTTTGGGGCAAAAAGGCAGAAATTCCCCATATTTAGGGGAAAAGGAAGAAATTCCCCTTATTTTGAGGTAAAAAGGCTGAAATTCCCCTTATTTTGGTCCAAAAAGGCAGAAATTCCCCTTATTTTGGGGCAAAAAGACAGAAATTCCGTTTATTTTTGGGGAAAAAGCTGAAATTGCACTTATTTTGAGTCAAAAAGGCGGAGAATCCCCTTATTTTGGGGCAAAAGTAAAGAAATTTCCCTTTTTTATGGCAAAAAGTATACATTCTCTTTATTTTCGGGCAAAAAAACAGAAATTCCCCTTATTTTGGAGCAAAATTGCAGAAATTCCCCTAATTTTGGGGCAAAAAGGCAGAAATTCCCCTTATTTTGGGGTAAAAGTGCAGAAATTTCACTTATTTCGTGGCAAAATGGCAGAAATTCCCCTTATTTTCGGAAATAAAGTCAGAAAATTTTCAATTTTGGAGCAAAATTGCAGAAATTCACCTTATTTTGGGGTAAAACATGCAGTAATTTTCTTTATTTTGGGGCAAAAAGGAAGAAATTCCCCTTATTTTGGGGCAAAAGGCAGAAATTCTCCTTATTTTAGGGCAAAATTGCAAAAATTTCCCTTATTTTGGGGCAAAAACCAGAAGTTCCCCTTATTTTGGGGCAAAATTGCAGATATTTCCTTTATTATAGGGAAAAATTGCAGAAAATTCACTTATTTTAGGGCAAAGTTGCAGAAATTTCACTTATTTCAGAGAAATAAAGCAAAATTTTTCTTATTTTGGGGCAAAAATGCAGAAATTTCCCTTATATTGGGGCAAAAAGGCAGAAATTCATCTTATTTTGGGATAAAATTGCAGAAATTTCCTTTATATTGGGGCAAAAAGGCAGAAATTCCTTTTATTTTGGCGCAAAAATGCAGAAATTCCCCTCATTTTGGGATAAAATTGCAGAAATTTCCCTAATTTGGGAGCAAAAAGGCAGAAAATCCCCTTAATTTCGGGCAAAATGGCAGAAATTCCTCATATTTTGGAGCAAAATTGCAGATATTCCCCTAATATTGGGGCAAAAATGCAGAAATTCTATTTATTTGAAGCAAAAAGGCAGAAGTTCCCTTTATTTTCCGGGAAAGAGGCAGAAATTCCCTGTATTTTGAAGCAAAATTGCAGAAACTTCCCTAATTTTGGGGCAAAAAGGCAGAAATTCCCTTTATTTTGGGGCAAAAATACAGAAATTCTCCTTATTTCGGGGCAAAATTTCAGAAATTCCCCTTATTTTGGGGCAAAATTGAAGAAATTTTCCTTATTTTGGGGCATAATTGCAGAAATTTCCCTTATTTTGGGGCAAAATTGGAGAAATTTCTTTTATTTTGGTACAGAATTGCAGAAATTTTTCTTATTTTGTGGCAAAAAGGCAGAAATTTTTTATATTTTGTGGCAAAAAGCACAAATTTTTCTTATTTTCGGGCAAAATTGCAGAAATTTCATTTATTTCAGGACAAAAAGTCAGAAATTCCTTTTATTTTGGGGCAAAAAGCAGAAATTTCTTTTATTTTGGTACAACATTGAAGAAATTTTCCTTATTTTGGAACAAAAAGGCAGAAATTCCCCATATATTGGGGCAAAAGGTAGAAATTCCCCTTATTTTGAGGTAAAAAGGCTGAAATTCCCCTTATTTTGGGGCAAAAAGGCAGAAATTCACCTAATTTTGGGGTAAAACATGCAGTAATTTTCTTTATTTTGTGGCAAAAACGCAAAAATTCCCCTTATTTTGGGGCAAAAAACAGAAATTCCCCTTATTTTAGGGCAAAATTGCAGAAATTTCCCTTATTTTGGGGCAAAAAGCAGAAATTTCTTTTATTTTGGTACAACATTGAAGAAATTTTCCTTATTTTGGAACAAAAAGGCAGAAATTCCCCATATATTGGGGCAAAAGGTAGAAATTCCCCTTATTTTGAGGTAAAAAGGCTGAAATTCCCCTTATTTTGGGGCAAAAAGGCAGAAATTCACCTAATTTTGGGGTAAAACATGCAGTAATTTTCTTTATTTTGTGGCAAAAACGCAAAAATTCCCCTTATTTTGGGGCAAAAAACAGAAATTCCCCTTATTTTAGGGCAAAATTGCAGAAATTTCCCTTATTTTGGGGCAAAAAACAGAAATTCTTTTTATTTTGGGGCTAAATTGCAGAAATTTCTTTTATTATGAAGAAAAATTGCAGAAATTTCCCTTATTTTAGGGCAAAAAAGAGAATTTTCCCTTATTTTAGGGCAAAATTGCAGAAATTTCACTTATTTCAGAAAAAAAAGCAAAGAGTTTTCTAATTTTGGGGTAAAAAGGCAGAAGTTCGCCATATTTTGGTGCAAAAAAGCTGAAATTCTGCTTATTTTGAGGTAAAATGCTGAAATTCCCATTATTTTGGGGCAAAAGTCAGAAATTCTTCTTATTTTGGGGCAAAAAGGCACAAATTTCCCTTATTTTCGGGCAAAATTGCAGGATTTCATTTATTTCAGGGCAAAAAGTCAGAAATTCCCCTTATTTTGGGGCAAAAAGCAGAAATTTCATTTATTATGTTACAAAATTGAAGAAATTTTCCTTATTTTGGAACAAAAAGGCAGAAATTCCCAATATTTTGGAGCAAAAGGCAGAAATTATTCTTATTTTGAGGTAAAATGCAGAAATTCCCTTTATTTTGGGGCTAAAGGGCAGAAATGTCTCGTATTTTGAAGCAGAATTGCAGAAATTCTCATAATTTTCGGGCAAAAAGTCAGAAATTCTCCATATTTTGGGGCAAAAAGAGAGAAAATCCCCTTTTTTTGGAAGCAAAAATTCAGAAAATCCCCTTATTTTGGGGCAAAATTGCAGAAATTTCAATTTTTTCAGGGAAAAAGGGCAGAAATTTCTGTAATTTTGGGGCAAAATGCAGAAATTTTTTTTATTTTGGTACAAAATTGCAGAAATTTTTCTTATTTTGGGGCAAAAAGGCAGAAATTCCCCATATTTAGGGGAAAAGGAAGAAATTCCCCTTATTTTGAGGTAAAAAGGCTGAAATTCCCCTTATTTTGGTCCAAAAAGGCAGAAATTCCCCTTATTTTGGGGCAAAAAGACAGAAATTCCGTTTATTTTTGGGGAAAAAGCTGAAATTGCACTTATTTTGAGTCAAAAAGGCGGAGAATCCCCTTATTTTGGGGCAAAAGTAAAGAAATTTCCCTCTTTTATGGCAAAAAGTATACATTCTCTTTATTTTCGGGCAAAAAAACAGAAATTCCCCTTATTTTGGAGCAAAATTGCAGAAATTCCCCTAATTTTGGGGCAAAAAGGCAGAAATTCCCCTTATTTTGGGGTAAAAGTGCAGAAATTTCACTTATTTCGTGGCAAAATGGCAGAAATTCCCCTTATTTTCGGAAATAAAGTCAGAAAATTTTCAATTTTGGAGCAAAATTGCAGAAATTCACCTTATTTTGGGGTAAAACATGCAGTAATTTTCTTTATTTTGGGGCAAAAAGGAAGAAATTCCCCTTATTTTGGGGCAAAAGGCAGAAATTCTCCTTATTTTAGGGCAAAATTGCAAAAATTTCCCTTATTTTGGGGCAAAAACCAGAAGTTCCCCTTATTTTGGGGCAAAATTGCAGATATTTCCTTTATTATAGGGAAAAATTGCAGAAAATTCACTTATTTTAGGGCAAAGTTGCAGAAATTTCACTTATTTCAGAGAAATAAAGCAAAATTTTTCTTATTTTGGGGCAAAAATGCAGAAATTTCCCTTATATTGGGGCAAAAAGGCAGAAATTCATCTTATTTTGGGATAAAATTGCAGAAATTTCCTTTATATTGGGGCAAAAAGGCAGAAATTCCTTTTATTTTGGCGCAAAAATGCAGAAATTCCCCTCATTTTGGGATAAAATTGCAGAAATTTCCCTAATTTGGGAGCAAAAAGGCAGAAAATCCCCTTAATTTCGGGCAAAATGGCAGAAATTCCTCATATTTTGGAGCAAAATTGCAAATATTCCCCTAATATTGGGGCAAAAATGCAGAAATTCTATTTATTTGAAGCAAAAAGGCAGAAGTTCCCTTTATTTTCCGGGAAAGAGGCAGAAATTCCCTGTATTTTGAAGCAAAATTGCAGAAACTTCCCTAATTTTGGGGCAAAAAGGCAGAAATTCCCTTTATTTTGGGGCAAAAATACAGAAATTCTCCTTATTTCGGGGCAAAATTTCAGAAATTCCCCTTATTTTGGGGCAAAATTGAAGAAATTTTCCTTATTTTGGGGCATAATTGCAGAAATATCCCTTATTTTGGGGCAAAATTGGAGAAATTTCTTTTATTTTGGTACAGAATTGCAGAAATTTTTCTTATTTTGTGGCAAAAAGGCAGAAATTTTTTATATTTTGTGGCAAAAAGCACAAATTTTTCTTATTTTCGGGCAAAATTGCAGAAATTTCATTTATTTCAGGACAAAAAGTCAGAAATTCCTTTTATTTTGGGGCAAAAAGCAGAAATTTCTTTTATTTTGGTACAACATTGAAGAAATTTTCCTTATTTTGGAACAAAAAGGCAGAAATTCCCCATATATTGGGGCAAAAGGTAGAAATTCCCCTTATTTTGAGGTAAAAAGGCTGAAATTCCCCTTATTTTGGGGCAAAAAGGCAGAAATTCACCTAATTTTGGGGTAAAACATGCAGTAATTTTCTTTATTTTGTGGCAAAAACGCAAAAATTCCCCTTATTTTGGGGCAAAAAACAGAAATTCCCCTTATTTTAGGGCAAAATTGCAGAAATTTCCCTTATTTTGGGGCAAAAAGCAGAAATTTCTTTTATTTTGGTACAACATTGAAGAAATTTTCCTTATTTTGGAACAAAAAGGCAGAAATTCCCCATATATTGGGGCAAAAGGTAGAAATTCCCCTTATTTTGAGGTAAAAAGGCTGAAATTCCCCTTATTTTGGGGCAAAAAGGCAGAAATTCACCTAATTTTGGGGTAAAACATGCAGTAATTTTCTTTATTTTGTGGCAAAAACGCAAAAATTCCCCTTATTTTGGGGCAAAAAACAGAAATTCCCCTTATTTTAGGGCAAAATTGCAGAAATTTCCCTTATTTTGGGGCAAAAAACAGAAATTCTTTTTATTTTGGGGCTAAATTGCAGAAATTTCTTTTATTATGAAGAAAAATTGCAGAAATTTCCCTTATTTTAGGGCAAAAAAGAGAATTTTCCCTTATTTTAGGGCAAAATTGCAGAAATTTCACTTATTTCAGAAAAAAAAGCAAAGAGTTTTCTAATTTTGGGGTAAAAAGGCAGAAGTTCGCCATATTTTGGTGCAAAAAAGCTGAAATTCTGCTTATTTTGAGGTAAAATGCTGAAATTCCCATTATTTTGGGGCAAAAGTCAGAAATTCTTCTTATTTTGGGGCAAAAAGGCACAAATTTCCCTTATTTTCGGGCAAAATTGCAGGATTTCATTTATTTCAGGGCAAAAAGTCAGAAATTCCCCTTATTTTGGGGCAAAAAGCAGAAATTTCATTTATTATGTTACAAAATTGAAGAAATTTTCCTTATTTTGGAACAAAAAGGCAGAAATTCCCAATATTTTGGAGCAAAAGGCAGAAATTATTCTTATTTTGAGGTAAAATGCAGAAATTCCCTTTATTTTGGGGCTAAAGGGCAGAAATGTCTCGTATTTTGAAGCAGAATTGCAGAAATTCTCATAATTTTCGGGCAAAAAGTCAGAAATTCTCCATATTTTGGGGCAAAAAGAGAGAAAATCCCCTTTTTTTGGAAGCAAAAATTCAGAAAATCCCCTTATTTTGGGGCAAAATTGCAGAAATTTCAATTTTTTCAGGGAAAAAGGGCAGAAATTTCTGTAATTTTGGGGCAAAATGCAGAAATTTTTTTTATTTTGGTACAAAATTGCAGAAATTTTTCTTATTTTGGGGCAAAAAGGCAGAAATTCCCCATATTTAGGGGAAAAGGAAGAAATTCCCCTTATTTTGAGGTAAAAAGGCTGAAATTCCCCTTATTTTGGTCCAAAAAGGCAGAAATTCCCCTTATTTTGGGGCAAAAAGACAGAAATTCCGTTTATTTTTGGGGAAAAAGCTGAAATTGCACTTATTTTGAGTCAAAAAGGCGGAGAATCCCCTTATTTTGGGGCAAAAGTAAAGAAATTTCCCTTTTTTATGGCAAAAAGTATACATTCTCTTTATTTTCGGGCAAAAAAACAGAAATTCCCCTTATTTTGGAGCAAAATTGCAGAAATTCCCCTAATTTTGGGGCAAAAAGGCAGAAATTCCCCTTATTTTGGGGTAAAAGTGCAGAAATTTCACTTATTTCGTGGCAAAATGGCAGAAATTCCCCTTATTTTCGGAAATAAAGTCAGAAAATTTTCAATTTTGGAGCAAAATTGCAGAAATTCACCTTATTTTGGGGTAAAACATGCAGTAATTTTCTTTATTTTGGGGCAAAAAGGAAGAAATTCCCCTTATTTTGGGGCAAAAGGCAGAAATTCTCCTTATTTTAGGGCAAAATTGCAAAAATTTCCCTTATTTTGGGGCAAAAACCAGAAGTTCCCCTTATTTTGGGGCAAAATTGCAGATATTTCCTTTATTATAGGGAAAAATTGCAGAAAATTCACTTATTTTAGGGCAAAGTTGCAGAAATTTCACTTATTTCAGAGAAATAAAGCAAAATTTTTCTTATTTTGGGGCAAAAATGCAGAAATTTCCCTTATATTGGGGCAAAAAGGCAGAAATTCATCTTATTTTGGGATAAAATTGCAGAAATTTCCTTTATATTGGGGCAAAAAGGCAGAAATTCCTTTTATTTTGGCGCAAAAATGCAGAAATTCCCCTCATTTTGGGATAAAATTGCAGAAATTTCCCTAATTTGGGAGCAAAAAGGCAGAAAATCCCCTTAATTTCGGGCAAAATGGCAGAAATTCCTCATATTTTGGAGCAAAATTGCAGATATTCCCCTAATATTGGGGCAAAAATGCAGAAATTCTATTTATTTGAAGCAAAAAGGCAGAAGTTCCCTTTATTTTCCGGGAAAGAGGCAGAAATTCCCTGTATTTTGAAGCAAAATTGCAGAAACTTCCCTAATTTTGGGGCAAAAAGGCAGAAATTCCCTTTATTTTGGGGCAAAAATACAGAAATTCTCCTTATTTCGGGGCAAAATTTCAGAAATTCCCCTTATTTTGGGGCAAAATTGAAGAAATTTTCCTTATTTTGGGGCATAATTGCAGAAATATCCCTTATTTTGGGGCAAAATTGGAGAAATTTCTTTTATTTTGGTACAGAATTGCAGAAATTTTTCTTATTTTGTGGCAAAAAGGCAGAAATTTTTTATATTTTGTGGCAAAAAGCACAAATTTTTCTTATTTTCGGGCAAAATTGCAGAAATTTCATTTATTTCAGGACAAAAAGTCAGAAATTCCTTTTATTTTGGGGCAAAAAGCAGAAATTTCTTTTATTTTGGTACAACATTGAAGAAATTTTCCTTATTTTGGAACAAAAAGGCAGAAATTCCCCATATATTGGGGCAAAAGGTAGAAATTCCCCTTATTTTGAGGTAAAAAGGCTGAAATTCCCCTTATTTTGGGGCAAAAAGGCAGAAATTCACCTAATTTTGGGGTAAAACATGCAGTAATTTTCTTTATTTTGTGGCAAAAACGCAAAAATTCCCCTTATTTTGGGGCAAAAAACAGAAATTCCCCTTATTTTAGGGCAAAATTGCAGAAATTTCCCTTATTTTGGGGCAAAAAGCAGAAATTTCTTTTATTTTGGTACAACATTGAAGAAATTTTCCTTATTTTGGAACAAAAAGGCAGAAATTCCCCATATATTGGGGCAAAAGGTAGAAATTCCCCTTATTTTGAGGTAAAAAGGCTGAAATTCCCCTTATTTTGGGGCAAAAAGGCAGAAATTCACCTAATTTTGGGGTAAAACATGCAGTAATTTTCTTTATTTTGTGGCAAAAACGCAAAAATTCCCCTTATTTTGGGGCAAAAAACAGAAATTCCCCTTATTTTAGGGCAAAATTGCAGAAATTTCCCTTATTTTGGGGCAAAAAACAGAAATTCTTTTTATTTTGGGGCTAAATTGCAGAAATTTCTTTTATTATGAAGAAAAATTGCAGAAATTTCCCTTATTTTAGGGCAAAAAAGAGAATTTTCCCTTATTTTAGGGCAAAATTGCAGAAATTTCACTTATTTCAGAAAAAAAAGCAAAGAGTTTTCTAATTTTGGGGTAAAAAGGCAGAAGTTCGCCATATTTTGGTGCAAAAAAGCTGAAATTCTGCTTATTTTGAGGTAAAATGCTGAAATTCCCATTATTTTGGGGCAAAAGTCAGAAATTCTTCTTATTTTGGGGCAAAAAGGCACAAATTTCCCTTATTTTCGGGCAAAATTGCAGGATTTCATTTATTTCAGGGCAAAAAGTCAGAAATTCCCCTTATTTTGGGGCAAAAAGCAGAAATTTCATTTATTATGTTACAAAATTGAAGAAATTTTCCTTATTTTGGAACAAAAGGGCAGAAATTCCCAATATTTTGGAGCAAAAGGCAGAAATTATTCTTATTTTGAGGTAAAATGCAGAAATTCCCTTTATTTTGGGGCTAAAGGGCAGAAATGTCTCGTATTTTGAAGCAGAATTGCAGAAATTCTCATAATTTTCGGGCAAAAAGTCAGAAATTCTCCATATTTTGGGGCAAAAAGAGAGAAAATCCCCTTTTTTTGGAAGCAAAAATTCAGAAAATCCCCTTATTTTGGGGCAAAATTGCAGAAATTTCAATTTTTTCAGGGAAAAAGGGCAGAAATTTCTGTAATTTTGGGGCAAAATGCAGAAATTTTTTTTATTTTGGTACAAAATTGCAGAAATTTTTCTTATTTTGGGGCAAAAAGGCAGAAATTCCCCATATTTAGGGGAAAAGGAAGAAATTCCCCTTATTTTGAGGTAAAAAGGCTGAAATTCCCCTTATTTTGGTCCAAAAAGGCAGAAATTCCCCTTATTTTGGGGCAAAAAGACAGAAATTCCGTTTATTTTTGGGGAAAAAGCTGAAATTGCACTTATTTTGAGTCAAAAAGGCGGAGAATCCCCTTATTTTGGGGCAAAAGTAAAGAAATTTCCCTTTTTTATGGCAAAAAGTATACATTCTCTTTATTTTCGGGCAAAAAAACAGAAATTCCCCTTATTTTGGAGCAAAATTGCAGAAATTCCCCTAATTTTGGGGCAAAAAGGCAGAAATTCCCCTTATTTTGGGGTAAAAGTGCAGAAATTTCACTTATTTCGTGGCAAAATGGCAGAAATTCCCCTTATTTTCGGAAATAAAGTCAGAAAATTTTCAATTTTGGAGCAAAATTGCAGAAATTCACCTTATTTTGGGGTAAAACATGCAGTAATTTTCTTTATTTTGGGGCAAAAAGGAAGAAATTCCCCTTATTTTGGGGCAAAAGGCAGAAATTCTCCTTATTTTAGGGCAAAATTGCAAAAATTTCCCTTATTTTTGGGCAAAAACCAGAAGTTCCCCTTATTTTGGGGCAAAATTGCAGATATTTCCTTTATTATAGGGAAAAATTGCAGAAAATTCACTTATTTTAGGGCAAAGTTGCAGAAATTTCACTTATTTCAGAGAAATAAAGCAAAATTTTTCTTATTTTGGGGCAAAAATGCAGAAATTTCCCTTATATTGGGGCAAAAAGGCAGAAATTCATTTTATTTTGGGATAAAATTGCAGAAATTTCCCTTATATTGGGGCAAAAAAGCAGAAATTCCTTTTATTTTGGGGCAAAAATGCAGAAATTCCCCGTATTTTGGGATAAAATTGCAGAAATTTTCCTTATTTGGGGGCAAAAAGGCAGAAAATCCCCTTAATTTTGGGCAAAATGGCAGAAATTCCTCATATTTTGGAGCAAAATTGCAGATATTCCCCTAATATTGGGGCAAAAATGCAGAAATTCTTTTTATTTGAAGCAAAAAGGCAGAAGTTCCCCTTATTTTCTGGGAAAGAGGCAGAAATTCCCTGTATTTTGAAGCAAAATTGCAGAAACTTCCCTAATTTTGGGGCAAAAAGGCAGAAATTCCCTTTATTTTGGGGAAAAAATACAGAAATTCTCCTTATTTCAGGGAAAAATTTCAGAAATTCCCCTTATTTTGGGGCAAAATTGAAGAAATTTTCCTTATTTTGGGGCATAATTGCAGAAATTTCCCTTATTTTGGGGCAAAATTGGAGAAATTTCTTTTATTTTGGTACAGAATTGCAGAAATTTTTCTTATTTTGTGGCAAAAAGGCACAAATTTTTTATATTTTGTGGCAAAAAGCACAAATTTTTCTTATTTTCGGGCAAAACTGCAGAAATTTCATTTATTTCAGGACAAAAAGTCAGAAATTCCTTTTATTTTGGGTCAAAAAGCAGAAATTTCTTTCATTTTGGTACAACATTGAAGAAATTTTCCTTATTTTGGAACAAAAAGGCAGAAATCTCCCATATATTGGGGCAAAAGGTAGAAATTCCCCTTATTTTGAGGTAAAAAGGCTGAAATTCCCCTTATTTTGGGGCAAAAAGGCAGAAATTCACCTAATTTTGGGGTAAAACATGCAGTAATTTTCTTTATTTTGTGGCAAAAAGGCAAAAATTCCCCTTATTTTGGGGCAAAAAAGAGAAATTCTCCTTATTTTAGGGCAAAATTGCAGAAATTTACCTTATTTTGGGGCAAAAACCAGAAGCTCCCCTTATTTTGGGGCAAAATTGCAGATATTTCTTTTATTATAGGGAAAAATTGCAGAAAATTCACGTATTTTAGGACAAAGTTGCAGAAATTTCACTTATTTCAGAGAAATAAAGCAAAATTTTTCTTATTTTGGGGCAAAAATGCAGAAATTTCCCTTATATTGGGGCAAAAAGGCAGAAATTCATCTTATTTTGGGATAAAATTGCAGAAATTTCCCTTATATTGGGGCAAAAAGGCAGAAATTCCTTTTATTTTGGGGCAAAAATGCAGAAATTTCCCTTATTTGGGGGCAAAAAGGCAGAAAATCCCCTTAGTTTCGGGCAAAATGGCAGAAATTCCTCATATTTTGGAGCAAAATTGCAGATATTCCCCTAATATTGGGGCAAAAATGCAGAAATTCTTTTTATTTGAAGCAAAAAGGCAGAAGTTCCCCTTATTTTCTGGGAAAGAGGCAGAAATTCCCTGTATTTTGAAGCAAAATTGCAGAAACTTCCCTAATTTTGGGGCAAAAAGGCAGAAATTCCCTTTATTTTGGGGCAAAAATACAGAAATTCTCCTTATTTCGGGGCAAAATTTCAGAAATTCCCCTTATTTTGGGGCAAAATTGAAGAAATTTTCCTTATTTTGGGGCATAATTGCAGAAATTTCCCTTATTTTGGGGCAAAATTGGAGAAATTTCTTTTATTTTGGTACAGATTGCAGAAATTTTTCTTATTTTGTGGCAAAAAGGCAGAAATTTTTTATATTTTGTGGCAAAAAGCACAAATTTTTCTTATTTTCGGGCAAAATTGCAGAAATTTCATTTATTTCAGGACAAAAAGTCAGAAATTCCTTTTATTTTGGGGCAAAAAGCAGAAATTTCTTTTATTTTGGTACAGCATTGAAGAAATTTTCCTTATTTTGGAACAAAAAGGCAGAAATCTCCCATATATTGGGGTAAAAGGTAGAAATTCCCCTTATTTTGAGGTAAAAAGGCTGAAATTTCCCTTATTTTGGGGCAAAAAGGCAGAAATTCACCTAATTTTGGGGTAAAACATGCAGTAATTTTCTTTATTTTGTGGCAAAAAGGCAAAAATTCCCCTTATTTTGGGGCAAAAAACAGAAATTCCTTTTATTTTGGGGCTAAATTGCAGAAATTTCCCTTATTATGATAAAAAATTGCAGAAATTTCCCTTATTTTAGGGCAAAAAACAGAAATTTCCCTTATTTTAGGGCAAAATTGCAGAAATTTCACTTATTTCAGAAAAAAAGCAAAAAGTTTTTTAATTTTGGGGTAAAAAGGCAGAAGTTCGCCATATTTTGGTGCAAAAAGGCTGAAATTCTTCTTATTTTGAGGTAAAATGCTGAAATTCCCTTTATTTTGGAGCAAAAGTCAGAAATTCTTCTTATTTTCGGGCAAAAAGGCACAAATTTCCCTTATTTTCGGGCAAAATTGCAGGATTTCATTTATTTCAGGGCAAAAAGTCAGAAATTCCCCTTTTTTTGGGGCAAAAAGCAGAAATTTCTTTTATTATGTTACAAAATTGAAGAAATTTTCCTTATTTTGGAACATAAAGGCAGAAATTCCCAACATTTTGGGGCAAAAGGCAGAAATTATTCTTATTTTGAGGTAAAATGCAGAAATTCCCTTTATTTTGGGGCTAAAAGGCAGAAATGCCCCGTATTTTGAAGCAGAATTGCAGAAATTCTCATAATTTTCGGGCAAAAAGTCAGAAATTCTCCATATTTTGGGGCAAAAAGAGAGAAAATCCCCTTTATTCGGAAGCAAAAATTCAGAAAATCCCCTTATTTTGGGGCAAAATTGCAGAAATTTCAATTTTTTCAGGGAAAAAGGGCAGAAATTTCTGTAATTTTGGGGCAAAATGCAGAAATTTTTTTTATTTTGGTACAAAATTGCAGAAATATTTCTTATTTTGGGGCAAAAAGGCAGTAATTCCCCATATTTAGGGGAAAAGGAAGAAATTCCCCTTATTTTGAGGTAAAAAGGCTGAAATTCCCCTTATTTTGGTCCAAAAAGTCAGAAATTCCCCTTATTTTGGGGCAAAAAGACAGAAATTCCTTTTATTTTTGGGGAAAAAGCTGAAATTGCACTTATTTTGAGTCAAAAAGGCGGAGAATCCCCTTATTTTGGGGCAAAAGTAAAGAAATTTCCCTTTTTTATGGCAAAAAGTAAACATTCTCTTTATTTTCGGGCAAAAAAACAGAAATTCCCCTTATTTTGGAGCAAAATTGCAGAAATTCCCCTAATTTTGGGGCAAAAAGGCAGAAATTCCCCTTATTTTGGGGTAAAAGTGCAGAAATTTCACTTATTTTGTGGCAAAATGGCGGAAATTCCCCTTATTTTCGGAAATAAAGTCAGAAAATTTTCAATTTTGGAGCAAAATTGCAGAAATTCACCTTATTTTGGGGTAAAACATGCAGTAATTTTCTTTATTTTGGGGCAAAAAAGAAGAAATTCCCCTTATTTGGGGCAAAAGGCAGAAATTCTCCTTATTTTAGGGCAAAATTGCTGAAATTTCCCTTATTTTGGGGCAAAAACCAGAAGTTCCCCTTATTTTGGGGCAAAATTGCAGATATTTCCTTTATTATAGGGAAAAATTGCAGAAAATTCACTTATTTTAGGGCAAAGTTGCAGAAATTTCACTTATTTCAGAGAAATAAAGCAAAATTTTTCTTATTTTGGGGCAAAAATGCAGAAACTTCCCTTATATTGGGGCAAAAAGGCAGAAAATCATCTTATTTTGGGATAAAATTGCAGAAATTTCCCTTATATTGGGGCAAAAAGGCAGAAATTCCTTTTATTTTGGGGCAAAAATGCAGAAATTCCCCTTATTTTGGGATAAAATTGCAGAAATTTCCCTTATTTGGGGGCAAAAAGGCAGAAAATCCCCTTAATTTCGGGCAAAATGGAAGAAATTTCTCATATTTGGGAGCAAAATTGCAGATATTCCCCTAATATTGGGGCAAAAATGCAGAAATTCTTTTTATTTGAAGCAAAAAGGCAGAAGTTCCCCTTATTTTCTGGGAAAGAGGCAGAAATTCCCTGTATTTTGAAGCAAAATTGCAGAAACTTCCCTAATTTTTGGGCAAAAATGCAGAAATTCCCTTTATTTTGGGGAAAAAATACAGAAATTCTCCTTATTTCAGGGAAAAATTTCAGAAATTCCCCTTATTTTGGGGCAAAATTGAAGAAATTTTCCTTATTTTGGGGCATAATTGCAGAAATTTCCCTTATTTTGGGGCAAAATTGGAGAAATTTCTTTTATTTTGGTACAGAATTGCAGAAATTTTTCTTATTTTGTGGCAAAAAGGCAGAAATTTTTTATATTTTGTGGCAAAAAGCACAAATTTTTCTTATTTTCGGGCAAAATTGCAGAAATTTCATTTATTTCAGGACAAAAAGTCAGAAATTCCTTTTATTTTGGGGCAAAAAGCAGAAATTTCTTTTATTTTGGTACAACATTGAAGAAATTTTCCTTATTTTGGAACAAAAAGGCAGAAATTCCCCTTATTTTGGGGCAAAAAGGCAGAAATTCACCTAATTTTGGGGTAAAACATGCAGTAATTTTCTTTATTTTGTGGCAAAAAGGCAAAAATTCCCCTTATTTTGGGGCAAAAAACAGAAATTCCTTTTATTTTGGGGCTAAATTGCAGAAATTTCCCTTATTATGAAGAAAAATTGCAGAAATTTCCCTTATTTTAGGGCAAAAAACAGAAATTTCCCTTATTTTAGGGCAAAATTGCAGAAATTTCACTTATTTCAGAAAAAAAAAGCAAAAAGTTTTCTAATTTTGGAGTAAAAAGGCAGAAGTTCGCCATATTTTGGTTCAAAAAGGCTGAAATTCTTCTTATTTTGAGGTAAAATGCTGAAATTCCCCTTATTTTGGAGCAAAAGTCAGAAATTCTTCTTATTTTGTGGCAAAAAGGCACAATTTTCCCTTATTTTCTGGCAAAATTGCAGGATTTCATTTATTTCAGGGCAAAAAGTCAGAAATTCCTCTTATTTTGGGGCAAAAAGCAGAAATTTCTTTTATTATGTTACAAAATTGAAGAAATTTTCCTTATTTTGGAACAAAAATGCAGAAATTCACAATATTTTGGGGCAAAAGGCAGAAATTATTCTTATTTTGAGTTAAAATGCAGAAATTCCCTTTATTTTGGGGCTAAAAGGCAGAAATGCCCCGTATTTTGAAGCAGAATTGCAGAAATTCTCATAATTTTCGGGCAAAAAGTCAGAAATTCTCCATATTTTGGGGCAAAAAAAGAGAAAATCCCCTTTTTTCGGAAGCAAAAATTCAGAAAATCCTTTTATTTTGGGGCAAAATTGCAGAAATTTCACTTATTTCAGGGAAAAAGGGCAGAAATTTATGTAATTTTGGGGCAAAATGCAGAAATTTTTTTTATTTTGGTACAAAATTGCAGAAATATTTCTGATTTTGGGGCAAAAAGGCAGAAATTCCCCATATTTAGGGGAAAAAGAAGAAATTCCCCTTATTTTGAGGTAAAAAGGCTGAAATTCCCCTTATTTTGGGGCAAAAAGGCAGAAATTCCGTGTATTTTTGGGGAAAAAGCTGAAATTGCACTTATTTTGAGTCAAAAAAGCAGAGAATCCCCTTATTTTGGGGCAAAAGTAAAAAAATTTCCCTTTTTTATGGCAAAAAGTATACATTCTCTTTATTTTCGGGCAAAAAAACAGAAATTCCCCTTATTTTGGAGCAAAATTGCATAAATTCCCCTAATTTTGGGGCAAAAAGGCAGAAATTCCCCTTATTTTGGGGTAAAAGTGCAGAAATTTCACTTATTTCGTGGCAAAATGGCAGAAATTCCCCTTATTTTCGGAAATAAAGTCAGAAAATTTTCAATTTTGGAGCAAAATTGCAGAAATTCACCTTATTTTGGGGTAAAACATGCAGTAATTTTCTTTATTTTGGGGCAAAAAGGAAGAAATTCCCCTTATTTTGGGGCAAAAGGCAGAAATTCTCCTTATTTTAGGGCAAAATTGCAAAAATTTCCCTTATTTTGGGGCAAAAACCAGAAGTTCCCCTTATTTTGGGGCAAAATTGCAGATATTTCCTTTATTATAGGGAAAAATTGCAGAAAATTCACTTATTTTAGGGCAAAGTTGCAGAAATTTCACTTATTTCAGAGAAATAAAGCAAAATTTTTCTTATTTTGGGGCAAAAATGCAGAAATTTCCCTTATATTGGGGCAAAAAGGCAGAAATTCATCTTATTTTGGGATAAAATTGCAGAAATTTTCCTTATATTGGGGCAAAAAGGCAGAAATTCCTTTTATTTTGGGGCAAAATTGCAGAATTTCCCCTTATTTTGGGATAAAATTGCAAAAATTTCCCTTATTTGGGGGCAAAAAGGCAGAAAATCCCCTTAATTTCGGGCAAAATGGCAGAAATTCCTCATATTTTGGAGCAAAATTGCAGATATTCCCCTAATATTGGGGCAAAAATGCAGAAATTCTTTTTATTTGAAGCAAAAAGGCAGAAGTTCCCCTTATTTTCTGGGAAAGAGGCAGAAATTCCCTGTATTTTGAAGCAAAATTGCAGAAACTTCCCTAATTTTGGGGCAAAAAGGCAGAAATTCCCTTTATTTTGGGGCAAAAATACAGAAATTCTCCTTATTTCGGGGCAAAATTTCAGAAATTCCCCTTATTTTGGGGCAAAATTGAAGAAATTTTTTTTATTTTGGGGCATAATTACAGAAATTTCCCTTATTTTTGGGGCAAAATTGGAGAAATTTCTTTTATTTTGGTACAGAATTGCAGAAATTTTTCTTATTTTGTGGCAAAAAGGCAGAAATTTTTTATATTTTGTGGCAAAAAGCACAAATTTTTCTTATTTTCGGGCAAAATTGCAGAAATTTCATTTATTTCAGGACAAAAAGTCAGAAATTCCTTTTATTTTGGGGCAAAAAGCAGAAATTTCTTTTATTTTGGTACAACATTGAAGAAATTTTCCTTATATTGGAACAAAAAGGCAGAAATTCCCCATATATTGGGGCAAAAAGTAAAAATTTCCCTTATTTTGAGGTAAAAAGGCTGAAATTCCCCTCATTTCGGGGCAAAAAGGCAGAAATTCACCTAATTTTGGGGTAAAACATGCAGTAATTTTCTTTATTTTGTGGCAAAAAGGCAAAAATTCCCCTTATTTTGGGGCAAAAAACAGAAATTCCCATTATTTTAAGGCAAAATTGCAGAAATTTCCCTTATTTTGGGGCAAAAAACAGAAATTCCTTTTATTTTGGGGCTAAATTGCAGAAATTTCCCTTATTATAGAGAAAAATTGCAGAAATTTCCCTTATTTTATTGCAAAAAACAGAAATTTCCCTTATTTTAGGGCAAAATTGCAGAAATTTCACTTATTTCAGAAAAAAAAGCAAAAAGTTTTCTAATTTTAGAGTAAAAAGGCAGAAGTTCGCCATATTTTGGTGCAAAAAGGCTGAAATTCTTCTTATTTTGAGGTAAAATGCTGAAATTCCCCTTATTTTGGGGCAAAAGTCAGAAATTCTTCTTATTTTGGGGCAAAAAGGCACAAATTTCCCTTATTTTCGGGCAAAATTGCAGGATTTCATTTATTTCAGGGCAAAAAGTCAGAAATCACTCTTATTTTGGGGCAAAAAGCAGAAATTTCTTTTATTATGTTACAAAATTGAAGAAATTTTCCTTATTTTGGAACAAAAAGGCAGAAATTCCCAATATTTTGGGGCAAAAGGCAGAAATTATTCTTATTTTGAGGTAAAATGCAGAAATTCTCTTTATTTTGGGGCTAAAAGGCAGAAATGCCCCGTATTTTGAAGCAGAATTGCAGAAATTCTCATAATTTTCGGGCAAAAAGTCAGAAATTCTCCATATTTTGGGGCAAAAAGAGAGAAAATCCCCTTTTTTCGGAAGCAAAAATTCAGAAAATCCCCTTATTTTGGGGCAAAATTGCAGAAATTTCACTTATTTCAGGGAAAAAGGGCAGAAATTTCTGTAATTTTGGGGCAAAATGCAGAAATTTTTTTTATTTTGGTACAAAATTGCAGAAATTTTTCTTATTTTGGGGCAAAAAGGCAGAAATTCTCCATATTTAGGGGAAAAGGAAGAAATTCCCCTTATTTTGAGGTAAAAAGGCTGAAATTCCCCTTATTTTGGTCCAAAAAGGCAGAAATTCCTTTTATTTTGGGGCAAAAAGACAGAAATTCCGTTTATTTTTGGGGAAAAAGCTGAAATTGCACTTATTTTGAGTCAAAAAGGCGGGGAATCCTTTTATTTTGGGGCAAAAGTAAAGAAATTTCCCTTTTTTATGGCAAAAAGTATACATTCTCTTTATTTTCGGGCAAAAAAACAGAAATTCCCCTTATTTTGAAGCAAAATTGCAGAAATTCCCCTAATTTTGGGGCAAAAATGCAGAAATTCCCCTTATTTTGGGGTAAAAGTGCAGAAATTTCACGAATTTCGTGGCAAAATGGCAGAAATTCCCCTTATTTTCGGAAATAAAGTCAGAAAATTTTCAATTTTGGAGCAAAATTGCAGAAATTCACCTTATTTTGGGGTAAAACATGCAGTAATTTTCTTTATTTTGGGGCAAAAAGGAAGAAATTCCCCTTATTTTGGGTCAAAAAACAGAAATTCTCCTTATTTTAGGGCAAAATTGCAGAAATTTCCCTTATTTTGGGGCAAAAACCAGAAGTTCCCCTTATTTTGGGGCAAAATTGCAGATATTTCCTTTATTATAGAAAAAAATTGCAGAAAATTCACTTATTTTAGGGCAAAGTTGCAGAAATTTCACTTATTTCAGAGAAATAAAGCAAAATTTTTCTTATTTTGGGGCAAAAAGGCAGAAATTCCTTTTTTTGGGGCAAAAATGCAGAAATTCCCCTTATTTTGGGATAAAATTGCAGAAATTTCCCTTATTTGGGGGCAAAAAGGCAGAAAATCCCCTTAATTTCGGGCAAAATGGCATAAATTCCTCATATTTTGGAGCGAAATTGCAGATATTCCCCTCATATTGGGGCAAAAATGCAGAAATTCTTTTTATTTGAAGCAAAAAGGCAGAAGTTCCCCTTATTTTCTGGGAAAGAGGCAGAAATTCCCTGTATTTTGAAGCAAAATTACAGAAACTTCCCTAATTTTGGGGCAAAAAAGCAGAAATTCCCTTTATTTTGGGGCAAAAATACAGAAATTCTCCTTATTTTGGGGCAAAATTTCAGAAATTCCCCTTATTTTGGGGCAAAATTGAAGAAATTTTCCTTATTTTGGGGCATAATTGCAGAAATTTCCCTTATTTTGGGGCAAAATTGGAGAAATTTCTTTTATTTTGGTACAGAATTGCAGAAATTTTTCTTATTTTGTGGCAAAAAGGCAGAAATTTTTTATATTTTGTGGCAAAAAGCACAAATTTTTCTTATTTTCGGGCAAAATTGCAGAAATTTCATTTATTTCAGGACAAAAAGTCAGAAATTCCTTTTATTTTGGGGCAAAAAGCAGAAATTTCTTTTATTTTGGTACAACATTGAAGAAATTTTCTTTATTTTGGAACAAAAAGGCAGAAATTCCCCATATATTGGGGCAAAAGTTAGAAATTCCCCTTATTTTGAGGTAAAAAGGCTGAAATTCCCCTTATTTTGGTCCAAAAAGGCAGAAATTCCCCTTATTTTGGGGCAAAAAGCAGAAATTTCTTTTATTATGTTACAAAATTAAAGAAATTTTCCTTATTTTGGAACAAAAAGGCAGAAATTCCCAATATTTTGGGGCAAAAGGCAGAAATTATTCTTATTTTGAGGTAAAATGCAGAAATCCCCTTTATTTTGGGGCTAAAAGGCAGAAGTGCCCCGTATTTTGAAGCAGAATTGCAGAAATTCTCATAATTTTCGGGCAAAAAGTCAGAAATTCTGCATATTTTGGGGCAAAAAGAGAGAAAATCCCCTTTTTTCGGAAGCAAAAATTCAGAAAATCCCCTTATTTTGGGGCAAAATTGCAGAAATTTCACTTATTTCAGGGAAAAAGGGCAGAAATTTCTGTAATTTTGGGGCAAAATGCAGAAATTTTTTTTATTTTGGTACAAAATTGCAGAAATTTTTCTTATTTTGGGGCAAAAAGGCAGAAATTCCCCATATTTAGGGGAAAGGGAAGAAATTCCCCTTATTTTGAGGTAAAAAGGCTGAAATTCCCCTTATTTTGGTCCAAAAAGGCAGAAATTCCCCTTATTTTGGGGTAAAAGTGCAGAAATTTCACTTATTTTGTGGCAAAATGGCAGAAATTCCCCTTATTTTCGGAAACAGAGTCAGAAAATTTTCAATTTTGGAGCAAAATTGCAGAAATTCACCTTATTTTGGGGTAAAACATGCAGTAATTTTCTTTATTTTGAGGCAAAATGGAAGCAATTCCCCTTATTTTGGGGCAAAAACCAAAAGTTCCCCTTATTTTGGGGCAAAATTGCAGATATTTTCTTTATTATAGGGAAAAATTGCAGAAAATTCACTTATTTTAGGGCAAAGTTGCAGAAATTTCACTTATTTCAGAGAAATAAAGCAAAATTTTTCTTATTTTGGGGCAAAAATGCAGAAATTTCCCTTATATTGGGGCAAAAGGCAGAAATTCATCTTATTTTGGGGCAAAAATGCAGAAATTTCCCTTATATTGGGGCAAAAAGGCAGAAATTCCTTTTATTTTGGGGCAAAAATGCAGAAATTCCCCTTATTTTGGGATAAAATTGCAGAAATTTCCCTTATTTGGGGGCAAAAATGCAGAAAATCCTTTTAGTTTCGGGAAAAATGGCAGAAATTCCTCATATTTTGGAGCAAAATTGCAGATATTCCCCTAATATTGGGGCAAAAATGCAGAAATTCTTTTTATTTGAAGCAAAAAGGCAGAAGTTCCCCTTATTTTCTGGGAAAGAGACAGAAATTCCCTGTATTTTGAAGCAAAATTGCAGAAACTTCCCTAATTTTGGGGCAAAAAGGCAGAAATTCTCTTTATTTTGGGGCAAAAATACAGAAATTCTCCTTATTTCGGGGCAAAATTTCAGAAATTCCCCTTATTTTGGGGCAAAATTGAAGAAATTTTCCTTATTTTGGGGCATAATTGCAGAAATTTCCCTTATTTTGGGGCAAAATTGGAGAAATTTCTTTTATTTTGGTACAGAATTGCAGAAATTTTTCTTATTTTGTGGCAAAAAGGCAGAAATTTTTTATATTTTGTGGCAAAAAGCACAAATTTTTCTTATTTTCGGGCAAAATTGCAGAAATTTCATTTATTTCAGGACAAAAAGTCAGAAATTCCTTTTATTTTGGGGCAAAAAGCAGAAATATCTTTTATTTTGGTACAACATTGAAGAAATTTTCCTTATTTTGGAACAAAAAGGCAGAAATTCCCCTTATTTTGGGGCAAAAAGGCAGAAATTCACCTAATTTTGGGGTAAAACATGCAGTAATTTTCTTTATTTTGTGGCAAAAAGGCAAAAATTCCCTTTATTTTGGGGCAAAAAACAGAAATTCCTTTTATTTTGGGGCTAAATTGCAGAAATTTCCCTTATTATGAAGAAAAATTGCAGAAATTTCCCTTATTTTAGGGCAAAAAACAGAAATTTCCCTTATTTTAGGGCAAAATTGCAGAAATTTCACTTATTTCAGAAAAAAAAGCAAAAAGTTTTCTAATTTTGGAGTAAAAAGGCAGAAGTTCGCCATATTTTGGTTCAAAAAGGCTGAAATTCTTCTTATTTTGAGGTAAAATGCTGAAATTCCCCTTATTTTGGAGCAAAAGTCAGAAATTCTTCTTATTTTGTGGCAAAAAGGCACAATTTTCCCTTATTTTCTGGCAAAATTGCAGGATTTCATTTATTTCAGGGCAAAAAGTCAGAAATTCCTCTTATTTTGGGGCAAAAAGCAGAAATTTCTTTTATTATGTTACAAAATTGAAGAAATTTTCCTTATTTTGGAACAAAAAGGCAGAAATTCCCAATATTTTGGGGCAAAAGGCAGAAATTATTCTTATTTTGAGTTAAAATGCAGAAATTCCCTTTATTTTGGGGCTAAAAGGCAGAAATGCCCCGTATTTTGAAGCAGAATTGCAGAAATTCTCATAATTTTCGGGCAAAAAGTCAGAAATTCTCCATATTTTGGGGCAAAAAGAGAGAAAATCCCCTTTTTTCGGAAGCAAAAATTCAGAAAATCCTTTTATTTTGGGGCAAAATTGCAGAAATTTCACTTATTTCAGGGAAAAAGGGCAGAAATTTCTGTAATTTTGGGGCAAAATGCAGAAATTTTTTTTATTTTGGTACAAAATTGCAGAAATATTTCTTATTTTGGGGCAAAAAGGCAGAAATTCCCCATATTTAGGGGAAAAAGAAGAAATTCCCCTTATTTTGAGGTAAAAAGGCTGAAATTCCCCTTATTTTGGGGCAAAAAGGCAGAAATTCCGTGTATTTTTGGGGAAAAAGCTGAAATTGCACTTATTTTGAGTCAAAAAAGCAGAGAATCCCCTTATTTTGGGGCAAAAGTAAAAAAATTTCCCTTTTTTATGGCAAAAAGTATACATTCTCTTTATTTTCGGGCAAAAAAACAGAAATTCCCCTTATTTTGGAGCAAAATTGCAGAAATTCCCCTAATTTTGGGGCAAAAAAGGCAGAAATTCCCCTTATTTTGGGGTAAAAGTGCAGAAATTTCACTTATTTCGTGGCAAAATGGCAGAAATTCCCCTTATTTTCGGAAATAAAGTCAGAAAATTTTCAATTTTGGAGCAAAATTGCAGAAATTCACCTTATTTTGGGGTAAAACATGCAGTAATTTTCTTTATTTTGGGGCAAAAAGGAAGAAATTCCCCTTATTTTGGGGCAAAAGGCAGAAATTCTCCTTATTTTAGGGCAAAATTGCAAAAATTTCCCTTATTTTGGGGCAAAAACCAGAAGTTCCCCTTATTTTGGGGCAAAATTGCAGATATTTCCTTTATTATAGGGAAAAATTGCAGAAAATTCACTTATTTTAGGGCAAAGTTGCAGAAATTTCACTTATTTCAGAGAAATAAAGCAAAATTTTTCTTATTTTGGGGCAAAAATGCAGAAATTTCCCTTATATTGGGGCAAAAAGGCAGAAATTCATCTTATTTTGGGATAAAATTGCAGAAATTTTCCTTATATTGGGGCAAAAAGGCAGAAATTCCTTTTATTTTGGGGCAAAATTGCAGAATTTCCCCTTATTTTGGGATAAAATTGCAAAAATTTCCCTTATTTGGGGGCAAAAAGGCAGAAAATCCCCTTAATTTCGGGCAAAATGGCAGAAATTCCTCATATTTTGGAGCAAAATTGCAGATATTCCCCTAATATTGGGGCAAAAATGCAGAAATTCTTTTTATTTGAAGCAAAAAGGCAGAAGTTCCCCTTATTTTCTGGGAAAAAGGCAGAAATTCCCTGTATTTTGAAGCAAAATTGCAGAAACTTCCCTAATTTTGGGGCAAAAAGGCAGAAATTCCCTTTATTTTGGGGCAAAAATACAGAAATTCTCCTTATTTCGGGGCAAAATTTCAGAAATTCCCCTTATTTTGGGGCAAAATTGAAGAAATTTTTTTTATTTTGGGGCATAATTACAGAAATTTCCCTTATTTTTGGGGCAAAATTGGAGAAATTTCTTTTATTTTGGTACAGAATTGCAGAAATTTTTCTTATTTTGTGGCAAAAAGGCAGAAATTTTTTATATTTTGTGGCAAAAAGCACAAATTTTTCTTATTTTCGGGCAAAATTGCAGAAATTTCATTTATTTCAGGACAAAAAGTCAGAAATTCCTTTTATTTTGGGGCAAAAAGCAGAAATTTCTTTTATTTTGGTACAACATTGAAGAAATTTTCCTTATATTGGAACAAAAAGGCAGAAATTCCCCATATATTGGGGCAAAAGTTAGAAATTCCCCTTATTTTGAGGTAAAAAGGCTGAAATTCCCCTCATTTCGGGGCAAAAAGGCAGAAATTCACCTAATTTTGGGGTAAAACATGCAGTAATTTTCTTTATTTTGTGGCAAAAAGGCAAAAATTCCCCTAATTTTGGGGCAAAAAACAGAAATTCCCCTTATTTTAAGGCAAAATTGCAGAAATTTCCCTTATTTTGGGGCAAAAAACAGAAATTCCTTTTATTTTGGGGCTAAATTGCAGAAATTTCCCTTATTATAGAGAAAAATTGCAGAAATTTCCCTTATTTTATTGCAAAAAACAGAAATTTCCCTTATTTTAGGGCAAAATTGCAGAAATTTCACTTATTTCAGAAAAAAAAGCAAAAAGTTTTCTAATTTTAGAGTAAAAAGGCAGAAGTTCGCCATATTTTGGTGCAAAAAGGCTGAAATTCTTCTTATTTTGAGGTAAAATGCTGAAATTCCCCTTATTTTGGGGCAAAAGTCAGAAATTCTTCTTATTTTGGGGCAAAAAGGCACAAATTTCCCTTATTTTCGGGCAAAATTGCAGGATTTCATTTATTTCAGGGCAAAAAGTCAGAAATTCCCCTTATTTTGGGGCAAAAAGCAGAAATTTCTTTTATTATGTTACAAAATTGAAGAAATTTTCCTTATTTTGGAACAAAAAGGCAGAAATTCCCAATATTTTGGGGCAAAAGGCAGAAATTATTCTTATTTTGAGGTAAAATGCAGAAATTCTCTTTATTTTGGGGCTAAAAGGCAGAAATGCCCCGTATTTTGAAGCAGAATTGCAGAAATTCTCATAATTTTCGGGCAAAAAGTCAGAAATTCTCCATATTTTGGGGCAAAAAGAGAGAAAATCCCCTTTTTTCGGAAGCAAAAATTCAGAAAATCCCCTTATTTTGGGGCAAAATTGCAGAAATTTCACTTATTTCAGGGAAAAAGGGCAGAAATTTCTGGAATTTTGGGGCAAAATGCAGAAATTTTTTTTATTTTGGTACAAAATTGCAGAAATTTTCCTTATTTTGGGGCAAAAAGGCAGAAATTCCCCATATTTAGGGGAAAAGGAAGAAATTCCCCTTATTTTGAGGTAAAAAGGCTGAAATTCCCCTTATTTTGGTCCAAAAAGGCAGAAATTCCCCTTATTTTGGGGCAAAAAGACAGAAATTCCGTTTATTTTTGGGGAAAAAGCTGAAATTGCACTTATTTTGAGTCAAAAAGGCGGGGAATCCTTTTATTTTGGGGCAAAAGTAAAGAAATTTCCCTTTTTTATGGCAAAAAGTATACATTCTCTTTATTTTCGGGCAAAAAAACAGAAATTCCCCTTATTTTGAAGCAAAATTGCAGAAATTCCCCTAATTTTGGGGCAAAAAGGCAGAAATTCCCCTTATTTTGGGGTAAAAGTGCAGAAATTTCACGAATTTCGTGGCAAAATGGCAGAAATTCCCCTTATTTTCGGAAATAAAGTCAGAAAATTTTCAATTTTGGAGCAAAATTGCAGAAATTCACCTTATTTTGGGGTAAAACATGCAGTAATTTTCTTTATTTTGGGGCAAAAAGGAAGAAATTCCCCTTATTTTGGGGCAAAAGGCAGAAATTCTCCTTATTTTAGGGCAAAATTGCAGAAATTTCCCTTATTTTGGGGCAAAAACCAGAAGTTCCCCTTATTTTGGGGCAAAATTGCAGATATTTCCTTTATTATAGAAAAAAATTGCAGAAAATTCACTTATTTTAGGGCAAAGTTGCAGAAATTTCACTTATTTCAGAGAAATAAAGCAAAATTTTTCTTATTTTGGGGCAAAAAGGCAGAAATTCCTTTTTTTGGGGCAAAAATGCAGAAATTCCCCTTATTTTGGGATAAAATTGCAGAAATTTCCCTTATTTGGGGGCAAAAAGGCAGAAAATCCCCTTAATTTCGGGCAAAATGGCATAAATTCCTCATATTTTGGAGCGAAATTGCAGATATTCCCCTCATATTGGGGCAAAAATGCAGAAATTCTTTTTATTTGAAGCAAAAAGGCAGAAGTTCCCCTTATTTTCTGGGAAAGAGGCAGAAATTCCCTGTATTTTGAAGCAAAATTACAGAAACTTCCCTAATTTTGGGGCAAAAAAGCAGAAATTCCCTTTATTTTGGGGCAAAAATACAGAAATTCTCCTTATTTTGGGGCAAAATTTCAGAAATTCCCCTTATTTTGGGGCAAAATTGAAGAAATTTTCCTTATTTTGGGGCATAATTGCAGAAATTTCCCTTATTTTGGGGCAAAATTGGAGAAATTTCTTTTATTTTGGTACAGAATTGCAGAAATTTTTCTTATTTTGTGGCAAAAAGGCAGAAATTTTTTATATTTTGTGGCAAAAAGCACAAATTTTTCTTATTTTCGGGCAAAATTGCAGAAATTTCATTTATTTCAGGACAAAAAGTCAGAAATTCCTTTTATTTTGGGGCAAAAAGCAGAAATTTCTTTTATTTTGGTACAACATTGAAGAAATTTTCTTTATTTTGGAACAAAAAGGCAGAAATTCCCCATATATTGGGGCAAAAGTTAGAAATTCCCCTTATTTTGAGGTAAAAAGGCTGAAATTCCCCTTATTTTGGTCCAAAAAGGCAGAAATTCCCCTTATTTTGGGGCAAAAAGCAGAAATTTCTTTTATTATGTTACAAAATTAAAGAAATTTTCCTTATTTTGGAACAAAAAGGCAGAAATTCCCAATATTTTGGGGCAAAAGGCAGAAATTATTCTTATTTTGAGGTAAAATGCAGAAATCCCCTTTATTTTGGGGCTAAAAGGCAGAAGTGCCCCGTATTTTGAAGCAGAATTGCAGAAATTCTCATAATTTTCGGGCAAAAAGTCAGAAATTCTGCATATTTTGGGGCAAAAAGAGAGAAAATCCCCTTTTTTCGGAAGCAAAAATTCAGAAAATCCCCTTATTTTGGGGCAAAATTGCAGAAATTTCACTTATTTCAGGGAAAAAGGGCAGAAATTTCTGTAATTTTGGGGCAAAATGCAGAAATTTTTTTTATTTTGGTACAAAATTGCAGAAATTTTTCTTATTTTGGGGCAAAAAGGCAGAAATTCCCCATATTTAGGGGAAAGGGAAGAAATTCCCCTTATTTTGAGGTAAAAAGGCTGAAATTCCCCTTATTTTGGTCCAAAAAGGCAGAAATTCCCCTTATTTTGGGGTAAAAGTGCAGAAATTTCACTTATTTTGTGGCAAAATGGCAGAAATTCCCCTTATTTTCGGAAACAGAGTCAGAAAATTTTCAATTTTGGAGCAAAATTGCAGAAATTCACCTTATTTTGGGGTAAAACATGCAGTAATTTTCTTTATTTTGAGGCAAAATGGAAGCAATTCCCCTTATTTTGGGGCAAAAACCAAAAGTTCCCCTTATTTTGGGGCAAAATTGCAGATATTTCCTTTATTATAGGGAAAAATTGCAGAAAATTCACTTATTTTAGGGCAAAGTTGCAGAAATTTCACTTATTTCAGAGAAATAAAGCAAAATTTTTCTTATTTTGGGGCAAAAATGCAGAAATTTCCCTTATATTGGGGCAAAAGGCAGAAATTCATCTTATTTTGGGGCAAAAATGCAGAAATTTCCCTTATATTGGGGCAAAAAGGCAGAAATTCCTTTTATTTTGGGGCAAAAATGCAGAAATTCCCCTTATTTTGGGATAAAATTGCAGAAATTTCCCTTATTTGGGGGCAAAAAGGCAGAAAATCCCCTTAGTTTCGGGCAAAATGGCAGAAATTCCTCATATTTTGGAGCAAAATTGCAGATATTCCCCTAATATTGGGGCAAAAATGCAGAAATTCTTTTTATTTGAAGCAAAAAGGCAGAAGTTCCCCTTATTTTCTGGGAAAGAGGCAGAAATTCCCTGTATTTTGAAGCAAAATTGCAGAAACTTCCCTAATTTTGGGGCAAAAAGGCAGAAATTCTCTTTATTTTGGGGCAAAAATACAGAAATTCTCCTTATTTCGGGGCAAAATTTCAGAAATTCCCCTTATTTTGGGGCAAAATTGAAGAAATTTTCCTTATTTTGGGGCATAATTGCAGAAATTTCCCTTATTTTGGGGCAAAATTGGAGAAATTTCTTTTATTTTGGTACAGAATTGCAGAAATTTTTCTTATTTTGTGGCAAAAAGGCAGAAATTTTTTATATTTTGTGGCAAAAAGCACAAATTTTTCTTATTTTCGGGCAAAATTGCAGAAATTTCATTTATTTCAGGACAAGAAGTCAGAAATTCCTTTTATTTTGGGGCAAAAAGCAGAAATTTCTTTTATTTTGGTACAACATTGAAGAAATTTTCCTTATTTTGGAACAAAAAGGCAGAAATTCCCCTTATTTTGGGGCAAAAAGGCAGAAATTCACCTAATTTTGGGGTAAAACATGCAGTAATTTTCTTTATTTTGTGGCAAAAAGGCAAAAATTCCCTTTATTTTGGGGCAAAAAACAGAAATTCCTTTTATTTTGGGGCTAAATTGCAGAAATTTCCCTTATTATGAAGAAAAATTGCAGAAATTTCCCTTATTTTAGGGCAAAAAACAGAAATTTCCCTTATTTTAGGGCAAAATTGCAGAAATTTCACTTATTTCAGAAAAAAAAGCAAAAAGTTTTCTAATTTTGGAGTAAAAAGGCAGAAGTTCGCCATATTTTGGTTCAAAAAGGCTGAAATTCTTCTTATTTTGAGGTAAAATGCTGAAATTCCCCTTATTTTGGAGCAAAAGTCAGAAATTCTTCTTATTTTGTGGCAAAAAGGCACAATTTTCCCTTATTTTCTGGCAAAATTGCAGGATTTCATTTATTTCAGGGCAAAAAGTCAGAAATTCCTCTTATTTTGGGGCAAAAAGCAGAAATTTCTTTTATTATGTTACAAAATTGAAGAAATTTTCCTTATTTTGGAACAAAAAGGCAGAAATTCCCAATATTTTGGGGCAAAAGGCAGAAATTATTCTTATTTTGAGGTAAAATGCAGAAATTCCCTTTATTTTGGGGCTAAAAGGCAGAAATGCCCCGTATTTTGAAGCAGAATTGCAGAAATTCTCATAATTTTCGGGCAAAAAGTCAGAAATTCTCCATATTTTGGGGCAAAAAGAGAGAAAATCCCCTTTTTTCGGAAGCAAAAATTCAGAAAATCCCCTTATTTTGGGGCAAAATTGCAGAAATTTCACTTATTTCAGGGAAAAAGGGCAGAAATTTATGTAATTTTGGGGCAAAATGCAGAAATTTTTTTTATTTTGGTACAAAATTGCAGAAATATTTCTTATTTTGGGGCAAAAAGGCAGAAATTCCCCATATTTAGGGGAAAAAGAAGAAATTCCCCTTATTTTGAGGTAAAAAGGCTGAAATTCCCCTTATTTTGGGGCAAAAAGGCAGAAATTCCGTTTATTTTTGGGGAAAAAGCTGAAATTGCACTTATTTTGAGTCAAAAAGGCAGAGAATCCCCTTATTTTGGGGCAAAAGTAAAGAAATTTCCCTTTTTTATGGCAAAAAGTATACATTCTCTTTATTTTCGGGCAAAAAAACAGAAATTCCCCTTATTTTGGAGCAAAATTGCAGAAATTCCCCTAATTTTGGGGCAAAAAGGCAGAAATTCCCCTTATTTTGGGGTAAAAGTGCAGAAATTTCACTTATTTCGTGGCAAAATGGCAGAAATTCCCCTTATTTTCGGAAATAAAGTCAGAAAATTTTCAATTTTGGAGCAAAATTGCAGAAATTCACCTTATTTTGGGGTAAAACATGCAGTAATTTTCTTTATTTTGGGGCAAAAAGGAAGAAATTCCCCTTATTTTGGGGCAAAAGGCAGAAATTCTCCTTATTTTAGGGCAAAATTGCAAAAATTTCCCTTATTTTGGGGCAAAAACCAGAAGTTCCCCTTATTTTGGGGCAAAATTGCAGATATTTCCTTTATTATAGGGAAAAATTGCAGAAAATTCACTTATTTTAGGGCAAAGTTGCAGAAATTTCACTTATTTCAGAGAAATAAAGCAAAATTTTTCTTATTTTGGGGCAAAAATGCAGAAATTTCCCTTATATTGGGGCAAAAAGGCAGAAATTCATCTTATTTTGGGATAAAATTGCAGAAATTTTCCTTATATTGGGGCAAAAAGGCAGAAATTCCTTTTATTTTGGGGCAAAATTGCAGAAATTCCCATTATTTTGGGATTAAATTGCAAAAATTTCCCTTATTTGGGGGCAAAAAGGCAGAAAATCCCCTTAATTTCGGGCAAAATGGCAGAAATTCCTCATATTTTGGAGCAAAATTGCAGATATTCCCCTAATATTGGGGCAAAAATGCAGAAATTCTTTTTATTTGAAGCAAAAAGGCAGAAGTTCCCCTTATTTTCTGGGAAAGAGGCAGAAATTCCCTGTATTTTGAAGCAAAATTGCAGAAACTTCCCTAATTTTGGGGCAAAAAGGCAGAAATTCCCTTTATTTTGGGGCAAAAATACAGAAATTCTCCTTATTTCGGGGCAAAATTTCAGAAATTCCCCTTATTTTGGGGCAAAATTGAAGAAATTTTCCTTATTTTGGGGCATAATTACAGAAATTTCCCTTATTTTGGGGCAAAATTGGAGAAATTTCTTTTATTTTGGTACAGAATTGCAGAAATTTTTCTTATTTTGTGGCAAAAAGGCAGAAATTTTTTATATTTTGTGGCAAAAAGCACAAATTTTTCTTATTTTCGGGCAAAATTGCAGAAACTTCATTTATTTCAGGACAAAAAGTCAGAAATTCCTTTTATTTTGGGGCAAAAAGCAGAAATTTCTTTTATTTTGGTACAACATTGAAGAAATTTTCCTTATTTTGGAACAAAAAGGCAGAAATTCCCCATATATTGGGGCAAAAGGTAAAAATTTCCCTTATTTTGAGGTAAAAATGCTGAAATTCCCCTCATTTCGGGGCAAAAAGGCAGAAATTCACCTAATTTTGGGGTAAAACATGCAGTAATTTTCTTTATTTTGTGGCAAAAAGGCAAAAATTCCCCTAATTTTGGGGCAAAAAACAGAAATTCCCCTTATTTTAAGGCAAAATTGCAGAAATTTCCCTTATTTTGGGGCAAAAAACAGAAATTCCTTTTATTTTGGGGCTAAATTGCAGAAATTTCCCTTATTATAGAGAAAAATTGCAGAAATTTCCCTTATTTTATTGCAAAAAACAGAAATTTCCCTTATTTTAGGGCAAAATTGCAGAAATTTCACTTATTTCAGAAAAAAAAGCAAAAAGTTTTCTAATTTTAGAGTAAAAAGGCAGAAGTTCGCCATATTTTGGTGCAAAAAGGCTGAAATTCTTCTTATTTTGAGGTAAAATGCTGAAATTCCCCTTATTTTGGGGCAAAAGTCAGAAATTCTTCTTATTTTGGGGCAAAAAGGCACAAATTTCCCTTATTTTCGGGCAAAATTGCAGGATTTCATTTATTTCAGGGCAAAAAGTCAGAAATTCCCCTTATTTTGGGGCAAAAAGCAGAAATTTCTTTTATTATGTTACAAAATTGAAGAAATTTTCCTTATTTTGGAACAAAAAGGCAGAAATTCCCAATATTTTGGGGCAAAAGGCAGAAATTATTCTTATTTTGAGGTAAAATGCAGAAATTCTCTTTATTTTGGGGCTAAAAGGCAGAAATGCCCCGTATTTTGAAGCAGAATTGCAGAAATTCTCATAATTTTCGGGCAAAAAGTCAGAAATTCTCCATATTTTGGGGCAAAAAGAGAGAAAATCCCCTTTTTTCGGAAGCAAAAATTCAGAAAATCCCCTTATTTTGGGGCAAAATTGCAGAAATTTCACTTATTTCAGGGAAAAAGGGCAGAAATTTCTGGAATTTTGGGGCAAAATGCAGAAATTTTTTTTATTTTGGTACAAAATTGCAGAAATTTTCCTTATTTTGGGGCAAAAAGGCAGAAATTCTCCATATTTAGGGGAAAAGGAAGAAATTCCCCTTATTTTGAGGTAAAAAGGCTGAAATTCCCCTTATTTTGGTCCAAAAAGGCAGAAATTCCCCTTATTTTGGGGCAAAAAGACAGAAATTCCGTTTATTTTTGGGGAAAAAGCTGAAATTGCACTTATTTTGAGTCAAAAAGGCGGGGAATCCTTTTATTTTGGGGCAAAAGTAAAGAAATTTCCCTTTTTTATGGCAAAAAGTATACATTCTCTTTATTTTCGGGCAAAAAAACAGAAATTCCCCTTATTTTGAAGCAAAATTGCAGAAATTCCCCTAATTTTGGGGCAAAAAGGCAGAAATTCCCCTTATTTTGGGGTAAAAGTGCAGAAATTTCACGAATTTCGTGGCAAAATGGCAGAAATTCCCCTTATTTTCGGAAATAAAGTCAGAAAATTTTCAATTTTGGAGCAAAATTGCAGAAATTCACCTTATTTTGGGGTAAAACATGCAGTAATTTTCTTTATTTTGGGGCAAAAAGGAAGAAATTCCCCTTATTTTGGGGCAAAAGGCAGAAATTCTCCTTATTTTAGGGCAAAATTGCAGAAATTTCCCTTATTTTGGGGCAAAAACCAGAAGTTCCCCTTATTTTGGGGCAAAATTGCAGATATTTCCTTTATTATAGAAAAAAATTGCAGAAAATTCACTTATTTTAGGGCAAAGTTGCAGAAATTTCACTTATTTCAGAGAAATAAAGCAAAATTTTTCTTATTTTTGGGCAAAAAGGCAGAAATTCCTTTTTTTGGGGCAAAAATGCAGAAATTCCCCTTATTTTGGGATAAAATTGCAGAAATTTCCCTTATTTGGGGGCAAAAAGGCAGAAAATCCCCTTAATTTCGGGCAAAATGGCATAAATTCCTCATATTTTGGAGCGAAATTGCAGATATTCCCCTCATATTGGGGCAAAAATGCAGAAATTCTTTTTATTTGAAGCAAAAAGGCAGAAGTTCCCCTTATTTTCTGGGAAAGAGGCAGAAATTCCCTGTATTTTGAAGCAAAATTACAGAAACTTCCCTAATTTTGGGGCAAAAAAGCAGAAATTCCCTTTATTTTGGGGCAAAAATACAGAAATTCTCCTTATTTTGGGGCAAAATTTCAGAAATTCCCCTTATTTTGGGGCAAAATTGAAGAAATTTTCCTTATTTTGGGGCATAATTGCAGAAATTTCCCTTATTTTGGGGCAAAATTGGAGAAATTTCTTTTATTTTGGTACAGAATTGCAGAAATTTTTCTTATTTTGTGGCAAAAAGGCAGAAATTTTTTATATTTTGTGGCAAAAAGCACAAATTTTTCTTATTTTTGGGCAAAATTGCAGAAATTTCATTTATTTCAGGACAAAAAGTCAGAAATTCCTTTTATTTTGGGGCAAAAAGCAGAAATTTCTTTTATTTTGGTACAACATTGAAGAAATTTTCTTTATTTTGGAACAAAAAGGCAGAAATTCCCCATATATTGGGGCAAAAGTTAGAAATTCCCCTTATTTTGAGGTAAAAAGGCTGAAATTCCCCTTATTTTGGTCCAAAAAGGCAGAAATTCCCCTTATTTTGGGGCAAAAAGCAGAAATTTCTTTTATTATGTTACAAAATTGAAGAAATTTTCCTTATTTTGGAACAAAAAGGCAGAAATTCCCAATATTTTGGGGCAAAAGGCAGAAATTATTCTTATTTTGAGGTAAAATGCAGAAATCCCCTTTATTTTGGGGCTAAAAGGCAGAAATGCCCCGTATTTTGAAGCAGAATTGCAGAAATTCTCATAATTTTTGGGCAAAAAGTCAGAAATTCTGCATATTTTGGGGCAAAAAGAGAGAAAATCCCCTTTTTTCGGAAGCAAAAATTCAGAAAATCCCCTTATTTTGGGGCAAAATTGCAGAAATTTCACTTATTTCAGGGAAAAAGGGCAGAAATTTCTGTAATTTTGGGGCAAAATGCAGAAATTTTTTTTATTTTGGTACAAAATTGCAGAAATTTTTCTTATTTTGGGGCAAAAAGGCAGAAATTCCCCATATTTAGGGGAAAGGGAAGAAATTCCCCTTATTTTGAGGTAAAAAGGCTGAAATTCCCCTTATTTTTGTCCAAAAAGGCAGAAATTCCCCTTATTTTGGGGTAAAAGTGCAGAAATTTCACTTATTTTGTGGCAAAATGGCAGAAATTCCCCTTATTTTCGGAAAAAGAGTCAGAAAATTTTCAATTTTGGAGCAAAATTGCAGAAATTCACCTTATTTTGGGGTAAAACATGCAGTAATTTTCTTTATTTTGGGGCAAAATGGAAGCAATTCCCCTTATTTTGGGGCAAAAACCAGAAGTTTCCCATATTTTGGGGCAAAATTGCAGATATTTCCTTTATTATAGGGAAAAATTGCAGAAAATTCACTTATTTTAGGGCAAAGTTGCAGAAATTTCACTTATTTCAGAGAAATAAAGCAAAATTTTTCTTATTTTGGGGCAAAAATGCAGAAATTCCCCATATATTGGGGCAAAAGGTAAAAATTTCCCTTATTTTGAGGTAAAAAGGCTGAAATTCCCCTCATTTTGGGGCAAAAAGGCAGAAATTCACCTAATTTTGGGGTAAAACATGCAGTAATTTTCTTTATTTTGTGGCAAAAAGGCAGAAATTCCCCTTATTTTGGGGCAAAAAACAGAAATTCCCCTTATTTTAAGGCAAAATTGCAGAAATTTCCCTTATTTTGGGGCAAAAAACAGAAATTCCTTTTATTTTGGGGCGAAATTGCAGAAATTTCCCTTATTATAGAGAAAAATTGCAGAAATTTCCCTTATTTTATTGCAAAAAACAGAAATTTCCCTTATTTTAGGGCAAAATTGCAGAAATTTCACTTATTTCAGAAAAAAAAGCAAAAAGTTTTCTAATTTTAGAGTAAAAAGGCAGAAGTTCGCCATATTTTGGTGCAAAAAGGCTGAAATTCTTCTTATTTTGAGGTAAAATGCTGAAATTCCCCTTATTTTGGGGCAAAAGTCAGAAATTCTTCTTATTTTGGGGCAAAAAGGCACAAATTTCCCTTATTTTCGGGCAAAATTGCAGGATTTCATTTATTTCAGGGCAAAAAGTCAGAAATTCCCCTTATTTTGGGGCAAAAAGCAGAAATTTCTTTTATTATGTTACAAAATTGAAGAAATTTTCCTTATTTTGGAACAAAAAGGCAGAAATTCCCAATATTTTGGGGCAAAAGGCAGAAATTATTCTTATTTTGAGGTAAAATGCAGAAATTCTCTTTATTTTGGGGCTAAAAGGCAGAAATGCCCCGTATTTTGAAGCAGAATTGCAGAAATTCTCATAATTTTCGGGCAAAAAGTCAGAAATTCTCCATATTTTGGGGCAAAAAGAGAGAAAATCCCCTTTTTTCGGAAGCAAAAATTCAGAAAATCCCCTTATTTTGGGGCAAAATTGCAGAAATTTCACTTATTTCAGGGAAAAAGGGCAGAAATTTCTGGAATTTTGGGGCAAAATGCAGAAATTTTTTTTATTTTGGTACAAAATTGCAGAAATTTTCCTTATTTTGGGGCAAAAAGGCAGAAATTCTCCATATTTAGGGGAAAAGGAAGAAATTCCCCTTATTTTGAGGTAAAAAGGCTGAAATTCCCCTTATTTTGGTCCAAAAAGGCAGAAATTCCCCTTATTTTGGGGCAAAAAGACAGAAATTCCGTTTATTTTTGGGGAAAAAGCTGAAATTGCACTTATTTTGAGTCAAAAAGGCGGGGAATCCTTTTATTTTGGGGCAAAAGTAAAGAAATTTCCCTTTTTTATGGCAAAAAGTATACATTCTCTTTATTTTCGGGCAAAAAAACAGAAATTCCCCTTATTTTGAAGCAAAATTGCAGAAATTCCCCTAATTTTGGGGCAAAAAGGCAGAAATTCCCCTTATTTTGGGGTAAAAGTGCAGAAATTTCACGAATTTCGTGGCAAAATGGCAGAAATTCCCCTTATTTTCGGAAATAAAGTCAGAAAATTTTCAATTTTGGAGCAAAATTGCAGAAATTCACCTTATTTTGGGGTAAAACATGCAGTAATTTTCTTTATTTTGGGGCAAAAAGGAAGAAATTCCCCTTATTTTGGGGCAAAAGGCAGAAATTCTCCTTATTTTAGGGCAAAATTGCAGAAATTTCCCTTATTTTGGGGCAAAAACCAGAAGTTCCCCTTATTTTGGGGCAAAATTGCAGATATTTCCTTTATTATAGAAAAAAATTGCAGAAAATTCACTTATTTTAGGGCAAAGTTGCAGAAATTTCACTTATTTCAGAGAAATAAAGCAAAATTTTTCTTATTTTTGGGCAAAAAGGCAGAAATTCCTTTTTTTGGGGCAAAAATGCAGAAATTCCCCTTATTTTGGGATAAAATTGCAGAAATTTCCCTTATTTGGGGGCAAAAAGGCAGAAAATCCCCTTAATTTCGGGCAAAATGGCATAAATTCCTCATATTTTGGAGCGAAATTGCAGATATTCCCCTCATATTGGGGCAAAAATGCAGAAATTCTTTTTATTTGAAGCAAAAAGGCAGAAGTTCCCCTTATTTTCTGGGAAAGAGGCAGAAATTCCCTGTATTTTGAAGCAAAATTACAGAAACTTCCCTAATTTTGGGGCAAAAAAGCAGAAATTCCCTTTATTTTGGGGCAAAAATACAGAAATTCTCCTTATTTTGGGGCAAAATTTCAGAAATTCCCCTTATTTTGGGGCAAAATTGAAGAAATTTTCCTTATTTTGGGGCATAATTGCAGAAATTTCCCTTATTTTGGGGCAAAATTGGAGAAATTTCTTTTATTTTGGTACAGAATTGCAGAAATTTTTCTTATTTTGTGGCAAAAAGGCAGAAATTTTTTATATTTTGTGGCAAAAAGCACAAATTTTTCTTATTTTCGGGCAAAATTGCAGAAATTTCATTTATTTCAGGACAAAAAGTCAGAAATTCCTTTTATTTTGGGGCAAAAAGCAGAAATTTCTTTTATTTTGGTACAACATTGAAGAAATTTTCTTTATTTTGGAACAAAAAGGCAGAAATTCCCCATATATTGGGGCAAAAGTTAGAAATTCCCCTTATTTTGAGGTAAAAAGGCTGAAATTCCCCTTATTTTGGTCCAAAAAGGCAGAAATTCCCCTTATTTTGGGGCAAAAAGCAGAAATTTCTTTTATTATGTTACAAAATTGAAGAAATTTTCCTTATTTTGGAACAAAAAGGCAGAAATTCCCAATATTTTGGGGCAAAAGGCAGAAATTATTCTTATTTTGAGGTAAAATGCAGAAATCCCCTTTATTTTGGGGCTAAAAGGCAGAAATGCCCCGTATTTTGAAGCAGAATTGCAGAAATTCTCATAATTTTTGGGCAAAAAGTCAGAAATTCTGCATATTTTGGGGCAAAAAGAGAGAAAATCCCCTTTTTTCGGAAGCAAAAATTCAGAAAATCCCCTTATTTTGGGGCAAAATTGCAGAAATTTCACTTATTTCAGGGAAAAAGGGCAGAAATTTCTGTAATTTTGGGGCAAAATGCAGAAATTTTTTTTATTTTGGTACAAAATTGCAGAAATTTTTCTTATTTTGGGGCAAAAAGGCAGAAATTCCCCATATTTAGGGGAAAGGGAAGAAATTCCCCTTATTTTGAGGTAAAAAGGCTGAAATTCCCCTTATTTTTGTCCAAAAAGGCAGAAATTCCCCTTATTTTGGGGTAAAAGTGCAGAAATTTCACTTATTTTGTGGCAAAATGGCAGAAATTCCCCTTATTTTCGGAAACAGAGTCAGAAAATTTTCAATTTTGGAGCAAAATTGCAGAAATTCACCTTATTTTGGGGTAAAACATGCAGTAATTTTCTTTATTTTGGGGCAAAATGGAAGCAATTCCCCTTATTTTGGGGCAAAAACCAGAAGTTCCCCTTATTTTGGGGCAAAATTGCAGATATTTCCTTTATTATAGGGAAAAATTGCAGAAAATTCACTTATTTTAGGGCAAAGTTGCAGAAATTTCACTTATTTCAGAGAAATAAAGCAAAATTTTTCTTATTTTGGGGCAAAAATGCAGAAATTTCCCTTATATTGGGGCAAAAGGCAGAAATTCATCTTATTTTGGGATAAAATTGCAGAAATTTCCCTTATATTGGGGCAAAAAGGCAGAAATTCCTTTTATTTTGGGGCAAAAATGCAGAAATTCCCCTTATTTTGGGATAAAATTGCAGAAATTTCCCTTATTTTGGGGCAAAAATGCAGAAAATCCCCTTAGTTTCGGGAAAAATGGCAGAAATTCCTCATATTTTGGAGCAAAATTGCAGATATTCCCCTAATATTGGGGCAAAAATGCAGAAATTCTTTTTATTTGAAGCAAAAAGGCAGAAGTTCCCCTTATTTTCTGGGAAAGAGGCAGAAATTCCCTGTATTTTGAAGCAAAATTGCAGAAACTTCCCTAATTTTGGGGCAAAAAGGCAGAAATTCCCTTTATTTTGGGGCAAAAATACAGAAATTCTCCTTATTTCGGGGCAAAATTTCAGAAATTCCCCTTATTTTGGGGCAAAATTGAAGAAATTTTCCTTATTTTGGGTCATAATTGCAGAAATTTCCCTTATTTTGGGGCAAAATTGGAGAATTTTTTTTTATTTTGGTACAGAATTGCAGAAATTTTTCTTATTTTGTGGCAAAAAGGCAGAAATTTTTTATATTTTGTGGCAAAAAGCACAAATTTTTCTTATTTTCGGGCAAAATTGCAGAAATTTCATTTATTTCAGGACAAAAAGTCAGAAATTCCTTTTAATTTGCGGCAAAAAGCAGAAATTTCTTTTATTTTGTTACAACATTGAAGAAAATTTCTTTATTTTGGAACAAAAAGGCAGAAATTCCCCATATATTGGGGCAAAAGGTAGAAATTCCCCTTATTTTGAGGTAAAAAGGCTGAAATTCCCCTTATTTTGGTCCAAAAAGGCAGAAATTCCCCTTATTTTGGGGCAAAAAGACAGAAATTCCGTTTATTTTTGGGGAAAAAGCTGAAATTGCACTTATTTTGAGTCAAAAAGTAGGAGAATCCCCTTATTTTGGGGCAAAAGTAAAGAAATTTCCCTTTTTTATGGCAAAAAGTATACATTCTCTTTATTTTCGGGCAAAAAAACAGAAATTCCCCTTATTTTGGAGCAAAATTGCAGAAATTCCCCTAATTCTGGGGCAAAAAGGCAGAAATTCCCCTTATTTTGGGGTAAAAGTGCAGAAATTTCACTTATTTTGTGGCAAAATGGCAGAAATTCCCCTTATTTTCGGAAATAAAGTCAGAAAATTTTCAATTTTGGAGCAAAATTGCAGAAATTCACCTTATTTTGGGGTAAAACATGCAGTAATTTTCTTTATTTTGGGGCAAAATGGAAGAAATTCCCCTTATTTTGGGGCAAAAGGCAGAAATTCTCCTTATTTTAGGGCAAAATTGCAGAAATTTCCCTTATTTTGGGGCAAAAACCAGAAGTTCCTCTTATTTTGGGGCAAAATTGCAGATATTTCCTTTATTATAGGGAAAAATTGCAGAAAATTCACTTATTTTAGGGCAAAGTTGCAGAAATTTCACTTATTTCAGAGAAATAAAGCAAAATTTTTCTTATTTTGGGGCAAAAATGCAGAAATTTCCCTTATATTGGGGCAAAAGGCAGAAATTCATCTTATTTTGGGATAAAATTGCAGAAATTTCCCTTATATTGGGGCAAAAAGGCAGAAATTCCTTTTATTTTGGGGCAAAAATGCAGAAATTCCCCTTATTTTGGGATAAAATTGCAGAAATTTCCCTTATTTGGGGGCAAAAAGGCAGAAAATCCCCTTAATTTCGGGCAAAATGGCAGAAATTCCTCATATTTTGGAGCAAAATTGCAGATATTCCCCTAATATTGGGGCAAAAATGCAGAAATTCTTTTTATTTGAAGCAAAAAGGCAGAAGTTCCCCTTATTTTCTGGGAAAGAGGCAGAAATTCCCTGTATTTTGAAGCAAAATTGCAGAAACTTCCCTAATTTTGGGGCAAAAAGGCAGAAATTCCCTTTATTTTGGGGCAAAAATACAGAAATTCTCCTTATTTCGGGGCAAAATTTCAGAAATTCCCCTTATTTTGGGGCAAAATTGAAGAAATTTTCCTTATTTTGGGGCATAATTGCAGAAATTTCCCTTATTTTGGGGCAAAATTGGAGAATTTTTTTTATTTTGGTACAGAATTGCAGAAATTTTTCTTATTTTGTGGCAAAAAGGCAGAAATTTTTTATATTTTGTGGCAAAAAGCACAAATTTTTCTTATTTTCGGGCAAAATTGCAGAAATTTCATTTATTTCAGGACAAAAAGTCAGAAATTCCTTTTAATTTGCGGCAAAAGCAGAAATTTCTTTTATTTTGTTACAACATTGAAGAAATTTTCTTTATTTTGGAACAAAAAGGCAGAAATTCCCCATATATTGGGGCAAAAGGTAGAAATTCCCCTTATTTTGAGGTAAAAAGGCTGAAATTCCCCTTATTTTGGTCCAAAAAGGCAGAAATTCCCCTTATTTTGGGGCAAAAAGGCAGAAATTCACCTAATTTTGGGGTAAAACATGCAGTAATTTTCTTTATTTTGTGGCAAAAAGGCAAAAATTCCCCTTATTTTGGGGCAAAAAACAGAAATTCCCCTTATTTTAGGGCAAAATTGCAGAAATTTCCCTTATTTTGGGTCAAAAAACAGAAATTCCTTTTATTTTGGAACTAAATTGCAGAAATTTCTTTTATTATGAAGAAAAATTGCAGAAATTTCCCTTATTTTAGGGCAAAAAACAGAAATTTCCCTTATTTTAGGGCAAAATTGCAGAAATTTCACTTATTTCAGAAAAAAAAAGCAAAAAGTTTTCTAATTTTGGTTTAAAATGGCAGAAGTTCGCCATATTTTGATGCAAAAAGGCTGAAATCCTTCTTATTTTGAGGTAAAATGCTGAATTCCCCTTATTTTGGGGCAAAAGTCAGAAATTCTTCTTATTTTGGGGCAAAAAGGCACAAATTTCCCTTATTTTCGGGCAAAATTGCAGGATTTCATTTACTTCAGGGCAAAAAGTCAGAAATTCCCCTTATTTTGGGGCACAAAGCAGAAATTTCTTTTATTATGTTACAAAATTGAAGAAATTTTTCTTATTTTGGAACAAAAAGGCAGAAATTCCCAATATTTTGGGGCAAAAGGCAGAAATTATTCTTATTTTGAGGTAAAATGCAGAAATTCCCTTTATTTTGGGGCTAAAAGGCAGAAATGCCCCGTATTTTGAAGCAGAATTGCAGAAATTCTCATAATTTTCGGGCAAAAAGTCAGAAATTCTCCATATTTTGGGGCAAAAAGAGAGAAAATCCCCTTTTTTTTGGAAGCAAAAATTCAGAAAATCCCCTTATTTTGGGGCAAAATTGCAGAAATTTCACTTATTTCAGGGAATAAGGGCAGAAATTTCTGTAATTTTGGGGCAAAATGCAGAAATTTTCTTTATTTTGGTACAAAATTGCAGAAATTTTTCTTATTTTGGGGCAAAGAGGCAGAAATTCCCCATATTTAGGGGAAGAGGAAGAAATTCCCCTTATTTTGAGGTAAAAAGGCTGAAATTCCCCTTATTTTGGTCCAAAAAGGCAGAAATTCCCCTTATTTTGGGGCAAAAAGACAGAAATTCCATTTATTTTTGGGGAGAAGGCTGAAATTGCACTTATTTTCAGTCAAAAAGGCGGAGAATCCCCTTATTTTGGTTCAAAAGTAAAGAAATTTCCCTTTTTTATGGCAAAAAGTATACATTCTCTTTATTTTCGGGCAAAAAAACAGAAATTCCCCTTATTTTGGAGCAAAATTGCAGAAATTCCCCTAATTTTGGGGCAAAAAGGCAGAAATTCCCCTTATTTTGGGGTAAAAGTGCAGAAATTTCACTTATTTTGTGGCAAAATGGCAGAAATTCCCCTTATTTTCGGAAATAAAGTCAGAAAATTTTCAATTTTGGAGCAAAATTGCAGAAATTCACCTTATTTTGGGGTAAAACATGCAGTAATTTTCTTTATTTTGGGGCAAAAAGGAAGAAATTCCCCTTATTTTGGGGCAAAAGGTAGAAATTCTCCTTATTTTAGGGCAAAATTGCAGAAATTTCCCTTATTTTGGGGCCAAAACCAGAAGTTCCCCTTATTTTGGGGCAAAATTCCAGATATTTCCTTTATTATAGGGAAAAAGTGCAGAAAATTCACTTATTTTAGGGCAAAGTTGCAGAAATTTCACATATTTCAGAGAAATAAAGCAAAATTTTTCTTATTTTGGGGCAAAAATGCAGAAATTTCCCTTATATTGGGGCAAAAAGGCAGAAATTCATCTTATTTTGGGATAAAATGGCAGAAATTTTCCTTATATTGGTGCAAAAAGGCAGAAATTCCTTTTATTTTGGGGCAAAAATGCAGAAATTTCCCTTATTTGGGGGCAAAAAGGCAGAAAATCCCCTTAATTTCGGGCAAAATGGCAGAAATTCCTCATATTTTGGAGCAAAATTGCAGATATTCCCCTAATATTGGGGCAAAAATGCAGAAATTCTTTTTATTTGAAGCAAAAAGGCAGAAGTTCCCCTTATTTTCTGGGAAAGAGGCAGAAATTCCCTGTATTTTGAAGCAAAATTGCAGAAACTTCCCTATATTTTGGGGCAAAAAGGCCGAAATTCCCTTTATTTTGGGGCAAAAATACAGAAATTCTCCTTATTTCGGGGCAAAATTTCAGAAATTCTTCTTATTTTGGGGCAAAGTTGGAGAAATTTCTTTTATTTTGGTACAGAATTGCAGAAATTTTTCTTATTTTGTGGCAAAAAGGCAGAAATTTTTTATATTTTGTGGCAAAAAGCACAAATTTTTCTTATTTTCGGGCAAAATTGCAGAAATTTCATTTATTTCAGGACAAAAAGTCAGAAATTCCTTTTATTTTGGGGCAAAAAGCAGAAATTTCTTTTATTTTGGTACAACATTGAAGAAATTTTCCTTATTTTGGAACAAAAAGGCAGAAATTCCCCATATATTGGGGCAAAAGGTAGAAATTCCCCTTATTTTGAGGTAAAAAGGCTGAAATTCCCCTTATTTTGGGGCAAAAAGGCAGAAATTCACCTAATTTTGGGGTAAAACATGCAGTAATTTTCTTTATTTTGTGGCAAAAAGGCAAAAATTCCCCTTATTTTGGGGCAAAAAACAGAAATTCCCCTTATTTTAGGGCAAAATTGCAGAAATTTCCCTTATTTTGGGGCAAAAAACAGAAATTCCTTTGATTTTGGGGCTAAATTGCAGAAATTTCCCTTATTATGAAGAAAAATTGCAGAAATTTCCCTTATTATAGGGCAAAAAACAGAAATTTCCCTTATTTTAGGGCAAAATTGCAGAAATTTCACTTATTTCAGAAAAAAAAAGCAAAAAGTTTTCTAATTTTGGGGTAAAAAGGCAGAAGTTCGCCATATTTTGGTGCAAAAAGGCTGAAATTCTTCTTATTTTGAGGTAAAATGCTGAAATTCCCCTTATTTTGGGGCAAAAGTCAGAAATTCTTCTTATTTTGGGGCAAAAAGGCACAAATTTCCCTTATTTTCGGGCAAAATTGCAGGATTTCCTTTATTTCAGTGCAAAAAGTCAGAAATTCCCCTTTTTTTGGGGCAAAAAGTAGAAATTTCTTTTATTATGTTACAAAATTGAAGAAATTTTCCTTATTTTGGAACAAAAAGGCAGAAATTCCCAATATTTTGGGGCAAAAGGCAGAAATTATTTTTATTTTGAGGTAAAATGCAGAAATTCCCTTTATTTTGGGGCTAAAAGGCAGAAATGCCCCGTATTTTGAAGCAGAATTGCAGAAATTCTCATAATTTTCGGGCAAAAAGTCAGAAATTCTCCATATTTTGGGGCAAAAAGAGAGAAAATCCCCTTTTTTCGGAAGCAAAAATTCAGAAAATCCCCTTATTTTGGGGCAAAATTGCAGAAATTTCACTTATTTCAGGGAAAAAGGGCAGAAATTTCTGTAATTTTGGGGCAAAATGCAGAAATTTTTTTTATTTTGGTACAAAATTGCAGAAATTTTTCTTATTTTGGGGCAAAAAGGCAGAAATTCCCCATATTTAGGGGAAAAGGAAGAAATTCCCCTTATTTTGAGGTAAAAAGGCTGAAATTCCCCTTATTTTGGTCCAAAAAGGCAGAAATTCCCCTTATTTTGGGGCAAAAAGACAGAAATTCCGTTTATTTTTGGGGAAAAAGCTGAAATTGCACTTATTTTGTGTCAAAAGGGCGGAGAATCCCCTTATTTTGGGGCAAAAGTAAAGAAATTTCCCTATTATATGGCAAAAAGTATACATTCTCTTTATTTTCGGGCAAAAAAACAGAAATTCCCCTTATTTTGGAGCAAAATTGCAGAAATTCCCCTAATTTTGGGGCAAAAAGGCAGAAATTTTCCTTATTTTGGGGTAAAAGTGCAGAAATTTCACTTATTTCGTGGCAAAATGGCAGAAATTCCCTTTATTTTCGGAAATAAAGTCAGAAAATTTTCAATTTTGGAGCAAAATTGCAGAAATTCACCTTATTTTGGGGTAAAACATGCAGTAATTTTCTTTATTTTGGGGCAAAAAGGAAGAAATTCCCCTTATTTTGGGGCAAAGGGCAGAAATTCTCCTTATTTTAGGGCAAAATTGCAGAAATTTCCCTTATTTTGGGGCAAAATTGGAGAATTTTTTTTTATTTTGGTACAGAATTGCAGAAATTTTTCTTATTTTGTGGCAAAAAGGCAGAATTTTTTTATATTTTGTGGCAAAAAGCACAAATTTTTCTTATTTTCGGGCAAAATTGCAGAAATTTCATTTATTTCAGGACAAAAAGTCAGAAATTCCTTTTATTTTGGGGCAAAAAGCAGAAATTTCTTTTATTTTGGTACAACATTGAAGAAATTTTCCTTATTTTGGAACAATAAGGCAGAAATTCCCCATATATTGGGGCAAAAGGTAGAAATTCCCCTTATTTTGAGGTAAAAAGGCTGAAATTCCCCTTATTTTGGGGCACAAAGGCAGAAATTCACCTAATTTTGGGGTAAAACATGCAGTAATTTTTTTTATTTTGTGGCAAAAAGGCAAAAATTTCCCTTATTTTGGGGTAAAAAACAGAAATTCCCCTTATTTTAGGGCAAAATTGCAGAAATTTCCCTTATTTTGGGTCAAAAAACAGAAATTCCTTTTATTTTGGAGGTAAATTGCAGAAATTTCCCTTATTATGAAGAAAAATTGCAGAAATTTCCCTTATTTTAGGGCAAAAAACAGAAATTTCCCTTATTTTAGGGCAAAATTGCAGAAATTTCACTTATTTCAGAAAAAAAAAGCAAAAAGTTTTCTAATTTTGGGGTAAAAAGGCAGAAGTTCGCCATATTTTGGTGCAAAAAGGCTGAAATCCTTCTTATTTTGAGGTAAAATGCTGAATTCCCCTTATTTTGGGGCAAAAGTCAGAAATTTTTCTTATTTTGGGGCAAAAAGGCACAAATTTCCCTTATTTTCGGGCAAAATTGCAGGATTTCATTTATTTCAGGGCAAAAAGTCAGAAATTCCCCTTATTTTGGGGCAAAAAGCAGAAATTTCTCTTATTATGTTACAAAATTGAAGAAATTTTCCTTATTTTGGAAGAAAAAAACAGAAATTCCCAATATTTTGGGGCAAAAGGCAGAAATTATTCTTATTTTGAGGTAAAATGCAGAAATTCCCTTTATTTTGGGGCTAAAAGGCAGAAATGCCCCGTATTGTGAAGCAGAATTGCAGAAATTCTCATAATTTTCGGGCAAAAAGTCAGAAATTCTCCATATTTTTGGGCAAAAAGAGAGAAAATCCCCTTTTTTTGGAAGCAAAAACTCAGAAAATCCCCTTATTTGGGGGCAAAATTCCAGAAATTTCACTTATTTCAGGGAAAAAGGGCAGAAATTTCTGTAATTTTGGGGCAAAATGCAGAAATTTTTTTATTTTGGTACAAAATTGAAGAAATTTTTCTTATTTTGGGGCAAAAAGGCAGAAATTCCCCATATTTAGGGGAAAAGGAAGAAATTCCCCCTATTTTGAGGTAAAAAGGCTGAAATTCCCCTTATTTTGGTCCAAATAGGCAGAAATTCCCCTTATTTTGGGGCAAAAAGACAGAAATTCCGTTTATTTTTCGGAAAAAAGCTGAAATTGCACTTATTTTGAGTCAAAAGGGCGGAGAATCCATTTATTTTGGGGCAAAAGTAAAGAAATTTCCCTTTTATGTTGCAAAAAGTATACATTCTCTTTATTTTCGGGCAAAAAAAGAGAAATTCCCCTTATTTTGGAGCAAAATTGCAGAAATTCCCCTAATTTTGGGGCAAAAAGGCAGAAATTCCCCTTATTTTGGGGTAAAAGTGCAGAAATTTCACTTATTTCGTGGCAAAATGGCAGAAATTCCCCTTATTTTCGGAAATAAAGTCAGAAAATTTTCAATTTTGGAGCAAAATTGCAGAAATTCACCTTATTTTGGGGTAAAACATGCAGTAATTTTCTTTATTTTGGGGCAAAAAGGAAGAAATTCCCCTTATTTTGGGGCAAAAGGCAGAAATTCTCCTTATTTTAGGGCAAAATTGCAGAAATTTCCCTTATTTTGGGGCAAAAACCAGAAGTTCCCCTTATTTTGGGGCAAAATTGCAGATATTTCCTTTATTATAGGGAAAAATTGCAGAAAATTCACTTATTTTAGGGCAAAGTTGCAGAAATTTCACTTATTTCAGAGAAATAAAGCAAAATTTTTCTTATTTTGGGGCAAAAATGCAGAAATTTCCATTATATTGGGGCAAAAAGGCAGAAATTCATCTTATTTTGGGATAAAATTGCAGAAATTTCCCTTATATTGGGGCAAAAAGGCAGAAATTCCTTTTATTTTGGGGCAAAAATGCAGAAATTCCCCTTATTTTGGGATAAAATTGCAGAAATTTCCCTTATTTGGGGGCAAAAAGGCAGAAAATCCCCTTAGTTTCGGGCAAAATGGCAGAAATTCCTCATATTTTGGAGCAAAATTGCAGATATTCCCCTAATATTGGGGCAAAAATGCAGAAATTCTTTTTATTTGAAGCAAAAAGGCAGAAGTTCCCCTTATTTTCTGGGAAAGAGGCAGAAATTCCCTGTATTTTGAAGCAAAATTGCAGAAACTTCCCTAATTTTGGGGCAAAAAGGCCGAAATTCCCTTTATTTTGGGGCAAAAATACAGAAATTCTCCTTATTTCGGGGCAAAATTTCAGAAATTCCCCTTATTTTGGGGCAAAATTGAAGAAATTTTCCTTATTTTGGGGCATAATTGCAGAAATTTCCCTTATTTTGGGGCAAAATTGGAGAAATTTCTTTTATTTTGGTACAGAATTGCAGAAATTTTTCTTATTTTGTGGCAAAAAGGCAGAAATTTTTTATATTTTGTGGCAAAAAGCACAAATTTTTCTTATTTTCGGGCAAAATTGCAGAAATTTCATTTATTTCAGGACAAAAAGTCAGAAATTCCTTTTATTTTGGGGCAAAAAGCAGAAATTTCTTTTATTTTGGTACAACATTGAAGAAATTTTCCTTATTTTGGAACAAAAAGGCAGAAATTCCCCATATATTGGGGCAAAAGGTAGAAATTCCCCTTATTTTGAGGTAAAAAGGCTGAAATTCCCCTTATTTTGGGGCAAAAAGGCAGAAATTCACCTAATTTTGGGGTAAAACATGCAGTAATTTTTTTTATTTTGTGGCAAAAAGGCAAAAATTTCCCTTATTTTGGGGCAAAAAACAGAAATTCCCCTTATTTTAGGGCAAAATTGCAGAAATTTCCCTTATTTTGGGTCAAAAAACAGAAATTCCTTTTATTTTGGAGGTAAATTGCAGAAATTTCCCTTATTATGAAGAAAAATTGCAGAAATTTCCCTTATTTTAGGGCAAAAAACAGAAATTTCCCTTATTTTAGGGCAAAATTGCAGAAATTTCACTTATTTCAGAAAAAAAAAGCAAAAAGTTTTCTAATTTTGGGGTAAAAAGGCAGAAGTTCGCCATATTTTGGTGCAAAAAGGCTGAAATCCTTCTTATTTTGAGGTAAAATGCTGAATTCCCCTTATTTTGGGGCAAAAGTCAGAAATTTTTCTTATTTTGGGGCAAAAAGGCACAAATTTCCCTTATTTTCGGGCAAAATTGCAGGATTTCATTTATTTCAGGGCAAAAAGTCAGAAATTCCCCTTATTTGGGGGCAAAAAGCAGAAATTTCTCTTATTATGTTACAAAATTGAAGAAATTTTCCTTATTTTGGAACAAAAAGGCAGAAATTCCCAATATTTTGGGGCAAAAGGCAGAAATTATTCTTATTTTGAGGTAAAATGCAGAAATTCCCTTTATTTTGGGGCTAAAAGGCAGAAATGCCCCGTATTGTGAAGCAGAATTGCAGAAATTCTCATAATTTTCGGGCAAAAAGTCAGAAATTCTCCATATTTTGAGGCAAAAAGAGAGAAAATCCCCTTTTTTTGGAAGCAAAAACTCAGAAAATCCCCTTATTTTGGGGCAAAATTGCAGAAATTTCACTTATTTCAGGGAAAAGGGCAGAAATTTCTGTAATTTTGGGGCAAAATGCAGAAATTTTTTTTATTTTGGTACAAAATTGAAGAAATTTTTTTTATTTTGGGGCAAAAAGGCAGAAATTCCCCATATTTAGGGGAAAAGGAAGAAATTCCCCCTATTTTGAGGTAAAAAGGCTGAAATTCCCCTTATTTTGGTCCAAATAGGCAGAAATTCCCCTTATTTTGGGGCAAAAAACAGAAATTCCGTTTATTTTTGGGAAAAAAGCTGAAATTGCACTTATTTTGAGTCAAAAGGGCGGAGAATCCATTTATTTTGGGGCAAAAGTAAAGAAATTTCCCTTTTATATTGCAAAAAGCATACATTCTCTTTATTTTCGGGCAAAAAAAGAGAAATTCCCCTTATTTTGGAGCAAAATTGCAGAAATTCCCCTAATTTTGGGGCAAAAAGGCAGAAATTCCCCTTATTTTGGGGTAAAAGTGCAGAAATTTCACTTATTTCGTGGCAAAATGGCAGAAATTCCCCTTATTTTCGGAAATAAAGTCAGAAAATTTTCAATTTTGGAGCAAAATTGCAGAAATTCACCTTATTTTGGGGTAAAACATGCAGTAATTTTCTTTATTTTGGGGCAAAAAGGTAGAAATTCCCCTTATTTTTGGGCAAAAGGCAGAAATTCTCCTTATTTTAGGGCAAAATTGCAGAAATTTCCCTTATTTTGGGGCAAAAACCAGAAGTTCCATTTATTTTGGGGCAAAATTGCAGATATTTCCTTTATTATAGGGAAAAATTGCAGAAAATTCACTTATTTTAGGGCAAAGTTGCAGAAATTTCACTTATTTCAGAGAAATAAAGCAAAATTTTTCTTATTTTGGGGCAAAAATGCAGAAATTTCCCTTATATTGGGGCAAAAAGGCAGAAATTCATCTTATTTTGGGATAAAATTGCAGAAATTTCCCTTATATTGGGGCAAAAAGGCAGAAATTCCTTTTATTTTGGGGCAAAAATGCAGAAATTCCCCTTATTTTGGGATAAAATTGCAGAAATTTCCCTTATTTGGGGGCAAAAAGGCAGAAAATCCCCTTAGTTTCGGGCAAAATGGCAGAAATTCCTCATATTTTGGAGCAAAATTGCAGATATTCCCCTAATATTGGGGCAAAAATGCAGAAATTCTTTTTATTTGAAGCAAAAAGGCAGAAGTTCCCCTTATTTTCTGGGAAAGAGGCAGAAATTCCCTGTATTTTGAAGCAAAATTGCAGAAACTTCCCTAATTTTGGGGCAAAAAGGCCGAAATTCCCTTTATTTTGGGGCATAAATACAGAAATTCTCCTTATTTCGGGGCAAAATTTCAGAAATTCCCCTTATTTTGGGGCAAAATTGAAGAAATTTTCCTTATTTTGGGGCATAATTGCAGAAATTTCCCTTATTTTGGGGCAAAATTGGAGAAATTTCTTTTATTTTGGTACAGAATTGCAGAAATTTTTCTTATTTTGTGGCAAAAAGGCAGAAATTTTTTTATATTTTGTGGCAAAAAGCACAAATTTTTCTTATTTTCGGGCAAAATTGCAGAAATTTCATTTATTTCAGGACAAAAAGTCAGAAATTCCTTTTATTTTGGGGCAAAAAGCAGAAATTTCTTTTATTTTGGTACAACATTGAAGAAATTTTCCTTATTTTAGAACAAAAAGGCAGAAATTCCCCATATATTGGGGCAAAAGGTAGAAATTCCCCTTATTTTGAGGTAAAAAGGCTGAAATTCCCCTTATTTTGGGGCAAAAAGGCAGAAATTCACCTAATTTTGGGGTAAAACATGCAGTAATTTTTTTTATTTTGTGGCAAAAAGGCAAAAATTTCCCTTATTTTGGGGCAAAAAACAGAAATTCCCCTTATTTTAGGGCAAAATTGCAGAAATTTCCCTTATTTTGGGTCAAAAAACAGAAATTCCTTTTATTTTGGAGGTAAATTGCAGAAATTTCCCTTATTATGAAGAAAAATTGCAGAAATTTCCCTTATTTTAGGGCAAAAAACAGAAATTTCCCTTATTTTAGGGCAAAATTGCAGAAATTTCACTTATTTCAGAAAAAAAAAGCAAAAAGTTTTCTAATTTTGGGGTAAAAAGGCAGAAGTTCGCCATATTTTGGTGCAAAAAGGCTGAAATCCTTCTTATTTTGAGGTAAAATGCTGAATTCCCCTTATTTTGGGGCAAAAGTCAGAAATTTTTCTTATTTTGGGGCAAAAAGGCACAAATTTCCCTTATTTTCGGGCAAAATTGCAGGATTTCATTTATTTCAGGGCAAAAAGTCAGAAATTCCCCTTATTTGGGGGCAAAAAGCAGAAATTTCTCTTATTATGTTACAAAATTGAAGAAATTTTCCTTATTTTGGAACAAAAAGGCAGAAATTCCCAATATTTTGGGGCAAAAGGCAGAAATTATTTTTATTTTGAGGTAAAATGCAGAAATTCCCTTTATTTTGGGGCTAAAAGGCAGAAATGCCCCGTATTGTGAAGCAAAATTGCAGAAATTCTCATAATTTTCGGGCAAAAAGTCAGAAATTCTCCATATTTTGGGGCAAAAAGAGAGAAAATCCCCTTTTTTTGGAAGCAAAAACTCAGAAAATCCCCTTATTTTGGGGCAAAATTGCAGAAATTTCACTTATTTCAGGGAAAAAGGGCAGAAATTTCTGTAATTTTGGGGCAAAATGCAGAAATTTTTTTTATTTTGGTACAAAATTGAAGAAATTTTTCTTATTTTGGGGCAAAAAGGCAGAAATTCCCCATATTTAGGGGAAAAGGAAGAAATTCCCCCTATTTTGAGGTAAAAAGGCTGAAATTCCCCTTATTTTGGTCCAAATAGGCAGAAATTCCCCTTATTTAGGGCAAAAAGACAGAAATTCCGTTTATTTTTGGGAAAAAAGCTGAAATTGCACTTATTTTGAGTCAAAAGGGCGGAGAATCCATTTATTTTGGGGCAAAAGTAAAGAAATTTCCCTTTTATATTGCAAAAAGTACACATTCTCTTTATTTTCGGGCAAAAAAAGAGAAATTCCCCTTATTTTGGAGCAAAATTGCAGAAATTCCCCTAATTTTGGGGCAAAAAGGCAGAAATTCCCCTTATTTTGGGGTAAAAGTGCAGAAATTTCACTTATTTCGTGGCAAAATGGCAGAAATTCCCCTTATTTTCGGAAATAAAGTCAGAAAATTTTCAATTTTGGAGCAAAATTGCAGAAATTAACCTTATTTTGGGGTAAAACATGCAGTAATTTTCTTTATTTTGGGGCAAAAAGGAAGAAATTCCCCTTATTTTGGGGCAAAAGGCAGAAATTCTCCTTATTTTAGGGCAAAATTGAAGAAATTTCCCTTATTTTGGGGCAAAAACCAGAAGTTCCCCTTATTTTGGGGCAAAATTGCAGATATTTCCTTTATTATAGGGAAAAATTGCAGAAAATTCACTTATTTTAGGGCAAAGTTGCAGAAATTTCACTTATTTCAGAGAAATAAAGCAAATTTTTTCTTATTTTGGGGCAAAAATGCAGAAATTTCCCTTATATTGGGGCAAAAAGGCAGAAATTCATCTTATTTTGGGGCAAAAATGCAGAAATTTCCCTTATATTGGGGCAAAAAGGCAGAAATTCATCTTATTTTGGGATAAAATTGCAGAAATTTCCCTTATATTGGGGCAAAAAGGCAGAAATTCCTTTTATTTTGGGGCAAAAATGCAGAAATTCCCCTTATTTTGGGATAAAATTGCAGAAATTTCCCTTATTTGGGGGCAAAAAGGCAGAAAATCCCCTTAGTTTCGGGCAAAATGGCAGAAATTCCTCATATTTTGGAGCAAAATTGCAGATATTCCCCTAATATTGGGGCAAAAATGCAGAAATTCTTTTTATTTGAAGCAAAAAGGCAGAAGTTCCCCTTATTTTCTGGGAAAGAGGCAGAAATTCCCTGTATTTTGAAGCAAAATTGCAGAAACTTCCCTAATTTTGGGGCAAAAAGGCCGAAATTCCCTTTATTTTGGGGTAAAAATACAGAAATTCTCCTTATTTCGGGGCAAAATTTCAGAAATTCCCCTTATTTTGGGGCAAAATTGAAGAAATTTTCCTTATTTTGGGGCATAATTGCAGAAATTTCCCTTATTTTGGGGCAAAATTGGAGAAATTTCTTTTATTTTGGTACAGAATTGCAGAAATTTTTCTTATTTTGTGGCAAAAAGGCAGAAATTTTTTATATTTTGTGGCAAAAAGCACAAATTTTTCTTATTTTCGGGCAAAATTGCAGAAATTTCATTTATTTCAGGACAAAAAGTCAGAAATTCCTTTTATTTTGGGGCAAAAAGCAGAAATTTCTTTTATTTTGGTACAACATTGAAGAAATTTTCCTTATTTTGGAACAAAAAGGCAGAAATTCCCCATATATTGGGGCAAAAGGTAGAAATTCCCCTTATTTTGCGGTAAAAAGGCTGAAATTCCCCTTATTTTGGGGCAAAAAGGCAGAAATTCACCTAATTTTCGGGTAAAACATGAAGTAATTTTCTTTATTTTGTGGCAAAAAGGCAAAAATTCCCCTTATTTTGGGGCATAAAACAGAAATTCCCCTTATTTTAGGGCAAAATTGCAGAAATTTCCCTTATTTTGGGGCCAAAAACAGAAATTCCCTTTATTTCAGGGCTAAATTGCAGAAATTTCCTTTATTATGAAGAAAAATTGCAGAAATTTCCCTTATTTTAGGGCAAAATTGCAGAAATTTCACTTATTTCAGAAAAAAAGCAAAAAGTTTTCCTATTTTTGTGCAAAAAGGCTGAAATTCTTCTTATTTTGAGGTAAAATGCTGAAATTTCTATTATTTTGGGGCAAAAGGCAGAAATTCTTCTTATTTTTGGGCAAAAAGGCACAAAAATCCCTTATTTTCAGGCAAAATTGCAGGATTTCATTTATTTCAGGGCAAAAAGTCAGAAATTCCCTTTATTTTGGGGCAAAAAGCAGAAATTTCCTTTATTATGGTACAAAATTGAAGAAATTTTCCTTATTTTGGAACAAAAAGGCAGAAATTCCCCATATTTTGGGGCAAAAGGCAGAAATTATTATTATTTTGAGGTAAAATGCGAAAATTCTCTTTATTTTGGTGCTAAAAGGCAGAAATTCCCCATATTTTGAAGCAGAATTGCAAAAATTCTTATAATTTTCGGGCAAAAAGTCAGAAATTCTCCATATTTTAGGGCAAAAATAGAGAAAATCCCCTTTTTTCGGGAGCAAAAATTCAGAAAATACCCTTATTTTGGGGCAAAATTGCAGATATTTCCTTTACTTTGGGGCAACATTGAAGAAATTTTTATTATTTTGGGGCAAAATTGCAGAAATTTCACGTATTTCAGGGAAAAAAGGCAAAAATTTCTCTTATTTTGGGGCAAAAAGGCAGAAATTTCTTTTATTTTGGTACAAAATTGCAGAAATTTTTCTTATTTTGGGGCAAAAAGGCAGAAATTCCCCATATTTTGTGGCAAAAAGGCAGAAATTCCCCTTATTTTAGGGCAAAAAGCAGACATTTCCCTTATTTTGGGGAAAAATTTTAGAAATTTCACATATTTCAGGGCAAAAAGTCAGAAATTCCCCTTATTTTGGGGCAAACAAACAGAAATTCCGTTTATTTTTGGGGAAAAGGCAGAAATTGCACTTATTTTGAGTCAAAAAATGGAAAATCCTATTATTTTGGGGCAAAAGTAAAGAAATTTCCCTTTTATATGGCAAAAAGATATACATTCCCTATATTTTCGGGCAAAAAGGCAGAAATTCCCTGTATTTTGGAGCAAAATCGCAGAAATTCCCCTTATTTGGGGCCAAAAAGGCAGGAATTTCCCTTATTTTGGGGCAAAAGTATAGAAATTTAACTTATTTTAGGATAATATTGCAGAAATTTACCTTATTTTGGCAAAAATGAAGAAATTCCCATTATTTTGGAACAAAATTGCAGAAATTTCCCATATTTTGTGGCAAAAATTCTGTAATGCTTCTAATTTTGGGGCAAAAATCAGAACTTCTGTTAATTTTGGGGCAAAAAGACAGAATTTCCCCTTATTGTGGGGCAAAATTAATGAAATTTCCTTTTTTGGGACAAAATTGCAGAACTTTCTTTTATTTTGATGCAAATTGCTGAAATTTCCATTATTTTGGGGTAAAAATGCAGTAATGGTTCTAATTTTGGAGCAAAAATTCAGAAAATCCTCTTATTTTGGGTCAGAAAGGCAGAAATTCTTCTTATTTTAGGGCAAAAAGGCAGAAAATCCAATTAATTTTGGGCAAAAATGCAGAAATTTACCTAATTTTGGGGCAAAAACACAGTAATGCCCCTAATTTTGCAAAAATGTGGAAATTCCCCTAATTTAGGGGAAAAAGGCAGAAATTCCCCTTATTGTGGGGCAAAATTGCTGAAATTCCCATTTTGGGACAAAATTGCAGAAATTTCTCTTATTTTGCGGCAAAATTGCGGAAATTCCCCTTATATCGGGTCAAAAAGGCAGAAATACCGCACACTTGGTGTACAAAATGCAGAAATTACCCTTATTTTGGGCCAAAAGACTGAAATTCCCCCTTTTTTGCGCCAAAAAGGAAGAAATTCCCCTTATTTTGGGGCAAAAATGCAGAAATTCCCCTTCTATGTTTCAAAAAGGCAGAAATTCTTTTTATTTTGGAGGAAAAATGTAGGAAATACCATTATTTTTGTTCAAATTTGCAGAAATTCCCTTAATTTTTGGGCAAAATTGCAGAAATTTCCCTTATTTTGGGGCAAAATTACAGAAATTCCCCTAATTTTGGGGAAAAATTTCAGAAATTCCCCTTATTTTGGAGCAAAAATGCAGAAATTTTCTTTAATTCAGGGCAAAAATACAGAAATTCCCCTTATTTTGGGGCAAAAATGCAGAAATTCCCCTTATTTTAGGCCACAAATACAGAAATTGCCTTTATTTTTGGGCAAAAATGCAGAAATTTCTCTTAATTTGGGGCAAAAATGCAGAAATTTCCTTTATTTTAAGGCAAATTGCAGAAATTTCCCTTATTATGGGGTAAAAATGCAATAATGCTTCTAATTTTGGAACACAAATTCAGAAATTTCCCTAATTTTGGGGCAAAAAGGCAGAAATTCCCCTTATTGTGGGGCAAAATTGCTGAGATTTTCCTTTTGTTGGACAAAATTGCAAAAATTTCCCTTATTTTGGGGTAAAATTGCAAAAATTTCCCCTATCTTGGGCAAAAATGTTAGAAATTCCCCTTTTTTCGGGTCATAAAGGCAGAAATTCCACTTATTAGGGGGCAAATTGCAGAAATTACCCATATTTTAGGGCAAAAAGACTGAAATTCCCCTTATTTTTTGCCTTAAAGGCAGAAATTCTTTTTATATTAGGGCAAAAATCAGAAATTCCAATTAATTTTGTGCAAAAATGCAGAAATTTCCCTTATTTTAGGCAAAAAGACAGTAATGCCCCTAATTTTGTTGCAAAATTGCAGAAATTTCCCCTTTTTTGGGAGCAAAATTGCAGAAATTCCCCTTATTTTGGGGCAAAAATGCAGAAATTCCCGCAATTTTTGAGCAAAATTGCAGAAATTTACCTTAATTTTGGGCAAAAATGCAGAAATTCCCCTAATTTTTTGTCAAAATTGCAGAAATTCTTTATATATTTGAGGCAAAAATGCAGAAATTCCACTTAATTTTGGTGCAAAATTGCAGAAATTCCCCTAATTTTGGGGCAAAAAGGCAGAAATTTCTTTTATTTTTGGGCAAAATTGAAGAAATTTTCCTTATCATGGGACAAAAATCCAGAAATTTCCCTTATTTTGGGTCAAAAATGCCAAAATTCTTTTTATTTTAGGGCAAAAAGGCAGAAAATTCAATTAATTTTGGGCAAAAATGCAGAAATTTACCTTATTTTAGGGCAAAAACACAGTAATGCCCCTAATTTTGCAGAAAATGCAGAAATTCCCCTAATTTAGGGGCAAAAGGCAGAAATTCCTCTTATAGTGGGGCAAAATTGCTGAAATTTCCCTTTTTTGGGACAAAATTGCAAAAATTTCCCTTATTTGGAGAAATACCGCATACTTGGTGTCAAATATGCAGAAATTACCCTTATTTTAGGGGAAAAAGACTGAAATTCCCCCTTTTTGCACCAAAAGGCCGAAATTTCCCTTATTTTGGGGCAAAAATGCAGAAATTCCCCTTATTTTGGAACAAAATTGCAGAAATTTCCTTTTTTTGTTTCAAAAAGGCAGAAATTCCCTTTATTTTGGAGCAAAAATGAAGAAAATTCCCTTATTTTTGTGCAAAATTTCGTAAATTTCTCTTATTATGGGGCAAAAAGGCAGAAATTCCCCTAATTTTTGGGAAAAATTGCAGAAATTTCCGTTATTTTGGGGCAAAATTGCAGAAATTCCTTTAATTTTGGGGCAAAAATGCAGAAATTACCCTAATTTTGTGTCAAAATTGCACAAATTCCCTATTTTGGTGGGCAAATTGCAGAAATTACCCTTATTTTAGAGCAAAAAAACTGAAATTCCCCTGATTTTTTGCCTTAAAGGCAGAAATTCTTTTTATATCAGGGCAAAAATCAGAAATTCCACTTAATTTTGGGCAAAAATGCAGAAATTTCCCTTATTTTGGGCAAAAAGACAGTAATGCCCCTAATTTTGAAGCAAAATTGCAGAAATTTCCCTAATTTTGGGGCAAAAATGCAGAAATATCCTTAATTTTGTGTCAAAATTGCACAAATTCCCTATTTTGGGGGGCAAAATTGCAGAAATTCCTATTATTTTTGAGCAAAAATGCAGAAATTCCCGCAATTTTTGGACAAAATTGCAGAAATTTACCTGAATTTGGGGCAAAAATGCAGAAATTCCCCTAATTTTGTGTCAAAATTGCAGAAATTCCCTTTATTTTTAGGCAAAAATGCAGAAAATCCACTTTATTTTGGTGCAAAATTGCAAAAATTCCCCTTATTTTGGGGCAAAAAGGCAGAAATTTCTTTTATTTTTGGGCAAAATTGAAGAAATTTTCCTTATCATGGGACAAAAATTCAGAAATTCCTCTTATTTTGGGTCAAAAAGGCTGAAATTCTTCTTATTTTAGGGCAAAAAGGCATAAAATCCAATTAATTTTGGGCAAAAAGGCAGAAATTCCCCTTATTTTGGGGCAAAAGGCAGTAATTCCCCTTATTGTATGGCAAAATTGCTAAAATTTCCTTTTTTTGGGACAAAATTGCAGAAAATCTCTTATTTTGGGGCAAAATTGCGGAAATTCTCCTTATATCGGGTCAAAAAGGCAGAAATACCGCATACTTGGTGTAAAAAATGCAGAAATTACCCTTATTTTAGGGCAAAAATACTGAAATTCCCCCTTTTTTTCGCCAAAAAGGCAGAAATTCCCCTTATTTTGGGGCAAAAATGCAGAAATTCCTCTTATTTTGGAACAAAATTGCAGAAATTCCCCTTTTTTGTTTCAAAAAGGCAGAAATTCTTTTTATTTTTGAGGAAAAATGTACGAAATACTATTATTTTGGTGCAAAATTGCAGAAATTCCCCTAATGTTGGTAAAAAATTGCAGAAATTTCCTTTATTTTGAGGAAAATTGCAGAAATTCCCCTAATTTTTGGGCTAAATTGCAGAAATTTCCCTTATTTTGGGGCAAAATTAAAGAAATTCCCCTAATTTTGGGGAAAAATTGCAGAAATTTCCCTTATTTTGGAGCAAAAATGCAGAAATTTTTTTAATTCAGGGCAAAAATACAGAAATTCCTTTTATTTTGGGGCAAAAATGCAGAAATTCCCCTTATTTTAGGCCAAAAATACAGAAATTACCCTTATTTTTGGGCAAAAATGCAGAAATTTCCCTTAATTAGGGGCTAAAATGCAAAAATTCTTCTTATTTGGGGCCAAAAAGGCAGGAATTTTTCTTATTTTGGGGCAAAAGTATAGAAATTTAACTTATATTAGGATAATATTGCAGAAATTTACCTTATTTTGTGGCAAAAATGAAGAAATTCTTATTATTTTGGAACAAAATTGCAGAAATTTCCCATATTTTGTTGCAAAAATTTTGTAATGCTTCTAATTTTGGAGCAAAAATCAGAAATTCCGTTAATTTTGGGGCAAAAAGACAGAAATTGCCCTTATTGTGGGGCAAAATTAATGAAATTTCATTTTTTGGGACAAAATTGCAAAAATTTCCCTTATTTTTAAGAAAAATTGCAGAAATTTCCTTTATTTTGAGGCAAATTGCAGAAATTTCCCTTATTCTGGGGTAAAAATGCAGTAATGCTTCTAATTTTGGAGCAAAAATTCAGAAATTCCTCTAATTTTGGGGCAAAAAGGCAGAAATTTCCATTATTGGGGGCCAAAATTGCTGAGATTTTCCTTATTTTGGACAAAATTGCAAAAATTTCCCTTATTTTGTGGTAAAATTGCAGAAATTTCCCTTATCTTGGGCAAAAATGTTAGAAATTCCCCTTCTTTCAGGTCATAAAGGCAGAAATTCCACTTATTAGGGGGAAAATTGCAGAAATTACCTTATTTTAGGGCAAAAAGACTGAAATTCCCCTTATTTTTTGCCTTAAAGGCAGAAATTCTTTTTATTTTAGGACAAAAATCAGAAATTCCACTTTATTTTGGGCAAAAATGCAGAAATTTCCCTTATTTTGGGCAAAAAGACAGTAATGCCCCTAATTTTGGAGCAAAATTGCAGAAATTTCCCTATTTTTGAGGCAAAAATGCAGAAATTTCCCTAATTTTGTGTCAAAATTGCAGAAATTCCTTTTTTTGGGGGGCAAAATTGCAGAAATTCCCCTAATTTTGGGGCAAAAAATGCAGAAATTCCCGCAATTTTTGGGCACAATTGCAGAAATTTACATTAATTTGTGGCAAAAATGCAGAAATTCTCCTAATTTTCGGGCAAAATTGCAGAAATTTTTCTTATTTTGCGGCAAAATTGAAGAAATTCCTCTAATTTTGTTTCAAAATTGCAGAAATTTCCTTTATTTTGAGGCAAAAATGCAGAAGTATAACATTATTTTGGAGCAAAATTGCAGTAATTCCCCTTATTTGGGGCAAAAAGGCAGAAATTTCTTTTATTTTTGGGCAAAATTGAAGAAATTTTTTTTATCATGGGACAAAAATCCAGAAATGTCCCTTATTTTGGGTCAAAAAGGCAGATATTCTTCTTATTTTAGGGCAAAAAGGCATAAAATCCAATTAATTTTGGGCAAAAATGCAGAAATTTACTTTATTTTGGGGCAAATACACAGTAATGCCACTAATTTTGTGGAAAATGCAGAAATTCCCCTAATTTTGGGGCAAAAGGCAGAAATTCCTCTTATTGTGGGGCAAAATTGCTGAAATTTTCCTTTTTTGGGACAAAATTGCAGAAATTTCCCTTATTTTTAATAAAAATTGCAGAAATTTCCTTTATTTTGAGGCAAATTGCAGAAATTTCTCTTATTCTGTGGTAAAAATGCAGTAATGCTTCTAATTTTGGAGCAAAAATTCAGAAATTCCTCTAATTTTGGGGCAAAAAGGCAGAAATTTCCCTTATTGTGGGGCAAAATTTCTGAGATTTATTTTTTTTGGACAAAATTGCAAAAATTTCCCTTATTTTGTAGTAAAATTGCAGAAATTTCTCTTATCTTGGGCAAAAATGTTAGAAATTCCCCTTCTTTCAGGTCATAAAGGCAGAAATTCCACTTATTAGGGGGAAAATTGCAGAAATTACCTTATTTTAGGGCAAAAAGACTGAAATTCCCCTTATTTTTGCCTTAAAGGCAGAAATTCTTTTTATTTTAGGACAAAAATCAGAAATTCCACTTTATTTTGGGCAAAAATGCAGAAATTTCTCTTATTTTGGGCAAAAAGACAGTAATGCCCCTAATTTTGGAGCAAAATTGCAGAAATTTCCCTATTTTTGAGGCAAAAATGCAGAAAGTTCCCTAATTTTGTGTCAAAATTGCAGAAATTCCTTTTTTTGGGGGGCAAAATTGCAGAAATTCCCCTAATTTTGGGGCAAAAATGGAGAAATTCTCGCAATTTTTGGGCACAATTGTAGAAATTTACATTAATTTGTGGCAAAAATGCAGAAATTCCCCTAATTTTGTGTCAAAATTGCAGAAATTCCCTTTATTTTGAGGCAAAAATGCAGAAATTCCCCTTATATGGGGTAAAAATGCAGAAATTCTTTTAATTTTCGGGCAAAATTGCAAAAATTTTTCTTATTTTGTGGCAAAATTGCAGAAAGTCCCCTAATTTTGTGTCAAAATTGCAGAAATTTCCTTTATTTTGAGGCAAAAATACAGAAATATAACATTATTTTGGAGCAAAATTTCAGAAATTCCCCTTATTTAGGGCAAAAAGACAGAAATTTCTTTTATTTTTGTGCAAAATTGAAGAAATTTTTTTATCATGGGACAAAAATCCAGAAATGTCTCTTATTTTGGGTCAAAAAGGCAGATATTCTTCTTATTTTAGGGCAAAAAGGCATAAAATCCAATTAATTTTGGGCAAAAATGCAGAAATTTACCTTATTTTGGGGCAAAAAACGCAGTAATGCCCCTAATTTTGCGGAAAATGAAGAAATTCCCCTAATTTTGAGGGAAAAAGGCAGAAATTCCTCTTATAGTGGGGCAAAATTGCTGAAATTTCCCTTTTTTGGGACAAAATTGCAGAAATTTCTTTTATTTTGGGGCAAAATTGTGGAAATTCCCCTTATATCGGGTCAAAAAGGCAGAAATACCGCATACTTGGTGTAAAAAATGCAGAAATTACTTTTATATTAGGGCAAAGAACTGAAATTCCCCCGTTTTTGCGCCAAAAAGGAAGAAATTCTCCTTATTTTGGGGCAAAAATGCAGAAATTCCCCTTATTTTAAAACAAAATTGCAGAAATTCCATTTTTTTGTTTCAAAAAGGCAGAAATTCTCTTTATTTTGGAGGAAAAATGTAGGAAATAACATTATTTCGATGCAAAATTTCAGAAATTCCCCTATATTTGGGGGAAAATTGCAGAAATTTCCCTTATTTTGGTGCAAAATTACAAAAATTCCCCTAATTTTGGGGAAAAATTGCAGAAATATCCCTTATTTTGGAGCAAAAATGCAGAAATTTTTTTTTAATTCAGGGAAAAAATACAGAAATTCCCCTTATTTTGGGGCAAAAATGCAGAAATCTTCCTTATTTTAGGTCAAAAATACAGAAATTACCCTTATTTATTGGCAAAAATGCAGAAATTTCCTTAATTTTTGGCAAAAATGCAGAAATTCCCCTTATTTGGGGCCAAAAAAGCAAAAATTTCCCTTATTTTGGGGCAAAATTATAGAAATTTAACTTATTTTAGAGTAATATTGCAGAAATTTACCTTATTTTGTGGCAAAAATGAAGAAATTCCCATTATTTTGGAACAAAATTGCAGAAATTTCGCATATTTTGTGGCAAAAATTCTGTAATGCTTCTAATTTTGAGGCAAAAATCAGAAATTCCATTAATTTTGGGGAAAAAAACAGAAATTCCCCTTATTGTGAGGGAAATTAATGAAATTTCTTTTTTTGGTACAAAATTGCAGAAATTTCCCTTATTTTTAAGCAAAATTGCAGAAATTTCCTTTATTTTGAGGCAAATTGCAGAAATTTCCTTTATCTTGTGGCTAAAATTCAGAAATTCCTTTTATTTCAGGGCAAAAGGCAAAAATTATGCTTTTTTGGTGGCAAATTCCATAAATTACCCTTATTTTAGGGAAAAAGCCTGAAATTCCTATTGTTTTGTGCCAAAAAGGCAGAAATTCCCCTTATCTTGGGGCAAAAATGCAGAAATTCCCCTTATTTTGGAACAAAATTGCAGAAACTCCCCTTTTTTTGTTTCAAAAAGGCAGAAATTCTCTTTATTTTGAAGGAAAAGTGTAGGAAATACCCTTATTTTGGTGCAAAATTGCAGAAATTCCCTAATTTTGGGGAAAAATTGCAGAAATTTCCCATATTTTGAGGCAAAATTGCAGAAATTCCCCTAGTATTTGGGCAAAATTGCAGAAATTTCCCTTATTTTGGGGCAAAATTACAGAAATTCCCGTAATTTTGGGGAAAATTGCAGAAATTCCCCTTATTTTGGAGCAAAAATGCAGAAATTTTCTTTAATTCAGGGAACAAATACAGAAATTACCATGATTTTTGGGCAAAAATGCAGAAATTTCCTTTAACTTGGGGCAAAAATGCAGAAATTCCCCTTATTTGGGGCCAAAAAGGCAGAAATTTCCCTTATTTTGGGACAAAAGTATAGAAATTTAACTTATTTTAGGATAATATTGCAGAAATTTACCTTATTTTGTGGCAAAAATGAAGAAATTCCCATTATTTTGGAACAAAATTGCAGAAATTTGCCATATTTTGTGGCAAAAATTCTGTAATGCTTCTAATTTTAAGGCAAAAATCAGAAATTCCATTAATTTTGGGGCAAAAAAACAGAAATTCCCCTTATTGTGGAGGAAATTAATGAAATTTCTGTTTTTGGGACAAAATTGCAGAAATTTCCCTTACTTTTAAGCAAAATGGCAGAAATTTCCTTTATTTTTATGCAAAATTGCAGAAATTTCCTTTAACTTGTGGCTAAAATTCAGAAATTCCTTTTATTTCAGGGCAAAAGGCAAAAATTTTGCTTTTTTGGGAGCAAATTCCAAAAATTACCCTTATTTTAGGGAAAAAGCCTGAAATTTCTCTTATTTTGTGCCAAAAAGGCAGAAATTCCCCTTATCTTGGGGCAAAAATGCAGAAATTCCCCTTATTTTGAAACAAAATAGCAGAAATTCCCCTTTTTTGTTTCAAAAAGGCAGAAATTCTCTTTATATTGGAGGAAAAGTGTAGGAAATACCATTATTTTGGTGCAAAATTGCAGAAATTCCCCTAATTTATGGGAAAATTGCAGAAATTTCCCATATTTTGAGGCAAAATTGCAGAAATTCCTCTATTTTTTTGGCAAAATTGCAAAAATTTCCCTTATTTTGGGGCAAAATTACACAAATTCCCCTAATTTTGAGGAAAAATTGCAGAAATTCCCCTTATTTTGGAGCAAAAATGCAGAAATTTTCTTTAATTCTGGGAAAAAATACAGAAATTACCCTGATTTTTGGGCAAAAATGCAGAAATTTCTTTTAATTTGGGGCAAAAATGCAGAAATTCCCCTTATTTGGGGCCAAAAAGGCAGGAATTTCCCTTATTTTGGGGCAAAAGTATAGAAATTTAACTTATATTAGGATAATATTGCAGAAATTTACCTTATTTTGTGGCAAAAATGAAGAAATTCCTATTATTTTCAACAAAATTGCAGAAATTTCCCATATTTTGTGGCAAAAATTTTGTAATGCTTCTAATTTTGGGGCAAAAATCAGAAATTCCGTTAATTTTGGGGCAAAAAGACAGAAATTGCCCTTATTGTGGGGCAAAATTAATGAAATTTCATTTTTTGGGACAAAATTGCAGAAATTTTTCTTATTTTTAAGCAAAATTGCAGAAATTTCCTTTATTTTGAGGCAAATTGCAGAAATTTCCCTTATTCTGGGGTAAAAATGCAGAAATGCTTCTAATTTTGGAGCAAAAATTCAGAAATTCCTCTAATTTTGGGGCAAAAAGGCAGAAATTTCCCTTATTGGGGGGCAAAATTGCTGAGATTTACCTTATTTTGGAAAAAATTGCAAAAATTCCCCTTATTTTGTGGTAAAATTGCAGAAATTTCCCTTATCTTGGGCAAAAATGTTAGAAATTCCCGTTCTTTCAGGTCATAAAGGCAGAAACTCCATTTATTAGAGGGCAAATTGCAGAAATTACATTATTTTAGGGCAAAAGACTGAAATTCATCTTATTTTTTGCCTTAAAGGCAGAAATTCTTTTTATTTTAGGACAAAAATCAGAAATTCCACTTTATTTTGGGCAAAAATGCAGAAATTTCCCTTATTTTGGGCAAAAAGACAGTAATGCCCCTAATTTTGGAGCAAAATTGCAGAAATTTCCCTATTATTGAGGCAAAAATGCAGAAAGTTCCCTAATTTTGTGTCAAAATTGCAGAAATTCCTTTTTTTGGGGGGCAAAATTGCAGAAATTCCCCTAATTTTGGGGCAAAATGCAGAAATTCCCGCAATTTTTGGGCACAATTGCAGAAATTTACATTAATTTGTGGCAAAAATGCAGAAATTCCCCTAATTTTGTGTCAAAATTGCAGAAATTCCCTTTATTTTGAGGTAAAAATGCAGAAATTCTCCTTATATGGGGTAAAAATGCAGAAATTCTTTTAATTTTCGGGCAAAATTGCAAAAATTTTTCTTATTTTGTGGCAAAATTGCAGAAAGTCCCCTAATTTTGTGTCAAAATTGCAGAATTTTCCTTTATTTTGAGGCAAAAATGCAGAAATATAACATTATTTTGGAGCAAAATTGTAGAAATTCCCCTTATTTGGGGCAAAAAGGCAGAAATTTCTTTTATTTTTGGGCAAAATGAAGAAATTTTTCTTATCATCGGACAAAAATCCAGAAATGTCCCTTATTTTGGGTCAAAAAGGCAGAAATTCTTCTTATTTTAGGGCAAAAATGCATAAAATCCAATTAATTTTGTGCAAAAATGCAGAAATTTACCTTATTTTAAGGCAAAAACACAGTAATGCCCCTAATTTTGCGGAAAATTCAGAAATTCCCCTAATTTTGGGGCAAAAGGCAGAAATTCCTCTTATTGTGAGGCAAAATTGCTGAAATTTCCATTTTTTGAGAAAAATTGCAGAAATTTCTATTATTATGGGGCAAAATTGCGGAAATTCCCCTTATATCAGGTCAAAAATGGAGAAATACCGCATACTTCTTGTAAAAAATGCAGAAATTACTTTTATTTTAGGGCAAAAGACTGAAATTCCCCCTTTTTTGCGCCAAAAAGGAAGAAATTCCCCTTATTTTGGGGCAAAAATACAGAAATTCCCCTTATTTTAAACAAAACTGCAGAAATTCCATTTTTTTGTTTCAAAAAGGCAGAAATTCTCTTTATTTTGGAGGAAAAATGTAGGAAATACCATTATTTCGGTGCAAAATTGCAGAAATTCCCCTAATTTTGGGGAAAAATTGCAGAAATTTCCCTTATTTTGAGGCAAAATTGCAGAAATTCCCCTAATTTTTGGGCAAAATTTCAGAAATTTCCCTTATTTTGGTGCAAAATTACAAAAATTCCCCTAATTTTGGGGAAAAATTGCAGAAATATCCCTTATTTTGGAGCAAAAATGCAGAATTTTTTTTTTAATTCAGGGCAAAAATACAGAAATTCTCCTTATTTTGGGGCAAAAATGCAGAAATCTTCCTTATTTTAGGTCAAAAATACAGAAATTACCCTTATTTTTGGGCAAAAATGCAGAAATTTCCCTTAATTTTTGGCAAAAATGCAGAAATTCCCCTTATTTGGGGCCAAAAAGGCAAAAACTTCCGTTATTTTGGGGCAAAAGTATAAAATTTAACTTATTTTAGGATAATATTGCAGAAATTTACCTTATTTTGTGGCAAAAATGAAGAAATTCCCATTATTTTGGAACAAAATTGCAGAAATTTCGCATATTTTGTGGCAAAAATTCTGTAATGCTTCTAATTTTGGGGCAAAAATCAGAAATTCCATTAATTTTGGGGGAAAAAAACAGAAATTCCCCTTATTGTGGGGGAAATTAATGAAATTAATTTTTTTTGGACACAATTGCAGAAATTTCCCTTATTTTTAAGCAAAATTGCAGAAATTTCCTCTATTTTGGGGCAAATTGCAGAAATTTCCTTTATCTTGTGGATAAAATTCAGAAATTCCTTTTATTTCAGGGCAAAAGGCAAAAATTATTCTATTTTGGTGGCAAATTCCAGAAATTACCCTTATTTTAGGGAAAAAGCCTGAAATTCCTCTTATTTTGTGCCAAAAATGCAGAAATTCCCCTTATCTTGGGGCAAAAATGCAGAAATTCCCCTTATTTTGGAACAAAATTGCAGAAACTCCCCTTTTTTTGTTGCAAAAAGGCAGAAATTCTCTTTATTTTAGAGGAAAAGTGTAGGAAATACCCTTATTTTGGTGCAAAATTGCAGAAATTCCCCTAATTTTGGGGAAAAATTGCAGAAATTTCCCATATTTTGTGGCAAAATTGCAGAAATTCCCCTATTATTTGGGCAAAATTGCAGAAATTTCCCTTATTTTGGGGCAAAATTACAGAAATTCCCGTAATTTTGGGGAAAATTGCAGAAATTCCCCTTATTTTGGAGCAAAAATGCAGACATTTTCTTTAATTCAGGGAACAAATACAGAAATTACCATGATTTTTGGGCAAAAATGCAGAAATTTCCTTTAACAAGGGGAAAAAATGCAGAAATTCCCCTTATTTGGGGCCAAAAGGCAGAAATTTCCCTTATTTTGGGGCAAAAGTATAGAAATTTAACTTATTTTAGGATAATATTGCAGAAATTTACCTTATTTTGTGGCAAAAATGAAGAAATTCCCATTATTTTGGAACAAAATTGCAGAAATTTCCCATATTTTGTGGCAAAAATTCTGTAATGCTTCTAATTTTAGGGCAAAAATCAGAAATTCCATTAATTTTGGGGCAAAAAAACAGAAATTCCCCTTATTGTGGAGGAAATTAATGAAATTTCTTTTTTTGGGACAAAATTGCAGAAATTTCCCTTATTTTTAAACAAAATTGCAGAAATTTCCTTTATTTTTATGCAAAATTGCAGAAATTTCCTTTATCTTGTGGCTAAAATTCAGAAATTCCTTTTATTTTAGGGCAAAAGGCAAAAATTTTGCTTTTTTGGGAGCAAATTCAAAAAATTACCCTTATTTTAAGGAAAAAGCCTGAAATTCCTCTTATTGTGTGCCAAAAAGGCAGAAATTCCCCTTATCTTGGGGCAAAAATGCAGAAATTCCCCTTATTTTGAAACAAAATTGCAGAAATTCCCCTTTTTTGTTTCAAAAAGGCAGAAATTCTCTTTATTTTGGAGGAAAAGTGTAGGAAATACCATTATTTTGGTGCAAAATTGCAGAAATTCCTCTAATTTTGGGGGAAAATTGCAGAAATTTCCCATATTTTGAGGCAAAATTGCAGAAATTCCCCTATTTTTTTGGCAAAATTGCAGAAATTTCCCTTATTTTGGGGAAAAATTACAGAAATTCCTGTAATTTTGGGGAAAATTGCAGAAATTCCCCTTTTTTTGGAGCAAAAATGCAGAAATTTTCTTTAATTCAGGGAACAAATACAGAAATTACCATGATTTTTGGGCAAAAATGCAGAAATTTCCTTTAACTTGGGGCAAAAATGCAGAAATTCCCCTTATTTGGGGCCAAAAAGGTAGAAATTTCCCTTATTTTTGGGCAAAAGTATAGAAATTTAACTTATTTTAGGATAATATTGCAGAAATTTACCTTATTTTGTGGCAAAAATGAAGAAATTCCTATTATTTTCAACAAAATTGCAGAAATTTCCCATATTTTGTGGCAAAAATTTTGTAATGCTTCTAATTTTGGGGCAAAAATCAGAAATTCTGTTAATTTTGGGGCAAAAAGACAGAAATTGCCCTTATTGTTGGGCAAAATTAATGAAATTTCATTTTTTGGGACAAAATTGCAGAAATTTTTCTTATTTTTAAGCAAAATTGCAGAAATTTCCTTTATTTTGAGGCAAATTGCAGAAATTTCCCTTATTCTGGGGTAAAAATGCAGAAATGCTTCTAATTTTGGAGCAAAAATTCAGAAATTCCTCTAATTTTGGGGCAAAAAGGCAGAAATTTCCCTTATTGGGGGGCAAAATTGCTGAGATTTACCTTATTTTGGACAAAATTGCAAAAATTTCCCTTATTTTGTGGTAAAATTGCAGAAATTTCCATTATCTTGGGCAAAAATGTTAGAAATTCCCGTTCTTTCAGGTCATAAAGGCAGAAACTCCACTTATTAGGGGGCAAATTGCAGAAATTACCTTATTTTTGGGCAAAAAGACTGAAATTCCCCTTATTTTTTGCCTTAAAGGCAGAAATTCTTTTTATTTTAGGACAAAAATCAGAAATTCCACTTTATTTTGGGCAAAAATGCAGAAATTTCCCTTATTTTGGGCAAAAAGACAGTAATGCCCCTAATTTTGGAGCAAAATTGCAGAAATTTCCCTATTTTTGAGGCAAAAATGCAGAAATTTCCCTAATTTTGTGTCAAAATTGCAGAAATTCCTTTTTTGGGGGGCAAAATTGCAGAAATTCCCCTAATTCTGGGGCAAAAATGCAGAAATTCCCGCAATTTTTGGGCACAATTGCAGAAATTTACATTAATTTGTGGCAAAAATGCAGAAATTCCCCTAATTTTGTGTCAAAATTGCAGAAATTCCCTTTATTTTGAGGCAAAAATGCAGAAATTCCCCTTATATGGGGTAAAAATGCAGAAATTCTTTTAATTTTCGGGCAAAATTGCAGAAATTTCTCTTATTTTGGGGCAAAATTGCAGAAATTTCTCGTATTTCGGGGCAAAAATGCAGAAATTCCCCTAATTCTGTGTCAAAATTGCAGAAATTTCCTTTATTTTGAGGCAAAAATGCAGAAATATAACATTATTTTGGAGCAAAATTGTAGAAATTCCCCTTATTTGGGGCAAAAAGGCAGAAATTTCTTTTATTTTTGGGCAAAATGAAGAAATTTTTCTTATCATGGGACAAAAATCCAGAAATGTCCCTTATTTTGGGTCAAAAAGGCAGAAATTCTTCTTATTTTAGGGCAAAAAGGCATAAAATCCAATTAATTTTGGGCAAAAATGCAGAAATTTACCTTATTTTGGGGCAAAAATACAGTAATGCCCCTAATTTTGCGGAAAATGCAGAAATTCCCCTAATTTTGGGGCAAAAGGCAGAAATTCCTCTTATTGTGGGGCAAAATTGCTGAAATTTCCCTTTTTTGGGACAAAATTGCAGAAATTTCTCTTATTTTGGGGCAAAATTGCGGAAATTCCCCTTATATCGGGTCAAAAAGGCAGAAATAACGCATACTTCTTGTAAAAAATGCAGAAATTACTTTTATTTTAGGGCAAAAGAATGAAATTACCCCTTTTTTGCGCCAAAAAAAAAATTCCTCTTATTTTGGGGCAAAAATGCAGAAATTCCCCTTATTTTGGAACAAAATTGCAGAAACTCCCCTTTTTTGTTGCAAAAAGGCAGAAATTCTCTTTATTTTGAAGGAAAAGTGTAGGAAATACCCTTATTTTGGTGCAAAATTGCAGAAATTCCCCTAATTTTGGGGAAAAATTGCAGAAATTTCTTATATTTTGAGGCAAAATTGCAGAAATTCCCCTATTATTTGGGCAAAATTGCAGAAATTTCCCTTATTTTGGGGCAAAATTACAGAAATTCCTGTAATTTTGAAGAAAATTGCAGAAATTCCCCTTATTTTGGAGCAAAAATGCAGAAATTTTCTTTAATTTAGGGAACAAATACAGAAATTACCCTGATTTTTGGGCAAAAATGCAGAAATTTCCTTTAACTTGGGGCAAAAATGCAGAAATTCCCCTTATTTGGGGCCATTAAGGCAGAAATTTCCCTTATTTTGGGGCAAAAGTATAGAAATTTAACTTATTTTAGAATAATATTGCAGAAATTTACCTTTTTTGTGGCAAAAATGAAGAAATTCCCATTATTTTGGTACAAAATTGCAGAAATTTCCCATATTTTGTGGCAAAAATTCTGTAATGCTTCTAATTTTAGGGCAAAAATCAGAAATTCCATTAATTTTGGGGCAAAAAAACAGAAATTCCCCTTATTGTGGGGGAAATTAATGAAATTTCTTTTTTTTGGGACAAAATTGCAGAAATTTCTCTTATTTTTAAGCAAAATTGCAGAAATTTCTTTATCTTGTGGCTAAAATTCAGAAATTCCTTTTATTTCAGAGCAAAAGGCAAAAATTTTGCTTTTTTGGGGGCAAATTCCAGAAATTATCCTTATTTTAGGGAAAAAGCCTGAAATTCCTCTTATTTTGTGCCAAAAAGGCAGAAATCTCCCTTATCTTGGTGCAAAAATGCAGAAATTCCCCTTATTTTGGAACAAAATTGCAGAAATTCCCCTTTTTTTGTTTCAAAAAGGCTGAAATTCTCTTTATTTTGGAGGAAAAGTGTAGGAAATACCATTATTTTGGTGCAAAATTGCAGAAATTCCCCTAATTTTGGGGAAAAATTGCAGAAATTTCCCATATTTTGAGGCAAAATTGCAGAAATTCCCCTATTTTTTGGGCAAAATTGCAGAAATTTTCCTTATTTTGGGGCAAAATTACAGAAATTCCCATAATTTTGGGGAAAAATTGCAGAAATTCCCCTGATTTTGGAGCAAAAATGCAGAAATTTTCTTTATTCAGGGAAAAAATACAGAAATTACCCTGATTTTTGGGTAAAAATTCAGAAATTTCCTTTAATTTGGGGCAAAAATGCAGAAATTCCCCTTATTTGGGGCCAAAAAGGCAGGAATTTCCCTTATTTTGGGGCAAAAGTATAGAAATTTAACTTATTTTAGGATAATATTGCAGAAATTTACCTTATTTTGTGGCAAAAATGAAGAAATTCCCATTATTTTGGAACAAAATTGCAGAAATTTTCCATATTTTGTGGCAAAAATTCTGTAATGCTTCTAATTTTGGGGCAAAAATCAGAAATTCCGTTAATTTTGGGGCAAAAAGAAAGAAATTCCCCTTATTGTGGGGCAAAATTAATGAAATTTCCCTTTTTTGGGACAAAATTGCAGAAATTTCCCTTATTTTGGAGCAGGGTTGCAGAAATTTCCTTTATCTTGTGGCTAAAATTCAGAAATTCCTTTTATTTCAGGGAAAAATGCATAAATTTTGCTTTTTTGGGGGCAAATTCCAGAAATTACCCTTATTTTAGGGAAAAAGCCTGAAATTCCTCTTATTTTGTGCCAAAAAGGCAGAAATTCCCCTTATCTTGGGGCAAAAATGCAGAAATTCCCCTTATTTTGAAACAAAATTGCAGAAATTCCTCTTTTTTTGTTTCAAAAAGGCAGAAATTCTCTTTATTTTGGAGGAAAAGTGTAGGAAATACCATTATTTTGGTGCAAAATTGCAGAAATTCCCCCTTTTTTTTGGGAAAAATTGCAGAAATTTCCCATATTTTGAGGCAAAATTGCAGAAATTTCCATATTTTTTGGGCAAAATTGCAGAAATTTTCCTTATTTTGTTTCAAAATTACAGAAATTCCCCAAATTTTGGGGAAAAATTGCAGAAATTCCCCTTATTTTGGAGCAAAAATGCAGAAATTTTCTTTATTTCAGGGAAAAAATACAGAAATTACCCTGATATTTGGGCAAAAATTCAGAAATTTCCTTTAATTTGGGGCAAAAATGCAGAAATTCCACTTATTTGGGGACAAAAAGGCAGGAATTTCCCTTATTTTGGGGCAAAAGTTTAGAAATTTAACTTATTTTAGGATAATATTGCAGAAATTTACCTTATTTTGTGGCAAAAATGAAGAAATTCCCATTATTTTGGAACAAAATTGCAGAAATTTTCCATATTTTGTGGCAAAAATTCTGTAATGCTTCTAATTTTGGGGCAAAAATCAGAAATTCCCTTAATTTTGGGGCAAAAAGACAGAAATTCCCCTTATTGTGGGGCAAAATTAATGAAATTTCCCTTTTTTGGGACAAAATTGCAGAAATTTACCTTATTTTGGAGCAAAATTGCAGAAATTCCCCTTATTTTGGGGCATAAATGCAGAAATTCTCTATATTTTGGGGCAAAAATGCTGAAATTCCTCTTATTTTGGAGCAAAAATGCTGAAATTCCAATAATTTTGGGGCAAAAAGGCAGAAATTCCACTTATTTGGGGGCAAAAATTTAGAAATTTCCTTTTTTTGGGTCAAAAAGGCAGAAAATTCTTCTTTTTTGAGGCAAATTGCAGAAATTTCCTTTATTTGTTTCAAAAAGGCAGAAATTCTTTTTATTTTTGAGGAAAAATGTAGGAAATACTATTATTTTGGTGCAAAATTGCAGAAATTCCCCTAATGTTGGTAAAAAATTGCAGAAATTTCCCTTATTTTGAGGCAAATTGCAGAAATTCCCCTAATTTTTGGGCAAAATTTCAGAAATTTCCCTTATTTTGGGGCAAAATTAAAGAAATTCCCCTAATTTTGGGGAAAAATTGCAGAAATTTCCCTTATTTTGGAGCAAAAATGCAGAAATTTTCTTTAATTCAGGGCAAAAATACAGAAATTCCCCTTATTTTTGGGGCAAAGATGCAGAAATCCCCCTTATTTTAGGCCAAAAATACAGAAATTACCCTTATTTTTGGGCAAAAATGCAGAAATTACCCTTAATTAGGGGCTAAAATGCAAAAATTCTTCTTATTTGGGGCCAAAAAGGCAGGAATTTTCCTTATTTTGGGGCAAAAGTATAGAAATTTAACTTATTTTTGATAATATTGCAGAAATTTACCTTATTTTGTGGCAAAAATGAAGAAATTCCTATTATTTTGGAACAAAATTGCAGAAATTTCCCATATTTTGTGGCAAAAATTTTGTAATGCTTCAAATTTTGGTGCAAAAATCAGAAATTCCGTTAATTTTGGGGCAAAAAGACAAAAATTGCCCTTATTGTGGGGCAAAATTAATGAAATTTCATTTTATTGGGACAAAATTGCAGAAATTTCCCTTATTTTTAAGAAAAATTGCAGAAATTTCATTTATTTTGAGGCAAATTGCAAAAATTTCCCTTATTTTGGGGTAAGAATGCAGTAATGCTTCTAATTTTGGAGCAAATATTCAGAAATTCCTCTAATTTTGGGGCAAAAAAGGCAGAAATTTCCCTTATTGTGGGGCAAAATTGCTGAGATTTCCCTTTTTTTGTACAAAATTGCAAAAATTTTTCTTATTTTGTTGTAAAATTGCAGAAATTTCCCTTATCTTGGGCAAAAATGTTAGAAATTCCCCTTCTTTCAGGTCATAAAGGGAGAAATTCCACTTATTAGGGGGCAAATAGCAGAAATTACCTTACTTTAGGGCAAAAAGACTGAAATTCCTCTTATTTTTTGCCTTAAAGGCAGAAATTCTTTTTATTTTAGGACAAAAATCAGAAATTCCACTTTATTTTGGGCAAAAATGCAGAAATTTCCCTTATTTTGGGCAAAAAAACAGTAATGCCCGTAATTTTGGAGCAAAATTGCAGAAATTTCTCTATTTTTGAGGCAAAAATGCAGAAATTTCCCTAATTTTGTGTCAAAATTGCAGAAATTCCATTTTTTGGGGGGCAAAATTGCAGAAATTTCCCTTATTTTGGGGCAAAAATGCAGAAATTCCCCCAATTTTTGGGCACAATTGCAGAAATTTACCTTAATTTGTGGCAAAAATGCAGAAATTCCCCTTATTTTGTGTCAAAATTGCAGAAATTCCTTTTATTTTGAGGCAAAAATGCAGAAATTCCCCTTATTTGGGGTAAAAATGCAGAAATTCTCCTAATTTTTGGGCAAAATTGCAGAAATTTCTCTTATTTCGGGGCAAAAATGCAGAAATTCCCCTAATTCTGTGTCAAAATTGCAGAAATTTCCTTTATTTTGAGGCAAAAATGCAGAAATATAACATTATTTTGGAGCAAAATTGCAGAAATTTTTCTTATTTGGGGCAAAAAGGCAGAAATTTCTTTTATTTTTGGACAAAATTGAAGAAATTTTTCTTATCATGGGACAAAAATCCAGAAATGTCCCTTATTTTGGGTCAAAAAGGCAGAAATTCTTTTTATTTTAGGGCAAAAAGGCATAAAATCCAATTAATTTTGGGAAAAAAATGCAGAAATTTACCTTATTTTGGGGCAAAAACACAGTAATGCCCCTAATTTTGCGGAAAATGCAGAAATTCCCCAAATTTTGGGGCAAAAGGCAGAAATTCCTCTTATTGTGGGGCAAAATTGCTGAAATTTCCCTTTTTTGGGACAAAATTGCAGAAATATCTCTTATTTTGGGGCAAAATTGCGGAAATTCCCCTTATATCGGGTCAAAAAAGCAAAAATACCATATACTTGGTGTAAAAAATGCAGAAATTACTTTTATTTTAGGGCAAAAGATTGAAATTCCACCTTTTTTGTGCCAAAAAGGCAGAAATTCCCCTTATTTTTGGGGCAACAATGCAGAAATTCCCTTATTTTAAAACAAAATTGCAGAAATTCCATTTTTTTGTTTCAAAAAGACAGAAATTCTCTTTATTTTAGAGGAAAAATGTAGGAAATACCATTATTTCTGTGCAAAATTGCAGAAATTCTCCTAATTTTGGGGAAAAATTGCAGAGATTTCCCTTATTTTGAGGCAAAATTGCAGAAATTACCCTAATTTTTGGGCAAAATTGCAGAAATTTCTCTTATTTTGGGGCAAAATTACAAAAATTCCCTTAATTTTGGGGAAAAATTGCAGAAATATCCCTTATTTTGGAGCAAAAATGCAGATTTTTTTTTTAATTCAGGGCAAATTACAGAAATTTTCCTTATTTTGGGGCAAAAATGCAGAAATTTTCCTTATTTCAGGCCAAAAATACAGAAATTACCCATATTTTTGGGCAAAAATGCAGACATTTCCCTTAATTTTTGGCAAAAATGCAGAAATTCCCCTTATTTGGGACCAAAAAGGCAGGAATTTCCCTTATTTTGGGGCAAAAGTATAGAAATTTAACTTATTTTAGGATAATATTGCAGAAATTTACCTTATTTTGTGGCAAAAATGAAGAAATTCCCATTATTTTGGAACAAAATTGCAGAAATTTTCCATATTTTGTGGCAAAAATTCTGTAATGCTTCTAATTTTGGGGCAAAAATCAGAAATTCCCTTAATTTTGGGGCAAAAAGACAGAAATTCCCCTTATTGTGGGGCAAAATTAATGAAATTTCCCTTTTTTGGGACAAAATTGCAGAAATTTACCTTATTTTGGAGCAAAATTGCAGAAATTCCCCTTATTTTGGGGCATAAATGCAGAAATTCTCTATATTTTGGGGCAAAAATGCTGAAATTCCTCTTATTTTGGAGCAAAAATGCTGAAATTCCAATAATTTTGGGGCAAAAAGGCAGAAATTCCACTTATTTGGGGGCAAAAATTTAGAAATTTCCTTTTTTTGGGTCAAAAAGGCAGAAAATTCTTCTTTTTTGAGGCAAATTGCAGAAATTTCCTTTATTTGTTTCAAAAAGGCAGAAATTCTTTTTATTTTTGAGGAAAAATGTAGGAAATACTATTATTTTGGTGCAAAATTGCAGAAATTCCCCTAATGTTGGTAAAAAATTGCAGAAATTTCCCTTATTTTGAGGCAAATTGCAGAAATTCCCCTAATTTTTGGCAAAATTTCAGAAATTTCCCTTATTTTGGGGCAAAATTAAAGAAATTCCCCTAATTTTGGGGAAAAATTGCAGAAATTTCCCTTATTTTGGAGCAAAAATGCAGAAATTTTCTTTAATTCAGGGCAAAAATACAGAAATTCCCCTTATTTTTGGGGCAAAGATGCAGAAATCCCCCTTATTTTAGGCCAAAAATACAGAAATTACCCTTATTTTTGGGCAAAAATGCAGAAATTACCCTTAATTAGGGGCTAAAATGCAAAAATTCTTCTTATTTGGGGCGAAAAAGGCAGGAATTTTCCTTATTTTGGGGCAAAAGTATAGAAATTTAACTTATTTTTGATAATATTGCAGAAATTTACCTTATTTTGTGGCAAAAATGAAGAAATTCCTATTATTTTGGAACAAAATTGCAGAAATTTCCCATATTTTGTGGCAAAAATTTTGTAATGCTTCAAATTTTGGTGCAAAAATCAGAAATTCCGTTAATTTTGGGGCAAAAAGACAAAAATTGCCCTTATTGTGGGGCAAAATTAATGAAATTTCATTTTATTGGGACAAAATTGCAGAAATTTCCCTTATTTTTAAGAAAAATTGCAGAAATTTCATTTATTTTGAGGCAAATTGCAAAAATTTCCCTTATTTTGGGGTAAGAATGCAGTAATGCTTCTAATTTTGGAGCAAATATTCAGAAATTCCTCTAATTTTGGGGCAAAAAAGGCAGAAATTTCCCTTATTGTGGGGCAAAATTGCTGAGATTTCCCTTTTTTTGTACAAAATTGCAAAAATTTTTCTTATTTTGTTGTAAAATTGCAGAAATTTCCCTTATCTTGGGCAAAAATGTTAGAAATTCCCCTTCTTTCAGGTCATAAAGGGAGAAATTCCACTTATTAGGGGGCAAATAGCAGAAATTACCTTACTTTAGGGCAAAAAGACTGAAATTCCTCTTATTTTTTGCCTTAAAGGCAGAAATTCTTTTTATTTTAGGACAAAAATCAGAAATTCCACTTTATTTTGGGCAAAAATGCAGAAATTTCCCTTATTTTGGGCAAAAAAACAGTAATGCCCGTAATTTTGGAGCAAAATTGCAGAAATTTCTCTATTTTTGAGGCAAAAATGCAGAAATTTCCCTAATTTTGTGTCAAAATTGCAGAAATTCCATTTTTTGGGGGGCAAAATTGCAGAAATTTCCCTTATTTTGGGGCAAAAATGCAGAAATTCCCCCAATTTTTGGGCACAATTGCAGAAATTTACCTTAATTTGTGGCAAAAATGCAGAAATTCCCCTTATTTTGTGTCAAAATTGCAGAAATTCCTTTTATTTTGAGGCAAAAATGCAGAAATTCCCCTTATTTGGGGTAAAAATGCAGAAATTCTCCTAATTTTTGGGCAAAATTGCAGAAATTTCTCTTATTTCGGGGCAAAAATGCAGAAATTCCCCTAATTCTGTGTCAAAATTGCAGAAATTTCCTTTATTTTGAGGCAAAAATGCAGAAATATAACAATATTTTGGAGCAAAATTGCAGAAATTTTTCTTATTTGGGGCAAAAAGGCAGAAATTTCTTTTATTTTTGGACAAAATTGAAGAAATTTTTCTTATCATGGGACAAAAATCCAGAAATGTCCCTTATTTTGGGTCAAAAAGGCAGAAATTCTTTTTATTTTAGGGCAAAAAGGCATAAAATCCAATTAATTTTGGGAAAAAAATGCAGAAATTTACCTTATTTTGGGGCAAAAACACAGTAATGCCCCTAATTTTGCGGAAAATGCAGAAATTCCCCAAATTTTGGGGCAAAAGGCAGAAATTCCTCTTATTGTGGGGCAAAATTGCTGAAATTTCCCTTTTTTGGGACAAAATTGCAGAAATATCTCTTATTTTGGGGCAAAATTGCGGAAATTCCCCTTATATCGGGTCAAAAAAGCAAAAATACCATATACTTGGTGTAAAAAATGCAGAAATTACTTTTATTTTAGGGCAAAAGATTGAAATTCCACCTTTTTTGTGCCAAAAAGGCAGAAATTCCCCTTATTTTTGGGGCAACAATGCAGAAATTCCCTTATTTTAAAACAAAATTGCAGAAATTCCATTTTTTTGTTTCAAAAAGACAGAAATTCTCTTTATTTTAGAGGAAAAATGTAGGAAATACCATTATTTCTGTGCAAAATTGCAGAAATTCTCCTAATTTTGGGGAAAAATTGCAGAGATTTCCCTTATTTTGAGGCAAAATTGCAGAAATTACCCTAATTTTTGGGCAAAATTGCAGAAATTTCTCTTATTTTGGGGCAAAATTACAAAAATTCCCTTAATTTTGGGGAAAAATTGCAGAAATATCCCTTATTTTGGAGCAAAAATGCAGAATTTTTTTTTAATTCAGGGCAAATTACAGAAATTTTCCTTATTTTGGGGCAAAAATGCAGAAATTTTCCTTATTTCAGGCCAAAAATACAGAAATTACCCATATTTTTGGGCAAAAATGCAGACATTTCCCTTAATTTTTGGCAAAAATGCAGAAATTCCCCTTATTTGGGACCAAAAAGGCAGGAATTTCCCTTATTTTGGGGCAAAAGTATAGAAATTTAACTTATTTTAGGATAATATTGCAGAAATTTACCTTATTTTGTGGCAAAAATGAAGAAATTCCCATTATTTTGGAACAAAATTGCAGAAATTTTCCATATTTTGTGGCAAAAATTCTGTAATGCTTCTAATTTTGGGGCAAAAATCAGAAATTCCCTTAATTTTGGGGCAAAAAGACAGAAATTCCCCTTATTGTGGGGCAAAATTAATGAAATTTCCCTTTTTTGGGACAAAATTGCAGAAATTTACCTTATTTTGGAGCAAAATTGCAGAAATTCCCCTTATTTTGGGGCATAAATGCAGAAATTCTCTATATTTTGGGGCAAAAATGCTGAAATTCCTCTTATTTTGGAGCAAAAATGCTGAAATTCCAATAATTTTGGGGCAAAAAGGCAGAAATTCCACTTATTTGGGGGCAACAATTTAGAAATTTCCTTTTTTTGGGTCAAAAAGGCAGAAAATTCTTCTTTTTTGAGGCAAATTGCAGAAATTTCCTTTATTTGTTTCAAAAAGGCAGAAATTCTTTTTATTTTTGAGGAAAAATGTAGGAAATACTATTATTTTGGTGCAAAATTGCAGAAATTCCCCTAATGTTGGTAAAAAATTGCAGAAATTTCCCTTATTTTGAGGCAAATTGCAGAAATTCCCCTAATTTTTGGGCAAAATTTCAGAAATTTCCCTTATTTTGGGGCAAAATTAAAGAAATTCCCCTAATTTTGGGGAAAAATTGCAGAAATTTCCCTTATTTTGGAGCAAAAATGCAGAAATTTTCTTTAATTCAGGGCAAAAATACAGAAATTCCCCTTATTTTTGGGGCAAAGATGCAGAAATCCCCCTTATTTTAGGCCAAAAATACAGAAATTACCCTTATTTTTGGGCAAAAATGCAGAAATTACCCTTAATTAGGGGCTAAAATGCAAAAATTCTTCTTATTTGGGGCCAAAAAGGCAGGAATTTTCCTTATTTTGGGGCAAAAGTATAGAAATTTAACTTATTTTTGATAATATTGCAGAAATTTACCTTATTTTGTGGCAAAAATGAAGAAATTCCTATTATTTTGGAACAAAATTGCAGAAATTTCCCATATTTTGTGGCAAAAATTTTGTAATGCTTCAAATTTTGGTGCAAAAATCAGAAATTCCGTTAATTTTGGGGCAAAAAGACAAAAATTGCCCTTATTGTGGGGCAAAATTAATGAAATTTCATTTTATTGGGACAAAATTGCAGAAATTTCCCTTATTTTTAAGAAAAATTGCAGAAATTTCATTTATTTTGAGGCAAATTGCAAAAATTTCCCTTATTTTGGGGTAAGAATGCAGTAATGCTTCTAATTTTGGAGCAAATATTCAGAAATTCCTCTAATTTTGGGGCAAAAAAGGCAGAAATTTCCCTTATTGTGGGGCAAAATTGCTGAGATTTCCCTTTTTTTGTACAAAATTGCAAAAATTTTTCTTATTTTGTTGTAAAATTGCAGAAATTTCCCTTATCTTGGGCAAAAATGTTAGAAATTCCCCTTCTTTCAGGTCATAAAGGGAGAAATTCCACTTATTAGGGGGCAAATAGCAGAAATTACCTTACTTTAGGGCAAAAAGACTGAAATTCCTCTTATTTTTTGCCTTAAAGGCAGAAATTCTTTTTATTTTAGGACAAAAATCAGAAATTCCACTTTATTTTGGGCAAAAATGCAGAAATTTCCCTTATTTTGGGCAAAAAAACAGTAATGCCCGTAATTTTGGAGCAAAATTGCAGAAATTTCTCTATTTTTGAGGCAAAAATGCAGAAATTTCCCTAATTTTGTGTCAAAATTGCAGAAATTCCATTTTTTGGGGGGCAAAATTGCAGAAATTTCCCTTATTTTGGGGCAAAAATGCAGAAATTCCCCCAATTTTTGGGCACAATTGCAGAAATTTACCTTAATTTGTGGCAAAAATGCAGAAATTCCCCTTATTTTGTGTCAAAATTGCAGAAATTCCTTTTATTTTGAGGCAAAAATGCAGAAATTCCCCTTATTTGGGGTAAAAATGCAGAAATTCTCCTAATTTTTGGGCAAAATTGCAGAAATTTCTCTTATTTCGGGGCAAAAATGCAGAAATTCCCCTAATTCTGTGTCAAAATTGCAGAAATTTCCTTTATTTTGAGGCAAAAATGCAGAAATATAACATTATTTTGGAGCAAAATTGCAGAAATTTTTCTTATTTGGGGCAAAAAGGCAGAAATTTCTTTTATTTTTGGACAAAATTGAAGAAATTTTTCTTATCATGGGACAAAAATCCAGAAATGTCCCTTATTTTGGGTCAAAAAGGCAGAAATTCTTTTTATTTTAGGGCAAAAAGGCATAAAATCCAATTAATTTTGGGAAAAAAATGCAGAAATTTACCTTATTTTGGGGCAAAAACACAGTAATGCCCCTAATTTTGCGGAAAATGCAGAAATTCCCCAAATTTTGGGGCAAAAGGCAGAAATTCCTCTTATTGTGGGGCAAAATTGCTGAAATTTCCCTTTTTTGGGACAAAATTGCAGAAATATCTCTTATTTTGGGGCAAAATTGCGGAAATTCCCCTTATATCGGGTCAAAAAAGCAAAAATACCATATACTTGGTGTAAAAAATGCAGAAATTACTTTTATTTTAGGGCAAAAGATTGAAATTCCACCTTTTTTGTGCCAAAAAGGCAGAAATTCCCCTTATTTTTGGGGCAACAATGCAGAAATTCCCTTATTTTAAAACAAAATTGCAGAAATTCCATTTTTTTGTTTCAAAAAGACAGAAATTCTCTTTATTTTAGAGGAAAAATGTAGGAAATACCATTATTTCTGTGCAAAATTGCAGAAATTCTCCTAATTTTGGGGAAAAATTGCAGAGATTTCCCTTATTTTGAGGCAAAATTGCAGAAATTACCCTAATTTTTGGGCAAAATTGCAGAAATTTCTCTTATTTTGGGGCAAAATTACAAAAATTCCCTTAATTTTGGGGAAAAATTGCAGAAATATCCCTTATTTTGGAGCAAAAATGCAGAATTTTTTTTTAATTCAGGGCAAATTACAGAAATTTTCCTTATTTTGGGGCAAAAATGCAGAAATTTTCCTTATTTCAGGCCAAAAATACAGAAATTACCCATATTTTTGGGCAAAAATGCAGACATTTCCCTTAATTTTTGGCAAAAATGCAGAAATTCCCCTTATTTGGGACCAAAAAGGCAGGAATTTCCCTTATTTTGGGGCAAAAGTATAGAAATTTAACTTATTTTAGGATAATATTGCAGAAATTTACCTTATTTTGTGGCAAAAATGAAGAAATTTCCAATATTTTGGAACAAAATTGCAGAAATTTCCCATATTTTGTGGCAAAAATTCTGTAATGCTTCTAATTTTAGGGCAAAAATCAGAAATTCCATTAATTTTGGGGCAAAAAAACAGAAATTCACCTTATTGTGGGGGAAATTAATGAAATTACTTTTTTTGGAACAAAATTGCAGAAATTTCCCTTATTTTTAAGCAAAATTGCAGAAATTTGATTTATCTTGTGGCTAAAATTCAGAAATTCCTTTTATTTCAGGGCAATAGGCAAAAAGTATGCTTTCTTAGGGGCAAATTCCAGAAATTATCCTTATTTTAGGGAAAAAGCCTGAAATTCCTCTTATTTTGTGCCAAAAAGGCAGAAATTCCCCTTATCTTGGGGCAAAAATGCAGAAATTCCCCTTATTTTGGAACAAAATTGCAGAAATTCCCCTATTTTTTTTCAAAAAGGCAGAAATTCTTTTTATTTTGGAGGAAAAGTGTAAGAAATACCATTATTTTGGTGCAAAATTGCAGGAATTCCCCTAATTTGGGGTAAAAATTGCAGAAATTTCCCGTATTTTGAGGCAAAATTGTAGAAATTCCCCTATTATTTGGGCAAAATTGCAGAAATTTCCCTTATTTTGGGGCAAAATTACAGAAATTCTCTTAATTTTGAAAAAAAATTGCAGAAATTTCCCTTATTTTTAAGCAAAAATGCAGAAATTTTCTTTAATTCAGGGAAAAAATACAGAAATTACCCTGATTTTTGGACAAAAATGCAGAAATTTCTTTAATTTGGGGCAAAAATGCAGGAATTTCCCTTATTTTAGGGCAAAAGTATAGAAATTTAACTTATTTTAGGATAATATTGCAGAAATTTACCTTATTTTGTGGCAAAAATGAAGAAATTCCCATTATTTTGGAACAAAATTGCAGAAATTTTCCATATTTTGTGGCAAAAATTCTGTAATGCTTCTAATTTTGGGGCAAAAATCAGAAATTCCATTAATTTTGGGGCAAAAAGACAGACATTCCCCTTATTGTGGGGCAAAATTAATGAAATTTCTCTTTTTTGGGAAAAAATTGCAAAAATTTCCCTTATTTTGTAGCAAAATTGCAGAAATTCCCCTTATTTTGGGGCATAAAGGCAGAAATTCTCTATATTTTGGGGCAAAAATGCTGAAATTCCCCTTATTTTGGAGCAAAAATGCTGAAATTCCAATAATTTTGGGGCAAAAATGCAGAAATTCCACTTATTTGTTGGCAAAAATTCAGAAATTTCCCTTATTTTGGGGCAAAATTTAGAAATTCCACTAATTTTGGGGCAAAAAGGCAGAAATTCCACTTATTTGGGGGCAAAAATTTAGAAATTTCCCTTTTTTGGGTCAAAAAGGCAGAAAATTCTGCTTTTTTGAGGCAAATTGCAGAAATTTCCCTTATTTTGTGGCAAAAATTCTGTAATGCTTCTAATTTTGGGGCAAAAATCAGAAATTCCATTAATTTTGGGGCAAAAAGACAGAAATTCCCTGTATTGTGGGGGAAATTAATGAAATTTCCTTATTGGGACAAAATTGCAGAAATTTCCCTTATTTTTAAGCAAAATTGCAGAATTTTCATTTATCTTGTGGCAAAAATACAGAAATTCCTTTTATTTCAGGGCAAAAGGGCAGAAATTATGCTTTTTTGGGGGCAAATTCCAAAAATTACACTTATTTTCGAGAAAAAGCCTGAAATTCCTCTTATTTTATGCCAAAAGGCAGAAATTCTTCTTATTTTAGAGCAAAAAGGCAGAAATTCCACATAATTTTGGCAATAAATGCAGAAATTTCCATTATTTTGGGGCAAAAACACAGTAATGCACCTAATTTGGGGGCAATAAGGCAGAAATTCCCCTAATTTTGGGGCAAAAAGGCAGAATTTCCCCTTATTTTGGGGCAAAAATGCTGAAATTCCCATTATTTTGGAGCAAAAATGCATAATTTTTTTTTATTTTAGGGCAAAAAGACAGAAATTCTCATTATTTAGGCCAAAAATAGAAATTACCCTTATTTTAGGCCAAAAAGACTAAATTCCCCTTATTTTGGGGTAAAAAGGCAGAAATTCCCCTTAATTTTTGGCAAAAATGCAGAAATTCCCCTTTTTTTGGGCAAATAGGCAGAAATTTCTCTTATTTTGAGGCAAAAGGATAGAATTTAACTTATTTTAGGATAAAATTGCAGAAATTTCCCTTATTTTGTGGCAAAAATTCAGAAATTCTTATTATTTTGGGGTAAAAAAGCAGAAATTTCCCTTATTTTGGAACAAAATTGCAGAAATTTCTCATATTTTGGGGCAAAAATGCAGTAATGCTGCTAATTTTGGGGCAAAATTCAGAAATTTCACTAATTTTGGGGCAAAAAGGCAAAAATCCCTATTACTTTGGGGCAAAAATGCCGAAATATTCCTTTTTGGGACAAAATTGAAGAAATTTTCTTTATTTTGTGGCAAATTGCAGAAATTTCCCTTATTTTGGGGTAAAAATGCAGTAATGCTTCTAATTGTGGAGCAAAAATTCAGAAATTTTTTTAATTTTGGGGCAAAAAGGCAGAAATTCCCTTTATTGTGGGGCAAAATTGCTGAGATTTCCCTTTTTTTGGACAAAATTGCAAAAATTTCCCTTATTTTGGGGTAAAATTGCAGAAATTTCCCTGATCTTGGGCAAAAATGTTAGAAATTCCCCTTCTTTCAGGTCATAAAGGCAGAAATTCCACTTATTAGGGGGCAAATTGCAGAAATTACCCTTATTTTAGGGCAAAAAGACTGAAATTCCCCTTTTTTTTTGCCTTCAAGGCAGAAATTTTTTATATTTTAGGGCAAAAATCAGAAATTCCACTTAATTTTGGGCAAATATGCAGAAATTTCCATTATTTTGGGCAAAAAGACAGTAATGCACAAAATTTGGGGGCAAAAAGGCAGAAATTCTCCTCATTTTGGGGCAAAAAGGCAGAAATTTCCCTTATTTTTGGGCAAAATTGCAGAAATTTTCCTTATCATGGGACAAAAATCCAGAAATTCCCCTCATTTTAGGTCAAAAAGGCAGAAATTTCCCTAATTTGGGGGCAAATTGCAGAAATTAAACTTATTTCAGGTAAGAAGACTGAAATTCCCCTTATTTTGTGCCAAAAAAGCAGAAATTCTTCTTATTTTAGGGTAAAAAGGCAGAAATTCCAATTAATTTTGCGGCAAAAATGCAGAAATTCCCCTAATTTTCGGGCAAAAGGCAGAAATTCCCCTTATTGTGGGGCAAAATTGCTGAAATTTCCCTTTTTTGTGACAAAATTGCAAACATTTCTTTTATTTTGGGGCAAAATTTCAGAAATTCCCCTTATTTTGGGTCAAAAATGCAGAAATACCGCATACTTGGTTTCAAATATGCAGAAATTACCCTTATTGTAGGGCAAGAAGACTGAAATTCCCCCTTTTTTTTGCGCCAAAATACAGAAATTTCTCTTATTTTGGGGCAAAAATGCAGAAATTCCCCTTATTTTGGAACAAAATTGCAGAAATTCCTCTTTTTTTGTTTCAAAAAGGCAGAAATTCCCTATATTTTGGAGCAAAAATGAAGACAATTCCCTTATTTTGGTGCAAAATTTCATAAATTTCCTTTATTATGGGGCAAAAAGGCAGAAATTCCCCTAATTTTGGGGAAAAATTGCAGAAATTTCCCTTATTTTGAGGCAAAATTGCAGAAATTCCCCCAAATTTTAGGGCAAAATTGAAGAAATTCCCCTTATTTTGGGGCAACAATGCAGAAATTCTTCTTATTTTAGGCCAAAAATACAGAAATTACCCTTATTTTTGGGCAAAAATGCAGAAATTTTCCTTAATTTGGGGCAAAAATGCAGAAATTCCTATTATTTTGGGGTAGAAAGGCAGAAATTTCCTTTATTTTGGAACAAAATTGCAGAAATTTCCCATATTTCTGGGCAAAAATGCACTAATGCTTCTAATTTTGGGGCAAAATTTCGAAATTCCACTAATTTGGGGGCAAAAAGGCAGAAATTCCACTTATTTGGGGGCAAAAATTCAGAAATGTCCCTTTTTTGGGTCAAAAAGGCAGAAAATTCTTCTTTTTTGAGGAAAATTGTCGAAATTTCCCTTATTTTGTGGCAAAAATTCTGTAATGCTTCTAATTTGGGGGAAAAAATCAGAAATTCATTCATTTTGGGGCAAAAATTGAGAAAATCCCCTTATTGTGGGGGAAATTATTGAAATTTCCTTTATTTGGGACAAAATTGCAGAAATTTCCCTTATTTTTAAGCAAAATTGCAGAAATTTCCTTTATCTTGTGGCAAAAATACAGAAATTTCTTTTATTTCAGGGCAAAATAGCAGAAATTATGCTTTTTTGGGTGCAAATTCCAGAAATTACCCTTATTTTAGGGAAAAAGCCTGAAATTCCTCTTATTTTGTGCCAAAAATGCAGAAATTTTTCTTATTATGGAGCAAAAAGGCAGAAATTCCACATAATTTTGGCCAAAAATGCAGAAATTTCCATTATTTTGGGGCAAAAACACAGTAATGCACATAATTTGGGGGCAAAAAGGCAGAAATTCCCATAATTATGGGGCAAAAAGTCAGAAATTCCCCTTATTTGGGGGCAAAAATGCTGAAATTCCCCTTATTTTGGAGGAAAAATGCAGAAATTTCCCTATTTTACGGCAAAAAGACAGAAACTCTCAATATTTTAAGCCAAAAATAGAAATTACCCTTATTTTAGGCCAGAAAGACTAAATTCCCGTCTTTTGGAGCAAAAAGGCAGAAATTCCCCTTATTTTAAAGCAAAAAGACAGAAATTCCCCTTAACTTTGGGCAAAAATGCAGAAATTTCCCTTAATTTGGGCAAAAATTCAGAAATTCCCCTTATTTTGGGCCAAATAGGCAGAAATTTCCCTTATTTTGAGGCAAAAGGATAGAAATTTAACTTATTTTAGGATAAAATTGCAGAAACTTCCCTTATTTTTGGCAAAAAGGCAGAAATTCCCATTATTTTGGGGTAAAAAGGCAGAAATTCCCCTTATTTTAGAACAAAATTGCAGAAATTTCTCATATTTTGGGGCAAAAATGCAGTAATGCTGCTAATTTGGGGGCAAAATTTAGAAATTTCACCAATTTTGAGGCAAAAAGGCATAAATCCCTATTATTTTGGGGCAAAAATTTAGAAATATTTCTTTTTAAGACAAAATTGCAGAAATTTCCTTTATTTTTAGGCAAATTGCAGAAATTTCCCTTATTATGAGGTAAAAATGCAGTAATGCTTCTAATTTTGGAGCAAAAATTCAGAAATTCCCCTAATTTTGGGGCAAAAAGGCAGAAATTTCCCTTATTGTGGGGCAAAATTGCTAAAATTTCCCTTTTTTTGGACAAAATTACAAAAATTTCCCTTATTTTGGGGTAAAATTGCAGAAATTTCCCTTATCTTGGGCAAAAATGTTAGAAATTCCCCTTCTTTCAGGTCATAAAGGCAGAAATTCCACTTATTAGGGGGCAAATTGCAGAAATTACCCTTATTTTAGGGCAAAAAGACTGAAATTCCCCTTATTTTTTGCCTTAAAGGCAGAAATTCTTTTTATTTTAGGGCAAAAATCAGAAATTCCACTTAATTTTGGGCAAAAATGCAGAAATTTTCCTTAATTTGTGGCAAAAATGCAGAAATTCCTTTTATTTTTGGCCAAATAGGCAGAAATTTTTTTTTATTTTGAGGCAAAAGTTTAGAAATTTAACTTATTTTAGGATAAAATTGCAGAAACTTCCCTTATTTTGTGGCAAAAATGCAGAAATTCCCATTATTTTGTGGTAAAATAGAAGAAATTTCCCTTATTTTGTAACAAAATTGCAGAAATTTCCCATATTTTGGGGCGAAAAAGCAGTAATGCTTCTAATTTTGGTGCAAAATTCAGAAATTTCACTAATTTTGGGACAAAATTCAGAAATTTCACTAATTTTGGGGCAAAAAGGCAGAAATTCCTATTATTTTGTGGCAAAAATGCAGAAATTCCTTTTTGGGGGGCAAAAAGGCAGAAATTCTCCTCATTTTGGGGCAAAAAGGCAGAAATTCCCTTTATTTTGGACCAAAAATGAAGAAAATTCCCTTATTTTGGTGCAAAATTGCATAAATTTCCCTTATTATGGAGTAAAAAGGCAGAAATTCCCCTAATTTTAGGGCAAAATTGCAGAAATTTCACTTATGTGGAGCAAAATTACAGAAATTCCCCTAATTTTGGGAAAAAATTGCAGAAATTCCCCTTATTTTGGAGCAAAAATGCAAAAATTTTCTTTAATACAGGGCAAAAATACAGAAATTCCTTTTAATTTCGGGCAAAAATGTAGAAATTCCCCTTATTTTAGGCCCAAAATACAGAAATTACCCTTATATTTGGGCAAAAATGCAGAAAATTCCCATAATTTGGGGCAAAAATGCAAAAATTCCCTTTACTTGTGGCTAAAAAGGCAGGAATTTTGCTTATTTTGAGGCAAAAGTATAGAAATTTAACTTATTTTAGAATAATATTGCAGAAATTTACCTTATTTTGTGGCAAAAATGAAGAAATTCCCATTATTTTGGGGTAGAAAGGCAGAAATTCCCTTTATTTTGGAACAAAATTGCAGAAATTTCCCATATTTTTGGGAAAAAATGCACTAATGCTTCTAATTTTGGGGCAAAATTTAAAAATTCCATTAATTTTGGGGCAAAAAGGCAGAAATTCCACCTATTTGGGGGCAAAAATTCAGAAATTTCCCTTTTTTGGGTCAAAAAGGCAGAAAATTCTTCTTTTTTGAGGAAAATTGCAGAAATTTCCCTTATTTTGTGGCAAAAATTCTGTAATGCTTCTAATTTTGGATCAAAAATCAGAAATTCCGTTAATTTTGGGGCAAAAAGACAGAAATTTCCCTTATTGTGGGGGAAATTAATGAAATTTCCTTTATTTGGGACAAAATTGCAGAAATTTTCCTTATTTTTAAGCAAAATTGTAGAAATTTCCTTTATCTTTTGGCAAAAATACAGAAATTCCTTTTATTTCAGGGCAAAAGGGCAGAAATTACGCTTTTTTGGGGCAAATTCCAGAAATTAACCTTATTTTAGGGAAAAAGCTTGAAATTCCTCTTATTATGTGCTAAAAAGGCAGAAATTCTTATTTTGGAGCAAAAATGCAGAAATTCCACATAATTTCGGCCAAAAATGAAGAAATTTCCATTATTTTGGGGCAAAAAGACAGTAATGCACCTAATTTGGGGGCAAAAAGGCAGAAATTCCCTTAATTTTGGGGCAAAAAGGCAGAAATTTCCCTTATTTTGGGGCAAAAATGCTAAAATTCACCTTATTTTGGAGCAAAAATGCAGAAATTTCCCTATTTTAGGGCAAAAAGACAGAAATTCTCATTATTTTATGCCAAAAATAGAAATTACCCTTATTTTAGGCCAAAAAGACTAAATTCCCGTATTTTGCGGCATAAAGGCAGAAATTCCCTTTAACTTTGGGCAAAAATGCAGAAATTTCCCTTAATTTTGGGCAAAAATTCAGAAATTCCCCATATTTTGGGCCAAATAGGGAGAAATTTCCCTTATTTTGAGGCAAAAGGATAGAAATTTAACTTATTTTAGGATAAAATTGAAGAAATTTCTTTTATTTTTTGGAAAAAAAGCAGAAATTCCCATTATTTTGGGAAAAAAAGGCAGAAATTTCCCTTATTTTGGAACAAAATTGCAGAAATTTCCCATATTTTGGGGCAAAAATGCAGTAATGCTGCTAATTTTGGGGAAAAATTCAGAAATTTCACTAATTTTGGGGCAAAAAGGCAGAAATTCCCCTATTGTGGGGCAAAATTACTGACATTTCCATTTTTTGGACAAAATTGCAAAAATTTCCCCTATTTTGGGATAAAATTGCAGAAATTTCCCTTATCTTGGGCAAAAATGTTAGAAATTCCCCTTCTTTCAGGTCATAAAGGCAGAAATTCCACTTATTAGGGGGCAAATTGCAGAAATTACCCTTATTTTAGGGCAAAAGACTGACATTGCCCTTATTTTTTGCTTTAAAGGCAGAAATTCTTTTTATTTTAGGGCAAAAATCAGAAATTCCACTTAATTTTGGGCAAAAAATGCAGAAATTTCCCTTATTTTGGACAAAAAGACAGTAATGCACCTAATTTGGAAGCAAAAAGGCAGAAATTCCCCTAATTTTGAGGCAAAATAGCAGAAATTCCCCTTATTTTGGGGCAAAAATGCTCAAATTCCCCTTATTTTGGAGCAAAAATGGAGAAATTTTCCTTATTTTAGAGCAAAAAGAAAGAAATTCTCATTATTTTGGGCCAAAAATAGAAATTACCCTTATTTTAGGCCAAAAAGACTAAATTCATTTTGTTTTGGAGCAAAAAGGCAGAAATTCCTCGTATTTTAGGGCAAAAAGGCAGAAATTCCCCTGAATTTTGGGCAAAAATGCAGAAATTCACCTTATTTTGGGCCAAATAGGCAGAAATTTCCCTTATTTTGAGGCAAAAGGATAGAAATTTAACTTATTTTAAGATAAAATTGCAGAAACTTCCCTTATTTTGTGGCAAAAAATGCAGAAATTCCCATTATTTTGGGGTAAAAAGGCAGAAATTTCCCTTATTTTGGAACAAAATTGCAAAAATTTCCCATATTTTGGGGTAAAAAAGCAGTAATGCTTCTAATTTTGGGCAAAATTCAGAAATTTCACTTATTTTGGAACAACATTCAGAAATTTAACTAATTTTGGGGCAAAAAGGCAGAAATTCCTATTATTTTGGGGCAAAAATGCATAAATTCCTTTTATTTGGGGGCAAAAATGCAGAAATTCTCTTCATTTTGTGGCAAAAAGGAAGAAATTTCCATTATTTTTGGGCAAATTTGCAGAAATTTTCCTTATCATGGGACAAAAATCCAGAAATTCCCCTCATTTTAGGTCAAAAAGGCAGAAATTCCGCTAATTTGGGGGCAAATTGCAGAAATTAAAATTATTTAAGGGAAGAAGACTGAAATTCCCCTTATTTTGTGCCAAAAAAGCAGAAATTCTTCTTATTTTAGGTCAAAAAGGCAGAAATTCCAATTAATTTTGGGGAAAAATGCAGAAATTTCAGTTATTTTGGGGCAAAAACACAGTAATGCCTCTAATTTTTTGGCATAAATGCAGAAATTCCCCTTATTTTGGGGCAAAAGGCAGAAATTCCCCTTATTGTGGGGCAAAATTGCTGAAATTACCCTTTTTTGGGAAAAAATTGCAAAAATTTCTCTTATTTTGGGGCAAAATTGCAGAAATACCCCTTATTTCGGGTCAAAAATGCAGAAACACTGCATACTTGGTGTCAAATGTGCAGAAATTACCCTTATTTTAGGGCAAAAAGACTGAAATTCCCCCTTTTTTGTGCCAAAAAGGCAGAAATTTTCCTTATTTTGGCGCAAAAATGCAGAAATTCCCCTTATTTTGGAACAAAATTGCAGAAATTTTCCTTTTTTTGTTTCAAAAAGGAAGCAATTCCCTTTATTTTGGAGCAAAAATGAAGAAAATTCCCTTATTTTGGTGCAAAATTGCATAAATTTCCCTTATTATGTGGCAAAAAGGCATAAATTCCCCTAATTTTGGGGAAAAATTACAGAAATTTCCCTTATTTTGGGGCAAAATTGCAGAAATTCCCCTAATTTTAGGGCAAAATTGCAGAAATTCCCCTTATTTGGGGCAAAATTACAGAAATTCCCATAATTTGGGGGAAAAACTGCAGAAATTCACCTTAGTTTGGAGCAAAAATGCAGAAATTTTTTTTAATACAGGACAAAAATCAAGGAATTCTCCTTATTTTGGGGTAAAAATGCAGAAATTCCCCATATTTTAGGCCAAAAATACAGAAATTACCCTTATTTTTGGGGAAAAATGCAGAAATTTCCCTTAATTTGGGGCAAAAATGCAGAAATTCCTCTTATTTGGGGCTACAAAGGCAGGAATTTCTTTTATTTTGGGGCAAAAGTATAGAAATTTAACTTATTTTAGGATAATATTGCAGAAATTTACCGTATTTTGTGGCAAAAATGAAGAAATTCCCATTATTTTGGGGTAGAAAGGCAGAAATTCCCTTTATTTTGGAACAAAATAACAGAAATTTCCCATATTTTTGGGCAAAAATGCACTAATGCTTCTAATTTTGGGGCAAAATTTAGAAATTCCACTAATTTTGGGGCAAAAAGGCAGAAATTCCACTTATTTGGGAGCAAAAATTCAGAAATTTCCTTTTTTTGGGTCAAAAAGGCAGAAAATTCTTCTTTTTCGAGGCAAATTGCTGAAACTTCCCTTATTTCGTAACAAAATTGCAGAAATTTCCCATATTTTGGGGCCAAAAACAGTAATGCTTCTAATTTTGGTGCAAAGTGCAGAAATTTCACTAATTTTGGGACAAAATTCAGAAATTTCACTAATTTTGGGGCAAAAAGGCAGAAATTCCTATTATTTTGTGGCAGAAAAGCAGAAATTCCTTTTATTTGGGGGCAAACAGGCAGAAATTCTCGTCATATTGGGGCAAAAAGGCAGAAATTCCCTCTATTTTGGAGCAAAAATGAAGAAAATTCCCTTATTTTGGTGCAAAATTGCATAAATTTCCCTTATTATGGGGCAAAAAGGCAGAAATTCCCCTTATTTTAGGCCAAAAATAAAGAAATTACCCTTATTTTTGGGCAAAAATGCAGAAATTTCCCTTAATTTGGGGCAAAAATGCAAAAAGTCCCCTTACTTGGTGCTAAAAATGCAGGAATTTCCCTTATTTTGAGACAAAAGTATAGAAATTTAACTTATTTTAGGATAATATTGCAGATATTTACCTTATTTTGTGGCAAAAATGAAGAAATTCCCATTATTTTGGGGTAAAAAGGCAGAAATTTCCCTTATTTTGGAACAAAATTGCAGAAATTTCCCATATTTTGGAGCAAAAATGCAGTAATGCTGCTAATTTAGGGGCAAAATTTAGAAATTCCACTAATTTTCAGGCAAAAAGGCAGAAATTCCACTTATTTGGGGGCAAAAATTCAGAAATTTCCCTTTTTTGGGACAAAATTGCAGAATTTTCCTTTATTTTGAGGCAAATTGCAGAAATTTCCCTTATTATGGGGTAAAAATGCAGTAATGCTTCTAATTTTGGAGCAAAAATTCAGAAATTCCCCTAATTTTGGGGCAAAAAGGCAGAAATTCCACTATTGTGGGGCAAAATTGCTGACATTTTCTTTTTTGGACAAAATTGCAAAAATTTCCCCTATTTTGGGATAAAATTGCAGAAATTTACCTTATCTTGGGCAAAAATGTTAGAAATTCCCCTTCTTTCAGGTCATAAAGGCAGAAATTCCACTTATTAGGGGGCAAATTGCAGAAATTACCCTTATTTTAGGGCAAAAGACTGACATTGCCCTTATTTTTTCCTTAAAGGAAGAAATTCTTTTTATTTTAGTGCAAAAATCAAAAATTCCACTTAATTTTGGGCAAAAATGCAGAAATTTTCCTTAATATCTGGCAAAAATGCAGAAATTTCTTTTATTTTTGGCCAAAGAGGCAGAAATTTCTCTTATTTTGAGGCAAAAGTTTAGAAATTTAACTTATTTTAGGATAAAATTGCAGAAACTTCTCTTATTTTGTGGCAAAAATGCAAAAATTCCCATTATTTTGTGGTAAAATAATAGAAATTTCCCTTATTTTGTAACAAAATTGCAGAAATTTCCTATATTTTGGGGCAAAAAAGCAGTAATGCTTCTAATTTTGGTGCAAAATTCAGAAATATCACTAATTTTGGGACAAAATTCAGAAATTTCACTAATTTTGGGGCAAAAAGGCAGAAATTCCTATTATTTTGTGGCAAAAATGCAGAAATTCCTTTTATTTGGGGGCAAAAAGGCAGAAATTCTCCTCATTTTGGGGCAAAAAGGCAGAAATTCCCTTTATTTTGGAGCAAAAATGAAGAAAATTCCCTTATTTTGGTGCAAAATTGCATAAATTTCCCTTATTATGGGGCAAAAAGGCAGAAATTCCCCTAATTTTAGGGCAAAATTGCAGAAATTTTACTTATGTGGGGCAAAATTACAGAAATTCCCCTAATTTTGGGAAAAAATTGCAGAAATTCCCCATATTTTGGAGAAAAAATGCAAAAATTTTCCTTAATACAGGGCAAAAATAAAGAAATTCCCCTTAATTTCGGGCAAAAATGCAGAAATTCCCCTTATTTTAGGCCCAAAATACAGAAATTACCCTTATATTTGGGCAAAAATGCAGAAATTTCCCATAATTTGGGGCAAAAATGCAGAAATTCCCTTTACTTGTGGCTAAAAAGGCAGGAATTTTGCTTATTTTGAGGCAAAAGTATAGAAATTTAACTTATATTAGAATAATATTGCAGAAATTTACCTTATTTTGTGGCAAAAATGAAGAAATTCCCATTATTTTGGGGTAGAAAGGCAGAAATTCCCTTTATTTTGGAACAAAATTGCAGAAATTTCCCATATTTTTGGGCAAAAATGCACTAATGCTTCTAATTTTGGGGCAAAATTTTAAAATTCCACTAATTTTGGGGCAAAAGGGCAGAAATTCCACCTATTTGGGGGCAAAAATTCAGAAATTTCCCTTTTTTGGGTCAAAAAGGCAGAAAATTCTTCTTTTTTGAGGAAAATTGCAGAAATTTCCCTTATTTTGAGGCAAAAATTCTGTAATGCTTCTAATTTTGGAGCAAAAATCAGAAATTCCGTTAATTTTGTTGCAAAAAGACAGAAATTTCCCTTATTGTGGGGGAAATTAATGAAATTTCTTTTATTTGGGACAAAATTGCAGAAATTTTCCTTATTTTTAAGCAAAATTGCAGAAATTTCCTTTATCTTGTGGCAAAAATACAGAAATTCCTTTTCTTTCAGGACAAAAGGGAAGAAATTACGCTTTTTTGGGGTCAAATTCCAGAAAATAACCTTATTTTAAGGAAAAAGCTTGAAATTCCTCTTATTATGTGCTAAAAAGGCAGAAATTCTTCTTATTTTAGAGCAAAAATGCAGAAATTCCACATAATTTTGGCCAAAAATGCAGAAATTTCCATTATTTTGGGGCAAAAACACAGTAATGCACCTAATTTGGGGGCAAAAAGTCAGAAATTCCCTTAATTTTGGGGCAAAAAGGCAGAAATTCCCCTTATTTTGAGGCAAAAATGCTAAAATTCACCTTATTTTGGAGCAAAAATGCAGAAATTTCCCTATTTTAGGGCAAAAAGACAGAAATTCTCATTATTTTATGCCAAAAATAGAAATTACCCTTATTTTAGGCCAAAAAGACTAAATTCCCGTATTTTGCGGCAAAAAGGCAGAAATTCCCCTTATTTTAGGGCAAAAAGGCAGAAATTCCCCTTAATTTTGGGCAAAAATGCAGAAATTTCCCTTAATTTTGGGCAAAAATGCAGAAATTCCCCTTATTTTGGGCCAAATAGGCAGAAATTTCCCTTATTTTGAGGCAAAAGGAGAGAAATTTAACTTATTTTAGGATAAAATTGCAGAAATTATCCTTATTTTTTTGGCAAAAATACAGAAATTCCCATTATTTTTGGAAAAAAAGGCAGAAATTTCCCTTATTTTGGAACAAAATTGCAGAAATTTCCCATATTTTGGGGCAAAAATGCAGTAATGCTGCTAATTTTGGGGAAAAATTCAGAAATTTCACTAATTTTGGGGCAAAAAGGGAGAAATTCCCCTATTGTGGGGCAAAATTACTGACATTTCCATTTTTTGGACAAAATTGCAAAAATTTCCCCTATTTTGGGATAAAATTGCAGAAATTTCCCTTATCTTGGGCAAAAATGTTAGAAATTCCCCTTCTTTCAGGTCATAAAGGCAGAAATTCCACTTATTAGGGGGCAAATTGCAGAAATTACCCTTATTTTAGGGCAAAAGACTGACATTGCCCTTATTTTTTGCTTTAAAGGCAGAAATTCTTTTTATTTTAGGGCAAAAATCAGAAATTCTACTTAATTTTGGGCAAAAATGCAGAAATTTCCCTTATTTTGGACAAAAAGACAGTAATGCACCTAATTTGGGGGCAAAAAGGAAGAAATTCCCCTAATTTTGAGGCAAAATGGCAGAAATTCTCCTTATTTTGGGGCAAAAATGCTGAAATTCCCCTTATTTTGGAGCAAAAATGCAGAAATTTTCCTTATTTTAGAGCAAAAAGAAAGAAATTCTCATTATTTTGGGCCAAAAATAGAAATTACCCTTATTTTAGGCAAAAAAGACTAAATTCATTTTGTTTTGGGGCAAAAAGGCAGAAATTCCTCTTATTTTAGGGCAAAAAGGCAGAAATTCCCCTTAATTTTGGGAAAAAATGCAGAAATTCACCTTATTTTGGGCCAAATAGGCAGAAATTTCCCTTATTTTGAGGCAAAAGGATAGAAATTTAACTTATTTTAAGATAAAATTGCAGAAACTTCCCTTATTTTGTGGCAAAAAATGCAGAAATTCCCATTATTTTGGGGTAAAAAGGCAGAAATTTTTCTTATTTTGGAACAAAATTGCAAAAATTTCCCATATTTTGGGGCAAAAAAGCAGTAATGCTTCTAATTTTGGGGCAAAATTCAGAAATTTCAGTTATTTTGGAACAACATTCAGAAATTTAACTAATTTTGGGGCAAAAAGGCTGAAATTCCTATTATTTTGGGGCAAAAATGCATGAATTCCTTTTATTTGGGGGCAAAAAGGCAGAAATTCTTTTCATTTTGGGGCAAAAAGGAAGAAATTTCCATTATTTTTGGGCAAATTTGCAGAAATTTTCCTTATCATGGAACAAAAATCGAGAAATTCCCCTCGTTTTAGGTCAAAAAGGCAGAAATTCCGCTAATTTGGGGGCAAATTGCAGAAATTAAAATTATTTAAGGGAAGAAGACTGAAATTCCCCTTATTTTGTGCCAAAAAAGCAGAAATTCTTCTTATTTTAGGTCAAAAAGGCAGAAATTCCAATTAATTTTGGGGAAAAATGCAGAAATTTCAGTTATTTTGGGGCAAAAACACAGTAATGCCTCTAATTTTTTGGCATAAATGCAGAAATTCCCCTTATTTTGGGGCAAAAGGCAGAAATTCCCCTTATTGTGGGGCAAAATTGCTGAAATTACCCTTTTTTGGGAAAAAATTGCAAAAATTTCTCTTATTTTGGGGCAAAATTGCAGAAATACCCCTTATTTCGGGTCAAAAATGCAGAAACACTGCATACTTGGTGTCAAATGTGCAGAAATTACCCTTATTTTAGGGCAAAAAGACTGAAATTCCCCCTTTTTTGTGCCAAAAAGGCAGAAATTTTCCTTATTTTGGCGCAAAAATGCAGAAATTCCCCTTATTTTGGAACAAAATTGCAGAAATTCTCCTTTTTTTGATTCAAAAAGGAAGCAATTCCCTTTATTTTGGAGCAAAAATGAAGAAAATTCCCTTATTTTGGTGCAAAATTGCATAAATTTCCCTTATTATGTGGCAAAAAGGCATAAATTCCCCTAATTTTGGGGAAAAATTACAGAAATTTCCCTTATTTTGGGGCAAAATTGCAGAAATTCCCCTAATTTTAGGGCAAAATTGCAGAAATTCCCCATGTTTGGGGCAAAATTACAGAAATTTCCATAATTTGGGGGAAAAATTGCAGAAATTCACCTTAGTTTGGAGCAAAAATGCAGAAATTTTCCTTAATACAGGACAAAAATCAAGGAATTCCCCTTATTTTGGGGCAAAAATGCAGAAATTCCCCATATTTTAGGCCAAAAATACAGAAATTACCCTTATTTTTGGGGAAAAATGCAGAAATTTCCCTTAATTTGGGGCAAAAATGCAGAAATTCCTCTTATTTGGGGCTACAAAGGCAGGAATTTCTTTTATTTTGGGGCAAAAGTATAGAAATTTAACTTATTTTAGGATAATATTGCAGAAATTTACCGTATTTTGTGGCAAAAATGAAGAAATTCCCATTATTTTGGGGTAGAAAGGCAGAAATTCCCTTTATTTTGGAACAAAATTACAGAAATTTCCCATATTTTTGGGCAAAAATGCACTAATGCTTCTAATTTTGGGGCAAAATTTAGAAATTCCACTAATTTTGGGGCAAAAAGGCAGAAATTCCACTTATTTGGGAGCAAAAATTGAGAAATTTCCTTTTTTTGGGTCAAAAAGGCAGAAAATTCTTCTTCTTCGAGGCAAATTGCTGAAACTTCCCTTATTTTGTAACAAAATTGCAGAAATTTCCCATATTTTGGGGCAAAAAAACAGTAATGCTTCTAATTTTGGTGCAAAATTCAGAAATTTCACTAATTTTGGGACAAAATTCAGAAATTTCACTAATTTTGGGGCAAAAAGGCAGAAATTCCTATTATTTTGTGGCAAAAAAGCAGAAATTCCTATTATTTGGGGGCAAACAGGCAGAAATTTTCCTCATATTGGGGCAAAAAGGCAGAAATTCCCTCTATTTTGGAGCAAAAATGAAGAAAATTCCCTTTTTTTGGTGCAAAATTGCATAAATTTCCCTTATTATGGGGCAAAAAGGAAGAAATTCCCCTTATTTTAGGCCAAAAATAAAGAAATTACCCTTATTTTTGGGCAAAAATGCAGAAATTTTCCTTAATTTGGGGCAAAAATGCAAAAATTCCCTGTACTTGGGGCTAAAAAAACAGGAATTTCCCTTATTTTGAGGCAAAAGTATAGAAATTTAACTTATTTTAGGATAATATTGCAGATATTTACCTTATTTTGTGGCAAAAATGAAGAAATTCCCATTATTTTGGGGTAGAAAGGCAGAAATTTCTTTTATTTTGGAACAAAATTGCAGAAATTTCCCATATTTTTAAGTCAAAATGTACTAATGCTTCTAATTTTGGGGCAAAAATTAGAAATTCCACTAATTTTGGGGCAAAAAGGCAGAAATTCCACTTATTTGGGGGCAAAAATTCAGAAATTTTCCCTTTTTTGGGTCAAAAAGGCAGAAAATTCTTCTTTTTTGAGGCAAATTGTTGAAATTTCCCTTATTTTGTGGCAAAAATTCTGTAATGCTTCTAATTTTGGGGCAAAAATCAGAAATTCCGTTAATTTTGGGGCAAAAAGACAGAAATTCCCCTTATTGTGGGGGAAATTAATGAAATTTTTTTTGGGACAAAATTGCCGAAATTTCCCTTATTTTTACGCAAAATTGCAGAAATTTCCTTTATCTTGTGGCAAAAATACAGAAATTCCTTTTATTTCAAGGCAAAAGGGCAGAAATTACGCTTTTTTGGGGTCAAATTCCAGAACTTACCCTTATTTTAGGGAAAAAGCCTTAAATTTCTTTTATTTTGTGCCAAAAAGGCAGAAATTCTTCTTATTTTAGAGGAAAAAGGCAGAAATTCCACATAATTTTGGCAATAAATGCAGAAATTTCCATTATTTTGGGGCAAAAACACAGTAATGCACCTAATTTGGGGGCAAAAAGGCAGAAATTCCCCTAATTTTGGGGCAAAAAGGCAGAAATTTCCTTTATTTTGGGGCAAAAATGCTGAAATTCCCCTTATTTTCGAGCAAAAATGCAGAAATTTTCCTTATTTTAGGGCAAAAAGACAGAAATTCTTATTATTTTAGGCCAAAAATAGAAATTACCCTTATTTTAGGTCAAAAAGACTAAATTACCCTTATTTTGGGGCAAAAAGGCAGAAATTCTCTTTATTTTAGGGCAAAAAAGCAGAAATTCCCCTTAATTTTGGGCAAAAATGCAGAAATTTCCCTTAATTTTGTGCAAAAATGCAGAAATTCCTTTTATTTTGGGCCAAATAGGCAGAAATTTCCCTTATTTTGTGGCAAAAGTATAGAAATTTAACTTATTTTAAGATAAAATTTCAGAAACTTCCCTTATTTTGTGGCAAAAATGCAGAAATTCCCATTATTTTGGGGTAAAAAGGCAGAAATTTCCCTTATTTTGGAACAAAATTTCAGAAATTTCCCATATTTTGGAGCAAAAATGCAGTAATGCTGCTAATTTTGGGGCAAAATTCAGAAATTTCACTAATTTTGGGGCAAAAAGGCAAAAATCCATATTATTTTGGGGCAAAAATGCAGAAATATCCCTATTTTGGGACAAAATTGCAGAATTTTCCTTTATTTTGAGGCAAATTGCAGAAATTTCTTTTATTATGGGGTAAAAATGCAGTAATGCTTCTAATTTTGGAGCAAAAATTCAGAAATTACCCTAATTTTGGGGCAAAAAGGCAGAAATTCCCCTATTGTTGGGCAAAATTGCTGACATTTCCTTTTTTGGACAAAATTGCAAAAATTTCTCTTATTTTGGGGCAAAATTGCAGAAATACCCCTTATTTCGGGTCAAAAATGCAGAAACACCGCATACTTGGTGTCAAATGTACAGAAATTACCCTTATTTTAGGGCAAAAAGACTGAAATTCCTCCTTTTTTGTGCCAAAAAGGCAGAAATTTTCCTTATTTTGGCGCAAAAATGCAGAAATTCCCCTTATTTTGGAACAAAATTGCAGAAATTCTCCTTTTTTTGTTTCAAAAAGGAAGCAATTCCCTTTATTTTGGAGCAAAAATGAAGAAAATTCCCTTATTTTGGTGCAAAATTGCATAAATTTCCCTTATTATGGGGCAAAAAGGCAGAAATTCCCCTTATTTTAGGCCAAAAATAAAGAAATTACCCTTATTTTTGGGCAAAAATGCAGAAATTTTCCTTAATTTGGGGCAAAAATGCAAAAATTCCCCTTACTTGGGGCTAAAAAGGCAGGAATTTCCCTTATTTTGAGGCAAAAGTATAGAAATTTAACTTATTTTAGGACAATATTGCAGATATTTACCTTATTTTGTGGCAAAAATGAAGAAATTCCCATTATTTTGGGGTAGAAAGGCAGAAATTTCTTTTATTTTGGAACAAAATTGCAAAAATTTCCCATATTTTTAAGCAAAAATATACTAATGCTTCTAATTTTGGGGCAAAAATTAGAAATTCCACTAATTTAGGAGCAAAAAGGCAGAAATTCCACTTATTTGGGGGCAAAATTTCAGAAATTTCCCTTTTTTGGGTCAAAAAGGCAAAAAATTCTTCTTTTTTGAGGCAAATTGTTGAAATTTCCCTTATTTTGTGGCAAAAATTCTGTAATGCTTCTAATTTTGGGGCAAAAATCAGAAATTCCGTTAATTTTGGGGCAAAAAGACAGAAATTCCCCTTATTGTGGGGGAAATTAATGAAATTTTTTTTTGGGACAAAATTGCAGAAATTTCCCTTATTTTTAAGCAAAATTGCAGAAATTTCCTTTATCTTGTGGCAAAAATACAGAAATTCCTTTTATTTCAAGGCAAAAGGGCAGAAATTACGCTTTTTTGGGGGCAAATTCCAGAACTTACCCTTATTTTAGGGAAAAAGCCTTAAATTTCTTTTATTTTGTGCCAAAAAGGCAGAAATTCTTCTTATTTTAGAGGAAAAAGGCAGAAATTCCACATAATTTTGGCAATAAATGCAGAAATTTCCATTATTTTGGGGCAAAAACACAGTAATGCACCTAATTTGGGGGCAAAAAGGCAGAAATTCCCCTAATTTTGGGGCAAAAAGGCAGAAATTCCCCTTATTTTGGGGCAAAAATGCTGAAATTCCCCTTATTTTCGAGCAAAAATGCAGAAATTTTTCTTATTTTAGGGCAAAAAGACAGAAATTCTTATTATTTTAGGCCAAAAATAGAAATTACCCTTATTTTAGGTCAAAAAGACTAAATTACCCTTATTTTGGGGCAAAAAGGCAGAAATTCTCTTTATTTTAGGGCAAAAAAGCAGAAATTCCCCTTAATTTTGGGCAAAAATGCAGAAATTCCCCTTATTTTGGGCCAAATAGGCAGAAATTTCCCTTATTTTGTGGCAAAAGGATAGAAATTTAACTTATTTTAAGATAAAATTTCAGAAACTTCCCTTATTTTGTGGCAAAAATGCAGAAATTCCCATTATTTTGGGGTAAAAAGGCAGAAATTTCCCTTATTTTGGAACAAAATTTCAGAAATTTCCCATATTTTGGAGCAAAAATGCAGTAATGCTGCTAATTTTGGGGCAAAATTCAGAAATTTCACTAATTTTGGGGCAAAAAGGCAAAAATCCCTATTATTTTGGGGCAAAAATGCAGAAATATCCCTATTTTGGGTCAAAATTGCAGAATTTTCCTTTATTTTGAGGCAAATTGCAGAAATTTCTTTTATTATGGGGTAAAAATGCAGTAATGCTTCTAATTTTGGAGCAAAAATTCAGAAATTCTCCTAATTTTGGGGCAAAAAGGCAGAAATTCCCCTATTGTGGGGCAAAATTGCTGACATTTCCTTTTTTGGACAAAATTGCAAAAATTTCTCTTATTTTGGGGCAAAATTGCAGAAATACCCCTTATTTCGGGTCAAAAATGCAGAAACACCGCATACTTGGTGTCAAATGTGCAGAAATTACCCTTATTTTAGGGCAAAAAGACTGAAATTCCTCTTTTTTTGTGCCAAAAAGGCAGAAATTTTCCTTATTTTGGCGCAAAAATGCAGAAATTCCTCTTAATTTGGAACAAAATTGCAGAAATTCTCCTTTTTTTGTTTCAAAAAGGAAACAATTCCCTTTATTTTGGAGCAAAAATGAAGAAAATTCCCTTATTTTGGTGCAAAATTGCATAAATTTCTCTTATTATATTGCAAAAAGGCATAAATTCCACTAATTTTGGGGATAAATTACAGAAATTTCCCTTATTTAGGGGCAAAATTGCAGAAATTCCCCTAATTTTAGGGTAAAATTGCAGAAATTCCCCATATTTGGGGCAAAATTACAGAAATTCCCATAATTTGGAGGAAAAATTGCAGAAATTCACCTTAGTTTGGAGCAAAAATGCAGAAATTTTCCTTAATACAGGACAAAAATCAAGGAATTCCCCTTATTTTGGGGCAAAAATGCAGAAATTCCCCATATTTTAGGCCAAAAATACAGATATTACCGTTATTTTTGGGGAAAAATGCAGAAATTTCCCTTAATTTGGGGCAAAACTGCAGAAATTCCTCTTATTTGGGGCTACAAAGGCAGGAATTTCTTTTATTTTGGGGCAAAAGTATAGAAATTTAACTTATTTTAGGATAATATTGCAGAAATTTACCGTATTTTGTGGCAAAAATGAAGAAATTCCCATTATTTTGGGGTAGAAAGGCAGAAATTCCCTTTATTTTGGAACAAAATTACAGAAATTTCCCATATTTTTGGGCAAAAATGCACTAATGCTTCTAATTTTGGGGCAAAATTTAGAAATTCCACTAATTTTGGGGCAAAAAGGCAGAAATTCCACTTATTTGGGAGCAAAAATTGAGAAATTTCCTTTTTTTGGGTCAAAAAGGCAGAAAATTCTTCTTCTTCGAGGCAAATTGCTGAAATTTCCCTTATTTTGTAACAAAATTGCAGAAATTTCCCATATTTTGGGGCAAAAAAACAGTAATGCTTCTAATTTTGGTGCAAAATTCAGAAATTTCACTAATTTTGGGACAAAATTCAGAAATTTCACTAATTTTGGGGCAAAAAAGCAGAAATTCCTATTATTTTGTGGCAAAAAAGCAGAAATTCCTATTATTTGGGGGCAAACAGGCAGAAATTCTCCTCATATTGGGGCAAAAAGGCAGAAATTCCCTCTATTTTGGAGCAAAAATGAAGAAAATTCCCTTATTTTGGTGCAAAATTGCATAAATTTCCCTTATTATGGGGCAAAAAGGCAGAAATTCCCCTTATTTTAGGCCAAAAATACAGAAATTACCCTGATTTTTGGGCATAAATGCAGAAATTTTCCTTAATTTGGGGCAAAAATGCAAAAATTCCCCTTACTTGGGGCTAAAAAGGCAGGAATTTCCCTTATTTTGAGGCAAAAGTATAGAAATTTAACTTATTTTAGGATAATATTGCAGATATTTACCTTATTTTGTGGCAAAAATGAAGAAATTCCCATTATTTTGGGGTAGAAAGGCAGAAATTTCTTTTATTTTGGAACAAAATTGCAGAAATTTCCCATATTTTTAAGCAAAAATGTACTAATGCTTCTAATTTTGGGGCAAAAATTAAAAATTCCACTAATTTTGGGGCAAAAAGGCAGAAATTCCACTTATTTGGGGGCAAAAATTCAGAAATTTTCCCTTTTTTGGGTCAAAAAGGCAGAAAATTCTTCTTTTTTGAGGCAAATTGTTGAAATTTCCCTTATTTTGTGGCAAAAATACTTTAATGCTTCTAATTTGGGGGCAAAAATCAGAAATTCCGTTAATTTTGGGGCAAAAAGACAGAAATTCCACTTATTGTGGGGGAAATTAATGAAATTTTTTTTTTGGGACAAAATTGCAGAAATTTCCCTTATTTTTAAGCAAAATTGCAGAAATTTCCTTTATCTTGTGGCAAAAATACAGAAATTCCTTTTATTTCAAGGCAAAAGGGCAGAAATTACGCTTTTTTGGGGGCAAATTCCAGAACTTACCCTTATTTTAGGGAAAAAGCCTTAAATTTCTTTTATTTTGTGCCAAAAAGGCAGAAATTCTTCTTATTTTAGAGGAAAAAGGCAGAAATTCCACATAATTTTGGCAATAAATGCAGAAATTTCCATTATTTTGGGGCAAAAACACAGTAATGCACCTAATTTGGGGGCAAAAAGGCAGAAATTCCCCTAATTTTGGGGCAAAAAGGCAGAAATTTCCTTTATTTTGGGGCAAAAATGCTGAAATTCCCCTTATTTTCGAGCAAAAATGCAGAAATTTTCCTTATTTTAGGGCAAAAAGACAGAAATTCTTATTATTTTAGGCCAAAAATAGAAATTACCCTTATTTTAGGTCAAAAAGACTAAATTACCCTTATTTTGGGGCAAAAAGGCAGAAATTCTCTTTATTTTAGGGCAAAAAAGCAGAATTTCCCCTTAATTTTGGGCAAAAATGCAGAAATTTCCCTTAATTTTGTGCAAAAATGCAGAAATTCCACTTATTTTGGGCCAAATAGGCAGAAATTTCCCTTATTTTGTGGCAAAAGGATAGAAATTAAACTTATTTTAAGATAAAATTTCAGAAACTTCCCTTATTTTGTGGCAAAAATGCAGAAATTCCCATTATTTTGGGGTAAAAAGGCAGAAATTTCCCTTATTTTGGAACAAAATTTCAGAAATTTCCCATATTTTGGAGCAAAAATGCAGTAATGCTGCTAATTTTGGGGCAAAATTCAGAAATTTCACTAATTTTGGGGCAAAAAGGCAAAAATCCCTATTATTTTGGGGCAAAAATGCAGAAATATCCCTATTTTGGGACAAAATTGCAGAATTTTCCTTTATTTTGAGGCAAATTGCAGAAATTTCTTTTATTATGGGGTAAGAATGCAGTAATGCTTCTAATTTTGGAGCAAAAATTCAGAAATTCCCATAATTTTGAAGCAAAAAGGAAGAAATTCCCCTATTGTGGGGCAAAATTGCTGACATTTCCTTTTTTGGACAAAATTGCAAAAATTTCTCTTATTTTGGGGCAAAATTGCAGAAATACCCCTTATTTCGGGTCAAAAATGCAGAAACACCGCATACTTGGTGTCAAATGTGCAGAAATTACCCTTATTTTAGGGCAAAAAGACTGAAATTCCTCCTTTTTTGTGCCAAAAAGGCAGAAATTTTCCTTATTTTGGCGCAAAAATGCAGAAATTCCCCTTATTTTGGAACAAAATTGCAGAAATTCTCCTTTTTTTTGTTTCAAAAAGGAAGCAATTCCCTTTATTTTGGAGCAAAAATGAAGAAAATTCCCTTATTTTGGTGCAAAATTGCATAAATTTCCCTTATTATGTTGCAAAAAGGCATAAATTCCCCTAATTTTGGAGATAAATTACAGAAATTTCCCTTATTTTGGGGCAAAATTGCAGAAATTCCCCATATTTGGGGCAAAATTACAGAAATTCCCATAATTTGGGGGAAAAATTGCAGAAATTCACCTTAGTTTGGAGCAAAAATGCAGAAATTTTCCTTAATACAGGACAAAAATCAAGGAATTCCCCTTATTTTGGGGCAAAAATGCAGAAATTCCCCATATTTTAGGCCAAAAATACAGAAATTACCCTTATTTTTGGGGAAAAATGCAGAAATTTCCCTTAATTTGGGGCAAAAATGCAGAAATTCCTCTTATTTGGGGCTACAAAGGCAGGAATTTCTTTTATTTTGGGGCAAAAGTATAGAAATTTAACTTATTTTAGGATAATATTGCAGAAATTTACCGTATTTTGTGGCAAAAATGAAGAAATTCCCATTATTTTGGGGTAGAAAGGCAGAAATTCCCTTTATTTTGGAACAAAATTACAGAAATTTCCCATATTTTTGGGCAAAACTGCACTAATGCTTCTAATTTTGGGGCAAAATTTAGAAATTCCACTAATTTTGGGGCAAAAAGGCAGAAATTCCACTTATTTGGGAGCAAAAATTGAGAAATTTCCTTTTTTTGGGTCAAAAAGGCAGAAAATTCTTCTTTTTCGAGGCAAATTGCTGAAATTTCCCTTATTTTGTAACAAAATTGCAGAAATTTCCCATATTTTGGGGCAAAAAACAGTAATGCTTCTAATTTTGGTGCAAAATTCAGAAATTTCACTAATTTTGGGACAAAATTCAGAAATTTCACTAATTTTGGGGCAAAAAGGCAGAAATTCCTATTATTTTGTGGCAAAAAAGCAGAAATTCCTATTATTTGGGGGCAAACAGGCAGAAATTCTCGTCATATTGGGGCAAAAAGGCAGAAATTCCCTCTATTTTGGAGCAAAAATGAAGAAAATTCCTTTATTTTGGTGCAAAATTGCATAAATTTCCCTTATTATTGGGCAAAAAGGCAGAAATTCCCCTTATTTTAGGCCAAAAATAAATTAATTACCCTTATTTTTGGGCAAAAATGCAGAAATTTTCCTTAATTTGGGGCAAAAATGCAAAAATTCCCCTTACTTGGGGCTAAAAAAACAGGAATTTCCTTTATTTTGAGGCAAAAGTATAGAAATTTAACTTATTTTAGGATAATATTGCAGATATTTACCTTATTTTGTGGCAAAAATGAAGAAATTCCCATTATTTTGGGGTAGAAAGGCAGAAATTTCTTTTATTTTGGAACAAAATTGCAGAAATTTCCCATATTTTTAAGCAAAAATTTACTAATGCTTCTAATTTTGGGGCAAAAATTAGAAATTACACTAATTTTGGGGCAAAAAGGCAGAAATTCCACTTATTTGGGGGCAAAAATTCAGAAATTTTCCCTTTTTTGGGTCAAAAAGGCAGAAAATTCTTCTTTTTTGAAGCAAATTGTTGAAATTACCCTTATTTTGTGGCAAAAATTCTGTAATGCTTCTAATTTTGGGGCGAAAATCAGAAATTCCGTTAATTTTGGGGCAAAAAGACAGAAATTCCCCTTATTGTGGGGGAAATTAATGAAATTTTTTTTTGGGACACAATTGCAGAAATTTCCCTTATTTTTAAGCAAAATTGCAGAAATTTCCTTTATCTTGTGGCAAAAATACAGAAATTCCTTTTATTTCAAGGCAAAAGGGCAGAAATTACGCTTTTTTGGGGGCAAATTCCAGAACTTACCCTTATTTTAGGGAAAAAGCCTTAAATTTCTTTTATTTTGTGCCAAAAAGGCAGAAATTCTTCTTATTTTAGAGGAAAAAGGCAGAAATTCCACATAATTTTGGCAATAAATGCAGAAATTTCCATTATTTTGGGGCAAAAACACAGTAATGCACCTAATTTGGGGGCAAAAAGGCAGAAATTCCCCTAATTTTAGGGCAAAAAGGCAGAAATTTCCTTTATTTTGGGGCAAAAATGCTGAAATTCCCCTTATTTTCGAGCAAAAATGCAGAAATTTTCCTTATTTTAGGGCAAAAAGACAGAAATTCTTATTATTTTAGGCCAAAAATAGAAATTACCCTTATTTTAGGTCAAAAAGACTAAATTACCCTTATTTTGGGGCAAAAAGGCAGAAATTCTCTTTATTTTAGGGCAAAAAAGCAGAAATTCCCCTTAATTTTAGGCAAAAATGCAGAAATTTCCCTTAATTTTGTGCAAAAATGCAGAAATTCCCCTTATTTTGGGCCAAATAGGCAGAAATTTCCCTTATTTTGTGGCAAAAGGATAGAAATTTAACTTATTTTAAGATAAAATCTCAGAAACTTCCCTTAATTTGTGGCAAAAATGCAGAAATTCCCATTATTTTGGGGTAAAAAGGCAAAAATTTCCCTTATTTTGGAACAAAATTTCAGAAATTTCCCATATTTTGGAGCAAAAATGCAGTAATGCTGCTAATTTTGGGGCAAAATTCAGAAATTTCACTAATTTTGGGGCAAAAAGGCAAAAATCTCTATTATTTTGGGGCAAAAATGCAGAAATATCCCTATTTTGGGACAAAATTGCAGAATTTTCCTTTATTTTGAGGCAAATTGCAGAAATTTCTTTTATTATTGGGTAAGAATGCAGTAATGCTTCTAATTTTGGAGCAAAAATTCAGAAATTCCCCTAATTTTGGGGCAAAAAGGCAGAAATTCCTATTATTTTGTGGCAAAAAAGCAGAAATTCCTATTATTTGGGGGCAAACAGGCAGAAATTCTCGTCATATTGGGGCAAAAAGGCAGAAATTCCCTCTATTTTGGAGCAAAAATGAAGAAAATTCCCTTATTTTGGTGCAAAATTGCATAAATTTCCCTTATTATGGGGCAAAAAGGCAGAAATTCCCCTTATTTTAGGCCAAAAATAAAGAAATTACCCTTATTTTTGGGCAAAAATGCAGAAATTTTCCTTAATTTGGGGCAAAAATGCAAAAATTCCCCTTACTTGGGGCTAAAAAAAACAGGAATTTCCCTTATTTTGAGGCAAAAGTATAGAAATTTAACTTATTTTAGGATAATATTGCAGATATTTACCTTATTTTGTGGCAAAAATGAAGAAATTCCCATTATTTTGGGGTAGAAAGGCAGAAATTTCTTTTATTTTGGAACAAAATTGCAGAAATTTCCCATATTTTTAAGCAAAAATTTACTAATGCTTCTAATTTTGGGGCAAAATTTAGAAATTACACTAATTTTGGGGCAAAAAGGCAGAAATTCCACTTATTTGGGGGCAAAAATTCAGAAATTTTCCCTTTTTTGGGTCAAAAAGGCAGAAAATTCTTCTTTTTTGAAGCAAATTGTTGAAATTACCATTATTTTGTGGCAAAAATTCTGTAATGCTTCTAATTTTGGGGCGAAAATCAGAAATTCCGTTAATTTTGGGGCAAAAAGACAGAAATTCCCCTTATTGTGGGGGAAATTAATGAAATTTTTTTTTGGGACACAATTGCAGAAATTTCCCTTATTTTTAAGCAAAATTGCAGAAATTTCCTTTATCTTGTGGCAAAAATACAGAAATTCCTTTTATTTCAAGGCAAAAGGGCAGAAATTACGCTTTTTTGGGGGCAAATTCCAGAACTTACCCTTATTTTAGGGAAAAAGCCTTAAATTTCTTTTATTTTGTGCCAAAAAGGCAGAAATTCTTCTTATTTTAGAGGAAAAAGGCAGAAATTCCACATAATTTTGGCAATAAATGCAGAAATTTCCATTATTTTGGGGCAAAAACACAGTAATGCACCTAATTTGGGGGCAAAAAGGCAGAAATTCCCCTAATTTTAGGGCAAAAAGGCAGAAATTTCCTTTATTTTGGGGCAAAAATGCTGAAATTCCCCTTATTTTCGAGCAAAAATGCAGAAATTTTCCTTATTTTAGGGCAAAAAGACAGAAATTCTTATTATTTTAGGCCAAAAATAGAAATTACCCTTATTTTAGGTCAAAAAGACTAAATTACCCTTATTTTGGGGCAAAAAGGCAGAAATTCTCTTTATTTTAGGGCAAAAAAGCAGAAATTCCCCTTAATTTTGGGCAAAAATGCAGAAATTTCCCTTAATTTTGTGCA